>NW_028270152.1:122922150-124228337 GCF_037043375.1 Chiloscyllium plagiosum | reverse complement strand
ACAGACTGGAATCTAATCGAGGGGTTCAGGGTGGTTTATATACAGCATATGAGATACCCAAGAGTGAGGGACAGACTGAAATCTAATCGAGGGGTTCGGAGTGGTTTATATACAGCATATCAGATACCCAAGAGTGAGGGACAGACTGGAATTTAATCGTGGGGTTCAGGGTGGTTTAGATACAGCATATGAGATAGCCCAGAGTGAGGGACAGACTGGAATCTAATCGAGGGGTTCAGGGTGGTTTACATACAGCACATGAGATACCCAAGAGTGAGGACAGACTGGAATCTAATCGAGGGGTTCAGGGTGGTTTAGATACAGCATATGAGATACCCAAAAGTTAGGGACAGACAGAAATTCAATCGAGGGGTTCAGGGTGGTTTACATACAGCATATGAGATGCCCAAGAGTGAGGGACAGACTGTAATCTAACTGAGGGGTTCAGGGTGGTTCACATACAGCATATGAGATACCCAAGAGTGAGGGACAGACTGGAATTAAATCGAGTGGTTCAGGGTGGTTTATATACAGCATATAAGATAACCAGGAGCGAGGGAGAGACTGTAATCTAACCGAAGGGTTCAGGGTGGTTTATATACAGCATAAGAGATAGCCCAGAGTGAGCGACAGACTGGATTCTAATCGAGGGGTTCAGGGTGGTTTATATACAGCATATCAGATACCCAAGAGTGAGGGACAGACTGGAATCTAATCGAGGGGTTCAGGGAGGTTTAGATACAGCATATGAGATACCCAAGAGTGAGGGACAGAGTGGAATCTAATCGAGGGGTTCAGGGTGGTTTTGATACAGCATAAGAGATACCCAAGAGTGAGGGACAGACTGGAATCTAATCGAGGGGTTCAGGGTGGTTTACATACAGCATATGAGATACCCAAAAGTTAGGGACAGACAGAAATTAAATCCAGGGGTTCAGGGTGGTTTACATACAGCATATGAGATGCCCAAGAGTGAGGGACAGACTGGAATCTAATCGAGGTGTTCAGGGTGGTTTACATACGGCATATGAGATACCCAAGAGTGAGGGACAGACTGGAATTAAATCGAGGGGTTGAGAGTGGTTTATATACAGCATATGAGATACCCAAGAGTGAGGGACAGACTGGAATCTAATCGAGGGGTTCAGGGTGGTTTATATACAGCATATGAGATACCCAAGAATGAGGGACAGACTGGAATGTAATCGCAGGGTTCAGGGCGGTTTATATACAGAATAACAGATAGCCCGGAGTGAGTTACAGCCTGGAATCGAATCAAGGGGTTCAGACTGGTTTATATACAGAGTAACAGATAGCCCCGGGTGAGTTACAGCTTGGAATTTTAGAACATAGAACATAGAACATAGAAGAATACAGCGCAGTACAGGCCCTTGGGCCCTCGATGTTGCGCCGATCCAAGCCCACCTAAACTACACTAACCCACTATCCTCCATATACCTATCCAATGCCCTCTTAAATGCCCATAAAGAGGGAGAGTCCACCACTGTTACTGGCAGGGCATTCCATGAACTAACGACTCGCTGAGTGAAGAACCTACCCCTAACATCAGTCCTATATCTACCCCCCCTTAATTTAAAGCTATGCCCCCTTGTAATACCCGACTCCATACGCGGGAAAAGGTTCATACTGTCTACCCTATCTAACCCCCTAATCATCTTGTACACCTCAATCAAGTCACCCCTAAACCTTCTTTTCTCTAGTGAAAACAGCCCCAAGTGCCTCAGTCTTTCCTCATACGATTTTCCCTCCATACCAGGCAACATCCTGGTAAACCTCCTCTGCACCCGTTCCAATGCCTCCACATCCTTCCTATAGTATGGCGACCAAAACTGCACACAATATTCCAGATGCTGCCGTACCAGAGTCTTATACAACTGCATCATGACCTCAGGACTCCGGAACTCAATTCCTCTACCAATAAAAGCCAGTACGCCATATGCCTTCCTCACCGCACTATTTACCTGGGTGGCAACTTTCAGAGATCTGTGTACATGGACACCAAGATCCCTCTGTTCATCCACACTACCAAGTATCCGACCATTAGCCCAGTACCCCATCTTTTTGTTATTCTTCCCAAAGTGAATCACCTCGCACTTAGCTACATTGAATTCCATCTGCCACCTTTCTGCCCAGCTCTGCAGCTTCTCTATATCCTGCTGTAACCTGCCACATGCTTCCTCACTGTCAACAACTCCTCCGACTTTCGTATCATCCGCAAACTTGCTCACCCAACCTTCTAACCCCTCTTCCAGGTCATTTATAAAAATGACAAACAGCAATGGTCCCAAAACAGATCCTTGCGGAACACCGCTAGTGACGGCACTCCATGAAGAAACTTTGCCATCAACTACTACCCTCTGTCTTCTTCCATCCAGCTAATTCCTAATCCAAACCTCCAATTCACCCTCAATGCCATATCTCCGTATTTTCTGCAGTAGCCTACCATGGGGAACCTTATCAAACGCCTTACTAAAATCCATATATACCACATCTACCGCTTTCCCCTCATCAACCTCCTTCGTCACCTTTTCAAAGAATTCAATAAGGTTTGTGAGGCACGACTTGCCCTTCACAAAACCATGCTGACTATCCTTGATCACATTATTCCTATCCAGATGTGCATAAATCCTATCCCTTACAATTCTCTCTAAGACTTTGCCCACAACAGAAGTGAGACTCACCGGCCTATAGTTACTAGGGCTATCCCTACTCCCCTTTTTGAACAAGGGAACCACATTTGCTATCCTCTAATTTTATCGAGCGGTTCAGTGTGGTTAAGTACAGAATAAAAAGATAACCCGGAGTGATTTACAGCCTTGAATCTAGTCAATGGGTTCCCACTTTAAACCCACAGAAGGTCAGTGTTGAATTTGAGAAACCCTTCAATTTGGGATAAGGCCTAGCCTAGCCTAGCCTGATCAAACGCTGCAAATCTACAATTCAGTGGCTGAGCTCTTTCAGGTTTTGTATATTATGTTTCTCTCATATATTAGGAGCTTGGAAAGTAAGGCAGACTTTACTGGAATGTCACATTGTCTCTCCGCATTCACTGCAAACAGTTTCTGGGATTTGCATTTTCATCCCCTTCAAAGAGCTGTCTCCATTCCCTATCTCTGCTAGCATCAATGAATGGAAATGGCTTTTGACACATTGCCCCATCTCCCTTGCTGAAAGTATTCCTGACACAAATCAGTCAGGCAGACATTTTAAATTTGTCCACAGCCACCATTTTATATCAGCAAAACGATGACATTGAGTTTATAAATAAGGAAAAGCAAGAGAGACTGGCAACATCAATGCAGTTTGAAAATATATAAAACATTGAACACGCACACAGAATCACACACAAACAGACATACACAGACAGACAGAATAACACACACACAGATACAGACACCTTCCAGAAGCTGTCTCCATTTCCTATTTTGCAAGGGAATTCATGTTATGATGATGCATTCAAGCAGGACAGTAAACAGCTTTTGAGATTTTCCCCATTGTGACAGAAATTCAGCCCCAATCTGAAACTTGGAGATATGTAACAGAACAGAAATGAAACAGCAGCTTTCTGTGTTCCTGCTCCCAATGTAACATTTGACCATTTAGTTTATCTTGTCTTCGGTCTAATGTCCAACAAGGATCACTTCACTGATCCAATAACACATCCCCAAGAGTGAGTTCCAGACTGGAATCTAATTGAGGGGTTTAGGGTTTACACACAGCATATCAGATACCCAAGAGTGAGGGACAGGCTGCAATCAAATCGAGGGGTTCATGGTGGTTTATATACAGCATATGAGATAACCAGGAGCGAGAGAGAGACTGTAATTTAACCGAGGGGTTCGGGGTGGTTTATATACAGCATATGAGATACCCAGGCGTAAGGGAGAGACTGAAATCTAATCGAGGGGTTCGGGGTGGTTTATATACAGCATATGAGATACCCAAGAGTGAGGGACAGACTGGAATCTAATCGAGGGGTTCAGGGTGGTTTATATACAGCATATGAGATACCCAAGAGTGAGGGACAGACTGCAATCAAATCGAGGGGTTCAGGGTGTTTTATATACAGCATATGAGATACCCAGGAGTGAGGGAGAGACTGAAATCTAATCGAGGGGTTCGGGGTGGTTTATATACAGCGTATGAGATACCCAAGAGTGAGGGACAGACTGGAATCTAATCGTGGGGTTCAGGGTGGTTTTCATACAGCATATGAGATACCCAAGAGTGAGGGACAGACTGGAATCTAATCGAGGGGTTCGGGCTGGTTTATATACAGCACATGAGATGCCCAGGAGTGAGGGAGAGACTGAAATCTAATCGAGGGGTTCAGGGTGGTTTATATACAGCATATGAGATACCCAAGAGTGAGGGACAGACTGGAATCTAATCGGGGGGTTCAGGGTGGTTTAGATACAGCATATGAGAAACCCAGGAGTGAGGGAGAGACTAGAATCTAATCGAGGGGTTCTGCGTGGTTTATATACAGTATATGAGATAACCAGGAGTGAGGGAGAGACTGAAATCTAATCGAAGGGTTCGGTGTGGTTTATATACAGCATATGAGCTAACCAGGAGCGAGGGAGAGACTGAAATCTAATCGAGGGGTTCGGGGTGGTTTATATACAGCATATGAGATGCCCAAGAGTGAGGGAGAGACTGAAATCTAATCAAGGGGTTTGTGGTGGTTTATATACAGCATAAGAGATAGCACAGAGTGAGGGACAGACTGGAATCTAATCGAGGGGTTCAGGGTGGTTTAGATACAGCATAAGAGATAGCCCAGAGTGAGGGACAGACTGGAATCTAATTGAGGGGTTCAGGGTGATTTAGATACAGCATATGAGATAACCAGGAGTGAGGGAGAGACTGAAATCTAATCGAGGGATTCGGGGTTATTTATATACAGCATATGAGATAACCAGGAGTGAGGGAGAGACTGAAATCTAATCGAGGGATTCGGGGTGGTTTATATACAGCATATGAGATACCCAGGAGTGAGGGAGAGACTGAAATCTAATCGAGTGGTTCGGGGTGGTTTATATACAGCATATGAGATACCCAAGAGTGAGGGACAGACTGGAATCTAATCGAGGGTTTCAGGGTGGTTTATATACTGCGTATGAGATAACCAGGAGCGAGGGAGAGACTGAAATCTAATCGAGGGATTTGGGGTGGTTTATATACAGCATAAGAGATAACCAGGAGTGAAGGAGAGACTGAAATCTAATCGAGGGATTCGGGGTGGTTTATATACAGCATATGAGATAACCAGGAGTGAGGGAGAGACTGAAATCTAATCGAGGGGTTTCGGGCTGGTTTACATGCAGCATATGAGATACCCAAGAGTGAGGGACCGAGTGGAATCTAATTGAGGGGTTCAGTGTGGTTTACATACAGCATATGAGATACCCAAGAGTGAGGGACAGACTGGGATCTAATCGACGGTTTCAGGGTGGTTTATATACAGCATATCAGATACCCAAGAGTGAGGGACAGACTGGAATCTAATCAAGGGGTTCAGGGTGGTTTATATACAGCATATGAGATACCCAAAGTTTGAGGGACAGACTGGAATTAAATCGAGGGGTTCAGGGTGGTTTGCATACAGCATATGAGATAACCAAGAGTGAGGGACAGACTGGAATCTAATCGAGGGGTTCAGAGTGGTTTATATACAGCATATGAGATAACCAGGAGCGAGGGAGAGACTGTAATCTAACCGAGGGGTTCAGGGTGGTTTACATACAGCATAAGAGATAGCCCAGAGTGAGGGACAGACTGGAATGTAATCGAGGAGTTCAGGGTGGTTTATATACAGCATATGAGATACCCAGGAGTGAGGGAGAGACTGAAATCTAATCGAGGGATTCGGGGTGGTTTATATACAGCATATGAGATAACCAGGAGTGAGGGAGAGACTGAAATCTAATCGAGGGGTTCGGAGTGGTTTATATACAGCATATGAGGTACCCGAGAGTGAGGGAGAGACTGGAATCTAATGGAGCGGTTCAGGGTGGTTTACATACAGCATATGAGATACCCAAGAGTGAGGGGCAGACTGGAATTAAATCGATGGGTTCAGGGTGGTTTACATACAGCATATGAGATACCCAAGAGTGAGGCACATACTGGAATCTAATCGAGGGGTTCAGGGTGGTTTACATACAGCATATGAGATACCCAGGAGCGAGGGAGAGACTGTAATCTTACCGAAGGGTTCGGGGTGGTTTATATACAGCATATGAGATACCCAGGAGTGAGGGAGAGACTGAAATCTAATCGAGGAGTTCGGGGTGGTTTATATACAGCATATGAGATACCCAAGTGTGAGGGACAGACTGGAATCTTATCGAGGGGTTCAGGGTGGTTTATATACAGCATATGAGAAACCCAAGAGTGAGGGAGAGACTGAAATCTAATCGAGGGGTTCGGAGTGGTTTATATACAGCATATGAGATACCCAAGAGTGAGGGACAGACTGGAATTAAATCGAGAGGTTCAGGGTGGTTTATATACAGCATATGAGATACCCAAGAATGAGGGACAGACTGGAATGTAATCGCAGGGTTTATATACAGAATAAAAGATAGCCCGGAGTGAGTTACTGCCTGGAATCGAATCAAGGGGTTCAGGCTGGTTTATAAACAGAGTAACAGATAGCCCCGGGTGAGTTACAGCTTGGAATTTAATCGAGGGGTTCAGTGTGGTTATGTCCAGAATAAAAAGATAGCCCGGAGTGATTTACAGCCTTGAATCTAGTCAATGGGTTCCCAATTTAAACCCACAGAAGGTCAGTGTTGGATTTGAGAAACCCTTCAATTTGGGATAAGGCCTAGCCTAGCCTAGCCTGATCAAACGCTGCAAATCTACAATTCAGTGGCTGAGCTCTTTCAGGTTTTGTATATTATGTTTCTCTCATATATTAGGAGCTTGGAAAGTAAGGCAGACTTTGCTGGAATGTCACATTGTCTCTCCGCATTCACTGTAAACAGGTTCTGGGATTTGCATTTTCATCCCCTTCAAAGAGCTGTCTCCATTCCCTATCTCTGCTTGCATCAATGAATGGAAATGGCTTTTGACACATTGCCCCCTCTCCCTTGCTGAAAGTATTCCTGACACAAATCAGTCAGGCAGACATTTTAAATTTGTCCACAGCACCATTTTATATCAGCAAAACGATGACATTGAGTTTATAAATAAGGAAAAGCAAGAGAGACTGGCAACATCAATGCAGTTTGAAAATATATAAAACATTGAACACGCACACAGAATTACACACAAACAGACATACACAGACAGACAGAATCACACACACACAGATACAGACACCTTCCAGAAGCTGTCTCCATTTCCTATCTTGCAAGGGAATTCATGTTATGATGATGCATTCAAGCAGGACAGTAAACAGCTTTTGAGATTTTCCCCATTGTGACAGAAATTCAGCCCCAATCTGAAACTTGGAGATATGTAACAGAACTGAAATGAAACAGCAGCTTTCTGTGTTCCTGCTCCCAATGTAACATTTGAACATTTAGTTTATCTTGTCTTCGGTCTGATATCCAACACGGATCACTTCACTGATCCAATAACACATCCCCAGGAGTGAGTTCCAGACTGGAATCTAATTGAGGGGTTTAGGGTTTACATACAGCATATGAGACACCCAGGAGTGAGGGACAGACTGGAATCTAATCGAGGGGTTCAGGGTGGTTTATATACAGCATAAGAGATACCCAAGAGTGAGGGACAGACTGGAATCTAGTCGAGGGGTTCAGGGTGGTTTATATACAGCATATGAGATACCCAAGTGTGAGGGACAGATTGGAATCTAATCGAGGGGTTCAGGGTGGTTTATATACAGCATATGAGATACCCAGGAGTGAGGGAGAGACTGGAATCTAATCGAGGGGTTCAGGGTAGTTTACATACAGAATAACAGATAACAAGGAGTGAGTCACAAAATCACGGAGTCATACAGTCGTAGAGATGTACAGCATGGAAACAGACCCTTCGGTCCAACCCGTCTATGCCGACCAGATATCCTAACCTACTCTAGACTCTTTTTCAAGTACTTGTCCCAAATCCCTCCAAACCTTCCCATTCATATAGCCATCGAGCTGCATTTTAAATGTTGCAATTGTACCAGCCTCTCCCACTTCCTCTGACAGTTCATTCCATTCATGTACCACCCTCTGAGTGAACAAGTTGCCCCTTCGGTCTCTTTCATATCTTTCCCCTCTCACACTAAACCTATGCCCTCGAGTTCTGGACTCCCCCACCCCAAGGAAAAGACTTTGTCTATTTATCCTATCCATGCCCGTCATGATTTTATAAACCTTGATAAAGTCACCCCTCAGCCTGTGATGTTCCAGCGAAAGCAGCCCCAGCCTATTCAGCCTCTCCCTGTAGCTCAAGTCCCCTAACCCTGGCAACCTCCTTGTAAATCTTTTCTGAACCCTGTCAAGTTTCATAACATCTTTACGATAGGAAGGGGACCAGAATTGTACGCAAAGGGGAGGGAGAAATTAGATGGAGTAGGTGAGTTAGCTAAACAGCTCCTGAAGAGGACACAGCATGGAATGAATCAGGTTGCAGATAAAAACTCTGAAACTTTAACGATTTCCCGTGGGGATGATGTGTTAGTATCGCCACCAGTGGTAGGAAATCCCTTCAAAGCCAGGTTTAGTGGTCCCTTTCAAATTAAAAATGTGTTGAGTCAGTTCAACTATCTGGTAAAGATACCGGAGGTGACAAAAATAGTTCGAGTACGTCATGTGAATGAATAATGCTCCAGACACATTTCAGACTCAGGAACAGAGTTGTGGCCAGTTGTACAAATTGTGCAGGTTATTTGTATGATGGAGTGTTCTTTAGCAAGTGATTGAAAACTCATATGTTACAGCTGGCAGACCATGTTGAACGATTACAAGAAGCAAACTTGGTCAAAAACTTAAAGGAAACAGAATTCTCGAAAGCAGAGGTGACGTTCTTGGGACATGACATTGGACATGGAAGGTTGATCCCACGGAACACAAAGATGAAGGGCTTTGAGGAATTTCCACGACCATCCTTGAAGAAAGAGGTGCTTTGGTTTTTGGGACTGCGTGGATTCTATCGGAACTTTGTTCCAAACTTCAGCAGCGTATTGGCACCATTGCTGGATTTATTAAAGAAGAACACAGAATTGTGGTGGACAGGAGGCATTTGAGAATTTTAAAGCAGGATTAATCACCGCACCAGTTTTAGCTGAACCAAATATTTTGAAACCCTTTGAAAATTGCATTTGATGCTCGGGATATAGGGCTCAGAGATGTATTGATACAGTAAAATGATGATGGAATTGAATGGCCAAGTAGCTACTTGCCGAAAAAACTCAATATCCACCAGAAAAAAAATGCAACATCTCCATTATTGAAAAAGAATGATTAACTTTCGCACTGGACTGACAATATTTTAATGTTTAAATGATAAACAAATTGTCAGAGATGATCGTGGACAACGACAAACCTCTCGATTTTTTTGAATATTTAAAGAACAGAATATGAAAGTATTTCATTGGAGTCTTATTTTACCGACTTTAAACTTACAAAATGTACATGCCGTGGGTCCTAAAATGTTATCGCAGATTTAAAGGAAAAAGTTTAGATAAGATTTGACTTATTGCAATGTTAGTTATGTGTGCAGAATTAATATGTATGGTATAGCTAAGATTAATACTTTTGTAATTCATAATAATGGGATTAAGAATTAGAGGAAAATAAATGAATCCATCTTTTCATCCTGCTGTTTCATGTTTTTTTTCCTGAAGTGGGGAGGTGTTATGAAGCCGAAATCATGTCCGGTCACTTTAAGACAGAACGGGTTTTGTTGAATAGAAAGTACAGCCACAGATGCCAGCTGAAGGTCGTTTATCAGAAATTGCCGCTTGACCTTTATCAGGTGGGGTTGTGGGTTGAGAAATGGCAAATGGAGTTTAATATAGATGTGTGAGGTCTTGCATTTTGGAAACTCAAATCAAGGTAGGAGTTTGATGGTGAATGGGAGGGTCTTAAGGGGTGTAGTGGGCAGAGAGACCTTGGGGTTCAGTGCACGGTTCTCTAAGAGTGGAGTCACAGGTAGACAGGGCAGTGAAAAAGGCTTTTGGCACATTGGCTGAGTGCTTAATCGGTAGAGCTGTGAGAGACAAAGAAATGGCGATGCTGAAACACGAGGAGTGGCAGCAATCACTTATTTCCAAAAGAGACATCGATAGGGTGAGAAATTCCATACTTTACTCAGGATTGATTGGTTTGATTTATTGCCACATGTACCTCAGTACAGGGAAACACTTTATTTATGAGCAGTGGAGGCAGATCGTAGTAAGTATGGCCAGACAGGTCATAGGGTGGAAATAGACTTCGACAGAGTAAGGCATACAGGATACACTGAACAGGACAAGCACTAGACAAGATTAACATGAATAAGATCAGCATTATTTGAACTGAGAGAGTCCATTCATCAGTCTAACGTGACTTTCCTAATAGGTTATATGCCTTAATTAACTCGCCCCCACATGAATGCGAAGTCGGCACGGTGGCACAATGGTTAGCACTGCTGCCTCACAGCACCAAAGACCCGGGTTCAATTCCTGCCTCAGGCGACTCTCGGTGTGGAGTTGGCACATTCTCCCCGTGTCTGCGTGGGTTTCCTCCGGGTGCTCTGTTTTCCTCCCACAGTCCAAAAATGTGTAGGTTAGGTGAATTGGCCAAGTTAAGTTGCCCGTAGTGGTAGGTGAAGGGGTAAATGTAGGGGAATGGGTCTATGTGGATTGTGCTTCGGCGGGTCGGTGTGGAGTTGTTTCCACACTGTAAGTAATCTAATCTAATCGGCGTGTGAACCCGTACTGAACGTTATGTTGTTCACAATCCCCAACAGCAGCCACAATGCCTTCCATCTGAAACACGTAGCCGTTCCCACCAGCTTCCGCCCTGCATAGAGAACACCAGGCTGTCACCTCGGAGATGGAACATGCCTTCTTGAGACTTCACACAAGACATATGGTTTCCCTCCTCACCGCGAGTAAACCACGATAAAGTCCCTCGTGTGTATCATGAGCAATGGCGCCATGAGGTACAACGTGGGGCAATCTGTCTGTGCAGCCTCTGCTCCAACTGGTCATCATGTTAGAGCATTAATTAGGAGACAGTGAGGACTGCCCATGCTGGAGATCAGAGTAGACAGTGGTTGGCTGGAAAAGCACAGCAGGAGAGTCGACGTTTTGGGCATAAGCCATTCATCAGGATCAGCATCAATTACCCTATTCTGCCCCTGTGTAAGTGCATTGAGGTGGGAATGGTCTCCTACTGTTCCTATATAAGTGGCTCAACTGACTGAATAGCCTCCTCCTGTTCCTGTATAAGTGGCTCAACGGGCTGAATGGCCTCATTCTGTTTCTGTGTAATTGACTCAAAGGACTGAATGACTTCTTCCTTGTCCGGTTGGACATGGCCAAGGGCCGGATTGGGTTACCCCTGGTTCCTGTTTGACAGCTCGATGTGCTGACAAGTGTGATGATGCTGCAACTTTAAGAGGTTATTTTGTCCTGGTTTCTTTTAAGAGAGAGATTGAATGAGCTGGCTAGTTAAGACCACTGGGTAAACAGCGAGGGAGGCCTTGGGTTTATTTTAATGCAGCTTGAATGGGTGTGGCCAACTCTCTCAGATTAGGATCTCTGGGTTTTGGTTTCTCAGCAACATCAGAAAATATTGGGGTCTCCACAGAGTTGGCAGCTTCAGTGTCTATCTCCTGGATGCTACTCTGTCTGAATTGTCTCTTGCTGCTGTTTTTAATTCCTGAATTGGAGAAATGTTTGTGACATTCTGTGTCTGAATAATTCTTTTTGCCAAGGCCTGTGTTTATGCGATTTTCCTATATCGGAACAGTTCATTAGTAATCGCTCCACGATCTATTATTCTGTTAACTTGTCCAATAGAATTATTTTTTCTAAATTCCTCTTTCTTTGATTTCATTTTATCTTCCGTGTTTAAATAAATGGTGTTTGCTTCACACTGAGTGGTTTGACCAGTCACATTGCATCTGGAACAGACAGTTTACATTTCCTTTAAAATACGAAAACATTAGAGTCAAGGCTACCGCCTTCAAATATTTTCGAGGGGTTCTGGTGTGGTCCATCCCACTAGACTCCTTCCCTTCCTGAGTAATAGGCTGGAGGCACTGAATGGGGCTGACCATGTTCCGGGCGATGGTGAGTACCTTCAGCCATGATGGATGGGAGAGTCGGGCTGGTATTGAATGAGAGGGACATAATGGGGTGGGGTGGGTAGTTAATAAGGTGAGTCCGATACGATAGCACCAGGAGATAGCTCAGCTTCGTCCGGACGATCCCTCTGTCACACTCAAGGAAAATCAAACAAAGAGAAATTATTGTTAGAATCTGCCCAATGAGTCATAGATTCTGTTCAAACTAATTCTACTTACAAAGATGCAGAACAAATGCTCATTTGACCTCACAAAAATATCCATTTTTCCCATCTTTCCTCGGAAGTCTGGCTCATGATACAGGGTGCTATCGAAGTGTCTACTTTTCAGCATTCTGCAACCTGGGAACACATCCTTCCATGACAATGTCTCTCAGTCGCCCCCTCTCTGTCTATTTCCCAAACCCCTCCCATGTGGTGAGATTTAAACTGATTCCCCCGCCATCTCTCTCTGGCAGTGATGTTCACACCCACAGCACCCCCTTGTCATGGTACAATGGAGATATAGAGCTGTAAATGGGTGGGAGCTGCACATCCTGTCACTTCCAGCCCAGTCTGCAAGTTTCCCCACACTGGGCAGTGATCTAACACAGTGTTACTGAGCAATGCACTGGGGTGGTGTACACAGCCCTACATGCTGGGAGGGTAACTGCTCCTGGTTTACAGATCAATGCACTGGGGTGGGGTACACAGACCTACATGCTGGGAGGGTAACTGCTCCTGGTTTACAGATCAATGCCCTGGGGTGGTGTACACAGCCCTACATGGTGGGAGGGTAACTGCTCCTGGGTTACAGATCAATGCCCTGGTTTGGTGTACACAGACCTACATGCTGGGAGGGTAACTGCTCCTGGGTTACAGATCAATGCCCTGGTTTGGTGTACACAGACCTACATGCTGGGAGGGTAACTGCTCCTGGGTTACAGATCAATGCCCTGGGGTGGTGTACACAGCCCTACATGATGGGAGGGTAACTGCTCCTGGTTTACAGATCAATGCACTGGGGTGGGGTACACAGCCCTACATGCTGGGAGGGTAACTGCTCCTGGGTTACAGATCAATGCCCTGGTTTGGTGTACACAGCCCTACATGCTGGGAGGGTAACTGCTCCTGGGTTACAGATCAATGCCCTGGGGTGGTGTACACAGCCCTACATGATGGGAGGGTAACTGCTCCTGGGTTACAGATCAATGCACTGGGGTGGGGTACACAGACCTACATGCTGGGAGGGTAACTGCTCCTGGTTTACAGATCAATGCACTGGGGTGGGGTACACAGTCCTACATGCTGGGAGGGTAACTGCTCCTGGGTTACAGATCAATGCCCTGGGGTGGGGTACACAGTCCTACATGCTGGGAGGGTAACTGCTCCTGGGTTACAGATCAATGCCCTGGGGTGGGGTACACAGCCTTGTGGCTGAGCACTTTAACTCCCCTTCCCACTCTGCCAAGGACATGAGGGTCCTGGACCTGCTCCATCACCAAACCCGAGCCACTAGAAGCCTGGAGGAAGAAAGCCTCCTCTCTGCCTTGGGACCCTCCAACCACAGGGGTGATAGTGGATTCCACCATTTCCCCTAATCCCACCTTATCCCACTCCAACCTTCAAAGTCAGCACAGCCCTTTTGAATGATCCTGTGTCCACCTTCCTTCCTATCAATCTGGTCCACCCTCCTCTCCGACTATCACTTTCAACCCCACCTTCATCTACCTATTAGACGAAAGGAGGCAGCTTAGAAAAATGCCAAGTGTTGCAGTCAGCCAGTGGATTCAGAGAAATGTAGGACCCTGCAAAGGATGGCCAAGAAACTGGGAAGAAAATCAAAAAGAGAAAAAGCGTGCAAACGAAAGAAAAACATAAAGACTGCGAAAAAGCGTCTATCAATGTATGAAAAAAAACAGTGTCAAATGTGGAACAGTTGGTGCGCGTTCAGGATAATTTATTGCAGAGAACAGAGAAATCGCAGGGAAAAGAAACAGTTTCTTTGTGTCTATCTTCATGGAAGAATGTCCAGAAATTCTTCCAGAAATACCAAGTGACCCTGGGACTTGTGTAAGTAAGGTCTAAGATCATTCTTATCAGTGTTGAGGTCATCTTTGAAAAGAAAGCTGGATTGAGTATTTATTAATCTGACAGATGAGATGTACTTCATACAAGAATTTCAGAGGAAGCAGCAATAGACATGTTGATTGCATCGTGGATTGTCACTTTATTTTCCGACACATTCCCGAAAGTCATTTAACCAATCTGGACAAGGCAAAGGTTATAAATATTATCCAACAGTTTAAGAAAGGATGAATTTGGAGAATGGTGACCTACAGACCAGTTATCTTGTCATCCGCAGTCAGGTATCTGTTGGACTCGATTACAAAGAACATGCTACTAGATATTTAGAAGGTAAAAACATAACTGGGGAGTGTGAGAATGTACCGATGAAAGGAAAACCAGAAGTGGCAAACATATTTTTGGAATGGTTTGAAGATGGTTCTTGTGGACATAGGCAATGATGAACCATTGGATAACGTATCGTTGGATATTCCTGAGCTTTTTCTAAAGAACTCACACTGTAAGTTCATAAGAAAAGTTAAACCGAGAGGTATTGGGAAGAACATATGCAAATAGGAAAGTAAAAATTCAGTTTACATTTATGTCAATGTAATTGGAAGATAGAGGATGTCGTTCACCAGTTGCGTCGAGCGTTGGTGAGACTAAACTTAGAGTATTGTGTACCGTTCGGAGTCCCGATCTCAAAAAGAATATATTGACTACACAGGAACTGCAAAAGGTATTATCCAGATTAATACGTTAAATGGCAAGATTGTCTGATGGGGAACCTCAGCCTGTGATCTCGAGTTTCAAAACATGAGAGTTGATTGTCGTACATCTTAGAAACATCGAAAGGACTGAATAACAGAGGGACATGGAGAAGTACAAGTCGGCGGGATAAGGGAGAATCCCACGATATTCTACACGGACAAGTCAAACAGAATAATCAGCAAATAGTTAGTGTCCATTAGAAACCAAAGGGGCAATCTGTGTGTCAAGCTGGAGAACATTGATGGATTGTTACATGAGACCTTCACTTCTATTTTACTTGGGAGAAGGAGGATGCAGGTACAGAATTCAAGAAGATGGACTAGGAAGCTCTTGAACAGATTGATGTAAAATACGAGATTGGATTTGAGGTTTGTTCTGTACAAATTTGGACCAATCTCCATGTCTGAATGAGTTGTATCACAGGCGGCTGTTGGAGTCAAGGGAGGAAAGACCCTGACTGAATATTTTAATTAGAATCTGACCAGAGGGGAGGTGTCAGAGAACTGGAGATCCGCTAATACGATTCCACTTCACAGTAAGGGTGGGAGACATAGACCAGGGAAGTTTAGACGAGCGAGTATTAGATCACTTATAAGGAAGCTACTGGAGAAAATAGGGAAGGAGAAAATCGAACTCCAATCAGAGTTGCAAGGTTTGGTCAGGGATAATCATCATGACTTTATCAGGAGGAAGTCACATCCAATTGATTTGATTGAATTAGTTTGAGGAGGTCGATTCTTTAGTTTTGTAGGTAGGCCTTTGACAAATTTCCACCAGGGAAACTGAAAAATAAAGTAAAATCTCACAATATGATGGATAACTTGGCAAGTTACAACGAAAATTGTCTTAGTAGCAGGAGACAGAGGGTGGGGGGGAGAAGGCTGTTTGTGTGACTGGAGACCAGTGTTCCCTGGTGTACCACAGAGATCAGTGTTGTGTCCCTTATTGTTTGTGTTATTTATAACAAAATATAGATCTGATTGTGGAGGGGGCTAGGTGGAGAGTGGGGAGGTGTGATATGTAAGTGTATGTTTGACATAAAGATTGGCTGGGTGGTTCGCAGTGAGGAGGAAGGTCTTACGTTACAGGAAGATGCAGATGGAATGGTCAGATGGGCACATCAAAGGCAGATGGAATGTTACCCTGATAAATATGAGGTGATGCACTTTGGGAGATGGAACCAGGCAGGGGAGGACTCAATGAATGGCAGCATACTGGGAAGCTCAGATTGTGCTTCTCCACACATCCCTGAATGTGACTGGACAGGTGAATGCTTAAAAATGTGTTGCTGGAAAAGCGCAACAGGTCAGGCAGCATCAAAGAAACAGGAAAATCGATGTTTCGGGCAGATTCCTGAAGAAGGCTTTTGCCCAAAACGTTGATTCTGCTGCTCCTTTGATGCTGCCTGAACTGCTGCGCTTTTCCAGCAACACATTTTTTTAGCTCTGATCTCCAGCATCTGCATTCCTCACTTTCTCCTGGACAGGTTAATGGGCTAGTTCAGAATTGGACCTTGTGTGTAGCGTCTCCTAATCAGGGTGTAGATTATAAGAGCAATACAGGGCTTTGGTTCGGCCAAAATGGAGTACTGTATGTGGTTCCGGGAACCACATTCCAGGAAGGATGTGAAAGTACTGGAGAGGGTGCAGTGGTGATACACCAGGATGTTCCGTGGGATGGAGCATATCAGCTATGGAGAGAGGCTGGATAAGCTCGGGTTGTTTACTTTGGAGCAGAGAAGGCTGAGGGGTCAGTGATTCAGAAGGATAAGATTATAAGCGACACAGACAGGGTGGATAGGCAGCAGCTGTTCCTTTTAGTGAGAGGGTCAAGAACAAAGGAGAACACTGTTAAAGTGAAGAGTTTGAGGTTCAGAGAGGATTTAAACATTTTTTCACCTCGAGGTGTGGGGTTCTGTGATTCCTTCCTGAGAGGGGAATGATCACCTCACAATCGGTAAAAAGTACTTGGACGAGCAATTGGAAGTGTAATAACATTCCAGGCTATGGGCCTGGTGTAGGAAAGTGGGACTAATATAGATCGTGCTGTATTTCTGTTGGCACAGAGACTATGCCCATGTGAGTGTATGGTGTGGAAGGTCAATTATTGAACAGTTTAAGGCAGGAATTGATGGATTTCTGAAGAGTTATATTCATAAGGGTTATCAGAGTGAACTGTATTAGCTTGTTAAATTATGTCAATGTGAGAAATATGAGAAAACAAGTGCAGTTTCCTTACAGTTTGAAACCAGAGAATGGAGAATGGGGAACAGGGAAATGGCAGAACTATGAAGCCACTACTTCAGTTCTGTCTTCACAAAACGTTCTAACAATACAAGGAAAACCGAGTGTGGTGTGGGAAAATGGTAGAGTACATGGAACAATAAACATAGTAAGTAAATGGTTTAGCAGAAATTATTGTGGCTGAAAGTAATGGTCATAGAGAACGCTAACATAGATTTATGAAATGGGAATTATGTTTGAGAAACAGACTGGGAGACAAATGAAAGAGAAGCAATGGATGTAAAACATGTTGATTTTTAGAAAAATGTTGGTAGTGCTCCAAGCCCAATTTGCAAAATCAAATCTGAGTGGATTGGGGCTAATATATGGACATGTTTCTAGAATGGGACAGCTGGCAGGAAACAGTGAATCGAAATAAACAGACTCAACAAGTAATAGCCTGACATTGTCAGAAAGGTATGATTCTGTGAGTATGACTATGTCCCAGACTCCCCATTACCTTCCCCAGATATCTCCTGTCTCATCAGCAGGGCGCACAAAGCAGAAATGGCAGTACAGTTGGATACAGTTGGAAGGGAATTGCTCTTGGAGTCCTCAACAGTGAGTCTGTATCCCATGAAGTCTCATGGCATCAGTTTGTACATGGGAAAGGAAACCTCCTGCTGATTTCCATGTACCAGTCTCTCTCAACTGATGAATCAGTACTCCTCCATGCTGACCAACACTTGGAGGAAGCACTGAGGGTAGCACGTACGCAAGATGTACTCTGGGTGGGGGATTTCAATGTTCACCACCAACAGTATCTCAGCTACAGCATTACTGATCGAGCTAGCCGGTTCCTAAAGGATATAACTGGCGGCAGGTGGTGAAGGAACAAACAAGAGGAAAATACATACTTGACCACAGCCTTACTAATCTGCCAGTTGCAGAAGTATCTGTCCATGACAGTATCGGTAAGAGTCACCACCGCATAGTCATTGTGGAGACAAAATCACACCTGCACATTGAGAATAACCTCCACCATTTTGGGTGGTACTATCACGGTGCTAAATAGGACAGACTTCGAACAGATCTAGCAGCTCAAATCTGGGTGTCCATAAGGTGTTGTGGGTCATCATTAGCAGTGGAATTGTACTCCCGCATAACCTCATGGCCTGGCATATCCACCTCGCCACAATTACCATAAATCCAGAGGATCAAGCTTGGTTCAGTGGAGTGTGCAGGACGGCAGGAGCAGCACCAGGCATACCTGACAATGAGGTGTCAGCCTGGTGAAACCACCAACCAGGACTACTTGTGCGCCAAACAGCATAAGCAGGAAGTGATAGACAGAGCGAAGTGATCCCACAAGCAACGGTTCAGATCTAAGCTCTGAAGTCCTTCCACATCTAGTCGAGAAATGTTGGGGATAATTAAACAACTCACTGGAGGAAGAGATTCCACAAATGACCCCTTCCTCCATGATGGAAGAGCCCAACACTTCAGTGTATAAGATAAGGCTGATGCATTCGCAACAATCTTCAGTCAGAAGTGCTGAGTGGATGATCCATTTCAGCCCCCTCCAGTTGTCCTCAGCAATTCAGTTACCAGTCATCAACCAATTTGATTCAGTCCACGTGATATCCAGAAACGGTTGGAGATACTAGATACTCCATAGGGTCCATAATCTGACAACATTCTGGCAATAGTACTGAAAACTTGTGCTCCAGAACTTGCCACTCCCCTCGCCAAACTGTTTCAATACAGTTACAACAATGGCTTTCCCGATTATGTAGAAAATTACCCAAGTATCTCCTGTATATAAAAAGCAAAACAACTACAATCCGGCCAATTACCACTTCATCAGTCTACTCTCGATCATCAGTAAAGTGGTGGAAGGTCTCAGTGCTTTTATGCAGCACTTGCTCAGCAATACCCTGGTCAATGACGCCCAGTTTGGGCTCCACCAGGGCCACTCAGCTCCTCACCTCATTACCGTGGTTCAAACATGGACAAAAGGGCTGAATTCCAGAGGTGGGGTGAGAGTGACAGCCCTTTAAAACGAGGCTGCCTTCTACCAAGTGTGGTATCAGGGGCCTTAACAAATCTGGAATCAATGGGTATCAGAGGCAAACTCCCCGCTGGTTAGAATCATACCTGACGCGTAGGAAGATGGTCATGGTTGATGAAGATCAGTCAACTCAGCTCCAAGTCTGTAGGAGTCCCTCGAGCAGTGGCCGAAAACTTCTTCAGGGCTGCTTCATCAATGACCTTCCCTCCATTTTAAGGTCAGAAGTGGGGATGATCGCCAATGATTGTACAATATTCTGCAACATTTGTGGCTCCTCAGATACTGAAGCAGTCCATGTTCAAATGCAACAAGATCTGGACAGTATCCAGGCTTACAAGTGGCAAGTAATATTCAGGCCACACAAATGCCAGACCATGATCATCACCAATAAAATACAATCTAACCTGCCCCTTGGCATTCAATGGTGTTACTATCAGTGAATCCCCCAGTATCAAAGTCCTGGTGGGTAATCATTGCTCAGAAACTCACTGGTCTCGCCACATAATCACAGTAACTATAAGAACAGGTCCGAAGCTGGGAATACTGCGGCGAGTAAGTCACGTCCTGACTTCCAAACGTCTGTCCATCATCTACAATGCATAAGTCAGAAGTGTGATAGAAGACTCCCAATTTGCCTGGATGAGTGCAGCCCCAACAACACTCAAGAAGCTTTTTCCATCCAGGACAAAGCAACCAGTCTGACTGTCCCTATATCCACAATGCTCCACCATCAACGCTCAGCAGCAGCAGTGTTTTACTATCTATATGCTGCAATGAAATGATTCACCAACGATCCTCAGAGACCATCTTCCCAATCACGACTACGTCTATCTAGAAGGACAAGGGCTGCAGATGTATGGAAAAACCATCATCTTCAGGTTCCCCTCCAAACCATTCACCATCCTGACTTGGAAATATATCAACGCTCCTTCACAGTCGCTGGGTCAGAATCCTGGGATTCCCTCCCTAATGGCATTGGAGGTCAACTGCAGCAGGTGGACTGCAGTGGTCAACAAGGTAGCTCACCACCACCTTCTCAAGGGCAACTAGGGACAGGTAATAAATGCTGGCCCAGCCAGTGACACCCAGATTCACGAAATAAATAAATAGAAATTAACAGAGGAAGATTGCTGAGGTGTCGCAGGGATCGGTGCTTGGGGCCCAGCTGTCCACAATGCCCTTTTAACATTTGGTTGCTGGAATCAGATACAATATATCCCAGCCTGCTGACAGCACTAACGGATGTGTGATTGTGAGTGGGTGAGAAGGTTGTAAAAAAGCAACGAGAAGATTAAGACAAGTGGAGTGAAAGGGTAAATTCGTGACAGATGGAGGACAATGGGGATGGTGACGGTGACAGTGTGCCCTTTGGTGGAAACGATAAATTGGCAGCCTTCCATTTGAAAAGGATTGGTTGAAACATGTTGAACTACAAAGGGACGTATGCTCATTTTTGTTGTTTCCTTCTGCATAAAGCTCTGAGGTCCCTGCAGTGCAGTGAGTTCTCTAACCAGTAGTCAATACTGGGCATGATATTGCCACCCTTACCAGTGTATATACAACCAGCAAGTGGGTAGCTATAACATTGAAAAGGATCTGGATCTCCTTGTACACCAGTCACTGAAAGCAATATTGCAGGAAAGAAAGCAGTTAAGAAGATAAATGATGTGCTGACCTTCATTTCAGGGGGATGTGAGTCCAGGAGAAAGGGTGTTTTACTGAAGCTGTACAGGGCCTTGGTGAGACATCATCTCAAACATTGTGCGGTATTGTGGACAGTTCACATCTCCATACCTAATAAAGGACAAACCTAACATTGAAAGAGAGCAGTGAAGGCTGACCAGACTGATATCTGGGATGGCGAGCTTGTTGTGGGAGCAGACTTTGTGGTGACTGGGCCTGTATTCCATGGGGTTTAGGAAAATTAGTGGAGAAATCGGTGAAATGTACAAAGGTCTGACAGGGTGAGACAGATTGGAAGCAGGGATGAAAATTCCCCTGGCTGGGACGTCTAGAACAAGGAGCCACAATGTTAGGTACAGACAGGTCACTCTGCATTGAGATGAGAATAAATGTCTGCACTCACTGACTGGGGAACCCGGGGAATTCACTCGCACCTGGAAACCGAGACACTGATTATAAATAAGGATTTAGAGACAGAAAAGGGATGGTGGGAGAGCAGGAGCACGGTGTGGAAATGAAGGGCCAACCATTATTATATTGAATTGGTTAGCAAACTCGATGGACCAAACGTACTACTGCACCGCCTATTTTATAGCTTCCCAAGATTACTCACATTAACGGATATGTGTATCGTGTGGGGCAAGTGCATTGCGGAGATTTTTTTCATGAACTAGAATGGGGGAGGCTCCATGTGTTTTATGACCGACTCCTTTCCCACTGTTTCTGTGCAGTCTGTGGGAAAGCTCTGTAAATGCTGTCACAAGCTCTCAGATGTTAGGAAGGAGGTCACTGCAGGGTCGACAGGACTGTGTTCCCATTCCCTTTTCCGACACTGATGCTGAGGCCGGGTGTTCTGTCCAGTTTCATCCTTTCAGACCTCGGAGTAGTTTGATACAAATGAGTGCCTTGATTGGCCATTTCAGAGACCATTGAAATGTTTATCACATGTCAGGGTCTTTGGAGTCAGTTTTAGGCCAGCCCAGGAAATCACGGGAGATTCACTTCCTAAAAGTACATTGGAGAAGGAAATTCTGTATCCATATTGGCTTCAAGGTCACTGTTACTGACACCAGATTTTAGATCTCGATATTTTATTAATTGCTTTTAACTTCCACCCGCTGCCAGAGTATTAGCCTGGTCTGGATTAATAATCCAGTGACATTTCCACAGCACCATCTCCACATGGGGATCTATCGAAAACCACACTGAACAAGTTATTTCTGTGCTGCTTGACATCTCTGTCAAAAAGAACTCACACCAATTTGGCTGTCATGATGGGACTGAGGGGGTAGTAATTGGTCAGTTTGTAATTTTTCCCGTCTTCGTGGACAGGACACAGCTGAATAATTTTCCACATTGCCAGGGAGATGTCAGGTTTGGAGCTGGAATGAAACATCTTCCCCAGGTACACGGCTTGTTATACAGCACAAGTCTTCAGTCCCATTGCAGGAATGGAGTCAGGACCCATTGTCTGTGTCGTATCTACTGTGTTCAGCTGTTTCTTCATGTCACGTGCAGCGAATCAAATTGGCTGAAGACTGGCATCTGTGATTTTGTTGGCATCATGGCGAGGGTGAGGTGTATCATCGACTCAACACTTATGGCAGAGGATGGTGCCGAAAAAACATTCTTCTCTTTTACACTGATGTGCAGGTCTGTTCCATTATTTAGGATGGGGATGTTTGTGGAACCCTCTCCTCCAGTCATTTGTTTAATTGTCCATCACCATTTATGACTGACTGTGGCAGAACTGCTGGGCTTCGTTCAGATCTGTTGGTCAAGTCCCGTAGCTTTAATGAGTTAGCATCAGGTTAAGGTTCATGTGATTCTGACTCTGACATGTTCACCCACACTCGTCACCGAACCATAGATGGTGTTGATGGTAATGACAGACTGAGGTGTCATCCTGGCAAAAAGTTACAGGTTGTGGTTGAATGCTGTTCTGCTTCTCCTGCTGCTGTGGTTTACAGCACTACATAAATACGCAGTTTCGAGCTGCAATATCTGCAATGCAATTCTGCTGTCTGTTCCCCAATTCTCAGAGACCCATTCACCCAGCAGCCCTGCACTCAGTGACCTAACCTGGTTTCTGATGTGGAAATACTTCCATTTTGAAACTCTCATTCTGATGAGGGTCTGTCTCCCCGGGTCTTGCTTCCAATCTGACACATTCCACAAAAACATTTAACTGATCTTAACTTAAATGTTTAATTCAAATGTTTAATTCAGCTGAATCTTTTTCCTTGAGAAATGCCATCTTCTGTGTTGAAAGTGAATGTGTTTCCTCTGTTTCTCTCCCTGACCATGATTAAGATCTCTGTAGACAATAGACCATAGGTGCAGGAGTCGGCCATTCTGCCCTTCGAGCCTGCACCACCATTCAATATGATCATGGTTGATCATCCTTAATCAGTATCCTGTTCCTGCCTTATTTCCATAACCCTTGATTCCACTATCCCTAAGAACTCAATCCAACTCTTTATTAAATGAATCTGGAGACTGGGCCGCCACTGCCCTCTGGGGCAGAGCATTTCACACAGCCACCACTCTCTGGGTGAAGAAGTTTCTCCTCATCTCTGTCCTAAATGGTCTACCCCATATTTTTAAGCTGTGTCCTGCCTCCAGAGTGTCCAATCCTTTAATAATCTTACATGTCTCAATCAGATCCCCTCTCAGTCTTCTAAACCTAAGAGTATACAAGCCCAGTCGCTCCAGTCTTTCAGCGTAAGGTAGTCCCGCAATCCAGGAATTGACCTTGTGAACCTACGCTGTCCTCCCTCAATAGCCAGAATGTATTTCCTCAAATTTGGAGACCAGAACTGCACACAATACTCCAGGTGTGGTCTCACCAGGGCCCTGTACAGCTGCAGAAGAACCTCTTTGCTTTTATACTCAATCCCTCTTGTTATGAAGGCCAGCAATGTATTAGCCTTCTTCACTACCTGCTGTACCTCCATGCTTACCTTCATTGATTGGTGTACAAGAACACCCAGGTCTCTTTGTACTGCCCCTTTACCTAAATTGATTTCATTGAGCTAGTAGTCTGCCTTCCTGTTCTTGCCACCAAAGTGGATAACCATACATTTATCCAAATTAAACTGCATCTGCCATGCATCTGCCCACTCAACTAACCTGTTCAGGTCACCCTGTAATCTCCTAACATCATCCTCACATTTCACCCTGCCACCCAGCTTAGTATCTAAGCAAATTTGCTAATGTTATTACTAATACCATCTTCTATATCATTAATATATATTGTAAAAAGCTGCCGTCCCAGCACTGATCCCTGCGATACCCACTGGTCACTGCCTGCCATTCCAAAATAGAGCTGTTTATCACTACTCTTTGTTTCCTGTCAGCCAACCAACTTTCAGTCCAAGTTAGTACTTTGCCCCCAATACCATGCGCCCTAATTTTGCTCACTAACCTCCTATGTGGGACTTCATCAAAAGCTTTCTGAAAGTCCAGGTACACTACATCTACTGGATTTCCCATGTCCATCTTCAGAGTTACATCCTCAAAAAAATCCAGAAGATTAGTCAAGCATGATTTCCCCTTCATAAATCCATGCTGACTCTGACCTATCCTGTTACTACTATCCAGATGTGTCGTAATTTCATCCTTTATAATCGACTCCAGCATCTTTCCCACCACTGATGTTAGACTGACTGGTTTATAATTTCCTGCTTTCTCTCTCCCACCTTTCTTAAAAAGTGGTCCAGCATTAGTCACCCTTCAATCCACAGGAACTGATCCCGAATCTATCGAACTCTGGAAAACAATTACCAACGCATCCACAATTTCTCGAGCCACCTCCTTCAGTACCCGGGTTCTGGACCATCAGGCCCCGGGGACTAATCAACCTTCAGACCTAACAGTCTCTCCAACACCAATTCCTGGCAAATATAAATTCCCTTCAGTTCAGGTCCTTCAGCCACTGTTACCTCAGGGATTGTTTGTGTCTTGCCCAGTGAACACAGATCAGAAGTACCAATTCAATTCTTCTGCCATTTCTTTGTTCCCCGTAATATATTCCCCTGTTTCTGTCTTCAATGGCCCAATTTTAGTCTTAACCATTTCGTTTTTTTGCCTTTCACATACCTAAAAAAGCTTTTACTATCCTCCTTTATATTTTTGGCCAGTTAACTTCGTACATCATTTTTTTTTCTCTGCATGTTTCCTTCTTAGTACTCCTCTGTTGTTCTTTAAAAGCTTCCCAGTCCTCAGTTTTCCCACTTATCTTTGCTGTGTTATACTTTTTCTGTTTTAACTTTATATGTTTCTTAACTTCCCTCGTCAGCCACGGCCACCCATGACTCCTCCTAGGATCTTTCTTCCTTTTTGGAATGAACTGATCCTGCATCTTCTGCATTATACACTGACGTATCTGCCATTGTTCTTCCACTGTCATCCCTGCTAAGGTATTGCATCATTGAACTTTGGTCAGCTCCTCCCTCATAGCTACATTATTCCCTTTATTCAACAGAAATACTGTCACTTCCGATTGTACCCTCTCCCTCTCAAATTGTAGATTGAAATTTATTGGATTATGGTCACTACTTCCCAATGGCTCCTTCACTTCCAGGTCCCTGATCAATTCTGGTTCATTGCACAATACCAGATCCAGCATTGCCTTCTCCCTGGTCGACTCCAGCACCAGCTGTTCTAAGAATCCACCTCGGAGGCACTCCACAAAGTCTCTTTCTTGGGGTCCAATACAATCCTGATTCTCCCAGTCTACCTGCATGTTGAAATCCCCAATAACAACTGTAGTAATATCTTTGCGACAGGCCAATTTCAGCTCCTGATTTCACTTATATCCGACATCCAGACTACTGTTTGGGGACTGTAGATAACCCCCAAGAGGGTCTTTTTACGCTTAGAATTTCTCAGCTCTATCCACACTGACTCTACATCCCCTGACTCTAGGTTCCCCCCGCACAAGGGACTGAATACCACCTCTTACCAATATGGCCATCCCACCCCCTCTGCCCGTTAGTCTGTCCTTGAATATTCATTTTGCAAGCACTGTCCACTTGAAGCCACGTCTCAGTTATCACCAGAATATGGTATCTGCCAATTTTCAAAAGAGCCTCAAGATCATCCATCTTATTTATCATGCTTCGTGCATTCATATTCAAAGTATTTTATTAATTTGTTACTGCCCTCTCTTCTCATCAAATCCTATTTCACGCAACCTTACAGTATGATCCCTTTTTGCGTTTCCTGCTTCATTGATACAGTTATCTTTCTTGACTTCCCTTGTTCTAACTTTCCCTTCAATTTCCTTCTTAAACATCCAGTTTGTTCCCTCCACCCTCCCCTCGCCCCACTTAGTTTAACCGCAGCTGTGTTGCAGTCGCAAACCTGCCTGTCAAAATGCTGGTCTCTAACCTATTAAGGTGCAAACCGTCTCTCTTGTATAATTTATGCTTACCACAATACATACCCCCGTGATCCAAGAATTTAAATCCTTGCTTCCTGCACCAGTTCCCAGCCACACGTTCAAGTCCATTATCTTACTGTTTCTGGCCTCATTAGACTGAGGAACTGGAAACAAACCGGAGATAACCACCCTGGACATCCTGCTTTTCAGCCTTCTTCCTCGTTCTCCGAAGTCCCGCTGTAGTATGTTCCTCCTCTTCTTCCCAACATCATTTGTGCTAACATGTGCCACCACGTTTGGCTCTTCACCTTCGTCCTTGAGGATTTCCTGCACTCTGTCTGTGATGTCTTTAACCCTGGCACCAGGAAGGCAACACACCATCCTTAAGTCCCGCTTGCTGCCACAAAACTCCGTCAGTTCCTCTCACTATGGAATCCCCTCTTACCACGGCTCTGTGTGATGTCCGACTCTATCGCTCTGTCTCCACGCCAACTTTTGATTGACAGACCTGGCCGCCTGGCGGACTGGCAGTGTCATCTGTCTCTACTGTTTCCAAAAGATTCAACTTGTTCCCGACAGGTACTTCCCCCAGGGTCTCTTGCACCTGTCTCCTCTCTGCCTTCCTCATCGTCTGCTCTCTTCTGTTCTCTTCTGGTATGGTCGGTGTAATAACCTCACTGAAGGTCTTGCCCAGAAAGATATCGTTCTCTCGGATGAGCCTAAGGTCCTTGAGTTCTTTCATCAGCGCTGAAACATGCTCGGTCAGTAGCTGAACGTGCACACACTTTCCACACTTAAACGAGCCAGACATACCAGAGTCGTTGACCTCCCACATCAAGCACTTAGCACACTGAACCAGCTGGGCAGTCATGTCTTCACCCTCTTCAACTGTGGCATAATCACTTCACTCAACCTCCTTGTCAAAGACTTCTGAGCAAAAACCTCACTCTTCACTCCACAGGAACTTCCTTGGACCCTGTAGTGTCAGTGATGCCAGCCTTATGTAGTCTCAGAGCCAATGAATTCTTTGGATTCCAAATCATCTTCACCACATTGTATGTTTTCTCTTTTGGTCTGAGGCCTTATCACTCATGGCTGCCTTGTCCTCCCATGAGTATGTTTCATCTTCTTGGGGTTGCATTTCTGGTATTATCTTCCGACATATCTCCAGAAACTCCTGCCATTGCTGCTCCATGGCCTTTCCTGCTCAGCTCCCCTTCCAATTAACTCGGGCCAGCTCCTCCCACATGTCTTTGTAGTTACATTGCTTCATTATAACCGCATTACATCTTGAAGAGAACATTAGATATAAACTGAAAGGAGGAGTTTTGAGAGATGGGCCACGAAGAATAATTGATGGATTTCTTACCTAGATGCAAAGGGAGAACGAGAGAGAGGATATAGATATGGAGATGTGGAAAATGAGAAAAGTACATTATCAAAAGAAGTAGATGTATATCCCTCAATGCTTGGCAATGCCTGTGTGTTGTGGTCCTTTGTTAGTGCACGTACAACAGAGTAATATGTTCAAATGCTGGGTCTGATGCCAGAACCTTTCCTCCAATAATATGACAGACACTAACTTTGGAAAGAACCCAGCAGGCCAATGTATTGAATTCCCGGTAGAAAGGGGATTAACTAAAATAAGTTGGGAGACGAGAAGCAAGAATTTATAACACTCATCCTGATAAGAATGAGACTAGAGTTGGGAATCCCAGGAAAGGGGGAACGTTGAGAGAAGGGGAAGTTAACACTTCAGATGAGGATCAAATAATGTTTTAATGCTTTATAAATGTTATACATCATGTGCATCATTTTTCATTAACTGTGTCTCCGTTGTTCATTCAGAATGTGTTGTACACATATGAAAAATGTTATTTATCTGAAAACACATTGATTAAACAGTGTATATAAAATCATTTTTCCTCCATTTCAAACTGTCCTGTTGTCGTGCTAGCAGGACATATGAACACTAACTGGCCACCAAAAGACATGACCCACTATCACAAAGAAGGACACCACGTTGACTGTGACAACACACACTTCCTAGGACAAAGCCACGCACGAAACTTCTGAGAGGCATGACATTCTAGCCAGAAGTCCATCAATAAACACATCAATTTAGATCCTATCTACCTTCCCTTGAAAAAAACTGGAAATAACATCATGCACCTTAAGAAACCAAGACCTATAAACAGAGAGGTGGGACATTCCACCAATGCGTCACCAGAGACTCTCCCTGATGATGTTACCTAGTCATGGTGACGAAACATCTGAAAACAAACCTTCAAGCTCAGCGAGCTCACTTACATACTTGTAAATGGCTATCTTTCTCTTAATAGTGGAATTTGGGACTTCTCTGTCATTCATCTTTTAACAGATTACGAGGCGAGGTGAGCTTTTCTGTGTGTGTGGTCTTAATTAACAGAGGGGTTAGACATCGACATCATAACGGTTTGAGGGCTTGTCGTATGGGATTTGAACAGATTTTGGCTATAAAAGGTCACAGCAGATTCCATAACTTGGCAGTTAGTGACCTAGATCTTCAAATAAAACAGGTGACAAAATTCATTTAATTTTGTTTCCTTGTGGTTGGTTAAATCAAAAGAAATGGTTTATAACATGACTAAGGAGGTTCTGAGGTTTGAAGATGATTCACAAATTTGCTAAGAAGGTGTAGAAAGACAAAGGAAGGGCACACTTTCAGAATTAACATGTAGATTAGAATTGGGTTTCACCAGAGACAGAAGGAAAATTGTAATCATAATGGAGTTGGTCAAGCACTTTTGGTGTATCGGAGAAGCAGGAAACTACAGTCGAATTGGAAAAAACTTAAATTGCAAGTGGGGTAACTGGAGTTAGAAGATAAAGAGAGACAGAAAGAGAGGGAGAAGATATAGAAAGAGAAAGAGGGATAAAAGGAAGAGAGGGAGAATTTGAAATTCAGAAGTTTGGAATTAGATAAGAAAGTTAAATTAGCAGGATGAAGATGAAGGGAGAACGTAGGGATGTATACAACTGTGTTAATACATTGCCATATTTCGGTGAGAAAAATGCCAAAACCTCTTTATTTCATTTGCAAAATTGGCTGGGCAGATGGCGTGTCCAGTGAACCTGTGGGTAATGCTAGTTCAGACTAAGATGGTTGGCACAGCTTGAGAGGTATGTGCAGTTCTGTCACATGAGGGAGCAATAGATTATGCAGATGTCAAACGGGCCATTTTGAGTGCTTATGAATTGGTACTAGAAGAATATAGACAGCGGTTCAGAAATATAGAGACGGAACCAGGTCAGACTTATATTGAGTTTCAAAGAATTAATCACAGTCATTTTGATAAATGGGTGCAGGCCTTAAAAATAGATAAGACCTGTGAGGCCCGATGGGAGATTATTCTGTTGGACAAGTTTAAAGACTCACTTCCAGAGATGGTAAGATTTCATGTGAATGAACAGGAAGTTCAAGAAGTGAGAAGCGCAGCAGGAATGGCAGTTAAGTATGCATTGGTGCATGAGATGAAATTTAGCTTCTGAGAGGATTTTCATCCTGTGAGGGAAAGAAATTGGGAGAAGGGGAGATCCTACACTACAAAACATAGAGAAAAGCACACTGGCAATGGTTTAACACGGGTGGAGAAAAGCCCAAAGTGGTTGAAAGGAAGTGAAATGCCTCAAGCCTCATTATAACGCAGTGGAACACATAAAATTACAGTACCGATGGTTTAAGAAGGGCACTGGGAAAACTGTTTTCACTGCAGGAAACTGGGACACACCGTGCTGGAAGACCCTTTGGGAAAAGATGCTGTAAAAGAGTTTAAGCCAGTGGTATTAGTGAACCTGGTACAGGAGACCCCCAAGTAGAGCCGAGGAGCTGCAGGAGAGTGCACAGCCTAGACAGGAGCTGTGTATGGAGTCAGTGCCTGATCTCTATAAAGAATTTGCCTCTTTAGGTAAACCTTACTAAGAAAAAATGGGGAGTGGGGGGAGGACAAGAAGCTTTAAAATTGCAAGAAATGGGATCTGTTCAGTATCTAATAGTTGAGAAGCAAGGAGCCGGAAAGGCACAACAGATCAGGCAGCATCCGAAGACCAGGTTAATCGACATATCAGGCATAAACTCATCGCCAGGAATGTGGCGGGTGGACAAGAGGGCTGAAAGATAAATAGGAGGGTAGGAGCTGGGCTGGCAGGAGGGTCACTGGGAGGGTGACAGGAAGATGTAGGTGGGAGTGTTAGTGATATGTCAGAGGGGAGGGTGGAGTGTATAGATGGGAAGGAAGATGGACAGTTAGAACAGCTCAAGAGGGCAGTGCTAATTTGAACGGTTGGATCTGGGATGAGGTTGGGGGAGGGGCTATTTGGAAATTGGTGAAGTCAACATTGATGCTGTATAGTTTGACGGCTTTAGCTGTCCTACCACCTATCCACTTCAACCTCCTCTCCGACCTATCACCATCAAACCCCACCTACATCTACCTATCACCTTCCAAGCTACCTTCCACCCAGCTCCACCCCCACCCTCCTATTTAATTCTCAGCCCCTTCCCCCTTCCTTGCCTCCCACTTTCCTGATGAAGGACTAATGCCTGAAATGTCAACTCTCCTGCCCCTCGGATGCAGCCGATCTGCTGTGCTTTGCCAGCCCACACTTTTCAACTTTGGTCTCCAGCATCTGCAGTCCTCAATTTCCCTCGGCCTCGAATAGTAAGAGATGGAAGTATTTTCACTCTTTCTGACATGTCACTCAACAGCGTGATAATTTGTGAAATGGGGGCAGAAATTAAGCATTCCCTTGTGCAACATTAGGTGGAGTGCCAAATCAAGATTAGGGAAGTAACAGTGAGAGTGAGTGAGAGATTGTCATTTCCAGAAATACAGTTGGTTCTTGGGAATGATTTAGCCGGATCCAAGATAGGAGAGGCACCCCTTGCTGTGGAGAAGCAAAAGTAAGGTCAGGGAACTGGGGAATTAAAATAAAATACCCAGGGATTTTTCCAGACTATGTAGTAACAAGATCCCACTGTCATACGTTACAACAGGAAGGAAAACCAAAGGAAAAGCCAAAGGAGTTGATGCACGGAAGACTCGGCTAAAGCATTTCTAGTGTCTGGAATGCACAAGGACGTGGTTAGTTTTTGTTGTACATGTTATCCATGCCAAATGGTAGGTACGTCACAGGCAGTAATAAAACCAGCACCATTGTTGCCAATTCCTGTATTCGAAGAACCTTCCATGTGGGTTATGATTAGTTGTGTAGCTCCCTTTTCTGAAATAAAAGTGGAAACCAATATCTGCTGATCATTATGGATGTGTCTACCTGATTTCCAGGGATAATTTCATTAAGGCAAAAAGGGATGTAGAGGAGTTGGGAGCTATCTTTACTCGCTGTGGGCTACGCAGTGTGATTCAGTCAGACCAAGAATCTCATTTTACCGCTAAGCTATGCTTAATTTCTGTCCCCATTTCACAAATTATCAGGCTGTTGAGTGACATGTCAGAAAGAGTGAAAATACTTCCATCTCTTTCTGTTCGAGGCCATGGATAGCTTTGGCATACAGCAGTTTAAGTCAAGTGCATAGCATCCCTAATCCCAGGGGGCCTTGGAAAGTTGGCATCAGATGCTGAAGACAATATTAGCAGCGTACTGTCAGAATTACCTGAATGATTCGAATAAAGACGTCTCATTATATTGTTTGTCATTAGAGATGCCCCAAACAAAACTACTCACTTTACATCCTTTGAGTTAATATTAGTACATGAAGTGAGAGGTCCTTTGAAATTAATTAAATATAAATTGACAGGACCAAAGTCGGAGATCTCACACTTGGATTATGTATCTGAGGTGAGGGAGAAATTAGATGGTGTAGGTGAGTTAGCTAAACAGCACCTGAAGAGGCACAGTATAGAGTAAGGCAGGTGGCAGATTAAAAACTCTGAAACTTTGACGATTTCCCGTGGGGATGAAGTATTAGTATTACTGCCAGTGGTAGAAAACCCCTTCAAAGCCAGGTTTAGTGGCCCCTTTCAAATTAAAAAAAACGTTGAATCAGTTAAACTATTTGGCAAAGATACCGGATATGATAAAAAATGTTAGAGAATGTCGTGTGAATGAATAATGCTCGAGATACATTGAAGACTCAGGAACAGAGTTGTGGCCAGCTGAATAAATTGTGCAGTTTATCTGTATGATGTAGTGATCTTTAGCAAGTGAGTGAAAGCTCACGTGTTACATTTGGCAGAGCATGTTGAACGATTACAAGAAAAAAACTTGGGAATAAACTTAAAAAAAAACACAATTCGCGAAGGCAGAGGTGACGTCATTGGGACATAACATTGGCCATGGAAGGCTGAGCCCATGGAACATAAAAACGAAGGGCTTTGAGGAATTTCCACAACCATCCTCGAAGTAAGAGGTGCTTCGATTTTTGGAACTGAGTGGATTCTATCGGAGATTTGTTGCAAACTTCAGCAGCGTATGGCACCACTGACGGATTTATTAAAGAAGAACACAGAATTGTGGAGGACAGAACAATGCCAAGAGGCATTTGAAAATTTTAAAGCAAGGTTAATCACCGCACCAGTTTTAGCTGTACCAAATATTTTGAAACCCTTTGAAAATTGTGTTTGATGCTCGGGATATAGGGGTCGGAGATGTATTGATGCAGAAAGATGATGATGGAATTGAATGGCCAATTGGCTACTTGTCGAAAAAACTCAATATTCACCACAAAAAAATATGAAGTCTCAATTATTGGAAAAGAATGATGAAGTTTCGCACTGGCCTGACAATACTTTAATGTTTATGTGACAAACACATTGTCAGATATGGTTGTGTATAACGACAAACTCGTGCATTTTTTGAATATTTAAAGGCCTGAATATGAGAATATTTAATTGGAGTCTTATCTTACCAACTTTAAATTTACAAAATGTACATGCTGTGGGTCCTAAAAGATGTGTTATCGCAGATTTAAAAGAAAAAGTTTGGATAAGATTTGACTTATTGCAGTGTTATATATGTGTGCAGAATTAATATGCATGGTATAGCTGAGAATAAAACTTTCATAATTCATAATAATGGGATTAAGAATTAGAGGAAAAGAAATGAAGCCATCTTTTCATTCTTCTGGTCCATGTTTTTTTTTCTGAAGGGGGGAGGTCTTATGAAGCCGAAAGCATGTCCGATCACTTTTAGACAGAACGGGTTTTGCTGAATAGAAAGTACAACCACAGATGCCTGCTCAAGGTCAGCCTGTTCCACATGTCACCATTAGCTGGGAAATGAATACCTGAGATTTGGTTGCTGTTTGACAACAATTCAAATACAGCCAAAGAGTTTAAATAACGCTCAGGATACCAGAAGCCAACAGAATTTGAATATTATTGTTTGGACACCTGGAAAGTATATAAACCCAGCATTTTGAAACTAGAGTGATAGCTCCTGCCACCCAACAGCAGAGTAACTGCTGTAGAGCAGAAGTGCTAACTGGCCATCTCAAACATTTTCTATCAAAGATACATGTCCATTTAAAAGCTACTTGCAATAAAAAAAAAGATGACCCAGGGAGTTCAGCAGCTGGAAGAGTGAACACAGTGGGGAAGTTGGATTCTGTGTGGTCTTGAGATTGTAATGTTTAATATGTGGGTTGTTGGACTAGCATATTTTTACAGAGTCTGATAGTAAGCAGCTAAGACAAGAGGGGCTTGTATTTGTGAATAGTTGTTGTTTAGTTTTCACTGTTATAGTTAAGAAAACAACTTGACATTTTTTGATTAAATAGTGGAATATAGGAGATCTGTGTCACTCATATTTTAACAGATTACAAGGTGAGGAGAGCTTTTCTGGGTGTTTGGTTTTAATTAACAGAGGGGTTTCGACTCCACCTTGTAAATGTCCATCCACGCTAACCCCAATTCCCTGCAGTTGGCCCATATTCTTCCAGTCCTTTCCTATCCACATGTTTATCCAAATGCTTTTTGAAATGTTGTTAATGCAGCCCCCCCCCCCCCCCCCCCCCCCCCCCCCACCAACCACATCTGCTAGCAGCTCATCCACGTACCATCCTCTGTGTAAAGAAATGGCCCCTCAGGTTCCCTTTTGTTCCTTCCCCTTTAACCATAAATTGATCCCATCCAGTCATTGATTCTCTACACTTTGGAAAAAGACTGAGAGTATTCACCCTATCCATAGTCCTCGTAATCTTATACAGCTCTATAACGACTCTCTCAGTCTCCTGCACGCTAAAGAAAATTTCCTAGCTTGTCCAACCTCTCCCTATAACTCAGACCATTGGGTCCTGGCAACGCCTTTGTAAATTTCTTCTGCACTCCTTCCAAGTTAATAACATCCTCCCTATAACAAGGTGACAAAACTGAACCCAATACTCCAAGTGCAGCCTTTACAAAATCCTGAGTAACTGCAAAATAAATTCCCAACTTGTATACTTAATATCCTGCCTGATGAAGGACAATGTGCCAAAAGCCTTCTTCACTGTCCTGTTTACGTTTGACTCCACTCATAGAGAACCGTGTATACCTAAACACCAAGGTCTCTCTGCCCACTGCACCACTTAAGACCCTCCCATTCACCATGAAACTCCTACCTTGATTTGTGTTTCCAAAATTCAAGACCTCACACATCTATATTAAATTCCATTTGTCATTTCTCGGCCCACTTCCCCAACTGATTAAGGTCCTGCTGCAATTTCTGATAAACGTCTTCACTGATCATGCTCCCAATTACTTTAGAGTCATCTGCAAACTTACTAATCATGCCTTGTACATTCTCAACCAAATCATAGATAACAAACAGCAATGGACCCAGCCTCCAGTCTGACAAACATCCTTCCACTAAACCCTCTGCTTCCTACCATCAAGCCAACTGTGTATCCAATTGGTCAGTCCTCCCAGCATTCCACGTGATGACACCTTCCTGACCAGCCTGCCATGTGGAACCTTATCAAAGTCTTACTGAAATCCATAGAGACTATGCCTGCCGCTCTGCCCTCGTCAACTTTCTTGGTCACTTCGCCAAAGAACTCTAACAAATTTGGGAAGCATGATCGCCCACTCACAAGTCTATGCGCTTCTGCTTTGAATCAAACCCTGTGTAAGTAATGGGTGCAGTCAATGGTATGCTGTCCTTCACTGTAAGATGATTCGAGTACATAAGTAAAGCCATCTTCCTGCTGTTGTAGAGCCTTGCTGAGAGAGCATTTGGGGCACTCTCTACAGATTTGATCTCCTTTGTAAGGAATGATCTCCTTACCACAGACACGGGTGATGGTAACATGAGGATAGAGTGAAGAAGCTGAGTGTTTAATCTGTAGAGCTGTGAGAGACGAAGAAATGGTGATGCTGAAACACGAGGAGTGGCAGCGATCACTTATTTCCAAAACAGACATTGACAGGGAGAGAAATTCCATACTTTACACAGGATTAATTGGTTTGATATATTGTCACGTGTATCTCAGTACAGGGAAACACTTTATTTATGAGCATTGAAGGCAGGTCATAGTAAGCATGGTCAGACAGGTCATAGGGTGGAAATAGGCTTGGACAGAGTAAGGCATACAGATTACACTGAACATGATGTGCACTAGACAAGATCAACATGAATAATATCATCATTATTTGAACTTAGAGAGTCCATTCAGCAGTGTAATGTGACTTTCCTAATAGTTTATATGCCTAAATTAACTCTCCCCACGTTATTGTGCAGTCGGCGTGTGAACCCTGTACTGAACGTCAGGTTATTCACAATCCCCAACAGCAGCCACAATACCTTCCATCTGAAACAGGTAGCCATTCCCACCAGCTTCCGCCCTACACAGAGAACACCAGGCTGTCTTTTCGGAGATGAAAGATGCCTTCTTGAGACTTCACACAAGACATAAGGCTTCCCTGCTGACTACTAGAAAACCATGTTAAAGTCCCATTTGTGTATCCTAAGCAACCGAGCCAAGAGGAACAACGTGGAGTAGTCTGTCTGTGCAGCCTCTGCTCCACTTACTCATCACGTTAGAGCATCAATTAGGAGACAGCGAGGACTGCCGATGCTGGAGATTGGAGTAGAGAATTGATTGCTGGAAAAACACAGCAGGTCAGGCAGCATCCGAGAAGCAGGAAAATTAATGTTTCGGGCATAAGCCATTCATCAGGAATCAGCATCAATTACCTCATTCTGTCCCTGTGTAAGTGCGTTGAGGGGGAATGGCCTCCTGCTGTTTATGTATAAGTGGCTCAAGGGGCTGAATGGCCTCATCCTATTGTTGTGTCAGTGACTCAACAGACTGACTGGCTTCATCCTCGTCCCATTGGACAGGGACAAGGGCCGGATTGGGTTACCCTTGGTTCCTGTTTGACGGTTCGATATGCTGGCAAGTGTGACAATGCTGCAGCTTTAAGAGGTTATTTGTCCTGGTTTCTTTAAAGAGAGAGATTGAGCGATAGTTACCAAGCTGGCTAGTTAAGACCACTTGAGTAAGAGCTAGGGAGGGCTTGGGTTTATTTTAATGCAGCCTGAATGGGTGTGGCCAGCTCTCACAGATTAGGATCTCTGGGCTTTGGTTTCTCAGTAACATCAGAAACTATTGGGGTCTACACAGAGTTGGAATCTTCAGTGACTATCTCCTGGCTTCTACTCTCTCTGAATTTTCTCTTGATGCTGTTTTTAATTCCTGGATTGGAGAAATGTTTGCGACAATCTGTGTCTAAATATTTCTTTTTGCCATGGGCTGTGTTTATGGGATTTCCCTATACTGGAACAGTTCATCAGTAATACTTCCTAGATCTATTATTCTGTTAACTTGTCCAATAGAATTAAGTTATTCTAATTTCCCCTTTCTTTGGTTTCATTTTATCTTCCGTGTTTAAATAAATGGTGTTTTGCTTCACACCAAGTAGTTTGACCATTCACGTTGCATCTGGAACAGACAGTATACGTTTCCTTTTAAATATAAAAATATTAGAGTCTAGGCTACCGCCCTCAAATATTTTTGAAGGGCTCTGGCGTGGTCCATCACACCGGACTCCTTCCCTTCCTGAGTAATAGGCTGGAGGCACTGAATGGGCTGTCCCTGGTCTTCTCCAATAATGTCAATTGGCTGAATGGCTTCCTTTTATTCCTGTGAAACCAGCGTGAGCTGCTGAATGAACTCCTTGATGTCAACAGAAGGCAAACACTGCCTTGATATCGGGGTCAGTCATTTTTACCTGAACCCTTGTGTCAGCCTCTTCTGTTCACATCAATAAGCCATGGTACAGGAGCAGCAAGTGTTTTCTTCAAACAGGTGGGATTGTTTGTCAGGATTTCTGTTCTCAAGACTGTTCGGGGAGCTAGGTGACTGAAAGGATTTGTAGAGGAGGTAGATGGATATTGACCTGACAGCGAATTGAGGGCTATGAAGAATTGGGAATGAAAGAGGATTTGAGACCAAGAGCAGATCAGCCATAATCTTAGTGAAAGGCAAGGCAGGCTTGGGGAGTGAACGACCTGCCCCTCTTTCTGATGTTCTCACATCTGTTATTGGAAAGTTAGGGGGTGTTATTTTCATGAATGTGCAAATTACTGAATATTGCAGTCAGGGAGACCAGAGGAGTTTGTGAGCCATGTCTGGGCGAGGTATATGGGCTGTATTCACAGTGAATCTGGGTCTATAACATGATCAATAAATGAAACACAAGTTTCAGAGACGGGTATCTCTGTAAAAAGAGATGAGGTGCCTCTTTCATACCCAACCTGGGTTTTCCAATTACATTTCCCAAATCACATCAAAGCGTGTGACAGCCTTAAAGGGCTGAATGGTCTCCTCTGTTTCTGTGCATCAGGTTATCGATGTAAGTAGCCTCCAACTGCTCCTGTCTAGCAGGATTGATGGGCTGAATGGAACACAGAAACATGGGACTGAGGAGCAGGAGTGGGGCATTAGATACTTTGATCCTTCTCCACAAGGCACTAAAATTGTGGCTGATCAGGTTATGGTCTCAGCCCCACTTTCCTGTCTGCGTCCAATTATCTGTGACTCACTTCCCTATCAAATAATTAACTAACACAGCTTTCAGTCCACGTGAACATAGAGGCGCAATAAAAACTTCCAGTGAAGAGAATTCCCACTTGAAAGATCCTTTAAGAATTTTTCTCCATCCCTCTTATAGAATCAAAGAGTCATGCAGAATGGAAACAGACCCGTTAGTCCAATATATTCTCTCCGATCAGATACCAAAACCCATTAGTCCCATTTGCCAGCATTTGCCCAATATTCCTCCTGTAGTTGTACCCGCCTTAACCACTTCCTCTGGCAGCACATTCTGTACACACACTACTCTCTGTGTGAACCATTTATCTTCATGTTCCTTCTAAATCATTCGCCCTCTCCCCTTCAACCTGTGCTGTCTTATTTTGGACTCCCCTATCCTGGGATCAGACCATGGCTATTCAGAATATCCATACCCCTGATGATTTTAAAAACCTCTATAATGTCACCCCTCAGTCTCCGACACTCCAGGAGAAAGCACCTCAACCTAATCAACCTCTCCCCGAAGCTCAAACCTCCAGTCCTGGAACATCCAGGTAAATCTTTTCTCCAGACAACCGAGTTGTACGCAGTATTCTTAAAGTGGCCTCACCAACACCCTGGGAGAGTTGGATTTGGCTGAATTCCCTTTGCTTTAGGCAGTGAGTAGATTCCAATGGATGCTGGTCAGGGATCATCCAAAGAGTAGCATGGTGGTTAGCACTGCTGCCTCGCAGCACCAGGGACTTGGGTTCGATTCCAGCCTTGGGTGATTGTCTGTGTGGAGTTTGCACATTCTCCCCTTGTCTGTGTGAGCTTCTCATGCGTGCTCCAGTTTCCTACTACAGATGCAACATGCCACCACAGCTCCTATACTCAATGCTCTGACTGATTAGTCAAATGTGCCAAATGTGTTCAGCACCACTGTCTACCTGCGACTCCACTTTCAAGGAACAATGTACCTGCAGCCCGAGGTCCCTTTGTTCCACAACACGCCTCAGGACCTTACCATTAAGTATATAATTTCTCCCTGATTTACCTTCCCAAACTGCAAAATCTCTTATTTATCTAAATTAAACTTAATCTCTCATGCCTTGCTTCTTTGCCCCATCTAATTGTGGTCTCGTTGTACTCTGAGATAATCTTCTAGACCACTTTTCTGATGCAATCTGTAAACTTACTAACTATGGCCCTAGTGTTGACATCCAAATCGTTGATATAAATGATAAAATGTAGTGAACTCAGTGTTGATTCTTGCAGCACACTGCTTCTCGGAAGCCTCCAATCTGAAAAATACCCCTCTTCCTTCAAGCCAATTGTGACTAGATTCCCCTGTATCCCAAGTGACTGAACCTTACTCATCTGTCTGCTAATCGGAATGTTATGACCACCTGGCTGATGTCCATGTAGACAATATCTAACACACAGCCTTCATCAATCTTCTTTGTCACAACTTCATAACACTAAACCAAATTAATGACCCATGATTTCCCATGCAGAAAGCCACGTTGACTATCCTGATCAGCCCTTGCCTTCCCAAATGTATGTCAATCCTGTCCTTCAGAATCCCCTCCAACAACTTACCCGCCACTGACATCAGGCTCATCGGTCTATAGTTCGTTGGCTTTTGGGGTCACTGTTTCCTTTCTAGTCCCACTCCTCCACTGCTCACAAATAATATCAAATGGAACCAGGTTGGTGATATGGTCGATGATATCCATCTCAGACTGGGTCAGGGTCAGTTTTAGCAACAACTCAGGCTAGGTTCTTTAACACGTTTATGATCCACAGCAATGTTACTCAAGCTATGATGGAAAGATGAATGGAAAAGTGTTTGGGTATTGCAAATATATAATCGATATTTCCCTGTTTAAAACACTGCGACACACATACACACACACAAACAAACAGGTTAACAAAATCTCTGCATTTTTAACTTGAAATAACTTTGTCCAGATCTTACTGGAGTTCATGACAAAAGTAAAAATTGAGATCGTCCAAAATGTTATTCTGCTTCTGAAGATATTGCACTCACATAGCTGCTAGCAATGGGGTTCCATCCTGAGAGAATTGGATTTGGCTGAATTCCCTTTGCTTTAGGCAGTGAGTAGATTCCAGTGAATTCTGGTCAGGGATCACCCAAAGGGAAGCACTGCTGTCTCACAGCACCATGGACTTGGGTTCGATTCCAACCTTGGGTGACTGTCTCTGTGGAGTTTGCACATTCTCCCCTTGTCTGTGTGAGCTTCTAATGGGTGATCCCGTTTCCTACCACAGCTCAAACTGTGTAGGTTAGGTGAATTGGTCATGCTAAATTGAGTATAGTGTCCAGGGATTTCTAGGTTAGGTGCATTAGTCAGGAGTAAATATAGGGGAATGGCTTGGGAAGTTTGGTGTGGACTTGTTGGGCCGAAGGGCCTGTTTCAACAGTGCAGGGATTCTATAAAAATACGAATGGTAACGATGACTTTAGAGTTTTTTTTAGCTCGCACACATTGTTGTGATGAGGAACAATGAAGGAGAGAGAGTGCAAGAGGCCGTTCCTTCTCGGACAGATTACATTTTCTCCCTCTCTGAGTTGAATCACACAGTAATGTCATCCTCTCCCAAACTGGACCATGTGAGGTCTCCTTGTACACTGTCCAAACTATGTCTCCATCACATTCCCTGCTCCACGTAGGTGCATCATTGCTGCTGTCATACATACACAGAGCCATACCCTTAGCAGAAAATGGTCTCGGTCAATTTGAAATATGTTTACATGGCTCTGTGTCATTAAAAAATAAAATGTTTAATTTATTCAGAATACCTGTGTTAAAATGAATGCATTTTTAAAGAAATGCAGACATTGCTGGAAACGCTCGGCAGGCCTGTCAGTACCCAGATGCCTTTGACATGCTGTATTTGTACCAGCCTCCACCACTTCCTCTGGCAGCTCATTCCATACACACACCACCCTCTGTGTGAAAAGGTGCCCTTTAGGCCTCATCAAAACCTTTCGCCTCTCACTTTCAACCAATGCCCTCTAGTTTTGGACACCCCTAACCTGAGGAAAACCCCTGACTACTCACCCTATCCATAACCGTTCGGATTTTATAAACCGCTACTGCTGCGAAATGTGACCCCAATCAACACGAATGGCTGTACTTTCAGTCATCCTGGGCCTAAATTCTGAAATGCAATACTGACACCTCTTCCTTCTCCATCAGGTCACAATTCTAAATCCATTTTAATCAGTTTGTTCAGATGTATCATACGGCACTTCTGTGGGATTTACACCGAGACCTTTGTGCCTGGAGGTAGGGACACTAGCATCACTCAGCAAAACCCATAAAGCTGTAACATTATTCTCCTGTGTATTTGTTCATCAGCCTGTTCTGACATGATGTGACATACCTCTGCAACAGGCAGGAGTTGAATCCAGATCTTCTAGTTCAGAGCGAGGAACAGTACCATACAAGTTCAGGTACTGGAATAAAATGACGAGCTCTGCCTCAGTGGCAGAGACACTACCCACTACACTACCATACACAAATTTTATGTAACAGCATTCAGCTTTGTATGGATTTATTATAATTAAGTTACCATTATTGAACGACACAAAACACTTTGTGTTGTTAAACAAATGCAAGGTATTTGTCTTAACTGTAGGATGTTGAGTACACGTGCTGTGCCCTAGAAAATAACTATGACCATCTTTAATCGTTTATTATCTGTAGTCTGCAATATTAGGGAACGAAATCCTGCAGGCACACTCTGCACAATGAAGGGTCTTGAATAGACAGAGACAGAGAAAGACCATAATTTTTGGCCTCAAAATACGGATCAGTATTACCCACCTCTCATGTGTGACTGCCCTCTTCCTCAAACCATGAAATGATACAAGGCAGCTGATTACTGTCCAGCCTCTCCTCCCCACTGACTGTGTCTACAATCAGGCCCTCATCCCCCGAACAACACAAAACAACCCAAGCTCAGGGTCTTTGTGAAAATCAAGGCCGGAATCAAGGCATCTTGCAGAGGGGAAGGAATTTTAAAATTAAACGGGGAAGGTGAGTACGTGATAACATCACTCACTGGGTTGAAGAGTGGCAAGTGGAGTTTAGTTTGGATTAATGCGAGGTATTGGATTTGATAAATCAAACAAGAGCAGGACCTATACAATTAAAAGCAGGGCCTTTGGCAGTGTTGCAGAACAGAGACCTAGGCCGTCAGATATAGCCCTTTAAAATTTGCATCTAATACAGAAAGTGTGGTTAAGGAGGTGTTTAACACACATGTCTTCATAGGACAGACCTTTGAGTATCGGAATTGGGATATCATGTTGTGGTTGTACAGGACATTGGTGAGACCTCTTCTGGAATACTGTGTCCAGTCTGGTCACCCTGCCCACTCATTCCATAGGCACACCACCCTCTGGGTGAAAAAGCTGCCCCTTAGGTCACTTTTAAATGTTCCCCTCTCACCTTAAGCCTATGTCCTCTAGTTTTGGACTCCCCGTACCCTTAGAAAATACCTTGACTATTCACTTTGATATTACTGACGTTGATATTAGTAAGCTGGAGAGGGTTCAGAAGAGATTAACCTGGATGTTGCCGGGAAAGGAGGGAGTGAGCTATAAGGAGAGGCTGGATAGGCTGGGACTTTTTTCACTGAAGAATATGAGATTAAGCAGTAACTTTACAAAGATTTATAAAATAATGAGGGGTACAGAGAAACCGAAGGGCTGATGTCTTTTCCCTAGAGTTGGGGATTCAAAACTGAGGGATTTTTAAGGTGCGAGGAATAAAGATTTACGAAAGTCAAGAGAGGTAATTATTTTAGACAGAAGCTGGCTTGGGTGTGGAATGAACTTCCAGAGGAAGTGGTGAGAGCAGGGACAGTTACAATGTTTAAAGGACATTTAGATCAGTCCATGGATAAGACATCAGTTTGGATGGTGCTGTGAGCAGCTGCCCTCTCCCTCCCCCTCTCTGAATGAATCCCTGTTGGTTTTCACCCTCTGCCAATGCCTGTGCAGTGGCGTGGGGAGGCCAGCAGAGGGTGGCATTGCATTACTTTAAGCACCACAGAGACTGCCAGACCTGCCCCACACAGAGACACACAGATACACACACACGGGAATTGTCAGGGTGCGGCTTGAAGCTCATCTGGTAACTTAAACTAAACATAAAGAAATGCTCAATTTGCCTTGTAAACTGTTAAAATATGAGTGACAGAGAACTGCCAAATTCCACTGTTTATATAATAACATCAATTGATTTTTTAACTCTGAAAGTGAACATTTTACATCAAGCATTCTGAATTCTGAGACCCCCTTTCTCTTAACTGCTTATTACCCCATTCCAACTCTAAAATGATATAATGTTTCAATAAGACACTGACTAAAATTGCACTCATTTAATTTCAAAATCACACAGCAGCTGTTGTTTGTGTGTCTCCTTGTGGCCGTAGATCTCCCTGGGTCATCTTCTTTCTTTTTACTGCGAATATGTTCCATATGAGAAGGTACCTTTGATAGAGAGTGTTTCCTAATCTCTTGGATCTGTGTTGATGGCATTTACTCTGTCTGCAATTTTCTAAATGTCTGCATTTTTAATATGCACAACGTCGGATCATCTCATTGGTTCAACTTCCGAAAACCAATACATTCACACTTGATTTGGTTTTAGTATCCTGGGGCATAATTTAAACTGATTGGTAAAATTCGAATTGTTGTCCAAGGAGCAACCATCTCAGGGATCTATTCCACAGCCAAATGTGACATATTTTCAGTTGTCCTTCACACTCTGGGTCTGCCATCCTCTCATATCACGGGTGCTTGGAAGCTCTCCGTTCAGAACAGCTTTCCCTCTCTCTTAAAGGTACATACACACTTTCGACTGCATGACATTAATACCCTGATGTCAATACAGAAACTTGGAGCCAATCCGGAATTCTCTTCTCTATGGTTTGTCAATATTTCATTCACTCCGTCTGGTTTGTATCAGGATTTTTGTTGCTCCATTGACAGCATGTCATTATTCGACACTGTCCGTGGGAATATAGCGGTATTTCACTTGCTCACACTAGTGAGTGTCGCAGAATTTCAGTCGTTGCATGGGAACTGTGACGCTATAACAATCTCAATGTTTGTAGATGGCACCGAACCTTGGAAGAACTCTGAAGTCTATGGAGGACAGTGTGGAACTCTAACAGGACAGTCACACGTTGGTGTAGTGTTCAGGTGTATGGCAGCTGGGGATCAATGCAGAGCAGTGTGAGGTGATACACTTTGCTAGGAAAGACAATGAAAGACAATATAAAACAGGCCTTGCCGTTAAATAGGGGGTGCAGGAGCAGAGGGTCCTGGGTGTATATGAGCACAGATTATTGAAGATGTCAGGACACTTGGGGAGAGCAGTAACTATCAGATTAGTTTCAGTTTCTGAGCTGTTTACAGGGGGAGGTGTAGGAGGGAGTCACCGTGCTCCCTTCCTGGGAGGTGGTGGTGACTGGTATGTGATGGGCTGGTATGTGATGTGAGCCCACCCTCCTGCCCAACGAGACCGTGGGGATACCATTTGTACCAGCTCGTCACAAAAGGGCGATGGCATCAGGGCCACGGCTTCTAAGTTGTGTCGGGAGGAAACGGAGCTGCCAGTGGGTTTAAAATGAGAATTGCCCTTCACTGAACATTGCTCCTTACTCGGTCGGTGGGATGTGGATGTTTCAGAATCTCCACACGAAGCGTCCCGATCCTCTCCGACTCCTACCAGTGTCCTCCCCACATAGCGTGGGGTGGGGGTGAGGGAACGGATATCGGACTGTTTCTCCTGGAATGGGAGTAAGGGACGGCTGGAGTGAGGGTGGGGGTGTGTGGCCTTGCACTTAGTGCTGGTGTAGGTGGGGGACGGTGTCATGGTGAGGTGTCCAGAAGGAGTCAGTCCACGGTGTTGTATGCATGCAGTATTATTAGTGTAGGGAATGGGGTAAAGTGGAGGGAAGGGGGGGCGAAGTTGCTGCATGCAGGAGTGAGAGTGGCGGAGCATGAGCCTTGTTCGGGGGTCGGTGCTATAACAGATATACAGTGAGTGTGAGGGAGCAGAGAGAATACCGTGACCCTTATCTTGAAAGAGCAGGGAAGGTTATTGAAGCTTGTCCTGTATTGCTGGGCATTTCTTCAGACCGGAGACACTGCACTGAGCTGGGTGGGGAGCTAAGACCATGCTCGGTGGGTCTGGTGGTGTGGCCCACTCTGGAAAGAGAATGGTCTCTTTCTGTACTGGCTCATCCACCAGCACTTCTGTGCCCCTGTCGGCAAACCGCGGTGTAATTGCCCATGATCTGCCATGCTCGAGGTAAACTTTGCAGGCCAGCTCCGAACTGAGAAAGATCAACCGTGTGCCCATTGACCTTTTAAAGGTGGCACCCATGCCAGGGATCAAGGAATATCCAGGGGCATCCGGGGACTGGTGAGTACCTCCCGCCATGATGGGTGGGAGAATCGGGCTGGTATTGAATGAGAGGGACAGCATGGGATGGGCTGGGTAGTTAATGAGGTGAGTTCGATACGATAGCACCAGGAAACTATCTGAGCCTTGTGTGGACGATCCCTCTGTCACATTCAAGGAAAATCAAACAAAGATAAATTATTGTTAGAATCTGTCCAATGAATCATAGATTCGGTTGAAAGCAATTCCAGTAACATAGATGCAGAACAAATGATCATCTGGCCTCACACCAATATCCCTTTTCCCCATCTTTCCTCGGAAGTCTGGCTCATGATACAGGGTGCTATCGAAGTGTCTACTTTTCCGCATTCTGACACCTGGGAACACATCCTTCCATGACACTGTCTCTCAGTCTCCCCCTCTCTGTCTATACCCCAAACCCCTCCCATGTGGTGAGATTTAAACTGATTCCCCGCCATCTCTCTCTGGCAGTGATCTTCACACCCGCAGCACACCCTTGTCAGGGCACACTGGAGATAAGGAGCTGTAAATGGATGGGAGCTGTACATCCTGTCACTCCCAGCACGGGCTGCAAGTTTCCCCACACTGGGCAGGGTTCTTACACAGTGTTACTGAGAAATGCACTGATGTGGGGTACAGTGTCCTACATGCTGGGAGGGTAACTGCTCCTGGTTTACAGATCAATGCACTGGGGTCGTGTACACAATCCTACATGCTGGGAGGGTAACTGCTCCTGGTTTACAGATCAATACACTGGGGTGGTGTACACAATCCTACATGCTGGGAGGGTAACTGCTCCTGGGTTACAGATCAATGCACTGGGGTGGGGTACACAGTCCTACATGCTGGGAGGGTAACTGCTCCTGGGTTACAGATGAATGCACTGGAGTGGGGTACACAGCCCTACATGCTGGGAGGATAACTGATCCTGGGTTACAGATCAATGCACTGGAGTGGGATACACAGCCCTACATACTGGGAGGGTAACGGTTCCTGGGTTACAGATTAATTCACAGGTGATCACTGCGCAGGTCGCTGTGCTGGTCAGACTATCTGGTTGAGGTTTACAGATCATGCACTGAAGTGGTTTGTGTAGCTCCCTGTGCTGGATGGATATTTGTTACAGGTTCACACATTAGTGCCCTGATGTGTTCTGCACAGCTCCCAGTGTTTGACAGAAATGTAGCCTGTGCACAGTACATCATGCTGGTGGGGTGGATAGAGGGGAAAGGTGATGGACAGGTCAAGGAGATCGTGGAACGTTCTGTCCCCGAAATTCTATAACTGACATTCCCCGGAACGTTCTGTCCCCGACATTCTATAACTGACATTCCCCGGAACGTTCTCTCCCCGACATTCTATAACTGACACTCCCCGGAACGTTCTGTCACCGACATTCTATAACTGACATTCCCCGGAACGTTCTGTCCCCGACATTCTATAACTGACATTCCCCGGAACGTTCTGTCCCTGAAATTCTATAGCTGCCGTTCCCCGGATAGTTCTGTCCCTGACATTCTATAACTGACATTCCCCGGAACGTTCTGTCCCCGACATTCTATAACTGACATTCCCCGGAACGTTCTGTCCCTGACATTCGATAACTGACATGCCCCGGAACGTTCTGTCCCCGACATTCTAGAACTGCCAGTCATTCCCCCGGAACGTTCTGTCCCTGACATTCTATAACTGACATTCCCCGGAACGTTCTGTCCCCGACATTCTATAACTGACATTCCCCGGAAAGTTCTGTCCCCGACATTCTATAACTGGCATTCCCCGGAACATTCGGTCCCCGACATTCTATAACTGACATTCCCCAGAACGTTCGGTCCCCGACATACTATAACTGACATTCCGCGGAACGTTCTGTCCCCGACATTCTATAACTGACATTCCCCGGAACGTTCTGTCCCTGACATTCTATAACTGACATTCCCCGGAACATTCTGTCCCGGACATTCTATAACTGACATTCCCCGGAACGTTCTGTCCCCATCATTCTATAACTGACATTCACCGGAACGTTTTGTCCCCGACATTCTATAACTGACATTCCCCGGAACGTTCTGTCCTAGACATACTATAACTGACATTCCCCGGAACGTTCTGTCCCCAACATTCTATAACTGACAGTCATTCCCCGGAACGTTCTGTCACCGACATTCTATAACTGACATTCCCCAGAACATTCTGTCCCTGACATTCTATAACTGACATTCCCCGGAACATTCTGTCCCTGACATTCTATAACTGCCGTTCCCCGGATAGTTCTGTCCCTGACATTCTATAACTGACATTCCCCGGAACATTCGGTCCCCGACATTCTATAACTGACAGTCCCCGGAAAGTTCTGTCCCTGACATTCTATAACTGACATTCCCCGGAACGTTCTGTCCCCGACATTCTATAGCTGACAGTCATTCCCCGGAACGTTCTGTCCCTGACATTCTATAACTGACATTCCCCGGAACGTTCTGTCCCCAACATTCTATAACTGACATTCCCCGGAAAGTTCTGTCCCCGACATTCTATAACTGACATTCCCCGGAACGTTCGGTCCCCGACATTCTATAACTGACATTCCCCGGAACGTTCTGTCCCCGACATACTATAACTGACATTCCCCGGAACGTTCTGTCCCCGACATTCTATAACTGACATTCCCCGGAACGTTCTGTCCCTGACATTCTATAACTGACATTCCCCGGAACGTTCTGTCCCTGACATTCTATAATTGACATTCCCCGGAACGTTCTGTCCCTGACATTCTATAACTGCCATTCCCCGGAACGTTCTGTCCCCGACATTCTATTACTGACATTCCCCGGAATGTTCTGTCCCTGACATTCTATAACTGACATTCCTCGGAATGTTCTGTCCCCGACATTCTATAACTGACATTCCCCGGAACGTTCTGTCCCTGACATTCTATAACTGACATTCCCCGGAACGTTCTGTCCCTGACATTCTATAATTGACATTCCCCGGAACGTTCTGTCCCTGACATTCTATAACTGCCATTCCCCGGAACGTTCTGTCCCCGACATTCTATTACTGACATTCCCCGGAATGTTCTGTCCCTGACATTCTATAACTGACATTCCTCGGAATGTTCTGTCCCCGACATTCTATAACTGACATTCCCCGGAACGTTCTGTCCCTGACATTCTATAACTGACATTCCCCGGAACGTTCTGTCCCTGACATTCTATAACTGCCATTCCCCGGAACGTTCTGTCCCCGACATTCTATAACTGACATTCCCCGGAACGTTCTGTCCCTGACATTCTATAACTGACATTTTTGTCAGTAATTCCGACCTTCCCATTTGTCATTCCTGCTCCAATTATTTTAATAAATCCCTGAATACAGGGACACATTTGAAAATCTCACTGGGTCCCCGATCAAACGGGTCCCTTTGCCTCCAGGCTGATGGATAATGGGTTTGTTTTCCTTCCTCACAGTTAACGTAGTGACCATCTACGTCCTGCTTTATAAAGATTGTGGATTATCTCCATGTGTCAGACGTTACCTGGGGGCCATGGCAGCGGCGGATCTCCTGGTCATTATCGTCGACCTGATCCTGAGGCACATTCCCATTGTTTGTCGGGAACAGTTTTATTTCCTGTACTCCGTCCCCGTGTGTAATATCCACGCCGTCCAGCTTTATGCAGCCACTGACTGCTCTGTCTGGTTCACCGTCACTTTCACCTTTGATCGGTTTGTGGCCATTTGTTGCCAGAAGCTGAAAAGTAAATATTGCAGTGAGAAGACGGCGGCTGTGGTTCTGGGAGCAGTGACTGTGCTGAGCTGTTTAAAGAACATTTCCTGGTATTTTATGCTCACGGCTCGGTATCGGCTGGGGAACAATCCCTGGTTTTGTGATGTAACAATCGCTGTTGTATCCTCCATTGTCTGGGTTACAGTCGAGTCCCTCCACCACATTCTAACACCGTGTGTCCCATTTCTCCTGATTCTGCTGCTCAATGTTCTCACCGTCAGACACATTGTAGTGACCAGCAGAGCCCGCAGGAGACTCCGCGCTCACACCAATGGGGACGCTCAGTCTGACACTGAAATGAGAAACCGAAAAAAATCCATCATTTTACTGTTTGTGATCTCGGCCAATTTCATCCTGTTATGGTTAATGTTAATGCTGTATACTATATGGGCCCGGATGTATGATTTTGGGTATGACTCTGTGTTTCTACATTTGTTTGTGCAGGAATTGGGCTTCATGCTGCAACTCCTCAGTTGCTGCACAAACACCGCGATTTATGCCGTGACCCAGACTAAGTTCAGGCAGCAGCTGAAGAATGTGCTGAAATATCCCGTCACCCAAATCCATCCATCCATCAAATTCCCTCATTAATCACTCCATCCGGGATTTTCTCATTTCAGTTCAGTGTTTCAGCGATGGAGCTGCCTGTCGCTATGGTCACAGACTGAGGGTAGCGCTGGTTTGTCCATCCTTATCCCACAGGGGGGTTTACAGGGAAACATTTCAATGTTTCTCACAACTCAGGGGTCGGTGAGAAAAGGCACCATCCCACTGACCGTATCCATCACTTCCATTTGTAAACAATAAAAATGTTGATTAAAGCGCGCCGAGCAGCAGAGTGACCGATGTTGTTGTGTGTCTTTGTGTTGGAGAAGCTGAACTGGAGAGAGACAGACTCTGCCCCAATTCCTGGTCCTCAGAGAAGTGGAGGGCACCGCGCCCTGAGGTCAGGAGCTGGGTTTAACTCCCCCTGACACCCCCCTCCTCCAACCTGGCCTCCCCATTTCCTCTACCCTACTCTTTCTCATCAATTCTCCCCCTCTCCCTCTCTTTCTGCACAGTCTCTTTCTCACCTCCTCTCCCTTTCACTCTCTCGTCCCGTCTCAGAAACCCCTCAACACCGGTTTCTCCACCTGCCTCCACTATTGGTTCTCCCTCCCCTCCCCCTCTCCCTCTCCCTCTCACACGCTCAACACGAGATTCTCCACCTGCCTCCACTCTTCCCTCTCCCCCTCACCCTTACTCTCTCTCTCTCCTGCTGTCTGTCTCCCTCCCATAATTCCTTCTCTACCCATTTTCCCCTCCTCCCACTTCCCACATCTCTCTATCATCTCACTCCACCCCCCACATGCAGACTCACTGCCAACCAATGGTTTCTGGGTTAAAGGGAGAGGGAAGGACCGGGAGACAGAGTGAGTCAGAGAGAGGGAGGTATAGATGGGCGAGAAATTCAGTCAGAAAGAAACGGAGGGAGTTGGGGAGAGAGAGAGACACTGAGGGGGGAGGGGGGGATCGAGAGTGAGAGAACCGGGAGAGAGAGTGAAGGAGCAGAGAGAGAGAGAGAGAGAGCAGGGGGCAAGAGAGAGATAGGGTGAAGTAGGGAGAGAGAGACAGGGGAGAAGATAATGAGAGGCAGAGGCGAGAGAGAGAAAGAGAGGTGCGAGGGAGGGAGCGAGAGAGAAAGGGGGCAAGTCTTAGAGAGAGAGGGAAAAGGAGAAAGTGGAAGGGAGAGATGGGGAGACGAGAGAGAGAGAGAGAGAAGAGGAGAGAGAGAAGAGAGAGAATGAGGGTTGAGAAAATGAGAGTGAGGCAGGGGTGAGAGATAAAGGGAGGGGCCAAAAAGCGGGAGGTCGAGAGAAATAGAGGCGGCAAGAGAGAGAGGGTCGAGAGAGAGGGTCGAGAGAGAGAGGGGGGGATCGAGAGAGAGGAGCAAGGAAGCAGGCGAGGGAGTGAGTGAGAGGGCGAGTGAGAGAGAGTTTGTGAGGACGAGAGAGACTGAGCAAGAGAGAGTTAGAGTGGGTGAGAGAGTGATGAGTTGAGTGAGAGAGAAAAACGGGACGAGAGAGACAGACGTGAGAGAGAAAGAGTGAGAGAGGGGAGGGAAAGACAGAGAGAAGGAGGGGCAAGGAGAGCGGGGCTGAGTGAAAAAATAAGCGAGAGAGGGAGGTGTTAAGAGAGCAAGAAAGAGAGATGGGTAAGAGAGATTGAGGGGCGAGAGAGGGAGAGGGAGCAAGAGAGACAGAAGGAGCAAGAGAGAGAGAGAAACGGGGTTCGAAAGAGATGGAGGTAAAAGAGAGATAGAGGGTGTGAGAGAGAGGGGGCGAGGGAGAGTGAAAGGGGTCGGGAGAGAGAGCGCAAGGGCAAGAAAGAGAGTGAGGGTGAGAGAGAGAGAGGGCGAGAGAGAGGACGAGAGAGTGTTGTGTTGGGAGAGCGCGAGGGCGAGAGAGACGAGAGACAGACACGAAGGTCAAGAAGGAGAGAGGGCTCCGTGAGAGGGGGTTTGACAGAGAGGGGTGGGAGAGAGAAAGTGTGACAGCGAGAGCGCAGGGGCAAGACAGGGCGAGACAGAAAGAGAGAGAGAGAGACAGAGTGAGAGAGGGAGAAAAGAAACGGGAGAGAGAGAATAAGGGGACCGAAGAGAGTCACCGAGAGCAAGGTAGAGAGAGAGAGAGAGAGAGAGATAGGGGAGAGATAAAGAGACAGGGCGAGTGAGAGAGCGATGGAGCGATGGTGAGAGAGAGGAAAGAGAGAGGATGGGTGAGAAGGAGAGAAGGCTGTGAGAGGGATGTTGAGAGTGAGAGAGAAGGGACGAGGGGGGCAACGGAAGAGAGAGGATGAGAGTGAGGGAGCGAAAGAGTGGGGCGAGAGAGATGGGGTGCGAGAGGGAGATAGCGAGAGAGAGACATACGAGGAGAGAGAGAAAGAGAGAGAGAGAGAGAGAGAGAGAGAAAGGACGGAAAGAGGGCGTGCAGTAAGGAGAGAAAAAGGGTGAGAGGGTGGATGAGAGGGAGAGAGACAGAGGCTGAGCGAGAGAAAGAGAGGAGCTGAGCAATACAGTGAGAGAAGGGGCAAGACAGGGAGGGGATGGTGGCAAGAGAAAGCAAGACAGGGGGCGATAACGAGAGTGAGAGAGAGTGAGAGAGAGAGTGAGAGAGAGACAGAGAGAGAGTGAGAGAGTGAGAGAGAGAGTGAGAGAGAGAGTGAGTGAGAGAGAGAGTGAGAGAGTGAGAGAGAGAGAGAGAGAGGAGGCCATAGTGACTTGAGAGAGAGGAAAGAGAGAGAGAGAGAGAGTGAGGGGGCAGATGGGTCGAGAGAGAGAGAGCAAGTGAGAGAGAAAGAGAGAGAGAGAGAGTGACAGAGAGACCGACAGATAGAGGGACGAGATGGTGGGTAGAGAGCGACAGAGCGAGAGGGGAGAGAGAGAGAGAATGTGCAGGGAAAGTGAATGAACAAGGAGAATTAGGGTGAGGGGGGAGAGAGAGGGGTGCAAAACAAAGGGGGGCAGAGAGAGAGGTGGGCGTGAGAGAGGGGGACGAGAGAGAGAGTAAGCAAAAGAGAGAGGGGGCGAGAGAGAGAGTGGGTGAGAGGGAGGGGGAAATAGAGAGAGGGGGCGAGAGAGGTGGGTGAGAGAGAGAGGGGGCGAGAGAGTGAGGGGGAGAGAGAAGGGGTAGAGAGAGGGGAGAGTGAGAGGGGGAGAGAGTGGGTAGACAGAGGGGAGAGGGAGTGTGAGAGAGGGTGTTGACGCAAGCGGCGGTGTAAGATGAGGTTGGGGAGGGGGCGGTGTTGGATGGGGTTGGGGAGGGCGTGGTGTTGGACGGATTGGGTGGAGAGTGGTGTTGCACGGGGTTGGGGGAGGGGCACTGTTGGACGGGGTTGTGGAGAGGGCGTTGTTGAATGAGTTTGGGGAGGGGGCGGTGTTGGACAGGGTTTTGGGAAGGGGCGGTGTTGGACGGGGTTGAGGAGGGGGTGGTGTTGGACGGGGTAGGGGGAGGTGGCAGTGTTGGCCGGAGTTTGGGAGTAGATTCGTGGCGGGGTTGCAGTGTTGGATGGGAGCAGCAGGCATGGGTTTCGGTGTGGGGTGTGGTGCTGAGTGCGGGAGGCAGGGTTCATGTTGGACGGTGGTGAGGGTCAGGCTGTGGTGTGTGTGGACGGTGGTGAGAGTCAGGCTTGGGGTAGTGTGTGGACGGCGTTGAGGGTCAGGCTGGGGGTGGTATGTGGATGGCAGTGAGGTTCAGGCTGGGGGCGGTGTGTGGATGGCGGTGAGGGTCAAGCTGGGGATGCTGTGTGGATGGTGGTGAGGGTCAGGCTGGTGCAGTGTGTAGATTGCGGTGAGAGTCAGGCTGGGAGCGGTGTTGAATGCTGGTGAGGGTCAGGCTGGGTGCAGGTTTGGACGGTGGTGGGGGTCAGTCTGAGGGCAGTGTGTGGAGGGGCAGTGAGGTTCATGCTGTGGGTGGTGTTGGACGGTGTTAAAGGTCAGGGTGGGGGCGGTGGTAAGGGTCAGGTTGGGGGTGGTGTTGTGCGGTGGTGGGGGTCAGGATGGAGGTGATGAGTGTGCATCAGTGAGAGTCAGGCTGGGAACGGTGTGTGGACGGTGGTGAGGGTCAGGCTGGGGCCGTGTGTGGGCAGCTGTGAGGGTCAGGCAGGGGGCAGAGTGTGGGCGGCAGTGAGGGTTAGGGTTGGGGGTGGTATTGGAGGACAGTGAGGGTCAGGCTGGGGCGGTTTGTGGGCGGCGGTGAGTGTCAGGCTCGGGGAGCTGTTGTGCGGTGGTGAGGGTCAGGATGGAGGCAGTGAGTGGGCATTGGTGAGAGAGTCAGGTTGAGAGCGGTGTGTGGACGGCAGTGAGGGTCAGGCTGGGGGCAGTGTGTGGATGGTGGTGAGGTTCATTCTGGGGGTGGTATGTGGACAGCCATGAGGGTCAGGCTGGGAGCGGTGTGTGGATGGCGGTGAGGGTCAGTCTGGAGGCGGTGTGTGGATGGCGGTGAGGGTCAGGCTTGCACTTGTGTTGAACGCTGGTGAGGGTCAGGCAGGTTGCGGTGTTGAATGCCGGTGAGGGTCAGGCTGGGTGCAGGTTTGGACGGTGGTGGGTGTCAGGCTGGGGGTGGTGTGTGGACGGCAGTGAGGGTCAGGCTGGGGGCGGTGTGTGGATGGCGGTGACGGCCAGGCTGGGAGCGGTGTTGAATGCTGTTGGGGGTGGTGTTTTGCTTTGGTGGGGGTCAGGATGGAGGCGGTGAGTAGGTATCGGTGAGAGTAGGTAACGATGTGTGGACGGCGGTGAGTATCAGGCCTGGGCAGTATGTCGGCGGCAGTAAGCATCAGGCTGGGGGTGGTGTTTTGCGGTGGTGAGGGTCAGGATGGAGGCGGTGAGAGTGCGGCAGTGAGGGTTAGGTTTCGGGTGGTGTTGGATGGCAGTGAGGGTCAGGCTGGGGCTGGTGTGTGGATGGCGGTGAGGTGTATTCTGGGACGGTGTGTGGACGACGGCGGTGAGGGTCAGGCTGGCGGCAGTGTGTGGATGGCAGTGAGGGTCATGCTGGGGGCGGTGTCTGGATGGCGGTGAGTGTCAGGCTGGGAGCGGTGTTGAATGCTGTGGAGGGTCAGGCAGGTGGCGGTGTTGAATTCTGGTGAGGGTCAGGCAGGGGGTGGTGTGTGGATGGCGGTGAGGTGTATTCTGGGACGGTGTGTGGACGGCACTGAGAGTCAGGCTGGCGGCAGTGTGTGGATGGCAGTGAGGATCAGGCTGGCGGCAGTGTGTGGATGGCAGTGAGAGTCAGTCTGGTGGCAGTGTGTGGACAGCGGTGAGCGTCAGTCTGGGGGCAGTGTGTGGATGGCGGTGAGGGTCAGGCTGGGGCTGGTCTGTGGACGGTGGTGAGAGTCAGTCTGGGGGCAGTGTGTGGATGGCGGTGAGGGTGAGGCTGTGGGCGGTGCGTAGATGGCGGTGAGGTTCATTCTGGGGGTGGTGTGCGGGCGGCATTGAGGGTCAGGCTGGGGGCTGAGTCTGGACAGTGGTGTGGTTTGTTCTGGGGGCGTTGTGTGCACGGTGGTGAGGGCCAAGCTGGTGGCGGTGTGTGGACGGCGGCGAGAGTCAGGCTGGGGGAGGTGTGTGGATGGCGGTGAGGGTCAGGCTGGGGGCAGTGTGTGGATGGTGGTGAGGGACAAGGTGGAGGTGGTGTGTAGATGGAGGTGAGAGTCAGGCTGGGGCCTGTGTGTGGACAGCGGTGAGGGTCAAGCTGGGGGCGGTGAGTGGATGGTGGTGAGGGTCAGGCAGGGGGTGGTGTGTGGATGGCGGTGAGAGTCAGGCTGGGGGTGGTGTGTGGATGGCAGTGAGGGTAAGGCTGGGGGTGGTGTGTGGACGGTGGTGAGAGTCAGGCTGTAGGCAGTGTGTGGACGGTGGTGAGGGTCAGGCTGGGGGCGGTGTGTGGATGGTGGTGAGGTCCTTTCTGGGGGCAGTGTGTCGATGGCGGTGAGTGTCACGATATGGGATGTGTTGTGCGGTGGTGTGGGTCGGGCTGGGGGCGGTGTTTGGATGGCGGTGAATGTCAGACTGGGTGCGGTGTGTGGGCGGTGGTGATGGTCAGGCTCTGGACGGTGTGTGGGCGGTGCTGAGGGTCAAGCTGGGGATGGTGTTGAACAGTGGTGAGGGTCAGGCTATGGTCGGTGTTGTGTGGTGGTGGGGTCAGTCTGGGGGCACTGAGCGGGCGTCGGTGAGGGTCAGGCGAGGGACGGAGTGTGGGCGGCAGTAAGGGACAGGCTGGGGGCGGAGTGTGGACAGTGATCAGTTTCATGCTGGGGGCTGTGTGTGGACGGCAGTGAAGGTCAGGCTGAGGGAGGTGTTTGTGGTCGTGGGGGTCAGGCTGGGTGCGTTGTTGGAAGACAATGAGGATCAGGCTTGGGGCGGAGTTGGACGGCGGTGAGGTTCATGCTGGGGGCAGGGTGTGGATGGCAGTGCTGCTCAGGCTGGGGGCGGTATGTGAGCAATGGTGAGGGTCAGGCTGGGGGCGGTATGTGAGCAGTGGTGAGGGTCAGGCTGGGGGCGGCATGTGAGCAGTGGTGAATGTCAGGCTGGGATTGTTGTTGAACAGTGTTGAGGGTCAGGTTGGGGGTGGTGAGCGTCAGACTGGGGGCGGTGAGGTTCATGCTGGGGGCAATGTTGTATGGCGGTGAGGGTTAGGTGAGGGGCGGTGTTGGATGGCAGTGTGGGTCAGACTGGGTCATTGTGTGGACGGCGGTGAGTGTCAGGCTGGGGTCGCTGTGTGGGTGGTGGTGAGGGTCAGGCTGGGGATGGTGTTGAACAGTGGTGAAGGTCAGGTTTGGGGCCGTGGGGGTCAAGCTGGCGTGGTGTATGGACGGCAGTGAGTGTAAGGCTTGGTGCCGTGTGTGGGTGGTGGTGATGGTCAGGTTGGGGACAGTGCGTGGGCATTGGTGAGGGTTAGGCTGTTAACGGTGTGTGAACGGCAGTAAAGGTCAGGTTGGGGGCAGTGTGTGGGTGACAGTGAGGTACATGCTGGGGGCGATGAATGGACGGCAGTGAGTGACATGCTGGTGGCGGTGTTTTTTGGGGCGGAGGGTCAGGTTGGGGGTGGAGTAAGGATAGCTGTGAGGGTCAGGCTGGGTGAGGTGTATGGGCGGTGGTGACGGTCAGGCTGGGGATGGTATGTGGGCGGTGGTGAGGGTCAGGCTGGGGATAGTGTTGAACGGTTGTGAGGGTCAGGCTGGGGACGGTGTTAAACGGTGGTGAGGGTCAGTCTGTGGGCGGTGTTGTGCAGTGTTGGGGTCAGTCTGGAGGAGGTGAGTGGACGGCAGTAAGGGTCAGGTTGGGACAATGTGTGGGCGGCAGTGAGGGTTAGGCTCGGGCTGTGTGTGGGCGTCAGTGAGGGTCAGGCTGTTAACGGTGTGCGGACGGCAGAGTGACAGGCTGGGGGCGCTGTTTTGTGGTGGTGAGGGTCAGGCTGGAGGCGGATTCAGACGGCAGTGAGTGTCAGGCTGGGGCGCACTGTTGGACGGCGGTGTGGGTCAGGCTGGCGGCGGTGTGTGGGCAGCAGTGAGGGCAAGGTTAGGGGCGGTGTGTGTATGCCGATGAGGGCAAGGCTAGGGGCAGTGTGTGGACAGCGGTGGGGGTCAGACTGTGGGCGGTGTTGGACAGTGGTGAGGGTCAGGCTGGAGGCGGATTTGTGCAGTGGTGGGGGTCAGGCTGGGGGCGGTCAGTGGGCGATGGTGAGTGTCAGGTTGAGGGTGGTTTTGGATGGCGGTGAGGGTCAGGGTAGTGTGGTGTGTGGATGGCTGTGAGGGTCAGGCTGGGAATTGTGATGAACGGTTGGATGCATTGTTGGAAGGCGATGAGTGTCAAGCTGGGGGCAGTGTGTGGACGGCTGTGTGGTTCATGGTGGGGCTGGAGTTGTACGGCGGTGAGTATCAGGCTGGGAACGGTGTGTGGGCGGTGGTGAGGGGCAGGCTGGCGATGGTGTTGAACGGCTGGTGAGGGTCAGGCTGTGGGTGGTGCGTGGAGGGACATTGAGGTTCATTCTGGGGGCGGTGTTGGACAGGAATTAGTGTCACGGTGTGGGCGGTGTGTGGATGGCGGTCAGGGTCGGGCTGGGGGCTGCGTTAGACAGCGTTGAGGGTCAGGCTGGGGGGGTGTGTGGATGGAGGTGGGTGTCAGGCTGGGGGTGTGTGTGGACGGTGTTGAGGGTCAGGCAGGGAGCGGTGTTGGACGGCAGTGAGGGTCAGGGTGGGGGTGTTGTGTGTGTAGTGGTGAGGGTCAGGGTGGGCAATGAGTGTCAGGTTTGGGGTAGTGTGCGGACGGCGTAGAGGGTCAGGCTGGGGGCAGGATGTGGGCGGTGGAGATGGGTCAGGCTGGGGACGGTGTTGAAAACTGTATGGAGAATCAGGTTGGGGGCAGTGAGGATCAGGCTGGGGACAGTGTTTTACGGCAGTGCGGGTCAGGCTGGGGCGGTGTTGGATGGAGGTGTGGGTCAGGCTGGGGGTCGACGTGTGGACAGGGGTGAGTGTCAGGCTGGGAGTGATGTGTGTGCAGTTGTGAGGGTCAGGCTAGGGGTGGTGCGTGGACGACAGTGTGGGACGGGCTAGGGCAGAGCTGGAAGGTGGCGAGAGTCAGGCTGGGGACGGTGTGTGGGTGGTGGTGAGTATCAGACAGGGAGTGGTGTTGGATGGCAGTGAGAGTCAGGGAGGGGGTGTTGTGTGGGTGGTGGTGATAGTCAGGGTGGGCAATGAGGGGCAGGCTTGGGGTACTGTGCGGACGGCAGAGAGGGTCAGGCTGGGGGCAGTGTGTGGGCGGTGGTGAGGGTCAGGCTGGTGACGGTGTTGAAACGTGTTGAGAATCATGTTGGGGCAGTGAGGATCATGCTGGGGACAGTGGGTGGACAGCGGTGAGTGTCAGGCTGGGGGTGGTGTGTGGGCAGAGGTGAGGGTCAGGCAGGGGGTGGTGTGTGCATGGCGGTGAGATTCAGGCTGGGGGCGGTGTTGGATGGCGCTGGGGGTCAGTCTTGGGGCGCTGTGTGGATGGTGGTCAGGGTCGGGCTGGGGCCGGCGTTAGATGGCGGTGAGGGTCAGGATGGGGGCGGTGTGTGGATGGCGGTGGGTGTCAGGCTGGAGGCGGTGTGTGGACGGTGGTGAGAGTCAGGCGTGGGGCTGTGTGTGGACGGTGGTGAGGGTCATGCTGGGGTGGTGTGTGGACAGGGGTGAGAGCCAGGCTAGGGGGTGGTATTGAATGGTGGTGATGGTCAGGCTGGGGGTGCAGGATTGGACGGTGGTGTGAGTCAGGCTAGGGGCGGTGCTGGATGGCAGTGAGGGTCAGGCTGGGGGCTGTGTGTGGACGTTGGTGAGGGGCATGCTGGGGTGGTGTGTGGACAGGGGTGAGAGTCAGGCTGGGGGCGGTGTGTGGAGTGCGGTGAGGGTCATGCTGTGGGCTGTGTGTGGACGTTGGTGAGGGGCAAGCTGGGGTGGTGCGTGGACAGGGGTGAGAGTCAGGCTGGGGGCGGTGTGTGGAGGGCGGTAAGGGTCATGCTGTGGGCTGTATGTGTGGATGGTGGTGAGCGTCAAGCCATAGCTGGTGTGTAGATGGCGGTGAGGTTCATCATGGAGCGGTGTGTGGGGGCAAGTGTGGATCAGGCTGGGGGCGGTGTGTGGATGGTGGTGTGGTTCATTCTAGGGGCGTTGTGTGCATGGCAGTGAGGGTTAAGCTGGGGGCGGTGTGTGGACGGCGGTGAGAGTCAGGTGGGGGCTATAGGTGGACGGTGGTGAGGGTCAGGCAGGGAGCGGTGTTGGACGGTAGTGAGGGTCAGGGTGGGGGCGTTGTGCGGGTAATGGTGAGGATCAGGACGGGCAATGAGGGTCAGGCTGGGGGTAGTGTGAGGGTCAGGTTGGGGGCAGTGTGTGGGCGGTGGTGAGGGTCAGGCTGGGGACGGCTTTGGACAGCGGTGAGGGTCAGGCTGGGGGCTGTGTGTGGATGGTGGTGAGGGTCATGCTGGGGTGGTGTGTGTACAGGGGTGAGAGCCAGGCTAGGGGGTGGTTATTGAATGGTGGTGATGGTCAGGCTGGAGGTGCAGTGTTGGACGGTGGTGGGGGGAAGGCTGGGGGCGGTACTGGATGGCAGTGAGGGTCAGCATGCGGGCGGTGTGTGGATGGTTGTGAGGGCCAGGCTGGGGGTGGTGTGTGGAAGGTGGTGAAGACACGTCTGGTGTCGGTGTGTAGATGGCAGTGAGGGCAAAGTTGGGGGTTGCGTGTGGTAGAGGTGAGGGTTAGACTGGGGGTGGAATTGGACAGTGTTGAGAGTCAGGCTGGGATCGGTGTTGTGCAGTGGTGGGAGTCAGGCTGGGGTGGTGAGTGGGCATTAGTGAGGGTCAGGCTGGGGTCGGTGTGTGGACAGGAGTGAGTGTCAGGCTGGGGACGGTGTGTGGACGGCGGTGAGGGTCAGGCTGGGGGCGTTGGTGATGGTCAGGCTGGGGCAGTGTTGGACATGGTGAGGGTCAGGCTAGGTGGGAGAGGGACAGGTTGGGTGCAGTGAGAGACAGGCTTGGGGCGGTGAGGATCAGGCTGGGTGTAGTGTGTGCATGGCGGTGAGGGTCAGGCTGGGAGTGGTGTTTGGATGGAGGAGAGGGTCAAGCTGAGGGCGGTGTGTGGACTGTGGTTGGGTAAGGCTAGGAGCAGTGTGGCGGTGGTGAGAGTCAGGCTGGGGGTGTGTGTGGGCGGTGGTGACGGTCAGGCTGGGAGGCAGTGTGTGAGCGGATGGTGAGGGTCAGGCTGGGGGCGGTGTGTGGATGGCGGTGGGGTTCAGGGTGGGGGCGATGTGTGGATGGCGGTGAGGGTCAGGCTGGGGACAGTGTTGAACGGTGTTGAGAATCAGATTGCGGGTGGTGAGGTTCATGCTGTGGGCAGTGTTGTAAGTCAGTATGGGTCAGGCTGAGGGCAGTGTGTGGACTCTGGTTGGGTAAGGCTAGGAGCAGTGTGTGGGCGGTGGTGACGGTCAGGCTGGGGGCGGTGTGTGAGGGTTTGGTGAGGGTCAGGCTTGGGGCGGTGTGTGGATGGCGGTGGGGTTCAGGGTGGGGGCGATGTGTGGATGGCGGTGAGGGTCAGGCTCGGGACAGTGTTGAACGGTGTTGAGAATCAGATTGGGGGTGGTGCGGTTCATGCTGGGGGCAGTGTTGTAAGTCAGTACGGGTCAGGCTGAGGGCGGTATGTGGACTCTGGTTGGGTAAGGCTAGGAGCAGTGTGTGGGCGGTGGTGACGGTCAGGCTGGGGGCGGTGTGTGAGCGTTTGGTGAGGGTCAGGCTTGGGGCGGTGTGTGGATGGCGGTGGGGTTCAGGGAGGGGGCGGTGTGTGGATGGCGGTGAGGGTCAGGCTGGGGGCAGTGTGAGGACGGTGGTGAGGGTCAGGCTGTGGGCTGTGTGTGGATGGTGGTGAGGGTCAGGCAGGGAGCAGTGTTGGACGGCAGTGAGGGTCAGGGTGGGGGCATTGTGTGGGTGGTGGTGAGGGTCAGGGTGGGAGCAATGAGGGTCAGGTGGGGGTAGTGTGCAGACAGCGGTGAGGGTCAGGCTGGGGGCAGTGTTGAACGGTGTTGAGAATCAGATTGGGGGCGGTGAGGTTCATGCTGGGGGCAGAGTTGTAAGTCAGTACGGGTCAGGCTGGGGGCGGTGTGTGGATAGCAGTGAGGTTCAGGCTGGGGGCTGTGTGTGGACGTTGGTGAGGGGCATGCTGGTGTGGTGTGTGGACAGGGGTGAGAGTCAGGCTGGGGGCGGTGTGTGGAGGGCGGTGAGGGTCATGCTGTGGGCTGTGTGTGTGGATGGTGGTGAGCGTCAAGCCGTAGGTGGTGTGTAGATGGCGGTGAGGTTCATCCTGGAGCGATGTGTGGGCGGAAGTGAGGATCAGGCTGGGGGCTGTGTGTGGATGGTGGTGTGATTCATTCTGGGGGCGGTGTGTGCATGGCGGTGAGGGTTAAGCTGGGGGCGGTGTGTGGACGGCGATGAGAGTAAGGCTGGGGGCTGTGTGAGGATGGCAGTGAGGGTCAAGCTGGAGGTGGTGTGTGGACGGCGGTGAGGGTCAAGCTGGGGATGGTGAATGGATGTCGGTGAGAGTCAGGCTGGAGGCACTGTGTGGACAGTGGTGAGAGTCAGGCTGGGGGTGGTGTGTGGACGGCGGTGAGAGTCAGGCTGGGGGCAGTGTGTGGATGGCAGTGAGGGTCAAGCTGGAGGTCGAGTGTGGATGGCGGTGAGGTTCTTTCTGTGGTCAGTGTGTGGATGGAGGTGAGTGTCAGGATGTGGGCAGTGTTATGCGGTGGTGTGGGTCAGGCTGGGGGCGGTGTGTGGACGGCGGTGAGAGTCAGGCTGGGGGTGATGTGTGGATGGCGGTGAGGGTCAGGCTGGGAGCGGTGTTGTGTGGTGGTGGGGTCAGTCTGGGGGCAGTGAGCGGGCGTCGGTGAGGGTCAGGCTGGGGGCGGAGTGTGGACAGTGATCAGTTTCATGCTGGGGGCTGTGTGTGGACAGCTGTGAGGGTCAGGCTGAGGGAGGTGTTTGTGGTGGTGGGGGTCAGGCTGGGTGCGTTGTTGGAAGCCAATGAGGATCAGGCTTGGGGCGGAGTTGACGGTGGTGAGGTTCATGCTGGGGGCAGTGTGTGGATGGCGGTGCTGCTCAGGCTGGGGGCGGTATGTGAGCAGTGGTGAATGTCAGGCTGGGATTGTTGTTGAACAGTGTTGAGGGTCAGGTTGGGGGTGGTGAGCGTCAGACTGGGGGCGGTGAGGTTCATGCTGGGGGCAATGTTGTATGGCGGTGAGGGTTAGGCGAGGGGCAGTGTTGGATGGCAGTGTGGTCAGACTGGGGCATTGTGTGGACGGCGGTGAGTGTCAGGCTGGGGTCGCTGTGTGGGTGGTGGTGAGGGTCAGGCTGGGGATGGTGTTGAACAGTGGTGAAGGTCAGGTTTTGGGGCCGTGGGGGTCAAGCTGGCGTGGTGTATGGACGGCAGTGAGTGTAAGGCTGGGTGCCGTGTGTGGGTGGTGGTGATGGTCAGGTTGGGGACAGTGCGTGGGCATTGGTGAGGGTTAGGCTGTTAACGGTGTGTGAACGGCAGTAAAGGTCAGGTTGGGGGCAGTGTGTGGGTGGCAGTGAGGTACATGCTAGAGGCGATGAATGGACGGCAGTGAGTGACAGGCTGGTGGCGGTGTTTTGTGAGTGGGAAGGTCAGGCTGGGGGTGGAGTATGGATAGAAGAGAGGGTCAGGCTGGGTGAGGTGTGTGGGCGGTGGTGACGGTCAGGCTGGGGATGGTGTGTGGGCGGTGGTGAGGGTCAGGCTGGGGATAGTGTTGAACGGTTGTGAGGGTCAAGCTGGGGACGGTGTTAAACGGTGGTGAGGGTCAGTCTGTGGGCGGTGTTGTGCAGTGGTGGGGTCAGTCTGGAGGAGGTGAGTGGACGGCAGTAAGGGTCAGGATGGGGCAATGTGTGGGCGGCAGTGAGGTTCAGGCTCGGGCTGTGTGTGGGCGTCAGTGAGGGTCAGGCTGTTAACGGTGTGCGGACGGAAGAGTGACAGGCTGGGGGCGGTGTTTTGTGGTGGTGAGGGTCAGGCTGGAGGCGGATTCAGACGGCAGTGAGTGTCAGGCTGGGGCGCACTGTTGGACGGCGATGTGGGTCAGGCTGGCGGCGGTGTGTGGGCAGCAGTGAGGGCAAGGTTAGGGGCGGGGTGTGTATGCCGATGAGGGCAAGGCTGGGGGCAGTGTGTGGACAGCGGTGGGGGTCAGACTGTGGGCGGTGTTGGACAGTGGTGAGGGTCAGGCTTGAGGCGGATTTGTGCAGTGGTGGGGGTCAGGCTGTGGGTGTTTTGGACGGCGGTGAGGGTCAGGGTGGTGTGGTGTGTGGATGGCTGTGAGGGTCAGGCTGGGAATTGTGATGAACGGTGGTGAGGATCAGGCTGGGGGCATTGTTGAAAGGCGATGAGTGTCAAGCTGGGGGCAGTGTGTGGACGGCTGTGTGGTTCATGCTGGGGCTGGAGTTGTACGGCGGTGAGTATCAGGCTGGGAACGGTGTGTGGGCGGTGGTGAGGGGCAGGCTGGCGATGGTTTTGAACGGCTGGTGAGGGTCAGACTGTGGGTGGTGCGTGGAGGGACATTGAGGTTCATTCTGGGGGCGGTGTTGGACAGCAATTAGTGTCACGGTGTGGGCGGTGTGTGGATGGCGGTCAGGGTCGGGCTGGGGGCTGCGTTAGACAGCGTTGAGGGTCAGGCTGGGGGTGTGTGTGGAGGGGCATTGAGGTTTATTCTGGGGGCGTTGTTGGACAGCGAATAGTGTCAGGGTGTGGGCGGTTTGTAGATGGCGGTGAGGGTCAGGTGGGGGCGGTGTTGTGCGGTGGTGGGGATCAGTCTGGGGTGTGGACAATGTTGAGATTCAGGCTGGGGAATGTGTTTGAACAGCAGTGAGGGTCAGGCTGTGGCAGTGTGTGTGCGTCAGTGAGGGTTAGGTTTGGGGCGTTGTTGGATGACAGTGAGGTTCGTGCTGGAGGCGGTATGGGAGCGGCAGTGAGGGTCAGACTGGAGGTGGTGTTGGACAGTGGTGACGGTCAGTCTGGGGCGGCTGTTGTGGGGTGGTGTGGGTCAGGCTGGGGGCGGTGTAAATGGTAGCGAGTATCAGGCTAGAGTGGTGTGTGGATGGCGGTGAGGGTCAGGCTGTGGGCGGTGTGTGGACTGCCGTTGGGGTCAGGTTAGGGGCGGTGTGTGGACGGTGATGAGGGTCAGGCTGGGAGCGGTGTGTGGGTGGTGGTGAGTATCAGGCTTGGGTGATGTGTGGCCGGTGGAGGGGGTCAGGCTGGGCTCGGTGTGTCGATGGTGGTGAGGGTCAGGCTGGGGGTGGTGTGTGGATGGCAGTGAGGGTCAGACGGGGTGCGCTGGGTGGATGGCAGTGAGGGAAAAGCTGTAGGCATTGTTTGGACAGCAGTGAGGGTCAGACTATGGGCAGTATTGGACTGCAGTGATCGTCAGGCTGGAGGCGATGAGTGGGCATTGGTGAGTGTCAGGCAGGGAGCGGTGTTGGATGGCAGTGAGGGTCAGGGTGGAGCCGTTGTGTGTGTGGCAGTGGGTGTCAGGCTGGGGCAGTGTGTGGACGGCGGTGAGGGTCAGGCTGGGGGCTGTGTGTGGACGGTGGTGAGGGTCAGGCAGGGCGCGATTTTGGTCGGCAGTGAGGGTGAGGGTGGGGGCGTTGTGTGGGTCCTGGTGAGGGTCAGGGTGGGCAATGAGGGTCAGGCTGGGGATAGTGTGCAGACGGCAGTGAGGGTCAGACTGGGGCCAGTGTCTGGGCGGTGGTGAGGGTCAGGCTGGGTACGGCGTTAGACAGTGGTGAGGGTCAGGCTGGGGGCGGTGTGTGGATGGCTGTCAGGGTCGGGCTGGGGTTGGCGTTAAACAGCGGTGAGGGTCAGGCTGGGGCGGTGAGTGGATGGCGGTGGGTGTCAGGCTGGGGGCGGTGTGTGGACGGCGGTGAGTGTCAGGCTGGGGGCTGTGTGTGGACGGTGGTGAGGGTCAGGCAGGGAGCGATGTTGGACGGCAGTGAGGGTCGGGTTCGGGGTGTTGTGTGGGTGGTGGTGAGAGTCAGGGTGGGCAATGAGGGTCAGGCTGGGGGTAGTGTGCGGATGGCAGTGAGGGTCAAGCTGGGGGCAGTGTGTGGGTGGTGGTAAGAGTCAGGCTGGGGCAGAGCTGGAAGGTGGTGAGAGTCAGGCTGGGGACGGTGTGTGAACAGCGGTAAGTGTCAGGCTGGGGGTGGTGTGTGGGCAGAGGTGAGGGTCAGGCAGGGGGTGGTGTGTGCATGGCGCTGGGGGTCAGTCTCGGAGCGGTGTGTTGATGGCGTTCAGGGTCGGGCTGGAGGTGGTGTTAGACGGCGGTGAGTGTCAGGCTGGGGGCGATGTGTGGATGGCGGTGGGTATCAGGCAGAGGGCGGTGTGTGGAAGGTGGTGAAGACAAGTCTGTGGTCTGTGTGTGGATGGCAGTGAGGGCAAAGTTGGGGGTTGCGTGTGGTAGAGGTGAGGGTTAGACTGGGGCGGAATTGGACAGTGTTGAGAGTCAGGCTGGGATCGGTGTTGTGCAGTGGTGGGGTCAGGCTGGGGTGGTGAGTGGGCATCATTGAGGGTCAGGCTGGGGTCGGTGTGTGGAGAGCAGTGTGTGTCAGGCTGGGGACGGTGTGTGGACGGCGGTGAGGGTCAGGCTGGAAGCGGTGTCGGACATGTTGAGGGTCAGGCTCGGTGGGAGAGGGTCTGGTTGGGTGCGTTCAGGGTCAGGTTATGTGCGGTGAGAGACAGGCTTGGTGCGGTGAGGGTCATGCTGGGTGCAGCGTGTGGATGGCGGTGAGGGTCAGCTGGGAGTGGTTTGTGTATGGAGGAGAGGGTCAGGCTGAGGGCGCTGTGTGGACTGTGGTTGGGTAAGGCTAGTGGCGGTATGTGGGCGGTGGTGAGTGTCAGGCTGGGGGGCAATGTGTGGGCGTTTGTGAGGGTCAGGCTGGGGGGCAGTGTGTGAGCGATGGTGAGAGTCAGGCTGGGGTGGTGTGTGGATGGCGATGGGGTTCAGGTTGGGGCAGTGTGTGGATGGTAGTGAGGGTCAGGCTGGGGATGGAGTGTGGATGGTGGTGAGAGTCAGGCTGGAGGCAGTGTGTGCACAGTGGTGAGAGTCAGGCTGGGGGTGGTGTGTGGACGGCGGTGAGAGGCAGGCTGGGGACAGTGTGTGGATGGCAGTGAGGGTCAAGCTGGAGGTGGTGTGTGGATGGCGGTGAGAGTCAGGGTGAGGACAGTGTGTGGATGCCAGTGAGGGTCAAGCTGGAGGTGGTGTGTGGATGGCGGTGAGGTTCTTTCTGGGGTCAGTGTGTGGATGGTGGTGAGTGTCAGGATGTGGGCGGTGTTGTGCGGTGGTGTAGGTCAGGCTGGGGGCGGTGTGTGGACGGCGGTGAGAGTCAGGCTGGGGGTGGTGTGCGGATGGTGGTTAGGGTCAGGCTGGGAGCGGTGTGTGCACGGTGCTGAGAGTCAGGCTGGGGGTGGTGTGTGGATGGCAGTGAGGGTCAGGCGGGGGTGGTGTGTGGACGGCGGTGAGAGTCAGGCTGGAGGCAGTGTGTGGACAGTGGTGAGAGGCAGGCTGGGGGAGTGTATGGATGGCAGTGAGGGTCAAGCTGGAGGTGGTGTGTGGATGGCGGTGAGGTTCATTCAGTGGTTAGTTTGTGGATGGCAGTGAGTGTCAGGATGTGGGCGGTGTTGTGCGGTGGTGTGGGTCAGGCAGGGGGCGGTGTTTGGATGGCGGTGAGTGTCATACTGGGTGCGGTGTGTGGGATTGGTGATACTCAGGCTCTGGACGGTGTGTGGGCGGTGGTGAGGCTCAAGCTGGGGATGGTGTTGAATGGTGTTGAGGGTCAGGCTGCAGACGGTGGTAAACGGTGGTGAGAGTCAGGTTGTGGTCGGTGTTGTGTAGTGGTGGGGTCAGTCTGGAGGGCAGTGAGCGGGCGTCGGTGAGGGTCAGGCTAGGGACGGTGTGTGGGCGGCAGTAAGGGACAGACTGGGGGCAGAGTGTGGACAGTGATCAGTTTCATGCTGGGGGCGGTGTGTGGACGGCAGTGAGGGTCAGGCTGGGGAGGTCTTATTGGGGGCGGTGGTCAGGCTGGGGCCGTTGTTGGAATGCAATGAGGGTCAGGCTTGGGGCGGAGTTGGACAGCGGCGAGATTCATGCTGGGGGCAATGTTGTATGGCGGTAAGCGTTAGGCGAGAGGCAGTGTTGGACTGCAGTTTGGGTCAGGCCGGGGCAGTGTTGGACGGAGTTTGGGTCAGGCTGCGGTATTGTGTGGACGGCGGTGAGTGTTAGGCTTAGTGTCGGTGTGTGGGTGGTAGGAGGGTCAGGATGGGGGATGGTGTTGAACAGTAGTGAAGATCAGGTTTGGGTCCGTGGGGGTCAAGCTGGCGTGGTGTGTGGACTGAGGTGAGTGTAAGGCTGGGTGCGGTGTGTGGGCGGTGGTGACGATCAGGCTGGTGACAGTGTGTGGGCGTCGGTGAGGTACATGCTGGGGGCGATGTGTGGACGGCAGTTAGTGACAGGCTGGTGGCGGTGTTTTGTGGCAGTGAGGATCAGGCTGGGTGTGGTGTATGAGCGGTGGTGATGGTCAGGCTGGGGACGGTGTGTGGGCGGTGGTGATGGTCAGGCTGGGGACGGTGTGTGGGTGGTGGTGAGAGTCAGGGTGGGCAATGAGGGTCAGGCTGGAGGTATTGTGCAGACAGCAGTGAGGGTCAGGCTGGGGGTAGTGTGTGGACAGTGGTGAGGATCAGGCTGCGGCAGAGCTGGAAGGTGGTGAGAGTCAGGCTGGGGACGGTGTGTGGACAGCGGTGAGTGTCAGGCTGCGGGTGGTATGTGGGCAGAGGTGAGGGTCAGGCAGGGGGTGGTGTGTGCATGGCGGTGAGGTGCAGGCTGGGGGTGGTGTTGGATGGCGCTGGGGGTCAGTCTCGGGGCGGTGTGTGGATGGCGGTCAGGGTCGGGCTGTGGGCAGCGTTAAATGGCATGAGGGTCCGGCTGAGGGCGATGTGTGGATGGCGGTGGGTGTTAGGCTGAGGGCGGTGTGTGGAAGGTGGTGAAGACAAGTCTGGGGTCGGTGTGTGGATAGCAGTGAGGGCAAAGTTGGTGTTTGCGTGTGGTAGAGGTGAGGGTTAGACTGGGGGCGGAATTGGACAGTGTTGAGAGTCAGGCTGTGATTGGTGTTGTACAGTGGTGGGGGTCAGGCTGGGGTGGTGAGTCGTCATCAGTGTGGGTCAAGCTGTGGTCTGTGTGTGGACAGCAGTGAGTGTCAGGCTGGCGACGGTGTGTGCACGGCGGTGAGGGTCAGGCTGGAGGCGGTGGTGATGGTCAGGCTGGGGCAATGTCGGACATGGTGAGGGTCAGGCTCGGTGGGAGAGGGTCTGGTTGGGTGCATTGAGGGTCAGGTTATGTGCGGTGAGAGACAGGCTTGGGGCGGTGAGGGTCAGGCTGGGTGCAGCGTGTGGATGGCGGTGAGGGTCAGCTGGGAGTGGTTTGTGTATGGAGGAGAGGGTCAGGCTGAGGGCGCTGTGTGGACTGTGGTTGGGTAAGGCTAGGGGCGGTGTGTGGGCGGTGGTGAGTGTCAGGCTGGAGGGCAATATGTGGGCGGTGGTGAGGGTCAGGCTGGGGGCAGTGTGTGAGCGATGGTGAGAGTCAGGCTGGGGGTGGTGTGTGGATGGCGGTGGGGTTCAGGTTGGGGCAGTGTGTGGATGGCAGTGAGGGTCAGGCTGGGGATGGAGAGTGGATGACGGTGAGAGCCAGGCTGGAGGCAGTGTGTGCACAGTGCTGAGAGTCAGGCTGGGGGTGGTGTGTGGACGGCGTTGAGAGTCAGGGTGGGGACAGTGTTTGGATGGCAGTGAGGGTCAAGCTGGAGGTGGTGTGTGGATGGCGGTGAGAGTCAGGCTGCGGACAGTGTGTGGATGGCAGTGAGGGTCAAGCTGGAGGTGGTGTGTGGATGGCGGTGTGGTTCTTTCTGGGGTCAGTGTGTGGATGGTGGTGAGTGTCAGGATGTGGGCGGTGTTGTGCGGTGGTGTAGGTCAGGCTGGGGGTGGTGTGTGGACAGTGGTGAGAGTCAGGCTGGGGTTGGTGTGCGGATGGCGGTGAGTGTCAGGCTGGGAGCGGTGTGTGGACGGCGGTGAGAGTCAGGCTGGAGGCAGTGTGTGGGCAGTGGTGATAGGCAGGCTGGGGGAGTGTGTGGATGACAGTGAGGGTCAAGCTGGAGGTGGTGTGTGGATGGTGGTGAGGTTCTTTCTGGGGTCAGTTTGTGGATGGCAGTGAGTGTCAGGATGTGGGCGGTGTTGTGCGGTGGTGTGGGTCAGGCTGTGGGCGGTGTTTGGATGGCGGTGAGTGTCAGACTGGGTGCGGTGTGTGGGATTGGTGATAGTCAGGCTCTGGACGGTGTGTGGGCGGTGGTGAGGGTCAAGCTGGGGATGGTGTTGAATGGTGTTGAGGGTCAGGCTGCAGACGGTGTTAAACGGTAGTGAGAGTCAGGTTGTGGTCGGTGTTCTGTGGTTGTGGGGTCAGTCTGGAGGGCAGTGAGCGGGCGTCGGTGAGGGTCAGGCTAGGGACGGTGTGTGGGCGGCAGTAAGGGACAGGCTGGGGGCGGAGTGTGGACAGTGATCAGTTTCATGCTGGGGGCGGTGTGTGGACGGCAGTGAGGGTCAGGCTGGGGAGGTGTTTTTGGGGGCGGTGGTCAGGCTGGGGGCGTTGTTGGAATGCAATGAGGGTCAGGCTTGGGGCGGAGTTGGACAGCGGCGAGATTCATGCTGGGGGCAATGTTGTATGGCGGTAAGCGTTAGGCGAGAGGCAGTGTTGGACTGCAGTTTGGGTCAGGCCGGGGCAGTGTTGGACGGAGTTTGGGTCAGGCTGGGGTATTGTGTGGACGGCGATGAGTTTTAGGCTTAGTGTTGGTGTGTGGGTGGTAGGAGGGTCAGGCTGGGGGATGGTGTTGAACAGTAGTGAAGATCAGGTTTGGGTCCGTGGGGGTCAAGCTGGCGTGGTGTGTGGACTGCGGTGAGTGTAAGGCTGGGTGCGGTGTGTGGGCGGTGGTGACGATCAGGCTGGGGACAGTGTGTGGGCGTCGGTGAGGTACATGCTGGGGGCGATGTGTGGACGGCAGTTAGTGACAGGCTGGTGGCGGTGTTTTGTGGCAGTGAGGATCAGGCTGGGTGTGGTGTATGAGCGGTGGTGACGGTCAGGCTGGGGACGGTGTGTGGGCGGTGGTGAGGGTCAGGCTGCGGATAGTGATGAACAGTTGTGAGGGTCAGGCAGGGGATGGTGTTAAACGGTGGAGAGGGTCAGTCTCTGGGCGGTGTTTTGCAGTGGTGGTGTCAGTCTGGGGGAGGTGAGTGGACGGCAGTAAGGGTCAGGTTGAGGCAATGTGTGGGCGGCAGTGAGGGTCAGGCTCGGGGCGGTGTGTGGGCGTCAGTGAGGGTCAGACTGTTAACGGCGTGTGGGCGGCAGTGAGTGACAGTCTGCGGGCGGTGTTTTGCGGCGGTGAGGGTCAGGCTGGAGGCGGATTCAGACGGCAGAGAGTGTCATGCTAGGGGGCACTGTTGGACGGCGGTGTGGGTCAGGTTGGGGGCAGTGTGTGGACAGCAGTGAGGGCAAGGTTGTGGGCGGTGCATGTATGCCGATGAGGGCAAGGCTGGGGGCAGTGTGTGGACAGCGGTGGAGGTCAGACCGTGGGCGGTGTTGGACAGTGGTGAGGGTCAGGCTGGGAGCGGTTTACTGAAGTGGTGGGGGTCAGGCTGGGTGTGGTGAGTGGGCGATGGTGAGGGTCAGGCTGTGGGTGGTGTTGGACGGCGGTGAGAGTCAGGGTGGGGTGGTGTGTGGATGGCTGTGAGGGTCAGGCTGGGAACAGTGATGAACGGTGGTGAGGGTCAGACTGGGGGCGTTGTTGGAAGGTGATGAGGGTCAAGGTGGGGACACTGTGTGGACGGCGGTGTGGTTCATGCTGGGGCTGGAGTTGTATGGCAGTGAGGGTCAGGCTGGGGACGGTGTTGATCGCGTGGTTAGGGTCAGGCTGTGGGTGGTGTGTGGAGGGGCATTGAGGTTCATTCTGGGGGCGTTGTTGGACAGCGATTAGTGTCAGGGTGTGGGTGGTGTGTGGATTGCGGTGAGGGTCAGGCTGTGGCAGTGTGTGTGCGTCAGTGAGGGTTAGGTTTGGGGCGGTGTTGGATGACAGTGAGGTTCATGTTGGAGGCGGTGTGGGAGCGGCAGTGAGGGTCAGACTGGAGGTGGTGTTGGACAGTGGTGACGGTCAGTCTGGAGCGGCTGTTGGAGGGTGGTGTGGGTCAGGCTGGGGGCGGTGTAAATGGTGGTGAGTATCAGGCTAGACTGGTGTGTGGATGGCGGTGAGGCTCAGGCAGAGGGCAGTGTGTGGACTGTGGTTGGGGTCAGGTTAGGGGCGGTGTGTGGACGGTGATGAGGGTCAGGCTGGGAGCGGTGTGTGGGTGGTGGTGAGTATCAGGCTTGGGTGATGTATGGGCGGTGGAGAGGGTCAGGCTTGGGGCGATGTGTGTATGGTGGTTAGGGTCAGGCTGGGGGTGGTGTTTGCATGGCAGTAAGGGTCAGACGGGGTGCGGTGGGTGGATGGCAGTGAGGGCAAGGCTGGGGGCATTCTTTGGACAGCAGTGAGGGTCAGACTATGAGCGGTGTTGGACGGCGGTGATGTTCAGGCTGGGGGCGATGAGTGGGCGTCCGTGAGGGTCAGGCAGGGAGCAGTGTTGGATGACAGTGAGGGTCAGGGTGGGGGCGTTGTGTGGGTGGCGATGGGTGTCAGGCTGGGGGCGATGTGTGGACGACGGTGAGGATCAGGCTGGGGGCTGTGCCTGGGCGGTGGTGAGTTTTCAGGTTGGGGACGGCGTTATACAGCGGTGAGGGTCAGGCTGGGGGCAGTGTGTGGATGGCGGTCAGGGTCGGGCTGGGGTCGGCGTTAGACAGCGGTGAGGGTCAGGCTTGGGGTGGTGTGTGGAAGGCGGTGGGTGTCAGGCTGGGGGCGGTGTGTGGACGCCGGTGAGCGTCAGGCTGGGGGCTGTGTGTGGACGGTGGTGAGAGTCAGGCAGGGAGCGGTATTGGGCGACAGTGAGGGTCAGGCTGGGGGCGTTGTGTGGGTGGTGGTGAGAGTCAGGGTGGGCAATGAGGGTCAGGCTGTGGGTAGTGTGCGGACAGCAGTGAGGGTCAGGCTGGGGGCAGTGTGTGGACGGTGGTGAGGGTCAGGCTGGGGCAGAGCTGGAAGGTGGTGAGAGTCAGGCTGGGGACGGTGTGTGGACAGCAGTGAGTGTCAGGCTGCGGGTGGTATGTGGGCAGAGGTGAGGGTCAGGCAGGGGGTGGTGTGTGCATGGCGGTGAGGTGCAGGCTGGGGGTGGTGTTGGATGGCGCTGGGGGTCAGTCTCGGGGCGGTGTGTGGATGGCGGTCAGGGTCGGGCTGGGGGTGGCGTTAGATGACGGTGAGGGTCCGGCTGAGGGCGGTGTGTGGATGGCGGTGGTTGTTAGGCTGAGGGCGGTGTGTGCAAGGTGGTGAAGACAAGTCTGGGGTCGGTGTGTGGATGGCAGTGAGGGCAAAGTTGGGGTTTGCGTGTGGTAGAGGTGAGGGTTAGACTGGGGGCGGAATTGGACAGAGTTGAGAGTCAGGCTGTGATTGGTGTTGTACAGTGGTGGGGGTCAGGCTGGGGTGGTGAGTCGTCATCAGTGTGGGTCAAGCTGTGGTCGGTGTGTGGACAGCAATGAGTGTCAGGCTGGGGACGGTGTGTGCACCGCGGTGAGGGTCAGGCTGGAGGCGGTGGTGATGGTCAGGCTGGGGCAGTGTCGGACATGGTGAGGGTCAGGCTAGGTGGGAGTGGGTCAGGTTGGCTGCGGTGAGTGAGGGTTATGTGCGGTGAGAGACAGGCTTGGGGCGGTGTGGGTTAGGCTGGGCGCAGCGTGTGGATGGCGGTGAGGGTCAGCTGGGAGTGGTGTGAGGATGGAGGAGAGCGTCAGGCTGAGAGCGGTGTGTGGACTGTGGTTGGGTAAGGCTAGGGGCGGTGTGTGGGCGGTGGTGAGTGTCAGGTTGGGGGACGGTGTGTGGGCGGCGGTGAGAGTCAGGCTGGGGGGCGCTGTGTGAGTGGTGGTTAGGGTCAGGCTGGGGGGCGGTGTGTGGAATGCGGTGGGGTTCAGGTTGGGGCGGTGTGTGGATGGCAGTGAGGGTCAGGCTGGAGGCGGTGTGTGGACGGCGGTGAGGGTCAGGCTGGGGGCTGTGTGTGGACGGTGGTGAGGGTCAGGCTGGGTGCTGTGTGTGGACGGTGGTGAGGCTCAGGCAGGGAGCGGAGTTAGATGGCAGTGAGGGTCAGGGTGGGGGCGTTGTGTCGCTCGTGGTGGGGTTCAGGGTGGGGGCAGTGTGTGGATGGCAGTGATGGTCAGGCTGAGGGCGGTGTGTGTACTGTGGTTGGGTTCAGGCTAGGGGCGGTGTGTGAGCGATGGTGAGGGTCAGGCTGTGAGGCAGTGTGTGAGTGTCAGTTTGGGTCATGCTGGGGGCGGTGAGGGTCAGGCTGGGGGTGGTGTTGGGCGGAGGGGTGGGTCGGCTTGGGGGCAGTGTGTGTGGATTGCAGACAGAAGGGTCAGGCTGGGGCAGTTTGTGGACAGCGATGAGGGCCAGGCTCGGGGCGGTTTTGAATGGTGGTGATGGTCATGCTGGGGGTGCAGTGATGGACGGTGGTGGGGGGTCAGTCTGGGGGGTGGTGTGTGGAGGGCCTGTGAGATTCATGCTGGGGGCAGTTTTGGAGGGCAGTGAGGTTCAGTTTTGGGCGGTGCATGGACAGCAGTGAGGGCCAGGCTGAGGGAGGTGTGCGGAAGGTGGTGAGGGCAAGGCTGGGGGAGGTTTGTTGATGGTGGTGAGGGCAAAGTTGGGGGCGGTATGCGGCAGCTGTGAGGGTTAGACTGAGGGCAGTGATGACAGTGGTGAGGGTCAGACTGGGGGCGGTGTTGTGCGGTGGTGGGGGTCAGTCTGGTGCGGGTGAGTGGGCTTCGGTAAGGGTCAGGTTGGGGTTGGTGTGTAGGTATCGACGAGAGTAAGGCTGTGGGCGGTATGTGGATGACGAGAGGGTCAGGCTGGGGGCGGTGTGTGGACAGTAGTGAGTGTCAGGCTGGGGATGGTGTGTTGGTGGCAGTGAGGGTCAGGCTGGGGGCGGTGGCGAGAGTCAGGCTGGGGCAGTGTTGGACACGGTGAGGGTCAGGCTATGTGGGAGAGGGTCAGGTTGGGGGCGGTGAGGGTCACGTTGGGTGAGGTGAGAGACAGGCTTGAGGCAGTGAGGGTCAGGCTGGGAGCAGCGTATGGATGGCAGTGAAGGTCAGGCTGAAGACGGTGTGTGCAATGTGGTTGGGGTCAGGCTCGGGAAGCTGAGTGTGCGGTGGTGAGTGTCAGGCTAGGGGCGGCGTTTGGGCGGTGGTGATGGTCAGGCTGGGGGGTGGTGTGTGAGCGGCAGTGTGGTTCATACTTGGGACGGTGAGGGACAGGTTGGGGGTGGTGTAGGATGGCGGTGAGGGTCAGGCTGAGGGTGGTGTGTGGACAGCGGTGATGGCGAGGCTAGGGGTGATTTTGAATGGTAGTGATGGTCAGGTTGGGGGTGCAGTGATGGACGGTGGTGGGGGGGCAGGCTGGGGGCGGTGTGTGGAGGGCCTGTGAGCTTCATGCTGGGGGCGATGTTGGAGGGCAGTGAGGGTCAGTTTGGGGGCGGTGCTTGGACAGCGGTGAGGGCCAGGCTGGGCGAGGTGTGTGGAAGGTGGTGAGGGCAAGGCTGGGGGAGGTGTGTTGATGGCGGTGAGGGCAAAGTTGGGGGCGGTGTGCAGCGGCTGTGAGGGTCAGACTGGGGGCGGTGTTGTGCGGTGATGGGGGTCAGGCTGGTGCGGTGAGTGGGCATCGGTGAGGGTCAGGTTGGGGTTGGTGTGTAGATGGCGTCGAGCGTAAGGCTGTGGGCTGTGTGTAGATGACAGTGAGTGTCAGGTTGGGGATGGTATGTGGGCGGCAGTGAGAGTCAAGCTGGGGGCGGTGGTGAGAGTCAGGCTGGGGCAGTGTTGGACACGGTGAGGGTCAGGCTATGTGGGAGAGGGTCAGGTTGAGTGCAGTGAGAGACAGGCTGGGGGCGGTGAAGGTCAGGCTGGGTGCAGAGTGTGGACGGCGTTGGCGTTCAGGGTGGGGGCCCTGTGTGGACGGCGGTGAGGGTCAGGCTGAGGGCGGTGTGTGAACTGTGTTTTGGGGTCAGGATTGGGGTGGTTGGTGGGTGGTGGTGAGGGTCAGGCAGGAGGCGTTGAGGGTCAGGCTGGGGGCGGTGTTGCATGGCGGTGAGGGTCAAGCAGGGGATGGTTTTGGGCAGAGGGGAGGGTCAGGTTGGGGACAGTGTGAGGATGGCAGTGTGGGTCAGGCAGTTGGAATTCCTGGACAGCGGTTCGGGCCAGGCTGGGGGGGGAGTGTGGATTACAGTGAGGCTCCGACTGGGGGCAATGTGTGGATAGCGGTGGGAGTCAGGCTGGTGGTGGTGTTGAACGGAGGTGAAGGTCAGGTTGGGGTGTGTGTGCGGATGGCCGTGGGGGTCAGGCTGGGGTCGGTGTGTGAATGGCGGTGGGGGTCAGGCTGGGGTCGACGTGTGGTTGGTGGTGGGTGTCAGCCTGAGGGCGGTGTGTGGATGGCAATGGGGTTCAGGCTGTGAGTGGTGTGTGGGCGGTGGCGGGGGTCAGGCTGGCGCAGTGTGTGTTCGAAGGGGACAGTCAGGCTGAGGTCGGTGTGTGAACGATGGTGGGGGTCAGCTTGAGGGCGGTGTGTGGATGGCAGTGGGGGTCAGGCTGGGGGCGGTTGGATGATGGTGGTGAGGGTCAGGCTAGGGGTCATGTGTTCAACGTCAATGAGGTTCAGCCTGGGGGTAGTGTGTGGACGGCGGTGAGAGTCTGGCTAGGAGCGGTATGTGAACGGTGAGGGGGTCAGGCTGGGGGCAGCGTATGGATGGCGGTGAGGGTCAGGCTGGGTGCGGTGCGTGGACAGCGTGAGGGTCAGGCTGGGGGTGGACGGCAGTGAGGGTCAGGCTTGGGTCAGTATTGGATGGTGTGTGTGTAAGGTTTGGGTCAGTGTTGGATAGCGTTGAGGTTCAGGCGGTGTGTGGACGGCGGTGGGGGTCAGGCTGGGGTCAGTATGTGGACGGCAATGGGGGTCAGGCTGGGAGCGGTGTGTGGACGGCGTTGAAGGTCAGGCTGGGGGTGGTGTATGGACGGTGTTGAGAGTCAGGCTGGCTGCAGTCGGTGGACTACAGTGAGAGTCAGGCTGGAAGCAATGTGTTCAACGTCAATGAGGTTCAGGCTGGGGGTGGTGTGTGGACGGTGGTGAGGGTCAGGCTGGGAGCGTTGTGTGGACGGCAGTGAGGGTCACTCTGTGGACAGTGTGTGGTCAGTGGTGAGCGTCAGTCTGGGAGCAGTGTGTGGACGGCGTTGAGGGTCAGTCTGGGAACGGTGTGTGGATGATGGTGAGGGTCAGGCTGTGGGCGGTGGGTGGGCCGTGGTGAGGGTCAGGCTGGGCGTGGTGTCTGGGCAGTGGTGAAGGTCAGGCTGGGAGTTGTGTGTTGACAGCGGTGAGGGACAGGCTAGGGGTGGTGTGTGGTCGGTGGTGAGGGTCAGGCTAGGGGCGGTCTGTGTGGCAGTGAGGGTCAGGCTGGAACGGTATTGGACGGCTGTTGGGGTCAGGCTTGTGGCGGTTGGTTGACGGCGATGGGGCTCAGGCTGGGTGCAGTTGGTGGACAGTGGTGAGAGTCAGGTTGAGGATAGTGTGTTCAACGTCGATGATGGTTAGGCTGGAGGTGGTGTATGGACGGTGGTGAGGGTCAGGCTGGCTGCAGTCGGTGGACTGCAGTGAGGGTCAGGCTGGAGGTGCTGGGTTCAATGTCAATGAGGGTCAGGCTGGGGATGGTGTGTGGACGGCGGTGAGGATCAGGCTGGGGGTGGTGTGTGTGCGGTGGTGAGGGTCACGCTGTGGGTGGTGTGTGGATGGTGGTGCGGGTCAGGCTGGGGATTGTGTGTGGACGGTGGTGAAGGTCAGGTTGGGTGCGGTACGTGGATGGCAGTGACGTTCAGTTTGGTGGCGGTGTTGGGCAGTGGTGGGGGTCAGGCTGGGGGCGGTATGTGTTTGGAAGGGCCGGTCAGGCTGGTGTTTGTATGTGAAAGACAGTGGGGGTCAGGCTCTGGGTGGTGTGGGGACAGTGGTGAGGGTCAGGCTGGGGGCGGTGTGTGTGCGATAATGAGGGACAGGCTGGGGTGGCGTGTGGACGGTGGTGAGGGTCAGGCTGGGGACGGTGTTGGATGGTGGTGAGGGTCAGACTGGGGATCGTGTGTGGACGGTGGTGAGGGTCAGGCTGGGGGCAGTGTGTTGACAGCGGGGAGGGTCAGGCTGGGGTTGGTGTGTAGGTGGCGGAGAGACTCAGGCTGGGGGCGGTGTGTAGATGGCGATGAGGGTCAGACTGGGGCAGTGCTGGACGGCCGTGAGAGTCAGGCTGGAGACGGGGTGTGTACGGCTGTGAGTATCAGGCTGGGGGGCGTGTGAGGATAGCAGTGAGGGACAGGCTGGGGGCGGCGTGTGGATGGCAGTGAATGACAGGCTGAGGGCAGTGTGTAGATGGCGGTGAGGGTAAGACTGGGGTGGTGCTGGACAGCTGTGAGAGATAGGCTGTGGACAGGGTCTGGATGGCGGTAGGGATCAGGCTTGGTGCGGTGTGTGGACGGCAGTGAGGGACAGGCTTGGGGCGGTGTTGTACTGCAGTAGGGGTCAGGTTTGTGGTAGTGTTTGACGGCGGTTGGGGTCAGGCTGGGGGAGATGGGTGGGTGGTGGTGGGGGTCAGCCTGGGGGCAGTTTGTGGGCGGCGGTGAGGGTCAGGCTGTGAGCGGTGTGTTCGACGTCGCTCAGGGTCACGCTAGGGATGGTGTTTGGACATCAGTGAGTGTCAGGCTGGGGGTGGTGTGTGGACGTCAGTGTCAGGCTCGGGGTGGTGCATGGATGGTGGTGAGGGTCAGGCTGGGGCGGTGTGTGGAGAGAGGAGGGTGTCAGGCTGTGTGCAGTTGGTGGACCGCGGTGAGGGTCACTCTGTGGACGGTATGTTTGACGTCGATGAGGGTCAAGCTGGGGTGGTGTGTCGGCGGTGGTGAGAGACAGGCTGGGAGCAGTTGCTGGCGGTATGTCGATGGCGGAGGGTTTCAGGCTGGAGGCAGCATGTGGACAGCGGTGAGGATTTGGTTAGGGGCAGTGTGTAGACAGTGGGGAGTGCAAGGCAGGATGCGGTGTTTGGACGGAAGTGAGGGTCAGGGTGGGTCAGTGTTGGACGGTGGTGAGCATCAGGCTTGGGTCAGTGTTGGATGGCGTTGAGGGTCAGGCTGGGGGTGGTGTGTGGACAACGGTGGAGTTCAGGCTGGGAGTTGTGTGTGGACGGTGTGGAGCATCAGGCTGGGAGCGGTGTGTGGACGGCGTGGATGGTCAGTCTGGGGATGGTGTGTGGATGACGGTGACGATCAGGCTGGGGATGGTGTGTGGAATATGGTGAGGATCAGGCTGGGGGTGGTGTGTGGACGGCAGTGAGGGCAGCGACGAATTTCAGGATGTGGGTGGTGTGTGGTCGGCGGTGAGGGTCAGGCTGGGGGTGGTGTGTGGATGGCTGTGAGCGTCAGTCTGGGGACAGTGAGTTGGCGCTGGTGAGGGTCAGTCTGGGGACGGTATGTGGGCGGTGGTGTGGGTCACGCTGTAGGTGGTGTGTGGGCAGTGGTGAGGGTCAGGCTGGGGGTCGTGTGTGGACGGTGGTGAGGATCAGGCTGGGGGCAGTGTGTTGATAGCGGTGAGGGTCAACCTGGGGGTGGTGTGTAGATAGCGGTGAAGGTCAGGCAGGGGGTGGTGTGCAGATAGCGGAGAGACTCTGACTGGGGCAGTGCTGGACGGCCGTGAGAGTTAGGCTGGGAACAGGGTGTGAACGGCTGTGAGGGTCAGACTTGGGGCGGTGTGTAGATGGTGGTGAGAGTCAGACTGGGGCAGTGCTGGACAGCTGTGAGATGTAGGCTGGCGACGGGTTGTGGACGGCTGTGAGGGTCAGACTGAGGGCGGTGTGAAGATGGTGGTGAGAGTCTGAATGGGGCGGTGCTGGACAGCTGTGAGAAGTAGGCTGGGGACGGGGTGTGGACGGCTGTGAGTGTCACGCTGGGGGCGTGTGAGGATAGCAGTGAGAGACAGGCTGGGCGTGGCGTGTGGACGGTGGTAGGGGTCAGGCATGGTGCAGTGTGTGGATGGCAGTTAGGGACAGGCTGGGGGCGGTATTGGACAGCGGTAGGGTTCAGGTTGGGGGCGGTGTATGGATGGTGGTGAGGGACAGGTTTGTGGTAGTGTTTGACGGTGGTGGGGGTCAGGCTGGGGGCGATAGGTGGACGGTGGTGGGGAACAGCCTGGAGGAAGTTGGTGGACGGCGGTGAGGGTCAGGCAGTGAGCGTTGTGTTCAACGTTGATGAGGGTCACGCTGTGGGTGATGCGTGGATGTTAGTGGGTGTCAGGCTGGGGTTGGTGTGTGGACGGTGGTGAGGGTCAGGCTAGGGGTGGTGTGTAGATGGTGGTGAGGGTCAGGCTGGTTGCAGTGTGTGGACGGAAGTGAGGATGAGGGTGGGTGCAGTGTGCGGACAGCAGTGAGGGTCAGGCTGGGTCAGTGTTGGATGGCGTTGAGGCTCAGGCTGGGGGTGGTGTGTGGATGGTGATGTGCGTCAGGCTGGGAGCGGTGTGTGGATGAAGGTGAAGGTCAGGCGGAGTGTGGTGTGTTGACAGCAGTAAAGGTCAGGTTGGGCGCAGTGTGTGGGCAGCGATGACGTTCAGGCTATGGGTGGTGTGTGGTCGGCAGTGAGGGTCAGGCTGGGGGCAGTTGCTGGCGGTATGTGGACGATGAAGGGGGTCAGGCTAGGGGTGGTGTGTATACAGCGGTGAGGGTCAGGCTAGGGGCAGTCTGTAGACAGCAATGAGGGTCAGGCGGGGTGCAGTATGTGGACGGCAGTGAGGTTCAGGCTGTGTGCAGTGTGCAGACGGCGGTGAGGATCAGAATTGGTCAGTGTTGGATGGCGTTGAGGGTCAAGCTGGGGGCAGTGTGTGGACGGTGTTGAGCATCAGGCTAGGAGCGGTGTGTGGACGGCATTGATGGTCAGTCTGAGGACGGTGTGTGGATGACGGTGACAATCAGGCTGGGGATGGTGTGTGGACGGCAGTGAGGGTCAGGCTAGGTGCAATGTGAGGGCAGCGATGAGTTTCAGAATGTGGGTGGTGTGTGGATGGCTGAGCGTGTCCGTCTGGGGACAGTGAGTGGGCGGTGGTGAGGGTCATTCTGTGGACGGTATGTGGGCGATGGTGAGGGTCACGCTGTGGGTGATATGTGGGCAGTGGTGAGGGTCAGGCTGGGGGCGGTGTGTTGATTGCGGTGAGGATCAGGCTGGGGGCGGTGTGTTGATTGCGGTGAGGGTCAGGCAGGGGGCAGTGTGCAGATGGCGGAGAGAGTCAGACTGGGGAAGTGCTGGACGGCCGTGAGAGTCAGGTTGGGGACAGGGTGTGTACGGCTGTGAGGGTCAGGCTGGGGGCGGTGTGTAGATAGTGGTGAGAGTCAGACTTGGGCGGTGCTGGACAGCTGTGAGAGGTAGGCTGGCGACGGGTTGTGGACGGCTGTGAGTGTCACGCTGGGGGCGTGTGAGGATAGCAGTGAGAGACAGGCTGGGGGTGGCGTGTGGACGGCAGTAGGGGTCAGGCATGGTGCAGTGTGTGGATGGCAGTTAGGGACAGGCTGGGGGCGGTATTGGACAGCGGTAGGGTTCAGGTTGGGGGCGGTGTATGGATGGTGGTGAGGGACAGGTTTGTGGTAGTGTTTGACGGTGGTGGAGGTCAGGCTGGGGGCGATAGGTGGACGGTGGTGGGGGACAGCCTGGAGGAAGTTGGTGGATGGCGGTGAGGGTCAGGCAGTGAGCGTTTTGTTCAACGTTGATGAGGGTCACGCTGTTGGTGATACGTGGATGTCAGTGGGTGTCAGGCTGGGGTTGGTGTGTGGACGGTGGTGAGGGTCAGGCTGGGGGTGGTGTGTAGATGGCGGTGAGGGTCAGGCTGGTTGCAGTGTGTGGACGGAAGTGAGGATGAGGATGGGTGCAGTGTGCGGACATCAGTGAGGGTCAGGCTAGGTTAGTGTTGGATGGTGTTGAGGCTCAGGCTGGGGGCAGTGTGTGGATGGCGGTGGAGTTCAAGCTGTGGGTGGTGTGTGGACGGTGGTGCGCGTCAGGCTGGGAGTGGTGTGTGGATGATGGTGAGGGTCAGGCTGGGGGCGGTGTGTGGACAGCAGTGAGGGTCAGGCTGGGTGCAGTGTGTATGTAGCGATGAGTTTCAGTATATAGGTGGTGTGTGGTCGGCGGTGAGTGTCACGCTATGATGATGTGTTGATTGCGGTGAGGATCAGACTGGGACGGTGCTGGACGGCCGTGAGAGTTAGGTGTGGATGACTGAGTGTCAGGCTGGGGGCGTGTGAGGATAGCAGTAGGGGATAGGCTGTGGGCGGCGTGCGGACGCCGGTCGGGGTCAGGCTTGGTGCGCTGTGTGGATGGTAGTGAGGGACAGGCTGGGGGTGGTGTGTGGATGGCAGTGAGGGTCAGGTTTGTGGTAGTGTTTGACGGCGATTGGTGTAAGACTGGGGCGATGGGTGGACGGTGGTGGGGATCAGCCTGGGGGCAGTGTGTCCGACGTCGATGAGGGTGACGCTGGGGATGGTGTGTGGATGTCAGTGAGTGTCAGGCTGGGGGTGGTGTGCGGATGGCTGTGAGGGTCATTCTGGGGACAGTGAGTGGGCGGTGGTGAGGGTCAGTCTGGGGACGGTATGTGTGCGGTGGTGAGGGTCATGCTGTGGGCGGTGTGTGGGCAGTGGTGAGGGTCAGGCTGGGGGTCGTGTGTAGACGGTGGTGAGGGTCAGGCTGGAGGCGGTGTGTTGACAGCGGTGAGGGTCAAGCTGGAGGTGGTGTGTAGATGGCGGCGAAGGTCAGGCTGGGGGCTGTGTGTAGATGGCGGTGAGAGTCAGACTGGGACAGTGCTGGACAGCTGTGAGAGATAGGCTGGGGATGGGGTGTGGACGGCTGTGAGTGTCATGCTGGGGGCGTGTGAGGATAGCAGTGAGGAACAGGCTGTGTGCGGCGTGTGGATGGCGGTAGGGGTCAGGCTTGGTGCAGTGTGTGGATGGCAGTGAGGGACAGGCTGGGGGCGGTTTTGGACGGCGGTAGTGGTCAGGCTGGGGACGGTGTATGGACGGCGGTGAGGGTCAGGTTTGTGGTAGTATTTGATGGTGGTTGGTTATCAGGCTGGGGGCGGTGGGTTGACGGTGGTGGGGTCAGCCTGGGGGAAGTTGGTGGATGGCGGTGAGGGTCAGGCTGTGAGCGGTGAGTTCAATGTCGATGAGGGTCAGGCTGGGGGTTATGCATGGACGTCAGAGAGTTTCAGGCTGGGGGTGGTGTGTGGACGGTGGTGAGGGTCAGGCTGGGTCAGTGTTGGATGGCATCGAGCGTCAGGCTGGGGGCGATGTGTGGACGGCGGTGGAGTCCAGGCTAGGGGCAGTCTGTCGACAGCGATGAGGGTCAGGCAGAGTGCAGTGTGTGGTCGGCGGTGAGGGTCAGGCTGGGGGTGGTGTGTGGATGGCTGTGAGCGTCAGTCTGGGGACAGTGAGTGGGCGGTGGTGAGGGTGAGTCTGGAGACGGTATGTGTGCGGTTGTGAGGGTCATGCTGTGGGCGGTGTGTGGGCAGTGGTGAGGGACAGGCTGGAGGTCGTGTGTGGACGGTGGTGAGGGTCAGGCTGGGGGCGGTGTGTTGACAGCGGTGAGGGTCAAGCTGGAGGTGGTGTGTAGATGGCGGTGAAGGTCAGGCTGGGGGCTGTGTGTGAATGGCGGTGAGAGTCAGACTGGGGCAGTACTGGACGGCCATGAGAGTTAGGCTAGGAGCGGTGTGTGGATGGCGGTGACAGTCAGACTGGGACAGTGCTGGACAGATGTGAGAGATAGGCTGGGGATGGGATGTGGACGGCTGTGAGTGTCAGGCTGGAGGCGTGTGAGGATAGCAGTGAGGGACAGGCTGGGGGCGGCGTGTGGATGGCGGTAGGGGTCAGGCTTGGTTCAGTGTGTGGATGGCAGTGAGGGACAGGCTGGGGGCGGTTTTGGACAGCGGTAGTGGTCAGGCTGGGGACGGTGTATGGACGGCGGTGAGGGTCAGGTTTGTGGTAGTGTTTGATGGTGGTTGGTTATCAGGCTGGGGGCGGTGGGTGGACGGTGGTGGGGTCAGCCTGGGGGAAGTTGGTGGATGGTGGTGAGGGTCAGGCTGTGAGCGGTGAGTTCGATGTCGATGAGGGTCACGCTGGGGGTGTTGCATGGATGTCAGAGAGTTTCAGGCTGGGGGTGGTGTGTGGACGGGTGTGAGGGTCAGGCTGGGTCAGTGTTGGATGGCGTCGAGCATCAGGCTGGGGGCGATATGTGGACGGCGGTGGAGACCAGGCTAGGGGCAGTCTGTCGACAGCGGTGAGGATCAGGCAGGGTGCAGTGTGTGGACGGCAGGTGAGGGTCAGGGTGGGTGCGGTGTGCGGACGGCGGTGAGGGTCAGGCTGGGTCAGTGTTGGATGGCGTTGAGGGTCAGGCTGGGGTGGAGTGTGGATGGCATTGATGGTCAATCTGGGGACGGTGTGTGGATGAGGGTGATCATCAGACTGAGGTGGTGTGTGGGCGTTGGTGAGGTTCTGTTTGGGCGCAGTGTATGTGTAGTGGTGAGGGTCACGCTGTGGGCGGTGTGTGGGCAGTGGTGAGTGTCAGGTGGGGTGGTGTGTGGACGACAGTGAGGTTCAAGCTGGGCGCAGTGTGTGTGCAGCGATGAGTTTCAGGATATGGGTGGTTTGTGGACGGCAGCCATGGACAGGCTGGGGGTGGTGTGTGGATGGCAGTGAGGGTCAGGTTTGTGGTAGTGTTTGATGGTGATTGGTGTAAGACTGGGGGCGATGGGTGGACGGTGGAGGGGTCAGCCTGGGGGCAGTGTGTTCGACGTCGATGAGGGTCATGCTGGCGATGGTGCGTGGATGTCAGTAAGTGTCAGGCTGGGGGTGGTGTGTGGATGGCTGTGATGGTCAGTCTGGGAACAGTGAGTGGGCGGTGGTGAGGGTCAATCTGGGGACGGTATGTGTGTGGTGGTGAGGGTCATGCTGTGGGTGGTGTGTGGGCAGTGCTGAGGGTCAGGCTAGTGGTCGTGTGTGGACGGTGGTGAGGGTCAGGCTGAGGTGGTGTGTTGACAGCGGTGAGGGTCAAGCTGGGGGTGGTGTGTAGATGGCAGCGAAGGTCAGGCTGGGGGCGGTGTGTAGATGGCGGTGAGAGTCAGACTGGGGCAGTGCTGGACGGCCGTGAGAGTTAGGCTAGGGACGGTTTGGGGATGGCGGTGAGAGTCAGACTGGGACAGTGCTGGACAGCTGTGAGTGTCAGGCTGAGGGCGTGTGAGGATAGCAGTGAGGAACAGGCTGGGGGCGCCGTGTGGATGGCGGTAGGGGTCAGGCTTGGTTCAGTGTGTGGATGGGAGTGAGGGACATGCTGGGGGCGGTGTTGGACGGCGGTAGTGGTCAGGCTGGGGGCGGTGTATGGACGGCGGTGAGGGTCAGGTTTGTGGTAGTGTTTGATGGTGGTGGGGGTCAGCCTGGGGGAAGTTGGTGGATGGTGGTGAGGGTCAGGCTGTGAGCGGTGTGTTCGACGTCGATGAGGGTCACGCTGGGGGTGATGCATGGACGTCAGTGAGTGTCAGGCTGGGGGTGGTGTGTGGACGGTGGTGAGGGTCAGCCTGGGACAGTCTTGTATGGCGTCGAGGTTCACGCTGTGGGCGGTGTGTGGGCAGTGGTGAGGGTCAGGTGGGAGGTGGTGTGTGGATGGCAGTGAGGTTCAAGCTGGTCGCAGTGTGTGTGAAGTGATGAATTTCAGGATGTGGGTGGTGTGTGGTCGGCGGTGAGGGTCAGGCTGGGGGAGAGTGTGGACGGCTGTGAGGCTCAGTCTGGGGACAGTGAGTGGGCGGTGGTGAGGGTCAGTCTGGGGATGGTGTGTGGGCGCTGGTGAGGGTCACGCTGTGGGCGATGTGTGGGCAGTGGTGAGGGTCAGGCTGGGGGTCATGTGTGGATGGTGGTGAGGGTCAGGCTGGGGGCGGAGTGTTGACAGCAGTGAGGGTGAGGCTGGAGGTGGTGTGTAGATGGCGGTGAGGGTCAGGCTGGGGGTGGTGTGTAGATGGCCATGAGGGTCAGGCTGAGGGTGGTGTGTAGTTGGCGGTGAGAGTCAGATTGTGGGCATTGTGTAGATGGCGGTGAGGGTCAGGCTAGGGGCCGTGTGTAGACGGCGGTGAGGGTCAAGCTGGGGGTGGTGTGTAGATGGTGGTGATGGTCAGGCTGGGGGCGGTGTGTAGATGGTCGTGAGGGGCAGATTGTGGGCGGTGTGTAGATGGCAGTGAGGGTCAGGCTAGGGGCCATGTGTAGACAGCGGTGAGGGTCAAGTTGGGGATGGTGTGTAGATGGCGGTGATGGTCAGGCTGGGGGCGGTGTGTAGATGGCCGTGAGGGTCAGACTGGGGACGGGTTGTGAACGGCTGTGAGGGTCAGACTGGGTGCGGTGTGTGGACAGCAGTGAGGGACAGGCTGAGGTTGGTGTTGGACGGCGGTAGGGGTCAGGCTTATGATAGTGTCTGATGGCAGTGGGGGTCAGGCTGGGGGCGATGGGTGGACGGTGGTGAGGCTCAGCCTGGGGGAGGTTGGTGGATGGCGGTGAGGGTCAGGCTGTGAGCGGTGCGTTCGACGTCGATGAGGGTCATGCTGGGGGTGGTTTGCGGACGGTAGTGAGGGTCAGGCTGGGGGCAGTTGGTGGACGGCGGTGAGTGTCAGGCTGTGGGCAGTTGGTGGGCGGCGGTGAGGGTCAGGCTGGGGGTGATTTGTGGACGGAGGTGTTTGTCAGGCTGGGGGTGTGTTGGACGGCGGAGAGGGTCACGCTGTGGTCGATGTGTTTGACGTCAATGAGGGTCAAGCTGGGGGCAGCATGTGGACAGCGGTGAGGGTCAGGCTAAGGGCGGTGTATAGATAACAGTTAGGGTCAGGCAGGGTGCAGTGTGTGGACGGCAGTGAGGGTCAGGATCGGTGCGGTGTGCAGATGGTGGTGAGAATCAGGCTGGGTCAGTGTTGGACGACGGTGAAGGTCAGGCTGGCTCAGTGTTATATGGCGTTGAGTGTCAGGCTTAAAGCGGTGTGTGGACATGCGGGGAACGGTGTGTGAATGATGGAGAGGGTCAGGCTGGGTGTGGTGTGTGGACGGTGGTGAGGGTCAGACTGGTGGTGGTGTGTGGGCGGTGGTGAGGGTCAGTGTGGGGTGGTGTGTGGGCGGTGGTGAGGGGCAGGCTGGGGGCAGTTGTTGGTGGTATGTGGACGATGGAGGGGGTCAGACTGGGGGTAGCGTGTGGACAGCGGTGAGGGCCAGGCTAGGGGCGGTGTGCAGAGAGCGGTGAGGTTCAGGCAGGGTGCAGTGTGTGGACGGCAGTGAGGGTCAGGGTGGGTGCAGTGTGCGGAGGGCGGTGAGGGTCAGGCTGGTTCAATGTTGGATGGCGTGAGGGTCAGACTGGGGGCAGTGTGTGGACGGCAGGCTGGACGCAGTGCATACAGCGATACCTTTCAGGATATGGGTGGTGTGTGGACGGCAGAGTGTGTCAGGCTGGGGTCGTGTGAGGATAGCACTGAGGGACAGAGTGGGGGCGGCGTGTGGACACAGTGAGGGTCAGTCAGGGTGCCGTGTGTGGACGGCTGTGAGGGTCAGGGTGGGTGCGGCGTGCGGACTGCGGTGAGGGTCAGGCTGGGGGAGGTGTGTGGACGGTGATGGAGTGCAGACTGTGAGTGGTATGTGGACGGTGGCGTGCATCAGGCTGGGATCCGTGTGTGGATGATGGTGAGGGTCAGGCGGGGGGTGGTGTGTGGACGGCAGTGAGAGTCAGGCTTGGCGCAGTGTATGGGCAGCGATGAGGTTCAGGCTATGGGTGGTGTGTGTTCGGCGGTGAGGGTCAGGCTAGGGGCAGTTGCTGGCAGTATGTAGACGATGGAGGCTGGGGGCAGCGTGTGTACAGCGGTGAGGGTCAGGTTATGGGTGGTGTATGGACGGTGGTGAAGGTCAGGCTGGCTTCAGTCGGTGGACTGCAGTGAGGGTCAGGCGTGGTTGGTTGGTGGACGGCAGTGAGAGCCAGGCTGAGGATGATGTGTTCGATATCGATGAGGGTCAGACTGGAGGTGGTGTATGGACGGTGGTGAAGGTCAGGCTGGCTTCAGTCGGTGGACTGCAGTGAGGGTCAGGCTAGGGAAAGTTGGTGGACGGCGGTGAGAGTCAGGCTGAGGATGATGTGTTCGATGTCGATGAGGGTCAGACTGGAGGTGGTGTATGGACGGTGGTGAAGGTCAAAAGGGCCTGAAGAAGGGCCTGTGCCCGAAACGTCGAATCTCCTGTTCCCTGGATGCTGCCTGACCTGCTGTGCTGTTCCAGCAATAAAGTTTCAACTTTGATCTCCAGCATCTGCAGACCTCACTTTCTCCTCGGTGGTGAAGGTCAGGCTGGCTTCAGTCGGTGGACTGCAGTGAGGGTCAGGCTGGGGTTGGTTGGTGGACGGCGGGGAGAGCCAGGCTGAGGCTCATTGACATTGAACCCAGCGCCTTCAGTCGGTGGACTGCAGTGAGGGTCAGGCTGTGGGTGGTGTGTGGATGGCGGTGAGGGTCAGACTTGTGGCAGTGTTGGACAGCGGTGAGGGTCAGGGTGGGTGCGGTGTGTGGACGTCTGCGAGGGTCCGGCTTGGGTCAGTGTTGGACGGTGGTGAGAGTCAGGCTTGGGTCAGTGTTGGATGGCGTTGAGCGTAATGCTGGTGGCAGTGTGTAGATGATGGTGGGGGTCAGGTTAGGAGTGGTGTGTAGACAGCGGTGAGGGTCAGGCAGGGTGTAGTTGGTGGATGGTGGTGAGGGTCAGGCAGGGTGCCGTGTGTGGACGGAGCTGGTTGTTAGGCTGCGGGCTGTGGTGAATGGCGGTGGGGGTCACGCTGTGGACGGTGTGTTTGACGTCTATGAGGATCAGGTTGGGGGCAGCGTGTGGACAGCAGTGAGGGTCAGGCAGGGTGCCGTGTGTGGACGGCAGTGAGGGTCAAGGTGGGTCAGTGTTGGATGGCGTTGAGGGTTAGGTTGGGGGCAGTGTGTGAATGGTGTTGGAGTTCAGGCTATTAGTGGTGTGTGGCCGGTGGGGCGCATCAGGCTGGGAGCAGTGTGTGGATAATGGTGAGGGTCAGGTGGGGAGTGGTGTATGGATGGCAGTGAGGCTCAGGCTGGGCGCAGTGTGTGGACAGCGATGAGTTTCAGAATATGGGTGGTGTGTGTTCGGCGGTGAGGTTCAGGCTGGGGGTCGTGTGTACAGCGGTGAGGGTCAGGTTATGGGTGGCGTGTGGATGGCGGTGAAAGTCAGGTTGGGGGCGGTGTGTAGACAGCGATGAGGTTCAGGATATGGGTGGTATGTGGTCAGCATTGATGGACAATCTGGGGACAGTGTGTGGATGACGGTGAGGATCAGGCTGGGGGAGGTGTCTGGACAGCAGTGAGGGTCAGGCTGGGCGCAATGTGTGTGCAGCGATGAGTTTCAGGATATGGGTGGTGTGTGATTGGCGGTGAACGTCAGGCTGGGGGTGGCGTGTAGATGGCGATGAGGCTCAGACTGGGGCGGTACTGGACGGCCGTGAGAGTTAGGCTGGGGAGGGGGAGTGGACGGCTGTGAGTATCAGGCTGGGGTCGTGTGAGGACAGCAGTGAGGGACAAGCTGGGGGCGGCGTGTGGATGGCAGTGAGGGACAGGCTGGGGGCGGCGTGTCAACGGCGGTAGGAGTCAGGTTTGCGGCAGTGTTTGACGGTGGTTGGGGTCCGGCTGCTGGCGATGGGTGGACGGTGGTGGGAATCAGCCGAGGGACAGTTATTGGACGGTGGTGACAGTCAGCCTGTGAGCAGTGCCTTCGGCGTCGATGAGGGTCACGCTGGGGATGGTGCGTGGTCGTCCCTGAGTGTCAGGCTGGGGGTGGTGTGTGGACGGTGGTGAGGATCATGCTGGGGGTGGTGTGTGGAGGGAAGAGGGTGTGAGGATGGGGGCAGTTGGTGGACGGAGGTGGTTGTCAGGCTGGGGGCGGTGGTGGACGGCAGTGAGGATCGCGATGTGGACGGTGTGTTTGACGTCGATGAGGGTCAGGCTGGGGGCAGCGTGAGCACAGCGGTGAGGGTCAGGCTAGGAGCGGTGTGTAGACAGAAGTGAGGGTCAGGCAGGGTTCAGTGTGTGGACGGCAGTGAGGGTCAGGGTGGGTGCGGTGTGCGGATGGTGGTGAGGGTCAGGCTGCGTCAGTGTTGGATGGTGTTAAGGATCAGACTGGGGGCAGTGTGTGGACGGTGGTGCGCATCAGGCTGGGAGCGGTGTGCGGATGATAGTGAGGGTCAGACGGGGAGTGGTGTGTGGACGGGTGTGAGGCTCAGGCTGGGCGCAGCGTGTGGGCAGCGATGAGGTTCAGGCTATGGGTGGTTGTCGTCGGCAGTGAGGGTCAGGCTGGGGGCAGTTGCTGGCGGTTTGTGGACGATGGAGCGGGTCAGGCTGGGGGCAGCGGTGAGGATCAGGCGAGGGGTGGTGTGTAGACAGAAGTGAGGGTTAGGCAGGGTGCAGTGCGTGGACAGCAGTGAGGGTCAGGGTGGGTGCGGTGTGCAGATGGTGGTGAGGTTCAGGCTGGGTCAGTGTTGGATGGTGTGAGGGTCAGGCTGGGGGCAGTGTGTAGACGGCGGTCAGGCTTGGTGCGGTGTGTGTACGGCAGTGAGGGACAGGCTGGGGGCGGTGTTGCACACCGGTAGGGGTCAGGCTGGGGGTAGTGTTGGACGGTGGTAGGGGTCAAGCTGGGGGCAGCGTGAGCACAGCGGTGAGGGTCAGGCTAGGGGCGGTGTGTAGACAGAAGTGAGGGTCAGGCAGGGTGCAGTGCGTGAAAGGCAGTGAGGCTCAGGGAGGGTGCGGTGTGCGGATGGTGGTGAGGTTCAGGCTGGGTCAGTGTTGGACGGCGGTGAGGTTCAGGCTGGGGGCGGTGTGTAGACGGTGGTAGGGGTCAGGCTTGGTATGGTGTGTGGACGGCAGTGAGGGACAGGCGGGGGGCGGTGTTGGACACCGGTTGGGGTCAGGCTGGGGGCAATGGGGGGACGGTGGGTGGGGGTCAGCCTGGGTGCAGTCGGTAGACGGTGGTGAGTGTCAGGCAGTAAGCAGTGTGTTTGACGTCGATGAGGGTCACGCTGGTGATGGTACATGGACGTCAGTGAGAGTCAGGCTGGGGGTGGTGTGTGGACAATGGTGAGGGACAGGCTGGGGGTGGTGTGTGGAGGAAGGTGAGGGTCAGGCTGGGGGCTGGTGTGTGGATGGTGGTGAGGGTCAGGCTGGGGTGGTGTGTAGATGGCGGTGAGGGTCAGTCTAGGGACAGTGTGTGGGCGGTGGTGAGGGTCAGGCTGGGGGTCATGTGTGGACAGTGGTGAGGGTCAGGCTGGGGGTCATGTGTGGACTGTGGTGAGGGTCAGGCTGCGGGCAGTGATCTAACAGCAGTGAGGGTCAGACTGGGGGTGGTATTTAGATGGATGTGCGAGTCAAGCTGGGGGTGGTTTGTAGATGGCGGTGAGGGTTAGAATGGGGCGATGCTGGACGGCTGTCAGAGTTAGGTCAGGGGACGGGGTGTGGACGGCTGAGAGTGTCAGGCTGGGGTTGTGTGAGGATAGCAGTGAGGAACAGGTTGGGGGCGGCATGTGGACAGCAGTGAGGGTCAGGCAGGGTGCGGCGTGCGGACTGTGGTGAGGGTCAGGCTGGGTCAGGGTTGGATGGCGTTGAGGGTCAGGCTGGGGACGGTGTGTGGACGGTGGTGGAGTTCAGGCTGTGATTTGTATGTGGACGATGGTGCACATCAGGCTGGGATCCGTGTGTGGATGATGGTGAGGGTCAGGCGGGCGGTGGTGTGTGGACGGCAGTGAGAGGCAGGCTGGGCGCAGTGTGTGGGCAGCGATGAGGTTCAGGCTATGGGTGGTGCGTGTTTGGCGGTGAGGGTCAGGCTAGGGGCAGTTGCTGGCGGTATTTAGACGATGGAGCGGGTCAGGCTAGGGGCAGCGTGTGTACAGCAGTGAGGGTCAGGTTAAGGGTGGTCTATGGACGGCGGTGAAAGTCAGGTTGGGGCGGTGTGTAGACAGCGATGAGGTTCAGGATATGGCTGGTATGTGTTCGGCATTGATGGACAATCTGGGGACAGTGTGTGGATGACGGTGAGGATCAGGCTGGGGGTGGTGTCTGGAAGGCAGTGAGGGTCAGGCTGGGCGCTGTGTGTGTGCAGCGATGAGTTTCAGGATATGGGTGGTGTGTGGTCGGCGGTGAAGGTCAGGCTGGGGGTGATGTGTGGTCAGCGGTGAGAGTCAGGTTTGTGGTAGTGTTTGACGGCGTTTGGTGTCTGGCTTGGGGCGGTGGGTGGACGGTGGTGGGGATCAGCCTGGGGGCAGTTGGTGGACGGCGGTGAGGGTCAGGCTGTGAGCAGTGTCTTCGACATCGATGAGGGTCACGCTGGGAATGGTGCACGGATGTCAGTGAGTGTCAGGCTGGGGGTGGTGTGTGACGGTTGTGAGGGTCAGGCTGGCGCTGGTGTGTGGACGGTGTTGAAGGTCAGGCTGTGGGCAGTCGGTGGACTGCAGTGAGGGTCAGGCTGGAGGCGCTGTGTTAAACGTCAATGAGGTTCATACTGGGGGTGGTGTGTGGATGGCGGTGAGAATCAGGCTAGGAGCGTTGAGTGGACGGCGGTGAGGGTCACTCTGGGCACTGTGTGTGGGCGGTGGTGAGCGCCAGGCTGGGTGCGGTGTGGGGACGGCGTTGAGCGTCAGTCTGGGAATGGTATGTGGATGATGGTTAGGGTCAGGCTGTGGGCGGTGGGTGGGCTGTGGTGGGGGTCAGGCTGGGCGCGGTGTCTGGTCAGTGGTGAGGGTCAGGCTGGGGGTGGTGTGTGGACAGCGGTGAATGTCAGGCTAGAGGCGGTGTATGGGCGCCAGTGAGGGTCAGGCTGGGACAGTATTGGATGGCTGTGAGGGTCAGGCTTGTGGCAGTGTTGGACGGCGATGGAGGTCAGGCTGTGGTTGGTTGATGGACGGTGGTGAGAGTCAGGCTGAGGGTGATGTGTTCGATGTCGATGAGGGTCAGACTGGAGGTGGTGTATGGACGCTGGTGAAGGTCAGGCTGGCTTCAGTTGGTGGACTGCAGTGAGTCAGGCTGGAGGCGCTGGGTTCAATGTCAATGAGGGTCAGGCTGGGTGTGGTGTGGGGACGGTGGTGAGGGTCAGGTTGTTGGTGGTGTGTGGGCGGTGGTGAGGGTTAGTCTGGGGGTGGTTTGTGGGCGGTGGTGAGGGTCAGGCTGGGGGCAGTTGCTGGCGGTATGTGGACGATGGAGGGGGTCAGGCTGGGGGCAGCGTGTGGACAGCGGTGAGGGCCAGGATAGGGGCGGTGTGCAGAGAGCGCTGAGGTTCAGGCAGGGTGCAGTGTGTGGATGGCAGTGAGGGTCAGGGTGGGTGCAGTGTGCGGAGGGCGGTGAGGGTCAGGCTGGTTCAATGTTGGATGGCGTGAGGGTCAGACTGGGGGCAATGTGTGGACGGCAGTGAGGGTCAGGCTGGACGCAGAGTGTGCAGCGATGAGTTTCAGGATATGGGTGGTGTGTGGTTGGCGGTGAGTGTCAGGCTGGGGGTGGTGTGTGTACGGCGGTGAGGGTCAGGATATGGGTGATGTGTGGACGGCGGTGAGGTGCAGGTTATGGGTGGTGTGTGGACGGCAGTGAGGGTCAGTCTGGGACAGTGTGTCGGCGGTGGTGAGAGTCAGGCAGGGGGTCGTATGTGGATGGTGGTGAGGGTCAGGCTGGGGTCGGTGTGTAGATGGCGGTGTGGGTCAGACTGGGGCGGTGATGGATGGCCGTGAGAGTTAGGCTGGGGGTGATGTGTGGATGGCCGTGAGCATCAGGCTGGGGGCTTGTGAGAATGGCAGTGAGGGACAGGCTGGGGGCGGCATGTGGATGGCAGTTGTGGTCAGACTTGGTGCGATGTGTGGACGGCAGTGAGGGACAGGCAGGGGGCAGTGTTGGACAGCTGTATGGGTCAGGCTGGGGGCGGTGTGTGGACGGCGTTGAGGATCAGGTTTGTGGTAGTATTTGACGGAAGTTGGGGTCAGACTGGAGGCGATTGGTGGACGGTGGTGGTGGTCAGCCTGGGGACAGTTAGTGGATGGTGGTGAGGGTCAGGCTGGGGGCCGCGTGTAGTTGGCGGTGGTGAGGGTCAGTCTGGGGACAGTGTGTGGGTGGTGGTGAGGGTCAGTCGGGGGCGGTGTGTGGGCAGTGGTGAGGGTCAGGCTGGGGGTCATGTGTGGACAGTGGTGTGGGTCAAGCTGGGGGTCATGTGTGGACTGTGGTGAGGGTCAGGCTGCGGGTGGTGTGCTAACTGCGGTGAGGGTCAGACTGGGGGTGGTATTTAGATGGCTGTAAGGGTCAGACTGGGGGTGGTTTGCCGATGGCGGTGAGGGTTAGATTGGGACGATGCTGGATGGCTGTGAGAGTTAGGGCAGGGGACGGGTTGTGGACGGCTAAGAGTGTCAGTCTGGGGTCGTGTGAGCATAGCAGTGAGGGACAGGCTGGGGTCAGCGTGTGGACAGCAGTGCGGGTCAGGCAGGGTGCTGTGTGTGGACGGCAGTGAGGATCAGGGTGGGTGTAGTGTGCGGACTGTGGTGAGGGTCAGGCTGGGGGCGGTGTGTGGACGGTGGTGCAGTTCAGGCTGTGAGTGGTGTGTGGACGGTGGTGCGCATCAGGCTGGGAGCAGTGTGTGGATGAAGGTGAGAGTCAGGCGGGGGTGGTGTGTGGACGGCAGTGAGAGGCAGGCTGGGCGCAGTGTGTGGGCAGCGATGAGGTTCAGGCTATGGGTGGTGTGTGGTCGGCGGTGAGGGTCAGGCTGGGGTCAGTTGCTGGCAGTATATGGACGATGGAGGGGGTCAGGCTGGGGGCAGCGTGTGGACAGCAGTGAGGGTCAGGCTAGGGGTGGTGTGTAGAAAGCGGAGAGGGTCAGGCGGGGTGCAGTGTGTGAACAGCAGTGAGGGTCAGGGTGGGCGGTGTGCGGACGGCGGCGAGGGTCAGGAGGGGGGTGGTGTGTGGACGACAGTGAGGGTCAGGCTGGGGGCAGTGTGTGGACAGCGATGGGTTTCAGGATATGGGTGGTGTGTGGTCGGCGGTGAGGGGCAGACTGGGGGTGGTGTGTAGACAGCGATGAAGTTCAGGATTGGATCAGTGTTGGAGGGCGATGAGTGTCAAGCTGGGCTGGTGTATAGGCAGCGGTGAGGGTCAGGCTAGGGGTGGTGTGTAGTTGGCAGTGAGGGTCAGGCTGTGGGTGGTGTGTGGATGGCGGTGAGGGTCAGACTTGTGGCAGTGTTGGACGGCGGTGAGGGTCAGGGTGGGTGTGGTGTGTGGACGGCAGTGAGGGTCAGCCTTGGATCAGTGTTGGACGGTGGTGAGAGTCAGGCTTGGGTCAGTGTTGGATGGCGTTGAGCGTCATGCTTGTGGTGGTGTGTAGATGATGGTGGGGGTCAGGCTAGGAGTGGTGTGTAGACAGCGGTGAGGGTCAGGCAGGGTATAGTTGGTGGGTGGTGGTGAGGGTCAGGCAGGGTGCCGTGTGTGGACGGAGGTGGTTGTTAGGCTGCGGGCTGTGGTGAATGGCGGTGGGGGTCACGCTGTGGACGGTGTGTTTGACGTCTATGAGGGTCAGGTTGGGGGCAGTGTGTGGACAGCAATGAGGGTCAGGCAGGGTGCCCTGTGTGGACGGCAGTGAGAGTCAAGGTGGGTCAGTGTTGGATGGCGTTGAGGGTTAGGTTGGGGGCAGTGTGTGAATAGCGGTGGAGTTCAGGCTATTAGTGGTGTGTGGACGGTGGGGCGCATCAGGCTGGGAGCAGTGTGTGAATAATGGTGAGGGTCAGGTGGGGGGTGGTGTATGGATGGCAGTGAGGGTCAGGCTGGGCGCAGTGTGTGGACAGCGATGAGTTTCAGAATATGGGTGGTGTGTATTCGGCGGTGAGGTTTAGGCTGGGGGTCGTGTGTACAGCGGTGAGGGTCAGGTTATGGGTGGTGTGTGGATGGCGGTGAAAGTCAGGATGGGGGCGGTGTGTAGACAGCGATGAGGTTCAGGATATGGGTTGTATGTGGTCAGAATTGATGGACAATCTGGGGACAGTGTGTGGATGACGGTGAACGTCAGGCTGGGGGTGGTGTGTAGATGGCGGTGAGACTCAGACTGGGGCGGTGCTGGACACCCGTGAGAGTTAGGCTGGGGACGGGGTGTGGACGGCTGTGAGTATCAGGCTGGGGTCGTGTGAGGACAGCAGTGAGGGACAGGCTGGGGGCGGCGTGTAAACGACGGTAGGAGTCATGTTTGTGGCAGTGTTTGACGGTGGTTGGGGTCCAGCTGCTGGCGATGGGTGGACCGTGGGTGTGTCAGCCTAGTGGCAGTTATTGGACAGTGGTGAGAGTCAGGCTGTGAGCAGTGTCTTCGATGTCGATGAGGGTCATGCTGGGGATGGTGCGTGGACGTCCCTGAGTGTCAGGCTGGGGGTGGTGTGTGGACGGTGCTGAGGGTCAGGCTGGGGGTGGTGTGTGGAGGGAGTTGGGTGTCAGGCTGGGGGCAGTTGGTGGACGGAGGTGGTTGTCAGGCTGGGGGAAGTGGTGGACGGAGGTGGTTGTCCGGCTGTGTGTGGGCAGTGATGAGTTTCAGGAAACGGGTGGTGTGTGGTCGGCGGAGAGGGTCAGTCTGGGGACAGTGTGTTGGCGGAGACGAGGGTCAGGCTGGAGGTCATGTGTGGACTGTGGTGAGGTTCAGGCTGGGGGCGGTGTGTGGGCAGTCGTGAGGGTCAAGCTGGGGGTCGTGTGCGATCTGTGGTGTGGATCAGGCTGGGGGCGGTGTGTGGGCAGTGGTGAGGGTCAGGCTGGGGGTCGTGTGTGGACTGTGGTGAGGTTCAGGCTGGAGGCGGTGTGTTGACTGCGGAGACAGTTAGGCTGGGGATAGTGTTTAGATGGCGGTGAGGGTCAGGCTGGGGGCGCTGTGTAGATGGTGGTGAGGGTAAAAATGGGACGGTGCTGGACGGCTGTGAGAGTTAGGCTGGGGGCGTGTGACGATAGCAGTGAGCGACAGGCTGGGGGCGGCATGTGGACGGCGGTAGGGGTCAGGCTTGGTGTAGTCTGTGGACAGCAGTGAGGGACAGACTGGGGGAGGGGTTGGACGGCCGTCAGGGTCAGGCTGGGGGTGGTGTGTGGACGGCGGTGAGGGTCACGTTTGTGGTAGTGTTTGACCGCAGTGGCGGTCAGGTTGGGGGAGATGGGTGGACGGTGGTGGAGGTCAGCCTGGGGGCAGTTGGTGGACGGCGGTGAGTGTCAGGCTGTGAGCGGTGTGTTTGACGTCGATGAGGATCGAGCTGGGGGTGGTGAGGGTCAGGCTGTGGGCAGGTGTGTGGACGGTGGTGAGGGTCAGGCTGGGGTTGGTGTGTGGAGGGAGGTGGGTGTCAGGCTTGGGGCAGTTGGTTCATGGAGGTCGTTGTCAGGTTGGGAGCTGTGGTGGATGGCGGTGAGGGTCACGCTGTGGACGGTGTGTTTGACGTTGATGAGGGTTAGGCTTGGGGCAGAGTGAGCACAGCGGTGAGGGTCACGCTAGGAGCGGTGTGTAGACAGCGATGAGGGTCAGGCAGGGTGCAGTTTGTGGATGGCAGTGAGGGTCAGTGTGGGTGCGGTTTGCGGACGACTGTGAGGGTCAGGCTGGCTCAGTGTTATATGGCATTGAGTGTCAGGCTTAAGGTGGTGTGTGAACGGTGGTGCGCGTCAGGCTGGGAGCGGTGTGTGGATGATGGTGAGGTTCAGGCTATGGGTGATGTGTGGACGACGTTGGGAGTCAGGCTGTGTGCAGTTGGTGGTCGGCAGTGAGGGTCAGGCAGTGGGCAGTATGTTTGATGTCGATGAGTGTCAGGCTGGAGGTGTGTGGATGGTGGTGAGGGTCAGGCTGGGGCAGCGTGTGGTCGGCGGTGAGGGTCAGGCTAGGAGCGGTGTGTAGACAGCGGTGCGTGTCAGGCAGGATGCAGTGTGTGGGCAGCGATGAGGTTCAGTCTGCAGGAAGATGCTGGCGGTATGTACACGATGGAGGGGGTCAGGCTGGGGGCAGCGTGTGGACAGCGGCGAGGGTCAAGCTGGGGTCGGTGTGTAGACAGCGGTGAGGGTCAGGAAGGATGCAGTGTGTGGGCAGCGATGAGGTTCAGTCTGGGGGAAGTTGCTGGCGGTATGTACACGATGGAGGGGGTCAGGCTGGGGGCAGCGTGTGGACAGCGGTGAGGGTCAGGCTAGGGCCGGTGTGTGAACAGCAGTGATGGTCAGTGTGGGTCAGTGTTGGATGGCATTGAGGGTCCGCCTGTGGGCGGTGTGTGGATGGTGGTGCGCGTCAGGCTGGGAGCGGTGTGTGGATGATGGTGAGTGTCAGACGGGGGTGGTGTGTGGACAGCAGTGAGGTCAGGCTATGGGTGGTGTGTGGTCGGCGGTGAGGGTCAGGCTGGGGGTGGTGTGTGGACGGCGCTGAGGTCAGGCTATGGGTGGTGTGTGGTCAGCAGAGAGGGTCAGGCTGGGGGTGGTGTGTGAATGGCGGTGAGGTCAGGCTGGGGGCGGTGTGTCGACAGCGATGAGGTTCAGGTTTGGGTCAGTGTTGGAGGGCGCTGAGGGACAGGCTGGTGGCGGTGTGTGGACCGTGGTGAGTGTCATGCTGGGGCAGTGCTGAACGGTGGTGAGAGTCAATCTGGGGACGTCGTGTGGACCGTGGTGAGGGTCAGGCTGGCGGCGGTGTGCAGATGGAAGTGAGGGTCAGGCTGTGGGTGGCGTGTGGACAGCGGTGAGCATCAGACTGGGAGCGGTGTGTGGATGATGGTGAGTGTCAGGCGGGGGTGGTGTGTGGACAGCAGTGAGGTCAGGCTATGGGTGGTGTGTGGTCGGCGGTGAGGGTCAGGCTGGGTGTGGTGTGTGGACGGTGGTGAGGTCAGGCTGGGGGTGGTATGTGCGCGGCGGTGAGGTTCAGGTTGGGGGAGGTGTGTGGACGGCGGTGAGGGTCAGGCTGGGGCGGTATTGGACGGCGGTGAGGGTCATGCTTGTGGCAGTGTTGGACGGTGGTGGGGTTCAGGCCGAGGCGGTTGGTGGACGGCAGTGAGGGTCAGTTTGGGGACGGTGTGTGGATGGCAGTGAGGGTCAGGCTGGGTGCAGTGTGTGGGCGGAGATGGCGTTCAGGCTGGGGGTGGAGTGTGGACGGCGGTGAGGGTCTGGCTAGGGGTGGGGTGTACGCGGTGATGAGAGTCAGGCTGGGGCGGTATTGGGCGGCGGTGAGGGTCAGGCTTGTGACAGTGTTGGCTAGTGGTGGGGTTCAGGCCGGGGCGGTTGGTGGAGGGCAGTGAGGGTCAGTTTGGGGATGGTGTGTGGATGGCAGTGAAGGTCAGGCTGGGGGCAGTGTGTGAGCAGTGGTGAGGGGCAGGCTGGGTGCGGTGTGTGGATGGCGGTGAGGGGCAGGCTGGGGGCAGTGAGGGTCAGGCTGGGGGTGGTGTGTGGATGATGATGAGGGTCAGGCAGGGTGTGGTGTGTGGACAGCAGTGAAGGTCAGGCTGGGCGCAGTGTGTGCGCAGCGATGAGGTTCAGGCTATGGGTGGTGTGTGGTCGGCTGTGAGGTTCAGGCTGGGGGTGGTGTGTGGACGGTGGTGAGGTCAGGCTATGGATGGTGTGTGGTCGGCGGTGAGGGTCAGGCTGGCGGTGGTGTGGGAACGGCGGTGAGGTCAGGCTATGGGTGGTGTGTGGTCGGCAGTGAGTGTCAGGCTGGGGGTGATATATGGACGGCTGAAAGGGTCATGCTGGGGACATTGTGTCGACAGCGATGAGGTTCAGGTTTGGGTCAATGTTGGAGGGCACTGAGGGACAGGCTGGTGGCGGTCTGTGTTCGGTGGTGTGTCTCATGCTGGGGCAGTGCTGGACAGCGGTGAGAGTCAATCTGGGGACGTCGTATGGACGGCAGTGAGGGTCAGGCTGGCGGCGGTGTGCAGATGGCAGTGAGGGTCAGGCTGTGGGTGGCGTGTGGACAGCAGTGAGCATCAGACTGGGGCGGTGTGCGGATGGCAGTGAGGGTCAGGCTGGCGTGTTATGTGCGCGGCGGTGAGGTTCAGGTTGGTGGAGGTGTGTGGACGGCGGTGAGGGTCAGGCTGGGGCGGTATTGGACGGTGGTGAGTGTCAGGCTAGTGGCAGTGTTGGACGGTGGTGGGGTTCAGGCCGAGGCGGTTGGTGGACGGCAGTGACGGTCAGTTTGGGGACGGTGTGTGGATGGCAGTGAGGGTCAGGCTGGGGGCGGTGTGTGGGTGGAGGTGACGTACAGGCTGGGGGTGGTGTGTGGATAGCGGTGTGGGTCTGGCCTGGGGTGGGGTGTACGCGGTGGTGAGGGTCAGGCTGGGGCGGTATTGGGCGGCGGTGATGGTCAGGCTTGTGACAGTGTTGGCTAGTGGTTGGGCTCAGGCGGGGGTGTTTGGTGGACGGCAGTGAGGGCCAGTTTGGGGATGGTGTGTGGATGGCAGTGAGGGTCAGGCTGGGGGCAGTGTGTGGGCAGTGGTGAGGGTCAGGCTGGGTGCGGTGTGTGGATGGCGGTGAGGGGCAGGCTGGGGTCAGTGTGTGGGCAGCGATGAGGTTCAGGCTATGGTTGGTGTGTGGTCGGCGGTGAGGGTCAGGCTGGGGGTGTTTTGTGGATGGCAGTGAGGTCAGGCTGGATGCGGTGTGTGGATGGCGGTGAGGGGAAGGCTGGGGACAGTGTGTGGGCAGCGATGAGGTTCAGGCTATGGGTGGTGTGTGGTCGGCAGTGAGGGTCAGACTGGGGGTGGTGTGTGGATGGCAGTGAGGGTCAGGCTGGGGGCAGTGTGTGGGCAGTGGTGATGGTCAGGCTGGGTGCGGTGTGTGGATGTCGGTGAGGGCCAGGCTGGGGGCAGTGTGTGGGCAGCGATGAGGTTCAGGCTATGGGTGGTATGTGGTCGGCGGTGAGGGTCAGGCTAGGGGTGGTGTGTGGATGGCGGTGAGGTCAGGCTATGGGTGGTGTGTTGTCGGCTGTGAGGGTCTGGCTGGGGGTGGTGTGTGGATGGCAGTGAGGGTCAGGCTGGGGACAGTGTGTGGGCAGCGATGAGGTTCAGGCTATGGGTGGTGTGTGGTCGGCAGTGAGGGTCAGGTTGGGGGTGGTGTGTGGATGGCAGTGAGGGTCAGGCTGGGGGCATTGTGTGGGCAGTGGTGATGGTCAGGCTGGGTGCGGTGTGTGGATGTCGGTGAGGGCCAGGCTGTGGGCAGTGTGTGGGCAGCGATGAGGTTCAGGCTATGGGTGGTATGTGGTCGGCGGTGAGGGTCAGGCTAGGGGTGGTGTGTGGATGGCAGTGAGGTCAGGCTATGGGTGGTGTGTTGTCGGCTGTGAGGGTCAGGCTGCGGGTGGTGTGTGAACGGCGGTGGGGTCAGCCTATGGGTGGTGTGTGGTCTGCAGTGAGTGTCAGGCTGAGGGTGGTGTATGGACGGCTGAGAGGGTCAGGCTCGGGACGGTGTGTCGACAGCAATGAGGTTCAGGTTTGGGTCAGTGGTGGAGGGCGCTGAGGGACAGGCTGGTGGCGGTCTGTGGTCGGTGGTGAGGGTCATGCTGGGGCAGTGCTGCACGGCGGTGAAAGTTCAGGCTGGGGGTGGAGTGTGGACGGCGGTGAGGGTCTGGCTAGGGGTAGGGTGTACGCAGTGATGAGAGTCAGGCTGGGGCGGTATTGGGCGGCGGTGAGGGTCAGGCTTGTGACAGTGTTGGCTAGTGGTGGTGTTCAGGCCGGGGTGGTTGGTGGACGGCAGTGAGGGTCAGTTTGGGGACGGTGTGTGGATGGCAGTGAGGGTCAGGCTGGGGGCGGTGTGTAGGCGGAGGTGAAGTTCAGGCTGGGGGTGGAGTGTGGACGGCGGTGAGGGTCTGGCTAGGGGTAGGGTGTACGCAGTGATGAGAGTCAGGCTGGGGCGGTATTGGGCGGCGGTGAGGGTCAGGCTTGTGACAGTGTTGGCTAGTGGTGGTGTTCAGGCCGGGGCGGTTGGTGGATGGCAGTGAAGGTCAGGCTGGGGGCAGTGTGTGGGCAGTGGTGAGGGTCAGGCTGGGGGCGGTGTGTGGATGGCGGTAAGAGGCAGGCTGGGGGCAGTGAGGATCAGGCTGGGGGTGGTGTGTGGAAGATGATGAGGGTCAGGCTGGGTGCGGTGTGTGGATGGCGGTGAGGGGCAGGCTGGGGTCAGTGTGTGGGCAGCGATGAGGTTCAGGCTATGGGTGGTGTGTGGTCGGCGGTGAGGGTCAGGCTGGGGGTGGTGTGTGGACGGCGGTGAGATCAGGCTATGGGTGGTGTGTGGTCGGCGGTGAGGGTCAGGCTGGGGGTGGTGTGTGAACGGCGGTGAGGTCAGACTATGGGTGGTGTGTGGTCGGCAGTGAGTGTCAGGCTGGGGGTGATATATGGACGGCTGAAAGGGTCAGGCTGAGGACATTGTGTCGCCAGCGATGAGGTTCAGGTTTGGGTCAGTGTTGGAGGGCGCTGAGGGACAGGCTGGTGGCGGTCTGTGGTCGGTGGTGAGGGTCATGCTGGGGCAGTGCTGGACGGTGGTGAGAGTCAATCTGGGGACGTCGTGTGGACGGCAGTGAGGGTCATGCTGGGGTGATGTGTGGATAGCGGTGCGGGTCTGGCCTGGGGTGGGGTGTACGCGGTTGTGAGGGTCAGGCTGGGGCGGTATTGGGCGGCGGTGATGGTCAGGCTTGTGACAGTGTTGGCTAGTGGTGGGGTTCAGGCCGGGGCGTTTGGTGGACGGCAGTGAGGGTCAGTTTGGGGATGGTGTGTGGATGGCAGTGAGGGTCAGGCTGGGGGCAGTGTGTGGGCAGCGATGAGGTTCAGGCTATGGGTGGTGTGTGGTCGGCGGTGAGGGTCAGGCTGGGGGTGGTTTGCGGATGGCGGTGAGGTCAGGCTGAGTGCGGTGTGTGGATGGCGGTGAGGGGCAGGCTGGGGACAGTGTGTGGGCAGCGATGAGGTTCAGGCTATGGGTGGTGTGTGGTCGGCGGTGAGGGTCTGGCTGGGGGTGGTGTGTGGATGGCAGTGAGGGTCAGGCTGGAGGCAGGGTGTGGGCAGTGGTGAGGGTCAGGCTGGGTGCGGTGTGTGGATGTCGGTGAGGGGCAGGCTGGGGGCAGTGTGTGGGCAGCGATGAGGTTCAGGCTATGGGTGGTATGTGGTCGGCGGTGAGGGTCAGGCTGGGGGTGGTGTGTGAATGGCGGTGAGGTCAGCCTATGGGTGGTGTGTGGTCTGCAGTGAGTGTCAGGCTGAGGGTGGTGTATGGACGGCTGAGAGGGTCAGGCTCGGGACGGTGTGTCGGCAGCAATGAGGTTCAGCTTTGGGTCAGTGGTGGAGGGCGCTGAGGGACAGGCTGGTGGCGGTCTGTGGTCGGTGGTGAGGGTCATGCTGGGGCAGTGCTGCACGGCGGTGAGAGTCATTCTGGGGACGTGTTGTGGATGGCAGTTAGGGTCAGGCTGGGGACGGTGTGTCGACAGCAATGAGGTTCAGGTTTGGGTCAGTGTTGGAGGGCGCTGTGGGACAGGCTTGTGGCAGTGTTGAACGGTGGTGGGGTTCAGGCTGAGGCAGTTGGTGGACTGCAGTGAGGATCAGTTTGGGGACGGTGTGTGGATGGCAGTGAGGGTCAAGCTGGGGACGGTGTGTGGGCGCAGGTGACTTACAGGCTGGGGGTGGTGTGTGGACGGCGGTGAGGGTCTGGCCTGAGGTGGGGTGTACGCGGTGGTGAGAGTCAGGCTGGGGCGGTATTGAGCGGCAGTGAGGGTCAGGCTTGTGACAGTGTTGGCTAGTGGTGGGGTTCAGGCCGGGGCGGTTGGTGGACGGCAGTGAGGGTCAGTTTGGGGATGGTGTGTGGATGGCAGTGAGGGTCAGGCTGGGGGCAGTGTGTGGGCAGTGGTGAGGGTCAGGCTGGGTGCGGTGTGTGGATGGCGGTTAGGGTCAGGTTGGGGGCATTGTGTGGTTGGGGTTGAGGGGCAGGCTGGGGGTGGGTTGTGGATGGCGGTGATAATAAGGCTAGGGGCGTGCGTGTACGGTGGTCAGGGTCAGGCTGGGAAGGTGTTGAACAGCGGTAAGTACAGGTTAGTGGCGGCGTGTGGACAAGCGGTGAGGGTCAGGCTTGGACACTGTGGGGTTCAGGCCAGGGGGGTTGGTTGATGGTGGTGGGGGTCAGGCTGGGGGCAGTGCGTGGGCAGTGGTGAGGGTCAGGCTAGGGATGGTGTGTGCACGGTGGTGAGGGTCAGGCTGTGGGCGGTGTGCACGACGTTGATGAGTGTTAGTCTGGAGTGGTGTGTGGGCGGTGGTGAGGGTCAGGCTGGGGGCAGTGAGGGTAAGGCTGGGGGCGGTGTGTGGTTGGCAGTGAGGGTCAGGCTGGGTGCAGTGTGTGGGCGTTGGTGAGGGTCAGGCTGGGTGCGGTGTGTGGATGGTGGTGAGGGGCAGGCTGACGATGGTTTGTGGATGGCGGTGATGAGAAGGCTGGGGGGGTTGTGGGCGGTGGTGAGGGTCAGGCTGGGAAGGTGTTGAACGGCGCTGTGGGACAGGCTGGTAGCGGTGTGTGGACGGTGGTGAGGGTCATGCTGGGGCAATGCTGGACGGCGGTGAGAGTCTATCTGCGGACTTGGTGTGGACGGCAGTGAGGGTCAGGCTGGGGGTGGAGTGCAGATGGCAGTGAGGGTCAGGCTGTGGGCGGCGTGTGTACGGCGGTGAGGTTCAGGCTACTAGTGGTGTGTGAACGGCGGTGAGGGTCAGGCTCGGGCAGTATTAGGCGGCGGTGAGGGTCAGGCTTGTGGCAGTGTTGGACAGCAGTGAGGGTCAGGCCGGGGCAGTTGGTGGACGGCGGTGAGTGTCAGTTTGGGGACGGTGTGTGGATGTCAGTGAGGGTCAGGCTGGGGGCAGTGTGTGGGCGGTGGTGAGAGTCAGGCTGGGTGCGGTGTGTGGATGGCAGTGAGGGTCAGGCTGGGGGCAGTGAGGGTTAGGCTGGGGCGGTATGTGTAGCGATGAGGGTCAGGCTTGGACGCCATGGGATTCAGGCCGATGCGGTTGGTTGATTGTGGTGGGGGTCCGGCTGAGGGCAGTGTGTGGGCCGTGGTGAGTGTCAGGCTATAGGCGGTGTGTGTGCGAAGGTGAGGGTCAGGCTGGGGATGGTGTGTGGACGGTGGTGAGGGTCAGGCTGTGGGCGGTGTGTACAATGTTGATGAGGGTTAGTCTGGGGTGGTGTGTGGATGGCGATGAGAGTCAGGCTGGGGCGGTATTTGTCGCGATGAGGGTCAGGCTTGGACACCGTGGGGTTCAGGCCAGGGCGGTTGGTTGCCGGTGGTGGGGGTCAGGCTGGGGGCAGTGCGTGGACAGAGGTGAGGGTCAGGCTGGGGATGGTGTGTGCACGGCGGTGAGGGTCAGGCTGTGGGCGCTGTGCACGACGTTGATGAGTTTTAGTCTGGGGTGGTGTGTGGATGGTGGTGAGGGTCAGGCAGGGCACGGTTGGTGGACGGCGGTGATGGTCCGGCTGGGGCGGTATTGGGCAGCGGTGATGGTCAGGTTGGTGCGTTATTGGACGGCGGTGAGTGTCAAGCTGCAGGTGATGCGTGTGCACGGTGATGAGGGTGAGGCTGGAGTCATTGGTGGACGGTGGTGAGGGTCAGGCTGGGGATAGTGTATTAATGGCGGTGAGGGAAAGGCTGGGGATATTGTTCGAATGTGGTGAGGGTCAGGATGGGGATAGAGTGTGGACTGCAGTGGGGGCTAGGCTGGGCGGTTTTTTCGCAGAGCAGAGGGTCAGGCTGGGAGCGGTGTGTGGGCAGCGGTGAACTACAGGCTGGGATGGTGTTGGACTCCGGTGGGGGTAAGGCTGTGGGCAGTGTGTGTTTGGAGGGGACGATCAGGTTGGGGTCTGTGTGTGAACGATGGTGGGGGTCAGGCTGTGGGCGGTGTGTGGACGGTGGTGAGGGTCAGGCAAGGGGCAGTATTGGACGGCAGTGAGGGTCAGTTTGTGGCAGTGTTGGATGGTAGTGGGTGTTAGGCAGGGCGCGGTTGGTGGATGGCGGTGAGGGTCAGGCTGGGGCTGTATTGGGCGATGGTGAAGGTCAGGTTGGGGCTTGATTGGACGGCAGTGAGGGTCAGGCTGGGGCGTTATTGAACGGCGGTGAAGGTCAAGCTGCGGGTAGTGTGTGTGCACGGTGATGAGGGTCAGGCTGAGGGCGGTGTGTGGATGGTGGTGAGGGTCAGGCTGGGAAGGTGTTGGATGGCGGGGAGGGACAGGCTGGTGATGGGGTGTGTATCATGGTGAGGGTCAGGCTGGTGGCGGTGTGCAGATGGCAGTGAGGGTCAGGCTGTGGGTGGCATGTCGATAGCGGTGAGCGTCAGGCTGGGGACGGCGTGTGGACGACCTTGAGGGTCAGGTTGGGAAGGTGTTGGACCGCGGTGAGGGACAGGCTGGGTGCAGTGTGTGGGTGGTATTGAGGGTCAGCTAGGGAAGGTGTGTGGTCAGCGGTGAGAGGCAGGCTGGGGTTGGTGTGTGGATGGCAGTGAGGATAATGTTAGGGACGGTTTGTAGACGGCGGTGAGGGACAGGCTGATGGCGGGGTGTGTACGGTGGTGAGGATCATGCTGGTGGCGGTGTGCGGATGGCAGTGACGGTCAGGCTGTGGATGGCGTGTGGATGGCGGTGAGCGTCGGGCTAGGGACGGCGTGTGGACGGCAGTGCGGGTCAGGCTGGGGCCGGTATGCGGATGGTAGTGAGGGTCAGGTTGTGGGCGGTGTGTGGATGGCGGTGAGTGTCAGGTTTGGGGTTGCGTGTGGGTGGTGGTGAGTGTCACGTTTTAGATGGTGTGTGGTCAGCAGTGAGGGTCAGACTGGGGGCGGTGTGTGGACAGTGGTGAGCTTCAGGCTGGGGGCGCTGTTGGACTATGGTGGGGGTAAGGCTATGGGCGCTGTGTGTTCGGAGGGAACGGTCAGGCTGAGGTCAGTGTGTGAACGACGATCGGGGTCAGGCTGAGGGCGGTCTGTGGACGGCTGTGAGGGTCAGGCAGAGGGCAGTATTGGATGAGGGTCACTTTTGTGGCAATGTTGGACGGCAATGGGCGTCAGGCAGGGCGCGGTGAGTGGACAGCAGTGGGCGTCAGGCTGGGGGCGGTTGGTGGACGGCGGTGGGGTCAGACTGGTGACGATGTGTTTGATGTCGATGACGGTCAGGCTGGGGTAGTGTGTGGACGGTGGAGATGGTCAGGCTTGGATCATTGGTGGACAGCAGTGAGGATTAGGCTGGGGTGGTATTGGGCAGAGTGATGGTAGGTTTGTAGCAGTGTAGGACGGCAATGTGTTTCAGGCCGTGGTGTTTGCTGACGGCGGTGGGGGTGAGGCTGGGGGCAGTTGGTGGATGGCGGTCAGGGTCAGGCTGTGGGTGGTGTGTTTGACGTCGATGATGGTCAGGCTGGGGGTGGTGAGGGTCAGGCTGGGGTCGGTATGTGGGTGGCAGTGAGGGACAGGCTGGGGTCAGCATGTGGATGGCAGAGATGGTCAGGCTGGGGGTGGTGAGGGTCAGGCTGGGTTCGGTATGTGGGTGGCAGTGAGGGACAGGCTGGGGTCAGCATGTGGATGGCAGAGAGGGTCAGGCTGGGTGCGGTGTGTGGACGGCGGTGAGGGACATTGTGGGGCTGGTGTGTGGGCGGCGGTCAGAGTTCGGCTGAGGGATCGTGTGACTGGTGGTGAGGGTCAGGCGTGGGGAGTTGTGTGGGCGGTGGTGAGGGTCAGGCTGGGGGTAGGGTGTGGACGGTGGTGAGGGTCAGGCTAGGAGTGGTTTGGAGATGGTGGTGAGGGTCATGCTAGGGCAATTTGTGGATGGCAGTGAAGGTCAGTCTGGGTGAAGTGTGTGGACAGCAGTGAGGGTCAGTCTGGGTGGGTGTGTGGACGGCAGTGAGGGTCCGTCTGGGTGCGGTGTGTGCACGGCAGTGAGGGTTAGTCTGGGGGCGGTGTGAGGTCGGCGGTGAGGGTCAGGTTTGTTGCGGCTTTTGTCAGTGGTGGGGTTCAGGCTGGGGACGGTTGTTGCTCGGCAGTGAGGTCAGGCTGGGGGCAGTGTGTTTGACGTAAATGAGGGTCAGGCTGGGGGGGATGTGGACGGCGGTGATGGTCAGGCTGTGGATGGTGCATGGATGGCGGAAGGGTCAGGATGGGGGTGGTGTGCGGACGGCAGTGAGGATCACGCTGGGGGTGGTGTGTGGATGGTGGTGAGCGTCAGGCTGTGGGCGGCGGGTGGAAGGTGGTGAGCGTCTGGCTGGGTGCGCTGAATTGGCAGAGAGGAGGGTCAGGCTGGGGGCGGTGTGTAGGCGGCGGTGAGGGTCAGACTTGCTGCTGTGTGTGGACGGTAATGAGGGTCAGTCTTGTTGCGGTGTGCGGATGGCAGTGAGGGTCAGTCATGGTGCGGTGTGTGGATGGCAGTGAGGGTCAGGCTGGGTACGGTGTGCGGATGGCAGCGAGGGTCAGTCTTGGTGCGGTGTGTGGATGGCAGTGAGGGTCAGTTTTGGTGCAGTGTGTGGACGGTAATGACGGTCAGGGTGGGTGCGGTGTGCGGACGGTAATGAGGATCAGTCTTAGTGCGGTGTGTAGACGGTAATGAGGGTCAGTCTTGGTGCGGTGTGTGGATGGCAGTGAGGGTCAATCTTGGTGCGGTGTGTGGATGGCAGTGAGGGTAAGTCTGGGTGAGGTGTGGACAGCAGTGAGGGTCAGTCTGGGTGGATGTCTGGACGGCAGTTAGAGTCTGTCTGAGTACGGTGTGTGCACGGTAGTGAGGGTCAGGCTGGGGGCGGTGTGAGGTCGGCAGTGAGGGTCAGGCTTGTTGCAGCTTTGGTCAGTGGTGGGGTTCAGGCTGGGGACGATTGGTGCTCGGCAGTGAGGTCAGGCTTAGGGCAGTGAGTTTGATGTAAATGAGGGTCAGGCTGGGGGTTGTGTGGACGGTGTTGGGGGTCAGGCTGTGGGTGGTGCGTGGACGGCGGAGGGGTCAGGATGGGGGTGGTGTGCAGACGGCAGTGAGGGTCACGCTGGGGTGGTGTGTGGATGGTGGTGAGCGTCAGGGTGTGGGCGGCGTGTGGAAGGTGGTGATCGTCTGGCTGGGTGCGGTGTATGGGCAGAGACGAGGGTCAGGCTGGGGGCGGTGTGTGGATGGTGGTGAGCGTCAGGCTGTGGACAGCGTGTTGACGGTGGTGAGCGTCAGGCTGTGGGCGGCGTGTGGAACGCGGTGAGCGTCTGGCTGGGTGCGGTGTATGGCAGAGAGGAGGGTCAAGCTGGGGGCGGTGTGTAGGCGGTGGTGAGGGTCAGACTTGCTGCGGTGTGTGGACGATAATGAGGGTCAGTCTTGTTGCGGTGGGCGGATGGCAGTGAGGGTCAGTCTGGGTGAGGTGTGGACAGCAGTGAGGGTCAGTCTTGGTGCGGTGTGTGGATGGAAGTGAGGGTCAGTCTTGGTGCGGTGTGTGGATGGCAGTGAGGGTCAGTCTTGGTGCGGTGTGTGGATGGCAGTGAGGGTCAGTCTTGGTGCGGTGTGTGGATGGCAGTGAGGGTCAGTCTTGGTGCGGTGTGTGGATGGCAGTGAGGGTCAGGCTGGGTACGGTGTGCGGATGGCAGTGAGGGTCAGTCTTGGTGCGGTGTGCGGATGGCAGTGAGGGTCAGTCTTGGTGCGGTGTGCGGACGGTAATTAGGGTCAGGCTGGGTGTGGTGTGTGGACGGTAATGAGGGTCATTCTTGGTGCGGTGTGTGGACGGTAATGAGGGTCAGGCTGGGTGTGGTGAGTGGACGGTAATGAGGGTCAGTCTGGGTGCGGTGTGCGGATTGCAGGGTGGGTCAGTCTTGGTACGGTGTGCGGATGACAGTGAGGGTCAGTCTGGGTGTGGTGTGTGGACGGTAAAGAGGGTCAGTCTCGGTGCGGTGTGCGGACGGTAATGAGGGTCAGACTGCGTGCGGTGTGTGGACGGTAATGAGGGTCATTCTTGGTGCGGTGTGCGGATGGCAGTGAGGGTCAGTCTAAGTGCGGTGTGCGGATGGCAGTGAGGGTCAGTCTGGGTACGGTGTGCAGATGGCAGTGAGGGTCAGTCTTGGTGCGATGTGCGGATGGCAGTGAGGGTCGGGCTGGGTGCGGTGTGTGGACAATAATGAGGGTCAGTCTCGGTGTGGTGTGCGGATGGCAGTGAGGGTCAGGCTGGGTGCGGTGTGTGGACAGTAATGAGGGTCAGTCTCGGTGCGGTGTGCGGATGGCAGTGAGGGTCAAGACGGATGCGGTGTGCGGATGGCAGTGAGGGTCAGTCTGGGTGCGGATGGCAGTGAGGGTCAGTCTGGCTGCGGTGTGTAGACGGCGATGATTGTCAGGCTGGGGGAGATGTGTATGGACGGCAGTGAGGGTCAGTCTGGGTGCAGTGTGTGGACGGCAGTGTGGGTCAGGCTGAGGGTGGTGTGTGGTCGGCGGTGAGGGTCGGGCTTGTTGCAGCTTTGGACAGTGGTGAGAATCAGGCTGGGGATGGTTGATGGACAATGGTGAGGGTCAGGTTGGGGTTTTTGGTGGACAGCGGTGAGGGTCAGTCTGGGGACACTGAGTTTTTCGTCAATAAGGGTCAGGCTGGGGGTGGTGTGTGGACGGCGGTGATGGTCAGGCTGTGGGTGGTTTGTGCGCGGCACTGAGAGTCAGGCTAGAGGCAGTGTGTGGTCGGTGTTGAGGGTCAGAATGGGTCGGTGTGTGAGCGGCGGTGAGGGTCAGGATGGGGTGGAATGGATGGCAGTGAGGGTCAGGCTTGTTGCAGTGTTGGACAGTGGTGCGGGTAAGGCTGGGAGAGGGGGTCAAGCTGGGGGTGGTTGGTGGATGGCGGTGAGGGTCAGGCTGGGCGCGGTGTGTTCGAAGGCGATGAGGGACAGACTGGTGGTGGTGTGTTGATGGTGGTGAGGGTCAGGCTGGAGGTGGGGTGTTGACAGTGGTGAGGGTCAGGCTGTGGGCGGTGTGTTGACAGTGGTGAGGGTCAGACTGGAGGCGTTGTGTTGATGGCTGTGAGGATCAGGCTGGGGGCAGTGCATGGGCGGCGGTGAGAGTCAGGCTGGGGGCATTGTGTGTACACGGTGGGGGTGAGGGTCAGGCTAGGGGCAGTGTGTGCTCGGCATTGGGGGTCAGGTTGGGCGCAGAGTGTGAACGGCGGTTGGGGTCAGGCTGGGGCTGTGTGTGTTCGGAGGGGAGGGTCAGGATGTAGTCAGAGTGTGGATGGCAGTGAGCAACAGGCTGGGGGCTGAGTGTGGACGGCGGTTCCGGTCAAGCTGAGGGCGATGTGTGGATGGTAGTGAGGGTCATTCTGGGGGTGGTGTGTATACGGCAGTGAGGCTCAGGCTGGGGATGGTGTGTGGACGGCGGTAAGGGTCAGCCTTGGGGTGGTTTGTGGACGGCAGTGAGGGTCCGGCTGGTGGCGGTGTGTGGACGGTAGTGAGGGTCATTCTGGGGGTGGTGTGTGGGCGGCAGAGAGGGCCAGGCTGGAGACGGTGTAAGGGTGGCAGTGAAGGTCAGGCTGGGGGCGGTGTGTGGATGACGGTGAGGGTCAGTCTTGGTGCGTTGTGTGGATGGCAGTGAGCGTCAGTCTTGGTGCGGTATGCGGATGGCAGTGAGGGCCAGTCTTGGTGCCGTGTGCGGACGGTAATTAGGGTCAGGCTGGGTGTGGTGTGTGGACGGTAATGAGGGTCATTCTTGGTGCGGTGTGTGGACGGTAATGAGGGTCAGTCTCGGTGCGGTGTGCGGATGGCAGTGAGGGTCAAGCCGGATGCGGTGTGCGGATGGCAGTGAGGGTCAGTCTGGGTGAAGGTATGCGGATGGCAGTGAGGGTCAGTCTGGGTGCGGTGTGTGGACGGCGATGATTGTCAGGCTGGGGGCGATGTGTGTGGACGGCAGTGAGGGTCAGTCTGGGTGCAGTGTGTGGACGGCAGTGTGGGTCAGGCTGAGGGTGGTGTGTGGTCGGCGGTGAGGGTCGGGCTTGTTGCAGCTTTGGACAGTGGTGAGAATCAGGCTGGGGATGGTTGATGGACAATGGTGAGGGTCAGGTTGGGGTTTTTGGTGGACAGCGGTGAGGGTCAGTCTGGGGACACTGAGTTTTTCGTCAATAAGGGTCAGGCTGGGGGTGGTGTGTGGACGGCGGTGATGGTCAGGCTGTGGGTGGTTTGTGAGCGGCACTGAGAGTCAGGCTAGAGGCAGTGTGTGGTCGGTGTTGAGGGTCAGGCTGGTGGCAGTGTGTGGACAGCAGTGGGGGTCAGGCTGGGAGCGGTCTGTGGACAGCGGTGACAGTCAGTCTGGGGACGGTGTGTGGGCGAGGATGAGGGTCAGGTTGGAGGCGGTGGTGAGGGTCAGAATGGGTCAGTGTGTGAGCGGCGGTGAGGGTTAGGATGGGGTGGAATGGATGGCAGTGAGGGTCAGGCTTGTTGCAGTGTTGGACGGTGGTGCGGGTAAGGCTGGGAGAGGGGGTCAAGCTGGGGGTGGTTGGTGGATGGCGGTGAGGGTCAGGCTGGGCGCGGTGTGTTCGAAGGCGATGAGGGACAGACTGGTGGTGGTGTGTTGATGGTGGTGAGGGTCAGGCTGGAGGTGGGGTGTTGACAGTGGTGAGGGTCAGGCTGTGGGCGGTGTGTTGACAGTGGTGAGGGTCAGACTGGAGGCTTTGTGTTGATGGCTGTGAGGATCAGGCTGGGGGCAGTGCATGGGCGGCGGTGAGAGTCAGGCTGGGGGCATTGTGTGTACACGGTGGGTGAGGGTCAGGCTAGGGGCAGTGTGTGCTCGGCATTGGGGGTCAGGTTGGGCGCAGAGTGTGAACGGCGGTTGGGGTCAGGCTGGGGCTGTGTGTGTTCGGAGGGGAGGGTCAGGATGTAGTCAGAGTGTGGATGGCAGTGAGCAACAGGCTGGGGGCTGAGTGTGGACGGCGGTTCCGGTCAAGCTGAGGGCGATGTGTGGATGGTAGTGAGGGTCATTCTGGGGGTGGTGTGTAGACGGCAGTGAGGCTCAGGCTGGAGATGGTGTGTGGACGGCGGTAAGGGTCAGCCTTGGGGTGGTTTGTGGACGGCACTGAGGGTCAGGCTGGTGGCGGTGTGTGGACGGTAGTGAGGGTCATTCTGGGGGTGGTGTGTGGGCGGCAGAGAGGGCCAGGCTGGAGACGGTGTGAGGGTGGCAGTGAAGGTCAGGCTGGGGGCGGTGTGTGGACGATGGTGAGGGTCAGGCAGTTGGTGGTGTGTGGACGGTAGAGAGGGTCATTCTGGGGCGGTGTGTGGACGGCAGTGATGGTCAGGTTGGAGGCGGTGTGTGGAAGGCGGTGAGGGTCGGGCTGGGGATGGCGTGTGGACGGTGGAGAGTGTCAGGCTGGGGGCAGTATGTAGACAGCGGTGAGGGTCAGGCTGTGTGCGGTGTGTGGGCGGTGATGAGGTTCAGGCTGGGGCGTTGTTGGGTGCTGTTGGGTGTCGGGCAGAGGGGACAGTCAGGCTGAGGTCGTTGTGTGAAAGACGGTGAGGGTCAGGCTGGGGGCAGTGTGTGGACGGCGGTGAGGGACAGGCTTGGGGTGGTTGGTGGATGGTAGTGAGGGTCAGGCTGGGGGCAGTGTGTAGATGGCGGTGAGGGTCAGGCTGGGGGCGGTGTGTGGACGGCGGTGAGAATCAGACTCTGGACGGTTTTGGACTGCGGTGATGGTCAGGTTGGTGGCGGAGTGTGCACGGCACTGAGGGTCAGGCTGGGGCATAGCTGGATGGTGGTGAGGGTCAGGCTGGAGACCGTGTGTGGGCGGTGGTGAGGGTCAGGCTCTAGATTTTGTGTCGTCTCGGTGAGGGTCATGCTGGGGATGGTGTGTGGACGGCAGTGAGGATAAGGCTAGGGGTAATGTGTGGGCGGCGGTGAGGGTCAGGCTTGTGGCAGTGTAGGATGGCGGTGGGGGTCAGGCTGGAGGCAGTTGGTGGATAGCGGTGAGGGTCAGGCTGGGAGTGGTTGGTGGATGGTGGTGTGGGTCAGGTTGGGGGCGGTGTGTAGATGGTGGTGAGTTCAGGCTGGGGGCGGGGTGTAGATGGCGGTGATGGTCAGGTTGGTGGAGGAATGTGACGGCGGTGAGGGTCAGACTGGGGCGTAGCTGGATGGCGGTGAGAGTCAGGCTGTGGACGGTGTGTGGACGGCAGTGAGGGTCAGGATGGGGGTGGTGTGTGAACGTCTGCGAGGATAAGGCTAGGGTCGGTGTGTGGGCGGCAGTGAGAGTCAGGCTAGAGCAGTATTGGACGGCAGTGAGTGTCAGGCTTATGGCAGTGTTGGACTGTGGTGGGGGTCAGGCTGGCAGCGTTTGTTGGACGGCGGTGGAGATCAAGCTGGGGGTGGTTGGGTGACGGCGGTGAGGGTCAGGCTGTGGGTGGTGTGTGCGACGTCGATAAGGGTCAGGCTGGAGATGGTATGTGGGTGGCGGTGAGGGTCAGGCTGGGGGCAGGGTATGGGCGGTGGTGAGGGTCAGGCTCGGGGCTTTGTGTGGTCTCTATGAGGGTCATGCTGGGGATGTTGTGTGAACGGCTGTGAGGATAAGGCTAGAGACGGTGTGTGGGTGGCAGTGAGTGTCAAGCTAGAGTGGTATTGGACGGCAGTGAGGGTCAGGCTTGTGGCAGTGTTGGACAGTGGTGGGGGTCAGGCCGGGAGCGGTTGTTTGACGGCGGTGAGGGTCAGGCTGGGGGCGGTGTGTTCAACATCGATTCGGGTAAGGCTGGAGACAGTGTGTGGGTGGCGGTAAGGGTCAGGCTGGGGGCAGTGTGTGGATGGCAGTGAGGGTCAGGCTGGGGGTGGTGTGTGGGTGGTGGTGAGGGTCAGGCTGGGGGTGATGTGTGGACGATGGTGAGGGTCAGGCTGGAGTCATTGTTGGAAAGCAGTGAGGGTCAGGCTGGTGGCGGTGTGTGGACGGTGGAGAGTGTAAGGCTGGGGGCGGTGTGTGGGTGGCAGTGAGGGTCAGGTTGGGGATGGTGTGTGGATGGTGGAGAGTGTCAGGCTGGGGGCGGTGTGTGGGTGGCAGGGTGGGTCAGGTTGGGGATGGTGTGTGGATGGTGGAGAGTGTCAGGCTGGGGCGGGTGTGTGGGCGGCGGTGAGGTTCAGGCTGAGGGCGGTGTTGGGTGGTGTTGGGTGTCAGGCTGGGGGTGATGTGTGTTCGGAGGGGGCTGTCAGGCTGAGGTCGATGCGTGAACGATTGTGCGGGTCAAGTTGGGGAAGGTGTGTGGATGGCGGTGAGGGACAGGCTGGTGATGCTGTTTGGACGAAGGTGAGGGTCAGGCTGGGGTATTGTATGGACGGCTGTGATGGTCAGGCTGGGGGCGGAGTGTTGACAGCTGTGAGGGTCAGGCTGGGGGCGGTGTGTGGACAGTGATGAGGGTGAGGCCGGTGATGGTGTTGGACGGCGGTGAGGGTCAGGCTGGGGGCGATGTGTGGACAGAGGTGGGGTTCAGGCTGGGGCAGTTTGTGGACGGTGGTGAGGGTGAGGCTGGCGATGGTGCGTAGAAAGCAGAGAGGGTCAGACTGGTGTTGGTGTGTGGACGGCAGTGAGGGTCAGGCTAGTTGTGTTGTGTGGACATTGGTGGGGATCAGGTTGGATGCAGAGAGTGGATGGCAGTGGTGGCCAGGCTCGGGGAGCTGTGTGGGTGGTGATGAGGGTCAATTTGGGGTCGGTGTGTGGGAGGTGGTGAGGGTCAGGCTGGGGCGGCGTTTGGACGGCAGTGAGGGTCTGGATGGGGGCGGTATGTGGGCGATGTTGAGCATCAGGCTGGGGGCGCTGTGTGGATGGCAGTGATGGAAAGGCTGGGTATGGTGTGTGGGCGCCAGTGAAGGTCAGGCTTGTGACGATGTTGGACTGTGGTGGGGGTCAGGCTGGGGCGGTTGGTGGATGACGGTGAGGGTCAAGCTGTGTGTGGTGTGTTCGACATCGATGAGGGTCAGGCTGGGGAGTGCATGGACAGTGGTGAGGGTCAGGTTGGAGATGGTGTGTGGGCGGTGGTGAGGGTCAGGTTCTGGATTTTGTGTGGTCTCGGTGAGGGTCATGCTGGGGATGGTGTGTTGACAGCAGTGAGGATAAGGCTAGGGGCGATGTGTGGGCGGCGGTGATGGTCAGGCTTGTGGCAATGTTGGACGGTGTTGGGGGTCAGGCTGGGGGGGTTGGTGGACGGCGGTGAGGGTCAGGCTGTCGGTGGTGTGTAGAAGGCGGTGAGGGTCAGGCTGGGGGTGGCATGTGGGCGGCGGTGACGTTCAGGGTGGGGGCGGTGTTGGGTGGCGTTGGGTGTCAGGCAGGGGGTGGTGTGTGTTTGGAGGGGACGGTCAGGCTGAGGTCGATGCGTGAATGACGGTGGGGGTCAGGCTGGAGGTGGTGTGTGGACGGCGTTGAGGGACAGGCTGGTGATGGTGCGTGTACGGTGGTGAGGGTCAGGCTGGGGGCGGCATGTGGATGGTGGTTGTGACAGGCTGGTGACGGTGTTGGATGGCGGTGTGGAACAGGCTGGTGGCGGTGTGTGGATGGCAGTGAGGGACAGGCTTGGGGGTGGTGTGGGGATGGCGGTGATGGATAGGCTGGTGGTGGTGTATGGCTGGCTGTGAGTTCAGGCTGGGTTGAGGTGTTGGGTGGTGGTGGGTGTCAGGCTGGGGGCAGTGTTGGGTGGCGATGGGTGTCAGGCAGGGGTTGGTGTGTGTTCGGAGGGAAGGATCAGGCTGATGTCGGTGTGTGTATGATGGTAGTGGTCAGGCTGCGGGCAATGAGTGGATGGTGGTTAGTGTCAGGCTTGGGGCGGAGTGTGTACGATGGTGCCAGTCAGGCTATGGACGGTGTGTGGACGGCGGTGAGGGTCAGGCTGGGGGGCGGTCTGTGTATGATGGTGCGGGTCTAGCTGGGGGCGGTTTTTGGACGGTGGTGAGGATCATTCTGGGGGTGGTGTGTGGGTGGCGGTGAGGGTCAGGCTGGGGCGGTGCGTAGATGGCGGTGAGCGTCAGGCTGGGGGCGTTGTGTGGACTGCGGTGAGGGTCAAGCTGGGACTGGTGTGTGGCTGGCTGTGAGGTTCAAGCCGGGGGAGATGTTGGGTGGTGTTGGATATCAGACTGGGGGCAGTGTTGGGAGGCGGTGGGTGTCAGGCAGGGGTTGGTGTGTGTTTGGAGCGGAGGATCAGGCTGGAGCGGTGCGGGACGGCGATGAGAGTCAGGCTGGGGATGGTTTGTGGATGGCAGTGAGGGTAAGGCTGGGGTCGGTGTGCGGATGGCAGTGAGCGACATGCTGGGGGCGGCATGTGGATGGTGGTGAGGGTCAGGTTGGGGTGGTGTGTGGACGGTGGAGAGTGTACGGCTTGGGGTGGTGTGTTAGACAGCAGTGAGGGTCAGTCTGGGTGCGGTGTGTGGACGGCGGTGGGGTTGAGGCTGGGGGCGGTATGTGCACTGCAGTGAAGGTCAGGCCAGGGCAGTAGTGAACGGCAGTGAGGGTCAAGCTTATGTCAGTGTTAGACAGTGGAGGGTTCACACTGGGCGGTTGTTTGACGGCGGTGAGGGTCAGGCTGTGGGTGGTGTGTTCGACCTCGAAGAGGGTCAGGTTGGGGAGTATGTGGCCAGTGGTGAGGGTCAGGCTGGGGTCATTGTTGGACGGCAGTGAGGGTCAGGTTGGAGATGGTGTGTGAGTGGCGGTGAGGGTAAGGCTGGGGGTGGTGTATGGACGGTGGTGAGGGTCAGGCTCGGGGCTTTGTGTGTTCTCGGTGAGGGTCATGCTGGGGATGGTGTGTGGACGGCAGCGAGGATAAGAGTAGGGGCGGTGTGTGGGCAGCGGTGAGGGTCAGGCTTGTGGCAGTGTTGTACGGTGGTGAGGGTCAAGCTGGGGGCAGTTGGTGGACAGCGGTGGGGTCAGGCTGAGGCATTTGGTGGACGGTGGAGAGAGTCAGGCTGGGGGTGGTGTGTAGATGGCGGTGAAAGTCAGGATGGGGCGGTGCGTAGACAGTGGTGAGGGACAGGCTGGTGGCGGTGTGTGGACAGTGGTGAGGGTCAGGCTGGGGCAGTGCAGGATGGTGGTGAGAGTCAGGCTGGGGACTGTTTGTGGATGGCAGTGAAGGTCAGGCTGGGGGCGGTGTGCAGATGGCAGTGAGGGACAGGCTGGGAGCGGCGTGTGGATGGCAGTGAGTATCAGGTGGGGAGGCGTTGTGCGCCGCCGGTGAGGGGCAGGCTTGGGACGGTGCTGGATGGTGGAAAGGGTCAGGTTGGTGGCGGCGTGTGGACGACGGTGAGGGTCAGCCTTGGGGTGGTGTGTGGACGGTGGAGAATGTCAGGATGGTGGCGGTGTGTAGACAGCGGTGAGGGTCAGGCTGGGTGTGGAGTGTGGACGGTGGTGTGGTTGAGGCTGGGGGCGGTATGTGCACTGCAGTGAAGGTCAGGCCAGGGCAGTAGTGAACGGCAGTGAGGGTCAAGCTTATGTCAGTGTTAGACAGTGGAGGGTTCACACTGGGCGGTTGTTTGACGGCGGTGAGGGTCAGGCTGTGGGTGGTGTGTTCGACCTCGAAGAGGGTCAGGTTGGGGAGTATGTGGCCAGTGGTGAGGGTAAGGCTGGGGTCATTGTTGGACGGCAGTGAGGGTCAGGTTGGAGATGGTGTGTGAGTGGCGGTGAGGGTAAGGCTGGGGGTGGTGTATGGACGGTGGTGAGGGTCAGGCTCGGGGCTTTGTGTGTTCTTGGTGAGGGTCATGCTGGGGATGGTGTGTGGACGGCAGCGAGGATAAGAGTAGGGGCGGTGTGTGGGCAGCGGTGAGGGTCAGGCTTGTGGCAGTGTTGTACGGTGGTGAGGGTCAAGCTGGGGGCAGTTGGTGGACAGCGGTGGGGTCAGGCTGAGGCATTTGGTGGACGGTGGAGAGAGTCAGGCTGGGGGTGGTGTGTAGATGGCGGTGAAAGTCAGGATGGGGCGGTGCGTAGACAGTGGTGAGGGACAGGCTGGTGGCGGTGTGTGGACAGTGGTGAGGGTCAGGCTGGGGCAGTGCAGGATGGTGGTGAGAGTCAGGCTGGGGACTGTTTGTGGATGGCAGTGAAGGTCAGGCTGGGGGCGGTGTGCAGATGGCAGTGAGGACAGGCTGGGAGCGGCGTGTGGATGGCAGTGAGTATCAGGTGGGGAGGCGTTGTGCGCCGCCGGTGAGGGGCAGGCTTGGGACGGTGCTGGATGGTGGAAAGGGTCAGGTTGGTGGCGGCGTGTGGACGACGGTGAGGGTCAGCCTTGGGGTGGTGTGTGGACGGTGGAGAATGTCAGGATGGTGGCGGTGTGTAGACAGCGGTGGGGTCAGGCTGGGTGTGGAGTGTGGACGGTGGTGTGGTTCAGGCTGGGTCGGTGTGTGGATGGCAGTTAGGGACAGGCTGGGGGTTGCGAGTGGACGGCTGTGAGGGTCAGGCTGGGGTTGGAGTGTGAACGGCTGGGAGGATAAGGCTAGGACTGGTGTGTGGGCGGCAGTGAGGCTCAGGCTGGGGCATTATTGGACGGCGGTGAGGGTCAGGCTTTGGGTGGTGTGTGGAGAGTGGAGTGTATCAGGCTGGGGGTGGTGTTTAAACAGCGGTGAGGGTGAGGCTGGTTGCGGTGTGTGGACGGCAGTGGGGTTCAGGATGGGGGAGGTGTGCGGGTGGCAGTGAGGGTCAGGCTGGAGACGGTGTGTGGTTGGCGGTGAGAATCAGGCTGTGGGTGGTTGGTGGACGGTGGTGTGGGTTATGCTGGGGCGGTGCAGGACGGCGGTGAGCATCAGGCTCGGGGCGGTTTGTGAGGACTGGTGAGGGTCTGGCTTGGGACGTTATATGTTCTTGGTGAGGGTCATGCTGTGGGTGGTGTGTGCATGGCAGTGAGGATAAAGCGAGAGGCTGTGTGGGCGGTCGTGCGGGTCAGGCTTGTGGCAGTGTTGGACGATGGTGGTGTCAGTCTGGGGGCGGTTGGTAGACAGTGGTGAGGGTCTGGCTAGGGTCGGTGTGTACACGGCAGAGAAGGTCAGGCTGGGGGTGGTGTGTAGATGGCGGTGAGGGTCAGGCTGTGGGGGTTGTAAACGGCGTTGCGTGTCAGGCTAGGAACGATGTCTGGATGATGGTGAGCTTCACGCTGGGGGCGTTGTGTGGACTACGGTGAGGGTCAGGCTGGGGGTGGTGTGTGGGTTTCTGTGAGGTTCAGGCTAGGGATGGTGTTGGGTGGCGGTGGGTATCAGTCTGGGTGTGGTGTGTGGACGGCGGTGAGGTTCAGGCTGGGGGTGGTGTGTGGGCGACGGTGACGGTCAGGCTGGGGCGGTGTGTAGACAGCGGTGAGCGTCAGGCTGGGGGCGGGTCAGGCTGGGACTGTTGAGTGGCTGGCTGTGAGGTTCAGGCTGGGGGAGATGTTGGGTGGTGTTGGATGTCAGGCTGGGGGCAGTGTTGGGTGGCGTTGGGTGTCAGGCAGGGGTTGGTGTGTGTTCGGAGGGGAGGATCAGGCTGGTGTCGGCGTGTGTACGACGGTAGTGGTCAGGCTGCGGGCGATGAGTGGATGGTGGTTAGGTTCAGGCTGGGGGCGGAGTGCATACGATGGTGCCAGTCAGGCTTTGGACGGTGTGTGGACGGCGGTGAGGGTCAGGCTGGGGGCGGTGTGTGTATGATTGTGCGGGTCAGGCTGGGGGCGGTTGGTGGACAGTGGTGAGGATCATTTTGGGGGTGGTGTGTGGGCGGCAGTGAGGGTCAGGCTGGGGCGGTATGAAGACGGTGGTGAACGTCAGGCTGGGGGCGTTGTGTGGACAGTGGTCAGGGTCAGGCTGGGGTCGGCGTATACACGCCATTGGAGGTCCGGCTGGGGGTGGTGTGTAGATGGTGTTGAGGGTCAGGCTGGGGGGGTGTAAACGGCGTTGAGTGTCTGGCTGGGAACGGTGTCTGGACGATAAGTGAGCTTCACGCTGGGGGCGTTGTGTGAACTGCGGTGAGTGTCAGGCTGGGCGTGGTGTGTGGGTTTCTGTGAGGATCAGGCTAGGGGTGGTGTTGTGTAGCGGTGGGTATCAGGCTGGGTGTGGTGTGTGGACGGCAGTGGGTTTCAGGCTGGGGTGGTGTGTGGGCGGCGTTGAGGGTCAGGCTGGGGGTAGTGTGTGGACAGCAGTGTGGGTCAGGCTGGTGTGGTGTGCGGATTGCAGTGAGGGACAGGCTCGGGGCAGAGTGTGGACGGCAGTGAGGGTCAGGGTGGGGGCGGTGTTTGAACGGTGTGAGGGACAGGCTGGAGGCGGCGTGTGGACGGCGGTGAGGGTCAGGCTGGGGTCAGTGTGTGGACTGCTGTGAGGGTCAGGCTGGGGGTAGGGTGTGGGTGGCTGTGAGGTTCAGGCTTGAGGCGGTGTTGGGTCGTGATGGGTGTTAGGCTGGGGGCGGTGTTGCATGACGGTGGGTGTCAGGCAGGTGTTGATGTTTGTTCGGAAGGGAGAATCGAGCTGGTGTTGGCATGTGAATGACGGTGGGGGTCAGGCTGCGGGCGGTGAGTGGAAGATGGTGCTGGTCAGGCTGGGGGCGGCGTGTGAACGGTGGTGAGGTTCAGGCTGAGGCCGGTGTGCGGATGGTGGTGAGGGTCAGGCTGGGGGTGATGTGTAGACAGCAGTGGGGATCAGATTTGGCGCAGAGAGTGGACGGCGGTGGTGGTCAGGCTGGGGGTAGTGTGTGGATGGTGGTGAGGTTCAGGCTGGGGGTAGTGTGTGGATGGTGGGGAGGTTTAGGCTGGGGGCAGTGTTGGATGGCGGTGAGGGTCAATTTGGGTCGGGATGTGGGAGGTGGTGAGGGTCAGGCTGGGGGTGATGTTGTGTAGTGGTGGGTATCAGGCTGGGTGTGGTGTGTGGACGGCAGTGGGGTTCAGGCTGGGGTGGTGTGTGGGCGGCGTTGAGGGTCAGGCTGGGGGTAGTGTGTGGACAGCAGTGTGGGTCAGGCTGGGGCGGTGTGCGGATGGCAGTGAGGGACAGGCTCGGGGCAGCGTGTGGACGGCAGTGAGGGTCAGTGTGGGGGCGGTGGTTGGACGGTGTGAGGGACAGGCTGGAGGCAGCGTGTGGACGGCGGTGAGGGTCAGGCTGGGGTCAGTGTTGACAGCAGTAAGCGTGAGGCTGGGGGCGGCGTGTGGGCGGTGGTGAGTGTCTGGCTCGGGGCGTTGTGTGTTCTCAGTGAGGATCATGCTGTGGGTGGTGTGTGGAGCCACAGCATGAGGATAATGCTCAGGGCGGTGTGTGGGCGGCCTTGTGGGTCAGGCTTGTGGCAGTGTTGGACAATGGTGGTGTCAGGCAGGGGGCGGTTGGTGGACAGCGGTGAGGGTCAGACTGGGGTCAGCGTGTACACGGCAGTGAAGGTCAGGCTGGGGGTGGTGTGTAGATGGCGTTGAGGGTCAGACTGTGGGCGGTGTGTGAACGGCATTGAGTGTCAGGCTGGGAACGGTGTCTGGATAGTGGTGAGGGTCATCCTGGGGGCGGTGTGTGGACTGCTGTGAAGGTCAGGCTGGGGGTAGGGTGTGGGTGGCTGTGAGGTTCAGGCTTGAGGCGGTGTTGGGTCGTGGTGGGTGTTAGGCTGGGGGTGGTGTTGCATGACGGTGGGTGTCAGGCAGGTGTTGATGTTTGTTCGGAAGGGAGAATCGAGCTGGTGTTGGCGTGTGAATGACGGTGGGGGTCAGTATGCAGGCGGTGAGTGTAAGATGGTGCTGGTCAGGCTGGGGGCGGCGTGTGAACGGTGATGAGGTTCAGGCTGGGGCCGGTGTGCGGATGGTGGTGAGGGTCAGGCTGGGGGTGATGTGTAGACAGCAGTGGGGATCAGATTTGGCGCAGAGAGTGGACGGCGGTGGTGGTCAGGCTGGGGGTAGTGTGTGGATGGTGGTGGAGTTCAGGCTGGGGGTAGTGTGTGGATGGTGGGGAGGTTTAGGCTGGGGGCGGTGTTGGATGGCGGTGAGGGTCAATTTGGGTCGGGATGTGGGAGGTGGTGAGGGTCAGGCTGGGGGTGGCGTTTGGATGGCAGTGCGGGTCAGACTTGGGGCGGTGTGTGTAAGATAGTGCGGGTCAGGCTGGGGCGGCGTGTGGATGGTAGTGAGGGTCAGGCTGGGGGCGGTGTGTGTATGATGGTGCGGGTCAGGCTCGCGGCAGCGTGTGGATGGTGGTGAGGTTCAAGCTGGGAGCGGTGTGTGGACAGCAGTGAGGGTCAGGCTGCGGGCAGTGTGTGGATCGTGGTGAAGTTCAGGCTTGGGTGGTGTGTGGATGGTGATGAGGGTCAGGCTGGGGGCGGTATGTGGATGATGGTGAAGTTCAGGCTGGGGGCGGTGTGTGGACGGCGGTGCGGATCAGGCTGGGGCGGTTGGTGGACGGTAGTGAGGGTGAGACTGGGGGCGGTTTGTAGACAGCAGTGAGGGTCAGGCTGGGAGTGGTGCTTTGATGGCGGTGAAGGTTCGGCTAGGGGCGGTGTGTGGATGGTGGTGAGGGTCAGGCTGGGGGTGGTGTGTGGACAATGGCGTGGATCAGGTTTGGTGCAGAGAGTGGACGGCGGTGGTGGTCAGGCTGGGGGTGGTGTTGGATGACGGTGAGGGTCAATTTGGGGTCAGTGTGTGGGAGGTGGTGAGGGTCAGGCTGGGGGCGGCGTTTGGACGATAGTGTGGGTCAGGCTGGGGGCGGTGTGTTCGGTGTCAATATGGGTCAGCCTGGGGATGGTGTGTGGGCGATGTTGAGGGTCTGGCTGGGGTCAGTGTGTGGGTGGTGATGAGGGTCAGGCTGGTGGTGGTGTGTGGATGGTGGAGAGTGCCAGGCTAGGGGCAGTATTTAGACAGCGGTAAGGGTGAGGCTGGGTGCGGTGTGTGGGCGGCAGTGGGTTTCAGGCTCGGGGCAGTGTGCAGGCAGCAGTGAGGGTCATGCTGGAGACGGTGTGTGGGTGGCGGTGAGGGTCAGGGTGTGGCGGTGTGTGGACAATGGTGAGGGTCAGGCTAGGAGCGGTGTATGGGCGGTGGTGTGGGTCAGGCTGTGGCAGTGTTGTACGGCGGTGGGGGTCAGGCCTGCGGCGGTTGGTGTACAGCAGTGGAGTCAGGCTGGGGGTTTTGGTGGACGGTGGTGTGGGTCAGACTGGAGCGGTGCGGGATGGCGGTGAGGGACAGACTGGTAGTGGTGTGTGTGTTCGGCAGTGAGGGCCAGGTTGGGGACGGTTTGTGGATGGTTGCGAGGGTCAGGCTGGGAGCGGTGTGCGGATGGCAGTGAGGGTCAGGCGGGGGGCGGTGTGTAGATGGCGGTGAGGGTCAGGGTGGTGGCGGTGTGTGGACGGCATTGAGGGTCAGTCAGGCGACGGTCTGTGGCCGGCGATGACACACTGTGACACTCTCTGATAGACTGTGACACACTCTGACCCGCTCTCAGACACACTGTAACACTCTCTTAGATACACTGTGACACTCTCTGTCTCTCTCTGACATTCTGAGACACACTGTGACACTCTGTGACTCTCTGAGACTTTGAGACACACTGTGACATTCGCAGACCCTCACTGACACTCCCTGAGACACAATGTGACACTGTCTGACAGACTGTGGCACTCCCTGACATACGGTAACACTCTCTGACCGACTGTGACACACACTGACACATGGTGAAATTCTCTGTGACGCTGTAACACTCTTTAAGACACACTGTGACACTCTCTGACTATCTCTGAGTCACACTATGATTCTCTCTAAGGCTATGACACACAATGACATTCTCTGACTTTGACAATCTCTGAGGCATTTTGTGACACTCTGACACTCGCTGACACTCTCTTAGACACACAGTGACACTCTCCGGCTTTCTCAGACACACTGTGACACTCTGACTCTCTGAGACACACTGTGACACAATGTGACACTCTCTGACAGTCTCTGAGAAAAATTGTGACACTTTCTGTCACTCTCTGAGACACACTGCAATACTCTGACAGACTGTGACCCTCTCTGAAACAAACACTGACCCTCTCTGACACTCTCTGAGACACAGTATGATTCACTGTGACACTCTCTGACTCTCTGACACACTCTGAAATACACTTTAACCTTCTCTTACAGACTGTGACGCACTGTTACACTCTCTGATACACAGTGACAGACTCTCTGTGACACACAGTGGCACTCTCTGACCTTCTCAGACACTCTCTGTGACACATTGTGACACTCTCTGACAGACTGTGGCACACTATGACACTCTCTTAGACACACTGTGAGACTCTCTGATTATCTCTGACACTTTGAGACACACTGTGACACTATCTGACTCTCTCTGACTATCTCTGAGTCACACTATGATCCTCTCTAACATTCTCTGTCTTTCTCTGACACCCTCTGAGGCAAACTGTGACATTCTCTGACAGACTGTGACACACTGTGACGCACTCTGACTCTCTCTGAGACAGACTGTGACCCTCTCTGATGCTCTCTGCCACTCTCTTAGACACACGGTGACACTCTCTGACTCTCTCTGAAACACACTGTGACACTCACTGACAGACTGTGATACACTGTGACACTCTCTGACACTCTCTTAGACACAATGTGACACTCTCTGACAATCTCTGACACATCGTGACATATTCTGAGATACTGTGATGCTCTCTGTGAAACGTTCCGTCTCTATCTGATTCCCTGAGACACACTTCGACACTCTCTGACACACTGTGACACTGACTGACTGTGACACTCCCTGACACACGATGACATTCTCTGAGACATTGTGACACTCACTGAGACACACTGTGACACTTTATGACTCTCTCTGACTCTCTGGAACACACTGTGACACTCTCTGAGACTCACTGTAACACTCTCTAACAGACTGTGACACACTGTGACACTCTCTGTCTCTCACTGAGACTCTGAGACACACTGTGACTCTCTCTGACTCTCTCTCTGATACTCTCCGAAACACTATGTGACACTCTCTGACACTCCCGGACACACTGTAACACTCACTGACCGACTGTGATATACTCCGACACATGGTGAAATTCTCTATGACACTGTGACACTCACTGAGACACAAAGTGACACTCTCTGACTCTCTCTGAAACTCTCTTAGACACACTATGACACTCTCTCAGACTGTGACCCTCTCTGAGCCAAATATTGACTCTCTGACTCTCTCTGAGGCACAGTATGATACACTGTGTCACATTCTGACTGTCTCTGACACACTCTGATATATAATGTAACATTCTCTGACAGACTGTCACAAAGTGACACTCTCTTAGACACACTGTGACACACTCTGACTCTCTCTGACACTCTCTGAGGCACACTGTGACACTCTCTGACAGACTGTGTCGCACTGAGATACTCTCAAAGACAGATTGTGACACTTTCTGACTCTTTCTCTCTGACTCTCTGAGACACACTGTGACACTCACTGAGACATAATCTGACACTCAATGACTCTCTCTGAAACTCTCAGACACACCGTGATACTCTCTGACTCTTTCTGACACTCTCTCAGATGCACCGTGACACTCTCTGACTTTCTCTGACATTTTGAGATGCACTGTGACATTCTCTGATCCTATCTGATACTGTCTGAGACACACTGTAACACTCTCTGAATCTCTCTGAAACACACCGTGACACTCGCTGACAGATTGTAACACTTTCTGACTCTTCCTGAATCTCCGAGACACACTGTGACACTCTCTGAAAATCTCTGTGGCACTCTCTGACACTCGCTAAGATACACTGTGACACTCTCTGGCACTTTCTCAAACACACTGCGACTCTCTCTGATCCTATCGGACACTCTCTGAGACAGACCGTGACACTTTCTGACTCTCTCTGAGGCACACTGTGACACTCTCTGAAACTTTCTGTGGCACTCTCTGACACACGCTGAGACACACTGTGACACTCTTTGGCACTTTCTCCAACACACTGCGACACTCTCTGATCCTATCTGACACTCACTGAGACAGACTGTGACACTTTCTGACTCTGTCTGACTCTCTGAGACACACTGTGACACTCACTGAGAGACACGTTGACACGCTCTGACTCTCTCTGAGGCGCACTGTGACTATCTCTGAAAGTCTGTGATGCACTGAAACACACTGTAACACTCTCTGATTCTCTCTGAGGCACACTGTGACATTCTCTGACAGTCTGTGATACACTGAAACACTCCCTAAGAGACTGTGACAGACTGTGACACTCTCTGAGACACACTGTGACACTCTCTGACATTCTCTGAAACACACTGTGACAATCTCTGACAGAGTGTGGCACAATGAGACACTCTCTGACACTCTATGAAACACACTGTGAAATTCTTTGACACAGGCAGAAACAGACTGTGACAATCTCTGACTCAGGCAGAGACACACTGTGACACTCTCTGTCGGACTTTGACACACTGACGCACTCTCAGAGACTGTGACACTCTCTGAGACACATTGTGACACTCTCTAACATTCTCTGAAACACACTGTGACTCTCTCTGACACAGGCAGAGACATACTGTGACACTCTCTGACAGACTGTGACACAATGTGACACTCTCTGAAACACACTGTGACACTCTCTGATACAGGCAGAGGCACACTGTGACACTCTCTGACGGACTGTGACAGAATGTGACACTCTCTGAAACACACTGTGACACACTCTGACACAGGCAGAAACACAATGTAACACTCTCTGACAGACTGTGACACAATGGGACACTCTCTGACACTCTCCAACACACTGTGACACGCCTGTGGCACTCTCTGACACTATCTGTGATATACTGTGATACTTTTTAGCCCATCTGAAACACTCTGTGACACTCTCTGACAGACGGAGACACACTGTGACACTCTCTGAGACAGACTGTGACACCTTCTGACTCTCCCTGACTCTCTGAGACACACTGTGACACTCACTGAGGCATACTGTTTCACTCTCAGACTCTCTCTAGGCAGACTGTGATACTGACTCTCTCTGACATACACTGGGACACACACTGACTCTCTCTGATACACAGTATGACATACTGTGACACTCTCTGAGACACACTGTGACACTCTATGACACTCTCTGAAACTCTCTTAGACACACTGTGATACTCTCTGACTCTCTCTGAAACACACTGTTAAACTCTCTGAGAGAATATGACACACTGTGCCACAATCTGGGGCACACTGTGACACTTTCTGACTCTCTCTGACACACACTGTGACACACACTGACTCTCTCTGACACTCTCTGAGGCACAGTATGACATACTGTGACACTCTCTGAGACACACTGTGACACTCTATGACACTCTCTGAAACTCTCATAGACACACTGTGACACTCTCTGATTCTCTCTGACACTCTCTCAGAAACACTGTAACACTCTCTGACTCTCTCTGACACTTTGAGATGCACTGTAACACTCTCTGATCCTATCTGACACTCTCTGAAACACACTGTGACACTCGCTGAGAGATTGTGACACTTTCTGACTCTCCCTGAATCTCTGAGACACATTGTGACACTCTCTGACTCTCCCTGAAACTCTCTGTGACACTCTCTGATACACGCTGAGATACACTATGGCTCTCTCTGACAATCTCTCAGACACACTGTAACACTCTCTGACTCTCTCTGACACTTTGAGATGCACTGTGGCACTCTCTGATCCTATCTGACAATCTCTGAGACACACCGTGATACTCTCTGACTCTCTCTGAAACACACTGTGACAATCTCTGACACAGGCAGAGACACACTGTGACGCTCTCTGACACTCTCCAACATACTGTGACACTCTCTGAGAAACACCGTGACACTCTCCGACACACTCTCTGTGACATACTGTGACACTTTCTAGCACATCTGAAACACTCTGTGACACTGTCTGACAGACGGTGACACACTGTGACACTCTCTGACACCGACAATAACACTTTCTGACTCTCCCTGACTCTCTGAGACACGCTGTGACACTCACTGAGACACAAAATGACACTCTGTCTCTCTCTGACACTCTCTCAGACACACTGTAACACTCTCTGACTCTCTCTGAAACACACTGTGGCACTCGCTGACAGATTGTGACACTTTATAACTCTCCCTGAGTCTCTGAGACACACTGTGACACTCTGTGACTCTATGTGCCACACTGGAACACACTATGTCACTCTCTGTCCCTCTCTGTGACACACTGTGACACTTTCTAACTCTCTCTGAAAATCTCTGTGGCACTCTCTGACACTGTCCGAGACACACTGTGACACTCTCTGAGACACACTGTGACACTTGCTGTCTCTCTCTGACTCTCTGAGACAGTCGGTCACTCTCTAAGACACACTGTGTCACTCCCTGACTCTCTCTGAGAACAATGTGACTCTCTCTGACACACTAAGATACACTGTGACGCTCTCTGACACTCTCTGAGAAACACTGTGACACTTTCCAACAGACTGTGACAATTTCTGAGACACACGATGGCACTCTCTGACCTACTGTGACACTCTCTGACACACGGTGACATTTTCTGCAACACTGCGACACTCTCTGAAGCACACTGTGACACTTTCAGTCTCTCTCTGACTCCCTGAGACACACGGTGACACTCTCTGAAATAGACTGTGACACTCTCTGACTCTCTCTGAGGCACAGTATGACATACTGTGACACTCTCTGACTTATTCTGACACTCTCTGAGACACATTATGACACTCTGAGACACAATGTGATACAGTCTGACTCTCCATGGCACTCTCTGAGGCACAGTATGACATACTGTGACACTCTGTAATTCACTCTGACACGCACTGAGACACACTGTGACACTCTCTCACAGACTGTGACACACTGAGACACTCTCAAAGATTGTGACACTTTCCGACTCTCTCTCTCTGACTCTCTGAGACACACTGTGACACTCACTGAGACACAATGGCACACTTTCTGACTCTCTCTGACTCTCTCTGAGACACAATGTGACACACACTGCAACACACTGTGACACTCTCTGACTCGCACTGTGAACTCTCTGACAGACTGTGACACGCTGAAACACTCTCTGAGAGACTGTGACACGCTCTGAGACACAATGTGACACTCTCTGACAGACAGTGACACAATGTGACACTCTCTGACACAGGCAGAGACACACTGTGACACTCTCTGACACTCGCCAACACACTGTCACGCTCTCTGAGACACACTGTGACACTCTCTGACACTCTCTGTGACATACTGTGACACTTTCTAGCACATCTGAAACACTCTGTGACACTCTCTGACAGACGGTGACACACTGTCACTCTCTTTGAGACAGACTGTGACAATTTCTGACGCTCCCTGACTCTCTGAGACACACTGTAACACTCACTGAGACACACTGTGACACTCTCTGACTCTCTCTGAGACACACCGTGACACACACTGAATCTCTCTGACACTCTCTGAGTAACAGTATGACATACTGTGACACTCTCTGAGACACACTGTGACACTCTATGACACTCTCTGACACTTTGAGATGCACTGTGATACTCTCTGATCCTAAATGACACTCTCTGAGATACACTGTGACACCCTCTGACATTCTCTGAAACACACTGTGACACTCTCTGACAGAATGTGACACAATGTGACACTCTCTGACACTCTCAGAAACACAACGTGATGCTCTCTGACACAGGCAGAGACACACTGTGACACTCTCTGACACTCTCTGTAACACACTGTGACACTTTCTAGCACATATGAAACACTTTGTGACACTCTCTGACAGACGGTGACACTTTGTGACACTCTCTGACACCGACTGTGACCATTTCTGACTCTACCTGACTCCCTGAGACACACTGTGATACTCACTGAGACACACTGTGACACTCTCTGACTCTCTATGAAAATCTCTGAGACACACTGTGACACTCTCTGACTCTCTCTGAAACACACTGTGACACTCGCTGACTCTCTCTGAAACTCTCTGTGACACTCTCTGACACACGCTGAGACACACTGTGACAACTTCTGGCACTTTCCCCAACACACTGCGACACTCTCTGATCCTATATGACACTCTCTGAGACAGACTGTGACACTTTCTGACTCTCTCTGACTCTCTGAGACACACTGTGACACTCACTGAGACACACTGTGACACTCTCTGCCTCTCTCTGAGGCACACTGTGACACTCTCTGACTCTCTATGAAAATCTCTGAGACACACTGTGACACTCTCTGACTCTCTCTGAAACACACTGTGACACTCGCTGACTCTCTCTGAAACTCTCTGTGACACTCTCTGACACACGCTGAGACACACTGTGACAACTTCTGGCACTTTCTCCAACACACTGCGACACTCTCTGATCCTATATGACACTCTCTGAGACAGACTGTGACACTTTCTGACTCTCTCTGACTCTCTGAGACACACTGTGACACTCACTGAGACACACTGTGACACTCTCTGCCTCTCTCTGAGGCACAATGTGACACTCTCTGACTCTCTTTGAGGCACACTGTGACACTCTCTGACAGACTGTGACACACTGAAACACACTGTGACACTCTCTAATTCTCTGTGTGACACTCTCTGTGACACACTGTATCACTCTATGTGACACACTGTGACATTCTGTGACATTCTGTGACACTTTCTAGCACATCTGAAACACTTTGTGACACACTCTGACACTCTCTGACTCCGACTGTGACCCTTTCTGACTCTACCTGACTCTCTGAGACACACCGTGACACTCACGGAGACACACTGTGACACTCTCTGACTCTCTATGAAAATCTCTTAGACACACACTGTGACACTCTTTGACACTCTCTCAGACACACTGTAACACACATTATGACACACTGTGACACGCTCTGAGACACACTGTGACTCTCTCTGACACAGACAGAGCCACCGTGACACTCTCTGACACTCTCCAACACACTGTGACACTCTCTGAGACACACTGTGACACTCTCTGAAACACTCTGTGAAACTCTCTGACAGACGGTGACACACTGTGACACTCTGAGACCGGCTGTGACACTTTCTGACTCTACCTGACTCCCTGAGACACACTGTGACACTCTCTGACTCTCTATGAAAATCTCTTAGACACACTGTGACACTCTCTGACTCTCTCTGACACTTTGAGATGCACTGTGACACACTCTGATCCTATATGACATACTCTGAAACACACTGTGACACTCTCTGACTCTCTCTGAAACACACTGTGACACTCGCTGACAGATTGTGACACTTTATGACTCTCCCTGAATCTCTGAGACACACTGTGACACTCCCTGACTCTCTGAAACTCTCTGTGGCACTCTCTGACACTGTTTGAGACACACTGTGACACTGTCTGGCACTTTCTTCAACACACTGCGACACGCTCTGATCCTATCTGACACACTCTGAGACAGTCTGTGACACTTTCTGACTCTTTCCGACTATCTGAGACACACTGTAACACTCTCTTAGACAGTTTATGACACTTTTCGACTCTCTCTGACACACACTGTGACACTCTCTGACAGACTGTGAAATACTGAGACACTCTCAAAGACAGACTGTGACACTTTCTGATTCTCTGACTCACTCTGAAATATACTGTAAACTTCTCTGACAGACTGTGACACACTGTGACACTCTCTAGAGAGACTGTGACACTTTTTTACTCTCTCTGACTCTCTGAGACACTCTGTGCCACTCACTGAGACACTCTGTGACACACTCTGACAGACTACGACACTCTGTGACTCTCTCTAAGACTATTTCAGACACACTCTGGCACTCTCTGAGACAGACTGTGACACTTTCTGAATCACTCTGACTCTCTGAGACACGCTGTGACACTCACTGAGACACACTGTGACACTCACTGAGACACACTGTGACACTCTCTGACTCTCTCTGAGACTATCTTAGATAAACAGCGACACTCTCTGACTCTCTCTGAGGCACACTTTGACACTATCTGACACACTGTGAAACTCACTGAGACACTCTGTGACACTCTCTGACAGACTGTGACACACTGTGATACACTCTGAGACAGACTGTGGCACTTTCTGACTCACTCTGACTCTGAGAGACACTGTGAAACTCACTGAGACACAATGTGACATTCTCTAACAGACTGTGACACTCTCTGACTCTCTCTGACAAACTCATAGACACACTCTCTGACACTCTTTGATTCTCTCTGACATTCTCTGAGGCACACTGTGACACTGTCTGAGAGACTGTGACACACTGACACTTTCTGACACTCTCTTAGACAGACTGCAACACTCTCTGACTCTCTCTGACACTCTCTGACACCCTCTGACTCTCTCTGTCACTCTGAGATACAATGTGTCATGCTCTGACAGACTGTGACAATTTCTGTGATACACTATGACACTCTCTGGACGACTGTGACCCTCTCTGACACACGGTGACATTTTCTGAGAAACACTGTGACTCTCTCTTAGACACACTGTGACACTTTCTGTCTCTCTCTGACTCGCTGAGACACACTGAGACTTTCTGACCCGCTCTTACACTCTCTGAGACAGACAGTTATACTCACTGACTCTCTCTCTGACACACACAGTGACACTTTCTAACTCTCTCTGACACACTGTGATACAGTCTGACTCTATCTGAAACTCTCTGAGGCACAGTCTGACATACTGTGACACTCTCTGACTCACTCTGATATCTCTGAGACACACTGTGACACTCTCTCACAGACTGTGACACTCTCTGAGCCAAATGCTGACACTCTCTGACACTCTCTGAGACACAGTATGACACACTGTGACACTTTCTGACTCTCTCTGAGATTACTCTGCAATACACTGTAAAGATTCTCTGACAGATTGTGTCACACTGTGACACTCTCTGAGAAACACTGACAATTTCTGACTCTCTCTAACACTCTGAGACACACTGTGAAACTCTCTTAGACTCACTGTGACCCTCTGTGACACTCTCTGAAAGACCATGACACACTGAGACACTCTCAAAGACAGACTGTGACACATTCATACTCTCTCTGACACTCTGAGGCACACTGTGACACTCTCTGAGAGACTGTGACATACTGTGACACTCTCTGAGGCACACTGGGACCCTCTCTGACAATTTGAGATGCACTGGGACACTCTCTGACAGACTGTGACACACTGTGACACACTCTGACACTGTCTGCGACACACTGGAACCCTCTCTAATAACTTGAGACACACTGTGACACTCTCTGATCCTATCCGACACTCTCTGAGACACACTGTGACACTCTGACAGACTGTGCTACACTGTGACACTGTCTGAGACTCTCAGAGATACACTGGGACGCTCTCTGACAATTTGAGACACACTGTAACACTCTCTGATCCTATCCAACACTCTCTGAGACACAATGTGACACTCTCTGAAACTCTCTGAGGCGCACCGTGACACTCTGAGAGACCGTGACAACTGTGACACCTCTGACAGATAGTGACACTTTCAGATTTTCTCTGAATCTCTAACACACACTGTGATACTGTCTGTGACTCTCTGAGACACAATGTGACACTATCTGACAGACTGCGACACACTGAGATGCGCTGTGACACTCTCTGATCCTATCTGACACTCTCAGAGACACACTGTGATACACTCTGACTGTATCTGACACTCTCTGAGGCACAGTATGACGTTGTGTGACACTCTCTGACTCACTCTGACATCTCTGAGACACACTGTGACACTCTTTCACAGAATGTGACCATCTCTGAGCCAAATGCTGACACCTCTGACACTCTGAGACACAGTATGACACACTTTGACACTCTCTGACTCTCTCTCTGAGGCACACTGTGACACTCTCTGACAGACTGTGACACACTGAAACACGCTCTGACTCTCTCGGACACTCTCTTAGACACACTGTGACACTCTCGGACGCTCGCTGACACTTTGAGATGCACTGTGACACTCCCTGATCCTATCTGACACTCTCTGAGACACACTGTGACACTCTCTGACTCTCTCTGAGGCATACTGTGACACTCTCTGACAGATTGTGATACACTGAAACACATTGTGACACTCTCTGACTCTCTGAGGCACACTGTGACACTCTCTGACTCTCTCTGAGGCGCACTGTGACACTCCCTGATCCTATCTGACACTCTCTGAGACACACTGTGACACTCTCTGACTCTCTCTGAGGCATACTGTGACACTCTCTGGCAGATTGTGATACACTGAAACACATTGTGACACTCTCTGACTCTCTGAGGCACACTGTGACACTCTCTGACTCTCTCTGAGGCGCACTGTGACACTCTCTGACAGACTGTGATACACTGTGACACTCCCTGATCCTATCTGACACTCTCTGAGACACACTGTGACACTCTCTGACTCTCTCTGAAACACACTGTGACACTCTCTGAGCAACACTAACAATTTCTGACTCTCTCTAACACTCTGAGACACACTGTGAAACTATCTTAGACTCACTGTGACCCTCTGGAACACTCTCTGAAAGACCATGACACACTGAGACACTCTCAAAGACAGACTGTGACACATTCTTACTCTCTCTGACACTCTCTGACACACACTGTGACACTTTCTGACTCTCTCTGACACACTGTGATACAGTCTGACTCTATCTGACACTCTCTGAGGCACAGTATGACATACTGTGACACTCTCTGACTCACTCTGACATCTCTGTAACACACTGTGACGCTCTCTTGCAGACTGTGACACGTTCTGAGCCAAATTCTGACACTCCCTGACACTCTCTGAGACTCAGTATGACACACTGTGACACTTCCTGACTCTCTCTGAGATTACTCTGCAATACACTGTAAGATTCTCTGACAGATTGTGTCACACTGTGACCCTCTCTGAGAAAAACTGTGACACTTTCTGACTCTCTCTAACACTCTGAGACACACTGTGAAACTCTCTTAGACTCACTATGACCCTCTGTGACACTCTCTGAAAGACTGTGACACACTGAGTCACTCTCAAAGACAGACTGTGACACTTTTGGACTCTCTATGAGACTCTCTGAGGCACATTGTGACACTCTGACAGACTGTGAAACACTGAGACACTCTCAAAGACAGACTGTGACACTTTCTGACACTCTGGCTCACTCTGTAATATACTGTAGCCCTGTCTGTGACACTCTCTGAGATAGACTGTGACACTCTCTGACTCTCTCTGAGGCACACTTTGACACTATCTGAAACACTGTGACACTCTCTGAGACAGACTGTGACACTTTCTGACTTTCTCTGTCTCTCTGGGACGCACTGTGAAACTCACTGAGACACTCTGTGACACTCTGACAGACTGTGACACGCTGTGATACTCTCTGAGACAGATTGTGACATGTTCTGACTCTCTCAAATCCTCTGAGACACGCTGTGAAACTCACTGAGACACAATGTGACATTCTCTAACAGACTGTGACACTCTCTGACTCTCTCTGACAAACTCATAGACACACTGTGACACTCTCTGATTCTCTCTGACACTCTCTGAGAGACTGTGACACACTGACACTCTCTGACACTCTCTTAGACATACTGTGACATCCTCTGACTCTCTCTGTCACTCTCTGAGTTTCATGCTCTGACAGATTGTGACAATTTCTGTGACACACTATGACACTCTCTGAACGACTGTCACAATTTCTGTGACACACGGTGACATTTTCGGAAATACTGTGACTCTCTCTGAGACACACTGTGACACTTTCTGTCTCTCTCTGACTCCCTGAGACACACTGTGAAACTCTCTGAGACAGACAGTTACACTCACTGACTCTCTCTGACACACACTGTGACACTTTCTGACTCTCTCTGACACACTGTGATACAGTCTTACTCGATCTGATACTCTCTCTGAAACACATCGTGACACTCTCTGAGAGATGTGGCACTCTCTGAGTCTCCCTGAGGCACACTGGGACACTATCTGACAATTTGAGATGCACTGGGACACTCTCTGACAGACTGTGACACACTCTGACACTGTCTGTGACACACTGGGACCATCTCTGATAATTTTAGACGCACTGTGACACTCTCTGATCCTATCCGACACTCTTTGAGACACACTGTGACACTCTCTGACAGACTGTGCTACACTGTGACACTGTCTGAGAATCTCAGAGATACACTGGGATCCTCTCTGACAATTTGAGACGCACTGTGACACTCTCTGAAAGACTGTAACAACTGTGACACTCTCTGACAATATCAATATCCTCCCTTTTTAACTTCTCCCCTAACTCCCTATACTCATTTCACAGGACCCCATCCCTTTGCCTACCTGTCATATGGACCGATGTGCACAATGACCTCTGGCTGTTCACCCTCCCCCTTCAGAATGTTCAGTAACCGCTCAGAGACATCCTTGACCCTGGCATCCGGGAGGCAGCACATCATCCTGGGGTCTCCTCTGGAGCCACACAGTCTCCTGTTTGTCCCCCTCACATCTGAGTCTCCTATCAGTATTGCGATCATTAGAGAGGATCTGGCAAACAGAGACTGGGAGGAAATCCCTGCAGTTAGGTCCATGTTAGGAAAGTGGAGTATTTTAAAGTGATGCAGTGAGAACGCAGGGCCAGTGTGCTCCTTGAAGAGTGAATAGTAAAGACAACAATTCCAGCAAATACTGATCAAGTGATATCGTGAGTTTGATAAAGATAACACAGTACAATAAAATCAGGTGAAGCCCTTCACAAGTATAGAGAGTGCAAGGGGATTGTGGAAAATGAGGGACAAACAATGGTCATTAAACATATTTGGCAGATACGATTGCGGAAAATCCACAGGTATTTTATCAGAATCGTGAGAGTAAGAGGATTCTAGGCGAAAGAGGGTGGCCTGTGAGAAACCAAAGGGATAATCTGTGCATGGAGCCAGAGGAAGCAGGTGAGGTCTTCATTGAATACTTCCCATCTCTATTCACACAGGACAAAGACATTGCAGCCAGGGATTTCAGTTGGGATGGTGAGGTTCCAGAATATGTTAAGATCAATAAGGAGGAGGTATTAAATATTTTCACAGGTATAAAGGTGGAGAAATCCCCAGTACCCAATGAAATGTATCACAGACTGCTATGGGAGGTAATGGAGGAGATTGCTGGGGCCCTGGCGGATGTATTTAATACTTTGGTGGCCACGGGTGAAGTGCTGAATGACTGGAGGATCGCTAATGTGGTTCCTTTATTCAAGAAGGGTAGCAGGGATAGGCCAGGAAATTCAAAGCAGGTAGTCTGACAGCAGGGGGAGGGTAATTGGGAACAATACTAAGGGACAGGTTGAATCAATAACTGGAAAGGCAGGGATCGATTAGTGATAGTCAGCACGGATTTGGAAGAGGAAGATAATGTCGGATGAAATCAGCTGAGATTTCTTTGAAATTACGATTGAAGATATTGATGAGGGCAGTGCAGATGATGTGGGTTCCATGGAATTCATTAAGGCCTTTGACAAGGTCCCACGTGGAAGCCTCATCCAAATGGGAAGAGCCCATGGGATCCAAGGCAAGTTGGCAAATTGGATCCAAAATTGTTGTGTGGGTTGGTTTTGTGATTGAAAGCCTTTGCCCAGCGGGTGTATCACAGGGATCTGTTCAGGAACCATTGCTGTTCCTTAGGGGCATTAGTCACTCGGATGTGAACGCAGAAGGAATCATTAGTAGGTTTTTAGATGACATGAAAGGTGAGGGTGTTGTCCACAGTGAGGGGGGTGGTCTCAGGCAACAGTCTGAAGGTTGAGGCTGGGACAGAATTTTAAGAGAATCATTTTAATCAACAAGTCAGACAAGAGCACAGCAGGCAATGCGGGAAAACTCATCAATTAAGCTGCATCTACTTTAATGTAAAAGGCCGAACAGGTTATACAGATGAACACATGGCACGGATGGGAGCATGGGACATCACAGGAATTACAGAAACACAGCTGAGGGAGGGGCAGGACAAGCAGCCCAATGTTCCCGGGACAGGTGCTACAGCAAGGATAGAAGGAGAGGCAAGAGAGGAGGGTGATTAGTGTTTTTGATCAGTGAAAACATCACTGCAACGCTTAGAGAGCATATTCCTGGGATCGCCCAGTGAAGCTGTAATAGCAGAACTTAGAAATATAGCTGGATGATCAGTTTGATATGATGGTACTGCAGGCCTGCAGTAGTCAGCGGGAAATTGAGCAGCAAATACGTCGGAGATCTCAGATATCTGTAAGAATGATAGGGTTGTAATGATCGGGGATTTAACTTTCCAAACCTAGACTGAGACTGCCATAATGTTCGCAGCTTGGATGGGAGGGATTTGTTCAGTGTGTTCAAGAAAACTTTCTCAGTCAGTATGTAAGTGGTCCGACTGGAGAACGGAATGAAACAACACCTCCCTTCGGAAACAAGGTCGAGAAAGGGGCTGAAGTGTCTGTGGGGCAGCACTTTAGCAAAGTCGCCACAATTCTATTAGTTTGAAAATAGCGTTGGAAAAGGACAGGCCTGGTCCACAAGTTAAAGATCAACACTGGCCTTTCCCCAGTCCAGAACGTATTCGGCAAGACTGTCCAAAAGTTGATTCATGGAGGCTATTTGAAATTAAAGGGATGTCGGGCAAGTGGGATTCTTTCAAAAGACAGATAAATTAAGATTTCTGGGCCAGCATATTCCTGTTAGTGTGAAGGACAATGCTGACACAAGTGGGAAATGCTAGTTGATTGGAGATATTGAGGCTCTGGTCAAGACAAAAGGGGACACATATCCTATATAGCCAGCTGGATTAAGGCAATCCCTTGAAGAACATTGTGGGTGTGGTAATATCGTTAAGAGGGACACCATGAGGACCTAAAGGGGAACTGATAGAGCTTTGGCAGATAAGGTTCAGGAAAATCCAGAGAGATTCTACAAGTATATTAACAACAGAAGATTAACTCGAGACAGAATGTGACCCCTTAAAGATCAATGAAGCCATCCGAGTGTGAACCCACAGCAAATGGGTGAGATCTGAAACAAGAAATTCACGTCAGAACTTACTGTGGAAAAAAAAATGCTGGGGAAGCAGGGAAATAAACAATGATATTTTCAAAAGAGTCCACATTGGAGAACAGGAGGTGCTAAAGGTTTTCAAACACATTAAAATTAGACAACTCCCTGGGAACCAATCAAGTATATCCTAGGACATTGGGGTAAGTTAGGGAAGAAACTTACAATGATATTTCTATCACTGACAGCCACGGGTGGTGAGGTGGAAGTCTGGAGGGTGGCTAATGTTGTGCCAGTATTTAGGATAGGCTGTGAGGGAAAGCCAGGGGTCTAAACACCAATTAGCTTGATGTCAGTGGTGCGAATGTTGTTGGAGGCGGACACAAACGGACACAAAATGGGCTTGACAGTAAGAAACAGAGGGTAGTGGGAGAGGATTGTTGTGCAGACGGGGGGCCTCTGACCAGCGGTGTGCCATAAGGATCAGTGCAGGATCCACACATGTGCATTATTGACATAAACGAGAATATATGAATTATTGTTTGTAAATTTGTGGATACTAAAATACATGTTATAATTGGCAGCGAATACAGTTATCAAAGGTGATCTTAATACACTGAGCCAGTGGGTCAAGAAATGAAAGATGGGAGTTGAATTCAGGTGTTGGGTGTTGTTAAGATAAACCAGGGAAGCTAACACAGTTAATGGTTGGGCTCTGGACAGTGTTGTCTAGCAGATAAAGACCAATGGGTGCACTTACATTGTTCCTTGGAAGTGGCATCACAGGTGGGCAGGGCGGGGAAAGCAGATTCGGCACACTAGCCCTCATGGGTCAGAGCATTGAGTAAATAGGTTGATACAGCATGAAACGGCTGTACAAGACATTGCTGGGTCTCCAGTTGGTGTACTGCGTAGAATTCTGATCATGCTGCTTCAGGAAACTGCAAATGGAGCAAAGATTGACGAATATGTTACTGATACTGGAGGGATTTACAGAAACAGAGAGGCTGGATAAGCTGGAAAGCAACACGGGGGAATGAGATAGAGTTGGCAGATAAGGTTAAGGAGAATCCAAAGAGATTCTACAGCAGACAAGTACAAAAAGGCTACTAGAGAGACAATAGAGCCCCTCAAAGATCAATAAGGCCATCCATACATGGAAACACAGGAAATGGGTGCGACCCAAAATGAATATTTCATGTTGGAACGTACTGTGTACAAAGACTAGGAAACAAAAGGAAAGAAACAGTGATGTTTTGAAAAGAGTCCCCATTACAGAAGAGGTGGTGCTGGAGGTCTTATAATACAAAGGTAGAGAAAGTCCTAGGTCCTGAACAAGCGTATCCCATAACATTGTGGCAAAGTCGCAGTGGGGACCGTGGCAGAGATATTTGTATCATTATCCTTCATATTTCCATTGGGTGAGGTGGCTGAGGGGTGATCTTATAAAGGTTTATAAAGACATGAGAGGTATACGTAGGGTGAATAGTGAAGGTCTCTACCCAAGGGTAGGGGAATCCACAACTAGAGAGCAAAAATATGAGGTGAGAGCGGAAATACTTAAAATAGACCAGAGGAGAACATTTCCACACAGAGCATGGTGCACATATTGCATGAGCTGCCACTGAAGTGGTAGAGAAAAGTACAATTACATCATGGAAATGACATTTGGGTAGGTACATGGAGAGGAGAAGGTTTGACGGGATAGGGACCAAACGTGGGCAAATGCGACTCATTCAGGAGATTTGGTCAGCATGACTCTTTCTCCAGTTATTGGAGGAGGAGACTACTGAGATAAGGTATGTTGTAGGCACTGAAGCAAGTTACAGCGACAGGAATGGTAGTCTGGAATGCAGTATGTTTCATTTATGTGGAGGGACTATCGGGAAGGGAGGAGGTTACAGGGACAGGAACTGTTATAGGAGTTACAAATTATTGAAGACACTGGTCCACGAGACATGGAAGATGTAGTGTTGGAGGGGGAACACAGAACAGAAAGATCCCAGGCAGCATTCCCACACGCACATGGGAAGCATGCTTTCCCTCTGTTATACTGATGTTCTCTAAGACATCACAAGCCTGGATTGATAACTGTGACATTCCCGATGCTGTCTCAGGACAACAAAACTTACAGTAGGGGTGGTGATTGCCAAGGGTGTGTCTGTACTGTGCTCCCCCTCCAACACTGTATCCATGTCATGTCTTGTTAGCCGATGTTTGGAGCACTCTCATTGCTCTCTGCTCTGTGCACTGTGAGTGATCTTGCCTCACTGCAGGATTTATTGAAGGCTCAAGATCTCCCTGCCCTTTGTCTCTCTAGCTGAGCAACCATCTTCAATGTGGTGATGGACGAGGCACCCTACAGTTGGGAAGTCTATTGAGTCAGAACATTCCTGATTAGCTACAGGAGACAGAGAAATAGAAAGAATGGGAAACTAGACTGATGCAGTGAAGGTTTCATATGCAGAAGATCCTCACTATCACAGAGATCTGGGAAATCCCAGTGTCCATCCCTGGCCTGTGCGGCCTCATCTGTCTAGCGTAGAGAATTCTGCTGTCTCAGGATCTGGATTAGCTGCAAGAGTGAGAGATGTTAAAAGAGGCAGCAATTAGACCCGCACAGTGAGGAATACCACATGGAGAGATACTGAGTGATATCACCAGAGTGCTGGAAGGTAACAGGATCAAACAATCGTGAAGCAAAAACAGGTTTAGTTTCATGATACACTGGTATCAATGCTCAGGGATGAGCACCTTGTGAGCAGGCGAAGTGATGGCCTAGTGATATTATTGCTAGAGCATGTATCCAAAACCTCAGCTAATGTTCAAGGGAGGCAGGTTTGAACCCCACCAGCTGAAGTGGTGGAACTGGAAGTAAATTATCTTAAAAATAGTAATTGACAATCCATAAATACCATTACTGATGTACAATAGATCCAAATACTTCTCCTTTCAAGAAGGACATCTTCCTATCCTCACGTGGCCTGCACGACGTGCCCACAGCAAAGTGTTTGCCTCTCAATTACCCTCTGAAATGGATGGGCAAGTTACTCAGCTCAAGGGCAGCTAGGTCTAGGCAACAAAGTCTGGTCAGCCAAAAGCACCCACATTCCATACCTGATTCAAAAAATAATCCATTCAGATCTTGCCACTAGAACACTGCTGGGAGCAGTGTCCTGGCCAATCATGTCGGTAGGTTTATGGGTAGGGCTTTCAACTGACAGAGAGGATGCAGGGACAGGGTTCAGGTGAAAGCATGGGACAAAGCTTAACTAAATCTGTACATCAATGAATCAATTTGTGAGAGGAGATTTTGGGAAAGAATAAATGATGTTTTTTATTGGAATGGACAAACTGTCTGCAATAAGGTAGACTTATTTGTGACACAGTGATTTAGACAGCAGTGAGACATGGTTCCAGGGCGAACAAAAGGAGGAATATAAATATTCAATGGTTCCCAAGCCTGCGGAAACTCAGTCAAAATGGGTAACGCTAACAATAATGGTGACAAAGGTATTACAGAGAAAGCATTTGGTCTCAGATCATGAAATAGAGTCAGTCTGAATGTAATTCTGGCTGATACTTGCCAAGGCCACCAGCAGCAGAACAGCGTTCCCCTCCAAACAGCATTCCATTTCTCATCAATGCATTAAACAGGAACTCATTGGAATTTTTAATAAAGGCATTGTGATAATTTAGTGCAACTTCAATATTCATATAATCTTGACAATCACACTGACAAGAGTAATATTCGAAGAGGAGATTGTAGAATTTTTTTCAGTGTATCTTTGAATAACACATTGTGCAACTGGCTAGGGACGTAACAATCTCAGAGCGACAGTTGTGTCACGAAACTTAGTGAATGAGTAATGTTACCTGGGGAGATCCTCTGGGAAATTGTGATAAAGTGCAGTTGAAAGAAATATAATGTTTTAAATTGAATCACAAATAAGACAAGATACAACTAGCAACAAAAACAGACAAGTACATGAGTTCGAGAGGAGAATTGACCAAGGTAAACAGGTTAAACAGACTGAAATATTTGCCTGTACATGAACAGTGGAAAACATTTCAAGGAACAATGTAAAACACTCAACAAAAGGACATCCTATTGAAACAGAAAATCCTCATCAAGAAATTCCCACCAGTCCCTCACTTAGGACAAAATGGATCATATTAGATTATAAGGCTTAGGAGATCACCACAAAGAACTTAAAATCCTGAAATCAGAGAGAGTTTAACCAGTAAGTGTTAAAGGTATTGCACAGGGTCTGCTAGCAGGAGGAGAGCAGTGGGAAGGGGAATCATTGTCAGCAGCTATTGACACGATAGGAACAGGGAGAAAGGAAGGAGCTGAAGGTGGTGAGAGTGTTACAGAGAGTGGTCAGGGCCTGAATGGTGTTACAAAGCCAGTACGGATTGCTGCAGCTGGAGAGGTTTGCAGAGGTAGTGAGGGGCATATGCATTTTTATTTATATATTCATGGGATGAGGGTGTCACTGATTGGACCAGCATTCATTGCCCCACAGCTAATTGTCCAGAGAGCAGTTAAGAGGTAGCCATATTGCTATGGACTGGATGCAGTCCAGGTTAGAATGTCAGATGTCCATCCCTCAAGGAGGTAAGTGAACGAGATGAGTTCTTCAGACTGATCTACACAGCTTTTATAGTGGCATCACCGATGTCTTGTACAGCCACAACATGACATCCCAACTTCTACTCTCAATGCTCTGCCCAGTCAAGGTATCTATCCCAAATGCCTGCTTCACCTGCCTGTCTACCTTTGACACCACTTTCAAAGAACTGTGTACCTGCATCCCTGGGTCTCTGACTGACAACACTACCCAAGGCCCGAACATTAACTATACAAGTCCCACCCTGGTTTGTTTCACCAAAATGGAACACCTCACAGATATCTAATTAAACTCCATCTGCTATTCTTCAGCCCACTATCCCAGCAGGACTGTTCATCCTGTTGTATTACATATAACCTTCTTCACTGTCCACTTTACCACCAATTTCACTACCACCGAAGTAACTTACCAGGAAACCAATACTTCCATCCAAACCTTTTATCTAAAATGACAACATTTCTGGAGCCACTGCACCGCTGGTCACATGCCTCCAGTCAGAAAAAACAACATGTGTACCACCACCTTCTGCCTCCTACCATCAAGCCAATTTTGTATCCAGTTGACTAGCTCCTCCTGAATGCCATATCCTTTTACATTGACCTGAACTTATTGCTCAGTTTACCATAATGGGACGTAGAACACAGAACAGTATAGCACAAGACCCCTAAGCCATGATGCCATGCCAACTTTTATCCTACGGTAAGATCAAACTAACCTACATACCCTTCATTTTACTGCCATCCATGTGTCTATCCAAGTTTGTATAAAATGTCCTGAATGTATCTGACTCTCCTTCCACTGCTGCATTCCACCCACCTAACAGTCTTTGTGTAAAAAACCTATCTCTCCTTAACCATCCACCAATCACCTTAAAATTATGCCTGCTCATAATAGTCATTTATGCTATGGTATAAAGAAGTGTCTCACTATTCACTCTCTCTGTGTCTCACATCATGTTCACCTCTACAAAGTCGCCCCTCACCCTTCTTCACTCCAATGAGAAAAGCCTTACCTCCCTCAAATTTTCTTCATAAGACATGCCCTCCAGCGCAGGCAGCATCCTGGTAAATCTCCAATTTAACCTCCCTAAAGCTTCCACTGTCTTCCTGTAAAGAGGGGACCAGAACTGAACAAAATATTCCAAGTGGGGTCTAACCAGGGCTCTATCGTTCTGCAGCATAACCTCACAGCTTTGAACTCAATCCCCCAGCTAATGCAAGCCAACACAACATATTCCTTCTTAACAACCCTATAAGCTTGGGTGGCAACTTTGAGGGATCGATAGACGTGGAACCCAAGGTCCCTCTGTTCCACAACACTACCAAATATTCTGCATTTAACCCATTGAAGTTTGACCTTCCTCAATGAATAATTTCACACTTTTCCAGATTGAACTCCATCTGCCACTTCTCAGCCCAGCTCCGCATCCTGACAATATCCTGCTGCAACCTACGACAGACCTCCACACTATCCACCATTCCACCAACCTCCATGTCATTGGCAAAATTACTAACCCACTCTCCCAACCCACATCCAAGTCATTTTAAAAAAAATCACAAAGAGCAGAAGTCCTTGAACCGATCCCTGCAGAACACCACTGGTTACCGAGCACCAGGCTAAATGCTTCCCATCCATAATCCCCCTCTGTCTCCTATGAGCCAGGAATTCTGTACCCAGACAGACAGGTTGTCTGTATCCCATGCCTCTGTACTTTCTGAATGAGCCATAAATGTGTTTTATCACCTTCTCAAAGTATTCAATAAGAGTTATGAGGCATGATCTGATCCTACCAAAGCCATGCTCACTATATCTTATCAAACTATGGTTTTCCAGGGAGTCATAAATCCTGTCTCTCATAGTCCTCTCCAATAATCAACACACCACAGACATAAGAACATGACGTCCATAATTACCAGGATTATCCCCATTCTCTTTCTTGAACAAGGGAGTAACATTTGCCAACCTCCAATCATCTGGTATGACTCCGGTGGACAGTGAGGGTGCAAAGGCCATCGCCAAAGGTGCAGCAATCCCTTCCCTCGAATTGTGAAGTAACTTTGGGTACATCCCGTCTGGTCCAACAGACTTACCTATCCTAATGTTTACATAATACTCAGCACATCCTTTTTCTTAACATCAACCTGTTCACATATATCAGTCCTTTTCACGCTGTCCTCACAAATGACAAGGCCTCCTCTCAGTAGTGAATACTGAAGCATAGTATTCATGAAGCACCTCCCCTACCTCCTGTAACTCCAGACACAAGTTCCCTCCACTATCCCTGACCGGCCCTATCCTCACTATGACCAACCTCTTGTTCCTCACATAAGTGGAGAATGCCTTTCAGTTTTCCTAAATCCGTCCCAACAAAGCTTTTTCATGCCCCCTTCAGGCAGTCATAAGTCCATTCTTCAGTTCCTTCCTGGCTATCTTCAGAGTCCCCATAGTGTGGAAACAGGCCATTTGGTCCAACAACTGAATACTGACCCTCTGATGAGCATCCCGCCCAAACCATTCCCCCATCCTATTACTCTCCATTTACCCTAGCTAATGTGTCAATCCTACACATCCCTGAACACTATGGGTAATTTAGTATGGCTGATTTGGGCCGTTGGTGGAAACTGGAGCACCTGGAGGAACCCCACGCAGACACGGGGAGAATGTGTAAACTCCACACAGACAGTCGCCCGAGACTGAAATTGAAATCGGGTCCCTGGTGCTATCAGGAAGCCGTGCTAACTACTGAGCGATCTTACCGCCCCCATATAACCCGACAGAAGTCTAACAATCCTTGCGTCCTCAATCTTATGTAAGCTTCCGTCTTCCTCTTGTCTATATGTTCTACGTTGGAACTTTGTCAAATGCTTTGCTGAAGTCCATGTGGACAAGGTTGACTGCTCTGCCTTCATCTATCTCTTGGCCACCTCATCAAAGAGTCAATCCGGTTTGTGAAACACGGTTTCCCACTCACAAAGTCATGCTGACTATCTCTAATCAGCCTTTGCCTTTCCAAACATGCATAGTTCCTTTCTCTCAGAATCTCCTCCAACAACTTACCCATGACTGGGCTCACGGGGCTGTAAGTTCCTGGCTTTTCCCTGCAGCCTTTAAGTGATGGAACACCATTAGCCACCCTTTAGTCTTCCGGTACCTCACGGTTTCTGTTGATAATATAAATCTCTCTGTTAGGGATAATGCAATCTCTTCCCTAACTTCCTACAATATTCTAGGATAAGCCCAATGAACTACTGAGGATTGATCTATCTTTATTTGTTTTAAGATTCGATCACTTTCTCTTCTCGGTTGAAATTTTTTACCAAGACATCACTATTTATTTCCCCAAGCTCCCGATCTTCCATGTCTTTCTACACAGTAAATTCAGACAAGATTTTTTTGGTTTCAAATCTCACTCATCTCCTTTGGTTCCACACATAGGCGACCTTATTGATATTGAAGGGGCCCTATTCTCTTCCAAGTTATTCTTCATACCTTACTGAAACTTACATAAAGGCTTCTGAAAATTCAAATAGTACATTTCTGGGTTGGAGACAATTACACAGATGGGGAGGGTTGCACAAATTGGAAGAGGTTCCTGTGGTCAGGCGGGTTGTTGGGGACAGGGTGAAGTTTAAATAGATTAAGATTGAAGGTTTGGAGAACGATAAGGAAGTTACGATTTTTTTCACAGAAAAGGAAGGGTTGTAGGAGCTGGAGACGTTTACCAAGATAGGGACAGATGGAGAGGGAGGTGAAAGGCAAAAACATTGACATAGAGAGTGGTTTTGTTAGGAGGGGTTTACAGGGACAGACAGGACTGTGGAGTTTACAGGGATGAAGGAATTTAGTATCTACTGAGAAGTTTAAGGATTAGGGTATCAGGGATTGGAGAAACTGACATAGACAGAGAGCATGGTGTGGAGTAAGAAGCTTCCAAACAGAGGAAGGATTATCGGGACTGGAGGATATTACAGAGATCGCTAATACAGCATGGGCAAGAATTGATGCCCGGAACCTCCTGTGCTGTCTCAGTGAGGACCAGTACAGCAAAGGTGAAAGCAGGATCCTCACAAGATGGTGGGAATGAAGCCTAGAATGTTGCTGTTCCTTGCCTAGCTCTGTATCTATGTCCTGTCTTCCGGGTCTGAATACAGAAGGCCACTAACTCCTCCCTGTGCTGTTTACTGCGAGTGATCTTACCGGCTGCAGGATTTACTGAAGGCTCCAGACCTCCCTCTCCATCTCTCTCTGGCTGAGCAAGCATCTTCAATGAGGTGATAGATGTGACAGGAGTTAGCAACATCCTGATTGCCTGCATGAGAGAGAAATAGACAGAATGGAAAATTAGACTGATGCAGTGAGCATAACCCATGTAAAGTAGCACTGAGTCCAGCAGAGATCACGAAAATCCTAGTCTCTGTCCCTGGTCTGTGCTATTGCTGATCAGAGAATTTTTTTGGCTCAGGATCTCAGATAAGCTGCAAGAGTGAGAGGAGCTGACAGAGGCAGCAATTAGAACCACACAGAGAGGGATACCACATGGAGAGATAATGAGTGCTATCACCAGAGTGCTGTCAGGTGTCAGGATCAAACAATGGTCATGGTGAAAGGTTTTCGATTCATGGTGCACGGGGATCAGTACTCAGTGATGGGTGAACTATGAGTGGGACAGATGATGACCTCAGGTTATTCTCACTCGACTGCTCATCCATAATTTAATGCCGATGTCAGCTACACCCATCTAACTGCTTAATATCGTTTCAGGAAGGAACTCGGTTATCGACAGCAGGTCTGGCCTACATGTGACTCCAGACGCAGAGCAAGGAGGTTTACTCTCAACTGCCCCCTGAAATGACCTGGCAAGCAACTCAGCTCAAGGGCAGCTCGGGGGTGGGCATGAAATGCTGGCTAGAAAGAGACAGCAACATCCCAAGATTGAATTAAAAACAACGCTGCTGGGAGCAGTGTCCTGGCCAATCATGTCGGTAGGTTTATGGACAGGGCTATAAACAAACAGAGAGAATGCAGGGACAGGGTTCAGATGAAAGGAGCTTTCGAAATCCAAATAGAAAAGGTGAAGCATTGGAATAGCATGGGGATGTGGCTGAAGACAGGCAGAAAGGTACAGGATGGGACAGAGTTTAACTATAACTGTATATCAGGGAATTCGGCTGTGACAGGACATTCTGGGAAAAGGTAAATTACAATGTTCTTTCTTTGGAATGGACAAAGTACCTGCAATAAGGTAATAGACTTGTGACACAGATAAATAACATTTGGTCACCAGAAAGATGCGGTTACAGGAGAAACAAAAGGTTGAATATAAATATTCAATTGTACCCATCCTTGAGGGGTCTCAGGGAGTGCAGGATGGGTAACCCTGACAGTAATGGGGAACAAAGATATTACAGAGAAAGCATTTGGCATCAGATGATGCAGCTGAATCAGCCTGAATGCAGAATCTGGGTAATACGTGTCAAAAACACAAGCAGGAGAACAGTTTTCTCGGCTGCCTAACAATATTTCATTGCTCAGCCCTGTTACACTTTCCAATGAATTCCTGTGAAATGCAAAAGCACTGTGATAATTTTGGGAGGCTTCAATCCTTGTCAAAAATGATATTCTCCGAACTCCTCTCCGAATGTTTTTGTCAGTGTTTCTTTGAATAACACATTGTGCAAATGGCCAGGGATGTGACTATCTCAGATCGACCGTTGGCTGATGACGCTGAGTAAAGGAGTAATGTCACACTGAGATATCCTCTGGGAAATTGTAGTGCAGTGGAATTCAAAGAGTTGATGGATTTTTAAAGTGACCATAAAGCACACCCTACAATCACAACCAAAGCAATTTGCATGTGTTTGAGAGGAGAACTGACCAAGGTAAACAGGGGAAATAGTGAAGTGTATGGCTGGAAATGGACAGTGGAAAATATTTACAGTCATAGAGATGTACAGCACAGAAACAGGGCCTTCGGTGTCCAACTCGTTCACGCCACCCACATATCCTACCATAATCTCGTCTTATTTGCCAGCACTTGGCCCAAATCCCTCTCAACCCTTCCTGTTCGTATACCCATCCAGATGCCTTTTTAAATGCAGTTATTGTACCAGTCTCCACCACTTCATCTGGCAAGTCATTCCATACACGCATCACCCTCTGTCTGAAAACGTTGTCCCTTAGGTTCCTTTTATATCTTTCCCCTCTCACCCCGAAGCTAGGCCGTCTGGTTCTGCACTCCACTACCTCAAAGATCGTGTCTGTTAAACCTATCCATGCCTCATGATTTTATAAATCTCTGTATGGTCATCCATCAGCCTCAAATACCCCAGCCCATTTTACCTCTCCCTGTAGCTCAAATCTTCCAATTCTGGCAACATCCTTGTAAATCTTTTCTGAAACCTTTAAATTTACACAACATCCTTCCCATAGGAAGGAGACAAGTATTGCAGACAATATTTCAAAAGTGACTTATCCAATGTCCTGTACAGCCAGAACATGAACTCCTAACTTTTCTACTCAATGCTCTGATCAGCAAACGCAAGCATACCGAAAACCTTCTTCACTATCCTATCTACCTGTGACTCCACTTTCAAAGAGCTATGAACCTGCATGCCAAAGATCCTTTGTTCAGCAACACTCCCTAGGAGCATACCATTAAATGCGTAAGTCCTGCTGAGATTTGCTTTCCCAAAATGCAGCACTCACATTTATCTAAATTAAACTCCATCTGCCACTCCTCAGCCCATTGGCACATCTGATCTAGATCCCATTGTAATCTGAGGTAACACTCTTCGCTATCACAACACCTTCAATTTCGATGTCATCTGCAAACTTACTAAATATGAAAACATCCTAAATATGTTCCTATGTTCACATCTAAATCTTTATATAAATAACAACAATAATGGATCCAGCACCGATCCTTATGGCACTCCACTGGTCACAGGTCTCCAGTCTGAAAAACAACCCTCCACCACCACCCTCTGTCCTCTACCTTCGAGCCAGTTCTATAACCAATTGGCTGGGTTTCCCTGTTTTCCATGAGATTTAACCTTGTTCACCATGGTGGAAACTTGTCAAAGACCTTATTGAAGTCCATATCGCTCACATTGACCGCCCTGCCCTCATCAATCCTTTTGGTTAATTCTTCAAAAACCACAATCAATTTCTTGAGACATGATTTCCCACGCACAAAGCAAGCTGATTATCTTTAATTAGACACTGACTTTCTAAACACATGCAAATCGTGTCCCTCATGATTCCCTCCTTCAACGTGCCCACCAGTGACGTCAGGCGAAACAGTCTGTAGTTTCCTGGCTTTTCCTTAGCATTTTGTTTAAATAGTGGCATGACGTTAGCCAACCTCCAGTCTTCTGGTACCTCACCTGTGACTATCGATGATACAAATGTTTCAGCAAGGGGCCCAGCAATCACTTCCCTATCTTCCCACAGAGTTCTAGGGTACACCTGCTCAGGTACTGGTAAGGTCCTAGGGAGTGTTGCTGAACAAAGAGACCTTGGAGTGCAGGTTCATAGCTCCTTGAAAGTGGAGATGCAAGTAGATAGGATATTGAAGAAGGCGTTTGGTATGCTTTCCTTTATTGGTCAGAGTATTGAGTATCAGAGTTGGGAGGTCATGTTGCGGCTATACAGGACATTGGTTAGGCCACTGTTGTAATATTGCGTGCAATTCTGGTCTCCTTCCTATCGGAAAGATGTTGTGAAATTTGAAAGGGTTCAGAAAAGATTTAAAAGGATGTTGCCAGAGTTGGGAGGATTTGAGCTTTAGGGAGGGGCTGAACAGGCTGGGGCTGTTTTACCTGGAGCGTCGGAGGCTGAGGGGTGACCTTATAGAGGTTTATAAAATTATGATGGGCTTGGATAGGATAAATATACAAAGTCTTTTCCCTGGTGTCGGGGAGTTCAGAACTAGAGGGCATAGATTAGGGTGAGAGGGGAAAGATATAAAAGAGACCTAAGGGGCAACTTTTTCACACAGAGGGTGGTACGTGTATGGAATGAGTTGCCCGCGGGAGTGGTGGAGGCTGGAACAATTGCAATATTTAAAAGACATTTGTATGGGTATATGAATAGGAAGGGTTTGGAAGGATATGAGCCCGGTGCTGGCAGGTGGTACTAGATTGGATTGGGACATCTAGTCAGCATGGACGGGTTGGACCAAACGGTTTTTTTCTTCATATTATACATCTCTATGACTCTATGACCTGATAAGATCCTGGGGATTTATCCACCTTTATGCATTTCAAAACATCCAGGACCTCCTCCTTTGTAATATGGACATTTTGCAAGTTGACACCATCTATTTCCCTACATTCTGTACCTTCCATGTCCTCCCCACAGTAAATACTGATGTAAGACACTTGTTTAATATCTTCGCATCTCCTGCAGCTCCAGATGCAGGCTGCCTTGCTGATCTTCAAGGGGCCCTATTCTCTCCCTTGATACCATTTTATTCTTTATATTTTTATGAAAACCCTTTGGATTCTCCTTAACCCTATTTGCCAAAGCCATCTCATGTCCCCCTTTCGCCCTCCTGATGTCCTGCTTTAATATACTCCTACTGCCTTTATACTCTCGTAAGGATTCACACTCTCTCCTGAGATACGTTTACTTCTTTTTCAAAACTTAAACCTCAATTTCTCTCCTCATCCAGCATTCTGTACACCTACTGGCCTTTCCTTTCAGCCTAACAGGAATATGTCTCCTGTCTCCGGACTGCCGTTCTCATTTTGGAAGGCTTCCCAATTTCCAGAGATAAAGGTTTCATTCCCTCAAAATGGAAACTCCCCAATTCCTGCGTCTCGCGAAACATCCACTAGAAAATAATGACAAAACAAAGAAATTTCCAAAGAAAGGGTTCGATGAGGTGAGCTCTGGTCAGTAACATAGATCTGGAGGTTATCAGATGCACAGAGAGCACTTTTTGCCAGAGCAGCACCAGGTCAGTTTACGAGTGTTGGAGGGTTTGGAGGAAGTTACCAAGATGGGGGGGGGGGGGGGGGGTAAGATTCAAGAATTCCGTGGACAACTTTTAGAGGGAGAAAGGCGGTATTCTTGACAGTGTGGAGGAACAGAAGAATCTTGGGGTCCACGTCAATTGATCCCTCAAAGCTGCTACTCAAGTGGTTAGTCTTATTCAGAAGACGTATGATGTGTTGGCTTTCATTAGCAGGGGGATTGAGTTTAAGAGCCGTAAGATTATGCTGCAGCTCTATCAAGACCTGGTTAGACAACACTTGGTATATTGTGTTCAATTCTGGTTGCCTCATCATCAGAAAGATGTAGAAGCTATAGAGAGGGTGCAGAGGAGATTTATCAGGATGTTGCTTGGACTGGAGGGGAGATCTTACGGAGAAAGGTTGAGGGAGTTAGGGCTTTTCTTTTTGGAATGAAAAGGGACAAGAGATGACTTATTGGAGGTGAACGAGATGATTTGAGGCTTAGATAGAGAGGATAACCACATACTTTTTCCCGTTGCAAAAATGGAAATAACGAGGGGACATAAATTGAAGTGATCAGAGGAAGATTTATAGGAGATGTCAGGTGTGGATTCTTTACACATAGTGTAGCAAATGCGTACAATGCTCTGCCAACAGTGGTAGGAGAGTCCAAAACATTAGGGACATTTAATGAACTCTTAGACAAGCAAATGGCTGATAGTAAAATGTAGGGTCTGGAGGATAAAAGATCGGCACAACATTGAGGGCCGAAGGGCCTTTCGCTGTGCTGTACTGTTCTCCGATCTAAATAGGGAGGGTTACAATGGCACAAAGAGGTTTCAGAAAGCTGGGGAGGATGGGATCTGAATGAAGAGACACAAATAGGAAGGTTTGCTCGGATTGTCGGAGGTAACGCAGACAGCAATGGTCTGATCTGGAGCAGACAACCCAGACTGGGAGGGGTGCGTGGACTGGAGGTAACTTCATAGGGACGGAGGACCATAGAGCCACAAGGTGTTACAGAAATGTGAAGAGCTATAGGACCTGCAGGTGTTCATGGAGATGGGGAGGTTGGGAGGGATGCAGCAGTTTACAGGCATAAGGATGTTGGTAGGATGGGGTGTTACACACAGGCAGGAGTGTTTTTGGAGATTGGAGCAGATTATGGAAATCAAGACTTTTTATAGATTAGAAGAACACACAGCTATGTGGAGAGCAGTCGCGACTGAAGATGTTTATACTTATAGAAAGGCTAAGGTTCTGCAGGTTATTTAGGTATAGAAGGTGCAGAGTTGGACATTTTTACCAGCAGTTAAGGTCAGTAATTTTGGTTGGAGACAGTTTCACAGATAAGGGAGCAATAGTAACCTCCTCCAATTTGGCCAAAGTGGGAAGGGTTGTCAGGGAGGGTAACGTTTACACAGATAGGGGTGTAAGTGCTGGACAAGGTTATGGAGATGAGTAGTTGGATGGAGAGACTGGAGGAGCTTGCATTGACAGGATGAGTGATTGCCACGGGAGGATGCTACACATAAAGTGAGGCTTTTCGGAAGTGGATCAGATAGTCACAGGCATTGGAGTGAGTTCTACAGATCAGGGGTACTGCACGGACTTGAGAGGATTGTACGGTCTCCACAGATTGATTGTATCTTTCGGACTGGAAAAAGATACGAATAGCTTAAAGTCAATGTATGCTGCTTTCTTTTTCCTGAACAGAGCCTCTATATCCCTCAGCAGCCAGGGATCTCTGAACCTGCCAGATTTTCCCTTCACTCAAACACACTGGCCCTGGATTCTTGAGATCACACTTTTAAAAGCCTCCTATTTGTCCGTCATTCCTTTTCCTTCAAACAGACTCACCCAATCGATGGTAATCATAATGTGGAGGAGACGTTGTTGGACTGGGGTGGACAATGTTAAAAATCACACAACACAGGTTCCAGTCCAGCAGGTTTATTCGGAGGCACTAGGTTTCAGAGCGCTGCGTTTTCATCAGGTAGTTGTGGAGGACAATCATAAGGCACAGAATTTATAGCAACAGGATAGCAGTGTCATGGAATGTAATACCAAGCACATTTAGTTTCTGCCTTTCACATTTTAGGATGATCACCTGAGCATTGAAAGCTGGTGCTTCGAAATAAACCTGTTGGACTTAAACCTGCTGTTGTGCGATTTTTAATTCACCCGATCAACCTCTGCTCGATTCTGCCAAATAGCCCCAAAATTGGCCCTGCTCCAGTTTCACACCTTAATCTGTGGACCTATTTGATCTTTTTCCATAGCGAAGTTAAAACTAAGACAGTTGTGGTCACTGGACCCAAAATGCTCTCTGACTGACTATTCAGTCACTTGCCTGACCACGTTGTCTGAGGGGAGGGACAGTGTTGCACCCACCTGAGTAGAGTTAGGCCTTGTTCAAGTTACATCTTGATTTAAGAAAATTTCTTGGACACATTTGACAAATTGAACTCCGTACGGGCCTTTTAGTCTGTGGGTGCCCAGTCCATCCAGGAGAAGTTAAAATCTCCAACCAACTCTACATTATTATTTCATTAGGTACCTGCAAACTCTCTACACATCTGCTCCTCTCGTGTCCGCGGGCTATTTGGGAATCTTGAACACTGTCACAACAGAGTGCCCATCCCTTTTTTGTTTCTAACGACTCAACATATGGCCTCATTTGATGACTCTTAAAGAGTATCCTCTCGATGCGCTGTTGTTCTGCCCTCCCTCATCAAAAGGGCAGCTCCCCTTCCTCACTTACTTGTCCTTCTGACACACCTGTCGCTTCTGTATCCTGGAACACTGAGCTGCCAGTCCTGCCCTTCTCTTAGTCGTGTTTCTGTTATGGTTATAATATCCCAGTCCCCAGAGCAAATCCATGCTCTGAGCTTGTCTTCCTTACCAGTCAGGCCTCGTACATTGAAATAAATGCATATTAAACCAAAAGTCTTTTTCCTCCCTTGACTGTGCCCCTGGATATCCTGAATAGCAAACTTGTTCTCGATGACTGATGCATTTTTCCTCTGACTGGTCGATAGGCCCTCCCTTATTGAGAGGCCCTGCCAAACCTTTTTAAACCCTCCCCGAATAACACTAACAAATCTCCCCGCCGGGATACTGGCGTCCCTCTGGTTCAAGTCAAACCCGTCATCTTGTATAGGTCACCTCTACCTCAAAAGAGATCTCAATGATTCAAATATTACCCCCGCCCCCCGCCCCACCCCTCAGCTCCTCAGCCACACATTTATCCGGCCTATCTTTCTATTTCTATCCTCACTGGGGCAGGTGGCACTGGGAGCAATCTGGAGATCACTTCTCTTGATGACTTGCTTTTTAACTTTGTACCTAACTCCTGATATTCATTTCACAGGACCCCATCCCATTGTCTACCTCTGTCATGTGGGCCGATGTGCACAATGACCGCTCGCTATTCACCCTCCCCTTCAGAATGTTCAGTAACCGCTCAGAGACATCCTTGACCCTGGTTCCCAGGAGGCAGCACACCATCCTGGGGTCTCTTCTGCAGCCACACAGTCTCCTGTCTGTTCCCCTCACAACTGAGTCTCCTATCAGTATCACTTTCATTAGAGAGGATCTGGCAAACATATACTGGGAAGACTATCTGCAGTTTGTCCATATTTGGAAAGTGGGAGTATGTTAAAGTAATACAGTGAGAATTCAGGGCCAGTGTGTTCCTGACGAGGGAATAGTAAAGGCAGCAAATCCAGTGAATACTGATCAAGCGACATCGTGAGTTTGATAAAGAAAACATAGTGCAATAAAACCAGGTGAAGCCATTCAAAAGTATAGGGACTGCAAGGATATCCTTAGAAATGAGGGACACACAATGACCATAAAATATCCTTGTCAGATACTATTAAGGAAAAGTCACAAGGTATTTTATCAGTATGCTTAGAATAAGAGGATTGCTGAGGAAACAGTGAGGCCTGTTAGAAACCAAAGAGACAATCTGTGCATGAAGCCATAGGAAGTAGGTGAGGTCTTCAATGAATAATTCTCATCTGTATTCACACAGGAGCCAGGAATTTTAATTGGGATGGTGAGTTTCGAGAACATGTTAATATCAATACGGAGGAGGTATTAAATGTTTTCATAGGCATAAAGCTGGAGAAATCCCCCGTGCCCAATAAAATGTATCCCAGGCTGTTATGGGAGGTAAGGGAGGAGGTTGCTGGGGCCCTGGTGGATATATTTAATAGCTTTCTGGCCACATATGAAGTGCCGAATGACTGGAGGATAGCTAATGTGGTTCCTTTGTTTAAGAAGGGCAACAGGGATAGGCCAGGAAATTACAGAGCAGGTAGTCTGATAGCAGACGGAGAGAAATTATTGGAAACAATTCTGAGGATGAATCAACACTTACAAAGGTAAGGATCATCTCGGCTCAATCCTCACGGATTTGGGACGGGAAGATGCTGTCTGAGAAATTCAGTGGAGCTTTTTGGAATGGTGTCTAAAAGTATTGATGAGGGCAGTGCAGATGTTACATGGAATTGAATAAGGTCTTTGACAAGTTCACACACGGAAGGCTGATCCAAAAGGAAAGAGCCATTGGGTTCCAAGGCAAGTTGGTAAATTGGATCCACAATTGGTGGACAGACTGCTTCGTGTTTGAAATTCCTTCACCAGTGGGTGTACCACAGGGATCTGTGCAGGAACCATTGTTATTTTTAATGGGCATTAACAACTCGGATGTGAATGCAGAATGAACCATTAGTAGGCTCGCAAATGACATGAAAGGTGAGGTTTTGTCCACAGTGAGGCGGATGATCTCAGTCTACAGTCCGATGTCTTTCAGATGATAATTTGAGCAGGGTTTAGTAGTGATCGAAGTGAGATAATACCCAGTGGGAGGAATGATAAACGACGGACAGACATAATGAACGGTAGGTCGTTGTGGAGTACTGAGGAACACAGGGACCTTGGTGGACAAGTCCATAGATCCCTGAAGGGAGACAGGGTGGGGATTGGACCTGACCTGGGGTGTGATGGGGACCAACATTCTGGTGGGGCAAATTACTGGAACGGCTTGAGAGTGTATAAACTAGTCTGGCAGGGTGTTGGACCTTAAACGGTCATAAAGACAGATAGAAGATTGAGGCTGGTACACAAGTTAAAGAGAGCAATTTCAACAGACAAGGCAGGCAAGAACATAGCAGGGAATAGGGAACAACTGATGATTAACCTGCATTTATTTCAATGCAAGGGGCCTGACAGCTAAGGAAGATGAACGCAGGGGATGGATGGGAATATGGGACTGGGAGATGATAGTTATCATCTGTGCTACTGTCTGAGGTGGAGTTTGCACATTCTCCCCGTGTCTGCGTGGGTTTCCTGCGGGTACTTTGGTTTCCTCCCACAGTCACAAAAATGTGCAGTTTAGGTGAATCGGCCATGCTAAGTTTCCCCTAGTGTTAGGTGAAGATGTAAATGTAGGGGAATGGGTCTGGGTGGGTTATATTCGGAGGGTCAGTGTAGACTTTTTGGACCAAAGGGCCTGTTTCCACACTGTAAGTAAACTAATCTAATCTAATCTAATCATTACAGAAACATTGCTGAGGGAGGGACAGAACCAACAACTCATTGTTTCCAGGTAGAGAGACCACAGGAAGCATAGAAGGGTTGGCAAGAGAGGAAGGACGCGTGGTGGTGGGTTTTGATTGCATGAAACATCACAGCAATACTTAGAGAGGACATTCCTACGGGATCGGCCACTGTGTTAGTGGAACTGTGAAATAAGAATGGGTCATCACTTCGATACAAGTGTACTGACCCTGAATAATCTGTGGCTGACTGAGGAACAAATATGTCGGGAGATCTCCTGCTTGTACCTGACATATGCTTATTTCTTTTTCTGAACTAAAACCTCAAATTTTCTAATCATCCAGCATTCCCTACACCTTACCAGCCCTTCCTTTCACCCTAACAGGAATACTGTATATTGTCTCTGGACTGCCGTTATCTCATTTTGGAAGGCTTCCCAATTTCCAGTGGTAAAGGTTTCATTCTCTCAAATGGAAACTCCCCAATTACTGCATCTCGTGGAATTGCCACTTGAAAGTAATAAAAAAAAAAGAACATTCCAAACAAAGGCTTGGATGTGGTGAGCTCTGGAAAGTCACGTAGATCTGGAAGTCACCATATACACGGAGAGTGCTTTCTACCTGAGCAGCACCAGGTCAGTGTCAGGCACACAGACAGAATGGGCAAATAGATTCACATCTGAGCTCACATCTCCCAGCCTGGGAATCTGAAGCGGTGCACAGCCAATATGGTAAATATCTGCATAAATAGGACAGCAAGATCAGCCAAATAGTCCGATCAAGAAGAGTCAGTCATTCAAATTGTAATATCCTTCAGGTTCCACAATCCATTCTCGGTCCCATCCTGCAGGTTCTATGAATCCAGCTCCCTCTAACCTTCTGCAGGATCCACGTCCCTTCCTACATTTGTACCATCCACCAGGTTCTGCAGCCCTTCCTACTTCTGTAACATGACCCGGACTCTACAACTCTTCCTTCCTCTGCAATGTTCCCCAGAGGGGACTGGAGGGTGATGGGGGTTACAGAGACAGGGAATGATATCAGGATGGGACGGTGTTGCAGATATTAGGAATATGCTGTGGTTAAAAAAAAGAGGTTTCAGGACTTTTGAGGGTTGATGCTAATAAAGGAGGTTACAAAGCGAAGAAGGGTTATCGGGACTTGAAGAGGTTTCACTGTTTCTGAGAGTTGTAGGGATCAGAGGAAGTTACCAAGATAGGGAGGGTTTAATATTGCAGGATTCCACAAACAACCTTTACAAGGGAGGATTCTTGACAGTGTGGAGGAACAGAAGAATCTTGAAGTCCACGTCCATAGATCCCTCAATGTTATCACTCAAGTTGATTGCCTTGTTCAGAAGGTGTATGGTGTGTTGGTTTTCATTAGCAGGGGGATTGGGTTTAAGTTCCACGAAGTTATGCTGCAGCTCTATCGAGCCCTGGTTGGAGAACATTTGGTATATTGTGTTCAGTTCTGGTTGCCTCATTATCAGAAAGATGTGGAAGCTTTGGAGAGGGTGCAGAGGAGATTTATCAGGAGTGGAGGTCGAAGGAAGAAAGGTTGAGGAAATTAGGGATTTTCTCTTTGGAATTAAAAAGGATGAGAAGTGACTTGATAGAAGTGAACGAGATGATTTGATGCCTCGATAGACAGGATAACCAGATACTTTTCCCATTACAAAAATGTCTATAACGAGGGGACATAAATGGAAGGTGATTGGAGAAGGTTTTATGGGAGATGTGAGAGGGTTTTTTTTTTTTACACAGAGAGTGGCAGATGCATGGAATGGACCTCCAATATTTTTAGTGGAGTCCAATATATTAGGGACATTTAATCAACACTTAGATAGGCACATAGATGATAGTAAAATGTAGGGTCTGTAGTTTAGTTTAATCTGAGAGTAGGATAATAAGTCAGTGCAACATCGAGGGCCGAAGGGCCTGCACTGTGCTGTACCGCTCTATATTCTAAATAAAGAGGCTCACAATGGCACAAAGAGGTTTCAGAAAGCTGGAGAGATGGGATCTGAATGAAGAGACACAAATAGGAAGGGTTGCTAGGATTGTCAGGAGGTAACAGAGACAGCAATGGTCGGACCTGGAGCAGACGACCCAGACTGGAAGGGGTGTGTGGACTGGAGGTGGTTTCACAGGGAGCGAGGACCAGAGAGCCACAGGGTGTTACAGAAATGTGGAGAGCTGTAGGGTCTACAGGGGTTCAAAGAGATGGGGAAGTAGGGAGGGATGCAGCAGTTACAGGCATATGTGGAGGGTAGTTACAGATATGTGAAGGGTAGTTACAGATATGTGGAGGGTGGTCGTGACTGAAGATGTTTCCAGTTATTGAAAGGCTTAGGTTCTGCAGGTTATTTAAGTATAGAGGATGTGGTGTCTGATAATTTTACCAGGAGATAAGGACATCCATTTTGGTTGGAGACAGTTTCACAGATAAGGGAGCATTAGTAACTCCTGCAGTTTGGTCAAAGTGGGACAGTTTGTAGGGGAAGGTGACATTTACACAGATAGTGGTGTAAGAGATGGAGAAGGTTATGGAGATGAGTAGATGATGGACAGACTAGAAGACCTGACAATGACAGGATGGATGATAGGCAAGGGAGGATGTCAGACAGATAGTGAGTCTTTTCGGAACTGGATCAGATAGTCACAGTCATTGCAGTGACATCTACAGATCAGGAGTGCTACAGGGACCTGAGAGGATTGCAGGGTCTCCACAGATTGATCATATCTTTAGGACTGGAAGAAGATACGAATAGCTTAAACTCTATGTATGCTGTTTGCTTTTTCCTGAACAGAGCCTCAATATCCCTCATCAGCCAGGGATCCCCCGAACCTGCCAGATTTTCCCTTCAGTCTAACAGGGACATACTGGCCCTGGATTCTTGAGATCACACTTTCAAAAGCTTCCCGTTTGCCAGTCATTCATTTTCCTTCAAACAGACTTGCCCAATCGATGGTCGTCATAATGTGGAGAAGCTGATGTTGGACTGGGGTGTACAAAGTTAAAAATCACACAACACGAGCCTACAGTCCAGCAGGTTTAGCTGGAGGCACTAGGTTTCGGAGCGCTACATCATCAGGTGGTTGTGGAGCACAATCATAAGGCTCAGAATTTATAGCAACAGGATTGCAGTGTCATGGAATGTAATATCAAACACATTTAGTTTCAGACTTTCAAATTTTAGGATGATCATCTGCGCTTCGAAAGCTAGTGCTTCAAAATAAACCTGTTGGACTATAACCTGGTGTTGTGTGATTTTTAATTCACCCAATCTACCTCTGCTCGATCCTGCCTAATGGCCCCAAATCTGGCCCTGCTCCAATTTCACACCTTAATCTGTCAAGCTGTCTGATCTTTTTCCATAACAATGTTAAAACGAAGATAGTTGTGGTCACTGGATCCAAAGGATAGGCCAGGTAATTACAGAGCAGATAGTCTGACAGCAGGGGGAGGGAAATTATTGGGAACAATTCTGAGGGACAGTTTGAATCAATAACTGGAAAGGCAGGAAACAATTAGGGATAGTCAACACGGATTTGGTAAAGGAAGACCCTGTCTGATGAATTCAGCTGAATTTTCTTTGAAATTATGATTGAAAATGTTGATGAGGGCAGTGCAGATGTTGTGGGTTCCTTGGAGTTCACTAAGGCCTTTGACAAGGTCCCACATGGAAGGCTGGTCCAAAAGGGAAGAGCCATTGGGATCCAAGGCAAGTTGGCAAATTGGATCCAAAACTGGTGGAGGGTTGTTTCTGTGATGAGAAGCCTTTCACCAGCGGGTGTACCACAGGGATCTGTGCAGGACCCATCGCTGTTTATTATGTACATTAATGAATTGGATGTGGTAGCAGAAGGTTTACAGATGACATGAAGGGTGAGGGTGTTGTCCACAGTGAGGGGGATGGTCTCAGGCTATAGTCTGAAGGTTGAGGTTGGGACTGAATTTCAAGCGTCATTTCAATCGTTAAGGCAGACAAGAGCACAGCAGGCAATGAGGGAAAACCGATCAATTAAACTGCACTTACTTTGATGAAAAAGGCCTGACAGATAAGGCAGATGAGCGCATGGCATGGATGGCAACATGGGACTGAAATATCACAGGTATTACAGAACAACAGCTGAGGGAGGGACAGGACCGGCAGCTCAATGTTCCAGGGACAGATGCGAGAGGAAGGACAGAACAGGAAACAAAAGTGGACGGAGAGTGGAGTTCTTGATTCGTGAAAAAAAATACTGCAGCACTTAGACATGGTATGCCTGGGGATCGGCCAGTGAAATTCTCTTAGTGGAACTGAGAAATAAGAATGAGTCATTGCTTTGATATGACTGTATTACAGACCCCCAACAGTCAACGGGAAATAGAGCAGCAAATGTATCAGGAGATCGCAGACATCCAAGCATAATAGGGTTGTAATGGTCGGGGATTTTAATTTTCCACACCTAGACTGGGACTGCCATAATGTATACAGCTTGGATAGGAGGAATTTGTTCAGTATGTTCAAGAAAACTGTCTCAGTCAATATGGAAATGGCCTGACTGCAGAAAGGGATAAAACCTGACCTCCCCTTGGGAATCAAAAGTACGGAAAGGGACTGAAGTGTCTGTAGGGGAGCACTTTGGCAAAATTACCACACCTCTATCAGTTTGAACATAAATTTCATGTCAGAACTTACTGTGGAGAAACTCTGGGGAAGTCAGGGAAATAAACAATGTTGTCTTCACAAGAGTCCACATTGGCGAACATGAAGTACTGAAGGTTTTAAAACGCATAAAAATTAGACAACTCTCTCTGAACTAATCAGGTGTATCCCATGACATTGGGGAGGGAGGTGGTTATGGAAGAAATTGCGGGGTCCCTTAGAGAGATATTTCTATCAAAGACAGCTACAGGTAATGAGCTGGGAGTCTGGAGGGTCATTAATGTTGTGCCAGTATTTAAGAAAGGCTGTGAGTGGAAGCCAGGGACCTAAACACTAGTTACCTTGATGTCAGTGGTGCGAATGTTGTTGGAAGCGATTCTGCGGGACAGGAGTTACATGCATTTGGAAAGGCAAGGATTGATTAGGGATAGTCAGCACAGCTTTGTGCATACGAAGTAGTGTCTCGCAAACTTGACTGAGTTTGTTGAAGAGGTGGTTAACAAGATAGATGAAGACAGAGCAGTAGATACTGTCTATCCTGACTTCAGCAAGGCCTTTGACAGGGTTTATCCTGGTGCATTGGTTAGTAAGGTTAGATCACATGGGATCAGGGAGAGCGAGACAAACGGACACAAAATGGGCTTGACAGTAAGAGACAGAGGGTAGTGGGAGAGGGTTGTTGTGTGGACTGGAGGCTCTGACCAGCGGTGTGCCATAAGGATTGGTGCTGGGGCCACATGTGCATTATTTACATAAACGAGAATATAGGAATTATTGTTAGTAAGCAAAATAAGTGTTACAGTGGGGAGTGAAGACAGTTATCGAAGAGGCTCTTGTTCAACTGGACAAGTGGGTCAAGGAATGAAAGATGGATTTTAATTAATGGATTTTGTTAAGACAAAACAGGGACGACTAATACTGTTAATGGTAGGGCCACGTTCAATGCTGTCGAACAGACAGTGAGACCAAGGGGTGCAGTGACATTGTTCCTTGTCAGTGGTGTCACAGGTGGACAGGGTGGTGAAAGCGGATTAGGTACACTTGCCCGCATGGGTCAGAGCATTGAGTTGGTACATCATGGTACGGCTGTACAAGACATTGCTGGGTCCCCAGTTGGAGTACTGTGTAGAATCCTGATTTTCCCGATTTAGGAAGCATTTTCTGAAACTGTACAGACAGAGCAAAGACTGACGAAGATGTTACTGATACTGGAGGGTTTGACTTATAAGGATGTGATGGATAAGCTGGAAAGCACAACAGTGGGAATGAGATAGCTTTGGCAGATAAGGATAAGGAGAATGCAAGGAAATTCTACAGCATACAAGTACAAAAAAGCAACTAGAGAGACAATAAGGCCCCTCAGGTGTGGAACCACAGGAGATGGGCGAGACCTTAAATGAATATTTCATGTCAGAACGTACTGTGGACAATGACTAGGAAACAAAGGGAAATAAATAGTGATGTCTTGTAAAGAGACCCCATTACAGGAGAGGTGATGCTGGATGTCTTAGAACACAAATGTAGAAAAAGCCCTAGGTCCTGAACAACTGTATCCCAGAACATTGTAGCAAAGTAGTGGCAGGTACACGAGCAGAAATATTTATATCATTGTCCTTCGTATTTCCATTGGGCGTAGGTGGCTGAGGGGTGACCTTATAAAGGTTTATAAACCATGAGGGGTACAGGTAAGGTGAATAGTGAAGGTCTATGTCCCAGGGTAGGGGAGTCCATAACTAGAGAGCAGAAATTTGAGGTGGGAGAGGGAAGTCTTAAGAGTGATCAGAGGAGAACATTTTTCACAGAGAGCATGGTGCACGAATTGAATGAGCTGCCAGGGGAAGTGATGGAGAGAAGCACAATGACAACATGAAAAAGACATTTGGGTGGATACATGGAGAGGAGAAGGTTTGAAGGAATACCGGCCAATTGCAGAGAAACGCGACTCGTTCAGGAACCTTGTTCAGCATCGACTAGTTGGATCGAAGCAAAGGTTCTGTTTCCGTGCTGCATGACTCTGTCATTGGAGGAGGAGACGACCGAGATAAGGCACACTGTAGACACTGAAGCAAGTTACAGAGATAGGGGTGGTAGTCTGGAATGCGGCTCATTTCAAATATGTGGAGGGACTATAGGGAAGGGAGGAAGTTACAGGGTCAGGAACTGTTATAGGAGTTAAAAATTATTGAAGACACCGGTCTATGTGACATGCCATAGATACAATGTTGGAGATGGAAATACAGAACAGAAATCACAGGCAGCATTCCCACCCTCTCTTGGGAAGCCTGCTTTCCCCTCTGTTGTACGATGTTCACTAAGACAGCACAGCCTGTGACTGTGACACTCCCGATACTGTCTGAGTACAACATAACTTACAGCAGGGGTGGTGATTGAGCCTGAGGTGTGTCTGTACTCTGCTCCCCCTCCAGCACTGTATCTATGTCATGTCTTGTTAGCCGATATATGGAGCCCTCTCATTGCTCTCTGCTCTGTGCACTGTAAGTGATCTTACCTCACTGCAGGATTTATTGAAGGATCCAGATCTCCCTTCCCTTTGTCTCTCTGTCGGACCAACCATCTTCAATGTGGTGATGGACGAGACACCCAGCAGCTGTGAAATTTATTGAATCAGGACCTTCCTGAGTACCTACAGGAGACAGACAAATAGACAGAATGGGAATTTATACTGATATAGTGAGAGTTACACACGGAGAATGGTCCTTAGTAAAACAGAGATCTGGAAAGTCCCAGACTCCGTCCCTGGCCTGTGCTGCTGCATCTCTCTGGAGTGGAGAATTCTGTTGGCTCAGGATCTGGAGTAGCTATAAAAGCGAGGGGCATTGACAGAGACAGCAATTAGACCCACACAGTGAGGGATACCACATGGAGAGAGATACTGAGTGATATCACCAGAGTGCTGGAAGGTATCAGGCTCAAACAATCATGTCAGAAGGCTTCAGAATCAAACAATTGTGTGGGAAGAAGGGGTTCTGCTTCATGATTGTATAACTGGTCAGGAATGACCAATCTGTGAGCAGGCGAAGTGATGGCCTAGTGGCATTATTGCTAGAGCATGTATCCAACACCTCAGCTAATGTTCAGGGGAGACAAGTTTGAATCCCACCATCAGAAATGGGGGAATTTGAAAACAATACTTTTAAAGATAATAATTAATAATCCATAAATAACTATGCGACAATAGCTGATGTACAAAAAGTACTTGTCATTTCGAGAAGGACACCTACCTATCCTCACATGGTCTGCACAACATACCCACAGCAAAGTGTTTGTCTCTCAATGACCCTCTGAAATGGCTGAGCAAGTTACTTAGTTCAAGGGCAGCTGGGGCTGGGAAAGAAAGGCAGGTCAGACAGAGATACCGACATCCCATGAGTTAATAAAAACAATCCCGTTGCACTGGGCCCCACTGGAACCATGATGGGACAAGTGTCCTGGCCAATCATGTCGGTAGGTTTATGGACAAGGCTGTAAACTGACAGAGAGGATGCAGAGACAGGATTCAGGTGAAAGGAGCTTTCCAAATCCCAATAGAAAAGGGAAACATCGGAACAGCATGGGAATGTGCCTGAAGACAAACAGAAAGGAACAGGATGGGAAAAAGTTTAGTTAAAACCGTACATCAGTGAATCAGTTTGTGACAGGAAATTGTGGGAAAGAGTAAATTATGTTTTGTTTGGAATGGACAAAGTCTCTGCAATGGGGTAGATGGATTTGTGACACAGAGATAAAAGAGATTTAGACAGCAGAGAGATGTGGCTCCAGGGTGAACAAAAGGTGGAACATAAGTATTCAATGGTTCACAACCTTGTGGAAATTCTGGAGAAATGGGCAACGCTAACAATAATGGGTAAGAAAGGCTTTACAGAGAAAGCATTTGGTCTCATATCATGAAGTAGAGTCAGTCTGAATGTACATTCTGGCTACTACTTGCCAAGGACACAAGCAGCAAAACAGTTTCAGCAACCGAACAGCATTTCATTGCTCATCACTGCGATGAATAGGAATCAACTGGAATTTTTAATAAAAGCATTGTGATAATTTTGGGAAACTTCAATATTCCCAAAATCTGGGACATTCACACTGACAATTGCGATATTGGAGGGGGAGTTCATGGAATTTTTTTTAAGTGTTTCTTTGAATAATACATTGTGCAACTGGCTAGGGATGTAACTATCTCAGAGCGACCGTTGTATGATGAAACTTAGTGAATGAGTAATGTCACCTGGAGAGATCCTCTGGGAAATTGTGAGAAAATGCAGTTCAAAGAAATATAAAGTTTTAAAGTGAATCACAGAAAGGACAAGCTACAACTACAAACAAAAATAGCCAATTACATGAGTTTGAGAGGAGAACTGACCAAAATAAACAGGCGAAACAGACTGAAACGTGTGTCTGTAAATGAACAGTGGAAAACATTTGAAGCAACAGTGTAAATCATTCAAATAAAGGACATTCCATTGAAACAGACATAACTTCAACAAGAAACCCCCACTGGTCCCTTACTCAGGACAAAAGGGTTCATACTAGATTATGAGGCTGAGAAGATCACCAAAAAGTACTTAAAATCCTGAAGTAAGAGAGTGTTTTAGGAGTAAGTCTAAAAGGGATTGCAACGGGTCTGCTACCAGGGGGAGGGCATTGGGAAGGGGTAATAATGTCAGGGCATATTGAAACGATAGGAACAGGGAGAATTGAAGGTGCTGGAGGTGGTGAGAGTGTTACAGAGAGTGGTCATGGCCTGAACGATGTTACAAAGCCAGTATGGATTGCTGCAGTTGGAGGGATGTGCAGAGGTAGGGAGGGTCATAGGTATTTTTATTGATTCATTCATGGGATGAGACTGCCACTAATTCGACCATCAATCTTCCGCCCCCCACTGCTACTTGCCCAGATGGTAGCTCGTAGTCAGCCAAATTGTTGTGGGTCTGGAGTCACGTGTAGGCCAGACCAGGTTAGAGTGTCAGATATCCTTCCCTAAAGGAAGTAAGTGAACTAGATGAGTTCATCCTGCTGATTGACAATGGTTTCATGGTGGTCTTGCTAATGTCTTGTACAGATACACCATGACATCCTTCTCCTACTCTCAATGCTCTGACCAATGAAGGTAACCATCCCAAACACCTGCTTCACCAGCCTGTCTACCTGTGACACCACTTTCAAAGAACTGTGTACCTGCATCCCTGGGTCTCTGATTGACAACACTACCTAGGGCCCGAACATTAACTGTACAAGTCCCACCCTGGTTTGTTTCACCAAAATGGCACACTTCACATTTATCTAATTAAACTCCATCTGCTATTCTTCATCCCACTATCCCAATGTACTGTTCATCCTGTTGTATCATAGATAACCTTCTTCACTGTCCAGTTTACCACTAATTTCAGTGTCACTCAAAAAACGTACTTACCACAAAACCAATATTGCCATCCAAACCATGTATCCAAATGACAAACAACAGTGGGCCCACTACACCGCTGGTCACATGCCTCCAGTCAGAAAAACAAAATGTCTCCCATCATCCTCTGTCTCCTACCATCAAGCCAATTTTGTATCCAGTTGACTAGATCCTCCTGAATTCCATATCCTTTTCTATTGATATGAGCTTATTCCCTGTTTACCATACAGGCACAGAACACAGAACAGTCCAGCACAAGACCCTTCGGCCATGATGCCATGCCAACCGTTTATCTGACTGTACGATCAAACTAACTTACGTACCCTTCATTTTATTATCATCCATGTGCCCATCCAGAAGTATACTAAAGGTCCCGAATGCATCTAATTTTACTGCCACCACTGGCAGTGCATTCCACTCACCCACCACTCTATATGTAACGAACCTACCTCTGAAATCTCCCCTTCACCATCCGTGAATCACCTGAAAATTATACCCCCTTGTAATAGCTATTTACGTCAGGGTAAAAAATGTCTCTCACTATTCACTCTCTCTGTGCCTCTCATCATCATGTTCACCTCTACCAGGTCACCACTCACCCTTCTTCACTCCAATGAGAAAAGCCTTAGCTTGCTCAAGCTTTCTTCATAAGACATGCTCTCCGGCACAGGCAGCATCCTTGTAAATCTCCTCTTTACCCTCTCTCAAGCTTCCACATCCATCCTGTAATGAGGGAACCTAAACTGAACACAATATTCCAAGTGGGGTCTAACCAGAGCTCTATAGAGCTGCAGCATAACCTCACGGCTTTAAAACTCAATCCCCAAACTAATGAAATCACACACAATATATTCCTTCTTAACAAGCCTATCAGCTTGTGTGGCAACTTTGAGGGATCTCTGGACTTGGAACCCAAGTTCCCTCTGTTCCTCCACACTGTCAAGGATCCTACCTTTAACCCTGCATTCTGCTTTCAAATTCAGTCTTCCAAAATGAATGACTTCACACTTTTGCAGATTCAACTCCATCTGCCACTTCTCAGCCCAGCTCTGCATCCTTTCATTTGCAACCAACAACAGCCCTCCACACTATCAGCCATTCCACCAACCTTCGTGGCATTGCCAAACTTACTTACCCACTCTTCCACTCACATCCAAGTCATTTATAAAACCACAAAGAGCAGAGGTCCTGTCACCTCTCCCTGCAGAAAACCACTGGTCACTGAGTTCCAGGGTGAATGCTTTCCATTCATCATCACCCTCGATCTTCTATGGGCCAGGAATTCTGTATCCAGACAGACAGGTTTCCCTGTTTCCCATGTCTCCGTACTTTCTGAATGAGCCATAAAGGTGTTTTGTCACATCGCCAAAGGACTCAATAAGATTTGTAAGGCATGACCTGCCCCTTACAAAGCCATGCTGACTATCTCTAATCAAACTATGGTTTTCCAAGGAATTATAAATCCTGTCTCGGAGTCTTCTCCAATAATCTGCACACCACAGACATAAGACTGACAGGTCTGAAATTCCCAGCGTTATCGGTATTCCCTTTCCTGAACAAGGGACTAACATTTGCCGCCCTCCAACCATCTGGTACAACTCCAGTGGACAGTGAGGGCGCAAAGGTCATTGCCAAGTGCACCGCAATCTCTTCCCTCACTTCGTGTAGTAACTTTGGGCACATCCCGTCTAATCCAATAGACTTATCTATTCTTATGTTTTACACAATACTCAGCACATCCACTTTCTTAACATCAATCTGTTCACATATATCAGCCTGTTTCACGCTATTCTCACAAATGACAAGGTCCCTATCAGTAGTGAATACTGAAGCACAGTCTGCAAAAAGGAAATCCCCTACCTCCTGTGACTCCAGGCACAAGTTCCCTCCACTATCCCTGATCGGCCCTACCCCCACTCTGTCCATCCTCTTGTTCCTCACATAAGTGGAGAATGCCTTACGGTTTTCCTTAATCCTTCACAACAAAGGTTTTTCATACACCCTTCCAGCTGTCCTAAGTCCATTCTTCATTTCGTTCCTGGTACCTTCAGAGAATCCCTACAGTGTGGAAACAGGCCATTTGGCCCAAAACCTCCATATCAACCCTCCAAACTGTACCCCAACCAGAACCATTCCCCCAACCTAATTCTCTCCATTTGCCCCGACGTATGCACCAAACCTACACATCCGTGAACACTATGGGTAATTTAGCATGGCTGAGTCACCTGACATGCACATCCTTAGGCTGTGGGGGAGACCGGAGCACCTGGAGGAAACCAATGCTGACACGGGGAGAACGTGCAAACTCCACACAGACAGTCACCTGAGGCTGGAATCGAAATGGAGTGCGTGGTGCTATGAGGTAGCAGTGTTAACCACTTGGCCATCGTGCTATTCCATGTTACCCTCTAGAAACCTATCTGACCCTTGCTTCCTCAACCTTAAATAAGCTTCCTTCATCCTCTTGACTAGATGTTCTACATCCCTTTCAACCTTGTTAAATGCTTCGCTGTCCATGTGGACAATGTTGACTGCTCTGCCTTCATCGATCTCTTGGCCACCTGCTTGAAGAGTCAATTCAGTTTGTGAAACACGGTTTTCCACACACAAAGTCATGCTAACTATCTCTAATCAGCCCTTGCCTTTCCAAATACACATAGCTCCTTTCTCTCAGAATCTCCTCCAACAAACTCCCCACCACTGGGCTCACTGGGCTGTAATTTCCTGCCTTTTCCCTGCAGCCCTTATGTGATGGAACAGCATAATGTTCCCTCCAGTCTTCCGACACCTCACTGCGTCTGTTGATAATATAAATATCCCTGTAAGGGACACGGCAACCTCTTCCCTAGCTTCCCACAATATTCTAGGATAAACCTAATGAGCTAGGGTCATTAGGTTTATCCTCGGCTGATCCTGGGAATGGAGGGAGTTTCTAATGAGAAGAGGTGGAGTAGGTTGAGGTTGAACCCATTGAAGTTTAGATAATGAGAGAGAAATGGAATGAATCATCCAAGAAGGCAGAGCAGTCAACATTGTCCACATGGACAGCGAAGCATTTAACAAGGTTGAAAGGGATGTAGAACATCTAGTCAAGAGGATGAAGGAAGCTTATTTAAGGTTGAGGAAGCAAGGGTCAGATAGGTTTCTCTGATCGGGCAGATGCTGGGAAGTTAGAAAATAGAACAGTAGAGCACAGCAACAGGTCCTTCAGCCCACCACGTCTATGCTGTCCATGATGCTATTCTAAATCATACCATCTGCCTGCACATGGGTCCATAACCCTCTATTCTCTGCCCGTTCATGTCTAAATGCCACTTCAAAACTTTACTCGCATTTCTGTTTCTATGACCTTGCTTGGCAACTTCCACTCTCTGTTAAAAGAAACTTGCCTCACAAATGTCATTTAAACTTGCTCTTTCTCACCTTAAATCTCTGCGCTCTAGTATTTGAAAGTTACACATTGGAAAAGAGATTCTGACTATCCACATTATCTATCCCGTCCTAATGTTATATCCCTGTACCTGATCGCCTGTCAGCCTCTGATACTCTCATAAAGCAATCCAACTTTGTTTAATTTCCTCTTAACACCTAAGACACCCTTAAAAACATAACACAGGTAACGTGCTGATAAACCACTTTTGTATCCTGTCCAAAGACTCCACATGCTTCCTGTTTTGTGGAGATGAGAACTGCGCACAGTACTCCAAATGTGACCAAACAAACATTTGATACAATTACAGCATCAAATGCAAACCACTTTACCCAACGTTGTGACCGATTAAGGCCAGTGCTCCATTTGCTTTCCTTCCCATCTGAAACACTTCTGTTGCCATTTTCAGGGAGTTACTGACTTGCACCAAGATCCTTCTGTATATCAATATCCCTCAGTATGCTAACTTTCTTCTTGAATTTGACATCAGCTCACACTTGTCCAGATTAAACTCAATTTGCTATTTCTGTCTACACTCCAACTGTTCTGTAAACTCCTGCAGATTTTAATGAATCAGGGAAACAAGAGTTTTGTGGAAAAGGCAGGAAAGTAGAGTTGAACAGTATCAGATCAGCCATGGTCTGATTGAAGGACAGTGCATACCCAATGGGCCAAATGGCCTCATTCCCCTCCTGCCTTACATCTCATAGTCTGAGCACAAACTCAATATGTCCTGCATAATATTATGGATCTCTGCTCACAAAACTCCTTTATAATGGGATTATTGGATATTTATTAGTACACAGCTTTTGATCTACAAATATGATATGATGTTATAGAAAACCATCTCACATACAATCCAGGATTCTATCCATTACAGCACTGATAGTCATTGCTGTATCAGTCGGCATGGAGACCACTGTCACATACAGTTACTGTACTGCCCTTGTCATAAGTACATTCAGTGTCCTTACTGTAACCATATTGACATTCCCATCACTGGTTGGTGCCTACAAAAGAACTCCTGCTAATGGTTGCTGCTGCTTGTTTATTCTCAGCTCCACTTTTCATATTCAGATTCATATGACTGTCTCATTAATGCATTAACCTCATCCTTCCTTCACAACTTGTTGGGTTTTTGCCTAGTCTGCCGATTGGGACTAGATTGGGTTGGGATATCTGCTCAGCATGGATGGGTTGGCTCGAAGGGTCGGTTTCCATGCTGCACATCTCTCTGACTCTATGGCTCTATCCCAACAAACCTTCAGCATTCACCTCCCAGCGATGGTCATTCAGCAGCGAACAGATAGTTCCATCATATCTGTTCACTGTCATTCCATCTGCCTTATGTCGAATACAGGGAGTCATTCCTCAGTAGTGGGGAGGTTGAACAGATGCGTAGAGGTTACAGAGATAGGGAGGCTTATAGGGACTCGAGGATGTTAGAGTTAAACAGAGTTACATCTGGTCAAGAATGTCAGCGGGACAAAGGGGTTTGGGGATTGGAGGAATTTACAGAGATAGAGGGAGTTAGATTAGATTCTGGAGATAGGGAATAGGGGTGGAGAAAGGAAGAGGTAGGCAGGCTGAGAGGGACAGACAGGGAGCTGTTTCATCTAGGAGAGTATTGTGTATACTAACAGAGATATGGAAGGTTGTCGTGACTGAAGATGTTTACAGATATAAGGCGGTTTCTAGGCTCTGGAGGCTACATAGATCGGAAGGCAATGGAGAATGCCAGGTTACTGGGTTGGAGACAGTTACACAAATGGGGGCGTTGCACAAACTGAAAGAGGTTCCTGTGGTCGCGAGGGGTATGGTGTCGGGAATGAGGGTGAAATTTAACAAGATAAAGATCAAAGAATTGGAGAAGGATAAGCAGATTACAATTTTTTCACAGCTAAGGAAGTGTTGTAGGAACTGGAGAAGATTACCTAGGTAGGGACCGATGGAGAGGTTAAAGTCAAATACAGTGACATGGAGGGTGGTATTGGTGGGAGATGCTTACAGGGATAGACAGGACTGTCAGGGTTTACAGGCATGAAGGAATTTAGTATCTACTGCAGAAGTATAGGAATTAGGGTGCTAGGGATTGGAGAACCTGACAGAGACAGAGATAGAGAGAATGGTGTGGAGATTCCAAACAGAGGACGCATTATTGGGACTGGAGAATATTACAGAGATCACTAACACAGCATGGGCCAGGATTGATGCCTGCGATCCTCCTTGCTGTTGCATTGAGGACCAGTGCAGCAAAGGTGAAAGCAGGACCCTCACAAGATGGTGGAAATGAAGCCTAGAATGTTGCTGTTCCTTGCCCAGCTCTGTATCCATGTCCTGTCTTCCGTGTCTGAATATAGAAGTCTACTACTTCCACCCTGTACTGTTTACTGTGAGCGATCTTACCGGCTGTAGGATTTACTGAAGGCTCCAGATCTCCCTCTCCATCTCTCTCTGGCTAACTAACCAGCTTCAATGAGGCGATGGATGAGACAGGAGTTAGGAACATCCTGATTACCTGCACGAGACAGAAATAGACAGAATGGGAAATTAGACTGATGTAGTGAGGATAACACATGCAGAGTGGCACTGAGTCCAGCAGAGATCTCGGAAATCCCAGTCTCCATCCCTTGCCTGAGCTGCTGCATCTCTCTGGAATGGAGAATTATGTTGACTCAGGATCTCAGACCATCTGTAAGAGGGAGAAATGCTGAAAGAGGCAGCAAATAGACTGACACAGCGAGGGATACCACATGGAGAGATACTGAGTAATAACACATTATTAGACACTGCATTAACAGGGAATTGTTTGAATTTGTAAGAAAGGCACTGGGATAATTGTGAGGGGATTCAACCTTCCTATCTCATCATCTCTTTGGCGGTGGGTCACAGACGAGGCTGAATCTCTCCCACTCTTGGGCGGTGCGGGTCCTGAGTTGGCTGTACAGACCGATGTTACCTTTCACAGATTCTGTTAAACTTGGGGCAGAAGGTGGCCATGGGAAGCGGGTGGGTGGGGCGTTGGTGTGGCAGCACGCTCCTTTGCTGTTTTCACCTGGATTCCTATTTTTCCCCACAGCAAGTCGAGGTGCTCAACACCTTCCCAATGTTCCTTCCCCACTTCAGACAGCCTTGGCCCAGGACTTAACGGATTTGATTAAAAGATGAAAAAAAAACTATCAATTCTGAAGAAGCCAACATTTAGAAATGTGGACACATTTGTTAAAGAAATCGCGAGGTAGTCTCCGAGCAGGAGGAGTGCAGTAGGAAGAGGAAACGTCAGCGTTTAATCAGATGATCAGAACAGGGAGAATTGAAGGCGCTGGAGGTGGTGAGGGCAAAGGCCTGAACAATGTTACAAAGCCAGTACGAATTGCTGCAACTAGAGCTGTTTGCTGAGGTCGGGATGGGCATCTGTATTTTCATTGATTCATTCATGGCCTGAGGATGTCAGCGGATGGACCAGCATACATTACCCCAGTGCTAATTGCCCAGAGGCAGCTCAGAGTCAGCCATATTGCTGTGGGTCTGGAGTCACATATAAGCCAGACCAGGCAAGAATTCCAGATGTGCCTCTCTAATGGACATATGTGAACTAGTTGGTTTTTACAAGATAATCAACAATGCTTATACGGTGGCCTCACTAATATCCTGTACAGATACACCATGACATCCAAACTCCTACTCTCAATGCTCTGCCCAATGAAGGGTAACCATCTCAAACGCCTGCTTCACCAGCCTGTCTAGCTGTGACGCTACTTTCAAAAAACTGTGTACCTGCGTCCCTGGGTCATTGATTGACAACAGTACCCAGGGCCCAAACATTAATTGTACAAGTCTAGCCTGGTCTGCTTTACTACAATACAACATCTTGCATTTCTCCATCTGCTATTCCTAACCTCACTGGTCCAGCAGTAGTGTTGATTCCATTGTACTCTTCGATAACCCTCTTCACTGTCCACATTATCACCAATTTCAATCTCACTCACACACGTGCTAACCATGACTCCTGTATTATCATCCAAACTGTTTATATAAAGGATGCACAACAGTGACCCAGCACTGAACCCCATGGCACACCGTTGGTCACAGGCCTGCAGTTTGAGCAGCAACCCTCTATGAACACGCTCCGTCTCCTACCGTCAATCCTGTTTTGTATCTAGTTAGTGAGCGCTCCCTGGTTATGTGTGATCTAAACTTACTAACCAGTCTGCCATGCAGAACCTTGTCAAAGGCCTTGATAAAGTTCATGTGGACATCATGTCCTGCTCTGCTTTGACCTCTCACTTGTCTATCTCCACACTCACATTTGAGGCATGATTTACCATGCACAAAGGCATGCTGACGATTGTTAATCTGTCCTTACCTTTCCAAAGGCATGATGATCGTTTCTGTCAGAATCTCCGCCAACTTACCACCCCTGCATCAGTCTCACTGGGCTGTAGTGGCTGTTGATGATGCAAATATCTCTGGGAGGGGCCCTGCAATTTTCTCCCTCGCTTCTCACAAGGCGCTGGGATACATCTGATCATGTCCCAAGGTTTTATCTAACTTCTTGCATTTTCAGATATCCAGCATCTCCTGTTCTCCAATGTGCTCTCTTTTCAATCCCTATGCATTTTCCCAGGTTCCAGAGCTTCCATGTCTTTCTCCGTAGTAAATCCGAACACAAAATATTTGTTCAGTATCTCCCCCATTAGCAGTGATTCCACACAGACAGCCTCATTGACCTTTCAGGGGCCCTATTCTCTCCCAAGCTAATTTTTAGCCCTTGTTGAAACTTGTCAAAATGCTTCTGAAGTGTCAAATATCCCTCTACCGCAACTAGCCTCCCCCACCCTTATCTATTCTGCCATTTAAGGTCACACCAAAATATAGAATCCAACAGATTGAAAAATATTCCTCTTTTATAAAATCCTGCGTCTCCCATTGTTTCTAAGCATCCAGTTATCATTTATTGTCATAGCCTTTATAACACATTCCAGCACGTTCCCGACTTACTGTCAGGCTAACACTATTTGGTTTCAGACTGACAACAGAAAGGGTTAAGGGAGTTCTTGTTTATCAATCTGAAAAAAAGGTAGCTCGCAGGGTCAGCAGGTAATAGAGAAGGCAAAGCAAATGCAGGCATTTATTACAGAGGGAATGGAGTTTAAAAATAAGGAGGTCTTGCTAAAACGATGCCAGGTACAAGTCAGACCACACCTAGATTATAATGAACAGTATGCATGCCCTAAGTAAAGGCATTCTTTTATTGGAGGCAGACCAGGGAAGCTTCACTCGGCTGATCCTGGAGATGGCGGGATATTCCAATGAGAAGAGGTGGAGTAGATTGACCTTGAACCCATTGGGGATTTGAAGAATGGGAGAGAAATTGAATGAAACATCCATGATTCGGAGGGGCTTTGACAGGCTAGATGTCGTTAAGTTAGAAACTAGAACAGTACAGCACAGTAATAGGCCCTTCAGCCCACCATGGCTGTGCTGACCATGATGCTATTCTAAACTAATCCCATCTGCCTGCACATGGTTTATATCCGTCTTTCTCTGCCTGTTCATCTTTCTGTTTAAATGCCACTTCAAAACTTTGCTCTCGTTGCCACCTCTCCCTCCTCCTAAGCAGCTTCCACCCTCTCGGTAAAGAAAACTGGCCTCTTTTATCTCACTTAAAACTTCTCACACTCACCTTAAACCGAGGTGCACTAGTATTTGATATTTCTACATTGGAAGAAGGATTCCAACTATCCACACTATTCACGCCTCTCCTAATGCTATATACCTGTACCCGGTCACCCCTCGCAAAACAATCCAACTGTGTCCAACCTCCTTACAGTAAACACATTCTCGACCAGGCAACATTCTGCCAACCCTCAGTTGCAACCTCCTTCCTGTAGTGTGGCGATGAGAATGACATGCAACCTTCCAAACATGGCCGAATGAAGTTTCATTCAGTCATAACATGACATGCAAACGCCTGTACTCAATACTGTGACCAATGAAGGGAAACCTACCATACTCCTCCTTTACCACCACATCCTATTGTGTTGTTATTCTGAGGGATTTGGATCCAAGGTCATCTGTTTATCAATGTTTCCATATAGTCAATTAGTGTACTTCTCTCTTCTATTTGACTTCAGAAATGCATCACTTCACACCTGACCCGATTAACTTTGATTTGCGATTTCTCTGCCCAGCGTACCAGCTGATCTGCACACTGCTGCAGCCTTTAACACTCTTCCCCGCTGTCCACAATTCCCCTAACTATCCCTAATCATTACATGGCTTTCCAAATGTCGTCTGCAAAATACTAAGCAAACTGCTGACCTTTTCATCTGAATGACAGATATAAATTACACACAGACACCGCAGCACTGATCCTTGTGAAACAGCATTGGCCACAGACGTCCAATCAGAATTGACCACTGCACATGCCTCTGCCTACTATCACCAAGAAAATATTGTATCCAACTTACCAACGGGCATGGATTGTGATTTGGTCGTGCAGATCCCCCTTGCTATTTGGAAGCTGTCCATTCAAAATGACTCTGTATTTTGATTCCCAGATTAAATCGACTGTCTCACTAATGCACTGACTGCATCCTTTCTTCCCAAAAAACGGGGCCTTGTTTGGTTTTTTGCTGACCCTGCCTAAATCCCTACGATCCCTCAATAATCACATTGCTGTCATGATCATTCTGCAGCCACCCCTCCACAATAACAGTTCAATCATATCTGTTCCCTTCAGTTAATGCTGTCATTCCATCTGCCTTGTTGCAAATGCATGGCGCGTGTCACCGAGAGAGGGCCTTTGAGGGATGGATAGAGGTCACAGAGTGGGAGAGATGTTTGGGGGTGCGACAATGTTGCAGGGTTAAACATAGTTACAGTTGCGACAGAATGTTCACAGGAGAAAGGTTTTTATTGTTTGGAGGAAGTTAGAGAGATAAAGCGTCTTTGATTAGATTCCAGAGATTGGGATGTGTGTCGGGTTGTGGATCATTACATGGTCTATGTTGATCAGGGTGTAGAAACATTTGCACGATTCCAGGACGTCGTACATTTAACAATAGTTGTGAGATCTGGAGAATATCACAGTGATAGGGAGGCTGGTATGGACTGGAGAATATTACAGGGAAAGGGAGGGTGGTATGGACTGGAGAATGTTGCAATCACATGGAAGATGATATAGACTGGAGAATGTTGTACGGATAGGGAGGAAGTTGCAGATTGGATAAAGTTAGAAGGAGAGATGATTTTATGCACTGAAAGGTATGTCAGAGAGTGGTGTGCATGCTGCAAGATCTACAGGGATAAGGAAGCTTGTAGAGATGGGAGGAGAGAGTCGTAGAGAGGCTTGTGAGAGACCAGATTCACTTATGAGCATAGGATGTGCTACAGTGAGTGGATCGTTTTGCAGATATAAACGAGGATACAATGGCCACAAAGCATTCACACCTATACATAGGTATATAGGAACTGAAGGAATTGAAGAGATTACACAGACTGGGAGTGTTGTATGCAGTGGAGGAGATTAAACTGATAGGGGTGGTTTTAGAGACTCAACAACGTTAGGAAATAATGGGGGTTGCAATGCCGAGAGCGGGTTTCAGCACGGTGGAGGATACAGACCTGAAGATAGCGATGGTTTCGGGTCTGGTGGGGGCTGCAAAGTAATGGGGATTTCAGTGGCTGGGGGCATTTACACAGACAGGGAGAGTATTAGTGGTCGGCAGAATTCACAAAAATGGGTCTGCAGGACACGACAGAAATCTGAAGGTTTGTATCAACTTGATGGTGTACACAGGCAGGAAATGTTTTGGGGGTTGGAGCAGCTCACCATGACAGAGAGACTCATGGAGACTGGAGATGTTGCAGAAAGATTACTCTGTTTAATTGTATAGAACTCCCCATAAGTCTGTCCTGCTTCTTTCTTTATGTTTCTGAACCGCTGTCGATACACATCTGGTACTAATCCATAAGCACTTAGAATAGCCTTTTTGACATGTGCATAATCTCCTGGCCACTCATGAGACAGCATTGCAAATACCTCATTGGCTCTGCCTAACAGCTTAAACTGAACTAACTTTACCCACAAGACCTCAGGCCACTCTATCTGTCTATCCAATTTTTCAAATGAATTACAGAGGTCCTTGAATGTACAGTCACAGGTAGATAAGATAGCAAAGAAGGCACTTGGTATGCATTCCTTTATTGGGCAGAGTATTGAGCACAGGAGTTGGGAGGTCATGTTGCGGCTGCACATGACATTGTTAGGCCACTTTTGGAATACCGTGTGCAAGTCTGGTCTCCTTCCTATCAGAAGGATATTATGGAACTTGAAAGGGTTCAGAAAAGATTTACAAGAATGTTGCAAGGGTTGAAGTATTTGAGCTGCAGGGAGAGGCTGCATGGGCTAGGGCTGTTTTCCCTAGAGCATCAGAGGTTGAGGGTGACCTTATAGAGGTTTATAAAATTATGAGGGGCGACCTTACAGAGATTTATAAAATCATGAGTGGCATGTATAGGATAAATAAGCAAAGTCTTTTCCCTGGGGTCAAGTGTCCAGAACTAGAGGGCATAGGTTTAGGCTGAGAGGGGAAATATATAAAAGAGACCTAAGGGGCAACTTTTTCACAAAGGGGGTGGTACGTGTTTGGAATGAGCTGCCAGAGGAAGTGGTTGAGTCTAGTACAAGTGCAAAACTTAAAAGGCATATGGATGGGTACATGAATAGGAAGGGTTTAGAGGGAGATGGGCTGGGTGCTGATTGGTGCGACTGGATTGTCATGGACAAGTTGGACCAAAGGGTGTGTTTCCATGATGTACATCTCTATGATTCTCTGACTTTAATTGCCAAAGTTTCAAATCACTCCAGGCAGTTAGAGACTGAGATAGAATTGTCAGGTCTTTTGGAGGTTCCACAGATCGGGAGGTTTGTAGGGACTTGATGATGTTGTACATGGAAGTTGAGTTCTCGGGAGTGAAGCTGGGAACAGAGATAGAGAGACACGCAGGGGATTACAGAGATATGGTGGCCAGTGGTCTCTGGTGGAAGTTCCATGTAGAGGGATGGTTTTTGGAACTGTTGGACTTTGGAAAGATAGGTAGATTTGGAGTGGCTGGAGGGGTTTACAGATGCATGCAGAAATGTAGTGACTGGAGCATACGGAGATGGTGCGGGCTGGAGGAGATGCAATAATTTGGATAGACTGCAGAAGCTGGAGGTGTTCTCACAGAAAAGGAGAATTGTAGGTATGTAAGGAATTTACAGAGATAGGGGGTTGGAGCATTCTCAGTAATTAGTGGTTTGGAGCACTGTCCAGACTGGGGGAGGCTTCAGAATAATGGAGGGACAAAGCAAAACGAAGTGGTCCCAAACATTACAGAACATAAACAGGTCACTTCAGTGCTGTGACACTGAGGGTCATCAGGAGGACAACTGTCTTCATTAAAATGTACAGATCCTCAGGGGAATGGACAGGGTGGATGCTGAAAGGATGCTCAGACAAGGAGACTCTGTTTGACAAAAGTGGAGAAGAGGGAGTTGTCTTTTTCTTCCAATGGCCCAAACCTACTTCAGGTTTGTTCCCACACAGCTGAAAGGAAAGCAATGCGATAACAAAGAGCAAGGTTGTTTGGGAATGCAGGAGATATGAGACGAAGGTCAGGTTGGAAGGGCAGGAGGGAGTGAGAGAGAAGGGAGATGTTCAACAGCAAGAAGGGTTTACAGGGAGAGGACACTGTCAGGACTGGAGAACATGACACGCTCTCTCATGAGAGGGAGATAACGATATGGCACAAGGTCAAACACAGCAGGAGGATCCCAAGCTCCATACCTGTCATTTACTCAGGGAGCTGCTCTCACCCAGTCTGGTGCCAAGCTCCACATGCAAACAGCATGAGGTTTCCCAGTTCCTGGTGCTCAGAGCCCAATGCACTCATCCCTGAACCAGTCGGTATTTACACAGTTATACATTCTCCAGCAACACTGTGTCCTAGCCGACATAAACTGGTAAATTCACATTCTACCAGGCAACGACCATCTGCACTCAGATTCCCTGGTGATACAATCCTCTGAGTGACAGTCTGCAGAGAACAACAGAATCCATGAATCCCCATTGCATGGGTCAGGGTCAATGACAAAAGTTTCATTCTTACAAAAATGACAACTCCTCAATTCCTGCATCTCACAAAACTGCCATTTAAAAATATTAAAGGCTTTGATGAGGTGAGCTCTGGTCAGTAACATAGATCTGGATGTTATGGAGAGTGCTTTCTACCAGAGCACCACCAGGTCAGTATCAGGCACACAGACAGAACAGGCAAATAGATTCACAACGGAATTCACATCTCCCAGCCTGGCAATTTGAAGCTGTGTTCACCCATTCCGGTAAAGATCTATAGAAACAGGACATCAGAACCAGAAGACTGGAGGTTGGCTATCGTGTTGCTACTATTGAAGGAAGGCAGTAAAGAAAAGCCAGGAAACTATAGGCTGTTGAGCCTGACATCGGTGGGCAAGTTGTTGGAGGGAATCGTAAGGGACGGGATGTACATGTATTTGGAAAGGCAAGGACTAATTAGGGATAGTCAACATTGCTTTGTGAGTGAGAAATCATGTCTCACAAACTTGATTGAGATTTTTAAAGAAGGAAGATAGAGGATTGATGAGGGCAGAGCGGTGGATGTGATCTATATGGACTTCAGTAAGGTGTTCAACAAGATTCCCGATGGGAGACTGGTTAACAAGGTTAGATCTCACGGAATACAGGGAGAACTAGCCAATTGGTACAGAACTGGCTCAAAGGTAGAAGACAGAGTGTGGTGGGGAAGGGTTGGTTTTCAAACTGGAGACCTGCGACCAATGGAGTGACAGAAGGATTGGTGCTGGGTCCAATACTTTGCATTATTTACGTAAATAATTTGGATGTGAGCATAAGAGGTATTGTTTGTAAGTGTTCAGTTGACAACAAAATTGGTGGTGTAATGGTCAGCGAAAGAGGTTACTTCCGATTACAATGGTATCTTGATCAGATGGGCCAATTGGCTGAGAAGTGGCAGAGATGGAGATTAATTCAGATAAATGCGAGGTGCTGCATTTTACAAAAGCAAATCTTTGCTGGACTTATACACTTAGTGGTAAGGTCTGACGAAGTGTTGCTGAACATAGGGAAATTGGAGTGCAGGTTCATAGCTCCTTGAAAGCAGAGTCGCAGGTAGGTAGGATAGTGAAGAAGGTTTTTGGTATGCTTTCTTTTATTGGTCTGAGTATTGAGTACAGGTGTTGGGAGGTCATGTTGTGGGGGCTGTACAGGACATTGGTTAGGTCACTTTTGGAATATTGTGCCCAATTCTGATCTCCTTCCTATCGGAAAGATGTTGTGAAACTTGAAAGCGTTCAGAAAATATTTACAAGGATTTTGCCAGGATTGGAGGGTTTGAGAGATTGAATACGCTGGGGCTGTTTTTTCCCGGAGCCTCGAAGGCTGAGGGGTGACCTTATAGAGGTTTATAAAATCATGAGTGGCATGGATAGGGTAAAGAGACAAAGTCTTTACCCTTGGGTGTGGCAGTCCAGAACTGGGGGGCATCGGTTTATGGTTAGAGGGGAAAGATATAAAAGAGACTTAAAGAGCTTTTTTACCCCCGCAGAGGGTGCTACGTGTATGGAATGAGCTGGCAGAGGAAGTGGTGGGGGCTGATACAAAGACATCTGAATGGGTATATGAATAGGAAGGGTTTGCAAGAATGTTGACCAGAGATGCTGGTAGGTGGGACTAGATTGGATTGGTATATCTGTTCGGCATGGACGGGTTGGACCAAAGGGTCTCTGTGACTCTAAGAGGGGCTGAATGGTCCAATCAAAAATGATCTGTGGTCAAATCATAACTTCCTTCAGGTTCCACAATCTATTCTTGGTTCCATCTCGCAGGCTCTATGAATCCCGCTCCCTCTACACTCCTACAGGGCCCACGTCCATTCCCATGTTTGTACCATCCTCCAGGTTCTGCAGCCCTTCCTGCCTCTGTAACATGGCCCGGACACGACAACTCTTCCTTCTTCTTCAATGTTCCCCAGAAGAGTACGAGAGGCCGGTGGCATTTACAGAGTTCGGGAGGGATATCGGGACTGGAGGATTTTGCAGGCATTAGGAATATAGGGACTTGAGGAGGTTTCACAGTTTATGAGTGTTGTAGGGACTGGAGGAAGTTACAAAGATAGGGATGGTTTCAGATTGGAGGATTCTGCAGAAAAAGAATTTTACATGGTTAAAGGCAGGATACTTAGCAGTGTGCACGAACAGAGGGTTCCTGTGTCCCTGCAGTTACTCCCCAAGTTGAGAGGATGTTAAAAAGGCATACGGTGTGTTGGCTTTCATTAGCGGGGGATTGAGTTTAAGAGTTCCAGGGTTTTGCTGCAGCTCTATAGAGCCCGAGTTACACCACACTTGGAATACTGTGAACAGTTCTGTTCTCCTCATTATAGGAAGGATGTGGAAGCCTTAAAGACAGTGCAGAGGATACTTAACAAGATGCTGCCTTGGATCTTGATCAGATGGACCAATGGGCTGAGAAGTGGCAGATGGAGATTAATTCGGATAAATGCGAGGTGCTGCATTTCGCAAAAGCAAATCTTTGCTGGACTTATACACTTAATGGTAAGGTCTGACGAAGTGTTGCTGAACATAGGGAAATTGGAGTGCAGGTTCATAGCTCCTTGAAAGCAGAGTCGCAGGTAGGTAGGATAGTGAAGAAGGTGTTTGGTATGCTTTCTTTTTTTGGTCTGAGTATTGAGTACAGATGTTGGGAGGTCATGTTGTGGCATGCCCATTGAAGGTAGGTTGTGGAAGCTCGGGCTTTTCTGATCGGAGTGAAGAAAGAAGAATGGTGACATGATAGAGGTGTACAAGGTAAAGAGAGGCTGAAAATGTGTTGCTGGAAAAGCGCAGCAGGTCAGGCAGCATCCAAGGAGCAGGAGAATCTACGTTTCGGGCATGAGCCCTTCTTCAGGAATCTTCAGGAAAGAGAGGCATCAATTGCGTGGATAACCAGAGACAACTTCCCATGGCAAAATGGCTATCACAAGGGGACATTTTTTTTTAAGGTAATTGGCGGAAGATTTAGCTCAGATATCAGAGGTAAGTTATTTACACAGAGTGTGGTGGGTGCGTGGAATGGATTGCCAGCCGTGGTAGTAGATTCAGACATATTACGGACATCTAAGCAACTCTTGCATAGGCACAGCGATTATAGCAAAATGTAGGGTATGTAGATTTGTTTCGTCTTAAGAGTAGGATAAAAGGTCAGCACAATATCGCGCGCTGAAGGGCTTGTACTGGGCTGTCCTATTCTATGTTCTAAATAGCGAGGGTTATGATGGCAGGAAGCGGTTTCGTGAAGCTGTAGAGGATGGGGTCTGAATGAAGAGACACAAAGAGGAGGCGTTGCTGAGGTTGCATGAGGTAACAGAGACAGAGGGTTGTGGAGACTGGAGGTGGTTTCACAGGGAGGGAGGAGCACAGAGCCACAGCAGGTTACAGAAATGTGGAGAGCTGTAGGGCCTACATGGGTTTCATGGAGCTGGGGAGGTTGGGAGGAATGGATCAGTTTACAGAGATAAGGATGTTGGTAGGATAGGGTGTTTTACACAGACAGGAATGTTTCAGGTGAATGGAGCTGAGTACAGAGATAAAGTGGGTTGTACTGATTGGAAAAACAAACAGACATATGGAGGGTAGTCGTGACTGAAGATGTTTATAGGTACAGGGAGGCTTAGGTTCTGCAGGTTATTTAGACATGGAGGGTGTGGAATCATACAGATTTTCCAAGTGATAAAGACAGCAATTTTGGTTGGAGACAGTTTCACAGATTAGGGAGCATTAGTAACCTCCTCCAGTTTGGTCAAAGTGGGAAGGATGGTAGGGGAGGGTGATGTTTACACACGTAAGAGCTAGAGAAGATTATGGAAATGAGTAGATGGATGGAGACACTGGAGGAGCTTACATTGACAGGGTGGGTGCTGTCAATGAAAAGATATCACATAGATGGTGGGTCTTGTAGGAGCTGGACTGGAAGAGTCACAGGTATTGGAATGACTTCTGCAGATTGGGATTGTTACAGGGACTGAGAAGATCGTAGGGTCTCCACAGATTGATCGTGTCTTTAAGAATAGAAGAGTTCATGTAGACATGGAAAGCTTCAACCCAATGCATGCAGTCTTCATTTTAAGACCAGAGCCTTATTATCCCTCATCAGCCAAGGATCCCTAAACCTGCCAGCTTTTCCCTTTACCCCAATGGGGCATACTGGCCCGGGATTCTTGAGATCACACTTTGAAAAGCCTCCCATTTGCCAGTTGTTCCTTTTCCTTCAAACAGACTCACCCGATCGATTAGAATCATAATGTGGAGGTGCCGGTGTCGGACTGGGGGTGGACAAAGTTAAAAATCACCCGACACTCGGTTCCAGTCCAACCGGTTTATTTGAAATCACTAGCTGTGAGAGCACTGCTTTTTCATCAGGTGGTTGTGGAGCACAATCCTAAGGTACAGAATTTATAGCAACAGGATGGCAGTGTCATGGAATATAATATCAAACAAATTTAATTTAAGCCTTTCATCTGTTACAGTGATCACCAGCGCTTCCAAAGCGAGTTGGATTATAACTGGGCGTTGTGCAATTTTAAATTCACGGCATTATCGCTGGCCAGATCCTGCAGAATGACCCCAAACCTGGCCCTGTTCCAGTTTTCCTCTTCAATCTGTGGACCTGCTGATCTTTTTCCATAACTATTTTAAAACGAATACAGTTGTGGGCACTGGACCCAAAGTGCTTTCTGAATGACACTTCAGTCACTTGCCCGACCTCGTTTTCTGAGGGGAGGTCCAGTGTTGCACCTGCCTGAGTAGAATAGGGTCCTCTGCATATTGAGTTAGGAATCTTCCTTGGACACAGTTGAAAAATTGCTCTCCTTCCAGGTCTTTTATACTCGAGGTGGCCCACTCAGTACAGGGAATATTAAAATCTCCAGCCTGCACTCCTCTATTATTCCTATAGTTATCTGCAATCTCTCTACAAATCTGCTCCTCTGGTATCTGTTGGGTCTACAACAGTCTACAATACAGTACCAACAAAGTGGGACTGTATTGTAGACTGTTCTTTCTAACTTCTAACCATGTGGAATTTTAAATGAATATATGTTTTAAAAATTGGAATTAACAACCCATAAATAAGTATTGATAAAAATCCAAACACTTGGCCTTCAGAGAAAGACAACAGTTCACTCTCATGTGGTCTGCACGACATACCCACAGCAAAGTGTTTGCCTCTCAATTACCCTGTGAATTGGACGAGCCAGCTGCTTAGCTCAAGGGCAGCAAGGGATGGGCAATAAAGGCTAGTCAGCCAGAGACACCCACATCCCATACCTGATTTTTAATAAAAAAACATTCAGATTGGTCCCAGCACAGTTCCAGTGGAACAATGTCCTGGCCAATCACGTTGGTAGATTTATGGACAGGGTTTTAAACTGACAGAGAGGATGCAGGGACAGGCTTCAGGTGAAAGGAGCTGTCCAAATCCAGAGAGAAAATGTGAAGCATCAGAGCAGCATGGGAATGTGACCGAAGACAACAGAAAGGAACAGGATGGGACAAAGTTTAATTAAAACTGTAGATCAGCAAATCCATTTGTGACAGGAAATTATGGGAACGAGTAAATTATGTTTTTTATTAATGGACAAAGTCTCTGCAATGGGGTAGATGGATTTGTGAAACAGAGATAAAAGGGATTTAGACACCAGAGAGATGTGGTTACAGGGCGAACAAAAGTTGGGACATAAATATTCATTGGTTCACAACCTTGTGCAAACTCAGGCAAAATGGACGCGCTAACAATAATGGGTAAGAAAGGCATTACAGAGAAAGCATTTGGTCTCAGATCATGAAATACAGTCAGTCTGAATGTAAATTCTGGCTACTGCTGCCCAAAGACACAAGCAGCAGAACAGTTTTAGACCACCGAACAGCATTTCATTGCTCGTCACTGCAATAAATAGGAATTCATTGGAATCTTTAATACAGGCATGGTGAACATTTAGTGAAACGTCAATATTGGCAAAGTCTGGGACAATCACACTGACAACAGTGATATTGGAAGAGGAGTTCAGAGAATTTTTTTCAGTGTTCGTTAGGATAACACATTGTGCAACTGGCGAGGGTGGTAACTGTCTCAGAGAGACTGTTGCGTGATAAAACTTACTGACTGAGTAATGTCACCTGGAGAGATCCTCTGGGAAATTGTGATAAAGTGCAGTTTAAAGAAATATAAAGTTTTAAAGTGAATCACAGAAAGGACAACTAGAAACAAAAATAGCCAATTACATGAGTTTGAGAGGAGAACTGACCAAGATAAACAGGCTAAACAGACTGAAATATGTGTCTGGAAATGAACAGTGGAAAACATTTGAAGGAACAGTGTAAAACACTCAACAAAAGGACATTCCACTGAAAAAGACAAAACCTCAGCAAGAAATCCCCACTAATCCCTCACTCAGGACAAAATGGATCATATTAGATTATGAGGCTGAGAAGATCACCACAAAGTACTTAAAATCCTGAAGTGAGAGAGTGTTTTAGGAGTAAGTTTTAAAGGGATTGCAATGGGTCTGCTAGCAGGAGGAGGGCAGTGGGAAGGGGAATCGTTGTCAGGGTTTATTGACATGATAGGAACAGGGAAAGATGACAGAGTTACAAAGAGTGGTCAGGGCCTGAACGGTGTTACAAAGCCAGTATGAATTGCTGCAGCTGTGAGGTGTGTCAGAGGTAAGGAGAGACATACGTATTTTTATTTATTCATTCATGGGATGTGGGTGTCACTGCCTGAACCAGCATTCTTTGATCCCATGCTAATTATCCAGAGATTGTTGGGGCCCTGGTGGATATATTTAATACTTTGCTGGACACAGGTGAAGTGCTGAATGACTGGAGGATCGCTAATGTGGTTCCTTTGTTGAAGAAGGGCAGCAGGGTAGGCCAGGTAATTACAGAGCAGATAGTCTGACAGCAGAGGAGGGAAATTATTGGGACAATTGTGAGGATGAATCAACACTTGCAAAGGTAAGGATCAACTCGGCTTAGTCATCACAGATTTGGCAGAGGAAGACGCTGTCTGAGGAATTCAGTTCAGTTTTAATTTTAAATGATGCTTAAGTATATTTATGAAGGCAGTGCAGATGATGTGGTTTACATGAACTTGAATAAGTCCTCTGACAAGATGCAAAATGGAAGGCTGGTCCAAAAGGACTGGGTTCCAAGGCAAGTTGGTAAATTGGATGCAAAATTGGTGGATAGAATACTTTCTCCAGCGGGTGTACCACAGGGATCTGTGCAGGAACCATTGAACATTAATCACTCGGATGTGAAAGCAGAAGGTATCGTTAGTCGGTTTGCAGATTACATGAAAGGTGAGGGTGTTGTTCACAGTGAGGAGAATGGTCTCCGTCTGCAGACCAATGTCGATCAGATGATAATCTAAGCAGAGTTTAGTTCTGATCGAAGTGAGGTAATACTCTGGGGGAGGTGCGATAAGCGAAGGACAGACATAATGAACGGTAGGTACTTGCTGAGTACTGAGGAATACAGGGACCTTGGTGGACAAGTCCATATATCCCTGAAGGTGTCAGCACAGGGAGACAGGGTGGGAAAGGCACCTCAACTGGGAGCGGGAGAGGGACCCATATCCTGGTGGGGTGAATTGCTAGAGATGCTTGAGAGGATATAACCTAGCCTGGCAGGGTATTGGATCTTAAATAGACGTAAGGCCAGAAAGAAGATTGAGGCTGGTACACAAGTTAAAGACTGCAATTTCAGCAGACAAGGCATGCAAGAACATAGCAGGGAATGGGGGAAAACTGATGATTAAACTGCATTTATTTCAATGCAAGGGGCCATACAGCTAAGGAGGAGAAAGTGAGGACTGTAGATGCTGGAGATCAGAGCTGAAAATGTGTTGCTGGAAAAGCACAGCAGGTCAGGCAGCATCCAAGGAACAGGAGAATCGACGTTTCGGGCATAAGCCCTTCTTCAGGCCTAAGCCCTACTTCTTTCCTGAAGAAGGGCTTATGCCCAAAACGCCGATTCTCCTGTTCCTTGGATGCTGCCGAACCTGCTGTGCTTTTCCAGCAACACATTTTAAGCCAGGAAAATGAACTCAAGGCATGGGACTGGGATATTATAGTTATTACAGAAACACAGCTGAAGGAGGGGCAGGACTGGCAGTTCATTGTTTCAAGGTAGAGATGCTACAGGAAGGGGGGGGGGGGCAAGAGAGGAAGTGTGGTGGTGGGTTTTGATTGAATGAATCATTGCAGCAGTACTTAGAGAGGATATTCCTGTGGTATCGCCCAGTGAAGCTATGTTAGTGGAACTGAGAAATAAGAACGGGTCATCTCTTTGATACGATCAGACCGCTGACCCTGAATAATCTGTGGCAGACTGAGGAACAAATATGTCGGGACATCTTAACTATCAACCATAATAATAGAGCTGGTAAGGTTTTTAAACTTTCCAAACCTAGACTGGCACTGCCAGTGTTCAGTGTTTGCAAGGGAGAAATTTGGTAATTGTGTTCCAGAAAACTCCCAATCAATATGTAAATAGCCTGAAAAGTGAAAGGGGCAAAACCTGACCTCCAATTGGGAACAGGAGAATCGACGTTTCGGGCATAAGCCCTCCGTCAGGATTCCTGATGAAAGGCTTATGCCCGAAACGTCGATTCTCCTGTTCCTTGGATGCTGCCTGACCAGCTTTACCAGCAACAGATTTTCAGCTCTGATCTCCAGCATCTGCAGACCTCACTTTCTCCTCCAATTGGGAATCAAGGTAGGGAAAGGGACTGAGATGTGAGTGGGAAAGCATTTTGCCCAAGGGACCACAGTTCTAGTAGTTTGAAAACAGCTTTGGAAAAGGACAGGCCTGGTCCACAAGTGCAAGTTATAAAATGGGGCCTGACCAATCTTGATCGTATTAGGCAGGAACTTTCAAAATGGGATTGGGGAAGGGAATTATTTACAGGGAAAGGGAAGTTTGGCAAGTGAGAATATTTTAAAAGTGAGATAAACTGATCGATCAGCGCCAGCATGTTCCTGTCTGTGTGCAGCTCAATGCTGACAGCATTCGGAAACACTGGCTGTCTACTGAGGGGCTGGTCAAGGAAAAGGGACACATGTCAGGGATAGCCAGCTGGATCAAGGGAATCCCTGAGGATACACAGGGGCTGTAAGAATACACTGAGTAGAAAACAGGAATGGAGAAAGGCTACATGAAATAACATCAACAGAGAAGGAAAGGGGAATCCAAAAGTGATTGTATCAGTATATTAAGTAACTCGGGACAAAATAGTGTCAATTAAAGATCAATGAGGCCATCGATGAGTGGAACTGCAGGATATTTGCTAAGATCCTAAACATTTTTTTTCATTCCAGAACTTACTGTGGAGAAAGACTGGGGAAGTCAGGGAACAAGAGTAATACGTTAGACCACAATTGGAGTACTCTGCAATTCCAGTCTCTCTGCTACAGGAAGGATGTTGTGAAACTTGAAAGGGCTCAGAAAAGATTAACAAGATATTGCCCGGGTTGTTGATGAATAAGCTGGGGTTACTGTCACTGGAGAATCGGAGACTGAGGGATGACCTTACAGAGGTTTATATGAACATGAGCGGTATGGATAGGGTAAGCATTCAAGACCTTTTCCCAGAAGTTGGGGAGTCCAAAACTAGAGGGCATAGGTTTAAGGTTAGAGGTGAATGGTTTACAGAGGGACTGAAGGGACAGCTTCTTCACACACATGGTGATGTGTGTATGGAATGAGCTGAAAGAGAAAGTAATGGAGACTGATACAATTACAACATTTAAAAGGTATCTGGATGGGCATCTGAATAGTAAGGGTGTAGACGTATATGGGCCAAATGCTGGAAAAGGAAATGGATTTATTTAGATCTTCTGGTAAGCCTGGATGAGTTGGGGACCGAAGAGTCTGTTTCTATGCTGTATATCTCTATGACTTGAAAAGAGTGCATATTATAGAAGAGGTGGTGCTGGAGGTTTTAAAACACAAAGCTATGGCAAGTCCCAGAACCTGATTAAGTGTATCACAGGACACTGTGGGATGCTAGGGAAGAAACTGTGGAGCCCCTAGCAAAGGTATGTGTACTACTGACAGCCATGTGTGATGGGCTGGCAGGCTGGAGGGTGGCATCATGGACAGTGAAGGAGGTTTTCTGAGATTACAAAGGGACCTTGATGAAGTGAGTGAATGGGATGAAAAACTAGAGATGGAATTCAATCTGAATAAATACGAGGTAATGCATTTTGTAAAACAAACAAAGGTAGAGCTTATACAATTAATGTTAAGGCTTCGGTTAGTGTTTTAGAGCAGAGGGACCTCTGGGTTCAGCTACATAATTCTTGAAGCTTGCAATCACAGGATGGATAAGACAGTGCTTTGCATGCCTGACTATTGCTCAGTCCATTGAGTATAGGATTTGGAACGTCATGTTGAGATTGCACAGACATTTGTGAGGAGAAAGTGAGGTCTGCAGATGCTGGAGATCAGAGCTGAAAATGTGTTGCTGAAACAGCGCAGCAGGTCAGGCAGCATCCAGGGAACAGGAGAATCGACGTTTCGGGCATAAGCCCTTCTTCAGGAATGAGGAAAGAGACATTTGTGAGGCCTGTTCTGCAATACTCTGCCCATTTCTGGTCGCCCAGTTAACAGGGAGGATATTATTCAGCTGCAGGGCATTCAGAAGAGATTTACCAGGATATTGCTGGGTATGGAAAGCTTGAGTTCTGAAAAATGGCTGGATAGGCTGAGTCTTTTTTCACTGGAGCCTGGAGGTTGAGACATGCTGCTATAAAGGTTTATGAAAAAAAATGAGATATATAGGTCGATTTCATGGTAGTTGCCTTTTCCCCAGGATGGGGGAGTCTCAAGAGGCGGGGTCACATTTTTAAGGTTAGAGGAGAGAGATGTTCAAAAAAAGATATGGGGCAATTTATTACACAGAGGGTGGTTTGAGTGTGGAATGAACTTCCCGAGAAAGGGGTTGATGTGTGTACAATTACAACATTTAAAAGATATTTGGATAACAGGTGAATAGGGAAGGGTTGGAGTGATGTGGGCCAGCAACAGGCAGCTGGGAAGAGTTTAGTTTTAGATTATAGTGGATATCAACTGAAGGGTCAGTTTCCATGCTGCATGGCTCTATGACAAGAATATGGTTTTACTCCATTATTGAAGAAAGGATCAGGGCTGGATCCACTGATGTGCATCATCTACAGAAACGATTTGGTTCAAAATATAGGAGTGATTGGGCGAACGTTTGTTGATGATCAAATGAATGGTGTCGTGGGCAGTAAATACGGTTATCAAAGGGGATCTTGACCAACTGGGCCAGTGGACCAAGGAATGAAAGATGGAGTTTAATTCAGGTGTTGGATTTTGTTAAGACAAACCATGGAGGACTAATACAGTTAATGGGCAGTATTGTCCAACAGAGAGAGACAGAGAGAGAGAGACAGAGAGAGTGAGCAAGAGGTGCAGTTACATTGTTCCTTGGAAGTGGCATACCAGGTGGACAGGGTGGGGAAAGCGGCATTTGGCACATTTGCCAACATTGGCCAGCACTTTGTTACATACATTAGAAATACTTGTAACATTGTCCTAAATATTTCCCTTGGGCAGAGGAGGCCACAGGGTGACCTTATAAAGTTTTACAAAACCATGCGGGGCCTAAGAATGGTGAATATCCAAGGGTAGGTGAGTCCAAAACTAGAGGGTATAAACGGGAGGTGAGAGAGCAAGGATTTAAAGAGGGAGCTGAGGGGGAACATTATCTCCACAGGATGGTGCATAGATGGAACAGACTGCCTCAGGCACATAGGAGAAACAAGAACAATTACAACACGGAAAAGACAATTGGGCAGGTACATTGAGAGGAGAAGGTTTGAAGAGCTAAGGGCCAAATGCAGGGAAATGAGACTCGTTCAGTTTAGGTAACATGGGCAGCATTGAGGAATTGGACCACAGGTTCTGTTTCCACTCTGTATCCAGTTAAAGAGGATTACAGTACCGAAATAAAGCATGTTGTAGACACTGAAGCAATTTACAGCGATAGGGATGGTAATCTGGAGTGCAGTACATCTCAAATATGTGGAGGGACTAATCAGGAATGGAGTAGGTTACAGGGACAACTACTGTTATAGGAGTTAAAAATTATTGAAGACACTGGTGCACAAGCCATGCCATAGGTACAGTGTTACAGAGTAGTGAGTTTTAGTACAGTGTTGGAGAGAGAACACAGAACAGAAAGATCCCAGGCAGCATTCCCAACCTCTCGTCCGAGGCATGTTTTAACCTCTGTTGTCTTGATGCTCACGAAGACAGCGCAGGCCTAGATTGATAAGTCTGAACTCTCGATGCTGTCTCAGTGCAACATAGGTTAAAGTAGATGTGGTGATCCAGTCTGGGGTGTGCCTATACTGTGCTCCCCTCCAGCACTGTATCTATATCATGTCTTGTTAGCCGATGCTTGAAGCCCACTCATTGCTCTCTGCACTGTGAGTGATCTTACTCACTGCAGGATTTATTGAAGGCTCAAGAACCCCCTTCCCTTTGTCTCTCTGGCTGACCAACCATCTTCAATGGGGTGATGGATGAGACATCCGGCAGTTGGGAAATCTATTAGATCAAGAACTTCCTGAGTACCTAGAGGAGACAGAGAAATAGACAGAATGGGAAATTAGATTGATGCAGCGAGAGTTACACATGGAGAATGGAAATGAGCCCCACAGAGATCTGGAAAATCCCAAACTCCATCCCTGGCCTGTGCTGTTGTGTCTCTCTAGAGTGGAGAATTCTGTTGGCTCAGGAACTGGAGTAACTGCAAGAGCGGGAGGCAGCAATTAGACCCACACAGTGAGGGATATCACACAGAGGGAGACTGAGTGATATCACCAGAGTTCTGGAAGACTTCAGGATCACACAATCATGTTAGAAGAATGGGTTTATCTTCATGTATCAGTGGTCAGGGAAAAGCAACAGTGAGCAGGTGAAGTGATGGCCGAGTAACATTATTGTTAGGGCATTTATCCAAAACCTCAGCTAATGTTCAGGGGAGGCAGGTTTGAATCCCATCATAAGATATGGTGGAATTTAAAACCAATAATTTTAAAAATAGCAATTAACAATCCATAAACAAATATGAAACCATTGCTGATGTACAAAAATCCCAATCCCTTAGATTAGATTCCATACAGTGGGGAAAAAGGCCTTTCGGTCCAACCAGTCCATGCCAACACTCCGAAGAGTAACCCACTCAGACCCATCTCCCTCGACCTAACACACCTAACATTATGAGCAATTTAGCATGGCCAATTCGCATGACCTGCGCGTCTTTGGACTGTGGGAGGAAACCAGAGCATCCGGAGGCAATTCACGCAGACACGGGGACAATGTGCAAACTCCACACAGTCGCCCGCGTCTAAAATCGAACCTGGAACCCTGGTGCTGTGAGGCAGGAGTGCTAATCACTGAGTCACCGTGCCGCCCACTTGTCCTTTCGACAACGAGATCTGATCATCCTCACGTGGTCTGCACGACATACCCACAGCAAAGTGTTTGCATTTCAATTGCCTTCTGAAATGGCCGAGCAAGCTACTCAGCTCATGGGCAGCTAGGGCTGGGCAAGAAAGGCTGGTCAGCCAGAGACACCCACATCCCCTACCTGATTTATAAAAAAATAATCCATTAGGATGGTCCCACTGGAACTGTGCTGGGACCAGTGTCCTGGCCAATCATGTCAGTTGGTTTAAGGACAGGGCTTTAAACTGACAGAGAGGATGCAGGGACAGGGTCCAGGTGAAAGGAGCTTTACAAATCCAAAGAGAAAAGGTGGAGCATCGGAACAGCATGGGGAAGTGCCCATAGACAAGCAGGAAGGAACAGAATGGGACAGCGATTAACTAAAACTGTACACCAGTGAATAGGTTTGTGACAGGAAATTGTGGGAAAGAGTAAATTATGTGTTTTTTGAATGGACGAAGTCTCATCAATAAGACAGATGGATTTCTGACACAGAGATAGAAGAAATTTAGACACCAGCGAGATGTGGTTAGAGGGTGAACAAAAGTTGAACATAAATATTCAATGATTCACAACCTTGCAGAAACTCAGGCAAAATGGGCAACGCTAACAATAATGGGTAACAAAGGCATTACAGAGAAAGCATTTGGCATCAGATCATGAAGTAGAGTCAGTCTGAATGTAAATTCTGGCTACTACTTGCCAAGGACACAAGCAACAGAACAGTTTTAGCCACTGAACAGCATTTCATTGCTCATCACTGCATTAAACAGGAACTCATTGGAATTTTTTGACAAACACATGGTGACAATTTTGGAAAACTTCAATATTTGTATAATCTGGGACAATCACACGGTCAACATTGATATTGGAAGAGGAGTTCGGAGAATTTTTTTTTCAGTGTTTCTTTGAAAAACACATTGTGCAACTGGCTCGGGACATAACTATCGCAGAGCGACCGTTGTGTGATGAAACTTAGTGAATGAGTAATGTCACCTGGAGAGATCCTCTGGGAAATTGTGATAAAGTGCAGTTTAAAGAAATATAAAGTTTTAAAGTGAATCACAGAAAGGACAAGCTACAACTAGAAACAAAAATGCAAATTACATGAGTTTGAGAGGAGAACTGACCAAGGTAAACAGGCTGAACAGACTGAAACATATGTCTGTAAATGAAAAGTGGGAACCATTTGAAGGAACAGTGTAAAACACTCAACAAAAGGACACTCCATTGAAACAGTAAACACCTCAGCAAGAAATTCCCACTTTTCCCTCACTCAGGACAAAAGGCTAGATTATAAGGCTGAGAAGATCACCAAAAAGTACTTAAAATCCTGAAAAGTGTGCTTTAGGAGTAAATGGTAATGTATTGGAATGGGTCTGCTCGTAGGAGGACGGCAGTGGGAAGGGGAATCATTGTCAGGGTTTATTGACACGTTAGGAACAGGGAGAGGTGAAGGTGCTGGAGGTGGTGAGAGTGTTACAGAGAGTGGTCAGGGTCTGAATGGTGTTACAAAGCCTGTCCGGATTGCTGCAGCTGGAGGGGTTGCAGAGGTAGGGAAGAACATATGTAGTTTTATTTATTTATTCATGGGATGTGGGTGTTACTGCCTGAACTAACATTTTTTGACCACACTGGTAATCACCCAGCCGGTAGCTCGGAGTCAGCCATATTGCTGTGAGTCTGGAGTCATATGTTAGCCAGACCAGGTTAGAATATTTGATGTCCCTCCTAGAGGAGGTAAGTGAACTAGATGAGTTCTTCCTACTGCTCAACAATGTTTTAATGGTGGCCCCACCAATGTCTTTTACAGATAAAGCATGATATCCCAACTCTTACCCTTCATGCTCTCCCCAATGAAGGTAACCATCCCAAATGCCTGCTTCACCAGCCTGTCTACCTGTGACACCATATTCAAAGAACTGTGTACCTGGGTCACTGGGTCTCTGATTGATAACACTTCCCAGGGCCCGAACATTAACTGTACAAGTCTCACCCTGGTTTGTTTCACCAAAATGAAACACTTCACATTTATCTAACTAAACTCCATCTGCTATTCTTCAGCCCACTATCCCAGCAGTACTGTTCATCCTGTTGTATCATATATAATTTTCTCCATTAACCACTTTACCACCAATGTCAGTGTCACCCAAAAACCTTACTTGCCAGGAAACCAATATTTCCATCCAAACCATTTATCCAAATGGCAAACAACAGTGGGCCCACTACACCGCTGGTCATATGCCTGCAGTCAGAAAAACATGTCTTCCACCACCCTCTAGCTCCTACCATCAAGCAACTTCTGTGTCCAGTTCACGAGCTCCTCCTGAATGTCATATTCTTTTTGCAATGATCTGAGCTTATTATCCAGTTTACCACACAGAACAGTTCCGCCCAAAACCCTTCGGACATGATTTCATGCAAACCTTTATTCCAACTGTAAGATCAAACTAACCTACATTCCCTTCATTTTACTATTATCCATGTGTCTGTCCAAGAGTCTATTAAATGTCCCGAATGTGTCTAATTTTACTACCACCATTGGCAGTGCATTCCAACTACCTACCATTCTCTATCCTCTGATCCATCCTCCATTCACCTTAAAATTACACCCCTTGTAATAGCCATTTATGCCATAGGAGGAAAAGTCTCTCACTATTCACTCACTCTGTGCCTCTTATCATCTTGTTCACCTCTACCAAGTCGCCCCGCCCCCTTCTTCACTCCAATGAGAAAAGCCTTTGCTCCCTCAACCTTTCTTCATAAGAAATGCCCTCCATTCCAGGCAGCATCCTGGTAAATCCCCTGTGTACACTTTCTAAAACTTGCACATCCTTCCTGTAAAGATGGGATGAGAACTGAACACAATATTCCAAGTGTGGTCTCACCAGGACGCTATAAAGATGCAGTAAAACCTCGCGGCTCTGAAAATCAATCCCCCTTCTAAGGAAAGCCAACACAACATATGTCTTTTTAACAAACCTACCAACGTGCGTGGCGATTTTGAGGGATCTATGGACACGGACCCCATGATCTCTGTTCCTCCACACTGCCAAGTATTCTGCCTTTCACCCTGTATTCTGTATTCAAATTCGACCTTCCAGAATGAATCACTTCACACTTTTCCAGATTGGACTCCATCTGCCACTTCCAGCCCAGCTCTGCGTTCTGTCAATGTCCCATTGCAACCTACAACAGCCCTCCACATTACCCACCACTCCACCAACCTTCATGTGATTGGGAAACTTACAAACCCACTCTCCAACATCTACATGCACTTCATTTAACAAAAAAATCACAAAGAGCAGAGTCCCAGAGCCGACTGTTACAGATAACCACAGGGCACTGAGCTGCAGGCTCAATACTGTCCATCTGCTGCCACCCTCTGTCTTCTCTGGGTCATCCAATCCTGTATCCAGACAGACAGATTTCCCTGTATCCCAATTTTCCTTCTTTTCTGAATGAGCCATCAACATATTCTGCCATATCCTCAAAGAATTCAATAAGGTTTGTGAGGCATGACCTGACCCCTCACAAACCCATACTAACTGTCTCTCATGTAACTATGGTTTTCCAAGTAGTCATAAATCCTGTCTTTAGAGTCCTCGCCAGTAATCTGCACACCACAGACATTCGACCAAATCTGTAATTCCCAGAATTCTATCCCCGTAATATGGTCCAGACTCTACAAATCTTCCCTCCTCTGCCATGTTCCCTAGAAGGGCACTGGAGGGTGGTGGGGGTTACAGAGATAGGGAAGGATATCAGGACAGGAGGATTTTGCAGACATTAGGAGGTTTGCAATGCTAAAAGGAGGCTTCGGTAATTGTGAGGTTTCATGGTGATGAAGGCATTTGAGGAGGGAGGGAGGGAGAATTGGAGGGAAATGAGAGGTTTCACAGTTTAGGTGTTTTGTTAGGACTGCAAATGGTTACTGAATTGGGGAGGGTGTAAGCACTGGTGGATATTACATAAACATGCGGTTTTGGTTGCAATGCAGGAAGAGGATTCAGGAAGCAGGAGAGTATGGGGTTTGAACGAGGTTACACAGAGAAGAAGGACCAGAGACCCACAGGAGGTTACAGAAATGTGGAGAACTATAGGGTCTGCAGGAGTTAATGGAGTTGGGAATGTTGGGAGGGATGGAGAAGCCTCCAGAGATAAGGATGTTTGTAGGGCAGGGCTGGATCACCGACAGGGAGTGTTTTAGGGAGCTGAGCAGATTACACAGATAAAGAAGTTTGTATCGAATGGAAGAACAAACAGTAAAATGCAGGGTAGTCGTGACTGGAGATGTTAATGGATGTAGGGAAGGCTTAGGTTCTAGGGGTTATTGAGGTTGTGGAATCTGGATTTCGTTTCAAAGAGTGGGATAACAATTTTGGTCAGAGACAGTTTCACAGGTAAGGGAGCATAGCACAAACAGGAGGAAGTTCTAGGGGAGGGTGACGTTTAAACAGATAGTGGTGTAAGAGCTGGACAAGGTTATGGAGATGGGTAGATGGTGGAGACACAGGAGGAGCTTACATTGACAAGGGAGTGATAGTGACAGGTGGCTGTTAAATAGATAGTGGGTTTTGTAGGGACTGCATTGGGAGAGGCACAGGCATTTCAGTGAGTTCGACAGATCAGGAGTACTGCAGGGACCTGACAGGATTACACTGATCGGGATGGTTGTAGGGTCTCCACAGACTGTTGGTGTTTTAGGGACGAGCAGAGGTTTAGTAGATAGGGAGGGCTCTAAGAGCTGCAGGAGCTTATGGAGAATTGAAGAGTTGGAGCAGTTTGCAGAGGTAGGTTTCTCGGATAGGACTAGCTTACAGATAGTGAGGCGTATGTGGCCTGAGGAAGGTAAAGAGAGGGGAGTTTTTGGGTCTGGAAGAGATTGCACTGGCAGGGACAGTTGAAGAGACTAAAGCAAAAATGCATGGAGAAGGTTACACAGATAGGGAGGTGAGTAGGAACTGAAGGTGAATACACAGACATGGAGGGTTGTATTGTTAGACGGAGCTGAGAGGGATAGGGATTGGTGTTGGGATTTACACAGATAGAGAATGTTGTGTTTTTGGAGAAGGTTACACTGATACAGACAGTGTTAGGGTGTGTTTAGTGGACTACAGGGGAGCTCAGAGAGAATGTATTATGGGGAGTGGAGGAGATTACAGACACAGAGATGGCTGTCGGGTTGAGAAGAGCTTCTACAGATCCTCAGTGCTGTAAGGCTGGAGGGAGGTTATAACAGTGAGTGTTGCCAAAACTTAATTACTTCACTGATATAGAGCAGGTCTCAGCACGTAACTGTCAAAGGGAAGTTGAGACAGTCCAGATGAGTTTTCAGAGATACAAATGTTTATGGGAGTTTCAAGAGGGAACAATGATTGGGAGTGCTGTACCAAATGGCAATAGTTATAGGGAGGGTTCTAAACGCAGGAAGAGGTGATGGACATATCGATCTTTGTATGGACTGGAGAAGCTTACATAGGCAAGGACTGTTTTAGAGTCTGGAGGAGATTACAGTGTTAAGGAGAATATTGGGGATAAGGCAAGGTGTAAGAGACGGGGATGGTTGACAGGGCTGGACAATAACCTGAACAGAATCGCCATAGTGTGGAACCAGGCCATTCGGCCCAACCAGTCCATTCCAAACCTTTGAAGAGCATCTGACCCAGACCCACCCCTCTACCTATACATTAAACCCTGCATTTTGCGTGGTGAACTTACTTAAACCACACATTCCTGAATACTACAGTCAATTTATGATGGCCAATCCACTGGTGGTGCAAAGTTTGGACACACACACAGCAAGGCAGTGACACGCAAACACACACAGTGCAGGAGATACCCGCAGACACACAGTGAGGGAAGGACATGCACACACACACAGTCAGGGGGATACCCGCAGACATACAGCGAGGGAAGGACATGCACACACACACACAGTCAGGGGGATACCCGCAGACACACAGCGAGGGAAGGACATGCACACACACACACACACAGTGAGGAGGATACACGCAGACACACAGCGAGGGAAGGACATGCACACACACACACAGTGAGGGGGATACCCGCAGACACACAGCGAGGGAGGGAATTGCGCACACACACACAGTGAGGGGGATACACGCAGACACAGAGCGAGGGAAGGACATGCACGCACAAACACACACACACACACACACACAGTGAGAGGGATACACGCAGACATACAGCGAGGGAAGGACATGCACACACACAGTGAGGGGGATACATGCAGACACACAGCGAGGGAAGGACATGCACACACACACAGTGAGGGGGATACCCGCAGACACACAGCGAGGGAGGGACACACACGCAAATCGAGGGAGGGACTTACACAGCGAGGAAGGGACACACACACACACAGCGAGGGGAATACGAACTCACACAGCGAAGGAGGGACACGCACACACGAAGTGAGGGAGGGACATACACACATACAGACGCGTGCACAGCGAGGGAGGGACACGCGCACAGCAAGGGAGGGACGCGCGCACACAGCGAGGGAGGGACGCGCGCACACAGCGAGGGAGGGACGCGGGCACACAGCGAGGGAGGGACGCGGGCACACAGCGAGGGAGGGACACACACACATAGCCAGGGAGGGACATGGACACACGCAAACACACACACACACACACAGCAAGAGAGGGACATGCGCACAAACAGCGAGGGGGGGACATGCATGCACAGCGAGGGAGGGAGACACACAAACACACACAGAGAGCAAGAAAGGGACACGTACACACACAGCGATGGGGGAGACACATGCTCACACAACGAGGAAGGGCCAAGCACACACACGCACACCGAGAGGGAAACACACACACACAGCGAGGAAGGGACACACACACACCGAGAGGGACACACACACACACACACACATACACACACACACAGACAGCAAGGGGCGACGCATACACACGCAGCGAGGGAGGGACTCACACACACGCAGCGAGGAAGGGACACACACACACGCAGCGAGGGAGGGACACACACACGCAGCGAGGGAGGGACACACACACGCAGCGAGGGAGGGACACACACACGCAGCGAGGGAGGGACACACACACGCAGCGAGGGATGGACACACACGCAGCGAGGGAGGGACACACACGCAGCGAAGGGAGGGACACACACGCAGCGAAGGGAGGGACACACACGCAGCGAAGGGAGGGACACACACGCAGCGAAGGGAGGGACACACACGCAGCGTAGGGAGGGACACACACGCAGCGAAGGGAGGGACATACACGCAGCGAAGGGAGGGACACACACGCAGCGAAGGGAGGGACACACACGCAGCGAAAGGATACACACACACAGACACAGCGAGGGAAGGACATGCACGTGCAAATACACAGAGAGCGAGGGACACACACACAGCGAGGGAGGGACACACTGAGACATGCAGCGAGGGAGCGAGCATGGACACACACAGAGAGAGGAAGGGCATGTGCACAGACATTGAGAGAGAGCACACACATGCAAAGCGAGGCAAGGACACGCACAAATACACACACACACACACACACTCACAGTCACACGGCGAGGGAGGGACACACGTAAAGCAAAGGAGAGACACACACAGTGAGGGGGATACACGCAGACATAGCGAGGGAGGGACACACACACAAAGCGAAGGAGGGACATGCAAACACACACACACACACAAACACAGAGCAAGAGAGATGTGCACACACAGTGAGGAAGGGACAAACACACACACTTACGGTGAGGGGAATACACTCAGACACACAGTGAGGGAGAGACACGCACATACACTGCAAGGGAGGGACACGCACACACTGCGAAGGAGGGACAAGCACACACATGTCGAGGGGGAGGGCATGTGCACAGAAATTGAGAGGGGACACGCACACACAGCGAGAGGGGACACGCACAGACACAGCAAGGGTGGGACACGCGCACACAGCAAGCTGGTCACGCACTCACACACACAAGGGACGGACACACAAAGTGAGGGAGGGTCACGCACACATACATACACACACAGAAACAGAGAGCAAGAGAGACATGCACACATGCACATACAAACACAAGGGACAGACACACACCCAAAGCGAAGGAGGGACACACACAGATATATATACACACAAACACAGAGCAAGGGAGGGACACGTGCACACACAGCGAGCGTGGGATACACACAGCGAGGGAGCAACATGCAAACACATACAGTGAGGGGGTTGCCGGGGCTGCAGCCGGTGTGGCCTCCTCTATATTGGGGAGACAGGCCGCCTACTTGCGGAGCGATTCAGAGAGCACCTCTGGGCCACCCGGACGAACCAACCCAATCACCCTGTAGCACAGCATTTCAACTCCCCCTCCCACTCCACCGAGGATATGCAGGTCATTGGACTCATCCACCGCCAAACCACAACAACGCGACGGTCGGAGGAGGAGCGTCTTATCTTCCGACTGGGAACCCTCCAACCACAGGGGATGAACTTGGACTTCACCAGTTTCTTCATCCCCCCTCCCCCCACCTTGTCTCAGCCGAATCCCTCCAGCCCGGCACCGCCTTCCTGACCTGCAGTCTTCTTCTTGACCTCTCCGCCTCCACCCTACTCCGACCTATCACCCTCACCTTGACCTCTTTCCACCTATCACATTTCCAACGCCGCACCTCCAAGTCCCTCCTCCCTACCTTTTATCTTCTCCTGCTGAACACTCTCTGCTCATTCCTGAAGAAGGGCATGTGCCCGAAACGTCGAATCTTCTGTTCCCTAGATGCTGCCTGACCTGCTGTGCTGTTCCAGCAATAAAGTTTCAGCTTTGATCTCCAGCGTCTGCAGACCTCACTTTCTCCAGTGAGGGGGTTACCCGCAGACACACAGCGAGGGAGGGACACACACACACACACATACATACAGCGAAGGAGGGACACACAGATACAGACACACAAACACGGAGCAAGGGAGGGACACGCACAGATACACATGCACACACACTGCGAGGGAGGGACACGCACACGCACAGTGAGGGAGGGATACGTGCACACACAGTGAGGGAGGGGCACACAGGCACACACACACACACACTCAGAGGGAAGAACACACACACACAGTGAGAAAGGGACACACACACGCAGCGAGCGAGAGACACACACAGCAAGGGAGGGACACGCGCACACACACAGCGCGAGGGAGGGACATGCTCATACACAGCAAGGGAGGGACACACACACACAGCGAGGGAAGGACACTCACATACACTGCAAGAGGGATACACATACACTGCAACAGAGACACATAAACTCACAGCAAGAGGGGACACGCACACACAGCGAGGGAGGGATACGTGCATGCGCAAGCACAAAATTAGGCACACACAGCGAGAGATGGACACAAACACAGAGCTAGGAAGGGACATGCACACACAGTGAGGGAGGGACACACACAAACACACACACACACATTGCAAGAGTGAAAGACATGCACTCACAGCGAGGGAGGGACGCGCGCACACAGCGAGGGAGGGACACACACACACAGCGAGGGAGGGACACACACACACACAGCGAGGGAGGGACACACACACACACAGCGAGGGAGGGACACGCGCACACAGCGAGGGAGGGACACGCACACACAGCGAGGGAGGGACACGCACACACAGCGAGGGAGGGACACGCACACACAGCGAGGGAGAACACACACACACACAGCGAGGGAGGGACACACACACACAGCGAGGGAGGGACACACACACACAGCGAGGGAGGGGCGCGCACACAGCGAGGGAGGGACAAGCACACACAGCGAGGGAGGGACACGCACACACAGCAAGGGAGGGACGCGCGCACACAGCGAGGGAGGGACGCGCGCACACAGCGAGGGAGGGACGCACACACAGCGAGGGATGGACGCACACACAGCGAGGGAGGGACGCGCACACAGCGAGGGAGGGACACACACACACAGCGAGGGAGGGACGCGCGCGCACAGCGAGGGAGGGACACACACACACACAGCGAGGGAGGGACACGCACACACAGCGAGGGAGGGACACACACACACAGCAAGGGAGGGACGCGCGCACACAGCGAGGGAGGAACGCGCGCACACAGCGAGGCAGGGACGCACACACAGCGAGGGATGGATGCACACACAGCGAGGGAGGGACGCGCACACAGCGAGGGAGGGACGCGCACACACAGCGAGGGAGGGACGTGCGCACACAGCGAGGGAGGGACACACACACACAGCGAGGGAGGGACGCGCGCACACAGCGAGGGAGGGACACACACACACACAGCGAGGGAGGGACACGCACACACAGCGAGGGAGGGACACACACACACAGCAAGGGAGGGACGCGCGCACACAGCGAGGGAGGAACGCGCGCACACAGCGAGGCAGGGACGCACACACAGCGAGGGATGGATGCACACACAGCGAGGGAGGGACGTGCGCACACAGCGAGGGAGGGACGCACACACACAGCGAGGGAGGGACGTGCGCACACAGCGAGGGAGGGACACACACACACAGCGAGGGAGGGACGCGCACACAGCGAGGGAGGGACACACACACACAGCGGGGGGGGACACACACACAGCAAGGGGGGGACACGCGCACACAGCGAGTGGGGGACACGCGCACACAGCGAGGGGGGGACACGCGCACACAGCGAGGGGGGGACACGCGCACACAGCGAGGGGGGGACACACACACACAGCGAGGGAGGGACACACACACACAGCGAGGGAGGGACACACACACACACAGCGAGGGAGGGACGCGCACACAGCGAGGGAGGGACACACACACACAGCGAGGGAGGGACACACACACACAGCGAGGGAGGGACACACACACACACACAGCGAGGGAGGGACACACACACACACATCGAGGGAGGGACACACACACACATCGAGGGAGGGACACACACACACAGCGAGGGAAGGACACACACACACAGCGAGTGAGGGACACACACACACTGTGAGAAAGGGACACACACACGCAGCGAGCGAGAGACACACACAGCAAGGGAGGGACACGCGCACACACACAGCGCGAGGGAGGGACATGCTCATACACAGCAAGGGAGGGACACACACACACACACACACACACAGCGAGGGAAGGACACTCACATACACTGCAAGAGGGATACACATACACTGCAACAGAGACACACATACTCACAGCAAGAGGGGACACGCACACACAGCGAGGGAGGGATACGTGCATGCGCAAGCACAAAATTAGGCACACACAGCGAGAGATGGACACAAACACAGAGCTAGAAAGGGACATGCACACACAGTGAGGGAGGGACACACACAAACACACACACACACACTGCAAGAGTGAAAGACATGCACTCACAGCGAGGGAGGGACGCGCGCACACAGCGAGGGAGGGACACACACACACAGCGAGGGAGGGACACACACACACACAGCGAGGGAGGGACACACACACACACAGCGAGGGAGGGACACGCGCACACAGCGAGGGAGGGACACGCACACACAGCGAGGGAGGGACACACACACACACAGCGAGGGAGGGACACACACACACACAGCGAGGGAGGGACACGCGCACACAGCGAGGGAGGGACACACACACACAGCGAGGGAGGGACACACACACACAGCGAGGGAGGGGCGCGCACACAGCGAGGGAGGGACACGCACACACAGCGAGGGAGGGACACGCACACACAGCGAGGGAGGGACACACACACACAGCAAGGGAGGGACGCGCGCACACAGCGAAGGAGGGACGCGCGCACACAGCGAGGGAGGGACGCACACACAGCGAGGGATGGACGCACACACAGCGAGGGAGGGATGCGCACACAGCGAGGGAGGGACACACACACACAGCGAGGGAGGGACGCGCGCACACAGCGAGGGGGGAACTCACACACACACAGCGAGGGAGGGACACGCACACACAGCGAGGGAGGGAAACACACACACAGCCAGGGAGGGACGCGCGCACACAGCGAGGGAGGAACGCGCGCACACAGCGAGGCAGGGACGCACACACAGCGAGGGATAGATGCACACACAACGAGGGAGGGACGCGCACACAGCGAGGGAGGGACGCGCACACACAGCGAGGGAGGGACGCGCGCACACAGCGAGGGAGGGACACACACACACAGCGAGGGAGGGACACACACACACAGCGAGGGAGGGACACACACACAGCGAGGGAGGGGCGCACACACAGCGAGGGAGGGACACGCACACACAGCGAGGGAGGGACACGCACACACAGCGAGGGAGGGACGCGCACACAGCGAGGGAGGGACACACACACACAGCGAGGGGGGGACACACACACACAGCGAGGGGGGGACGCACGCACACAGCGAGAGGGGGACACGCGCACACAGCGAGGGGGGACACGCGCACACAGCGAGGGGGGGACACGCGCACACAGCGAGGGGGACACACACACACACACAGCGATGGAGGGACGCGCGCACACAGCGAGGGAGGGACACACACACACAGCGAGGGAGGGACACGCACACACAGCGAGGGAGGGACACACACACACAGCAAGGGAGGGACGCGCGCACACAGCGAGGGAGGAACGCGCGCACACAGCGAGGCAGGGACGCACACACAGCGAGGGAGGGACGCGCACACAGCGAGGGAGGGACGTGCGCACACAGCGAGGGAGGGACACACACACACAGCGAGGGAGGGACACACACACACAACGAGGGAGGGACACACACACAGCGAGGGAGGGGCGCGCACACAGCGAGGGAGGGACACGCACACACAGCGAGGGAGGGACACGCACACACAGCGAGGGAGGGACACGCACACACAGCGAGGGAGGGACGCGCACACAGCGAGGGAGGGACACACACACACAGCGAGGGGGGGGACACACACACAGCAAGGGGGGGACACGCGCACACAGCGAGGGGGGGACACGCGCACACAGCGAGGGGGGGACACGCGCACACAGCGAGGGGGAGACACACACACACAGCGAGGGAGGGACACACACACACACAGCGAGGGAGGGACGCGCACACAGCGAGGGAGGGACACACACACACAGCGAGGGAGGGACACACACACACAGCGAGGGAGGGACACACACACACACACACAGCGAGGGAGGGACACACACACACACATCGAGGGAGGGACACACACACACATCGAGGGAGGGACACACACACACAGCGAGGGAGGGACACACACACACAGCGAGGGAAGGACACACACACACAGCGAGGGAGGGACACACACACACAGTGAGAAAGGGACACACACACGCAGCGAGCGAGTGACACACACAGCAAGGGAGGGACACGCGCACACACACAGCGCGAGGGAGGGACATGCTTATACACAGCAAGGGAGGGACACACACACACACACACACACACACAGCGAGGGAAGGACACTCACATACACTGCAAGAGGGATACACATACACTGCAACAGAGACACACATACTCACAGCAAGAGGGGACACGCACACACAGCGAGGGAGGGATACGTGCATGCGCAAGCACAAAATTAGGCACAAACAGCGAGAGATGAACACAAACACAGAGCTAGAAAGGGACATGCACACACAGTGAGGGAGGGACACACACAAACACACACACACACACTGCAAGAGTGAAAGACATGCACTCACAGCGAGGGAGGGACGCGCGCACACAGCGAGGGAGGGACACACACACACAGCGAGGGAGGGACACACACACACACAGCGAGGGAGGGACACACACACACACAGCGAGGGAGGGACACGCGCACACAGCGAGGGAGGGACACGCACACACAGCGAGGGAGGGACACGCACTCACAGCGAGGGAGGGACACGCACACACAGCGAGGGAGGGACACGCACACACAGCGAGGGAGGGACACACACACACAGCGAGGGAGGGACACACACACACAGCGAGGGAGAACACACAAACACACAGCGAGGGAGGGACACACACACACAGCGAGGGAGGGACACACACACACAGCGAGGGAGGGACACACACACACAGCGAGGGAGGGGCGCGAACACAGCGAGGGAGGGACACGCACACACAGCGAGGGAGGGACACGCACACACAGCGAGGGAGGGACACACACACACAGCAAGGGAGGGACGCGCGCACACAGCGAAGGAGGGACGCGCGCACACAGCGAGGGAGGGACGCACACACAGCGAGGGATGGACGCACACACAGCGAGGGAGGGACGCGCACACAGCGAGGGAGGGACACACACACACAGCGAGGGAGGGACGCGCGCACACAGCGAGGGAGGGACACACACACACACAGCGAGGGAGGGACACGCACACACAGCGAGGGAGGGACACACACACACAGCAAGGGAGGGACGCGCGCACACAGCGAGGGAGGAACGCGCGCACACAGCAAGGCAGGGACGCGCACACACAGCGAGGGAGGGATGCGCGCACACAGCGAGGGAGGGACACACACACACAGCGAGGGAGGGACACACACACACAGCGAGGGAGGGACACACACACAGCGAGGGAGGGGCGCGCACACAGCGAGGGAGGGACACGCACACACAGCGAGGGAGGGACACGCACACACAGCGAGGGAGGGACGCGCACACAGCGAGGGAGGGACACACACACAGCGAGGGGGGGACACACACACACAGCGAGGGGGGGACGCGCGCACACAGCGAGAGGGGGACACGCGCACACAGCGAGGGGGGGACACGCGCACACAGCGAGGGGGGGACACGCGCACACAGCGAGGGGGACACACACACACACAGCGAGGGAGGGACACACACACACAGCGAGGGACGGACACACACACACAGCGAGGGAGGGACGCGCACACAGCGAGGGACGGACACACACACACACATCGAGGGAGGGACACACACACACAGCGAGGGAGGGACACACACACACACAGCGAGGGAAGGACACACACACACAGCGAGGGAGGGACACACACACACAGCGAGGGAAGGACACACACACACACAGCGTGGGAAGGACACACACACACAGCGAGGGAAGGATACACACACACAGCGAGCGAGGGACGCACGCACACAGCGAGGGAGGGACACACACACACACACAGCGTGGGAAGGACACACACACACAGCGAGGGAGGGGCACACACACACGCAGCGAGGGAGGGACACACACACACACACACAGCGTGGGAAGGACACACACACTCAGCGAGGGAGGGACACACACACACGCAGCGTGGGAAGGACACACACACACAGCGTGGGAAGGACACACACACACAACGAGGGAGGGACAAACAGACACAGTGAGTGAGTGATACGCATACACACACATACAGAGCGAGGGGAGGACACCCTCGCACACTGTAAGAGGGGCATACACACTCACAGCAAGAGGGACACACACACACAGTGAAGGTGGGACACGCACACACACAGCGAGGGAGGGACACGCACGCACACACAGTGAGGGAGGGACATGCTCACACACAGTGAGGAAAGTTACACACACACACACAGCGAGGGAGGTACAAACACACACAGTGAGGAGAGTTACACACACACAGCGAGGGAAGGGGACACACACGCATACACACACACACAAACACAGAACAAGGGAGGGACACGTGATCACACAGTGATGTGTCTCTCGGACGTGTAATCGTCCAGCTCTCACTCCAGTCTGCTCCCTCACAGGGTCACCGTCTGTGACTCCCAGGTACAACTAGGCCTCGATCCTCAGTGCTGATTTATATTCTCCCAGGTGTGAGTCCGCCTCAAGCTCCTGCTCCAAGTTGCTCCCTCACACGGTCACTCCCTCTGTGACTCGGTGCGGATTTCGAGCCTCCTGCTCTGCTTTTTATCCAAATCCAGGTCCCAGTCGGCCTTGACCCTCGCTGCTGATGTATATTCTCCCGCTCTGTGCTGCTCTCTCTCAGGGTCTCTCCCCTTGTGACTCCCAGGTAATGGTCGGCATCAAGCCTCTGCTGAGATTTATAACATCCCATTCCGAAATGCTCTCTTACAGGATCGCCGCTGTGCCTGAGGACAGTGGGAAAGAGGAGGATTAGACAGAGCAGAGGGTGTTACAGTGATTGAGGGAGCTGTAGGGGATGAAACAGGTTATCTGGGGAGCTAGGCAGACCTGCAGTAACTAAAGAACGTTACTGGATGATACAGCGAGAGTTGCAGACACTGAAGAAGGCAAAGGAAATAGGGAGATTGTGGCTTGTTCATGACCGAGATTTGTACAGTCTAAAGGGCTTCAAAGTTTGGGAGAAGATTTGTAGCTCGGGTGCTCGTTTTTCTGGTTCTGTTCGCTGAGTTGGGAATTTGTGTTGCAGACGTTTTGTCCCCTGTCTAGGTGACATCCTCAGTGCTTGGGAGCCTCCTGTGAAGCGCTTCTGTGATGTTTCCTCCGGCATTTATAGTGATTTGTATCTGCAGCTTCCGGTTGTCAGTCCCAGCTGTCCGCTGCAGTGGTCGGTATATTGGGTCCAGGTCGATGTGCTTATTGGTTGAATCTGTGGATGAGTGCCATGCCTCTAGGAATTCCCTGGCTGTTCCCTGTTTGGCTTGTCCTATAATAGTAGTGTTGTCCCAGTCGAACTCACGTTGCTTGTCATCTGCGTGTGTGGCTACTAAGGATAGTTGGTCGTGTCGTTTCGTGGCTAGTTGGTGTTCATGGATGCGGATCATTAGCTGTCTTCCTGTGTGTCCTAGGTAGTGTTTTGTGCAGTCTTTGCATGGGATTTTGTAGACTACATTGGTTTTGCTCATGCTGGGTATCGGGTCCTTCGTCCTGGTGAGTTGTTGTCTGAGTGTGGCTGTTGGTTTGTGTGCTGTTATGAGTCCTCGTGGTCGCAATAGTCTGGCTGTCAGTTTCGAAATGTTCTTGATGTATGGTAGTGTGGCTAGTCCTTTAGGTTGCGGCATGTCCTCATTCCGTTGTCTTTCCCTGAGGCATCTGTTGATGAAATTGCGTGGAGTTTGACCCCACACCGCAGCTCACTAATAGGATAAACAACACACTGAGAAACCTGCAAAAAAAACGGACAGATAACCAGGTTTGACCGACAGAGAATGAAACCTGAAAGCAACAACACCCCCAGATTCTATGGATTACCTAAAGTGCACAAACCAGACATCCCACTCAGACCCATAGTATCACTACCCGGGACACCATCACACAAACTGGCTAAAGAACTACAGCAGAAACTGAAACACCTGATCAGCGGATCCAGACACTCTATACAGTCAACACAGGAATTCTTGGACATCATCAGAAATATACACATAGACAAGGAAGAAACTATGGTCTCATTCGATGTAACGGCACTGTTCACCTCTATCGACAAAACCCTAGCCAGAGAAACAATAGCCAACCTGCTGGACATACAGAACAGACAACAAGACGGGGAACCTATTAACAAAGACGGCATACTCAAACTACTGGACCTGTGCCTCACAACACACTTCACATTCAACAACCAAATATATGAACAAATCAACGGCACACCCATGGGCTCACCTATTTCTGGACTCATAGCAGAAACGGTAATGCAAAGTTTAGAACAAACAGTCTTACAGCAAATTCAACCCGAACTCTGGGTCAGATATGTGGATGACATCTTTGTAATCATTAAAAACACAGAAATAGAGAACACACACCGGATCATCAACGCCACACTCACAGGAATCAGATTCACTAGAGGAAGAAAAGGACAACCAACTCCCACTCCTAGACGTGATGGTACAGAGAACACCGAATACAGAATTGACCACAAAGGTATACAGGAAAGTCACACACACAGACCAAGTCCTGAACTACAAAAGCAACCACCCAACACACAAAAGAAGTTGCATCAAGACACTATTCAAAAGGGCCACAACACACTGCAGTACACCAGAACTGCAAAAAGAGGAAGAAGAACACCTATACAAGGTATTCACCAAAAACGGATACCCCCGCAATTTCATTCGGGATTGTCTGTATGGATTTGCGAGACGACTGTCCTCTGATATTGATGAGGGCCGTGAAGATGATGTGGTTTATATGGAGTTCATTAAGGTCTTTGACAAGGTCCCACACGGTAGGCTGGTCCAAAAGGGAAGATCCCATGGGATCCAAGGGAAGTTGGTAAATTGGCTCCACAATTGTTGGAGGGTTGGTTTTGTGATTGAAAGCCATTGTCCAGCGGGTGTACCACAGGGATCTGTGCAGGAACCATTGTCGTTCATTATGGACATTAATCACTCGGATGTGAAAGCAGAAGGTAACATTAGCAGGTTTGCGGATAACATGAAAGGTGAGGGTGTTGTCCAGCGTGAGAGGGATGGACTCAGGCTACAGTCTGATATTGATCAGATGATAAACTGTGCAGAGCAATGCCAGATGGAGTTTACTTCTGATCACTGTGAGGTAATGCACTGTGGCAAGTCTAATAAACGAATGATATACATCATGAATGGTAGGTCCTCCTGGAGTACAGAGGAACACAGGGACCTTGGTGGGCAAGTCCCTGGATGTCTGAAGGTGTCAGCACAGGTAGACAGGGTGGGGAATACACCTGAACTGGGAGCAGGAGGGGGACGCACATCCTGGTGGGGAACGTTGGTGGAGCTGCTCGAGAGGATTTAAACCCGTCTGGCAGGGCTGTGTGACCCCAAAAAGTCGTAAGGCCAGAAAGAAAGTTGAGGCTGGGGTACAGATGTTCAAGAAAGCAATATAAGTAGACAAGGCAGGCAAGAACATAGCAGACAATTAGGGAAAACTGGTGGATTAAACTGCAGTTATTTCAATGCAAAGTGCCAGACAGATAAAGCAGATGAACCCAGAGCGTGGATGGGAACATGGGATTGGGATACCATAGGTATTACAGAAACACAGCTGAGGGAGCAACAGGACCAGCAGCTCAATGTTCCGGAGACAGATGCTACAGGAAGGATAGAACAGGAGGAAAAACAGGAGGAGAGCTGGTGGTTTTGATTGGGGGAAACATCCCAGCAGGACCTAGAGGGAGTATTCATGCAGGATCGCCCAGTTAAGCGATATTAGTGGAACTGAGAAATAAAAATTGGTCATTAGTTTTCTACGGTCGTACTACAGCAATAGGCAATGGGAGATGAAGGAGCAAATATGTCAGGAGATCTCAGATGTCTCTTAGAGTAATAGGGTTGTAATGATAGGGGATCTGAACCGTTCCAAACCTGGACTGGGATTGCTACTAAGATAAGCATTTGGATGGAAGGAATTTGTTAAGTGTGTTCCGAAAAACTCCTAGTCATTATGTAAATGGCCCAACTGGAGAATGGGGCTAAACCTGACCTCCCCTTGGGAAACAAGGTCGGGAATGGGACTGAGGTGTTAGTGGGGGAGCACTTTGGAAAGTTACTACAATTGTATTAGTTTGAAAATAGCGATGGAAAAGGACAGGCCTGGTCCACAAGTTAAAGTTATTCAATGGAGCAAGATAGTATTAAACATGAATTTTTAAAGTAGGTCTGGGGAGGCTATTTGCAGATAAAGGGAAGTCTGGCAAGTAGGAATATTTTAAAACCGAGATAAAAGGAGCGTTCAGCGCCAGCATGTTCCTGTTAGTGTGCAGCTCAATGCTGACTGAATTAGGAAACACTGGCTGAGTTGCGAGGCTCTGGTCAAGAGAAAAGGGGTCACATGTCAGATATAACTGGCTGACTCAAGGGAATCCCTTCAGGAGCATCGGGGCTGTAGAAATACACTTAGGATGGAAATCAGGAATGCAAAAAGGGGACACGAGATGGCTTTGGCAGAGAAAGTTAAGGAGAATCCAAAGAGACTCTACAAGTGTATGAAGAGCAAAAGAAGAGCTCGGGACAAAACCGGTATCCTGAATGATCAATGAAGTCAACGATGTGTGAAACTACAAGATCCGAAACAGATATTTCACTTTGGAACTTACTGTGGATAAAGACTGGGGCGCTCAGGGAACTAAACAGTGTTTGGCCTGACTGCTATTGGAATACTGTGTGCAATTCTGGTCTCAATGCCATCAGAAGGATGTCGTGGAACATGAAACGGTTCAGAAGAAATGACCAAAGATGTTGCCAGGGTTGGAGGGTTTGCGCGTCAGGGAAAAGCCTCAATAGGCTGGGTCTGTTTTCACTTGAACATGGGAAGCTGAGGAGTTAACCGATACAAGGTGTTTGCAATCATGATGGTCATCGACAGGGTCAATAGCCAAGGTCATTTCCCCAGGCGAGGGAAACTTTTCAAAGGGGTCTAAAGGAAAACTGGCTCCCGCAGAGTGGATGGAATAAGCTGCCAGAGCAAATAGTGGAGACTGATAGAAATACATTTAAAAGGCATGTGGATGGGTGTTTGAATAGTAAGGGTTCAGAGGGATATTGGCAAAATTGTAGCAAAAGGGACTAGAAACGCTATGCAGGAGGCGTTTGAAGGGCCTGTTTCCGTGTTGTACATCTCTATGACTCACTGTCTTGAAAGGAGTCCACATTATAGAAAAGGAGGTGCTGGAAGGTTTAAAACACAAAGGTAGATAAATCCCCAGGACCTGATCAAATGTATCTCAAGACATTGTGGGAAACTGGTGAAGAAATTGCAGGGCCCCTCGCAGAGATACGTGTACCATAGAGACCTACGTGTGATCGGCTGATAGACTGGAGGGTGGCATTGTGGACAGTGAAGAAGGTTTTCTAAGATTACAAAGGGATCCTGATGAAATGTGTGAATGGCTGAAAAACTGTCGATGGAGTTCAATCTGAATAATTGCGAGGTAATGCATTTGGTACCACAAACACGGGCAGGACTTATACAATTAATGGCAAGACCTTCGGTAGTGTTGTAGAACAGAGGGACCTCAGGGTTCAGCTACATAGTTCTTTGAAGTTTGCAACATGGAGAGACAGGATAGTTTAAAAAAAGGTGCTTGCCTCACTTGCTTTCATTGCTCAGTCCTTTGGATATAGGAGTTGGGAAGTCATATTGAGATTATACAGGCTATTGGTAGTCTTCTTCTGGAATACTGTATCCAAATCTGGTCGCCCAGTTATAGGAAGGATATTATTAAGCTGGAAAGGGTTGGGAGGAGATTTACTGGGATGTGGCTGGGTACGAAAGGCTTCAGTATAAAGAAAGGCTGAATAGGTTGGTATTTTTCACTGAAACCTGAATAGTGACAGATGACCTCACAGAAGTTTATAAAATCATGAGGGGGATAGATAGAGTTAATGGGAGTTGTCTTTTCCCATGGACAGGGGAGTTTCCTAACAAGGCACTACATTTTTAAGTTAGAGGAGAGACATATAAAATAAAAGACATGAGGGGCACATTGTTACACAGAGGGTGGGTTGTGTGTGAAATTAACTTCCCAAGGAAGGGGTGAACATGGGGACAATTACAATGTTCAAAAGACATTTTGTTTAGTACAGGAATAGGAAAGGTTTGAAGGGACATGATCCAGGAACAGGCAGGTGGGATGAGATCTGTTTTAGAGTATGGTTAGCGTTAACCAAACAGTGTGGTCTGACTCTGACTATGATTATAATGTTGTGTCATCAATTAAGAAAGGCTGCAAGAGAAAGCCAGGGAACTACAGACTGATGAGCGAGACATCAGGGTGGGACAGTTGTTGGAGGTCATTCTGAGAGGTAGGCCTTACATGCATTTGGAAAGATAAGGCCTGATTACGGACAGCCAGCATGGCTTTGTGCGTGGGAAAACATGTCCCACAAACTTGACTGGAGTTTGCTCAAGATGTGACCAAACAAATAGACGAAGGTAGAGCAACAGACGTTGTTTCTGGCTTCAGCAAACCCTTGTTCAGGATGTAGCATGATACATTGGTTAGTAAGGGTAGATCACAAGGGATCAAGGAGAGCTCGCCAACTGGATACAAAATGGGATGACAGTGGGAGACAGAGGGTGGTGGGAGAGGGTTGTTGTTCAGATTGGAGGCCTCTGACCAGCAGTGTGCTGTAAGGATTGGTGCTGGGACCACTGTTGTGCACCACTTACATAAACAATTTGAGTGAAAATATAAGAGTCCCTGTTAATATGTTTATAGATACCAAGATTAGTGGAAGAGTGGGCAGGGAATATAGTTATCGAAGGGGATGTTAATCAACTGGGCCAGTGGGCCAAGGAATGAAAGATGGAGTTTAATTCAGGTTTTGGATTTAGTTAAGACAAACCAGGGAGGACTAACTCAGGTAATGGTCGGACCCTGGACAGTGTTGTAGAAAAGAGAGAGACCAAGGGGTGTAGTTACATTGTTCCTTGGACAGGCATCACAGGGCGACAGGGTGTTGAAAGCAACAATTGGTACACTTGTCTTCATTGGTCAGAGCATTGAGTACATGAGTTGGAGATATTGGTAACACTGTCGTCAATATTTCTCCTGGGCAGAGGAGGCCACGGGGTGACCTTATAAAGGTTTATGAAACCATGTAGGGTTTAAATAAGGTGAATTGCCAAGGAGAGGTGAGTCCAAAGCTAGAGGCATAAACGTGAGGTGAGAGAGCAAGGATTTAAAGAGGGAGCTGACGGGCAACATTATCCACAGAGGATGGTGCATAGACGGAACGGGCCGCCAGAGGAAATGGTGAAAACAAGTACAATTACAACATGGAAAAGACACTCGGGCAGGTACGTGGAGAGGAGAAGGTTTGAAGGGATTTGAGCCAAACACGGGCAAACGCGACTCATTCCATTTAGGGAACCTCGGCCGAAGAGTCATGCCGCACAGAAACAGACCCGATGTCTCCAGTTATTGGAGGAGGAGACTATCGAGACAAGGCATGTTGTAGAGACTGAAGCAAGTTACAGCGCTACGGAAGGCCATCTGGATTGGACGTTTCAAATATGTGAAATAATTGGTGAGAGGGGAGGAGATGACAGAGATAGGAACTGTTATAGGAGTTAGAATGATTGAAGACACTGGTCCTCAATACAAGGCATAGATACAATGTTGGAGAGGGAATAGGGAACAGAAAGATCCCAGGCAGCATTACCACCCTCTCGTGGGAGGCCTGCTTTCCCCGCAGTTGTTCCGATGCTCCCTAGGAAAGCACAGGCCTGGACTGATAACTGGGAACTCCTGATTCTGTCTCATTACAACAAAACTTGCAGCAAGCGTGGTGATTGAGCCTGGGTTGTGTTTGTACTGTGCTCCCCCTTCAGCACTTTCTCTATGTCATGTCTTGTTAGCTGATGTTTGGATCCCCCTTATTACTTTCTGCTCTGTGAGGGAACAGGGAACAGAAAGATCCCAGAACACCCTCTCGTGCGAGGCCTGCTTTCCCCTCTGGTTTCCTGATGCTCACCAAGGCAGCACATGTCTGGATTGAAAACTGGGAACTCCCGATGCTGTCACAGTACAATAAAACTTAAAGTAAGGGTGGTAATTGACCCTGGGGTGTGTCTGTACTGTGCTCCCCCTCCAGCACTGTATCTATATCATGTCTTGTTAGCCGATGTTTGGTGCCCACTCATTGCTCTCTGCTCTGTGCACTGTGAGTGATCTTACCTCGCTGCAGGATTATTTGAAGGCTTCTGACCTTCCTGACCTTTGTCTCTCTGGCTGATCAACCATCTTCCCAACCAGCTGTCGGCAAGCCTATTGAGTCAGGAACTCCCTGAGTACCTGTAGAAGACACAAAAATAGGCAGAATGGGAAACTAGACAGATGCTGTGAGGGTTACACATGTAGAATGTCACTGAGCCCCACAGAGATCTGGAAATCCCCAGTCTGCATTCCTGGCCTGTGCTGCTGCATCTCTCTGGAGTGGAGAATTCTGTTAGCTTAGGATCTGGAGTATCTACAAGAGTGAGAGACACTGACAGAGGCAGCAAGTAGATCCACACAGTGAGGGATCCCACATGGAGAGGCATTGAGTGATATCACCAGAATGCAGGACCAAACAATTGTGCAGGAATAAAGGGTTTTGATTCTTGTTGCACTGGGATGCGCAACCTGTGAGCAGGTGAAATGATGGCCGAGTGGCATTATTGTGATTCAATTTATCCAGAAACTCAGCAAATGTTCTCTGGACACAGGTTCAAATCCCACCATTGCAAATGATTGAATGTGAATTAAATGCTTCAAAAAAAGATGTAATTAAAAAACTGCAAGTGAGTATTAAACAATTGATGATGTTAAGAAAAATCCATCGGGTGCATTCCTGTCTTTAGTGAAGTAATCTAAGGTGGGACTGGGATATCACAGGTATTACAGAAACACAACTGAGGGTGGGACAGGACAGGCAGCTCAATGTCCCAGGTGAGAGATGCTGCAGGAAGGACAGAAGGGGAGCTGAGAGAGGAGGAGAGCTGCTGGTTCTGATTGGGTGAACCATCCCAGCAGGACTGAGAGAGGATATTCCTGCGGGACCGCCCAGTGACGCTGTGTCCGTGGGATTAATCAGTAACAATGGGTCTTCCCTTTCCTCTGATTGTTCTACAGACCCCGAGAGCCCCGCCCTCCTGCACCTTGACCTTCTCAAGATGGCGGCCCTGAGCGCTCCCTCTTCCCTCAAACAAATGGCGGCCGTGACCCTGAGCCGCTTCCCTGATCAGAGACCGCCGCCTCCTTACCCGGGCCTGGAGGGTCTTTTCCGAGTTATTTTTAACTTGTATCCAGGACTTGTGAGTTCTCTCCGCTCCTTTCTCCTGCGAGGCTCCCACACAGCGGCTCTGAGCACCGCTCTCTGCAGCCGATGCCGGAGAAAGCAGCTACACATCTCTCTCTCTTTCTCTGTCCTGACCAATGTGACACTGCGCATGCTCCACATAGAAACTAAACTGCGCGTGCGTCTGAGATGACCGGTGAGTTGAGAGAGAATGTTCATATCTGCATAGGATCATGGGTGAAATATTAGTCATTAACAATTGCTCTGTCAAGTTACAGTCATTGAGATGATTACTATGCAAATAGATTATTCGGTCAAATAGATTATTCGGTATGTAAATTCCCAATCGTTCTGGGAGTTTGAAAATAAATTTCTTACTCGAGTTGTGTAAACCAACCTGTGAATTAGATTAGATCAGATTACATTACAGTGTGAAAACAGGCCCTTCGGCCCAACAAGTCCACACCGATCCGCTGAAGCGCAACCCACCCATACCCCTACATTTACCCCTTACCGAACACGACGGGCAATTTAACATGGTCAATTCACCTCACCTGCACATCTTTGGATTGTGGGAGGAAACCAGAACACCCGGTCCCCTACACTATTCCAAAATCATCCATGTGTTTATCTGAGGATTGTTTAAATCTCCCTAATGTACGTTATCAGATTTACATCTCAACTATTTCTTAAAAATCTCACATTGATTCATGGGAGAGGTTTAATACTCCACTATGTAGCGAGAATGATCAATCCTGCAAAATAGTTTGCTTTCTGACCAATCCTGAAGCGTTCACTCCCCAAGAATGCTTTGGCCCCGCTCCTCACTCCTCTGGTTTGACGACCGGCCGCTGCTCGGTCCTCCTGTTCCGCCCCTTCCTCCCAATTGCGGAGTTGATTCAGGCGCGACTCAGCTGGCTAAGGGACAAGGGAAGTTGGAGTCGATGCCTTGTCATGTGGTGAAAGTATCCCGAATCTTGGATCGAGAGGCCTGAGTTTATTTCACAGCTTGTTCAGGTGTGTGTAATAACAACTTTATTAAGAATAAACAAGGGAAGGCAGGAACAAAGTAAAAACAATAGAACATGCAAACAATGTGGTGGGGCTCTCAGTGCTCTGGTGATTTTAGTCTTTACCATGTGTTTCAGGGCCCCAGGGCATCCCAGTACAGACTGTGCCACTCCTCCTTGTGCACAGCCAGATACCACGATTGTGGGGCAAAGTGATGTGGTGGGGTACTGATTCTGGATTAGTGGTGCTGGAAGAGCACAGCAGTTCAGGCAGCATCCGAGGAGCAGTAAAATCAACGTTTCGGGCAAAAACCCTTCATCCGGAAAAAAGGCAGAGAACCTGAAGCGTGGAGAGATAAGCTAGAGGAGGGTGGGAGTGGGGAGAAAGTAGCATAGAGTACAAAAGGTGAGTGGGGGAGGGGATGAAGGTGATAGGTCGGGGGCGGTCGGAGGGTGGAGTGGACAGTTGGAAAAGTAAATAGGCAGACAGGACAAGTCAGAACAAGTCACAGGGACAGTGTTGAGCTCGAAGTTTGGAACTGGGATGAGGCGGGGGAAGGCGAGATGAGGGAACTGTTGAAGTCCCCAGTGATGCCCTGAGGTTGAAGTGTTGCGCGGCGGAAGATGATGTGTACTTCCTCCAGGGGTCTGGTGGTGAAGGGGCGGCGGTGAAGGAGGTCCAGGACCTCCATGTCCTCGGCAGAATGGGAGGGAGAGTTGAAATGTTGGGGCACAGGGCAGTGGGGTTGATTGGTGTAGGTGTCCCGGAGATGTTCCCTAAAGCGCTCTGCTAGGAGGCGCCCAGTCTCCCCAATGTAGACGAGACCGCATCGGGAGCAACGGATACAATAAATGATATTAATGGATGTGCAGGTAAAACTTTGGATGTGTAAGGCTCATTTAGGGTCTTGGATAGAGGTGAGAGAGGAGGTGTGGGTGCAGGTTTTGCAATACCTGCGTTGACAGGGGAAGGTGCCAGGTTGAGAGGGTGGGTAGTGATGGGCGTGGACCTGACCAGGTAGTCACGGAGGGAATGGTCTTTGCGGAAGGCAGAAAGGAGTGGGGAGGTAAATATATCCCTGGTGGTGGGGTCTGTTTGGAGGTGGCAGAAATGTCGGCGGAAGATTTGGTTTATGCAGAGGTTTGTAGGGTGGAAGGTGAGCACCAGGGGCGTTCTGTCCTTGTTACGGTTGGACGGGTGGGGTTTGAGTGCGGAGGTGCGGGATGTGGATGAGATGCGTTGGAGGAGGGCATCTTTAACCACGTGGGAAGGGAAATTGCGGTCTCTAAAGAAGGAGGCACCTGGTGTGTTCTGTGGTGGAACTGATCCTCCTGGGAGCAGATACGGCGAAGGCGGAGGAATTGGAATACGGGATAGCATTTTTGCAAGAGGTAGGGTGGGAAGAGGTGTAATCCAGGTAGCTGTGGGAGTCGGTGGGTTTGTAAAAATGTCAGTGTCAAGTCGGTCGTCATTAATGGAGATGGAGAGGTCCAGGAAGGGGAGGGTGGTGTCAGAGATGGTCCAGGTAAATTTAAGGTCAGGGTGGAATGTGTTGGTGAAGTTGATGAATTGCTCAACCTACTCACGGGAGCACGAGGTGGCGCCAATGCAGTCACCAATGTAGCGGAGGAAGAGGTGGGGAGTGGTGCTGGTGTAATTACGGAAGATCAACTGTTCTACGTAACCAACAAAGAGACAGGCCTAGCTGGGGCCCATACGTGTTCCCATGGCTACTCCTTTGGTCTGGAGGAAGTGGGAGGATTCGAAGGAGAAATTGTTAAGGGTGAGGACCAGTTCGGCCAAATGAATGAGAGTGTTGGTGGAAAGGTACTTTTGGGGACGTCGGGAGAGGAAAGAACGGAGGGCATGGAAGCCCTGGTCATGGTGGATGGTGATGTAGAGGGATTGGATATCCATGGTGAAGATGAGGCGTTGGGGGCCGGAGAAACAGTCTTGGAGGAGGTGGAGGGTGTGGGTGGTGTCTCGAACTTATGTTGAGAGTTCCTGGACTGGCGGGATAGGACAGTGTCGTGGTCGGTAGAGATGAGTTCATTGGGGCAGAAGCATGCTGAGACAATGTGTCGGCCAGGGTGGTCAGGCTTGTGGATCTTGGGAAGGAGGTAGAACTGGGCAGTGTGGGGTTCCCGGACTGTGAGGTTGCAAGCTGTGGGTGGGAGATCTCCTGAGATGACGAGGTTCTGCATGGTGTGAGAGATGATGGTTTGGGGATGGGGGGTGTGTTCATGGTCGAGGGGACAGTAGGAAGAGGTATCCTCGAGTTGGCGTTTAGCTTCAGTGGTGTCGAGGTCAGTGCGCCAGACTACCACTGCGCCCCTTTATCTGCTGGTGAAATGGTAAGGTCAGGATTGGAGCAGAGGGATTGGAGGCAAGTGAAGCCAGGACCAGAGGACATCACCTGAAGATGAGAGGCAGCAAATTTAGGACTGAATTGAGAAGGAACTTCTTGACCTCGATGGAATTCATTGCCCAGGGAAGTAGTTGATGCTAATTCAGTAAATGTTTTTAAAGCTAAGGTAGCTTTTTTGAAATGAATAACTAATTAATTAAGGGATATGGTAAGAACGTTGGTAAATGGTTCTGCGTCCAAAAAATGATCAGCCATGATTTTAATGAATGGCAGAGCAAGCTCAACAGGTTTATTTGGAAGCACTCGCTTTGCAGCTTCTTCATCAGGTGGTTGTGTGATTTTTAACTTTGTGCCTCACTCTTGCAACTGATAAACAGCAACAAAAGCCACGAAGCAGTGCGCATGCTCCAGGCAACAATGGGCCCCGGTGGTTGATGTCAGCGGAAGACCAATGGAAAGGGGCAGAGCTGGAGGACCTGGCGGGGCATTTGGTCCTCCGACCAATCAGAGTAAATGAGGGACGGGACTAGACTATACCACGTGATCATCCTCATGGTGGGCGCGGATGTGCGGGACATGTGGATGGAGAGCTGTTGGTATGAAAAGAAATAAACAGCAGGAAGTGGGAGGGAAATGGTGTTGGTATGGGTTGAGAGATTTTGCAAACATTTGGTGCACATCGGAAGATACAAATTTGAAACTTACACTCCCGTTTTTGCAGAAAACGGGAAAATTACCTCATCGCTTGATTGCCGCCATCTTTATGCGGGGCAAAGATTCACTGGACACGTGCGCGGCCGCCAGCTTTGTCTGGGGCAAAGCTCAGAGGTGTGTTTGTGCAGTCCTCCCTGGTAGTAAGTCATAGGGCAGGATTTACCCAGAGCACATTCAAACCCAGAGAAATTGATGTTTTTTTTTCTGGATTTGTTTCTTCATCCATTTAAATGATTTGGATGTGAATAGAGCCGGTACGGTTCGTAAGTTTGCAGATAACAACAAATTTGGAGGTGTTGTGGACAGTGATAAAGGTTGTCTCAGAATACAATGGGATATTGATCAGATGGGCCAATGGGCTGCGGAGTGGCAGATCGGGTTTAATTTAGATAAATGTGAGGTGCTGCATTTTAGAAATCCGAGAAGGACTCACACTGAATTGTAAGGTCTTGGAGAGTCTTGCTGAACAAAGAGACCTTGGAGTGCATGTTCATAGTTCCTTGAAAGTAGAGTCACAGGTAGATAGGATAGTGAAGAAATTGTTTGGGATTCTTCCCTTCGTTGGTCAGAGCATTGAGTAAAGGAGCTGTACAGGATATTGGTTAGGCCACTTTTGGAATATTGTGTGCAATTCTGGTCTCCCTCTCATCAGAAAGAGGCACTGAAACATGGAAGGTTTGAAAATTGATTTTTTAAGTCTGTTGCCAGGGTTGGAGGATTTGAGTTGCAGGGAGAGGCATAATAGGCTGGGGCCATTTTCCCTGGAGTGTCATAGGCTGAGGTGTGATGTTGAAGAGGTTTATAAAATCGTGAAGGGCATGGACAGCGTAAATAGACAAGGTGTTTACCCTGGGGTGGTGGAGCCCAGAAGAAGAGGATATAGGTTTAGGGTGAGAGGGGAAAATTCAAAAGGAGCCTAAAGGGCAGCCAAAATTGTAACATTTAAAAGGCATTTGAATAGGAAGGGTTCAGAGGGATGTCGGTCAAGTGCTGGTAAATGGGAATAGTTTAGGTTAGACTATCTAGTTTGCATAGATGGGCTGGACTGAAGAGTCTGTTTTTGTGCTAGACATCTCTGGCCGTGGGATCATAAAAGTGAACACTGCTCTGATTCACCTCTGGGCTCCTTGATGTCCACTTGTTCGTTATCTAGCTTCCTCAGTCTCACATGTGTATCTTTGCCATGTTTAGTATTTTACTACTACGTTCAGAGACCTTTTTGTAAATGGATTGTCCACTGCTGCCCGACTCCTGACCGCATGCTGCTCCATTATCAGGTTATTTTTTCCACAATATCTTTGACAGTCAAGAATTCTTTTTTCCAATGGTGAGTGGATTTTTCTTCCATTTCTTACAGTCAAATTCTGCACCATTTTCATTCCCTATAATTCATATTGCACTCCCTGAAACATCATGTGTATTTCTCCTTCCACAGATACCAGTGATCATTGCCAAAGCCGTGTTGCCTGTGGAGATGGTGATGTTTGACTTCCTTGTACAGCTGCAGTTGTATGGTGAAGGCGCTCCCACAACATGGTTGGGTAAGAGACATTGCAGATTATTCACTCAGTGATAGTGAAAAGTAGAAGACATCAGTACAAATCAACATGTTTTTAATTTCACAAAAAATATTGAGAACTTTTGACATCAGGCCACAGATGGAGAATATTATGTCTGGTGACCAAACCTTTGTGAAATAAGCAATTTTTCAGGAATGCCTTAAAGGAAGAAAGCAGATCTTAGAGGGTGGGAATTCCAGACCGTATTGCCTTAGAATCTATAGACACAGTCACACAGCTGAACTCAAAAATAAACACATCATTGGGAGTCTAAACTAAAATGAGTTGTTGAGATGTGAAAGTGTGTGTGGTGCAGGAAGATAGGAATGATTACAGCCAGGAATTTAGTCAATGGTGTGAAAGTAAATTGTTGTTGCTTATAAATGGGAGCCTTTTGATGGATCAGCAAGTTCTAGTACAAGTGAGCACTTGGGTGGTAGACTTTTCAATATTCTGGATATTAGAGGGAGGGTGATTGTGGGATGCTGGTCAGGAGTGGGTTTACAGAATAAAATCTAGAGTTAACAAAAGGAATGAAGGAGAGTTTCAGTAAATGAGCTGAGGCTGTGGTGAGGTCAGGTGATATCACTGAAGTCGAAATAGTGGTCTTGGAGTGGGACTGGGATGTCACCCTCAGCTCTGGGATTCAGCTGTTTGTCAGTTTGTGAATCAAGTCTGTAACAAGCTCAGGAGCTGATTGGCCCCGGAAGAACCCAAACTGGGTGTCACTGAGGCAGGTTATTGTGAGCATGTGCTTGACAGCACTGTTAATGACAACTTCTATCACTTCACTGCTGAGCGAGTGTGGTCTGATGGAGGGAAATTGGCTGGGTTGGATGTGTCCTGTGTTTTTGTGTTGAACAACAGTGGGAAACATTTCCCAGTATCAGTAGGTGCCAGTGCTGGAGCAGTACTTGTCTTGGTGGGCAGCTTGTCTTGGTGGGCAGCCATCAGTACTATTGCGACAATGTTGGCAGGACCGACAGCCTTTACACTACTTCTCCATTTCTTGATCTGATTTGAAATGAGTTTTCAACCAATTCGATTCACATCTGTGATGTTAGGGACCAATGGAGAAGGCTCATCCACTTGGCACTGCTGGTTAAAGATTGCTGCAAATGCTGTTGTCTTGTCTGTTGCATAGATGTGTGAGACCCCTCCATCAGTAAGGATGGGGATATCTGTGATGCTTCCAGGAGTGAGTGTTTCATTGTCCATCACCATTTCTGACTAGGTGTGGCAGAACTGCAGAGCTCAGATCTGATCTATTGGTTGTTGGATCATATAGTTCTATTTGGTGTTGCTTGCACTGTAGCTTCACCAGGTTGGCACCACATTTTTAAGTATGCCTGGTATTGCTCCGGCATGCCCTACGGAACTCTCCATTGAACTAGGGTTGATCCCCTGGCTTGATGTTAATGGTTGAATGGGTGATATACCAGGCCATGAGATTTCAGATTGTGCTGGAGTACAGTTCTGCTACTGCTGTTGGCCCACAGTGAGACAGAGGTTGCAGGGTCAAGAGGGCTGATTGTGTTGTTGTGTTTTCCAGTGCATTGGTAGATGTAATGTGGTCCATTCAGTTTCATTCCATTGTTGAGACTGTGCAGTGATTAATACAATGAGTGATTTGGTGGGTCACTGTCAGGAATGCAACTTTTAAAATAAGGCTTTGTGATTTACACATGAAAGAAGTGAAACTATCATGGTATTCGAGCAGATGAAAGACTCAACAGACAATCAAGGTATTTTTCAATGGATAATTTCAGTTACATCACACTATAAATGTTTGCTATAAATTCTGTGCCTTAGAAGTTTGCCCTCCACAAACACCTGATGAAGGAGTGGCCTCCGAAAGCTAGTGTGCTTCCAGTTAAACCGGATGGATTATAACCTGGCGATGTGTGATTCTTAACACAGAATATTACAGCACGACTAACAGGACTGCATGTAAACAGGCTCAGTCCAGTTAATCAATACATTCGGAAGGATTTCGTCCAGTTTGATGATGCAATATTCGTCAAAACCGTCAACTTCAACCTGCAATGTTGTTATTGACAAAAACTTCAGGCTGACACAAAGCTCCCCACCCCACTGCAATGTGGTAACTGGGCCCGGCCCAGGAACTGGAACTGGGACATTTGTTGTCTGTGATCGCAAAGGAAGCGAGCAAACACAATTCTGACAGATTAGTCCTCAAAGATGAGTAGCAAGTTTGACACAAGGCAGGTGGTATGCCGCCTTGCACTTAGCTTAATTTCATTTCTTATTTACAGTCGTGTTTTGCAAAGTATAAAAAACCGGTTTATTTTCTGCGGTTGGGGAGTTTTATCCTCGTTGATCACAGTTGCTGCCTCTCACTCCCCAAATCAAATCATAGGATCTATAACAAAACAATAATCTGTAGGTGCTGGAGATCTGAACCCCAGAAACAAAGTGCTGGAGAAACTCAGCAGTTCTGAGGGCATCGGTGAGGAGAAAAAAATTGTTACGTTTCAAGTTTTTGTCTGAATGGACAAAAGGTCACTGGACTTGGAACTTACAATGTTTTTCCCCCTTAGAGATGTTGCTGGACCTGCGGTTCTCCAGAACTATGCTTACTATAGTGAATTTTATTAACAAAACAGATCGGAAAAATACTAATCTCCAAAAGTGAAAGGTTCATTGCAAACATGAGTATAGTTTCCACACTTGAGTTACACAAGCACGCCTCAGTTTAAAAACAAGATTTAACTCAAAGTAGTATTCCATCTCAAAGTAGTATTCCATCTCAAAATTAGCCAAGTTACACCAGTAATAAAGCTCATCCACCCAATGAGGCACTTCAGCACAACATCCTGCAGTGTTGCACACAGCCACCTTTACCAAAAAATGATCACATGTCACAAAATGGAAGGCCAAGAGCATGTCTCTTTAAAGGAGCTCAAGTCAAACTCTCAACAAACTCTCAATTTTTGGAAAGATTTTTATTAAACCTGATTGAACATTTAAATCTCGGAGTATAATCTTTGCTTTTTTACATCTTGGTAAAGGTTCAGTTCATGGAAATGTGTTGCTGGAAAAGCGCAGCAGGTCAGGCAGCATCTAGGGAACAGGAGAATCGACGTTTCGGGCATTAGCCCTTCTTCAGGAATGAGGAAAGTTTGTCCAGCAGGCTAAGATAAAAGATAGGGAGGAGGGACTTGGGGGAGGGGCGTCGGAAATGTGATAGGTGGAAAGAGGTCAAGGTGAGAGTGATAGGTCAGACTGGGGTGGGGGCGGAGAGGTCGGGAAGAAGATTGCAGGTTAGGAAGGCGGTGCTGAATTTGATGGATTTGACTGAGACAGGCTGGGGGGAGGGGAAATGAGGAAACTGGTCCCAGGAGGACCAGTTCCAAAAACGCACATCCCAGATGGCCTCCTTCTTCAAGGACCGCAATTTCCCCCCCGACGTGATCGACGATGCCCTCCACCGCATCTCTTCCACTTCCCGATCCTCCGCCCTTGAACCTCGCCCCTCCAACCGCCACCAGGACAGAACCCCACTGGTCCTCACCTACCACCCCACTAACCTCCATGTACAGCGCATCATCCGCCGTCATTTCCGCCACCTCCAAACGGACCCCACCACCAAGGATATATTTCCCTCCCCTCCCCTATCAGCATTCCGTAAAGACCACTCCCTCCGTGACTCCCTCGTCAGATCCATACCCCCCACCAACCCAGCCTCCACTCCCGGCACCTTCCCCTGCAACCGCAGGAGGTGCAAGACTTGTGCCCACACCTCCCCCCTCACCTCCCTCCAAGGCCCCAAAGGAAACTTCCATATCCGCCACAGATTCACCTCTACCTTCACACATATCATCTATTGCATCCTCTGCACCCGATGTGGCCTCCTCTATATTGGGGAGACAGGCCGCCTACTTGCGGAGCGTTTCAGAGAACACCTCTGGGACACCCGGACCAACCAACCCAACCACCCTGTAGCTCAACATTTCAATTCCCCCTCCCACTCCACCAAGGATATGCAGGTCTTTGGACTCCTCCATCGTCAGACCACAGCGAAACGACGGTTGGAGGAAGAACGCCTCATCTACCGGCTAGGAACCCTCCAACCACAAGGGATGAACTCGGATTTCACCAGTTTCCTAAGTTCCCCTTCCCCCAGCCTGTCTCAGTCAAATCCATCAAATTCAGCACCGCCTTCCTAACCTGCAATCTTCTTCCCGACCTCTCCGCCCCCACCCCAGTCTGACCTATCACTCTCACCTTGACCTCTTTCCACCTATCACATTTCCGACGCCCCTCCCCCAAGTCCCTCCTCCCTGTCTTTTATCTTAGCCTGCTGGACAAACCTTCCTCATTCCTGAAGAAGGGCTAATGCCCGAAACGTCGATTCTCCTGTTCCCTAGATGCTGCCTGACCTGCTGCGCTTTTCCAGCAACACATTTCCATCTCTGATCTCCAGCATCTGCAGACCTCATTTTCTCCTCAAAGGTTCAGTTCAGCCTGATACATAGAGCCAAATGTCAAGCAAACATCACACTTTCCATTCACTTCTACAAAGGGCTGACATCACATTTCTTCAGGATTTAAAGTATTATATAAATTGTTTGTAAAATCATTTGTCACATTAAAGAACTGGACAATAAATGTCATTGTATACAATAAGAGTGAAGCCTGTGACAGCAGATTTAGCTTTGGAGGGCAGTGAGTGCGCTTTCTAAATTCTGAGAGCACTTTGGGAGACTGCTCCCAGATGGTGATAGTGAGCATATCTGGAATGCACTGTTTAGATTTGGGAATCCATGGGAAACAATCTGTGGTTTCACTAATACTTGGCTTGTGTTGTTGGTGTACAGTAACCAATTCATAAAGTTACTTATGTATTGTTGTTGACTACCTGAATGGTATTCAAATCTGCCAGGTTGCATTCAATAGTGTGAATGCATCTATTGTAAATATTTGGAATATTCCAGAACTGCCCAGTGCTTGGCAAATTCAGGGGGGACAAAAAAAATCACATTGATTAATTTGAAATTAAGAATGCAGGAGGACTTAACCACTGAAGTATTCAATTCAAATAGTTAAATGGAGTGCTCACATTTAAAATACCTCTTATCCATAGGAATGGATGGACTGACAGAATTGGGACCAAATTCCTAGCTGGGGCGTGTGAAATATGCTTTGATAAAGTCACCTGCATTTACCAACAATAATTTGGCAAGCTCGGAAATTTAAAAAAAACAATACGAGCTTCATTGCTGCTCCAGTCGGGTCCCAAGCTCTGTGAAAAAATAACAATGTTCAGGTTTATTGCATACACTCTAAAACAAGTGTTTCTTCAATAGATCTTGCAAGTTTACCAATGTGCTTGGCAACATCATTTGGATGGACTAACTTTAGCCAACTCATTTCTTTCTGAGCCTCTATAACCTGAAGAGTGACCAGAAGCAATTACTCCACATATGTGGGAACATTACCGACGAGGATTTTTTCCTTCAGAATTGATTTCCATATATTCAGTGCCCAGAACAGATAAAAAGCTTGTCACCTTTTATAGAGCAATGATTCAGTGGGAGTAAAACACTTAACATTTTCTTGCTTATTAATCACGCTGCCTAAATTTTAAAAATGAACACTTCTTAACAGTTCATGAGATCCTAACGAAATATTTTGTGCAAAACAAATCACATGATACATAGTTATTCAGAGAACAAAACAAGTTTGTTCATTGATGAACCCAGAGGAAAAGGTCATGAAATAATGTGAGTTTGATATACCTCAATCATCATTGCAAGTGCATTCTCTGCATAAATTATCCTTTACCTCCTCGAAGTATTCAACTTCTTGAATAACTGAGAGAATGAAGTCACAGATGTACAACACACAATCAGACACTTCAGTCTAACTTGCCCATGCTGACCAGATGTCCAAAAATATCTAATCCCAATATTTGTTCCATATCCATCTTAAACCCTTTCTACTGATTATCAGTTTATTTTACTTTATCAGCACTTGAAATACTGACATTGTTTTCTCTAACATTGGTTAAAGAAATCATAAGTTCATTCATCTAAGTTAATTCTGTAATCTTTCACAAAGAAACAATTGAGAACAACATATAGCTGAGTGCAAAACAAAATACTGCAGCTGCGCGATATCTGGGAACATTCTCTAAAGGTGAGGCACTGATACTGCACAAGTTTGTCAGCACGGTTTCAATTACTGACAATAATTTAGTAATGTCTTAGCCTTCACATAGTTAAGGTAAATGTGAGATATCTGAATTTCATGAATTGGTTCCTATTGCACTTTGATCAACAAAAAATATTCTTGGTTTAATCTACTCAAAGGAGAAAGTGACGACCAAAGAAGCTGGACATCAGAGTCGAAAAGTGTCATGCTGGAAAAGCACAACAAGTCAGGCAGCATCCGAGAAGCAGGAGAGTTGATGGTTCTGGCATAAGCCCTTCATCAGCAATCACAGGCTTCAGAAAAATAACTGGCATAGACTTATGCCAACACAGACGTAGAAGGGTCGAAGCACGTTACTATCAGATTAGAGACTAATTTCAGATTTGGTACCATTCAGTGCAACATTTCAGTATGATATTTACATATGTACCTAAAAGATAAGTTGTCTAAAATTACAAGCTCTAGAATGATTATAGGATTAAACCTGGAAATAAAGCTGGTGAACAAGAATGGCAAAGTGAAGTCCCATCAGTATCACCTTGGGCAGTGTCAAGTAAGAATTTGAGAGCAGAGTTGCCACTTTGGAGTAACCTGCAGTCTGGCTAAATTGCAGCAAACATCTGTTCAATTTTATCTGCAAACTATTGAATGCAAAATCCTCCTTGCACAATAATGAGGTAGCATTTTGGGATGTCATTTTTAAAATATATTATTTTCAAAGTTACTCACAATTAAGAGTGATCGCTTGGCGCTGTCTGCATAACACAGTACGTAAAGGAATTAACAGAAAAAAACATTATAACCCAAATTCAGAGTCACTAATTTATTGATATTGCATGGGTCCAGCATTGATAAGTAATCGATTTTTTAAAATAAATATGGATACATTTACTAACTACATTGGAGTACAGTCAAGTTTCTTACTGAACAGTGACAGGATTGGACAGAGTCCGCATGGATTTAAGAGAGGGGAATCATACTTAGCAAATCTACTGAAAGAATCTACAGAGTCAAATATTAAAGTAAGAAATTGCAAGACATTTAGAAAAGCTTATCATTAAACATGGTAGACTGGGTTTTGTGAAAGAGAAACTATATTTGACAAATTTGCGACAGTGCATTGAGGAGAAAACAAGCAGGTCTGACAAAGGGCAATCCAATAATGATCTGTATTTGGATTTAAAAAATGCAAATAATAAGGTGCTACATAAAAGTTAATTGCTCAATTTAGGAGCTCATGGTATCGGCGTAATGTATTAGCATGGATTGAGGATTGGTTTACCACACTGGCTGTTGCTGAGTCCTCACTTGCAGTGCTGTATACAATGTTAGCTCCCATATTTAATAAAGGATAAACCAACATCAGAGACCATTCAAAAAAGATTCAATTAGGTGCTTCGAGGACGAAAGAGTTGACCTATCAAGAATAGCTAAGCAGGGGTGATCTTATGGAAACAAGATTCTGAGGAGCTGGATAGAGTAGATGTTGACTAGATCTTCTAGCACCAGTGAAGTCTCAAACAGGGGACATTACATAAGGGAACATTCATTTTAGAAAAAGTAAAGAACTTTTTCTCTCAGTGAATGGCTAGACTTTCCGCACCCAAACAATTGTGAAAGTTGTGTGGGAGGGGAATGGTTGGGTTACTCTTTGGAGGTTGTTCTGGCTTGTTGGGCTGAAGGGTCTGTATCCACACAGTAGGGAATCTATGATTCTATCTCAAATTATTTTAAAAGAGGACAGATAGATTTTTGAAATATTGAGCAGTTGAGGGCTATGCGGATCAAGCATAAAAGAGGTGTTGAGGTCTGGGTTGGCCAAGCCATGATCTGATAGAATGGGGGAACAAGCTGAAGGGAATTAATGCCCTACTCCTGCTCCGATTCCTGTTTTTTTTTGTTTCCAAAGAAGAGTGTGATACAATGTGCTAAAGATCTCAGATGTTGTGAAAAGGAATGAAAATGGGGTGTTTATGTGCTGATTCAGGTGGCATTGATTCATCAATCACAGCTCTCCAGTCATGAGTAGGAAGGCAATTCCCTCCATGAATAAAGGAAATCTACTGCAGAGCTCACACAAAGGGAATTCTTACCTTCAGTAAACTTTCTCCTCTCTCTGCAAGAAGGATACCTGCCTTGAAGAAGTTTTATCCTCTCTGTACAAGAATCTCAGGGAGTCTCTCTCTCTCTCACTGCAACTCCCAGGTCATTTCCTCAGCCCTGAAGCATCTCTCCACGCTTCAGGCTCTCTGCCTTTATTCCTGATGAAGGGCTTTTGCCCGAAAAGTCGATTTTGCCTGTCCTCGGATGCTGCCTGAATTGCTGTGCTCTTCCAGCACCACTGATCCAGAATCTGGTTTCCAGCATCTGCAGTCATTGTTTTTACCTTTCCCATCACGTAACCCAACATATCAGCTGAAGGATGACACACTGTGCATGCTCGAGCGACCAAAGGGATCCGGGTGATTGATGTCAGCACCGGACCAATGAACGGTCGGTGGGCGGAGCTGGATGACTTAGCGGGATGTTGGTCCTCCAACCAATCAAAGTGAATGAAAGGCGGAGCTAAACTAAACCATGTGATCACCCTCGCGCGTGGCGCAGAGTCGTTGTGATGAATGCTCTCGAAGTTCTGGAGAGAAAGGCTACGATAAGGAAAGAAATGAACAGGGAAACGGGAGAAAACTGTGTTAGTATGAGCAGAGAGCTTTTACAAACAAATTGTGCACGTCGGAAAACACAAACTTGAACGTCCCAGTCCCGTGTTTGCAGTAAATGGGGAATTGCCTCAGCGCGGCTGCACGCCTGAGTGAGCGCCGCCATCTTTATTCGGGACACGTGCGGAGCCGCCATCTTTGTAGGGGGCAAGGTGCAGCCAGGCGCATGTGCAGCCTTTCTCAGTATCGAGTCATTGTGATCACAGCAGCCAATACAGCTCTGATTCACCTCTGGGCTCCCTCATGGCCACTTTGTCAATATCTAGCTTCCTCAGTCTCGAACCATGGGTGTATTTCTGGTCTGTTTAGTCCTGTATTATTACGTTTATAGACTCTTTGTAAATGAGTTTTTCACTGTGGCCCATTGCCTGACCATGTGCTGCTCTATTATCAGATTACTTTTTTCTTGAATATTTTTGACGGTCAAGAATTCTTTTTTTCCAACAAGCAAGTGTATTTTCCTTCCATTTCTGACTGTCAAATGCTGCACTATTTTCATTCCCTGTAATCCATTTTGCACTCCCTCAAACATCAACTGTGTTTCTCCTTCCACAGATACCAGTGATTAATGCCAAAACCCTGTTGCTTGTGGAGAGGGTGATGTTTGACTTTCTTGTACAGCTGCAGTTTGTGTGGTGAAGGTGCTCCGACAATGTGGTTGGGTAAGTGGCATTGAGATTATTCATTCAGCCACAGTGATGGTTTGAAAATAATGTCCAAATCAACAACAGTTTGTATTTTTATTATCATGCTTATAATTTCACACAAATACTATTGAGAACTTTAGACATAAGGCCAGAAATGGAGATATTAGGTCAAATGACCAAATTGCCAAAAAGCAGGTTTTGAGGGATGTCTTAAAGGTGGAAAGCAGACTTGTGAGGTTTTGGCTGCGAATTTCAGACCATGGTGCTTCAGCAACTGTAGAAACAGCCACACAGGTGAAGTAATGAATTCACAAATAGTTGGGAGTCTCGAAGAAAATGGGTTGTCGAGGTCTCAAAGTGTGTGTGGTGCAGGGAGCTAGGGATTATCACAGCCAGGAATTAAATCAAGTGTGAGAATTTTAAATTGAGGGATATTGGCCAGGGGCTGGCAGGTGAGACTAGATTGGGTTAGGGTATCTGGTCGGCATGGACGGGTTGGACCGAAGGCCCTGTTTCCTTGCTGTACATCTCTATGGCTGTATGCTGTTGATTATAATTAGGAGCCTTTTGATGAATCAACAAGCAGAGATTTAGACTATCTTGAGATTACACGGAGGTTGAATGTGGGAAGCTGGGCCTGAGTGTGTTTGGAAAATGAAGTCTGGAGATAACACAAAGTGGATGAAAGTGTATGAGCTGAGACAAGGGTGTAATCAGCTAGAAATAGTGGTCTTGGAGTGGGACTGAGTTATCACACTCACCTCACCTCTGGGATTCAGCTGGTTGCCAGGTTGTGAATCAGGGCGGTAACGCAATCGGGTGCTGAGTGGCCCTGGTGGAGCCTAAAATGATGTAGGATCACTTAGCTCTATCACTGCTGCTGATGCTGTTTGATATGCAGGTAGTTCTGTTTGATAGCTTCACCAGGTTGGCACTTCATTTTTAGGTCTGCCTGGTGCTGCTCATGGCATGCCCTCCTTTCCTGTCCATTGTGATGGGTGAGAGCAGGATTTACAAACCCATGAGATTTCAGATTGTGCTGGAGTACAGTTCTGCTGCTGTTGATGTCCCACAGTGCCTCAGAGATACCCAGTTTGAGATCCTACATCTCTTCGAAGTCTGTCCCATTTTGAACTGTGATAGTGCCATTCAACACGATGGAGGTTTTTCTCAACTTTAAGGCAAGACTTTGTCTCCGAAAGGAATGTGTGATGGTCACTCGTACTGATACTGTCATGGACAGATGTATCTCCGCTGTTCAATTCATAACAATGAGATCAAGTATGTTTTACACTCTTGTTGGTTCCCTCACCACCCGCTGCAGACTCAGTTGAGCAGCTATATCCTTTCGGACCTGACCATCTCAGTCAGTAATTCTGTTGCAGAGCTAGTCTCGATTGTGGACATTTGAAATCCTGTACCCAGAGTACGTTTGACACCATTTTACTTCCTCAGTGCTTCCTTCAAATGTTGTTCATCATGAAGGAGAACTGATCCATCAGCTGTGGGAGCACGGTACGTGATAATCAGCAGGAGCCATGAGACGTTCTGGTCTCCGGAGCCAATGCTGTGTACTCCTAGGGCAAATCCTCCCTGTCTGTACGCTACTGTGCCACCACCTCTGCCTGGTCTGTCCTGCTGGTGGGACAGGACATATCCAGAGATTTCTGGAGAAAGTGAAGACTGCAGATGCTGGAGATCAGAGTCAAGAGTCTGGTGCAGGAAAAGGCCAGCAGGTCAGGCTGATGAAGGGCTTGGGCTTGAAACGTCGATTCCCCTGCTCCTCGGATGCTGCCTGACTGTTGTGCTTTTCCAGCACCACTCTCTCGATATCTAGGGATGGTGATGGTGGTGTCTGGTCATTGTTTGTAAGGGATGATTCCGTGAGTATGAGTATGTCAGGCTCTTCCTTCATTGGTCTGTGAGACAGCTCTCCACATTTTGGCACCAAAAGCCATATGTTTGTGAGGAGGACGTTGCAGCATTGAGAGGGCTGATTCTGTGGTTATAATTTCTGGTGCCTTGTTGGTTGCAAACTGGTCCATCCAGTTTCATTCCTTTGTTGAGATTTTGCAGTGATTAATACAGTGAGTAGCTGGCTGGGCCGCTGTCAGGTTGGCAGGATTTGTCTCGCCATTGACAATGGTTTCATGGAGATCAGGAGATTCCTAATACATTTTTTTTTCTTGAATTCGGATTCCACCATCTGCCAAGACGGGATTCGAACCAGGACTTCAGTCGTTTGTTTTAATATTCTGGATAAAAGCTAAATACATCAGGTTTGTTCACTCATTTTAAGTATCACTAACCCTGGTTTTGTTTCTTTGTAAAACACTGTCCATCATCCTGTCTCCTCCACCCTCACCCTCCAACAACGAGTGAGGAGCACATGGAGTTTCTCTGTCACTAAGACTGAGATAATCCGATCTGCTCCTTCCCTCCCTCCCACTAGCCCACTGAGCCAAACTGCATCACGTGGTGTTCCTGGTTTTTATCCTAAGCCTACATCTTTCTCCAGTCTCTTGTAAAGCCTTATCAGAGCTCACCTTGACCCTTTACCCTAATCTCACTAAACTCACTTTCCAACTCTCTTTCCTCCGCTGCCGCCTCATCACCCCCCTCGCCAATTCATAGATATTGTTCCTTGTTCTGTCTGTTGGTCTTTTTTGGTTATGTCCTTCTCTCCCATTCTGTGAAAAACTAATATTTGACCTCACCGTTGTTGGAAAATCCTGCTCCATCTCCACTCTCCCTTTCCTTTCTGAATTCCTTGCATTTGGTGTCCCTCAACGATCTATCCTTGGTCTCTCTTGTATCTCACGTACATAGTGCCAGGAGGTGATATCATCGAAAAACACTGTTAGGTTTGACATGTACACTGACAATACCCAGCTCTCCCTCCCCATCATCCCTCTCCATTACTCTCCTGTTTTTCAGTTATCAAACTGCTTACCACATTCCCACTACTCGATTAGCTGCAGTTTCCTCCAATGAAATATTGTCACGGTTAAACCCTTTACCTTTTTGCTGAGCCCCTCCCTCCCACTGGGAACTCTCTGAGGCAGAACGACACTCTTCACAATATTGCTGTTATATCTGACCCCAAGGTGACCTTCTGATCAGACTTCCACACAATCACAACAGCAGGAATTCCAATCTCAAACATTTCTTTTCTCCACCTCACCCCAGCTCCATTGCTACTGAAACCCCTTACCCGCATCTGTGTCGCCTTAAACTTGAATCCAAAACAGAACCCTTGATTCCGTGACTCAGAATCTGGTTTCAGACATCCCTCTCAGTATTTACCCTCAGACACAGCCTCTCTCTATTTATCCTGTCAAACCCCTTAAGAATCCCATCTGTCTCAATGAGATCATCACTGTTTCTCAAAAATCCAGTGAGTGGTGTCCCAACCTTTTCAGCCTTTATTTAAAAGATAATCCCTCCAAACCAGGGATCACCTCACTGAATCTTCCCTGAAATTCCTCCAATAAAGTGACACATTTCCTTATCTAAAGGGACCAAAACTGCTCTCATTACTGCAGACATGGTGGTCTCACCAGCACTTCCACACGTTACTCTCAGGTATATACTCCAAACTCTCATACTGAAAACCTTTGAAACAAAACATTCGATTCCCCTTCCTGATTCCCTGTTGTAACTGTGTGGTAGCTTTCTGTGTTTCCTGAACAATTAACCCTGGTCCCTTTGTTGTGCAGCTTTCTATAGTTTCCACCATTTAAATAATACTTTGTTCTTTTATTATCTCCTCCAAAATGAGCAACATCCCATTTTCCCAAGTTACACCCCGTCTGGCAACTTGTTGCCCCCTTCTCCTGAGCATCTCTCTCTTTTCATAATCCTCTTAGACCTTTACAGTTATACCTTTTCTAGGAGATATCCCCCCCCCCCCCCCTTCCCATTCTTCCAAACATTTACTGGGAGCACTGGGCAGTGGGAAGCAGACAGAGTTGCTATCTTTATAGGGATACGCTTTGGAGTTATTGAGAGGATCTTTCTCCCCATTGGTCAGGGTGGAGACATCTTGCCCATCGTTAGGCATTAGCCTTTCACACCCATGTCTTATTGATGAGGCAGAGCGGCAGCACGGAATGAAAGAAAATAAAGTCATTCTTGATCCCCATATCTCACTGACGCTTGGATCATTTTCTCCAATGTGTCAATGAACTGCTGTGTTCAGTCACATGAGATCTCAAGTTGGAATGTCCCAGAAACCCACAGATTTCCCCCTGAGTTGACTGCTGTTGTCCTCAAGGGTAATATGTACAGTAATCCTGGGCCACGAGGAGGGGATGGTGTGGGTTTCGAACTTGAACTGAGAGTGACAGATTTTAGAAACTTGTATTACAGGATATTACAGGTGGAAATCTCAGTAAATATTCTGCTAAACTCTGATTGAATTACTCAGTATATCAGGACCTGGGTATTCGCATTGTGTGTGTGAGTATTGTGTTCCAGATCAATCCCATTTGCTGCTTAAAAATTCTCCTTTGAATCATCGCATTCTCTCAAAAGGTCTCCCCAAACCTTCATGTAATCCTTTTATGGTGGCCTGATGAGTGTAAGGTTTATTATTCAAATGTGTAATCTTTGTACAAGGATGTCTCAGAAAGGGAGCAGAATATTCTTAAAGGGGAGAATAACCATTTTGAGGGGAGGCTGTTGTTTATTGGTATCAATGACATAGGAAGAGAAGAGTTCACATTGTTGGATCACTGGAATCTCTTGTGGGGTAGAATTGACTTCCATCAGAAGGATGGATTGTACCTGCACTGGAAGAGAACAGTTGCTAGTGCTATTCAGGAGGCATTGAACCAGTGAAGGAATGTGGGTAAACCCAGAGAGAGAGTGAGGGAATAGCTAAGTCTGACGCTGGCACAGTTCAGACGTCAAACAGTCAAGGCAGACAAGAGCAAGGCACAGTATGTGCAGTTACACTGCATTTATTTCAATACAGGAGGCTTGATAGGTCGGGCAGAGGAGCTCAGGGTATGGTTTTGAATATCGCACTGGGATATTATAGCAATTACAGAGGTATGACTTAATGATGGATAGGACCAGCAGCTTAATGTTCCAGTGTATAGATGCTATAGCAAAGATAGGGGGCAACAGAGCAGGGGGAGTGGTATTTTTGATTAGGGATAACATTACAGCTGGGCTTCAAGAGGGTATTCCTCGGAGTACATCCAGGCAGGTTATACAGGTGGAACTGAGAAATAAGAAAGGGATGATACTATTGACGCCCCCCCCCACCCCCCCCCCCCCCCACCCCCACCATCACCACACTTCCCCAATAGTCAGCAGGGAGTTGCAAAGCAAATTTACTAAGAGATGACTTCTCTGTAAGAATAGTATGGTTGTGTACAAGACTTGATCTTCTTTGTTATTCATTCACAGGATGAGGGTGTCACTGGCTGGGCCCAAAGGGCAGTAAAGCGTCAACCACATTGCTGTGGGTCTGGAGTCACATGTCGGCCAGACCAGGTATGGATGGCAGATTCCTTCCCTGAAGGATTTTAGCGAATCTGATGAGGTTTTTTTTTTTTAATAATCAACAATGGATTCATGGTCTTTAACAGATTCTTAATTCCAATTTTTTATTGAATCCCGTGACGGGATCCAAACCCTGGGCCCCACAACGTTATCTGGGTGTCCGGATTATCCATCTAGTGATAATCTAACTAGGCCATTTGGCAGGGTGAGTGACTGAGGTATCCGGGGGCAGCACATCAGCACCAAAGATCCCATGGTCTCTGCGGAAGATAGAAAGGGCTGGGGAGGGAGAAATATCCCTGGTGGTGGGGTCTGACTGTAACTAGCGGACATAGCAGAGATTAATGGAGATTAGTGGGTGGCAGTGAGGACCAGGGGATTATATTCTTATTGTGGTTGGAGGGGTGGGGGGTGGTGGGGGGGGGGGAGGCGGAGGTACAGGAAGTGGAGGATATGCGTTGGAGCGCATTGTTGATCAAGTGGGAGGGAAATGCGGTCCTTGAAAGAGGAAACCTTTCTGGGATGTCCTGGAGTGGAACTGCTTCTCCTGGGAGCAGATATGGCAGAGGCGGAGAAATTGGGAGTACAGGATCACGTTTGTACAGGAATATACTCGAGGGTAATCAGGAGAGCAAAAGGGGACATGACATATCTCTAGGAAATAGTTTAAGGAGAATCCAAAGAGATTCTACAAATACATTAAGGATAAAATAATAACCGGACAGAGAATAGGACCCCTTAAAGATCAACAAGGCCATCTATGGAACAACAGGAGGTGGGAGAAATACTATGCTATTCTAATCTAGAGAGTTTGGAGAAATAAATAGTGATAACTTGAAAAGTGTCTATATTACAGAGGAGGAAGTACTGGATGTCTTAAACAGTAGCAAGGTGGATAAATCCCTGGGACCTGATCAGGTGTATCCCAGAAATTTGTGGAAAGCTAGGAAGGTGATGGCAGTGCCCCTCCCTGAGGTATTTATATCATTGTTTGTGACAGGTGAGGTGCTGGAAGATGGGTGCCATCATTTTAAAAAGGTGGTAAGGAAAGGCCAGGAACTAGAGAACAGTCAACCTAATGTCAGTGGTAGGTAAGTTGTTGGAAGGGATTCTGAGGGATAGGATTTACATGTATTTGGAAAGACGAGGATTGATTAGGGATAGTTTACATGGCTTTGTGTGTGGGAAATTCTCTCTCTCTAACTTGATTGAGTTTTTTTGAAGATGTGACAAAGATGACTGATGAAGGCAGACTATGGACGTTGTCTATATGGACACTGAACGATGTTCCACAAAGCAGACTGGTTAGCAAGGTTAGGTAACATGAAATGTTGGGAGAACTAGCCATTTGGATACAAAACTGGCTTGAAGGTAGGAGGCAGAGGGTGGTGATGGAGGGTTGCTTTGCAGACTGGAGGCCTGTGAGCAGCATTGTCCTGCAGGAATGGATATTGGGTCCTTAAATAAATGACTTGGATGTGAATCTATGAGATATGGTCAGAGGGTTTACAGAAGACACCAAAATTGGAGGTGTAGTGGACAATGAAGAAGGTTAGTTCAGAATGCAACAGTATCTTGACCAGATGGGCCATTGGAGCGAGGAATGGCAGACTGGGTTCAATTTAGACAAATGTAAGCTGTTGGATTTTGGAAAGGCAACTCAGAGCAGGATTTGTACACTTAATGGTAAAGTCCTTGGGAATGTTGCTGAACATAGAGACCATGGAGTGCAGGTTCATTGTTCCTTGAAAGTAGAGTCGCAGGTAGGCAGACTAGTGAAGGTGGGGTTTGGTATGCTTATATTTATTGATCAATGCATTGACTACAGAAGCTGGGACGTCAAATTGTGGTTGGACAGGACATTGATTAAGCCATTTCAGGAATTCTGTTTTAAGTTCGAAATTCCATGTTCTGGAAAGGATGTTGTGAATCTTGAAAGAGTTCAGACAAGATTTACAAAGACTTTGCTAGGGTTGGAGGATTTGGACTACAGGGAGAGGCTGAATAGGCCAGGGTTAATTTCCCTGGAGAGTCAAAGACTGAGAGGTGACTTGATGGAGATTTATAAAATCATAAGGGGCATGGATAAGGTGAACAGCCAGGGTCTTCCGCCCCCCCCCCCCCCCAGTTAGGTGGGTTCAAAACAAGATCACATGGGCTTAAGTTGAGAGGGCAAAGATTAAAAACGGATCTAAGGGGCAAAGTTTTCAAGCGGTGTATGTGTGGAATGAGCTGCCAGATGAATAGTGGAAGGTGATACAGTTACAACATTTGAAAGGCATCCGATTAGGTACATCAATAGGAAGAGTTTCCAATGATACGGACCAATACCTGGCAAATGGGGCTCCATTTGTTGAGGATTCCTATTTGGCATGGACAAATTGGACCAAAGGTCTGTTTCTGTGCTGTACATCTCTATGACACTAATAAATGAAAATAAGATGTGTTCCTCTTTTGTGGAGAGATAGCAGAAGCACAGATAATTGTCCTTGGAGCTGAGAAGGTTAAGCAGTGATTTTGACCAGATGCAAATTTGTTTCTAGGATATTTAATTTTCAGAGAGAGGGGAATTGTTAACAACGTCACAATTTTAGTAACTATTTTCAGGTAATTGGCAAATAATATGTGAATATGTGGACATTATTTTATTCAGTAAGTTCTGAGCATCTGGAACAGTCTGAATGACAGCTGGACACAGACTCAGCAGTTATTCATAAACAGATTTGGAATTTTACTTTTTAAGGGAAGATTTGGGGGGCATTGGCAAATGGGAAGGGAATTGGGACAGATTTACAGCATCTCCAGAGGGAGAGGTTACATCCCAAATGGGCTGAATAGCCCCAGCCCCTGTGCTCTGTGATACTTCCCCATTGAGTGTGAATGTTGAAGCTCATCCCAGGGCAGAGAGAGGGAGGATCCCACCACTCACCTCACAATGGGCCCCGATGATTGATGTCAGCGCAGGCCAATAGGGGGCAGAGGGCAGTACTGGAGGACCAGGCCGTACCAGTTTGTCTTCCAACCAATCGGAGTGAATGAGGGCATCCTCAAGGCTGGAATTAAAGAAAGGCACATATCGCAGAGATTTGAGAAACTGGAGGACATGAGATAGGGAGCGTTCTGTGGCTGGTGAGGAATTATATAAATAAGGAAGAGTTGTGAGGCTGGATGAGGTGGCAGTGATCGGGAGAGTTGAGGATGGAGGAATTTAGAGTTAGTGAGGATTAGAGTCATAATGTTATACAGCAAGGAAACAGGCCCTGTGGTGCAACCAGTCCATGCCAACCATAATTCCAAACTGAACTAATTGTACTTGCCTCCGCTTAGTCCACATCCATCCAAATATTTCCTAATTATGTACTAATCTGAATGTCTTTTGAATATTGTAATTGTATTCACAGCTACCACTTCCTCTGGAAGTTCATTTCACACGTATACATTTTTTTTAAAAATCCTAATGTCTTTTCTGAAACCTTTCTCATTTCTTCTCAAAATGAATGCACCCGAGTTTTGAATCCCCCTCTCCCCCGGCTTTTCACCTTATCTACACTCTTTCTGATTTTATAAACCTCTAATAAGGTCACCCCTCAACCTCGTGCACGCCAGTGAAAAACATCCAGCCTATCCAGCCTCTCCTTAGAACACAATCCCTCCATTTATGGCAACATGCAGGTAAATCTCTCCTGAACCTGCTCCAATTTAATAATATCCTTCCTATAACAGCGCAACTGGAACTGGACAGAGTATTCCAGAAGAGGCCTCCCCAACGTCCTGTACATCCTCAACATAACGTCCCAACCCCTGTACTCAAAGGTCTGAACAATGAAGGGAAGTGTGCTAAGCACCTTCTTAACTACCCTGTCTACATGTAACACACATTTCAAAGACATGAACCCCTTGGTCTCTTTGTTCCCATATCACTACTCAAGGCGGTACTTTTATTGAGTGTAAGTCCTACCCTCGTTTGTTTTGTCAGGATGTTATATTTTGCATTTATTCCAATCCAAAAAAATTTTGAGTATAAAGGCAGTAGGAGTATAATTAAGAGGGAAATCAGGATGCAAAAAAGGGACATGAGATAGCTTTGGTGAACAGGGTTAAGGATAATCCGAAGGGCTTTTGTAAATACATGAGGAACAAAAGGCTAACTAGGGAGAAAATAGAGACCCTCAAAGATCAGCAAGGCAGCCATTGTGTGGAGCTGCAGGCGATGGGTAAGATAGGAAACAAGTATTTTGCATTAGTGTTTACTGTGAAGAAGTACATGGGAGATATAGAATGTGGGGAAATAAATGGTGACATCTTGAAAAATGTCCATATTACAGAGGAGGAGGAGGTGCTCAATGAGTGGCTAAGGAGCTGGTGCAGGGGAAAAGGATTCACGTTTTTTGGATCGTTGTGATCTCCTCTGGAGTAGAGTTGACCTGCGTAAGAAGGATGGATTGTACCTGAATTGGAAGGTGTCTAATGTCTAGGCAGGGAGACTTGCTGGTGATACTCGGGAGGCATTAAACCAGTGAGGGAGTGGGTGTAAACCCAAGAAGATAGTGAGGAAAGAGATATGTCTGAGGCTGGTACAGTTCAGAAGTCAAATAGTCAAGGCAGGCAAGGGCAAGGCACAGAATGAAGTCGGACTGAGAAGTTGCACTGTATTTGCTTCAATAGAAGAAGTTGAAACTTTATTGCTGGAACAGCACAGCAGGTCAGGCAGCATCCAGGGAACAGGAGATTCGACGTTTCGGGCACAGGCCCTTCTTCAGGATTCCTGAAGAAGGGCCTGTGCCCGAAACGTCGAATCTCCTGTTCCCTGGATGCTGCCTGACCTGCTGTGCTGTTCCAGCAATAAAGTTTCAACTTTGATCTCCAGCATCTGCAGACCTCACTTTCTCCTTCAATAGAAGAAGCCTGACAGGGAAGGCAGAGGAGCTCAGGGTATGGTTTTGAACATGGCACTGGGATATTATAGCAATTACAGAGGAATCACTCAGGGATGGATAGGCCTGGCAGCTTAATGTTCCAGGGTATAGATGCTATAAGAAGAATAGAAAGGGGGGCAAGAGAGGAGGGGGAGTAGCATTTTTGATTCGGGATAGCATTATGTTTTTGCTTAGGGAGGATATTCCTGGGATTTCGCCCAGTGAAGTTATTTAGGTGGAACTTGGAAATAAGAAAGGGATGATCACCTTATTGGGGTTTTCTGCATGAATTTCGTCCGGGTGCTCTGGTTTCCTCCCACAGTCCAAAGATGTGCAGGTTGGGTGGATTGTCCAGGCTGAATTGCCCATAATGTTCAGGGATGTGTAGGTTGGCTGGCCCTGGGAAATGCAATGTTATAGGGGGAGGTTAGGAGGCTCTCCTGGTCAGTATCAATGTGATGGGCTGAATGACCTGCTTCCACACTGTTGGGAGTCTCTGATAATTCTACAAGTTTTAAAATAGTTACAGAAAATAATATACCAGATCTAAAAGTTAAGGTTCTGAATTGGACAAAGGCCAATTTTGATGGCCCAAGGCAAGAACTTTCATCTGGCCCCTCAAGCCTGCTCTACCATTCAATAAGATCAGGGCTGATCTTTTCATGGCCTCAGCTCCAACTTCCTGATCTCTCACCATAACCCTTAATTCTTTTCCTGTTCACAAATCTACCTTTTGCCTTAAAGGCATTCAAGTTGATAACGTCAAATGGTACACTCGGCAGGAAATTCCACAGATTCACAACCCTTTAGCTGAAGAAGCGTCTCCTGAACTCAGTCCTAAATCTGCTCCCCCTTATTTTGAGGTAATGCTCTGTAGTTTGACCCGCCCCCAGTGGAAATAGCCTCCCTGCTTCTGTCCAATCTACTCCCTTCATAATTTTATTTTTTCCTCTCCAACTTCCCATTCTTCTAAATTACAATGATTATACAACCAGTTTTCTCAATCTCTCCACATATCCCAATCCTCTCAACTCCCAACTCAAACTAGTGAATCTCCTCTGTACTCCCTCCAATGCCAATACATCCTTCTTGAAGTAAGGAGACCAAACCTGTACACAGGACTCCAGGTGTGGCCTCCCCAGCACCCTGTACAGCTGCAGCATAACCATCCCTCTAGCAATGGAGGACAATATTCCCTTCACTGCCTTAATTACCTGCTGCACCTGCAAACCAACTTCCTGTGATTCATGCACAAAGACACCCAGCACCCTCTGTACAGCAGCATGGTGCACATTTTCACCATTTCATCATCCAGTTTGCTGTTAGTCCGACCAAAATGGATGGCCTCACATCCCAACATTGAACTCCATCTGCCAGATCCTTACCCACCCACATAACTGATCTGTATCCCTGTGCAGACCGACAGTGGCCTCTGCAAACATTGTTCTACCTCATCTTTGTATCAAATGTGAACTCTGACACCGTACACTTGGTCCTCAACTCCAAAACATTTGTGTAAGTTGTAAACAGTTGTAGTGCCAACACAAATCCAAACTCACATTTATCCCCGTTCTTTACTTTTTGTTGGTTAACCGATCCAGCATCAATGATAATACATTACCCACAATGCTGTGCATCTTTACCTTATACAGCAGCCTTTTATGTGGCAACTTATCGAATGCCTTCTGGAAATCCAAGTACACCACATCCACCGCGTCCCCCTTGTCCAACGCACTCGTCGTATCCTCAAATAATTCCAGTAAATGCATTAAACATGCCCTGCCTTTCATGAATCCATGCTGTGTCTGCTCAATGAGACAGTTTCTACCCAGATATCTCACCACTACTTCCTTGAGGTTCAAGCATTTTCTCCACAACAGAAGTTAAGCTAACATTTTGTAAAATAGTGGCACGACATTTGAGCTTCCATTCTGTCAAAACCATCCCAGAATCCAACAAATTTTAGTGAATTATCACAAGATCTATTTGTTATTGACCCCCCCCCCCCCCTTCCCTCCGCACCATCTCTTTCATTCCATCAGGGCCAGGCGACCCATCTACCTTTAGGCTGTTATCTTTCCCAGCATTACCTCTTTCCTGAGAATGATTGCTTCTCTGTCCTCATCTGCCATTGCCTCCATAGGCCTGCGACAATGAGAGTACATAGACAGTATGTTCCTGTTAAGGCAAGGCTGGTAGGTGTAAAGAATGCTGCCTGGTCAAGAAAATGAAGGAGGGATATGGCAGGTACAGAGAGCTGTGTTTGTGTGAATCCCTAGAGGAGTGTAGGGGCAGTAGGAGGTAAACCATGAGGGTGAAAAGGGGACATGAGATAGCTTTCGGAAATGGGTTTAAGGAGAATCCAAAGTGATTGTACAAATACACTAAGGACAAACGAGTAACCAGGCAGAGAATAGGTACCCGCAAAAATCATCAAGGCTGTCTGTGGAACCGCAGGAGGTGAGAGCGATTCTGTATGAGCGGAGAGGTTTTACAAACAAAATGTGCACATCAGAAAACACAAAGTTGAACGTTTCAGTCTCGTGTTTTCAGTAAACGGGGAATTGCCTCAGTGTGGCTGCAGGCATGAGTGCGCGCCGTCATCTTTATTCGGGGCAAGAATTCACTGGACACGTGTGGAGCCGCCAGCTTTGTAGGGGGCAAGGTGCAGCCAGGCGCATGTGCAGTCTTTCTCTGGTACAGAGTCATTTGGCAGGATCTACACGGAGCACATTCAGTCTCAGAGAAATGGATGTTTATTTCTGGATTTGTTTCGTCATTCATTTAAATGATTTGGTATCGTAAATGAGTTTGCAGGTCATACAAAATTGGAGGTATTGTGGACAATGAAGAAGGTTACCTCAGATTACAATGAGGTATTGATCAGATGTGGTTTAATTTAGATAAATGTGAGGTGCTGCGTTTTGAAAAAGCAAATCAGGGCAGGACTTATACACTGAATGGCAAGGCCCTGGAGATGTTTGCGGAACAAAGAGACCTTGGATTGCAGATTCATAGTCCTTGCATGTCAAGTTGCAGGTAGATAGGATGATGAAGAAGGTGTTCAGTATATTTTCCATTATTGGTTAGAGCATTGAGTATAGGATGTGGGAGGTCATGTTGCTGTACTGGACATTCGTTAGGCCAGTTTTGGAATATTGTGTGCAGTTCTGGCCTGCCTCCTATCAGAAGGGTGCTGTGAAACTTGAAAGGTGTCAAAAAAGACTTACAAAGATGTTGTTAGGGTTGGAGGATTTGAGCTGTAGGGTGAGGCATAAAAGGCTGGGGCTGTTTTCCCTGGAGTGCCATAGGCTGAGTGGTGATGTTATGGAGGTTTATACAATCATGAGGGGCATGAAGAGGGTAAATGAACAAGGTGTTTTCCCTGGAATGGTGGTGTCCAGATGTGGAGGGCATTGCTTTAGGGTGAACGGATAAAGTTTCAAAGGGGCCTAAAGGACAACTCTTTCATGCAGTGGGTGGAAAGAGCTGCCAGAGGAATTAGTGGAGGCTAGTACAATTAAAACATGTTAAAGGCATCTAAATAGACACATGATATGATTAGGACGCATTTACAGGGATATGGGCCAAGTGCTGGCAAATGGGAATAGATTAGGTTTGGATATCTGGTTTCCATGGATGAGGTAGACCGAAGGGTCTGTGTCGGTGCTATACATCTCTATGCGGGATCATAACAGCTTACACTGTTCTGCTTCATCTCTGGGCTCCCTCATGACCACTTTGTCAATATCTAGCTTCCTCAGTCTCAAACAATGGGTGTATATTTGGTCTGTGTAGTATTTTACTAGTACTTTTACAGACATTTTTGTAAGTTAGTTTTTCACTGCCGCCCAGCCCCTGACCATGTGCTGCTTATTAATTTTTTTCTGGAAAATCTTTGACAGTCAAGAATTCTTTTTTCCAATAAGCAAGTGCATTTTCCTTCCATTTCTAACTATCAAATTCTGCACCATTTACATTCCCTGTAATCCATTTTGCACTCCCTGAAACATCAACTTTGTTTCTCCTTCCACAGATACCAGTGATTAATGCCAAAGCCCCTGTTGCTTGTGGAGAGGGTGATGTTTGACTTTCTTGTACAGCTGCAGTTTGTGTGGTGAAGGTGCTCTCACAGTGTGGTTGGGTATGTGGCATTATAGGTTATTCATGACAGCAACAGTGATGATTTGAAGGTAATGTCCAAATCAAGAACAGTTTGTAGTTTTATTAGCCTGCTTATAATTTCACAAAAATATTATTGGGAACTTTAGGCATAAGGTCAGAGACTGATGATGTTAGGTCAGGTGACCAAAAGCATTGCCAAATAAACAGGCTTTGAGGAATGTCTTAAAGGAGGAAAGCAGACCAGTGAGATTTTGGCTGCGAATGTCAGAAAATGTTGCTTTGGCAACTGTAAAAGCAGCCACACAGGTGAAATCATGAATGAACAGATCATTGGGTGTTTCGAACACAATGGGGTGTCGAGGTCTTCAAGGATGTGTGATGCGGCGAGCTAGGGATTATTACAACCAGGAATTCAATCAAGAATGAGAATTTTAAATTGAGGAATGTGGGCCAGATGCTGGCAGGTGAGACTACATTGGGTTGGAATATCTGGTCGGCATGGACGGGTTAGATTGAAGGGTCTGTTTCCATGCTGTATATCTCTGTGGCTCAATGTTGTTGATTATTAATAGGAGCCTTTTGATGGATCAACATGTTTTGGTACAAGGGAGTACTTGGGCAGCAGAGATTTAGTTTTTCTTGAGATTACAGGGAGGTTGAATGTGGGAAGCTGGCAGGAGTGTGTTTGGATAATGAATTCTGGAGATAACACAAGGTGGATGAGAGTATATGAGCTGAGACAAGGGTAGAATCAGCTAGAAATAGTGATCTTGGAGTGGGACTGGGCTGTCACCCTCACCTTACCTCTGGAATTCAGTTGGTCGTCAGGTTGTGAATCAGGGCGGTAACACAATCTGGAGCTGAGTTGCCCTGGTGGAGCCTAAAGTGAGTGTCGCTCAGCTGGCTGTTGCTGAGCAGCTGCTGCTTGATAGCCCTGTTGATGACTTCTTCCATCACTTTACTGCTGATCGAGTGTGGACTGATAGAGGGAAATTGCCTGGGTTGGATTGCCCTGTGTTGAACATGCCTGGGCAATGTTCTACATTGTCGGTAGATGCCAGTGCTGGAGTGGTACTTGGCTCGGTTGGTGGCAAGTTCTGGAGTACAAGCCATCAGTATTATTGCCAGAATATTGACAGAGCCCGTAGCCTTTGCACGACATAAGCATTTCTTGATGTTATTCAAACTGAATCGAACTGGCTTAAAACTCACATCTGTGATGTTGGAAACCACTGGAGAAGGCCGAGATGGATCATCTCACTTTCCACTTCTGGCTTCAGATTGCTGCAAATGCTGTCATCTTGTCTGGTGCATGGATGTGTGAGGCCACTCCATCAGTAAGGGTGGGGATTTCTGTGATGTTTCCTACAGTGAGTTGTTTAATTGTCCATCACCGTTCACAACTGGGTGTGGCAGAACTGCAGAGCTCCGATTTGTTCCATTGGTTGTGGGATCGTTTAGCTCTGTTGCTTGCTGCTGGTGCTGTTTGAAATGCAAATGGTCCTGTTTGGTAGCTTCACCAGGTTGGCACTTCATTTCTAGGTCTTCCTGGTGCTGCTCATGGCATGCCCTCCTTTACTGTCCATTGTGATGGGTGAGAGCAGGACTTACAAACCCATGAGATTACAGATTGTGCTGGAGTACAGTTCTGCTACTGTTGCTGTCCCACAGTGCCTCAGAGATACCCAGTTTGAGATCCTACATCTCTTCAAAGTCTGTCCCAATTAGAACGGTGATAGTGTCACTCAACACAATGGAGGTTTTTCTCAACTTTAAGCCAAGACTTATGACTCAGAAAGGAATGTGTGATGGCCACTCTTACTGAAACTGTCATGCACAGATGTATCTGCAGCTGGTCAATTCATAACAATGAGATCAAGTATGTTTTTCTCTATTGTTGATTCCCTCACCACCTGCTGCAGACTTAGATGAACAGCTATGTCCTTTAGGACCTGACCAGTTCAGTCAGTAATTCTGTTGCAGAGGTAGTCTCGATTGTGAACATTGAAATCCTGTACCCAGAGTACGTTTGACACCATTTTACTTCCTCAGTGCTTCCTTCAAATATTGTTCAACATGAAGGAGAACTGATCCATCAGCCAAGGGAGGACGGTGCGTGGTAATCAGCAGGAGCCATGAGATTTCCTGGTGTCCGGAGTCAATGCTGAGTACTCCCAGGGCAAATCCTCCCTGTCTGTGCCACAACCTCTGCCTGGTCTGTCCTGCAGGTGGGGCAGGACATATCCAGAGATTTCAGGAGAAAGTGAAGACTGCAGATGCTGGATATCAGAGTCAAGAGTCTGGTGCTGGAAAAGCACAGCAGGTCAGGCTGATGAACGGCTTAGGCTCGAAACATCGATTCTCCTTCTCCTCGGATGCTGCCTGACCTGTTGCGCTTTTCCATCACCACAATTTCAATATCTTGGGATGGTGATGGTGGTGTCTGGTCATTGTCTGTAAGGGTTGATTTCATGAGTATGACTATGTCAGGCTGTTCCTTGATTGGTCTGTAAGACAGCTCTGCACATTTTGGTACCAAAATCCAGATGTTCGTCTGGAAGACATTGCACCATCGAGAGGGCTGATTCTGTGGTTGTATTTTCTGGTGCCTTGTTAGATGCCGAGTGGTCCATCCAGTTTCATTCCTTTGTTGAAACTTTGCAGTGATTATTTCAGTGAGTAGCTTGCTGGGTCACTGTCAGGTTGGCAGGATGTTTTTCGCCATTGACAATGATTCCATGGAGTTTGTAAACACTGTCCATCCTCCTGTCTCCTCCACTCTCCCCTCCAACAACAAGAGTTTGGAGCACATGGAGTTTCTCTGTCACTAAGACTGAGATAATCCGATCTGCTGCTTCCCTCCCTCCCACTAGCCCAGAGAGTCAAACTGCTTCATGTGGTGTTCCCGGTTTTTGTCCAAACCTACATCTTTCTCCAATCTCATGTCATGTCAAGCCTTATCAGAGCTCATCTTGACCCTTTACCCTAATCTTACTAAAGCATAGACTTTCCAACTCTCTTTTCTCCTCCTCCTCATCAGTCCCCCTCACCGATTCACAGACATTGTTTCTTGTTCTATCTTTTCTCGTTATGGTCCTTCTCACCCATTCTGTGAAAAACTGACATTTGACTTCACGGTTGTTGGAAAATGCTGCTCCATCTCCACTTTCCCTTTCCTTTCTGAATTCCTTGCATTTGGTGTCCCTCGTGGATCTATCCTTGGCCCCTCCTGTATCTCACCTACATACTGCCAGGAGGTGACATTGTGCAAAAGTACCATGTTGGGTTTCACATGTACACTGACACTGCCCAGCTCTCCCTCCCCATCATCCCACTCCATTACTCCACTGTTACTCAGTTATCAAACTGCTTACCACATTCCCACTACTCGATTAGGTGCAGTTTCCTCCAATAAAACATTGTAATGGTTAAACCCGTTGCCTAACAAGTTCCTTTCCCTAACTGCTGAGCCTCTCCCTCTCACTGGGAACTATGCAGCAGAACTCAACTCATCACAATACTGCTGTTTTTTTCTGACGCGAAGCTGACCTTCTGATTAGACATCTACACAATCCCAAACACCAGGAATTCCAATCTTTCAACCGTTGTTTATGTCCTCCTCATCTCGGCTCCATTGCTACTGAAACCCCTTACCAGTGTCTGTGTTGCCTTAAACTTGACGAACCCAAAGCAGAACCCTTGATTCTGTGACTGGCTCAGAATCTGGTTTCAGACTCTTCCACCCCCCCCCCCCCCTCAGTATTTACCCTCAGACACATCAGTATTTATTCGGTCAAACCCCTGAAGAATCTGGTGGTGCAGTCTGATTGTAGCTGGTGGAAATGATAGAAGATGATGTGTTGTATCTGGGTGGAAGGTAAGGACTTGGTGGAGGAGGGGCTCTCTCCTTGTTGCAGTTGGAGATGTGGGTTTCAAAGGCAGAGGTGCAGAAAGTGGAGGACATACATTGGATGGTATTGACCACATGGGAGGGGAAATTGCAGTCCTCGAAATATGGGGCCATTTGGTATGTTCTGGCTTCACTGGGACACAGCAGTAAGCATGAGATAGAGATGTTGGCCAGGGAACAGGCTCGTGTGTTTAAAGTGGCAAGCAGCTGGAAGCTCGGTGTCTGTTTTTGCAGCAGAACATAGATCATCAGTTGTCATTTCGGCCACCTCCACTGAGATGCTGCCAGACACAGGTTCCTGTCCCCTCCATTAACAACTATGCACCCTCCCAGCCAGATCGTAATCCACTCATTTTTCTTTCCAAATGTTCCAGTCTCTCTTTGGATTCTGTCCCTCCCTGTTATTTACACTTTAACACCTATCTCCTGCAATACAAAGATCTGCAGGTTAGTTGAATTGGCCAAGCTTAATTTCCCATAATATTCAGGGATGTGTAGGTTAGGTGCATTAGTTAGGAGAAATATACAGTAGTAGGGTAGGGGAATGGGTCTGGGTGGAATACCCTTCGGAGGGACGCTGTGGACATTTTGGGCCGAATACCTGTTTCCATGCTGTCAAGATTCTAATTTTCCCAGCTCCCATCGGATCCGAGGAAGGGCCACTGGACATATTTCTGTTCCCAGATGCTGCCAGACCTGCTGAGCATCCCCAGCACCTTCTGCTTGTTGTTCCTGATTGACACCATGCATACACCTTCTGGGTGTGATTCAGGCAGGGGGGAGGATACCACCACTGACCTCACAATGGGGTCCAGCTGATTGATGGCAGCTTCGGACCAATAGGAAAAGGTGGTGGGACTGGTGGACCAAGTGGAACCAGCTAGTCATCCAAACAATGGGAGTGAATGAGGGGCGTGGCCAGTGGGATGACACGTCACCAGTAACTCAGCCGATGCAGTGCCACGTGACTCGGCCGTTGGTGAATGTGGGAGCCGCAAACAGGGAAGGGGAGAGTGGCCTCAGGGACAGGGAGATAATGAGTCACTTTAGACTGGGGAGTTTTAATTACACTGTGTGTGGTTCGTAAGTCTGAATTAGAAACTCTTAATCCTGCGTTTGCAGCAGATGGGAAAATGGCTGCGGCCCTCAGGCGGTGAAAGGTTCTGGGATATGGCCGCCATTTTTATTGGGGGTAAGGTACAGTGAAGCGCATGTGCATGTCCCCTTCCTATGATGGGTGGGGGGAGGCGTGCAACTTGAAGAGAGACATTTACACATCAAGCACATACCAAGAAAAAAGTATGTCTTTAATTCTTCCTGTACTGACTGTGAGTTTTGTTTTGTGAATTCATTTCACAGGATATTAAATCAGAATAATTGAGGCTGGGATCTCAAAAGCAAGTTTTTACAGTCAATGGAGTCATCAGGATCTGAATATCATTAGCATTTAACTGTGGAAGGAGAAAGGTTTGTCTGTTCTGTTTGTGGGAAGATATCTCCAATATTTTTGTTAAGCAGAAAGATGTACAAATTCGTGGTTGGATCACCCTTTGGGTGTGTGCTCTGTTCTGGGCCCTGCAGCTGAGGAAGGAGATATTGGCCTGAGAGGGAGCACAGATTTATCCAAATTACACCTCGTCTCTTTGTAAGAACTCTCAGATTTAGACCCAACCACCCACTTCATGATGCTAACCTGTAAACTTCATGTTTTCAATTACCTGCAAACTTCCCATTAAAAATCCTTTTGGACTCAAATTCCAGTACCTTTTCAGGTGGAATGTTCCAGCTTCTGAAAAACTGTCTGTTCATTCAGAAACTGCTGACGTCCATGTTGACTCTGGGGTTACAAAGGGCTGAATTGAAAGATGAGGTGCTGTTCCTGAGCTCCCATTGAGATGCATTGGAACAGTACAGGAGGCTGAGGGCAATGTAGGTATGAGCAGACAATGAAGATGACAGGGCTGCAACTGTGAGGACTGCTTGGCTCAATGAGAGTGTTCTGGAGTTGGGTGTAAACAGACTGATGTGAGACAGGGAGAAGGTGAAGCTGAAACTCAGTTTTAGTTCAGGCTGTTCAGATATTCACATGGTCCCAATGTGAACAGCCAGTTTTTAAGTGATACCTGCGGAATATTTGTTAACAGTTTGTAAAGTATTTTTCCTGAGGGCAGTTGAGTTAACCACATTGCTGTGGGTCTGGAGTCACATGTTGGCCAGATCAGGTGAGGATGACCATTTCCTTCCCTACAGGACATTAGTGAACCAGATGGGTTTTTAACAATCGACAATAGTTTCATGGTCATCATTCGCCTTTTCATTCTAGATTGTATTCAATTCCGATGCCACCATCAGCCATGTTGGGATTCTATCCCTAATCCTCGGAACATGTCACTCACCTGGCAGGAATACCATTAAGCCATTGCCTCCCTTTTTAGCAATGTTTAAAAGAAAGTTCCATCATTCTACGTGTATAATTTGAGATAAAATACTGCAACGTCCATGTGTCAGCCTCTCCAAAAGGTCAATCAACAGAAATTTGTTTGGGGGTGAAATATTTCACTTTTTTGGGGCAGTTTATTAAACAAAAATAAATCTAAATAAAAATCTTATGCCACGGACATGTAATTTCTGAAGCCGGAGGGGGATTACAGAGACAGGGAGGGATGTGGGGCCAGAGGGGGATTGTTGTCCAAACATCACTGTGGTGTACATGGACTGCAGCATTTCAGGGAGGCGGTTAACCACCACTTTCTCCAAGACAAGTAAAGGTGGCCAATAAATACTGGTCTGGGCAGCAAAGGCAACCCCCAGTGAATAAAACCAAGCAGTGACCTCTCTAAGCTGACTTGCTGTGAAGTTAAACACCTCTCTGGAAATGGAGTGGGCAGAGAAGAGAAACAGAGACATTTCACAGCTGGCCTCAGAGAGACCTCGCCCTTGGAAGTACTCAGAGCTGGGGATCAGCTCAGTGAGTTTCAGTCTCTTCAAATATCAATCTTAGTCGGTTTTAATTTATTAAATCTACAATCGTGAGTCAGGTGAGGATTTCTTTTTAATGTCTTAGGGTCTCTTGATTAAATGTTTAAGATATAAAACGTAAGTATTAAGTTATTCTCGGGCAGTATTTTTCGAGCAGTAAGACTGTGTCTTTGTTTTGGTCTGTAGATTGTTAAGGCGGAGAGATGGCCTGTTGTAGAGTGGTGTGCTGTTCCTGTCGGATGTGGAGATTAGGGAGAGTTTCAATGATCCTGATTATCTGCTGGAAGTGTGATTGCAAATCCTGTTGGATCGCATCGATTGGTGGAGGAGTGATTAAAGGCAGTGAGGAATTGACAGGAGCCGGGGGGTGTTATAGGTGGCAGTGTCAGGAATGCAGGATACTGCAGATACAGTAGATAGATGGGTTACCGCCAGGAAAGCTAGGATGGATAGGCAGGTACTGCAGGAGTCTCCTGTGGCTTTCCCCATCTCAGATAAGTATACTGTTTTGGAAAATGTAGGTGGTCATAGACTTTCAGGGGAATGTAGCATTGACAGTCAAGTTACTGGTACTGAGACTGGCTTCTAACATAATATGAGGTATATCCAGTTCCACACGATCGATGGTGATAGGGGACTGCTGTTTATGCAGCTGACAGTGAGATATCAGAATGGGGTGGTGCCTCCCTGGTGCCAGTGTCAAGGATGTCTCACAGAGGGAGCAGAATATTCTCAAAGGGGAGAATAGCCAGTGGGAGGTCATTGTACGTTGGTACCAATGGCACAGGAAGGGGAAAGCATGGGGTCCTGATGAGCAGGGAGATTTGCTAGTGCCACTCTGGAGGCATTAATCCTGTGAGGGAGTCGGGGTAATCCTCAAGAGATAGTGAGAAAAGAGGTGAGTCTGAGGCTGGTACTGTTTACCAGTCAGACTGTCAAGGCAGGCAATAGCAAGTCACAGAATGAGGTGCGACAGACCAGTTGTACTGCATTCGTTTCAGTGCAAGAGGCCTTACAGGTCAGGCAGGTAGTTTCAGGATATGGTTTTGAACATGTGACTGGAATATTATAGAAATTACAGCGGCATCACTCAGGGATGGATAAGACTAGCAACTTAATGGTACAGGGTATAGATGCTATAGCAAGGATAGAAAGGGGCCAACAGAGCAGGGAGAGAGATGTTTTTGATTAGGGATAACATTACAGCTGGGCTTCGGGAGGATATTCCTGGGAGTACCTCCAGGCAAGTTATTTGGTTGTTACTGAGAAATAAGAAAGGGATGACCATCTTACTGGGATTGTATTATAGACTCTCTCCCAATAGTCAGCAGGGAATTGAGACACAATTTTACCAGGAAACCTCAGTTATCTGTAAGAATAATATGGATGCAATGATGGGATTTAACTTTACCAACATGGCCTCGGAGTGCTGCAGTATTAAGGGCTTGGATGGAAAGGTATTTTTTCAGTGTGTACGAGAACATTTCAGATTCAGTTTGTAGGATGTACCGACTAGAGAAGGAACAAAACCTGACCTGTTTTCTTTAGTCATTCACAGGATGAGGCTGTCACTGGCTCGGCCAGCATTTATTGCTGCGTTTACCCAGAGGGCAGTTAAGAGTCAACCACGTTGCTATAGGTCTGGAGTCCCATGCAGACCAGACAAGGTAAAGATGGCATTTTTCTTCCCTAAAGGTCGTGAGTGAACCACATTGGTTTTTCCAACAATTGACAATGGATTCCTTGTCGTCACTAGATTATTTTTTCCAGATATTTATTGAATTCACGTTCCAAAATCTGCTGTGATGGGATTCAAACCCGGGTCCCCAGAACGTTATCTGGGTCTCTGGATTAACTGTCTAGCGATAATTTCACTCTGTCATCGCTGCCTCTTAGGAAATGAGGAAGGGTGAGTGACAGAGGTATCAGTGGGGCAGCGCATCAGCACCAAAGATCCCACAATATTGTGGCTCAGAGGTTAGCGCTGCTTCCTCAGCACCAGGGACCTGGGTTTGATTCCAGCCTCAGGCGACTCCCTGTGTTCAAGTTGGCACATTCTCCCCAGTGATTGTGAGGGTTTCCTTCGGGTGCTCCAGTTTCCTCCCACAGTCCAAAGATGTGTAGGTTAGTTGGATAAACCATGTTAAATTTCCCATAGTGTCCAGATGCAGTATATGAGGTTTTGGGATGTGCAGGCAAATCTCTGCCTGATGTGAAAAGATCCTTTTGTGGTCTTGGACAGAGGTCAGAGGGACGTGTGGCCACACGTTTTACATTTCCCGTGGCGGCAAGGGAGGGTCAAGGGTGTGGAGCATGGCTTGGTGGGAGGGTGTGGACCGAACATGGGAGGTGCAGAGGTAATGGTCTCTGAAAGACAGATAGGGTTGGGGAGGGAAATATGTCTCTGGTGGCGGGGTCTGACTTTAGGTAGCAGAAATAACAGAGGTTAATGCACTGTATCTGGAGATTAGTGGGGTGGAAGGTGATGACCGCAGGGTTATATTCTTTATTGTGGCTGGAGGGGTGGGGTAAAGGTGGAGGTGCGGGAAGTGGAGGGTATGTGTTGGAGGGCATTGTTGATCAAGTCAGAGGAAAATTACGGTCCTTGAAGTCGGCCTTTCTGGGATGTCCTGGAATAGAATCCAAAGAGATTAAACAAATATATCACAGACAAAAGATTAACTGGCCCAGAGACTAGGACCCCTTAAAGGTCAACAATGCTGTCTATGGAACCACAGGGGGTGCGAAAGAGATGCAAATATTTCACGTCATTTTTACTGGAGAAGTATATGGAAGCTCGAGAGTTTGGAGAAATAAACAGTGATAACTTGAAAAGTGTCCATGTTACAGAGGAGGTGGTACTAGATGTCTTAAATCGCATCAAGGTGGATAAAGCCCTGGAACCTGATCATGTGTATCCTGGAACTTTCTGGAAATCTAGGGAAGTTATTGTTGGGCCTCTCCTGAGATATTTGTATATTTGATAGCGACAGGTGAGGTGCCATTATTTTAAAAAGGTGGTAAGGAGAGGCCCTGGAACAAGAAAACAGTGAGCCTGAAGTCAGTGGCAGGTAAGTTGCTGGAAGGGATTCTGAGGGACAGGATATCCATCTATTTGGAAAGGTAAGGAATGATCAGGGAGAGTCAGTGTGGCTTTGTACATGCACAATCGTGTTTCACTAACTTGAGTGAGTGTTTTGAAGGGACAAAGAAAATTGATGAAGCCAGGCGGTGAATGTTGTTTATATGGACATTCAACAAGGTTCCACAAAGCAGTCTTGTTAGCAGGGTTAGATAACATGGAATGCAGGGAGAGCAAGCCAATACAAAACTACCTTGAAGGAAGGAGACAGAGGATGCTGTTGGAGGGTTGCTTTGCGGACTGGAGGCCTGTGAGCAGCAGTGTGCTGCAAGGATGGGTATTGGGCCCTTAAATAAATGACTTTGATGTGCATATATGAGGTATGGTCAGTAGGTTCACAGAAGACACCAAAAGTGAAGGTGTAGATGACAGTGAAGAAGGTTGGTTCAGAATACAACAGGATCTTGATCAGATGGGCCATTGGAGCAAGGAATGGCAGACGGAATTCAATTTTGATAAATGTGAGCTGTTGTATTTTGGAAAGCAAATCAGCGCAGGACTTATACACTTAATGGTAAAGTCCTGGGGAACATTGCTGAACAAAGGGACCTTGGAATGTAGATTCATAGTTCCTTGAAAGTAGAGTTACAGGGAGGCGGAATGTGTTTGCAGCGTTTGGTACCCTCCCCGTTATTGGTCAATGCATTGAATGCAGCTGCTGTGACGTCATATTGGGGCTGGACAGGGCACTGATTACAGCTCTTCTGGAATTCTGTTTTCAGGTCCAATCTCCCTGTTCATGGAATAATGTTGAGAAACCTGAAAGGGTTCAGAAAACGTTTGTCAGGATTGGACGGCTTGAGCTATTGGGAAAGGCTAAACAGGCTGGGACTAATTTCCCTGGAGAGTTGGAGACTGAGAGGTGATCTTATAAAATCATGAAGGGCATGAATAAGGTGGGCAGTCGGGGACTTTTTCCCAGGTTCGGAGGGTCCAGAACTCGAGGGTACAGGCTTAAGGTGAGAGGGAAAAGATTTAAAAGGAATCTAAGTGGCATCTTGTTCATATTGAGGACATTGCAAGTATGGAATGAACTGCCAGAGGAAGGGGTGGAGTTTAGTACAATTGCAGCATTTAAAAGGCATTTGATTGGGTACATGAAGAGGAAGGTTTTAGAGGGAGAAGGGTGAACCGCTGGCAAATGGGACTCCATTAACACACTCCGTTATTGGTCAATGCATTGAATACAGAAGCTGGGATGTCATATTGTGGCTGGACAGGATGTTGATTAAGCAACTTCTGGAATTCTGTTTTCAGTTTCAATTTCCCTGTTCTGGGAAGGATGTTGTGAAACTTGAAGAGGTTTGGACAAGATTTACAAAAACGTTGCCAGGATTGGAGGATTTGGGCTACAGGGAGAGGCTGAATAGGCTGGGGCTATTTTCTCTGATGAGTCAAAAGACTGAGAGGTGACTTCATGGAGATTTATAAAATCATGAGGGGTGTGAATATGGTGAGCAGCCGGGGTACTATTTCCTCAGGTTAGATGGGTCCAAAACTAGACCACCTGGGATTAAGTTGAGAGCGCAAACATTTAAAAGGGATCTAAATGGCAACGTTTTCAAGCTGAGTGTGGTGTGTGTATGGGAGGGGCTACTAGATGAAGTAGTGGATGCTGATTAAATCACAACATTTAAAAGGCTTCCAATTGGGTACATGAATAGGAAGGGTTTTGATGGATACAGGCCAATAGATGGTAAATGGGAATGCATTAGTTTAGGATTCCTCGTTGGCATGGATGAATTGGACCGAAGGTCTGTTTCTTTGATGTTAATAAATTAAGATGCAATCCTCTCTTTTGCGGAGAGCTAGCTGAAACACAGATAATTATCCTTGGAGCTGAGAAGGTGAAACAGTGATTTCGACCTGGTGCAGATTTGGGTCCAAGTCTTGAATTTGCAGAGAGAGAGAGAGAGAGAGAGGAATTGTTAACACTATCACAATTTTTAGTAACTACTTTCAAGTAATTGGCAAATAATACAAGGTGAAAATGTGAACACTATTTTACTCAGTAAGTTCTGAGCATCTGAAACAGTCTGAATAACACAGATTCAGCAGGTATTCTGAAACAGACTTGGAATTTTACATTTTAAGGAAAGATTTGGGGGGCTGTGAGCACATGGAAGGGGACTTGGGACAGATTTGCAGCATCTCCAGCGGGAGAGAGTACAGCCCCAATGGGCTGAATAGCCCCCAGCCCCTGTGCCCTGTGATACTGTCCCATTCACTGTGAATGATGAAGCTCATCCCAGGGCAGAGAGAGGGAGGAGCCAACCACTTACCTCTCAATCGGCGCCGGCATGATTAACAGCAGTTCCAGACCAATAGGAGGAAAGGCTGTGTGGTACTGCAGCCAATGGGAGTGAATGAGGGGTGTGGCCAGCAAGACAACACATGTCCATGAGCTGTGCAGGCACAATGTCACTGGTTGGGGTTGGGAGAGACAGCAGAGACTGGGACAGATGCTGTTGGTCCTGAATTACAAACTCCCAGTAAATTAAGACCAAAATAACTGCGGATGCTGTAAATCATTAACAACAACCAGAAGGTTCTGGAAAAGGTCAGCAGGTCTGGCAGCATCTGTGAAGAGAAATCAGAGTTAAAGTTTCAGACCAAGTATTCCTTCCTCAGAACAGATGTTACTGAGAAAAAAAGTCAGTTTATTTGCAGACGATAGTATGGGGGGAGGATAAAAGGAGTTAAGGATAGGTGGGGAAAGAGTGAGAAGAACAGTTGGATAAAGGAGTGGATAACGATCTGGCTGGGGGAAGGTGATTAGCTGTTAATGGAGACTGTTAGTGGCTCACCATAGGTAGTGTGTAATGGCAGGCTGTGAGAACAAGGCCTGGTGTGTGGGGTAGTGGGCTATAACATGAGGTTGTTAATCTATGGTTAGCCACTGTCTCCATTGTAAGCTGTTGCCCACCTATATCACTCTATGATTTGAGCTGCCGAGGACACAAACCTTTGGAATATCCTCCCTCACCCCCTCTGTCCGCCTTAAAGATGTATCTAAAAATCGTTCTCTTTAATCAATGTTTCCATCATTCGTGAAGCATTTTAGGAGATTTGTCAATGTGAAAGGCTCCATACAATGCAGGTAGTTGTTATTGTCTGACATCAGGAGAAACTGGGATGAGCCCCCTCTGTCTCATACCTGATGAACAACAGAAAAAGCAGGAAGCACTGAGCATGCTCCAGCCCACAATTGGCCTCGGATTTTTGATGTCAGCGCAGGACCAATAAGAGTGGGGGAACGGGGGCTAGAGGTGCTAGTTGATCCTTCAACCAATCAGAGTGAATGAGGGGCGGGACAATACTCAACCACGTGATAAACTTCACTAACAGCACAGTGTTGTTGTGACCAAGGCATTGGAAATGTGTGAAGGTGAAGGGCAGGGGAAAGGAAAGACATATTGACCAGGAAGAGAAGGAAATTTTCATGATATGTGATGAGAGGTTTTACAGAACTTAGTGCACATTGTAAAACACAAATTTAAAATTCCCAAATTTTGCACCATTTTCCCTCCCTATAATGTATTTTGCACACCCTGAAATATCAACTGTGTGTTTCTCCCTCCACCGATACCATTGATCAATGCCAAAGCCCCATTGCATATGGAGAAGGTGATGATTGAATTCCTTGTACTGCTGCAGTTCGTGTGGTGAAGGTGCTCCCACAGTGTGGTTGGGTAAGAGCTGTTATCGATTATTCACTCAGCAACATTGAAGAATTGAGAATGTATGTGCAAATCAACAACAGTTTGTATTTTTATCATGTTTATAATTCCACAGAAATACTATTGAGAACTTCTGATATAAGGCCATAGACTGAGATACTAAGTCAAGTGATCAAAAGCATTGCCAAATACGCAGGTTTGCGGGAACACCTGAAAAGAGGAAAGCAGGTCTGACAGGGTTAGGGTAGGAAGACCAGACCACCTTGCCTTGGCAACAGTAGAAACAGCCAGACAGGTGAAGCAATGAATAAACACAAATGAGTTGTCGGGGTCTCACAGGTTGTGTGGTGCAGGGAGACAGGGATGTTCACAGCCATGAATTACATCAAGGGTGAGAATTTTAAATTGTTGCTTGTAAATAGGAGCCTTTTGATGGATCAACTAGTTTTGGTACAAGTGAGCACTTGATCAGGAGGGTTTTAAATACTGTTGAGATTACATGTAAGTTTAATGTGGGAGGCTGGCCAGGAGTGTTTGGATAATTAAGTCTGGAGAGAACACAGGGATGGACGAGTATTTCAGTAAATGAGCTGAGGCTAAGGTGGAGTTGGGTGATGTCACTAATGTAGAAATAGTGTTTTTGGAGTTGGACTCCTCCTCCTCATTACACCCCCTCGCCAAATCACAGATATTATTACTTGTTCTGTCTGTCTGTCTGTCTTTTCTGGTTATGTTCTTCTCTCCCATTGTGCTACAAACTAATATTTGACCCCACCGTTGTTGGAAAAATCTGCTCCATCCCAACTCTCCCTTTCCTTTCTGAATTCCTTGTATTTGGTGTCCCTCAAGGATCTCCCCTTGGTCCGTCCTGTTTCTCACCTACACACTGCCAGGAGGTGACATCGTCCAAAAGCACCGTGTTAGGTTTCACATGTACACTGACAATGCCCAGCTCTCTCTCCCCATCATCCCTCTCCACTACTCAGTTATCAAACTGCTCATCACGCTCCCACTACTCGATTAGCTGCAATTTCCTGCAACGGAACATTTCAATGGTTAAACCTATTGCCTTCAGTTACTATTACAAATTACTTTCCCTTACTGCTAAGCCCCTCCCTCTCTCTGGAAACTGTGTGAGGCGGAACTACATTCTTCACAATATTGCTGTTATATCTGACCCCACGGTGACATTCTGATCAGGCATCAACACAATCACAAACACCAAGAATTTCAATCTCTTATTATGTTGGTTGTCTCCACCTCACCCCAGCTCCATTGCTACTGAAACCCCTGACCCGTGTCGGTGTTGCCTTAAACTTGACGAATAAAAGCAGAACCCTTGATTCTGCGACTATCCCAGAATCTGGTTCCAGACTCCCTCATGATCGGAAACATCCTCTCAGTATTTACCCTGTCAAACTCCTTAAGAATCCTACATATTGCAATGAGATTCCCTCTCATTCTTCCCAAATCCAGTGAGTAGAGTCCCAACGTTTTCAGCCTTTTCTTAAAAGATAATCCCGGCAAGCCAGGGATCATCCCAGTCAATCTTCTCTGAAATGCCTCCCATGAAATTATGTATTCCCTTAAATAAAGGGACAAAAACTTCTGTCATTACTCCAGATGTGGTCTCACTCGCACTTTATTAAGTTACTCTCATGCATATACTCCAAACACTTACACTGAAAACTCCTTGCAATAAGAAACAACGTTCCATTCCCCATCCTGACTCCCTGTTGTAACTGTGTTTCCTACGCAATTACCCCGGTCCCTTTGTGGTGCAGATTTCTACAGTATCCACCATTTACATAGTACTCTGTTCTTTTATTATCTCCTCCAAAATGAGCAACGTCACAATTTCCCAAGTTATACTCCATTTGCCAACTTGGTGCCTACTTCTAAAATTAATCCCTCTCTGTAAACTGTTTATAATCCTTTTGGAAATTTATCGTTCTGCCTTTTCTAGGAGATTTTCCCCGCTCATTCTTCTAAACATTTCCTGGGAGCCGTGGGCAGTGGGAAGCAGTTGTTATCTTTTCAGAGAGACTCTTGGAATGACTGGGAGGAGCTTGCTGCCCATTGGTCAGAATGGAGACAACTTGCCCATCAAGCTGCATGAGCCTTTCATTCCCCATGTTTCATTGATGAGGCACAGCGTCTGCACGGAAGGAAAGAAAAGGAAACAAATCCTGCTCTCCACATCTCACTAACTCTTGGAACATTGTGCCCCATGTGTCAAAGATCTGTCCTGTTCAGTCACATGAAATCCCAATGTGGAAACTCACAGAAACCCACATAGATTTCCCCCTGAATTGACTGCTGACCTCCGCAAGGGGTAATGTGTGCAGTCATCCTGGGACAGGAGGACGGGATGGAGAGAGTTTCTTCAATGAACTGACAGTGACAGTTTTATAAACGTGTATTACAGGTGGACATTCAGATGGTAATCTCAGTAATTGTAATGCCAAACTCTGACAAAATTACTCAATTCATCAGGAGCTGGATATTCACATTATGTGTGAGTATTGTGTTCCAGCTCATTTCCATTTGCTGCATAAACGTTCTCTTTTGAATCACACCACACTCTCAGTAGATCTCCCCCAAGTCTTCAATATGTGTCCTGTAATGCTTTTCTGATGAGCTCATGAGTGTAAGGTTGATTATTCTAACGTTTAAATTCTGTGAACCCATCTGTCACAGGGCACCCGCAATTTCCTCTGCTACAAGGAGAACAATCTCAGTTTCCCAAACCCCTGATTCCCCAATGTCTGTTTGCTCTCTATAAGGCACACATCAGGATTGTGTTGGAACATTTTCCACTTGCCTGCATCAGTGCAGCCCCCAACAATATTAAACAACGTGAACATCCTCCAGGACAAGGCACTGTGCCCGAGTGGTTTCCGATCTACCACCTTCAGCATTCCCTTTCTCCACCCCCGGGGTACAGCGGCATCACTGTGTAAAAGGTAAAGTTTGCATTGTCTGACCAGACCTTAGGACGGCTGTCTATTATGGAGAGATGTCTGGTGGTGGTGGTTTATTCAGAAGGTTATAACAGCACAGGCAAGGGGAAAGGTTGGGAAGGAGAGTCCATCTATTGAGATTAAACCATAATCATGCAGCAAAAATCCCCCATTCCTTGAACCATCCTGATAAATCTCCTATGCCCCCTCTCAGGGACCCTGCCATCCTTCCCAATGTGTGGGCGATCTCTGGTTTGCACAGAGCAAGCTGCTCTGTGTTCCTGTGGGTGATGTTATCATACAGCAACAGTTCCACTACACCTCACTGTCTGTAAGGGTGGGAGACACAGAAATCGCAACAATATTTAAGATGAAATTAGTATGTACTTGCGATGCCATGATAGATAACACTTTCCCACAAGTACCGGAAAATAGATGAGGATAGTTAGGTAGTAGTTTTCTTTGTCACAGACCCGATGGACCACCAGAGCCGTTTTCTGTTCTGTAGACCGCTGAGATGTTTATTATAGGAATATGATAGGCTCCATTGGACATCAGGTCAGAAAAGGCGATACTAGAGTAGATGACAGATGTATGGTCGATGTTTCTGGGAGGAAAGGGAGATTGAGAGGTTTAAGAGAAAATTCAGAAGCTCAGCCAGGAATCGGAAAGGGCCGTCATCAAGTGAGAAATAAACATTGGGTATCCTGAAGGCTGGAAATAAAGGCACATATAGCAGAGCTTTGAGAGACTGGAGGGGATTAGAGATAGGGAGGATAATGAAGCTGGAGGAGATGTAAGTTGGAAAGGATTATGAGGATGGAGGATATTACAGAGATAGAGACATTTGTGATAGAGGTTTTTGGGTTTTGAGGCTGGAGAGGAATTATATAGATAAGGAAGAGTTGTAAGGCTGGATGAGGTGGCAATGACAGGGGGAGTTCCGAGCATACAGGAATTTACAGAGATAGCAAGCGTTAGAGTCATAACGTTATACAGCACTGACAAGACCATGTGGTCCAACCAGTCCGTGTCGACCATAAATTCGAACTGAACTAATCACATCTGCCTCCACTTGGTTAAAATCCATCCTCGCATTCCCTCTCTATATACGGGTCCAAAAGGTTTTTCCTCTTAGAATCCCTTTCCCCTACCATTTTTACTCTACTTTTACCCCTTACTAATTCACTCTACCCAATCATCCCTGAACACGATGGGCAATTTAACATGGCCAGTTCACCTACCCTGTACATCTGTGGGTTGTGGGAGGAAACAGGAGCACCTGGAGGAACACACGCTTACACGGGGAAGCATACCCAAATTCCACATGGACATCCACCCAATGCAGGAATTGAACCTATGTCCCTGGCAGCAGTGCTAACCATTGAGCCACTGTGCCACCCTTAAATTGTAATTGTATTCACAGCTACCACGTCCTCTGCAAGTTTATTCCACATGTGAATCACTCTCTGTGCAAAAACAAAAAATAAAATTCGGAACGTCTTTTTAAAGCCTTTCTTCTCTCACCTTAAAAAGTATGTCCCCACTCTTGAATTGCGCTCCCTCCGGGAATGGGCACCTGCTGTTCACATTACTGATAGTCTTCTGGATTTTATAAACCTCCAATAAGGTCACCCCTCAGCCTCCTGTGCTCCAGTGAAAGAAGTCCCAGCCGACCCAGCGTCTCCTTATAACCGAAAGCATCCATTCCCATCAACATCCTGGTAAATCACTTCTGAACCCGCTCCGACTTAATAATATCTGTCCTATAACAGCACAACCAGAACTGAGCACAGTATTCCAGAAGAGGACTCACCAACATTCCGTACAACCTCAACGTAATGTCCCAACTCCTAGACACAAAGGTGCGAGCAATGAAGGCAAGTGTGCTATACACCTTCTGAACAACCCTGTCAACGTGTGACATAAACTGCAAAGATCTGAACCCCGAGGCCTCTTTGTTCTATATCACTATTCAAGGCCCGACTTTTAATCAGTCTAAGTCCTGCCCTTTTATAAGATGTAATATTTGGCATTTATTCCAATCCAGAACATCCTTCGAGTATAAAGACAATAGGAGTATATTTAAGAGGAAAATCAGTAAGCAAAAAGGGGACAGGATGCAGCTTTGGCGAATTGGGTAAGGACAATCCAAAGGGTCTTTATAAATACATTAAGAGCAAATGGGTTACTAGAGAGAGAATAGGGCTCCTCAAGGATCAGCAAGGCAGCCTATGTGTGGACCTGTAGGCGATGGGGTGGGGAGGGGATACTAATCGAGTATTTTGCATCAGCATTTACTGTGGAGAAGGATATGGAAGATATAGAATGTTGGGGAATAGATGGTGACACCTTGAAAAATGTCCATATTACAGAGAAGGCAGTACTTTTTGTCTTAAAACGCATAAAGCTAGATAAATGCCCAGGATCTGATCAGGTGTATCCCAAAATTCTGTAGGAAGCTAGGGAAGTGATTGCTGTTCCCCTTGCTGAGACTTTTGTATCATCGATAGTCACAGCTGAGGTGCCAGAAGACTGGGGGTTGGTTAATATGATGATACTGTTTAACGAAGGCGGTTTGGACAAGCCCGGGAACTACAGACCCGTGAGCCTGATGTTGGTGCCAGACAAGTTGTGGGAGGGTACCCTGAGGGACAGGGTTTGCATGTATTTGGAAAAGCAAGGACTGATTAGGGATAGTCAGCATGGCTTTGTGTGTGCGAAGTCATGTCATGTACTTGATTGAGCTGTTTTTTGAAGAAGTAACAAAGAGGATTGATGAGGACAGAGCGGGAGATGTGATCTATATGGACTTCAGTAAGGCGTTCGACAAGGTTCGCCATGGGAGACTGGTTAGCAAGGTGAGATCTCACGGAATACCGGGAGCATTATCCATTTGGATACAGAACTGGCTCAAAGGTAGAAGACAGAGGGTTGTGGTAGAGGATTGTTTTTCGGACTGGAAACCTGTGACCAGTGGAGTGCTACAAGGATCGGTGCTGGGTCCACTACTTCTCATCATTAAAATAAATGATTTGGATGTGAACATAGGGGGTATAGTTAGTAAGTTTCCAGATGACACCACAATTGGAGGTGTAGTTGACAGTGAGGAAGGGTACCTCTGGTTTCAATGGGATCTTGATCAGATGGGAAAATTGGCTGAGGAGTGGCAGATTAGTTTAATTTAGATAAATGTGAGGTGCTGAATTTTGGAAAAGCAAAGCTTAGCAGAACTGATAGACTTAATGGTCAGGTCCTAGGGAGTGTTGCTGAACAAAGAGGCCTTACAGTGCAGGTTCAGAATTCCTTGAAAGTAGATTCGCAGGTAGATAGGATAGTGAAGGTGATTGGTATGATTTCCATTATTGGTCAGAGCATTGAGTAAAGGAGTTGGTAGGTCATGTTGCAGATGTTCAGGGCATTGGTTTGGCGACTCTTGCAATATTGAGTGCAATTCTGTTCTCCACCTATCAGAAGGATGTTGTGTAACTTGAAAGGTTCAGAAAAGATTTACAAGGGTGTTGCCCTGGTTGGAGGGTTTGAGCTGTAGGGAAAGGCTGTATAGGCTGGGGCTGTTTTCCCTGGAGTGTCGGAGTCTGAAGGGAGAACTCAGAAGTTTATAAAATCATTAGGAGCATGTATTGGATAGATAGACAAGGTATTTTCACTGGGGTGGGGGAGTCTAGAACTAGAGGGTATAGGTTTAACGTGTGAGGGGAAAGATATAAAAGGCACCTAAGGGTCCTTTTTCACACGATGGTGGTGCGTTTATGGAATGAGCTGCCAGAGGAAGTTGTGAAGGCTGGTAGAATTGCAACATCTATTAGGCATCTGGATGGGTGTATGATTAGGAAGGGTTTAGAGGGATATCGACCAAGTGCTGGCAAATGGGACGAAATTATGTTCGGATATCTGGTCGGCATTGACGAGTTTGACCAAACGGTCTGTTTCCGTGCTGTATGCCTGTGACTCACAGCAGGGGATCAGCTCAGTGGGTTTCAGTCTCTTAAAAGGTAAATGTTGGTCTGTTTTATTTTTTAAAATCCGCAATATTCAATAGGGTGAGGGTTTATTAGTTTAATTACCTGTCTTATGATCTTTTGGTTGAATGTTTTAAATATAAAATACAGGTACTCATGTATTAGAGAGTAATGTTTTGTAAAGCTGGAAGACTCTGGCTTTTTCTGGGTCTACAGATTAAGGTGCAGAGATGGCCTTTCGTACAGTGAAGTGCTCTTTCTGGAGGATGTCGGAGATTAGGAAGAGTTTCAATGATCCTGATGATGGTCTGCAGGAATTGAGTATGCAAATCCTCCTGGATCGCATGGATCAGATGGAGCGGTGCTTAATGGTAATGATGAATTTACAAGAGTCAGGGTGTGTGATAGGTGGCGGTTTCAGGCCAGAAAACTACAGATACAGTCAGGTAGATGAGTTACGTCTTGGAAAGTTATGAGACAGAAGGAGGTGGTGCAGGAGTCTCTTGTGGCTATCCCTATCTCAAACAAGTACTGTTTTGCAAAATGTAGGTGGTAAAAGACACTCAGGGCAATGTTGCACTGATAGCCAAGTTACTGGTACTGAGGCTGGCTCTAATGTAATGTGAGGTATATCAGGTTCCAGGTGATCAGTGATGATCAGGGACTCTCTAAACGGGCAGACCACAGCTTCTGCAGCTGACAGTGAGACAACAGGGTGCCTCCCTGGTGCCTCCCTGGTGCCAGGGTCAAGGATGTCTGAGAGGTGGCAGAATATTCCTTAAAGGGTAGAATAACCAGTGGGAGGTCGTTGGACATTGGTACCAATGACATAGGAAGAGAAAAAGATAAGGACCTGATGAGAGAATATAGCAAAGTAGCCTGGAATATAAAAAAAAGTAGGTCCTCGGTCGTAAGATCTGAATTACTCCCTATGCTACATGCTAGTGAGAGTAGAGATAGCAGGATGGAGGAATGAATGATTGGCTAAAGATCTGGTGTAGGGCAGAAGGATTCACATCTTTTGGTCATTGAAATCTCCTCTGGAGTAGAACTGACTTGCAAAAGAAGGATGGATTGTCCCTGAATTGGAATGTGACTAATGTCTGGGCAAGGAGATTTGCTCGTGCTACTCGGAAGGCATTAAACGAGCGAGGAAGTGGAGGTAAACCCAAAGAGATAGTGAGAAAAGAGGTAAGTCTGAGGCTGGTACAGTTCAGAAGTCAAACAGTCAAGGCAGGCAAGGTCAAGGCACAGAACGAGGTAGAACTGAGCAGTTACACTGCAATTACTTCAATGCAAGAGGCCTGACAGGGAAGGCAGATGAGCTCAGGGTATGGTTTGAACATGGGACTGGGAGATGATGGGTATTATAGAAAAGTGACTCAGGGATGGATGTGACTGTCAGCTTTATGTTCCAGGGTATAGATGCTATAGGAAGGATAGAAACGGGGACAAGAGAGGAGGACGAGTGGTGTTTTTGATTAGGGATAACATTACAGTTGTGCTTTCGGAGGATATTCATGGGTGTACGTTCAGTGAAGTTATTTGGACGGAACTGGGAAATAAGAAAGGATTGATCACTTTATTGTTAATATCTGCGTGGGTTTCGTCTGATTGCTCTGGTTTCCTCCCACTATCTAAAGATATGCAGGTTGGGTGGATTATCCAGGCTGAATTGCCCATAGTGTTCAGGGATGTGCAGGCTCGCTGGATTATCCATGGGAAATGCAGCATTACATGGGTAAGGTGAGAGCCTCTGACTGTCAGTGTGGATGTGATGGGCTGAATGGCCTGCTTTCCCACTGTCTGGAATCTCTGATAATTCTACTAGTTTTAAAATAGTTCCAGAAAAGAATAGACCAGATCTAAACGTTTCTGTTCTAAATTGGATAAAGGCGAATTGTGATTGAAAAAGGCGAAATCTTTCAATATTTCTTTGCTATTCCCAGGCAAAGGGACGGCTGGAAAGTGGGAACATAAGAACATAAGGAATGGGAGCAGGAGTAGGCCATCTGGCCCCTCAAGCCTGCACTGCCATTCAATAAGATCAGGGCTGATCTTTTCATGGCCTCAGCTCCACTTTCCTGCTCTCTCTCATAACCTTTAATTCCTTTCCTGTTCTTAAATCTACATTTTGACCTAAAGACATTCAATATGAAAGCCTCAACTGTTTCAATCAGCTGGGAATTCAACAGATTCACAACCCTTTAGCGGAAGAGGTTTTTCCTGAACTCAGTCCTAAATCTGATCCCCCCTTATTTTGTCGCTATGCACCCTAGTTTGTCCAATCTACAATGGAAATAACCTCCCTGTTTCTATCTTATCTACTCCCTTCATAATTTTATATTTTTCCTATACAAAGTCCTATTCTTCTAAATTCCAATGAGGATCGTGCCAGTTTTCTCAATCTCTCTTCATAAGGCAACCCTCTCAACTCCCAACTCAAACAAGTGAACCTCCTCTGCACCCTCTCCAGTGCCAGTACATCCTTCCTGAATTAAGAAGACCAAACCTGTACACAGTACTCCAGGTGTAACCTCACCAGCACCCTGTACAGCTGCAGCATAACCATCCCTCTAGCAATGAAGGACAATATTCCCTTCATTGTCTTAATTACCTGCTGCGCCTGCAAACCAACTTCCTGTGATTCATGCACAAGGACACCCATCTCCCTCTCCACAGCAGCATGCTGCAAGTTTTCAAAATTTCATCATCCAGTTTGCTGTTCGTCCGACCAAAATGGATGACCTCACATTTCCCAACATTGTCCTCCATCTGCCAGACCCTTACCTACTCACTTAACCTATCTGTATCCCTGTGCAGACTGACAGTGGCCTCTGCACACACTGCTCAAACACTCATCTTAGTGTCGTCCACTTTTCATGAATCCATGCTGTGTCTGCTCGATGAGACAATTTCTATCCACATAGCTCACTATTTCTTCCTTGACAGATCGGACATTTTCCCCACTACAGAAGTTATGCTAACATGTTCATTTTAAAATATTGGCATCACATTTGCAGCTTTTCAATCTGTTAGAACCGTTCCAGAGTCCAGCAAATTTGTGAATTATCACGAGTGTATTTGCTATTTACCCATTGCCATCTCTTATAGTCCCCTGGGATGCATTTGATCACGGCCAGGAGACCCATCGACCTTTAAGCTGGTATCATTCCCAGCACTGCCTCTTTACTGAGAATGATTGATTGATTGTTTCTCTGTCCTCATCAGCCATTGCCTCCATAGGCCTGCGACAATGAGAGTATATAGACAGTATGTTTATGTTAAGGCCAAGGCTGGGAGGTGTAACGAATGCTGCCTGCCAAGAGGAATTGTGGCTCTGGTCAAGAAAATGAAGGAGGGATATGGCATGTACAGACAGCTGGGTTTGTGTGAATACCTGGAGGAGTATAGGGGCAGTAGGATTATACTCGAGGGAAACTGGGAGGACAAAAAGGGAACGAGAGAGCTTTGTGAAATGGGTTTGGTGAAAATCTAAAGAGTTACGAGAAATACACTAAGGAAAAATTAGTAACCAGGCAGAGAATAGTGACCCTCGAAGATCAACAAGGCTGTCTATGGATCTGCAGGAGGCAGGAGAGATACGATCTACGTAGTTCATGTCAGCTTTTGCTGAACGAGGATATGGAAGTTTGGAGAAATAAATCAGGATAGCTTGACAAGTGTCCATATTATTTAGGAGGAGGCACTGGAACTTGTATAATGCATCAAGATTGATAAATCACTGATACATGATCAGGTGAATCCCAGAACTTTGTGGGAAGCTAGAGAAGTGATTGTTGGGCCCCTCGCTGAGATATTTGTATCACCGAGGTGCTGGAAGACTGGCGCCATTATTTGAGAAAGATGATGAGGAAAGGCCAGGGAACAATACACTGGTGAACCTTGTGTCAAGCAAGTTATTGGAAGGGCTTCTTAGGGATAGGATTTAGATGTAATTGGAAAGGTAAGAAATGATTCGGGATAGTCAGCATGGCTTTGTGCATGGAAATCACTTACTTGGACTTCAGAAAGACATTCAAGGTGGAAGAACTAGCTATATGGATATAAAATTGGCTGTAAGGTTGGAGACCGAGGGTAGTGGTGGAGGGTTGCCTTTTGGACTGGAAGCCTGTGATGAGCAATATGGTGGAAGGATCGGTGTAGGGTTCACTGCTTTTCATCATTTATATAAATGATTTCTATGTGAAAATAGGAGCTATGGTTAGTGACTTTACATAGACACCAAATTGGATCGGGAAGAAGTGGATCGGGAAGAGGGTTACCTGAGAATTCAATGGGACTTCAATCAAATGGGGTGGGGAGTGGCAGATGGATTGTAATTCAGATAAATGTGAGGTGCTGCATTTTGGAAAAACAAATCAGGGCAGGACTTATACATTTAATGGGAAGGTCCTGGGGAGTGTTGCTGAACAAAGAGACCTTGAGGTGCAGGTTCACAGTTCTTTGAAAGTGGAATCATGGATAGGCAGGGTAGTGAAGGAGGCGTTTGGTGTACTTGCATTTATTACTCAGTGCATTGAGTATTGGAGTTGTGACATTGTTTTGCAGCTCTACATGACATTGATTCAGCCACATCTGGAATTCTGATTTCAGTTCTGGTCTCCCTGCTGCAGTAGTGATATTACAAAACGAGAAAGGATTCCAAAAAGATGTGCAAAAATGTTGCCAGGGTTGAGGGTTTGAGCTATAGGGAGAGGCTGAATAGGCTGGGGCTGTTTTACCTGGAGCATCGGGTGCTGAGAGATGACCTTCGAGGTCCATCAAATCGTGAAGGACATGGATAGGGTGAACAACCAGGGTCTTTTCCCAGTTAAGTGAGTACAAAACTAGAGGGCACAAGCCTAAGTTGTGAGGGAAAAGATTTTAAACGGATTTAAGGGGCAATGTTTTCAAGCTGAACGTAGAATGAGCTTCCAGAGGAAGTGTGGAGGCTGGTGCAATTACAACATTTGAAAGGCATCTGACTGGGTACGTAATTAGAAAACGTTTAGAATATATGGGCAAAGTGCTGGCAAATGGGACAAGATTAATTTAGGATAAATGGGTGGCATGGACGAGTTGGATCGAATGGTCTGTATCTGTGTTGTACATCTCTGGAATTTAACTATTTGAGGATAAATTTGGATTGCTACGGGTAAATGGGAGGGGAGTAAGGGCAGATTGGCAGCATCTCCAGAGGGAGGGAGTATAGCCCCAATGGGTTGAATAGCCCCCAGCCCCTCTGAGCTACTGCCCCATTCACTGTCAATGATGAAGCTTATCTAGGGCAGAGCCACAGACATATACAGCACGGAAACAGACCCTTCAGTCAAACTCGTCCGTGCCGACCAGATATCCTATCCTAATCTTGTACGATATGGCAGCAGTTGGCTCATATCCCTCTACAACCTTCCTATACATATACCCAACCAGATGCCTTTCAAATGGTGTAACTGTACTAAATGCCACCACTTCCCCTGACAGTAGCTTCCATACACGCACCACCCTCTACATGAAAAAAATTGTCTCTCGGGTCCCTTTTATATCTTTCCCTTCTTACCTTAAACCTATGCTCTCTAGTTCTGGACTCACCCACCCCAGGGAAAAAACCTTGTCTATTTATCCCATCAATGCCCCTCATGATTTTATAAACCTCAATGAGGTCACCACTCAGCCTCCCACACTCCTGGGAGGATCCCACCCCTCGTGTCACAATGGGACCTGGCTGATTGACGGCAGCTTCAGACAAATAGGAGACTCGGTGTAATACTCTAGCCAATGGGAGTGAATGAGGGGTGTTGCCAATAGGCCAACATGTGACCATGAGCTGTGCAGGTGCAGTGTCACTGGGTGGAGGGTAGGAAGAGACCCAGTGAGCGTGAAGGGAGTGGGAGAGAAATGGAGTCAGTGTGCACTGGGCGGGTTTATAAACACACAATGTAATCTGCTAGACCTGAATTAGAAACTCTCAGTAAATGAAAATCAAAAGAACTGCGGATGCTTAAATCAGAAACAACAACCAGAAGATACTGGAAAAGCTCAGCAGGTCTGGCAGTATCTGTGAAGAGAAATCAGAGTTAACATTTCTGATCCAATGTCCCTACCTCAGAACTGATGTGACTGAGAAACAATGTCAGTTTATATGCAGAAGGTAGCGGTTAAGGAGTAAATGATAGGTGGGGATAGATTCCAAAGAGAGATATAGGAGCAATTGGACAAAGGAATGGAGAACGATCTGGCTGGGGGAGGGTGATTTGATGTTAATGGAGACTGTTAGTGGCTAATCGTAGATAGTGTGTAATGTCAGGCTATGCAATAACAAGGCCTGGGGTGTAGGCTGGGGGACTAGGGCGAGAGGACGTCAGAGACTTAGGACCTAAAATTAATGAATTCAGTTTTAAGGCCAGAGGGCTGAAGGGTCCCCGAGTACAAAATGAGGTGTTGTTCTTCCAGCTTACGTTAAAGTTTGGCGCAGGAGAAGCACAGCAGGTCCAACCGTATCCAAGGAGCAGGAGAATTGACATATTGGGCCTAAGCCATTCAGCAGGACCGTGAGGGTGGGGAAGAGGGCTGACAGATAATAGGATGGGTGTGTGGGGCTGGCGGGAAGGTAGTTGGGAAGGCGATAGGAAGATGCTGGTGGAAGGTAATGGTGAGAGGGTGGAGTGGATAATTGTGAAGTAAGATGGACAGGTACGACTGTCCAAGAGGGTGGTGCTGAGTTGGAGGGCTGGATCCGGGATAAGGTGGGGTGAGGGGAAATGACGAAACGTTGATTCTGTGGTTGAAGGGTCCCAAGATAGAAGATGAGATATTCTTCCTCCAGGAGTCATGTAGCTAGGATTTTGTGGTGGATGTGGCCCAATGTACAGTAAAATATCTGCTAGATGTGGGCGGAACCTCTGGTGCCTTGGATGGAGGGTCGGGGAAGGTGTGGGCCCAGGTTTTGCACCTCTTGCAATGGCAGGCAAAGGTGTTGGGAGTGGAGGATGGGTTGGTGGGTAGCATGGATTTAATGCGGAAGTCACAGGGAATGGTCTCTGAGGAATACTGAAAGGGGTGTGGAGGGAAAGGTATCTCTGCTGGTGGGGTCTGATTGTAGGTGGTGGAAATGACAGAGGATGATGTGTTGTATCTGGCTGAAAAGTGAGGACTTGGGGGTTCTATCCTTGCTACGGTTGGAGTGGTGGGATTCAATAGCAGAGGTGCGGGAAGTGGTGGAGATACACTAAAGGGTATTGTTGATCACATGGGTGGGGAAATTGCAGTCCTTGAAATACAGGGCCATTTTGGTATGTTCTTGGAGTATTCTGCATCAAGCTTCCCTGGAACACTGTAGTAAGAATAGGACAGATGTTGGCCAGGGAACAGGCTCATGTGTTAAAGTGGCAGGCAACTGGACTCGGGGTCTTTTTTGGTCTGAGAGGGATCGCAGATTTGTCCAAATTACACTTCGTCTCTTTGTAGGGACTGTCAGACTTAGTCCCAATCACCCACTTCGTGATGCTAACCTGTAAACTTCTTATCTTCAATTCCCTGCAACTCCTTATGAACACAAATTCCAGTACCTTTTTAGGTGGAATGTTCCAGATTCTAACAACTGTCTGTTCATCCAGAAACTGCTGAGGTCCATGTTGACTCTGGGGTTACAAAGGATTGAATTGAATGATGAGATGCTTTTCCTGAGCTCCCATTGAGATGCATTGGAACAGTACAGGAGGCTGAGGGCAGTGTAGGTGTGAGCAGGCAATGAAAATGACAGGGCTGCACTGTGAGTGCTGCTTGGTTCAATGAGTATTTTCGAGTTGAGTGTAAACAGAGCGTGCTGGGACAGGAAGAATGTGAAGCTGAAACTCATTTTTCTTTCAGCCCATTCAGAAATTCACATGGTCCCAAACGGAACAGCCAGTTTGTAAGCGATACCTGTGGAGATTTTGTAACAGTTTTTAAGGTATAACATATCAGCTTAAGTAAAGAATACACAATTTTGATTATAATGGATATGTTTGAAGGGTAGGAAGATTGCACGCTCAGTTAAATTCTCTCAATAGGAGTAACTAGCTGAATCTAGAGAGCCTGTGTGACAGAAGACCTCAGATCCGTGGTGTGCTCCTCTTGTACAATGTGGGAAAATTAGGGATGTTTCCAGTGTCCTGTGTGTGCAGGAAATGTTCCCATCTGCAGCTACTGGGATACTGCTTTTCAAAGCTGGAGCTGTGAGTGGACTCACTGTGGAGCATCTGCAATACTGAGAATGTTATGGACAGCACGTTCAGTGAGTTAGTCACACCGCAAGTGAGGGTTACACAGGCAGAAAGGGAATGGGTGTGCATCAGATCAAGTAAAAGGCTCAGAAAGGGAGTGCAGGAGTTCCCAGTGGTTATTCCCTTCCCAAACAGATAGTGTATACTGCTTGGAATTCGTGTGTGTGTGTCGGTCTCAGGGAAAATCGGCAACAGCCAGTTTCATAGCACCATACACAGCTCTGCTGCTCAGAACGGGAAGAAAGAGAGTGACAGGGGATTCAATAGTCAGGATTAAAGACAGGCACTTCTCTGACCACAGCCATGAATCCAAGATGGTATGTTCTCTCCCTATTGCCAGGATCCGCGATATCATGGTGCGGCTACATTTTGGAGTTGGAGGGTAAACAGCCCGTGGTTGTGGAACACACAGATACCAACGACATCGCGAAACAGAGGGATGTGGGCCTGAAAGTTGGATATTGGGAGAGCAGGGACTCATTAAAATGCAGCTCCTGAAATACAATGTCAGCCTTACTCCCAGTGCTGTGTGCTAGTGAGAGCAGGAATAAGAGGGTAGATCAGCTGGTTGTGTGGCTGGAGTAATGGTGTACCAGAGAAGGGTTTAGATTCTTCAGGCAGTGCAACCGTTTCTGGGTTAGTTGGGACCTGTACCAGCCTGACTGGTTACCCCTGGGCAGAGCTAGGTCAACTCTCCTCGTGTGGGCTATTGCCAGTTCTCTTGTTGTGGTTCTAACTAGTCTGGCAGGGGGATGGGAACTAAACTGTCGGTTTAGATGGGTCACATTCAGGACAGGGAATGGGAGGTAGAATATGAGTGATGTAGTCAGCGGCTCAGAAAACCGAAAGAAAGGAGGATTAAATGAGGATTGAGTCCCTTTTCATCCATCAGTCCTGCCATCCCAGGAATCAGAGACAGCATAGTACGGAGCTGTACAGCTCTCTGTCGCCATGTGCTTCAGCAAAATCGTGAAAATCTGCAATAAAACTAAAAAGTGCTGGAGATCCTCAGCTGGTTGGGCAGCATCTGAAATAGTGACAGATGCAGGAAACATTGCAGCCTTTTTCACTGTCTACTAAACGTCCAATTTTGGCGTCATCTGCAAAATTACTAATAGCTCCTATGTTCACATCCAAATCATTGATATAAATGATGAAAAATAGTGGATCAAGCACCAATCCTTGTGACACTCCACGGGCCTCCAGTCTGAAAAGCATCCCTTCACCACAACTCTCTGTCTTCTACCTTTGAACCAGTTCTGTACTCAAATAGTTGGTTCCCCTTCATTCCATGAGATCTAACCTTGCTAACCAGTCTCCACGAGCGCCTTACTAAAGTCCACGTTGATCATGTTGACCAGTCTGCCCTCATCAATGATTTTTGTTGCTCCTTCAAAAAACATTCTACCCCCTGGAAATCATAACAGTTATAGCACTGGAATAATCAGCCCACCATGTCTGTGCAGATCATGATGACATTCCAAACTAATTCCAAAGAAACAATGACTAGTCACCCTATCATTGCTCCTCATAATGTTATAAAGTTCGATAAAGCCATCTAAATGTCCAGTGCCGCAGGGAAATAGCCTCAACCTATCCCTATGATTCAAATGTTCTAATACTGGCAATACCCTTGTAAATCTTTTCTGAACTCTTTCAAATTTCCCAACATCTTTCCTATAGCAGGGAGACTGGAATTGAAGGCATTCTGAGGATTCCAAAAGTGGCCGACCCAATAAACTGTACAACCGAAACATGAACTCCCGACTCCTATACTCAATGGATCAGTGGTGCTGGAAGAGCACAGCAATTCAGGCAGCATCCGAGGACAGGCAAAATCAACGTTTTGGGCAAAAGCCCTTCATCAGGAATAAAAGCCTTTTATTCCTGATGAAGGGCTTTTGCCCGAAACGTCGATTTTGCCTGTCCTCGGATGCTGCCTGAATTGCTGTGCTCTTCCAGCACCACTGATCCAGAATCTGGTTTCCAGCATCTGCAGTCATTGTTTTTACCTCCTATACTCAATGCATTACCCACTAACAGCTGGCATACCAAACACCACCTTCACTGACCTATCTGCCTTCAACTACACTTTCAAGGAACTATTAAACTACACTGCATGGTCTGTTTGTTTGTCAACACTTCCCAAGAACTTGCCATTAAGAGGTTGCGTCCTATTCTGGTCACATCTTTCTGAAATCAGAGAAACTACAATTGAATGCAATATTCTAAAACTAGCCTCACCAATGCCCTACCCAGCAACAATGTGACCTCCTAACCCCTATACTCAGTGACAGAATCCCTACAGTGTGGAAGAAGGCCGTTCGGCCCATGAGACCATACCAACCATCGGAACAGCATTCCACCCTAACTCTGTAACCTACCATTACCCAAAGCTAATCCAGCTAACCTGCATGTCTTTGGATTTGTGGGAGGAAATTAAGAGCACCCAGAGGAAGCCCACGCAGACACACAGGGAGAATGTGCAAACACCACACAGACAGTGGAATCGAACTAGAGTCCATTCATTGATCAGCCCATTCCATTCAATGTTAGTGTCCCAAATGCTACACTCAGCAGCTGATCTCCCTGAAACTCTACTTTCCAACAACTATGCAGTTGTTCTGAGCCCTTCAGAGAGCACTAAGGTGAGGATGAGAAAACAGGAACAGGGTTGAGTTGTAGATCTATGAAATAACTCTCCATCTTCCCCCTCTGTTCACCCCATCTCCCCCCGCTCTGTCTGTTCCAGCGTCTTTGTCGGTCGCCCCAACCCCTCATGGGTCGTCCTCCCCCCTGTCAGTCTGTTCCCCCATCTGTCGCCCTTTCGGTCTGTCCCTCCTCTCTGTCGTTTGCCCCTCCTGTCGGTCGCCCCCTGTCGGTTGCCCCTTCCTGTCTGTCGCGCCCCCCACCCTGTTGGTCGCACCCCCACCGTCGGTTGCCCCTCCTGTCAGTCGCCCACCCCGTCTCTCCCCCACAACCGTCAGTCGCCCCTCTGTTCCCCCGTCTGTTCTCCTCTTTAATCCCACTTTCTGTCCTCACCCGTTTCTGTGCCACCCCTCTCTATACCTCCTCTCTTTCCCCACCTATTTCTATCCCACCCCCCTCAATCCACTCACTCCCTGTCTGCCTACCCTGCCTCCCAAACCCCTAGTTCTGTACTCCCCCACTAGAGGGAAAATATCTTGTCTATTTACCCTATCCATGCCCGGCCTGATTTTAAAAATCTCCTTTAGGTCACCGTTCAGCTTCTGAAGCTCCAGGGAAAACAACTTATTCAACACTGGCAACATCCTATTCTTTTCTGACATCTTTCATGTTTAAGAACATCCATCTAATAGGAAGGAGAACAGAATTCTATGGAATATTGCAAAAATTGCCGAATCAATGTCCAGTACAGCCGCAATATGACCACCCAATCCCTATACTCAATGCTCTAACCAATAAAGACAAGCCGACCAATTGCCTTCATCACTATCCGATTTACTTGCTACTCTACTGTCAAGGAACTATGAACCTGCACTCCCAAGGACTCTTTGTTTAGCAGCACTCCCCAGGAACTTACTATTAACTGTATAAGTCCTGGTAAAGTTTGCTTTTCCAAAATTCAGCACCTCACATTTTCAGCTTCTGAAGCTCCAGGGAAAACAACTTATTCAACACTGGCAACATCCTATTCTTTTCTGACATCTTTCATGTTTAAGAACATCCATCTAATAGGAAGGAGAACAGAATTCTATGGAATATTGCAAAAATTGCCGAATCAATGTCCAGTACAGCCGCAATATGACCACCCAATCCCTATACTCAATGCTCTAACCAATAAAGACAAGCCGACCAATTGCCTTCATCACTATCCGATTTACTTGCTACTCTACTGTCAAGGAACTATGAACCTGCACTCCCAAGGACTCTTTGTTTAGCAGCACTCCCCAGGAACTTACTATTAACTGTATAAGTCCTGGTAAAGTTTGCTTTTCCAAAATTCAGCACCTCACATTTTCTAAACTGAACTCCTTAGCCCATTCACTCATCTGATCCAGATCCCCTTGTACTCTGAGGTAATCTTTTTCACTGTCTACTACATCTCCAATTTTGGTGTCATCTGCAAACTTACTTCCAATACTTCTGTTCACTTCCAAATCATGGATATAAATGACGAAAAGTAGTGGATCCAGCACTGATCCTTGTGACACACCACTGGTCACAGGCCTCCAGCCTGAAAAGTACCCTCTGCCTTTTATTTTCGGGCCAGTTCTGTACTCCATGCGATCTAACCTTGCGGACCAGTCTCCCATGAGGAACCTTGTCGAACACATTACTGAAGTCCATGTAGATCATGACGATGCTCTGACCTCAGAATTCCTCTTTGTTACTTCTTCAAAATACCTGAGTCAAATTCATGAGATATGATTTCCCATGCACAAAGCTGTTCTTAGTATCCAGGATTTAACTCTGTACATTGGGTCTGCGTTGCCCAGTTATAGATGTTCATTTTCTGAAGTTCAAGTCCACCAGCATTTTGTCAGTGACTCTGTATTGAGTCTTGTTAATGTCACCAACACAGTTGAGTTCCTTTTGAAAGGCAGCCCCTGTATCCCTTGCCCACCAGGAAATGGTGGCAGTGTCCTTACCTCTGGATCAGGAGGATCGGGTTCAGAGTTGAGAAACAACATCTTTGAAGAGGATGAATAGAAAACATGCCCAAGCCACCAGGCCATGCTGTCTCCCAGCTGTGCCTGCCTGAGCCTCCAAACAGAACATTCCTGTAGTTTCTCTCCTGTCAGACTCTCCCATTGCTCAGTTTGTCCAGGATCCCCTCCTGCTGCTGCACTGCTACTGTCCCTCATTGACCTGTCCATCCCGCAGCGGTCTCCACATTCATTCATTGTTTACAATCCCATTGTCCTAGTCCTCCAGCCCTGGCCCCTCCCGTCTATACAGACGGCTCAGTGGTTAGCACTGCTGCCTCACAGCACCAGATACCCGGGTTCATTTCCGGCCACGGGCGACTGTCTGTGTGGAGTTTGCGCATTCTCCCTGTGTCTGAGCGAATTTTCTCCCATGTGCTCCGGTTTCTTCCCACAGTCCGAAGATGTGCAGGACGGCTGAATTGGCCATTCTGATTTGCCCATCGTATTAGTTACATTAGTTAGGGATATTGTCGGGGAATGGGTCTGTGTAAGCTATTGTTTGGAGGGTCGGTATGTACTGTACGGATTCTGATATATTGGGCAGCAGCTGCTGTCAATCACCCGGACTCCTGTATGATATCGGGAGCACGTGCTGTAGGAGGGGAGACAAGTTCACGGGCACAGTGCTGGCCAATTGTGGGATTGGTATAGGTCAGTGCCTGGGAAGGAGGCTGTGGGTGTGAGAGATTAATCTGTCATTGGCATCTTCCTCGCTCTGGGAGCAGGCCCCAGGGGAATGGCCCGTTTCCTGGCACCCTGACATGTGATCAGACTATCAGCGGTGCAGCGTTTTGCAGAAAGTTATCAGAACTCTTTGTGAAGATTCAGGGTTATTATGGAAAGGGACAAGGATGGGCCTGCAATTAGAATTCTAATTTGGCTCATCCTAGTAAGATGGGTTTTGGCCAGAGTGTGCAGGAAGCAGTGTGTGCAAGATGGTTCTCATCAGAGGATTCACTCCTTCCTCACCCCCCCCCCCCCCCCCCCCCGACCACCGGCGGACGCAGAGTCAGACTCATTGGTTTGGTACTTAGTCTGCAGACAGGAGCTAGGAAACTGAATTCAAAGAGAGGAGAGAGAGTGTGAGAATTGGGTGTGGAGGAAAGGAGTGAGGAGATTGGTTTGGATTTCAGTCACAGAAGAGAGAAATTGTGAGACTGAGATTTAAAGCTTTGGGGGAACAAGGAAAATACAATTTAACAATATAATTGTCTTATGAATTTCCATCCTGTATTAACAGTGGTACCTTGTTTTCTCTGTTGTAGGGTACTGAAAGGGTGGATTTGTGGTTGAGAAATTCAAATTGAACTTCATGTTCAGATCTGATAGTTACTTGTTCCGTGCCGATCTGAATATCATTGGCCTTTTCATCTGGAAGGAAAGGTGTGCATTCTGTCCGTGGGCGAATATTCCAAATCTCAGTGTGACTGCAAAAGTACTGAGATACATCCAAGTCCATGTCAGCATGGTGACTGGGGAGAGAGATTTCATTTTTTTTTTAGAAATTCTGAAAAATCATGGCCCATTTCCCAGGAACAATTAAGCCACAGCTTTGCTTTGTTGAAGGACAAGTCTTTAATTAACCATGCAACCAGAAAGACACAAGGATATCTGCACCTTGGGAAACACGATGAAAACGGGATTGTTTTAAAGCAGTTAATTCTCGATCATGGATTGTAATCCATGGGCATTGTCACGTCGGTTCCAGCGCCGTGGGGAAACACTGGAAATGTGATGAATGCAGTGTTATTTTCAGTTATTAAACTGTATAACGTACAGAAAAATTTACAACAATGTTGTCAGGGCTCAAGTTTCTGAGTTATAAGGAGAGGTTGGACAAGCGAGTGTTTTATGTTTAGAGCAGAGGAAACTGACTGGGTTCTTTTCTAGAAGTGTATAAGACCATGAGAGGCATGGAAAAGGTGAATGCAGTCAGTCTTTGTTCCAGAGACTCAAGGACTGGAGGGCATCAGTTTAAGGTTAAAGGAGAAAGAATGAAAGGGAAGCTGAGGGGCAACTGTTTTACACAGAGGGTGGTATGTAAATGGAATGAGCTGCCAGTGGAAGTGTTGAAGTGGGTACACTCACATCAGGTACAAGGCATTTGGACAAATACATCTATAGGAAAGGGTCAGAAGCAGATGGGCCAAGTGCAGGGAAATGGGGTTAGCGTGGATGGACATTCTGGTCGGCATGGGTCAGTTTGGGCCAAAGGGCCTGTTCCTGCTGCAGGATTCTATGACTCTAAGTGCATTTGCTATTTCTCCCACTAACTCTTTTGGTATCCTGGGATGTATTCCATCAGGGCAATGAGACTTGTGTGCCTTTACCTCCGTTAGCTTGCCCAGCTCTAACTCTTTCATGATAATGGTTATTTATAGGTCCTCACCTTTCTCAGTCTCCTTATCAATTACTGGCATGTCCTTCGTATCCTCCACTGTGAAGACTGACTGCTGTGTACTCATATTCCTGAACCCTGCTGGATAGGAATAACTAGGCACACAACTCTGAGAGGTCTTCTTTGAATCTTTATTGATGAAACATGGCAGTAACATGGATAGTGTACATGCAAAACGCCTTCAGGCAGCATCAGGTAATTCCCTGCCTGTCCAATGTACAGCTCCCATTCTTATACCTTTGTGGGTTGAGACTTTGAATAGAGACTGTCTCTCAGTATTATCTCCATGGCAAAGGCAATTAGAAAGTCTTGTTCAGTTCAGCACTTTGTGGTTAAACCACACCCCTCCCCCACGCCCCCGTGGCTCCCTCAAGTACCTGACAGACGCTTAAGTTTCAGTGGGGCTGTCTATCAGGATTCTGATTTGGAGGATCCAGTGTTGGGGTGGGGTGGACAGAGTTATAAATCACACAACACCAGGTTATAGTCCAACAGGTTTATTTGGCAGTACAAGCTTTTGGGGTGTGCTGTGATTTTTAACTTGATCAGGATTATCTCTATGATAACAGTTAAGTGCTTCAACAATTACAGAGGCCATATGTCCCCCACACATTAAGTTCCCCTCGAGCAGTGTAAACTGCAATTCTGGCCCTGGGGATAGCTCCTCATCACTTTTCTCCCCCAATCCCATCTCGCTTTCTGTTGATCTTTAAAGTTTTTCTAATCTCCTAGTTTCACCTTGGTCTTTGCCAATTTGTATGCTTTCTATTTCAGTTTGATAGACTCCCTTATTTCCTGAGCCACCCAAGGCAGATTACGCCTTTTCCTACAGTCCTTCCTCTTCCCTGATATATACTTTTGCTGAGCACTTCGAAAAATTGCTTTGATATTCCCGCACTGTCTGTCAACTTTCCCACCGTAAAGTCTTTGTTTCCAGTCTACATTAGCCAACTCCTGCCTCCTTTGTAATCTCCTTTGTTTATGCACTTGATCTTGGGATTGGATCTAATCTTCCAGCTTTCCAGCTGTGTTCTAAGTTCACCCAGACTTATCACAAGCCTTTTATCAGATTACGAGGTGAGGCGATGTTTCCTGGGTGTTTTGGTTTTCATTGTCAGTGACCTTGGCTTTGTAATAAAGTACAGGATAGACATTCACAACAGCGTATTCTGGACGTTGTGAATGTACGACACAATCTAAAACCATAAATCACTGTCTCCCTTCAGTTTAAAATTGCAAACTCATTATCTCCCACATGCTTCCTCACTATCTAAGTTTAGAACGCTAATCCACCTGACTATCCTGCATTTTCCAAAAATCTCCTTTGGTGAAAGTATGAATTTTGGATTCAGCTTTCTAGTTATTACCGAAAAAAGATAAGCACTGGGCACAGGGGAACCAGCCCCACCATTTAATACGGTGATGATTGAGCTCACCTCGGTCTCAGCTGGATTTTCCCGCCTGCTCTCTCTCACCCTTCAACCCATTGCAAATTCAACATCTGTATCTCTTCATTACATTGGCTCATTGTCCTGGCATCCACTGCATTTTGAATAGGGAATTTCACAGATTCACAACACATCGAGACAAGTACATTCTTCTTCATGAAATAGAATAGAATCCCTATAGTGCAGAAACAGGGTATTCATCCATCGAATCCAGACCAACCCTATAATGAGCATCCCATTCAGACCCACTCATTCCCTGGATCATTGCATTTCCCATGGCTAATTTTCGAACCTGCACGTGCATGGACACTGTCAGCAATTTAGCATGGGCAATCCATCTAACTTGCACATCTTTGGACTGTGTGAGGAAACTGGAGAACTGCACGAAACCATGAAAACATGGGGAGAATGTATAAGCTCCCCACAGTCGCCTAAGGTCTCTGATGCTGTGAGGCAGCAGTGCTAGCCACTGAGCCACCTCTACTTAAAACCTGCTGCCTCTTATTAAACTCCCTAACCCCCAATTGGCTGAATCTATGTTCCTTACATCAGAAATCAGGTTGTCTAAGCGGACGTCTCAGTAAATCCCAGTGACAGCCTACATGCGCCGTATGTCTGAATGGGGATCCAATACACAACATCTTCCACGTTCATTCACGTTCCAGAGACCGGGATCCAGTGGCTGCATGGGGACTACAACTTCGAAATTCCAAGGCAGGGACCGCACGTCTGTGGGGAAACCTGCACTGCACACGTACAGAATGTGGGTGGGTTTTGGAGCATGTGCTTTGGGGTAACTAGTGGAACGTATTTCACACTGCGATTGTCTGGAGGAGGAACGTATTTGCTCGTAGTATTGATCTGTTGGAGGGTCAAAGTGTTACCATACCCACATGGGACCAATTTCCATCCCCAACTCGTCATAACACTGGAATCGACCAATGAGAAACAAAGAAGGATCTGACCCATTCTCCCAGCCTGAAGGTTCCTCCTCTGTCCAGGATCTGCGACCTCCCTTTCTGTTTCCTTTTGTTTCATTCTGCTGTTAAATTTTTGATTTGCAGCAACTGAAGGGAAAGGAAGTGACCCCAGAAAGGGTGCAGAGTCTAACCAGGGACGGGAAGTGGTGGCATGGATCTGCTTATCAGTAACTCCATGAGAATGGGGAGGGTGTACATTAGAGGGTAGCAGAGACAGAGTAAGTGGGCTGGAGGGTTCCAGCTTTGGGGGAAGAAAGGGGGGAAAAGATATTTCAGCAAAACGAGAATTGTCTGTTCTGAATTTCTAATCTGTACATATTCCTTTATACAGGGTGCTAGATGGTGAAGATTTGCAGACTGAAATCTCAGAATAATGCGCAGATCGTGATTAGGTTAACCAGCATTTGACGAACCAAAGATAGAGAATCACTCAGCCAAAATCCTGCAACACTCTCCCTCACAGCATTGTCGGTCTATCTGCGCCAAATGGACTGTGAATGGTTCAAGACGGCAGCTCACTACCATCTTCTCAAGGGTAACTAGAGATGGGGAATAAATGCTGGCTGAGCCAGTGATGCCCATATGCTGGAAATGGATTATATTTCTAATTGCTGAAACCCGGTTGATGTTACTGAGGAACGCTGAGTGCATCCTTCAGGAGGCAGAACATCACGTTACCCCTGCCTCCACCCACAAGTAACGCAGCAACATCACTGGAACAAAAGGCAGTTAAACCAAAGAAGGATATAGTTATTCGAGGAGAAGTCATAAAAGGGGATTGGAGCCTAGCAGGAACATGAGACTGAGCTGGATGCTCAGCTGTTTCACATTGAATGGTGGAGCAGGATTGAAAGCCCGAATGGCCTCCCCCTGCTGCTATGTATATATAGCCATGGAGCACGGGTAGAAAGAAGTAAGCAGGGCAGGAATTCCCCATGAGATTTCACTTCCACATCAGGCTTCAGTGAGCGATGGTTTGATGGATTTTATTTAACAGGTGTCTTTGACACATAATTTGTGAATTTTCATTTTTCTTAAAATGTAAATGTTTATTCCACAATAAATAAAACTAAAAGAAATGAAACTATCTGAATATAACAGTTTTTAGAATTTCAAATGTCCTTTTTAACAAAATCCTGTCGATTCCCGGACACCATCACTTTCCAGTTACTCAAACTCCAGGGAAATATTCCCTCCCTGTCTGAACCATTGGTTTGATTTAACTTCTTTTCAGTTCTCATTCTGCGAGATATGAAGTGTTCTTTTTTTCGCTGTTTCTCTTACCCAGAAGTGTTATCTCACACAGCTGAGCAACCTTCCCACCATCAGAATGGATTATTCCTTTATTTTGCTTTTTGTTAATGTGTAATCACCAGCAGGAACACCCCCGTGTAACCAATTGAAAATCTATAAACAAAGACCATTATGGGCCAAGCAAACCATTACAAGTGACAGAGTGAGAAGGGACTAAATCAAAGTAGAGTTAGGGGTGAGCGGGCAGCGGTGGAGGTAAAGCACTGTATCCCCTGCGGTGCCCACCTCTACATAAAGGCATTGAGAGCATTGATACACACCACATGCTCCTTATCCAAGGACACCCTGCTGTACAGCCTTTATCCTCAATCATACAGTAGAATTCCCACAGTGTGGAAGGAGAGCATTGGCCCATCAAATCCCACCAACCATCTGAAGAACATCACGCCCAGAGCACTCCATCCCTGTAACACTGCATTTCCCATGGCTGATCCACCTAGTCTGCACATTCCTGGATAGTGTGGACAATTTAGCACGACTGATCCACCTAGCCTGCACATCTTTGGATTGTGGGAGGAAACCAGAGCACCTGGAGGGGACCCACACTATCATGGGGAGAATGTGGGAACTCCACATTGACCAAGACTGACCAAGACTGAACTACAACCTTGTACGTGGTGCTGTGAAGCAGCAGTGCTACAATCATAATTTAAATCAAAACAGATGATGATTGTTTATTGTCACATTGCTGTTTGTGAATACTTACTTCCAGAGAGACACCCTGAGGTCCATAAAGTGGCAATATAAATTATGTCAACTCCAGCCCAGTTAATGTGATTAACAACCACAACATCAATGCTCCAACAGTGTCATCATGTACAAGGTCCTGTCCTGACTCTGATGAACAGTAACATCAGAATCAGAATCCTGCAGTGATGAGTGAACTCTACCCCACACGGAGGAGGTGGATGACCACTTCCCTGTGTCCACTCACTGGTTTCTCAGTCGTGTTGAAGACTTAGCAAATCCCTTGTCTCACAGAGAGGGAAACAGCTCCTACCCAGTGTGAACGCTCTGGTATATCGGCAGGAGGGATGAATCACTGAAACCCTTCTCACACACTGAGCATCTGAATGGCCTCTCCCCTGTGTGGGCTCGCTGGTGTTTCAGCAGATCAGAGGATTGCGTGAATCCTTTCCCACACACTGAGCATCTGAATAGTCTCTCCCCGGTGGGAATGCACTGTTGTCTCCGCAGGTGAGAGATTTGAATGAATCCATTCCCACACATTGAGGAGGTGAATGGTCTCAATCTTCTGTGCGCTCACTGGTGCCTCAGCAGATTGTAAGATCGAATAAATCCCTTCCCACACATGGGGCAGGTGAACGGCCTCTCCCCGTGTGACAGTGTCTCTGTGTGTCCCGCTGGGCGGGGTAACTGATTCTTTCCCACAATTCCCACATTTACACAGCCTCAACCTGGTCCCGTCATATTGGTGTCTTTCTAGATCACATGACCAGTTAAATCCTCGACCACAGGCACAACATGGGAATGGTTTTTCTGGGCTGGGATTGCTGTTTTTCACTTCCATATTACCCTTAATAATCAGGATCTGCGGAATTGGGTGACTCTCAGATCGATTTAAAGTCTGAATTTCCCATCTGTGAACCCTTGCGTTGTAAAACAAGTTTCTCTCTGTCATTATTGCAGTAAAATTGCAGGAGGAATTGAGAACAGTTTCTAACTAACTATATGATTAGTTTCTGCTCAGGATCTGATTTCCCTGCTCTCCAGGTTAACATCAGTCTCTCTCTCGCACACAATGTTTCCATCCCTTTAAACGACAACAGCAGAGAGGGACAGTGTTCCTTTAAACAGCCAGCCTCTGCACATGCTCCACTGACTCAAATGAGCAGCCTAAACTTTTAGACACAAAGATACCTACGCCGCCCGGCAGTCAAGGCAATGGGGGGACTGCAGGAAAGGATGCAATTACCCGCTGAGGTGTAAACTCACTTGCTCAGTCACACTACGGACAGGCCGTCCACCACTCCCATATGCGAGAAGTAATCACTCAGGAAACCAAACTGCAGAGTCACCAGCATGTTTACAAATGACAGCAGTGGTTCGATGCTGCTGTGATTGCAGCTATTAATCCCAACCAGCAATGAACCATGCTTGGACGTCAGTTTCCAGTCGAGTTCCCACCATTTTCTGATGTTTATCAAAATTTACACTTATTTGCTGGAGTCATAATTTAGAAGTTTCCATGCGATACAATAATTGGTTGAGTAGTTAAATACGACGAAGATTGCCAGGGACTGAACAGATGTATCAAACAGGTGGAAAGCAAAAGTGATGAATGGGATTGAATGCAGAGTAATGAGTGGTAATGAATTTGGGAAGAGTAAACAATAACAGTGAGGATTATGAGTGGTTTAGAAGCACAAAGCGATGTGGGAGTGGACGTTCATAGATCACTGAAGATCGTTGGACAGCAAGGTCAGTTGGTCGAGAGAGCTTTTGGATATGTTCTGTTGCTGACCATAGGCTGGGGATGATACTAGAAGTTTAGCAATCGCCAGTTGAGGGAAAATCTAAAGGGCTGAGCACAAGCCTGGTCACTACAATAATCAGCATTTTTAAAAATTATAATGTAAAAGATGGAGGGCTGAAGTAGGCCACTTTTCCCATCAGGTCCGCTTCACAAATCAATGCGTTTATCACTGATACCTCTCTCCAAGTCATGGTGGAATGTGCCTTGGAGGTAACTTGCAATTGAAGGGGTTTCAATGCACCTTCCCACCTTGTCTTTGTCGTCGGTACAGCTGTTGAGCTTTGAAGGTTCTGTCAACAGAGCCTGGATGAGTGACACCAGTGTGTTTTGTAAGTGGTGCACTCTGCTGCAATTGTGCCTTAGCGGTGAAGGGAGTAATTATTGCAGGTACTGTTTAGGGTACAGTTAAGTGACTGCATTGTCTTGAAGGGTGCTCAGTTCCTTAAATGTTATTTAAGCTTCACCCATCCAGGCGAATGGATAGAGAGAAAGAGAGAGAGAGAGAGAGAGAGAGAGAGAGATCTGTTACACATCTGATTTGCGCCTTGCAAACGATTCAGGCTGCATGGATTTAAGAGCTGAGTTAATAACCACAAAAATGCCTATCCACGGAGTTGCCTTTGTACCCAAAGTATTTATATAGCTGGTCAAGTTCCGTTTCTCACAGATACTTGTTCACTGGGCGATTATATGAAGGAATTCAGTTACAATATGCTATTGAGGTTCAATGGGATATGATTAGATTCTCATTTGTCAGAGTTATCATTGTTTTTGGTGCTTATGTGGACCAATCCGATTCTAATTCCTAACTAATTCAAAATCCCTATTCCCGTCTGTGCTAGAAATCTCAACCCGTTGCCGAGCAGGAGCTTTCTCTACTTGCCTTAACAATATATAAGGACACATGTTTCTGCGGCACTCAGTTTCTCTGATTCCGGGTCTGGGAACTGGGATTATGTGATCCTTTGCAGCAATGGGATACTGCCTTGTGTGGGGAGGTTGGTGAAGCAACAGATGTGAAACTACATTGTTATTGAAGCATACGTTTCAACAATACCTTGCGTTATCTACTGAGCCTTTAATGTATTGTAGAAATCTATCAATCTCAGTATTCAACATGCAGTACTCGATGCAACCTCCACAACCTCTGGAGTTAGAAGATTTGGCCCAGCCACATGAGTACCTGCCATGTACATGGTGGGAAGTGTACCACCATTACACGTGGTGACACCTTGCAACATGTACATGGTGACTCCAACAATATTGTCTATCTCATACGCTGCAGGCAAGGATGCCCTGAGGCATGTTACCTCGGCGAGACCGAGCAGAGGCTACAACAATGGATGAATGGACATGGCACAACAATCACCAAGCATTCGACCTGGGACCTGCTGGTGACCATCTTCCAAGGCGGACTTCGGGACAGTCAACAATGCAAAGTGGCCGACCGAGGCTGATAGCCAATTTTGGTAACCATGGGGATGGCCTCAAACCGAAGCTTGAGTTCTTGCCACATTACAGGTGGTCTTACTGCACAGCACATACAGACACACGCACAGAGACACACAGACACTCCGACAGACAAACTGACAGACACGCGCACTCCTACAGACCCATACACTCACGCAGACTCTCTCTCAAAAACAAGCTCACTCTCTTTCGTTCACATACTCACATGTGCACGCACTCTCTTACAGACATACCCCTTTACACTCAGACTCACACACGTGCACCCACTCTCTCACACTCATACCTACCCACCACGCACACACTTATAAAGTTGTGGGGTGAATTTGTATTTACAGAATTCCATTTTATTTTGATCGAAAACTGCAAGTATCCATGTAAAATTCTGCCAGTCCAATTTTTGTAGGGCACAGGAAGCCTCACAAAGGGCACATCACACCTTCAATGCGTTATTTGGGCCGATATGACTCCAATTGTTAAAGTTCACTTGAGAATGCAACTTCTAAAAAAGTTCTGAGATTTTCATATGAGAGAACTGAAACCAACATATCCATTCTAAAAGCTGAGAGACTTTACAATTTCAATTACCTCACACTGTAAACTTTTGTGATAAATTCTGTGTCTTATGATCTTACATTCGACAATTACCTGATGAAGAGCAGTGCTCCAAAAGCTAGTGCTCTCTAAATAAACCTGTTGGGCAATAACCTGCTGTTGTGTGATTTTTAACTTTGTACTCCCCTGTCACCACTGACTCATCCAAATCATATGTTCTGCTCTGATCGCCGGACTGCAGGAATCGTGTGTTTGCACGGGACGGTGTTCAAAGGGGATTGACCAAGGGATTGCCTGGGCTGAAACATTCCCACTGTGAAGATAGACGAGCTCGGCTGGGGCTGTTCGTCTGAGAGCGCAGAAGGCTGAATGAGGAACTGATTTACATGCACATTAAGGGGATCGACATTTGTGATAAGAGTAAACTTCTTTTAGGAAGGATTAATAATCAGGGCTGCACATTAAACACAAGAGAGTGGACTTCTGGAGGAGATTTAGGAAGAATGTTATCACCCTGACAGTGTTGTTTATCTGGAATTCACTGTATGAACCTGTGGTAAAGGTAAGAGTGATAAGAATATTTCAGGACTATTCAGCTGAACACTTGAGGAGCTGGGGCACACACGGATATGGACCAGGTACTGGAAAGTGTGGCGAGGATAAACAGTTGCTTGATGAAAGACCCAAACACCGCATCTTTGGGTGCAGTAAAATGGCGGCCAGTGTGGCTCTGTGGCGCAACGAAAAGCGGATTAGACTTCTACAGCATTGTTATTCAAAGTTAGTTGGGTTTGAGTCCGAGTTTATTCATAATCAATGATGGTTCTGCTGATTCATCGTCAATTCCTGTCGTCTGAATTCTGGTTCCTACAGCTGATCAGAGGAAATTCCTTACCTCCTTAGTGGTGAGTTTTGAGGGAAACGTATCTTTTAAACATGTTCGGACCAGAATTGGCAGATAAGTCACAAAACGTACAAAGTTCGAGCAGAAACCCACTGCCTCTGAACATGACTGCCCCCGCCCCCACCAGCACCACACACACACACTCACAGTCGCACTGATATTTTCGGTTTCTTAGATATCTGTTTCGTGGGGGCGATAGGTGGATGTGGATGGTCTGGGAAAAGACATTATAGTGTTCCATCAGCCATGATGAGATCAGATTGCGGGGTAGGGCCGAGAGGTTGAATATCCTCCACTTGTTGCCCTGTGTCTGTGCTGTTACTGGTAAAGAGTTTTAAACAATAACACCATGAGGACAATGTGAATCTAAAGCATGGAATATCAAGGTCCTTCCCTTTACCCAGCCGCTCTCACAGCGGGAATAGACGGCTCTTGTTGCAGCGTTAGATCAGAGCGTGGAGCATTTTCACAGACCCTCTGTCAGACTGCGTGCTCCTTCGCACAGGGGTCCAACTGGGCACATGGAGCAAGGGGGCATCTGGATTTTGGGATTCAGGAACAGATTTCCCCTTTGCTGGGCTGGCATTCTTGCCACAAGTAAACACGAATTTCGGACATTCTGAAACACCCTTGATTCCCATCACTTTACAATTTAAACTGATTTTCAACTAAATCTTGTATAACCATGTTATATCTTCAGTATTCATGAAAACCGTTTTAAGTGCACGATGTTTCATGTTGTCTGTATGAACTTTCAGAAGGAAGTTGGTGACGTTTCACTGAATCGAATTCTGTGCCCAATTGAAGCCGATCGAATGAAAAGCCCTGTGACAGCGGCAATGTAACATTGTCTGTCAAAAACGCACGAACCCATGGAAACCTACTTTTCAATGAAGTCTGTTGTTCACAACATTTTTTAGGTCATTTTCTGAAGCGAATGCTCCAATAATCACAAGTCCATGTCCATATAACTTCCTCTGCGTTAGTGTTCATTTCAGAACCACAGCAAAAGTCGAGCTGTTGTGTGGAAGGTGCCAGATGTATGAATATGACGCGTTAGAGGCTGGCTGCCGCGCCTCCTGTGGCGTAATAACTCAGTGCCTGGTACTTAACAGGTGTTTAAAATGCCGAGTTTATAACTTCAGTCCCGATTTTAAACTGCTTTCAATGACACTGACCAAGGGTAATTGGATCATAAGACTGAAGCACAATTGAAAAACAATGTTGAGTAAATCAAAATTTGCCCTAAAACTCCAGTTTCTGATTTGGATGATTGTTCTGTCTTTGGGAAAGGTGTCAATTATTAACTAAAAAGCTGCAAGTATTCCCCAGGTGAATATCTATCTGTGGATAGAGAAACAGGAGGAAAGTTTTAGTCTGATGGCCCTTCTCATATCGTTGACCTTGCACTAGGTTACATTCTGGGCAAGACTGTTTAGTTCGGTTCATATTATTTAATTTGCTGTAAACTCGCACAGTCCATTAAAGCAATCGAAAAGGACTAGATTTATCTGTTTGGGTAGTTTGAATGTTGTCAGCAAATCTACTAAAGGCATGATAAGTAGTATTGCTGATGTGCGGAACAGAGCGTTCAAATAGGAATAAGGACGAGTCTTGTTGCTGGATTTTTCTGGCGGAGATCAGCGAGTATTAAACGGACTCAGTCCCATTTCTTGGGATTGTGACCAAATGTTAGAGGCAACAGATGGCAATGATAATGATGTTTTACATCGACGGACCAAATCTCACTCATTAGAGTCGCCATAGTATTACAGATCAGGTGGACGGGAGAGATGATGATCCTAATGGCAACTTGAGACAGTGCAACAATTAATTCCATGTTGTTGGTCTCACTCTATACCATAATCCAGTTAGCCAGCGGACTGAGCTAACTGGTTTCCATTTAATGCCGAGCTAAAGCAAACAACTCTCACCTCTGCATGTCCACCCACCTGAAGGTGGGACTTCCCCTCCTATTTATTCTTACCAACCTCACATCAGCTGGAACCCTTCCATTAGGACACAACTCAGTCTTTCGTATTTTTTTTTCGGTGCGATTCTTCATCTACTCCACCATCCCATTAAACCCCCTCTTTTGTTTTCTAGGCCATTACTAGTCTGATAAATAAATTCTCTAACTTCAAATGAGGCTGATCCTGTTAATGGAGATCTTTCTGAGCGCACATCCTATGCGGAGTAACCTGAATGCCTTAGTCTGCCCAAATTTTGTTTTACTCACGTTGTGATCAGCATGCCCTTGATCACTATGACCTGCTTTTACCAAACGCAAACAAAGCTTTTTCACTGTGCTTCGGCACAGATGTAAATCAATCAATCAATCGTATAAAATCAAGCAATCGAACGGCACAATCATTTCCTCACTGTGTGGAGCCAGTGCAGTGAAGGGGCCTAAAGGTCTGCAGTGTGACAACATTTTGTGATTCTGAGTGAAATCACAGTTAAACCAACAGAATGTGGGAAGGAACACAGACGCGATATTGACAAAGATAGGACACGTCTGCACCACAGACAATCAATCAAGAACACCGAAGATCTTTCAACATCATCCTCTAAGGTACATGCCATACGCCAGATGGAAACCTGAAAACTACGGGAAAGTGCTGTGGTCAGCGCTAACAGAGCTGCCGAGGGCAAGCGTGGTTGGCCCATAACCCAGAAATTCATGGATTGAAATCATCCCTTGCTCGTTAACAGTTCCAGTATTCAGCATGTGTATCCTACCCCCGTCAGTGTTCATCTCTAACAGAGCTCCATTCTACACATTGCATATTGATTCGTCTTCCGCTTCCTGTCACTCAATGTATCTGAAATGAATATCTCATATTGATACACCCACCAAATTTACACAGGTGAGGAAACACACTTCTGAAGATCTGGAATCTCTTTTCCGGTTCTTTGTCGATCTGCTATGATCTTCTTCGCAAAATCACTTCCCTGAGCTGGGAATACACTGCTGCAGGTGAGAGGTATCAGTTGTGGTGTGTACCATGTGCACGATGCCCTACCGTTAGTCCCCACGTTGTTTCACGCAGCACGGTCTTCCCAGTGAATTGAAAAACCGTGAACGACAAATGGATCAGCCTGTGGGAGACAGCATTATGGCACAGACACCGATCCCCATTATTAGGGCAAATATCACCGATTATGAATAACCTCAGAGAGATACCAGTGACAGAGAGTCGCCATGGACTTGATTGGTTGTTTCGCTTCTGTCAGCGCAGGAATGACACCTCACGTTGATGCCGTTCCTCTCCATGTCTCTGGAACAGAGCACTGAGGGAGAAACAATAGCTCATTTTTATTTCCCTCCTCCGCGTTTGACTGTCAGCAGCCCCGCAGCTCAGTGAGTGAGGGCTTGACGTGGATCCTCTCCATCTGGGACAGTTGGAGCTCAGATTTTAACTGCTGCCCAGTTGTAGCAAAGATTCCAACACCCCTGTTTAAAAAAGATTTTCTGCAGGATTACTGCGTGAAGATGGATTCTGAGCATCAAACAGGCTGGACAAAAATGCACTCGTTTGAATATACCTGAAGGAAGAATATCCGGAGTACATTTCTCTCTTTCCCACCAGTTCAATATCTTTCTCTCTGTCTCAGATAAATGATATTTAGAGGAAGTTCGCAATAAAATGTACTCACTGCCAGCGCCTGAGTGAACTGGCCGTGCCGTTGAGAGAGAGAGCTTCAGAGCATATCTGCGCTTGCCTCCCCTCACACTGCCTGAAAGTGGTGGGAAATGGCTGAATACTCCACCAATGGATACAGCTCAGTCCAAGGGGAAGGGATAAACAGCACTGCCCCATGTGCACGGAGAGAGAATGAGAAGGCGATGTTATTGAAACGCTTTGTTGCTTAGAATTCCTGAAGCAAGGTGGGATGCAGTTGGCTCTGAGCGGCTCTCAGCTGGTTTAGTGTTAGAAATGCAAGAGTGTCACTGGCTCGTTTGTCTCGGGGCATGACATTCCCCGAGCTTGTGTTAAATCGGCATGTGAGAGACCCTTGCTTCAAATCGCCATCGAGCCTTGGTCGTTTGATTTCACTTTTGCCAGGTCGCCCTGTAAGCTGTTCGATTTTAAAAAAAAAGATGCCCTACATTAGGTTAGTCTCTTTGAAATAAGTTTGTGTTTGGGACCAGAGTGTCATTGTCGTGAACATGGTACAGCAGCACACGTGGTGAAAGCGAAACAACTGTTTCACCCACACAATCCCACTCTGAATAAATCCACTATCTAGATGTTCACACAGTTCTGAGTGTGAAGGTTTAGGAAGCAGGGACATGGAATGAGTGGAAACAGCGCTGAACTGGCTGGTGGGATTGGTGCGGTCTATGAGGAATGACATCAATAAAGGTGGATTGGAAAGTTGGGACAGTTCCCCTTGGAGAAGCGAGGGCTGATAAATCGCCTGGTTGAAGCTTTCCAAGTGATGAGGGATTTAGACAGTGGAAAAAAGCAGTGAAAATGCTCCTCCGCCTGAAAGGATCGAGAACGATTCGGCACAGATTTAAAGTCATTAGGAATAGAAGTAAAAGTGACATGAGGAGGAAGGTTTTCACACAGGGAGTGGTTAGGATCTGCAAGTCACTGTCTGACAGTGACAAAGAGGCAGGTTCAATTAAGTTACTGAAAACAGTATTCAACGCTTATGTTGAAAGTAGAAATGTGCAGAGTTACAGGGAGAAGGCAAGAGAATGATACAAAGAGAGGGATACTTTTCCTTACTGTGGAGAACCAGCACAGCTAAGGTGGGCTGTGACACAGTCGTGATTCTGAGTGAAATCCCAGTCAACAGAATGTCCAGTATTAGACAGCGGAAATGTTAACAAAGCCGGGACACATTTGGACAACAGAATAATACACAGCATGTACATGTCACAGGGAGGTTGGCGCAGAGAGAATTAGTGTGGGGAAATACTGCAACTATACCGCTACACAGACGGATGGCAAGCCCCGTCAAAAATAATCTCTTCAAGCCGGTGTCAGCAAGTCTCACCTTAAACCTATGCATTCTAAATTTCAACTCACCCCACTCTGGGGACGAAGTAACCTTGAATATTTAGTTTTTTTCCATATTCCTCATGACTTTATCAATCTTCGATAAGCTCATGCTCAGCCCCCACGCCGGAGGGAATGTTGTCCCTGCCTATTCAGCCCCGCCCTACAGTCCAACGCTTTCAATCATCTCCACATCCTTATCTATATTTTGTGAGCAATTTCACGTGATTTCCTTAATTTTTCGAAGATGCCAATTGCGCTGGACAACAACGAGCTATTGGAAACGGAAAAGTGAAGAGGTCACCATCTGCAAATGTCAGTGTTGATCGACTTTGAGCAGCAGCAGCAGCAGCCGCGTGTGGTGTGAGATTCTGTAGTGTAGTAGTTATCACATTTGCTTAACCTGCAAAAGATCCCTGGTTCGAAACCAGGCAGGAACAGTCTTGCTCCCGATGGCAGTCTGGTAGGTTTGCATGAATGGGCACTTCTTGCTTGCTGCTTTCATCAGCAAACCTGCCTTGGAGTTTGTTCGCCCGTATCTGTTGTAGCGATGGAAAGACATGCAACTCCATTTAATTACTGTGTAAAGCATTGTTCAGTTTTTCTCCTCCCTGGTTCTGAATATGCGGCAATGTGTACAGCAACGATGGCCATTCTGGGTTGAAGAGTGTAGTTACCGTGCTCTGATCCTTCCGCTAAAAGCAGTAACACATTTGCTTTCCTTGCCCCGCCGGCCAGGTTCAAAGCCAAGGAGAAAGCTGATGTGCTGGGTTCAAAGTGCACCGCGGATTCCTAATGTAGTCTCTCTATCAAATGCATGCTAAAGCAGTTTCTCAAAGGCATCATTTGGAAACTGTCTGCAGTTTTTCAACGTGTGAAAATCAGCATCAGAAGCCTGAATCATGTTTTGGAGAAGTTCACATGTCAACGGCTCACTCCATCAGCAAAAGGAATGAATGAATTTACACTCTCCGACGAAGCTCTGGACTCGTGCTATCGTAGAGTCAGTAATATTAACGTGCGCATCTGTAATCCCTGCCATGTTGGAACTGAAACCGAGGAAATGTTAGAAAGGCATTGTCTCCATTGTTATTTCTTTACATCACAGAGGTGCAGAAAAATGTCAGCGGTGTGTGTGTGTGTGTGTGGAGAGGGGGAATAACACAGAGAAACACGTGCAGCTCTGGTGAAACTCCTTCTTTCTGATTCAGACAGCAACAAGTGACGTGAAGGTGACTCAGGCGGGAGAGCTTTTCACATGGAGAGCAAAGAGCACTAGCGTACAGTTAGCACCTCTTTGACATCTCGTAGGGGTGGAGGGATGGCCTTTTGCTTTCCGTCATTATGTTCAGAAAGTGTGTTTTGTGCATCTCTAATAAGTACCATGGAATTTAGTCAACTTTACTGAGTGGCTTCTCATCGATTCCCACTCAGGGTTCCACCTCAGCTGGCAGCCATCTGGCTCATGACCAGGTGTGAACACCTCAGCAGCAAATTGCACGTTGAATGTGAAAGACAAGGAAACTGGCCACCCGTACCGGCACCGAAGCTCGAACATACTCGTAATGTGATCTGCCCTTCTCAGATTCTACCGCTAACTCAGCTTTTTATGTAGAGAACATTCATTGGGGCGCCTTTTCTGCAAATCAGTCGTAGTAGCTGTAATAAGGTGGATGAGCTTGAGGCTCCTTTGGAAATTGGCAGTGACAATGTTGTGGGGTTAACTGAGATATGGCTTCAATGGACAGGGCCTGGGAAATGAAAATTCAAGGCTATATGTGCTATCGTAAGGACAGACTGACTGGCAGAGGGGGTGGGGTGGCCTTTTTGGTAAGGAATGATATTCAGTCCCCTGCGCGGGAGGACCTAGAATCAGAGGATGTAGAGTCAGTATGGGTAGAGCTGAGAAATTCTAAGGGTAGAAAGACCCTAATGGGAGTTACCTACAGACCCCCAAACAGTAGCCTGGACGTAGTGTGTAAGCGGAATAAGGATCTGAAATTGGCCTGTCACAAAGATATTACTACAGTTGTCATGGAGAATTTCAATACGCAGGTATTCTGGGAGAATCAGGATGGTACTGGACCCCAAGAAAGAGAGTTTGTGGAGTGCCTCCGAAATGGATTATTAGAACAGCTTGTGCTGGACCCTACCAGGGAAAAAGCAATTCTTGATCTGGTGTTGTGCAACGAACGGGAGTTGATCAAGGACCTCGATGTAAAGGAGCCCTTAAGAGGTAGTGACGATAATACAATAAGCTTTAATCTGTATTTTGAAACGGAGAGTGTAGAATCGGAAGTGACAATATTTCAGTTTAATAAGGGGAACTATGGAGCTATGAGAGAGGAGCTGGCCAAAGTTCAATGGTGCAATACCCTAGCAGGGATGGCAGTGGAACAACAATGGCAAGTATCTCTGGGTATAATGCAGAAGATGCAGGATTAATTCATTCCAAAAAGGAAGAAATATCCTAAGAGGAGACAGGGGTGGCCGTAGCTGACGAGGGAAGTTAAGGACCATATAAAGACAAAAGAGAAAAAGTATAACATAGCAAAGATGAGTGGGAATTCTGAGGAGTGGAACACTTTTAAAGAACAACAGAGGATTACTGAGAAGGAAATATGCAAAGAAAAAATAAGGTACGATGGCAAACTGGACAAAAATATAAAGGACAATAGTAAAGGTTTTGTTAGGCATATAAAAAGAAAAAAATGGTTAAGACTAAAATTGGGCCCTTGAAGACAGAAGCATCTGAATTTATTACGGGGAACAAAGAAATGGCAAAAGAATCGAATTGGTACTTTAGAACTGTCTTCACTGGGGAAGACTGTTAGGTCTAAAGGCTGATAAGTCTCCAGGACATGATGGTCTGCATCTCAGGGTACTGAAGGAGGTGGCTCTAGAAATCATGGATGCATTGTTGATCATTTTCCAATGTTCTATAGATTCAGGATCAGTTGCTGCGGATTGGAGGGTGGCTAATGTTGCCCCACTTTTTAAGAAAGGAGGGAGGGAGGGAGAAAACAGAGAAATATAGACCAGTTAGTCTGACCTCATTGGTGGGAAAATACTGGAGTCAATTGTAAAGGAAGAAATTATGACACATCTGGATCGCAGTAACAGGATAGGTCAGAGTCAGCATGGATTTATGAAGAGGAAATCATGCTTGAATAATTTAAATTTTTTGAGGATGAAACTCTGAAGATGAACAAGGTAGATCCAGTGGATGTAGTATACCTGACTATCAGAAAGCCTTTGATAACGTCCCACTAGGAGGTTAGTGAGCAAAAGTAGGGCACATGAGGTTGAGGGCACAATACTGACTTGGATTGAAAATTGGTTGGCTGACAGGAAACAAAGAGTAGTGATAAACGGCTCCCTTTCAGAATGGCAGGCGGTGACCAGTGGTTTGCCACAGGGATCAGTGCTGGGACCGCAGGTTTTTAGAATGTACATTCATGATATAGATGAAGGTATTAAAAGTAATATTATCAAATTTGCTGACGACACATAGCTGGGTGGCAGTCCGAAATGTGAGGAGGATATTAGGAGAATACAGGGTGACCTGGCCAGTCTAGGTGAGTGGACAGATGCAGATGCAGTTTAATGTGGATAAATGTGTGGTTATCCACTTTGGTGGCATGAACAGGAAGGTAGATTACTATCTTAATGAAGTCAAGTTAGTTAAAGGGGCAGTACATCGTGATCTAGGTGTATTTGTACATCAGTCAATGAAAGCAAGCATACTGGCACAGAAGGCAGTGAAGAAAGCTAATCGCATGCTGGGCTTCATTACAAGAGGAATTGAGTATAGAAGCAAAGCGGTCCTTCTGCAGCTGTACTGGGCCCTGCAAATTTGTGGAACGACATTCTGGCTGGTGAGGGAGTGCAGGGTAGGTCCACGAGGTCAATTCCCAGAATGACGGGACTATCTTACGCTGAAAGATTGGAGCGACTGGGCTTGTATAAAATTAAGATTAGAAGTCTGAGAGGGGATCTGATTGAGACGTTTAAGATTATAAAATGATTGGACACTCTGGAGGCAGGAAAAATGCTTCCACTGACGGGTGAGTACCGATCCAGAGGACACAGTTAAAAATAAGGGGTAGGCCACTTAGAACAGAGTTGAGGAGAAATTTCTTCACCCAGAGAGTGGTGGGTGTATGGAATGCCCTGCCCCAGAAGGCTGTGGAGACCAAGCCTCTAGATACTTTCAAGAAAGAGTTGGATAGAGCTCTTAAGGAAAGTGGAGTCAAGGGTTCTGGGGATAAGGCAGGAACAGGATATTGGTTGAGGCTGATCAGCCATGACCATAATGAATGGTGGTGCTGGCTCGAAGGGCAGAATGGCCTACTCATGCACCTATTTTCTATTGTCTAGTGGCACTGTATTATCTGATATATTGCCTGCTCAGTTTTCTGAATTTTCCCTGCAGTTCGGTGTGTTTTATGTTACGCATAATCACGATAGTTATACCTTTTTGAGCAATGGGCGAAACCAGTTAGCAAACCAAGAATCAAAATTACAGTATTGTCATGCAGCTCATGGTTTCTTTATCGTATCATAACCGAATGTACTTTCTCACAGACACATTCCATTTGTGACTCAAACGAGGCTCAGAAGATAGACTCAGCTTCCCACTGATATTTTTCTGGATTGATGGGCTATCATTATCTGCGGTGAAACTGGTATTGTAGCTGGGCGCATCCCAGCAGCAGTGCGAGCAGGACCGGGATCGTGCAACCGTTTGCCTATGACTTTGCTTCTGTTTTTATCGCAAAGAGTACAATTGAAAATGTATGAGAATAGTATTGCAGCGTGCATGGAGCTGTGGCCAAGCTGTCTAAGCCCCACGATTAAGGTTTGTGCTTCCATAAAGGCGTCGGTTCGTCTCCCCTCGTGCTGTGTGCGAAAAGTTGCTGCATTTAAATTCCAACATGCGCATCTGGATTTGTTGATTTGAAACTTGTCTCTGATGTGGGAGAGTGCAGACTCTCCATCGGGTCAGTGTCTGAACTGGAGTGATCACTTGCGCCTCCCACGTTCCAGCAGCTCCACTGCTGCTTCATTGTCCAAGCAAGTTGTGTTTTTCACTGAAACCCAGTGAAGATTGTTATGTCATTGCTGTTGTGAAACAAAATGCTGCAGTGACTCTAGCGTCCTTGCTTGGTGTTCTGGCGAATGGGAAGATAATTCCAATTAATGGCGAAGTCATATTGTCTTGGATTTCTCTCATTTTCCTTCACTTCTGTCCTGGAGACATAGGTTGGTGATACGCTGCATTGTTGATCGGAGGGAAAGCTAATCTAATCGAGACTGTGATTGGTAATCTTCACTTTTCGTGGTCCACTCCTTTTCTGTTCTTCTTTTTCTCTCATTTCAGCACTTTCCGGGAAGTGGCGGTGCATTAAGGCTCTAGGATGTTTGGAAGAGCAGTTTGGAGTTGCTCTGCTGCCAATTGTCGAGGTAGTTTACAGCTCATTGCCTTCGGACTTCCTCACAAATTGCATTCGTGATGTGGTGTATCTGAAAATGTGTTTGGTTTGTCATGTTTCCTTCAGTTCCGTGTTAAGCGCTTTCCATCATGCGATTCGCTCAATGCTGTACATGGTAGCACGGTTTGTGAGCTAATATCCAACAGCAAAATTCCTCACCCGAGGGTCTGGGAATATTTTACGGTATATGGTCAATAGGGGCAAAAGTAAGGAAGCCCTTCGTTTCTGCAGTATTTCACACCACTAAATTCAAGCGCGATTGGATTTTAGTTTTCTGAGGCATAATTTAGACATATTGGTTAAATTCGAATTGTTTTTAACCAATTAAAACAACTCAGTTATCCATTTCATAACCAAACCTTACATCTTTTTAAATTTGGCAGGACACACTGAGACTGCTAGCTGGTCATCAACAGGTATTTGTCGGCTCTCAGTTCTGAACAGCATTCACTCTGTTTAAGGTATAGTCACGCCTTCAACTTCATAACACTGCTCTCATCACAAAATCCTCCAGCTTCTCATGTCGGGGACAGGGGTTTGGTTACAAAGGTCCGAAAAAAGGGGAGTATCAGCTGCAGCCGTTACCGCATTGAAAAAAGAAAGCTTTATGCCCCTTCCCATGGAATGAGCTGTTCATGTGGAAAGAGTTTCATTAAACTGCGTCCCAGGGCTGGACAGGAAGCTGCTGATTGAAGCTGGAGTGGCTGCTTTCTGCTGGCAGTGGAGGTTTGGAGAGAATGGTGTTTGCCTCGTCTTCCTCTGTGTGGATCCCCATATCACAGAATCATGGATGGTTTGGGCTGCAATCCAACCTTGTCATGGATTTTCCGGTTTAAATAGAGGTGGGGGTCACTCTTATACTTTGATCTGAAACAGCCGAAGCTGCACACCTGGATAATGTTGAAGTACCAACATTTTAACTTGCAGCCTGCTGCTGACCATTTGAGCCACAGAGACTGACACCAACCAGGCGTGCCGATCCCCATTACACAGGAAGGTTAGGGGAGATCTGAAGGGCGATGGAACAGCTGGAGCTTTCACTGTTTTCAGAGTCTGTCACCAATTTTCCTGCGTTCATCACCGAGCGTGTCAGAGGGGTCTGCAAACACCCAGAGGGAAAGGAACTATCACAAACTGGAAGTTACCCAGGCCCCTCGATGTGACTGTCTGATGTGCATCACCTGTGGCTCTGGTACTGGGGTAATTCAAACCCACAGTTTGATAGAAACTGAAACTTAAATACAGCGCTTCACGGAGCTCAGTCCAACTATCTGTCATTAAGATACACACGTACAGAATCCCTTCTGTATAACCACTTCATCAAATCCTCCCTGTCAATCTGGCCAAATCTTAAACTTTGCGTCTTATCATCCATTTCCCCCAGCTAATGTGAACATTTTGTTTTCATCTACCAGTCATAAACCCATAAGCTCTGTCACATCTCCCTTCAACCCCAGTTGCTCCATTGTATCTTATATCATTCAGTCTTGAAACTCTGGGGAAAATGAATAAGCCTATCACCTCTCAGGACCCTCCCATCCTTCACAATGTGTGATAATCTCTGTGTGACTTTACCTGGTCACCCCGGACAGAAACAGGACTAATGTGAGTTTCGGACATAAAAGAGAGGGTGCTGGAAGAACCAAATAGGACTGTTCGCTTTTGGGAGTGATAAATAATGTTCATGTTTAGAGATAGTTTCTTACTCTCTTTTAATTAACTTTTCTCTCTGCACTAATAGCGATGGATTCTGGAGGCTTCTTTCACTGAGGCTTGCAAGGATGGATATACAGACAAAAGCATCGATCAAAGTGAATTATTTATCTGTCTGATTTCTCACCTGGACTGACACTGTCTTTATTAAACTTGGCTGAATACTTAAAGTGGATTCACAGAAAGGAAACACCAAACAAACAAAATCTGACACAATTGATCGATTCATGTGAAACTGAATATGACTAACCCTTCAACAAGTGTTGTATCCTCGGTCATTACCACTCATGGCATATAAGTTCTCCATCATATTCTCCCAGACGATCTGAACCAAAGTCTTATATTTCCATCCCATGATCAACTTCCTTTCAGTTAATGTGAACAGTAAATGGTAGACCCTGTAAATTTCCCTTCAGCTTCAATGAAAGCCTCACCTTATGATTAATTCAACATGAATCATTTTGGGAAAGGAACCAATCTGTCTCCTCGCAGGGACCCTGTTATCCTTCCCAAAATGTGGGTGATCTGCCACTCTCAGGGACCCTGTCATCCTTCCCAATGTGTAGCAGATCTGCCCCTCTCAGGACCCTGCCATCCCTTCTGATTTGTGGGTGATCTGTCCCTCTCTCCGGGACCCTGCCATCCTTCCCTATGTGTGAGTGATCTGTCCCTCTCAGGAATACTGCCATCCTTCCCAATGTGTATGTGATCTGTCCCTCTCAGGGATCCTGCCATCCTTCCCAATGTGTGGGTGATCTGCCCCTCTCAGGGACCCTGCCATCCTTCCCAATGTGTTGGTGAACTCTCCCTCTCAAGAACACTGTAATCCTTCCCAAAGTGTGGGTAATCTGCTCACTCTCACAGCCCCTGCCATCCTTCATAATGTGTGGGTGATCTGCCCCTCTCAGGCACCCTGCCATCCTTCCCAATTTGTGAGTGATCTACCCTTTCTCAGGGATACTGCCATTCTTCCTAATTTGTGCGTGATCTGTCCCTCTCACAAGGACCCTGCCATTCTTCCCAATATGTGGTTGATCTGCCCTCTCTCAGGGACCCTGCCATCCTTCGTAATATGTGGATAATCTGTCCCTCTCAGGGAGCCTGCCATTCTTCCCAATGTGTGGGTAATCTGCTCACTCTCACAGCCCCTGCCATCCTTCATAATGCGTGGGTAATCTGCCCCTCTCAGGGACCCTGCCATCCTTCCCAATGTGTGGGTGATGCGCCCCCTCTCAGGGACCCTGCCATTCTTCCCAATGTGTGGGTGATCTGCCCCTCTCAGAGACCTTGCCATCCTTCCCAATGTGTGGGTGACCTGTCCCTCTCTCAGAGACCCTGCCATCCTTCCCAATTTATGGGTGACTTGACCCTCTCTCAGGGGCTCTGCCATCCTTCCCAATGTGTGGGTGATCTGCCCACTCTGAGAGCCCCTGATGTCCTTCCCAACGTGTGGATGATCTGCCCCCTCTCAGAGACCCTGCCATCCTTCCCAATGTGTGGGTGATCTGCCCCCTCTTAGGGACATTGCAACCCACTCAGACCCATTCCCCTACATTTACTCCTTCGCCTAACACTACGGGCAATTTAGCATGGCCAATTTACCTAATTTGCACATTTTTGGACTGTGGGAGGAAACCGGAGCACCCGGAGGAAACCCACGCAGATAATGCGCAAACTCCACACAGTCAGCCGCCTGAGACGGGAATGGAACCCGTGTCTCTGGCACTGTAAGGCAGCAGGGCTAACCACCGTGCCACCGTGTCAATCTTCTGTCTGTGAAGTGCAGATTATTGGAGAGGACTCTGAGAGACAGGATTTATGATTCCTTGGAAAACCATAGTTTGATTACAGAGGTTCAGCATGGCTTTGTAAGGGACAGGTCATGCCTCACAAATCTTATTGAATCCTTTGAGAATGTGACAAAACGCATTTATTGTTCATTGTAAAAGTACAGAGCATGGGATGCAGGGAAACCTATCTGTGTGGATACAGAATTCCTGGCCAATAGAAGACAGAGGACGATGATAGATGAAAAGCATTCGGCCTGGAGCTCAGTGACCAGTGGTTTTCTGCAGGGAGAGTTACAGGATCTCTGCTCTTTGTGAGTTTATGAATGACTTGGATGTGTGAGCGGAAGAGTGGGTTAGTAAGTTTGCCAATGACATGAAGGTTGGTGGAGTGATGACTCCTGTGGAGGGCTGTTGGAGGTTGCAACGGGACATTGACAGGATGTAGAGCTGGGCTGAGAAGTGGCAGATGAAGTCAAATCTGGAAAAGTGTGAAGTGATTCATTTAGCAGAATACAGGGATAAAGGCACAATACTGGATAGTGTGGAGGAACAGATGGATCTTGGATTTCACGACCAGAGATCCGTTAAATCTGACCCCCGAATCTGATAATGTTAATAAGAAGGAATATGTTGAATTGGCTTTCATTAGCTGGGGATTGAGTTTTAAAGCCATGAGGTTATACTACAGCTCTAGAGAGCCCTGTTCTGACCCACTAAGAATATTGTGTTCAGTTCGGATCCCCTCATTACAGGAAGGATGTGAAAGATTTAGAGAAGGTGAAGAGGAGATTTACCAGGATGTTGCATAGACTGGAGAGCATGTCTTATGAAGAAAGCTTCAGGGAGCTTAGGCGTTTCTCACTGGTGTGAAGAAGAGTGAGGGCGACTTGGTAGAGGTGAACAAGAAGATGTGAGGCATAGCTAAAGTGAATAGTGAGAGACCTCTTTATCCCATGGCATACATGGCACAAGGAGGCATAATTTTAAGGTGATTGGAGGATGCGTAAGGGGAGATTTCAGATCTAGGATCTTTACACAGAGAGTGGTGGATGGGTGTAACGGTACATTTAATAGACTCTTAGTTAGGCACATGGATGATATTAAAATGAAGGTTATGTAGGTTAGTTTGATCTTACAGTTGGGTAAAAGGTTGGCATGGCATCATGGCCGAAGGGTCTTGTGTTGTATTGTTCTGTATTCTACGTTCTGTATGGTAAACTGGATAATAAGCTCAGATCAATGTAAAAGGATATGACATTCAGGAGGAGCTAGTCAACTGGATACAAAATTGTCTTGATGGTCGAAGACAGAGGGTGGTGGGAGACATGTTGTTTTTTCTGACTGGAGGCATGTGACCAGCGGTGTAGTGGGTCCACTGTTGTTTGTCATTTGGATAAATGGTTTGGATGGCAGTATTGGTTTACTGGTAAGTAAGTTTTTTGGGTGATACTGAAATTGATGGTAAAATGGACAGTGAAGAAGGTTGTCTGTGGTACAACAGGATGAACAGTCCTGCTGGGATAGTGGGCTGAAGAATAGCAGATGGAGTTTAATTAGATAAATACAAAGTGTTCCATTTTGGTAAAATGACCTAGAGTGGGACTTGTAAAGTTAATTTTCGGGCCCTGCCTGGTGTTGTCAATCAGTGATCCAGGGATGCAGGTACACAGTTCTTTGAAAGTGGTATCCCAGGTAGACAGGCAGGTGAAGCAGGTGTTTGGGATGGTTACATTTATTGGGCAGAGTATTGAGAATAAGAGTTGGGATGTCAAGATGCTGCCTGACCTACTGTGCGTTTCCAGTACTACGATTATCTAGACTCTGGTTTTCAGCATCTGCAGTCCTTGTTTTTACCATGTTGTATCTGTACAAGACACTGGTGGGGTCACCTTAAAAGCATTGCTGATATGTAGGAAGAACTCATCATGTTCACTTACCTGCTTTAGGGAAGGACATCTGACATTCTAACCTGGTCTGGCTAACATGTGACTCCTGACCCACAGCAATATGCTGACTCTGTGCTACCCTCTGGTCAATTCGCAGTGGGGCAAAGAATTCTGGTCAAATCAGTGACACCCACATCCCATTAATGAATAAATTAAAATACATATGTCCCTCCCTATCTCTGCAAACACCTCCATCTTCAGGAATCCGTACTGGCTTTGTAACACCATTCAGGCCTGGACCACTCTCTGTGACACTCTCACCACCTCCAGTACCTTCATTTCTCCCTGTTCCGCTCGTATCATTAAACCCTGATCATGATTCACCTTCCAACTGCCCTCCTCCTGCTAGCAGACTCCTTCCAATCCCTTTAACACTTATTCTTAAAATATTCTCTTACTTCAGGATTTTAAGTACGTTTTGATGATCTTCTTAGCCTCATAATCTAGTATGATCCATTTTTCCTGAGTGAGGGACGGGTGGGAATTTCTTGCTGAGGTTTGATATGTTTCAATGGAATGTTCTTTTGTCGAGTATTTTTCGCTGTCCCTTAAAATGTTTTCCATTGTTCATTTACAGAGATATATTTCAGTTTTGTTTAGCCTGTTTATCTTGGTCAGTTCTCCTCTCAACCCCATGTAACTGACTATTTTTGTTTCTAGTTGTAATTTATCCTTTCTGTAATTCCCTTTCAAAGCTTAAATTCCTTTAAACTGCACTTTATCACAATTTCCCAGAGGATCTTGCCAGGTGACATTACTCAGTCACTAAGTTCCATCATACAACGGTGGCTCTGACATAGGTACATCTCGAGCCAGTTGCACAATGTGTTATTCAAAGAAACACTGAAAAAACATCTCACAACTCCTCTTCCAATATCACTGTTGTCAGTGTGATTGACAAGATTATACGAAGATTGAAGTTCCACTGAATTATCCCCAAGCCTTTGTTAACAATTCCAATGAGTTCCTGTGTCATGCAGTGATGAGCAATACTGTTCGTTGACTAAAACTGTTCTGCTGCTTGTGTCCTTGGCAAGTAGCAGCCAGAATTTACATTCAGACTGACTTTACTTCATGATTATATTCGATTACTTACAGTGGGGAAACAGGCCCTTCGGCCCAACAAGTCCACACCGACCCGACCTAACACTACGGGCAATTTAGCATGACCAATTCACCTAACCTGCACATTTTTGTAATGTGGGAGGAAACCGGAGCACCCGGAGGAAACCCACACAGACACGGGGAGAATGTACAAACTCCACACAGTCAGTCGCCTGAGGTGGGAATTGAACCTGGGTCTCTGGCGCTGATGAGGCAGTAGTGCTAACAACTGTGCTACCGTGCCACCCTCAATCTGCGTCCAAATGCTTTCGCTGTAATGCCATTGTTATCCATTATTGTTCGCGTTACCCAATTTGCCTGAGCTTGCACAAGTTTGTGAACCATTTAATATTTTTGTTCACCCTATATCCATGTCTCCCTGGTGTCTAAATCTCATATCGCTGAGTCTTAAATCCATCTACCTTATTGCAGCGACGTTGTCTATTAAAAAAAACATAACTTACTCTTTCCTCCAATTTTTTGTCACAAATCTATTCACTGATGTACAATTTCATTTAAACTTCGTCCCATTCTGTTCCTTTTTGCTTGTCTTAAGCCACATTCTCATGCTGTTCCGATGAGACGCCTTTTGTCTTTGGATTTGGAAAGCTCCTTTCACCTGAACACTGTCTCTGCATCCTCTCTGTCAGTTGAAAGATCTGTTCATAAATCTACTGACATGATTGGCCAGGACACTGGTCCCAGCACGGTTCCAGTGGGACCATCCGAATAGATTATTTTTTAAATCAGTTATGGGATATGGTGACTCTGGCTGACCAGCCTTTCTTGCCCAGCCCTAGCTGCCCTTGAGTTGAGTAACTTGCTCGGCCATTTCAGAGGGTAATTGTGAGGCAACAACTTTGCTGTGGGTATGTCGTGCAGGCCATGTGAGGATGGGCAGATGTCCTTCTCGAAAGGACAAGTGTTTGGGTTTTTTGTACATCAGCAATGGTCTCATACTTATTTGTGGATTGTTAATTACTATTTTTAAAATATTCATTTCAAATTCCACCATTTCTTATGATGGGATTCCAACCTGCATCTCTTCAACATCAGCTGAGGTTTGGGATACATGCTCTAGCAATTATACCACTCGGCCATCACTTCACCTGCTCACAGGTTGCTCATTCCTGACCGGTTATATAAGTGCACGATGAAGCAAAACCTGTTCTTCCATATCAATTTTGTGATCCTTATATCTTCCAACACTCTGGTGATATCACTTAGTCTCGCTCTTGCTCTTGCTTTCGCTCTCTCTCTCTCTCTCTCTCTCTATTGCAGCTACACCAGATCCTGAGCCAACAGAATTCTCCACTCCAGAGAGATGAGGGAGCACAGGCCAGGGATGGAGACTGGGATTTTCCAGATCTCTATGGTGGTATTCAGTGCCATTTTTAATCCTACATCAGTCTAATTTCCCATTCTGTCTATTCCTCTGTCTCCTGTAGGTACTCAGGAAGGGTCATACTCAATTAACTTCCCAGCTGGTTGGTTTCTCGTTTTTCACCACATTGAAGGTGGTGGGCAGCCAGAGAGACAAATGGCAGGGAGATCTGGAGCCCTCAATAAATGGTGCAGGTAAGATCACTCACAGTGCACAGAACAGAGAGCAACGAGACGGCTCCAAACATCGGCTAACAAGACATGACATAGATACAGTTCTGGAGGGGAGCCCAGAATACACACACACCCCAGGCTCAATCCCCATCCCTACTGGAAGTTCTGTTGTACTAAAACTCACTACTCTGCAACACTGTATCTATGGCATGTCTTGTGCACCAGTGTCTTCAATAATTTGTAATTCCGACAACAGTTCCTATCTCTGTAACCTCCTCCTAGCCCAATAGTCCCTCCACATATTTGAAATGTACTGTATTCCAGACTACCATCCCTATTTATGTAACTTGCTTCAGTGTCTATAACATGCCTTATCTCGGTAGTCTCCTCCTCCAATAACTGGAGACAGAGTCCATATCCCTTCAAACCTTCTCCTCCCCATGTATCTGCCCAATTTTTACATGTTGTAATTGTACTTTTCTCTACCATTTCCCCTGGAAGATCATTCCATAACTGCACCACCCTCTGTGCAGAAAATGTCCCCTAAAATCTCTTTTAAGTATTTCCTCTCCCATCCCATATTTATGCCCACAGAACACAGAACATGACAGCGCAATACAGGCCTTCTGCCTTCGATTTTGCGCCAACCTGTAGACCCAATCTGAAGCCAATCGAACCAACACTATTCCAATTCTTGTCCATATGCCTACCCAAAGACCGTATAAATGCCTTTAAAGTTGGCCCCGACTATTCTGAGTAATGAACCTACCGCTGGCATCTGTCCCATATCTCATTATTAATATTTATATCTACCTCAATTTAAAGCTATCTCCCGTCGTGCTAGGCATCACCATCCAAGAGAAAAGGCTCTCACTGTCCAACCAATCTCACCTGCTGATAATCTTATATATCTCAATTAATTGACCTCAAACTCAATTTGAACTCTTGAACAAAACAGTTAAAAGTCTCTCAGGCTTTCCTCATAAGACCTTCCTCCCCATACCAGGTAACTTCCTAGTAAATCTCCTCTGAATCATTTCCAAAGCTTGCACATCCATCCTGTATTGCAGTGACCTGAACAAATGTGGCCACACCAGTTTTGTACGGCTGCAGCATGATCTTATGGTTCCGAAACTCAATCCCTCTACCAATACAAGCTCACACACTGAATGGTTTCTTAAATCTGGGTGGCAACTTTCAAGGATCTATGTACATGGACATAGAGATCTCTCTGTTCATCTACACTACCAACAATCTTTCCATTATCCCAGTACTCTGTGTTCCTGTTACTCCCTCCCTCACACCTTTCCACATTAAGCTCCATTTGCGAACTTTCAGTCCAGCTGTGCAGCTTATCTGTACCTTTCTGTAACCTACAACGTCCTTCGTCACTATCCACATCTCTACCAACCTTACTGTCTTCTGCAAATTTACTAACCCATCCGTCAATGCCCACATTTAGGTCATTTATATAAATGACAGCAACAGTGGACCCAAACCAAATCCTGGCAGTATCCACTTGTAGCTGAACTCCAGGATCAATCTTTCTGATCAACCACTACCCTCTGTCTTCTTTCAGTGAGTCAATGTCTGATCCAAACTGCTTAATCACCCACAATCCCATGCCTCCGTATTATGGGCAATAGCCTACCATGGGGGACCTTAAAAAAACGCCTTACTGAAATACATATACACCACATCAACTGCTTTACACTCATCCATCTCTGTCTTTGTTCTCCTTCTTAAAGACCTCAATAAGGTTTTTGGGAGGCACGACCTACCCTTCACAAAATCGTGTTGACTATCCCTAATCAACGTACTCATCTCCAGATGAATATAAAACCTATCCCTTACAAGTCTTTCTAACACTTTACCCAGAATCAAAGTAAGGCTCACACGTCTATAACTACCAGGATTGTCTCCACTCCTCTGCTTGGGGTGACACGGTGGCGCAGTGGTTAGCACTGCTGCCTCACAGCGCCAGAGACCCGGCTTCAATTCCTGCTTCAGCCAACTGTCTGTGAGGAGTTTGCCCATTCTCCCCGTGTCTGTGTGGGTTTCCTCCGCGTCTGCCGATTTCCTCCCACAGTCCAAAATGTGCAGGTTAGGTGAATTGGCCATGCTAAATTGCACATAGTGTGAGATGAAGGGGTAAATGTAAGGGAATGTGTCTGAGTGGGTTGCTCATCCGATGGTCGGTGTGGACTTCTTGGGCCGAAGGGCCTGTTTCCACACTGTAAGTAATCTATTATAAGGGTACAACATTTGCTCTCCTCCAGCCTTCTGGCACTATTCCCGTAAACAATTACAACATAAACATCAGAAGCCAAAGGCATGGCAATCTCCTTCCTGGATTCCCAGAGAATCCGAGGATAAATCCCATCCGGCCCCGGGGACTTATCTATTTTTAGACTTTGCAGAATTGCTAACACCTCCTCCTTCTGCACTTCGATCCAATCTAGTTATGGACTACTACCCTGGGTCAAGTCGTTGGCTAATCACCTTTCCTGTATTCGTCGTGGTTTGAATCATCGTCCTGCAATTTCTATCATCGAAGGACAATGATACATATATTTCTGCTCGTGTTCCTGACACTACTCTGCCACAATGTTCTGGGATACACCTGTTCAGGACCCAGTGCTTTCTCCACTTTTGTGTTCTAAGACCTCCAGCACCATTTCTTCTGTAATGGGAACTCTTTTCAAGCCATCACTGTTTCTTTAACTGACTTGTCTGCAGTAATTTCTGACATTAAATGTTCATTTAGGGTCTCACCCACCTTCTGTGATTGCACACATGGATGGCCTTATTGATCTTTGCGGGGCCCTAGTGTCTCTCTAGTTGCTTTTTTGTACTTGTGCGCTGTAGAATTTCCTTGCATTCTCCTTAACCTAAAATGCCAAATCTATCTAATCCCCATATGTTGCTTTCCAACTTATTCAGCCTCTCCGTTTCTGTCAAACGCTCCAGTATCAGTAACATCTTCGTCAATCTTTGCTCCATTTACAGTTTCAGGAAATGCTTCCTAAAGCAGGAGGATCAGAATTCTATGCAGTACTCCAATTGGGGACCCAGCAATGACTTATACAGCCATTTTACGATGTACCAACTCATGTAGTCTGCCAAATGCCCTTTCCCCATCCTGTCCACGTGTGATGCCACATCCAAGGAACAATGTAACTGTACTCCTTGGTCTCTCTGTTCGCCAACACTGCCCAGGCCCGACCATTAATTGTGTTAGTCCTCCCTAGTTTGCTTTAACAAAATCCATCGCCTGAATTCAACTCCATCTTTCATTCCTTGACCACTGGCTCAGTTGTTCGAGAACCCCCTCGATAACTGTATTTCCTGCTATAACCCGTGTTATATCCGGACTTTTTTTAGATTAGATTACTTACAGTGTGGAAACAGGCCCTTCGGCCTAACAAGTCCACACCGCCCCGCCGAAGCGCAACCCACCCATACCCCTACATTTACGCCTTACCTAACACTACGGACAATTTAGCATGACCAATTCACCTGACCTGCACATCTTTGGACTGTGGGAGGAAACCGGAGCACCCGGAGGAAACCCACGCAAACACGGGGAGAACGTGCAAACTCCACACAGTCAGTCACCTGAGGCGGGAACTGAACCCGGGTCTCCGGCGCTGTGAGGCAGCAGTGCTAACCACTGTGCCACCGTGCCACCCACTTTTATCAACAAACTTATTAACAATAACTCCTATGCTCTTACAGAAATAATATCTGTAAATGATGCATAACAGTGGATCTAGTACTATTCCTTATGGCACACTGCTGGTGATCGGCCGTAGTCTGCACAACAAGCTTCTCCCACCACTCTCTGTCTCCCACTGTCAAGCCAATTTTGTATCCAGTTGGATAGCTGTCCCTGCTCCCATGTGATCTAACCTCACTAACCAGTGTCCCACGCTAAACCCTGTCCAAGGCCTTGCTGTGGTCAGTATAGACAAAGTCTCCTGTTATGTCATCATCTATCGTCTTAGTCACTTCTTCAACAAACACAGTCAAGTTTGTGAGACACTACTTGTGCAGGCTTCCTGCTCATCACCCATGGCTGTCACTGATATGAATAGCTCTTTAAGAGGCACTTCTACCTGAGTTTCCCCCAATGTCCTCGGATATACATGATTAGCTCCAGGGATTTGTCTATTTTTTATGCATTTTAAAATCTCCAGCAATTCTTTTTCTGATGTGCAGAGTCTTTTGAAGACTTTATTTCCCTGACATCTCCAGTCTTTAAGTTCTAATGTGAAATATTCGTAAAGGATCTCACCCATCTCCTGTGGTTCCACACATGGATTATCCCATTGATCTTCAAGGGAACAAATTCTGTCCTTAGTTAATCTTCTGTCATTAGTATTCATGTAGAATCCCTTTGGAGTTTCCTCAGCATTATCAGCCAAAGTTTTCTCTGGTCTCTTGTTTGCCCTACTGCTTTCCCTCTTCAGTGTATTACTGTACCCACAATGATCTTTGAGGAATCCAGCTCGCCATATATGACATGGACCGCCTTTTTCTTGACCAGAACCTCAATATCCCCAGGCATCCAGAATTTTATACTTATAATCAGCATTGTCCTTCACACTAACAGAAATATCCTCACCCTGAACTTTCATTTTATCTTTCTTTTGAAAGCTTTCCACCTGCCTGAAGTCCATTTACCTGCAAATAGTCTCCACAATCAACTGTTAAAAGCTCTTCACCAATAACTTCTGGATTGGGGCAGGCCAATTTTGACGTTTCACTTATGGACCAGGCCTGTCCTTTTGCATAACTGTTCTAAAACTAATATAGTTGTGGTCAGTTTGTCAATGTGCTCCCCAACTAACACCTCAGTCCCTTTCCCTACATTGTATTCCAAGGGGAGGTCAAGTTTTGCCCTTTTCTCTAGGGGGAGAGCAAACAACCAGTGGTAATTGTGCACATCAGTACACAAGACATAATTACAGTTAGGTGGGTTCTGGTCAAGTAAGTATTGGGAGTTAGATAAGAAGTTAAAAAGCAGGACTACAAGGACAGTGAGCTCCAGATTTCTCCCAGTGCCGCTCGCCAGTGAATACGGAAATAGAAAGATAAGACGATCAATGAGTGCCTGAGGGGCTGGTGGTGGGGGAAGGGTTTTTACGTCTTCGATCATTGGGATCTCTTCTGCAGTAGAGATGACCTGGACAAGTTGGACGGGTTAGACTTGAACCAGAGGGGTACTAGCAACCTGGGAGGGCGATTTGCTAGTGTTACCTGGGAGGGCTTAATCTGGTTTGCCAGGTGATTGGGATTCTGAAAACGAGAGAGACCATCGGCCAGTCAGAGGAAAATACACCAGCCACCGAGAGCAAGTTTCCTATTCAGGATATCCAGGGGCAAAGTCAAGAGAGGGAAAAGACTTCTAGTTTCAAGGGCATTTATTTCATGAGGCCTGACTGGTAAGGCAGGTGAGCTCAGTGCATGGATTGACTCTGGGGACTGGGATATAATAGCCATAAGAGAAACATGGCTGAGAGAAGGGCAGGACTGGCAGCTCAGTGTTCCAGGATACAGAAGGTACAAGTGTGACAGAAAGACAATTAAATGAGAAGAGGGAGTTGCGCTTTTGATAAGGGAGAGCATAACATCAGTGGTCAGAGAGGATACTCCTAAAGAGTCATCAAATGAGTCCATATGGTTAGAAGTTAGAGAGAAGAGGGGCTGGTCACTTTGTTGGGACTGTATTACAGACTCACAAATAGCCAGCGGGTATGAGAAGAGCAGATGTGTAGAGAGAATGTAGATAGCTCTAGGAATAAGAGAGTAGTATTGATTGGAGATTTTAATTTCCCCTGGATTGACTTGTGAACTCAGAGAATAAACGTCCCATATGGGTTACAATTTGTCAAATAGGTCCAAGAAAGTTTCCTTGACCGATACGTAGAAGGTCCTACTCTACTCAGGTGGGCGTAAAATTGAATCTCCCCTGAGAAAACGAGATCAGGAAGTGACTGAAGTGTCAGTCGGAGAGCACTTTGGGTCCAGTGACCGCAACTGTCTTAGTTTTAACATCTATAGAAAACGATAGGAGAGGTCCACAGGTTAACGAGCTATGCTGGAACACAGCTAGTTTTGGGGTCATGAAGCAGGACCTAGCAGAGGTTGAGTGGGTGAGTCTGTTTGAAGGAGAAGAAACGACTGGAAAATGGGAGGCTTTTAAAAGTGTGGTACTGAAAATTCAGGTCAGTATGTACCTGTTAGGGTGAAGGGAAAATGGCAGGTTTAGGGATCCCTGGCTGATGAGAGATATTGAGGTTCTGGTCTGGCAAATGAAGATGGTATACATTAGGTTTAAGGTTTCTGTATCTACCAAACCTCTTCCAGCCCTAAAGACACAATCGATCTATGGAGACTCTATAATCTTTAGATTAGATTAGATTACTTACAGTGTGGAAACAGGCCCTTCGGCCCAACAAGTCCACACTGACCCGCCGAAGCACAACCCACCCATACCCCTACATTTACCCCTTTAACCTAACACTACGGGCAATTTTAGCGTGGCCAATTCACCTGACACGCACATCTTTGTGACTGTGGGAGGAAACCGGAGCACCCGGAGGAAACCCACGCAGACACGGGGAGAATGTGCAAACTCCACACAGTCAGTCGCCTGAGTCGGGAATTGAACCCGGGTCTCTGGCGCTATGAAGCAGCAGTGCTAACCACTGTGCCACCGTGCCGCCCACGGTGGTCTCAGGTCTCTGCCCCACTCCGATCTGTCGAACCCACTCCAGTCCCTGTGTCTGTTCCAATCCAGTTCCTAAAGGACCTGCGATCTGTGTAATATGCTCTCATCACTATCACCCACTCTGTCAATGTAAACTCTTCCAGTATTTATACCCATCTACTTTTCTGCATAAACTTCTCCAGCTCTTACAACCCTATCTGTGTTAACAACAACCTCACCTACAACCCTTTCCCACTTAGGCCAAACTGGAGAAGGTTACTAATGCTCCTTTATCTGTGTAACTGTCTCCAATCAAAATTGCTGTTCTCATTTCCAGGAAAATCTGTCCGATTCCACATCCTCCGTGTCTAAATAACACCAGAACCTAATAATTTCGATATCTCTAAACCTGTTCAGTCCCGACTACCCTTCATATGTATGTTTTTCCTTCCAGTCTATACAACCTATATTATCTCTGTAATCTGCTCCATTCCCTAAATAGTCCCTGTCTGTATAAATCTGCACTGTCCTACTACTATCCTTATCCCTGTAAACGACTCCATCCCTCCCAACCTCCCCATCTCCATGAACTCCTGCAGGCCTGACACGTCTTCACATTTCTGTAACCTCCTGTGGCACTATGGTCCTCCCTCCCTGTCAAACCACCTGCAGTCCGCACATCCCTCCCAATCTGGGTCCTCTGCTCCAGATCAGACCATTGCTGTCTCTGTAAATACCTCCACCTCTCACAACTCTTCCCATTTGTGTAACCTCGTTCAGACCCCATACTCTCCAGCTTCCTGAATCATCTTCCTGCCATTGCAATCAAAATCATGTTTATGTAAAATCCACCAGTGCTTAAACCTTTCCCAACTCAGTAACCTCTTGCAGTCCTAACAAAACACCTAAACTGTGAAACCTTGCATTTCGCTACAATCCTCTCTCCCTCCCTCCTCAAATATGTTCATTACCATGTAACCTCACAATTACTGAATACTCCTTTTGGCACTGCAACCCACCGAATGTCTGCAAAATCCTCCTGTCCTGATATCCCTCCCTATCTCTGTAACCCCCACCACCCTCCAGTGCCCTTTTGGGGAACGTGGCAGAGGAGGGAAGCTTTGTAGAGTCCGGGCCAAGATACGGAGGTAGAATCCTGGGAATGACAGATTTAGTCTTATGTCTGTGAAGTGCAGATTACTGGAGAGGACTCTGACAGACAGGATTTATGACTACTTGGAAAACCATAGTTACATTTTAGACAGTCAGCATGGGTTTGTGAGGGGCAGGTCATGCCTCACAAAGCTTATTGAATTCTTTGAGGATATGGCATAATATGTTGACGCTCATTCAGAAAATAAGCAGGCATGGGATACAGGGAAATCTGTCTGTCTGGATACAGGATTGGCAGCCGAGAGAAGACAGAGTATGGCAGCAGATGGACAGTATTGATCCTGTGGTGTTCTGTAACACTCGGCTTTTGGACTCTGCTTTCTGTGATTTTTATAAATGACTTGGATGTGGATGTTGGAGAGTGGGTTCGTAAGTTTGCCAATCTGGTGGAGTGGTGAGTAATTTATAAAATTTATAAGTTTGCCAATCTGGTGGAGTGGTGACAATTTCCTGTCACAAATTGATTCGCTGACGTAAAGTCTTAGTTAAACTCTGTCCCATTCTGTTCCTTTCTGCTTGTCTTCAGCCACATTCCCATGCTGTTCCAATGCTTCACCTTTTCTATTTGGATTTGGAAGATCCTTTCATCTGAACCCTATCCCTGCATTCTCTCTGTCAGTTGAAAGTCCTGTCCCTAAACCTACCGACGTGATTGGCCAGGGCACTGGTCCCAGCACACTTCCAGTGGGACCATCTAAATGGTTTATTTTTAAAATCAGGTCTGGGATGTGGGTGTCTCTGGCCGAGCAGCCTTTCTTGCCCAGCCTTAGCTGCCCTTGAACTGACTAGCTTTCTCGGCCATTTCAGAGGGTAATTGAGAGGAAAAAGCACTTTGCTGTGGGGATATCGTGCAGACCATGTGAGGATGGCAGATGTCCCCAAATGTAGTTTTGATGAACAAACATTGTTTTGGACATCAGCAATGATTTCGTACTTATTCATGGATTGTTAGTTGCAATTTAAAAAAAAACGATAATTGCAAATTCCACCATTTCTGATGGTGGGATTTAAACCTGCCTCCACTGAACATTGCGTGAACTTTTGGATACATGCTCTCGCAATAATATTACTAGGCCATTACTTCACCTGTTCAAAGGTTGCTCATTCCTGAGCACTGATACCAGGGCATCAGGAACCTAAACGTGTTCTTCCTACATGATTGTTTCATTATGAAATCTTCCTGCCCTCTTGTGATGTCACTCAGTCTCTCTCCATGTGTTATCCCTCACTGTGATGATCTAATTGCTGCCTCTGTCAGCGGCTCTCACTCTTGCAGCTACTACAGATCCTGAGCCAATTGAAGTCTTTACTCCAGAGAAACGCAGCAGCACAGGCCAGGGATGGAGACAGGGTTTTTCAGATCTCTGTTGGACTTAGAGCCATTCTCCATGTGTATCCCTCACGGGATCACTCTAATTTCCCATACTGTCTGTTCCTCTAATTCCAGTAGATATTAGGAAGGTCCAGACTCAATAGACTTCCCAGCTGCTGGGTTTCTCGTCCATCGCCACATTGAAGATGGTTGATCAGCCAGGGAGACAAAGGGAAGGGAGATTTGGAGTCTTCAATAAACCTTGCAGTGAGGTAAGATCACTCACAGTGAACAGAGCAGAGAACAAAGAGAGAGCTCCAAACATCGGCGAACAAAACATTACAGATATAGTGCTTGAGGGGGAGCACAGTACAGACACACCCCAGGCTCAATCAACACCCCTATAGTAAATCCTGTTGTGCTAAGACTCACTAATCTGCAACACTCTATCTATGGCATGTCTTGGTGACTTGTGTCTTCAATAATTTGTGACTACTATAACAGTTCTTGTCCCGGTAACTATCTCCCTTCCCTATACTCCCTCCACATATTTAAATTGTACTGCATTCCAGACTACTATCCCCATCGCTGTAATTTGCTTCAGTGTCTATAACATGCCTTATCTTAGTAGTCTCCTCCTACAATAACAGGAAACAGGATCATGCAGCACGGAAACGGTCCCTTCGATCCAACTAGTCCATGTTGACCAGAGTCCCTGAACGAGTCGCGGTTCCCTGCACTTGACCCATATCCGTTCAAACCTTCTCCTCTCCATGTACCTGCCCAAATGTCTTTTGCATGTTGTTGTTGTATTTTTCTCTACCACTTCCCCTCGAAACCCATTCCATACCTGAACCATCATCTTCTCCTCCAAACCCTTTTAAGTTTATTCCTCTTCCATCTCCTACTTATGCCATCCAGAACACAGAACAGAACAATACAGTGCAGTACTGTCCCTTCGTCCCTCAATGTGCGCCAACCTGTGGAGCCAATCTGAAGCCCATCTAACCTTCCCTATTCCATTCTCATCCATATGCCTATCCAATGACCGTTTAAATGGTCTTAAAGTTGGCGAGTCTTCCACTGTTTCAGGCCATGCAATCCATGCCCTGACGATTCTGAGAAAAGAACCTACCTTTGGCATCTGTTCCATATCTATTAATTAATATTAATATTAGTTACTACCTCAATTTAAAGATATTTGCCCTCGGGCTAGCCATCGCCATCCGACGGAAAAGGCTCTCACTGTCCAACCCATGTCACCCTCTGATTATCTTATATGTCTCAATTAATTGGCCTTAAACTCTTCTCTCAAATAAAAACAGATTCAAGTCCCTCAGCCTTCCTCATAACACCTTCCCTCGTACCAGGTAACATCATAGTAAAACTCCTCAGAACCCTTTCGAAATATTTTAACATTTTTCTTCTAATGTGGTGAACAATAGGCAACACTCCAAATGCGGCCGCACCAGAGTTTTTTTTTACAGCTGCAGCATTATCTCATTGTTCCGAAACTCAATCCCTGTACCAATAAAAGCTCACATGCTGAATGCCTTCTTAACAACCCTATCAAACTGGGTGGCAACTTTCAGCGATCCATGTACATAGACACAGTGACCTTTCTGCTCATCTGCACTACCAAGTTCTGCTTTACCCACATCCACCTGTTTGGTCACCTCAAAGAAGTCAACAAGGTTTGTGAGGCATGACCTACCCTTCACAAAACCGTGCTGACTATCCCTCATCAACGCATTCATCTCCAGATGATAATAAATGCTAGCTTTTACAAGCCTTTCCAACACTTTGCCCAGAATCGAAGTAAGGCTCACAGTTCTATAATTAGCAGGGTTGTCTCTATTCCCCTTATTGGTCAAGGGGACAACATTTGCTGTCCTCCAGCCTTCTGACACTATTCCTGAAGACAATGACGGCATAAAGGTCAAAACCAAAGGCTCAGAAATCTCCTTACTGGCCTCCCAGAGAAACCAAGAATAAATCCCATCTGGCCCAGGGGACCTTTTTTTCACTTTCCTGAATTGCTAATACCTTATCCTTCTGCAGTTCAATTCCCATCTAGTTTTGGACTCCATTGCCCTGGGGTAAAGACGTTGGCTACCTGTACCCCTCATAGTTTTATAAACTTTTATAAGGACACCCCTCAGCCACCTACGCCCAGTGGAAATGTGAAGGACAATGATATACATATTTCTGCTCCCGTCCCTGCTACTACTTTGCCACAATGTTCTGGGGTATACTTGTTCAGGAACTAGGGTTTTCTCTACGTTTGTGTTCTAAGACCTCCAGCACCACCCCTTCTGTAATGGGGACTCTTTACAAGCCATCACTGTTTCTTTCACTTTGTTTCCTAGTGTTTGTCCACAAAACGTTCTGACATGAAACGCTCATTTAGGCTCTCTCCCATCTCCTGTGGTCGATACATGGATGGCCTCATTGATCTTTGAGGAGCCCTAGTGTCACTCTAGTTGTTTTTTTGTACTTGTGTGCTGTAGAAATTTCTTCGCATTCTCCTTAACCTTATCTGCCAAATCTATCTCATTCCCCCATGTTGCTTTCCAGCTTATCCAGCCTCTCTGTTTCTGTCAACCCCTCCAGTATCAGTAACATCTTCGTCAATCTTTGCTCCATTTGCAGTTTCAGGAAATACTTCTCAGATCAGGATGATCAGAATTCTATGCAGCGTTCCAAAGCTGTGCTGATTATCCCTAATGAATCCTTGTTGTTGCAAATGCATGTAACTCCTGTCCTGCAGAATTGCTTCCAACAACGTTTGCATTGCTGACATCAAAGTAATTGGTGTTGATGTCCCTGGATTTCCGTTGCAGCCTTTCCTTAGTACTGGCACAACCTTAGCCACGCTCCAGGCTTCCAGCTCATCACCCATGGCTATCAGTGATAGAAATATCTCTTTATGGGACCTCACAATTTCTTCCTGAGCTTCCCGCAATATCCTGGGATATACTTGATTAGTTCCCAAGGATTTGTCCATCTTATATGCATTTTAGAACCTTCATTACCTCCTGTTCTGTTAAGTGGAGTATTTTGAAGACGTCACTGTTCCTTATTCACTGGCTTCCTCAGTATTTCTCCAAGTTAAGTTCAAATGTGAAATTTTTGTTCAGGATCTCACCCATCTCCTGTGTTTCCACACTTGGATGGCCCCATTCGTCGTCAAGGAGCCAGATTCTGCCCCTAGTTAATCTCCTGAAGAATATACTTGAATAATTCCTTTGGGTTTTCCTCAACCTGATCTGCCAACGCTTTTTGTGGTCCCCTTTGTGCCTTCCTGAATTCCCTCTTAAGTGAATTACTCCACCTGCAATGTTCTTCAATGGGTTCCCTTGATCCAGCTGGCTATATGTGACACGTTCCCCCTTTTTGTTGAGCAGAGCCTCAATACCCCCAGTCATCCAGTGTATCTCACTTGTGTCAGCATTGTACTTCACACGAACAGAAATATGGTGACCCTGAACTCTCATTTTATCGTTCTTTTGAAAGCTTTCCATCTGCCTGACGTCCGTCTACCTGCAAATAGCAATGGTCCCCAATCAACCTTCGTCTTTCTAATGAAAACAATCCAAATCTATTCAATCTCTCCTTATTGCTAGCGCCCTATATACCAGGCACCATCCTGGTGAACCTCCTCTACACCCTGTCCAAAGCATGTACATCCTTTTGGTAATGTGGAGACCACACTAAACCAAAGTCCTATGTAACTGTAACATGACCTGCCAACTCTTGTACTCAATACCCTGTCCAATGAAGGAAAGCGTGCCGTATGCCACCTTGACCACTTTACTGACCTGCGTTACCACCTTCAAGGAACAATGGACCTGAATACCCAAATCTCAATTTTCCCCAGGACCTTCCCATTTACAGTATAGTTCACTCTTGAATTGGACCTTGCGAAATGGATCAACTGGCATTTGCCCAGATTGAACTCCATCTGCCATTTCTCTGCCCGCCTCTCCAATCTATCTATATTCTGCTCTATGATCTGACATTCCCCTTCACTGTCTGCTCCTCCACCAATCTTAGTGTCATCTGCAAACTTGCTAATCAAGGAACCGATACCTTCCTCCAAATTATTAATATGCATCACAAGCAACAGTGGGCCCTGCACGGATCCCTGTGGAACACCACTGGTCACAGGTCTCCATTTTGAGAAATTCATTTTGCTATCATTCATGTGTCTATCTAAAAGTTACTTAAATGTCCATAATGCACCTGGATCCACCATCAATAATGGCAATACATTCCACTCACCCAACACACTGTGCAAAGAAGCGACCTCTGAAATCTCCCCTCAACCTTCCTCCAAATTACCTTACAATTTTGCCTCCTTGTTCTAGCTATTTTAACTTGGGAAAACTCTCGGGTCACCCACTCTATGCCTGCCTCTCATCATCTCATACGGTTCTATCAAGACACTTCTCATTCTTTTTCATTCCAAAGAGAAAAGCATTGGCTCCCTCAATCTTTCTTCATTAGATCTCCCGTCCAGTCCAAGCAGCATCCTGATAATTCTCCTCTGCACCCTTTCCAAAGCTTCCACATCTTTCCTGTAATGAGGTGCACAGAACTGAACACAATATTCCAATTATGATCTGTATTGAGCTGCAGCATAACCTCACGGAGTTTACACGCAATCACCCTGCTAACGGAAGCCGACACAACATTGGCGTTCTTAACAAACCTAACAACTTGGGTGGCAACTTTGAAGGAACTCTGGACGTTGACCCCAAGACTTTTCTGTTACTCCACACTGTCAAGAATCCGGCATTAACACTGTGAAGTCTTTCGGCAGAATCCTTCAATTTTACACCCTCCCTATTTTGGTATTTTCCTCCAGTCCCCACTACACTCATAATCTATGAAACCTCTTCCAGACCGTACAATCCTCCTTTGCTCTGTAACCTCTGTTAGCATATAGTTGTAGTCGTGTGGTTTAGGCGAGGAGTTAGAAATCCAGTGGGGCTTGCACACACAAGTTCGAATCCTGTCCAACAGGGCAGTGGGGTTGATTGGTGCAGGTGTCCATAGATGTTCTCTGAAGTGCTCTGTGAGAAGGTGTCCCATGTCCCCAATGTAGAGGAGATTAGGAGACTGGGCGCCTTCTCACAGCACGGTTTACAGAGCATCTCCATCTCCCGGACACCTGAAAATCAACCCGCCGACCCGTTGCCAAACATTTCAACACCCCTGCCACTCTGCCGAGAATATGCAGGTACTAGGCCTCTTCCACCATCACGCCCCCATCACCAGATGCCTGGACGATGAACGCCTTGTCTTCTGCCTTGGGACCCCGCAACCCCAGAGCATCAATGCGCACTTCACCAATTTTCTCATTTCCCCTTGACCCCCTTTACCCCAGTTCCAACTGTCCAGCTCAGCACTACCCTCATGACCTGTCCCGCCTGTCAATCTTCCTTCCTGCCTATCCGCTCCACCCTCCTCTCTGACCTAACACTCTACCACCATCTACAACCACCTATTGCACTCTCAGACACCTTGTTCCCAACCCCACACCCCTCCCATCGATCTCTCCACCCCAGAGGATCCAAGGCTCATTCCTGATGAAGGGCTCCATCCCGAAATGTCGACTTTCCTTCTCCTCGGATGCTGTCTGTCCTGCTGTGCTTTTCCAGCAACACACTCTCCACACTGACCGTCAGCATCTGCAGACCTCACTGTCTCCTGTTTATCAGATGTGCCAATGGAGTGAGGAATGGCAGATGGAGATTAATTTAGATTAATGTGAGGTGCTTCATTTTGGAAAAGCAAATCCTCACAGGAATTATACACTTAATGGTAAGGTTTTATGGTGAGTTGCTAAACAAAGAAACCTAGAGTGCAGGTTCATAGTTCCTTGAAAGTAGAGTCGTAGCTAGATAGGATAGTGAAGAAGACGTTTGGTCAGAGTATCTAGTATAAGGGTTGGGAGGTCATCTTGCGGCTGTACAGGGCATTGGTTAGACCACTTTTGCAATATTGCATGCGATTCTCGTCTCATTCCTATTGGAAGGATTTTGTGAAACTTCAAAGGGTTCAGAAAAGATTTACAAGGATGTTGCCAGGGTGGGAGAATTTGAGTTATAGGGAGAGGTTAAATAGGCTAGGGCTGTTTTTCCTGGAGCGTCAGAGGCTGAGGGGTGACCTTATAGAGGTTCATAAAGTCAGGAAGGGCATCGATACGATAAACAGACAAGGTCGTTTCCCTGGGGAGGGGGAGTCCAGAACTAGTGGGCATAATTTCAGCGCAGACAGGTGTAAGATTTGAAGGAGACCTAAGGGGCAACTTTTTCACATAGAGGGTGCTGTGTGTATGGAATCAACTGTCAGAGGAAGTGGTGAAGGCTGGTACAGTTACAGCATTTAAAAGGCATCTGGGTGGGTATATGAATAGGAACGGTTTAGTAGGATATGTGCCGGTTAATTGAACTAGAATGGTTATGATATCAGGTCGGCGTGACCGAATTGGACTGAGGGGGTCTGTTTCTCTGCTGTACATCTCTATGACGCTATTTTTTTTCCCACTGTCCATTTACAACCTGATATTTCAGTCTGTTTCTCCTGTTTTCCTTGGTCAGTTCTCCTCTCAAACTCATGTAATTGGCTTTGTTTCTGATGCTCGGGTGTGCTTTATGGCAACTTGAAAACCTGATAATCTCTTTGAATTCCAGTATATTGCAATCTCCTGGAGGATCTCTGTGTGACATCACTCCTTCACTCACCTTCGTCACTCAACCGTCGATCTGAGTTAGTGACATCCCGAGCCATTTACACAATATGTTATTCAAAAAAACACTGTCAAAAAACATTCAAAGAGGAACTCTGATAATATCACTCTTGCCAGTGTGACTGTCCAAGATCATGAAAAGATTGAAGTCTCCCAAAATTGTCATAATGCCTTTGTTACAGATTCCACTGAATTCCAGTTTAATACAGGGAGGAACGATGAAATGCTGCGAAGCAGCCTTAAAAAAAAGTTCTTCTGCTTGTGTTTGTGACACATGGGACCCAGGATTCACAATCAGGCTGATTCAGCCACATCATCTTAGGCCAAATGCTTTCTCTGTAATGTCTTTGTTATCCATTACTGTCAGGGTTACCCATCCTGTACTCCCATTCTGCCCTAGACCCCACAAGGTTGTTTACCATTGAATATTTACGTTCCACCTTTTGTTCACCCTGTAACCACATCTCTCTGCTGACTAAATTCCATTTATCTCTGTGTCACAAGTCTATTATCTTATTGCAGATACTGTGACAATTCCAAAAAAATCATTGTAATTTATTCTTTCCCACAATGTCCTGTCACAAACTGATTCACTGATGTACAGTTTTAGTTACACTCTGTCCCTTCCTGTTCCTTTCTGCTTGTCTTCAGTCACATTCCTGGACTGTTCCGATGCGTCAACTTTTCTCTTTGGATTTGAAAAGCTCCTTTCATCTGAACCCTGTTCCTGCATCCTCCATGTTAGCTTAAAGCTCTGTCCGTAAACCTACCGACATGATTGGCCAGGACACTGGTCCCCACGATGTAGTTTTTAATTCACTCGTGGAATATTGCTGTCTCTGGCTGGCCAGCATTTCATGCCCACTTCCGAGCTGCCCTTGAGCTAAGTGCCTTGCCAGAGCTCTACAGAGGGTAGTTTAAGGTCAATTCCATTGCTCTGGGTCTGGAGTCAAACGTAGGTCAGACCAGCTGCCTACCACTGATTTACTTCCTGAAAGGATATTGAGCATTCATATGGATATCCCTGCCACCGGCATTAAATACTGGATGAACAGGCAAGTGAGAGTAATATTAGGCCATCGCCTCGCCCACTGATAGCTCCCTTATCCCTGAGTACTGCTCCCAATGCACCTGCTTCTTGACCGTGGTTTGATCCTGACAACTTCCAGCACTCTGGTGCTACCACTCAGTATCTCTCCATGTGGTATCTGTCACTGTGAGGGTTTAATTGCTGACAGTGACTGCAGCTTTTTCAGCTACTCCAGATCCTGAGCCAACAGAATTCTGCACTCCAGGGAGACGAGGCAGCGCAGGCCAGGGATGGAGACTGGGATTTTCCAGATCTCTGTGGGACTCAGTGCCACTCTCCATGCGTAACCCTCACTGTATCAGTCTTATTTCCCATTCTGTCTATTTATCTGTCTCCTGCATATATTCAGGACAGTGCTGACTCAATAAATTTCCCAACTGCTGGATGTTTCATCCATCATCCCATTGAACACAGTTGGTCATCCGGAGGACAGAGAGATCTCGAGTCTTCAATAAATCCTGCAGCGAGGTAAGATCACTCACAGTGAACAGAGCAGAGAAAACTTAAGGGATCGAGGTTTGGTCCGGAAGACCTGACACAGATACAGTGCTGAAGGGTGAACACAGAGCATGAAGGTCCCAGGCTCAATCTCCACTCTCTTGTTTACTTTTATCTCTGCAGCTCTGAACCTTCCTATGACAATACAGGAAGTTCACAATTATCAATCCAGGCCTGTGCTGCCTTAGTGAGCATCAGGACAACAGAGGGGAAAGGAGGCCTCCCTCAAGAAGGTGGTATTGAAACCTGGGATCTTTCTGGTCCCTATTACACCCCCCTCACGCGGTCACTTATCATGTGATAGAGTCATACAGCAAGGAAACACACCTTTTGGTCCAAGTCATCTGCACCAGTGTCTTGAGTGGTTGTAATTGCCAGAAAAGTTCCTATTCCACCCCTCCCATTACATTGCTGTATATTTGAAACCTACTACAATGCTGACGACTCTCCCTATTGGCAAATTGCTCCGGTCTCGATAACATGCCCATCTCAATCATCTCTTCCTGCACTCAGTACAATAATCTCCATTTCTGTAGTTTTCCACAATAACTGCAATCCATCCTGTCTCTGTAAAATCCTCCAACCCGGACCAAAATATCCACCTGTGTACCTTCCTCAAGCCCCAAGAAAACGTGATATCACTCTAACCATCTGCAGGCCCGATCGCACTCCTGCCTCCTGGCCTATAGCAACACACGACCTCTGTAACCATCTCCCATGCCGACCAACCTCCTTATCTGTGTAAACACCTCCCGACCGTTTTCCAGCCTCCACAACACTCCACATCTCTGCGTGCTCCTCCCTGTACCTCAAACACCCTCACTTTGTGTAGCTCTGCCGTTTAGGTTGGCATGGCGGTTCAGTGGTGAGCACTGTTACCTCTCCACCGCCAGAGACCCAGGTTCGATTCTACTCCTGGGGGATTGTCTGCATGGAGTTAGAAAGTTATCTCTGTATCTGCATGGGTTTCCTCCCACAGTCCAAAGATGGTCGGGTGAATTGGCCATTCCAAACAACCCAGAGCATTAGGTGCATCATTTAGAGGGAACTGGGTCTAGGTGGATTACTCTTTGGAGAGTTGGTGTGGACTTGCTGGACTGAAGTGTCGTTTCCATATTGTAGGGAATCTAATAAAATCTAAACTCTCCCTCTGCGTTCCATATTACTGACCCTAAAATATCTCTCTAACAATGAAACAGCTCCAAATCTCCCAGTCTCTGTAAACTCCAAAAGTCCCAATATCCCTCTTTATCAGTGTAACCTGAAACCCTCTCAAAATGTGGAGACCCCACAATCCTCCCTATCTGATATTTTTAAGGTCAGTAATATGGAACGCAGAGGGAGAATTTAGTTTTTCCAGATCTCTGTGGGATTCATTCTAAACTGCCCAGAGCATTAGGCGCATCATTTAGAGGGAACTGGTGTCTGGGTGGATTACTCTTTGGAGAGTTGGTGTGGACTTGCTGGACCGAAGTGTCATCTTCATATTGTAGGGAATCTAATAAAATCTAAACTAGTTCTTGTACCCCCTTACATCCTTTGTCCAGACTGTTAATGTATAGCATTGTCCCAACACTGAACCCCGCGGAGCTCCCCTCGTCGTCAGTTCCCATCGTGAAAAGGACCCCTTTCTACCTACTATTTCTTCTGCTAATCAGCCAATCCTCTATCCACACCAAGCATGTTGTTCTGAAACTGAAATTTCATTTCACAAACCCTGCTGGATTTGTTTTCCTGTCTTGCTGTAAACAGCAGAGTAGATAAAAGGGAGGAATGGTTTGTCGGGATTTTCAGAAACTTCTCAACAAGGTCCCACTGAAGAGGTGGATAAGCAATATTGGCAAATATGGGATTGGAGGGAATGTACTGGCATGGATTGGGAATTCTTTAACATAAAACTACGCGGGAATAAATGGATTAGTGCTTGACCCCCAACTATTCACAAAGAGATTCGATGCATTTGATGGACGGACAAAATCTACTGCTTCCATGTTTGTTGCTGACACAGAGATGGGAGTGTGGGTTGTGTGGAGGAAGCAAAGGGGATTTGAACAGTCCATGAGTTTCCCTTGTACAAATTCATTGATGGGATGTGGCTATCCCTTGCTCAGCCATCATTGCCATCCCATCTGTAATTCCCTGGAGAAGGTGGTGGTGAGCTGCCTTCCTGAGCCACTGCACCAGCTGTTGCAACTGTTATTATCTGTGTACCCTCCAGCAGGCGCTAAAACACTCTTCATGTCTGTAAATGCATACAGACAATGCAGCCCTTCCTTTATATGGGACATCCTCCTCTGCCGACAACTCTTATTGTTCATCAGAATGTTTCACCTCCTCCATTCCCATCTGTGTTAGTGATCTCTCAAATTTCTTTATTCTTTATTACACTTCTGATCACCTATAACCTCTTCCTTTCTAGATTTGTAACCCCACAGTATCTGTAACTCTCCATGTAACTGTATTCAATGACAGCACAGGTTCCCTTCCTTAAATGTCTGGAATTACAGCGGCTGGTTGTGCTAAATTGGTACTTTTCATCCTCCGTATCCTTGTTAGCTCTTCCAGCCCGTGCAATCCCACTAATTTGCAATTCTTCCATTCTCTGTACCTCCTTATATCCTGAGAGTCCTTTTTATTTTATTAGATTACTTGCAGTGTGGAAATAGGCCTAACAAATCCACACCAACCCTTCGAAAATCAACCCACCCAGACCCATCCCCCTACATTTACCCCTTCACCTAACACTACAGGCAATTTAGCATGGCCAATTCACCTAACCTGCACATTTTTGGACTGTGGGAGGAATACCATGCAGACACTGGAAGAATGTACAAACTCCACACAGATAGTTGCCCGAGACTGGAATTGAACCATGGTCTCTGGCGCTGTGGGGCAGCAGTGCTAACCACTGTGCCACCGAGAAACAGTCAGAGAATAAAATAATATCCTGGTGTCTCCCTCCCAATTCAGTTTTCTGGTTTGGAAGCTGATGAAGGTGCTGGCTGCTCAGGGGAGTGCAGTCGGAGCCATGTCTGTGGTACCACAAGCAGCCTGACTTGAACGAAGGAGGAGCAATATTCACAGAGAAGTCAGTAAAGTGAAGAAGGTGTCAGCGTGTCTGTAATTCCAGGATAGTGGGGTTAAGAATGTCACGGTGTCTGCAGGACATTCGTCTCGGGGACAGTGAGCAGTCAAAGGTCATGTCCACTTTGGTAGGAATGACCTGGGTAGGAAGGGTGAAGTGGTCTGGGAGTCAGAATTTAGGGAGCTATGTGGATGGTTAGCAAGCAGGACCTCAAATGTAGCAATCCCTGGAATACTCCCCATGCCATGTACAAGTGAGAACAGAACTCAGAGTTTTAGGTAGATGAGAGTGTGACTGGAACGATGGTGCAGCAGGAAGGGCTTCGGCTTCCTGGGACATTGGTTCTGGGGAAGGCAGCAACTGTACAAGCCAGATGGTCTAACGTGAAAGAGCTGGGACTGAATTTCTTACGTGGTGTTTGGGAGGGATTGAAAAAAAACTTGGCGTGTGCTTAGGATCCAAAAAGGAATAATGGAGGAGACTACCAAGATTCTCAACATCATGGGAGATACAGTTGGTATTAATTTACAACAACAAGTTTATCAGTGGAAGATGGAGAAAGAAAGAAAGCCTTAATCAGAGGTACTCTACATGGACATGATTACGCGGAGTGTGGGGAGTTTTTGATGAAGATTGATGTGTGGAAATCTGATGTACTGATCACCGAGAGCTGGCTCAAGGAATGGCAGGACTGGGTGTTAACTATTGCTGCGTATAGAGGATTCCAAAATAATAGAAGGGAAGGAAAATGATGAAGGTAGAAGCATTGGTTGAGATTTGCGTTTGCTAAGGGGTCCAAGAGAAAGAGGATCCGTCCAAGGACAGAATGAATTTGGCTGGAGCTACAGAACAACAAGTGTACAATTAAACTGTGAGGTACAGTCTGTCAGCCAGCAACCAAAGAAATGATGGAGAATAAATAGGCAGGGTCATTTGAGAGCGATGACTGTACTACAGATTAGTTATAATGTGAAACTTAATTTATCCAGATATTGACTGGGTTACTGGTGGTGCAGGGTTATGACGGACCAGTGTCCCTGGATTACATGGAGGAGAGCTCACTGCAGGAATATGCGTCCAGCCCAAAAGAGTATGTACTGTTGGACCTGATCCTTGGGAAAGAGGTGGGGCAAGTGGATCGAGTGTCGGTAGTGGAATGTTTTGGGGCGCAGCGATCATTTTATTGTAAAGTTCAGGATGATGGTAGAGAATGATATGCAATAATTGAGAGTGATAAACATTAGTTGAATGAGAGCAACCTTCATTGGGGCACGAATGAAGCTGGGAACTTTTCAACGAGGCCAATGAAATGGTAGCTTTAACTAGCATGTACCAGGTCAGGTTTCGCTGTCATTATGGAGATGGGGCTTCAGTGTGACCACGACTGGGAACTGGATAATCAACAGTTTTCCCCATTTCTACTGGAAGGATTAATAGGCCAACACAGTGAAGTCGCATTGTGTATAAAGGATCGGATCAGTATTATTGTGATGCTAATCAATTTACACACTGCTCCTCCCTGTCCTCTCCCCTTATCCCTGCGTATTGATCCTATCAAATATTGGTAAACTTTGAAAACTTCAGAACATAGCACAGTGCAGAGGAGATCACTCTGTCCACTGTCTACATTGGACAAGATGTAATGTTGTTTTTCATAGCCCTAGTTCTGTCTCCTCGGACGGCGTAGGTCTTCAGGTGTAGATCCCGGCACCTTTTTAAAATGGTTTGAGAGTTTCTGCGTATACTCCACTTCCATGTGTGACTCCCAGATCCCAACCATACTCCTGGTAAAATAACAACCTTCCTCACAACGTCCCTAACATTTCACCCAATTACATTAAATATTCACTGCTGGTAACTGAGCTCTCCAACAGGAACAAGGTATTCTACCCAGGCCCCTGACAATATGTGCATCCCAATCAAATCTCCTCTCAGCATCCTCAATTCCAATCTTTCCTCATAACTGCACTTCCATGTGACAGGGAAACGGATCTTCTCTGTGCCCTCTCCAGTCCACTTCAATCCTTCCATGTAATGGGGCGATCAGAAGTGCACACAATCCCCAAGCTGTGACTGGACTCGTTATTTATGCAGTTCCTGCATAAGCTTCCTGCTCTGAAGAATATTTTGTCTGATAGAGCAAATAATGTCATTTGCTACACCTACAAGTTCGTTGATGTTTCTAGCTACCTTCATTTATCTGCCCACACTGACCATATTCTAATTTATTGTGCATTCTTCTCTATTGTTGATGTCCTCAAATGCCTTGCCGTGCAATTCTCTGGGTTGTTTGCTCCATTCACCTGGACCCATAGTTTCTGTTTTAAAACAGTCTGCCATGGGATCTCTCGTCAAATCCAAGTAAGTCACATGCAGTTACAGGTTAGTGCCTCAAACCGACATAGTCAGATTAATTACACACGATCTTCCTTGAACAAATTCAGACAGACTATCCTGGGGTTCCTGGGACTTCCTCATGACCGTTTACCCACTGGCTCAGAATTCCAGTCTCGATCTTTTCAGTCAGTCCCTTGCTCCACATTAAACAAAGCTACAGTGTTAGCCGTTTTCCAGGCCTCTGGCACTATCCCTGCATCCAGTGAGGATTGGATAATGTGGGTAACTATAACGCAGGGGATTTTCCCCGGCTCCTTTTAACAGTCTGGAACATTGTGTTACCCCTATTTTAAGGATTTGAATCTCCTTTAAAATTCTCCGCTCCAAGTTTTTGCTCCCAATATTTCATCCTTACTTTGATTCAGACAGAGAGAAACCAAAACCATCTTATGATTTGGTCAAGTCTCATTTCAGTCGGGTTTCATGGAGGGTTACTCTCCACAAGGTGAAATGCATTTTCTTATGATACCATCCCCAATCTGCCTCATATCTTCCCTGCCCGCGTGGCCTTCCTCTCATCTAACACTAACGCGATGATATTTCCCTTTGTCATAACATCTGCCCTCTGCCTGGATATCACAGAATGCACTGACCTCCCTGTTAAAGTGGCCATCTTTAAAAAGTCATTATGCTCTTGGATGATCAGTCCAAAACTGCCCTCGACATGGCAGAGGGAGTAAAACTGGGGTTTCACTTTGTAGACAAGCCCCTGAGATTCTCGTGGATGACATGGTGCAGGAGAGGGACATTATCTTCCTCTAAGACTGGCAGGGGAGGCCATGGCACCAGACCCTGCCAGCTTCTCCAGAGGTTGACCCCTCTGTCAGTGAGATGCCAGCCTTCTGGGTGAATGTCAGCATTGTAGGAAGGAGGTCAGTGACCTTCTCCACTCCACCAGGCTAAGTGCCACCATCTGCACTCTGTGAGCTCAATCTCACTCTATCTCTGTTACTGCACCCACCTAGGCTCATGTTCTCCTACCCTCACTAAATGCAGCACCTTCTCTCAGTCTCTCTCTAACCGCTTCTCTGTCCGTCTTCCAAACTCTGTCTGGTGTCTGTGCGCCCACTCACTCACTGAGGACATCTCGCTACCTTTCCCCCAGCTGTCCCAGCTGTAACAAATAATTCCACCTCCCTTAATACCGCTTGCTAATTCTCACATTTCGGAAGGATCCACCCCAACCGAGAGCAGAAAGAGCCAAGAGGGATCCAGGACTCCCCAACATTCAGCTCCTCACCCCATCACAGGGGAAGAATCTTGACCCTAACAACCACGAGAGGTTGTCTGACCGTGTCCAAGCTCCCGGACTGGGATCTGAGACTCACTGTGCTGGGCACCGTGACTAACTGTGGACAATGATATCAAGCTTCCTCGGTTTGTGTCTGCGCTAAACACCAAGACAATACAGCAAGCGGGTGAGCCTGGTAGCTCTGGCTGAGGGGAATCACTGCTGAGTGCAGGGTAAGGCAAGACAATAATTCTGTGAGTATTCAAGTCAGCTCAAAGTGAGTGCGTACAAACACGGAGTGAGCAGCCCAGAGGGACAGCCCATGAGCTGGATGTGTGTCCCTGAGCACAGTGTCCTTGCAGCAGCATTGAGTGCGTACAAACACGGAGTGAGCAGCCCAGAGGGACAGCCCATGAGCTGGGTGTGTGTCCCTGAGCACAGTGTCCTTGCAGCAGCATTGAGTACGTACAAACACGGAGTTAGTAGCCCAGAGGGGTAGTCCATGAGGTGGGTGTGTCCCTCTGAGTACAGTGTCCTTGCAGCAGCATTGAAATGAGAGTTGTCAGTGCACCCTGAGCTGCAGCATTGAAGTACAGAAGCGTACTGTCAATGGGTCGGGGATGTGCTGGGATGGCATGGTGAGGCTGGCATCTGACAGATGCCATCATTGGTGGATGTGAATTACATGCAGCTTCTGTCTGTGCAGTGTCCCCCGAGACGTTGGTGTCCAAGTTAAAAGGCCGTCGGAACGAGGGACGAGATGGAGTCACCAGTTACCAGCTTGGACTTTCACGTCCAATTCTCCATATTGAGTTTCCCTACTGTGAGAGGGAGGGTATGAAGCTGCACGTTGTTGAGGAGAGATCCACTGAATGTGGCTGGTGATCATCAGTAATCATTCAGTCAGCATCTCCCCACTCCCCCGCTCAAATCTTGTTTTAAACAACAGTCCAGTACAGGAACAGGCTCTTCTGCCAGCAAGCCCCACTGACACATGATGCCCTTCTAAAGTTAAAAAGAAAATTTTTGCTCAGACACCCTCTGTGTCATTCTGTTCCCGACTTAGTCATATTTGTGCCAAGATCTCTCTTACACCTTGCTATATTAGCTTCTTCTCCTCTGTCAGTGCATTGAAGGCACTTTCACATTCTGTCTGAACAAGCAAAAATAAACTTGCCAATCACATCTCCTAAACTTTCTCCCTTTTACCTAAAACCTACGGTCCTGAGTAATTGATATTTCTAGTCTGGGGGGAAAAATGCTTCTAACTGTCCTTCTATCTATGCCTCTGATAATTTTGTAAATATCTATCAGGCAGCCCCATAGCCAATAATGCCCAGGTGCACACAAACCACGTTTGTTCGATTTATCCTTCTGGCTATTACCCTCCAAACCAGACAAGATGCTGGTAAAATTTTCCATACCCTCGCCAACACTTCCACATCCTGTGGCAACCAGTACTGTACACAAGATTCTAAATGTACCCGAACACAGTTTCTCTACAGCTGCAATATGACCTGCTAATTTTCATACTGCATACTCCGATGCATGTCTGCAAGTTTGCCGTCAGTCTTCTTGATCACCCTATCCACCCGTGTTGCCACTTTCCGGGAACTGTGGAGCTGTACACCTAGATCCCTTCCAATGTTGATGCGGCGAGTAGTATTTCCTTCCACTTTATACTTCTCTCCTGCATTAGACCTTTTAAAATGCATCACATTGCACCTGTACAGATAAGGTTACATCTGCATTTTCTCGGTCCAAATCTGCAGCTGACCTGTATCCTGCTGTATTCTCTGGCAATTATTCTCATGATCTGCAATTCCGCCAAAATATTTACAGATCTCCAGTCACAAAAACACTGTTCCACCACTACTTTGTCTTCTTTGACCAAGCCGTTCTCTATCCATCTTACTAACTGACCGCTGATCCTATGTCACTTCACCTTCTGTATGAGTCTGCCATAAGGAACCATATCAAAGGCCTTGCTAAGGTCCAATTGGCCAACATTCATCCCCACGCCCTCATCAATCAATTTTGTCAGTTCCTCAAAATAATCAATCAAGTTTGTGAGACAGGACCTTCCCCACACAAGTGCATTGCCTGTTGCTAGTAAGTCAATATTAGAGTACTGCACTAATTCAGACAAGTGATTACCCCATCATATACCTGACTTGAACTTTGGAGGTTAGATTAGATTCCCTACAATGTGGAAACAGGCCCTTCGGCCCAACCAGTCCACATCAATCCTCAGAAGAGTAACCCACCCAGACCCATTCCCCTGCCCTATCTTTACCCCTGACTAATGCACCTAATACCATGGGCAATTTAGCATGGCCAATTCACCTGTCCTGCACGGCTTTGGACTGTGGGAGGAAACCGGAGCATCCAGAGGAAACCCACGCAGACATGGGGGGAATGTGCAAACTGCACACAGTCACCCAAGGCCGGAATTGAACCTAGGACTTTTGTGCTGTGGGGCAGCAGTGTTAAGCACTGAGCTCTTGACAGTTACTGTGCAGTGGGAGGTATGTCGGGCCGTGGTGGTACTGTAAAGTGGGAGATATGTCGGGCTGTGAGGTTGCAGACTGAGTTGTCCAGAGTATGATTCGGCTGCTGCTGTTGGCCAATTGCACCTCTTAGATGCATCATAATTTGTTGCTCAATCTGTTTAACATCTGTCCCAAATGGGAACCCATATCATGGTGAGGTGGGTCTGCAAAATGTGAAGGTAGTCCTTGCTCCCCACAAGGGCTGTGCAGTGACCATTCTTCCCGATATATGAAATTGAGTGGTGTATCTGCAGTAGGCAGCTCGGTGACGATGTGGTCAATTATATGTTTCCCTTTTACTGATTCCCCCATAACCTGCCACAGAGCAGTCTAGCAGCCATAGGATCCAGCATCAATGCTGAGCACTATATTGACTATATACCAAGGAGCTGCCCCCTCAGCCTGGCTATGTCCTGTCAATGGGACAGAACCTACCAGAGAGGGTGGTGAAGTTACCAGGGACGTAATCCTGTTCACAGAATCCTGCTTTGCAGACAATGTCTGATTGTTTCTTTATTAGTCCGTGGGAAATATATAACAGGTCACTTTTACATTTTGTATAATAAAGTGTTAATATCACTTTGTTTCTTACGTATTTTAAAATAAACCAAACATCAATATTTTTCAGTTGAAAACAATTTAAGTGAACAATAATTGAAATACCAGAGCGCACACTTAACTATTACACAATTCAGTGACTGTAGTAAACAGCCGATTCATGTTCAGATCATTAAACACACCATCTTGCAGGAAGCGAAGCTGTTGGAAATGACTTTGAGGAAAAGTCTGAATTCAGACACAGTGTTACTGGCCCTCCCATGACCTCCAAAACACTGGCCATCTCCAAAATCTGTCCAGAGAGCTTTCAAACTGGATCTGGGCAGTTACTCACACAATCCCTAACAATAGACTGGTTCGAGACATACCTGAACAACAGGAAGAGGTGTGTGGGGCAGACTAGTCAATGTACTAGAACATGGCACAGTTCAACATTTGTAACAATGACCTGTAAACAACCATGTCTTGCAAGTATATCCCTTCTTATGCCATCTAAACTTTGTGTAAATCTGCACCTTGGATCCAATCCTGAATGAAGGTGTTATAAAGGTGAAGGGCTCCTACAGCACATAGCATCTTACATTGAATCCATCATAAACCATATCCAGTGTATGTTAGCCCCACAATGTCAGTATCCAAACAGAATTGTATGGCCCCATGGATGGCCAGAATCATCCCAGCCCAACGACCTTGAGTGTGACTTGAGCTGGAAATATCTGTGTAAATGTTTGCAGCATTGTTCTAACCATTAACAGCATAGTCTCTTTACTGAAGGCCTGACATCCTTTCATAGTACCAACTTTTAGATTGTCCAATAAGCACAAAATTCACCCAATTATTCACTTTTATAACAACAATATGATGAAAACAGTGGCCAACTCACAGTAAGGAGCTTTGAAATGATGAATCGCATTACCACACCCAAGGACTTTGAAAATATTCATTTATTTTCCCTTGTCTTAATATTGTGAACTCATAGTCGACTCTCCTGTTCCTCAGATGCTGCCAGAACGACTGTGGTTTTTGTTTATAAGAACCACACTTTTTGACTCTGATCTCCAGCATCTGCTGTCCTCACTTTCTCCCTGCTTATATTCACTCATAATCACTTTCATGGCAACAATATCACTGTGTGTTTAAATATGTTACAGTCAGATATGAGTACGTTTTGAGTTCCTTCTGTCTATCTCAGAGCTCAGTAATGTGGGATGTGAATGTCAGTGTCTGTGTGATTCGCTCGGTACGTAGGCCATGCATCTGAGAGATGGACAGATTGTTTAAAACAGCACATTCGTTCAGCTGTTCACAACAAACAGGTTACTGCCTGGACCCTAACAGCCTGAGCTCACAAAACTAAAAGCACAGTGTCCAGCATTGAGCAGGTCTGGACTATATTTTCATTTGCATTTATTCATGGAATATGATTGGGCCAGTGTTTATTGCCCAACTCTTGTTGCCATTGAGAAGGTGAGGGTGAGCTGCCAATTGAACCACTGCAGTCGATGTGCTGTAATTAGACTTACGATACCATTAGGGAGGGAACTTGAAATAGTGGCACTGAAGGAACGGCAATATACTTCCCAATCAGGATGGTGGGTTGCTTGGAACGGAAAGCGAACATGGTGATGATCCCATGTATCTGTTTCCCTTGTCTTTCTTCACAGTCATGGTTTCAGAGGTACGTTGCAAGAAACATTGGTAAATTTCTGCAGGGCACCGTGTAGATGACAGGTATTTCTGCTCCTCAGTGTCAGTGGATGAGAGGTGAAGCTGCATTCACAGGCAAATGGGGAGGGGCGGGTATTTCATCACATACACATTAAATGTGCGTCTTAGAGATGGTGTCCACGTTTTTGGAAATCATGAGGTATGTTATCTCTGCAGGATTCCTAGCTCTTGAGATATTCTTGTCGCCAATTAATTTATATGCGTCAAAGTGTGACGCTGGAAAGTCACAACAGGTCAGGCAGCATCTGAGGTACAGGAGAGTCAACGTTTTAGCATAAGCCCCTTACAAGAATGGGGAATGAAATTATATGGTCAGTCCAGTTCTGGTTAATGTTAATCCCCGGGATATTGGTATTTGGGAGTTCAGTGATGGTGGTGGCATTGAACGTTAGAGGACATGGTTCCATTTTCAATTGTTAGAGGTAATCGTTGTCAATGTGTGCAATGGAAATTGTACTTATCACTGTTAAGCACACACCTTCATATTCCCAGGTCCTTGTTGCATTTGGATAAGGATTGCTTCAAAATCTGAGCAAATCGCAAATAGTGTTGAATTCTGTCCAATCATTGACAAACATCCCCAGTTTTCACTTCACTTGAGTAGAGATAGTCATTTATGAAGCAGCTGAAAAGTGTTGGGCCTATGGCAGAGAGCACTCTTACAGCTCAGTGATGATGTCCCTCTCTCTGAGCTAGTAAGCTTGCTTCTAGTTTCACCTGGACCAGATGTGTCTAACAACATATCTGAATGGAATAATGTTACAGTATCTTTCCCCAGGCGTTGAGTAAGGACTTGGTTAGCGCAATCAGTTGGACGACTTGTTTGTAATGCATATTAATACTAACAGTGTGGTTCAATTATTGCACTGACTGAGGTGTCTGAAATGGGCTGCCCTACCTAAGCTCTCCCTCACTTGAGGCATGATGACTGCCCAGTTAAACTACCACCCGTCGTCTCTGTCTAACGAGAGAGAAGCCCTATCATCTGTCGGTTATGGTGCCCTACTTTGCCGTTTCTGATCTACAGGCTTACCCAGAAACCCCTCCCCTGGGTTTCTGTGGAGCTGAGATGGCTGCTCTCCTCCAACCTCAGCCACCGTCATTTGTACCAGGTGTAACTTCTGCCAACGCAGACGTTTCCTATATGCTCCAGGTTTGCCGTTAATCCTGGATGTGACATTTGGTCAAATGCAGTTATGATCATGTTAACTGTCACTGTCACCTTACCTCTAAAATTCAGCTATGTGTTTTCTTGTTGTACATCATTAAACCAAGGCTTCAATGAGCCCAAGGGATGAGAGCCCAAACTGAGCTTTAATGAGCAGGTTGGTGCTGAGGAAGTGCTGCTTGATTCCACTGTAGGTGACATCTGCCATCCCTTTATTGATGATAGAGATGAGAGCAATGGGGCAGTTATTAATTGTCTGATGTTTTGTCTGTGTATGTACAGGACAGACCCGGATAGTTTCCCACATTGTCAAGTAGATGCCAGTGCTGTATCCCAGCAGGAACAGCCTGAATGGAATGTTATCAGAGCGCACGGCCTTTGCATTCTCCAATCCCTCCAGCTGTTTGTAAATACCACACACAGCGAATAGGATTAGGTGAAGACTGCCATCTGGCGGAGGCTACAATATATCAACTAGGAGAAAGTGAGGACTGCAAGATGCTGGAGATCAGAGCTGAAAAATGTGTTGCTGTAAAAGTGCAGCAGGTCAGGTTGCATCCAAGGAACAGGAGAATCGACGTTTCAGGCATAAGTCTGAAGAAGGGTTTATGCCCGAAACATTGATTCTCTTGCTCTTTGGATGCTGCCTGACCTGCTGTACTTTTCCAGCAACACATTCTTTTAACAAAAATAGATCATCCCATCGATATTTTTGTCTGAACACTTTTGTGAAAGTTGCAGCCTTAGCTTTTCTATTATTGTGCTGGGCTCTTCAATCTTTAAGGAAGGTGGTATTTGTGGATCCTCCTCCTCCAGTGAGTTGTGTGATTGTCCACCACCACTCACCCACACTGCGAGAGGATTGCAGTGATTAGGTCTGATTCATTGGATAGATGTATGTATCATTTGCTATTTATAAGATGTGATGAGTAAGTGGCCCAATTAGTAATTTCATCTCATTCTGAGGTGTATTTGGTGATACTATTGGCAGGCCCTCCTGTATTCTCCATTTAACAAAGGTATATCCCTGCTTTGATGGTCAGGATAAAGTAGAGCATACGCCAGGCAGTGATAGTGAAAATTATACTGGAGTACAATTCTGATGCTGTTGGTAATGACCCGAACCACCTCACACAGGCCAGTGCAAAATTACAAAATCTATTGGAAATCTGCCGTATTTAGCACAGTGATAGTGTCACATATATACAGGGGGCCTTCACGATGTGAAAGTGGAACTTTGTCTTCAGAAATACTGTGTGCTGTAGCCACCGTTCCCAATACGGTCATTGAACAATGTGCCTGCAGCTGGTAGGTTGGTGAGGATGAGATCAAGGATGTTTCTCCGTGGCAGTCGTTCCCCCTGACCAGGTGCAGACGCAGTGAAGCAGTGTGTCCTTTTGGACCCGACCACCTCGATCAGCAATGCTGCTGCTGAGCTCCTCTTGGTGGTGGTTTTGCAATGACCCACCCAGTATACATCCGCCAGCTCTGTCAGTCTCTCAGTGCTTCCTCCAAGTGTTGTTCATTGTGGAGTGACACTGATCCACCAGCTCAGGCAGGGGAGTCAGCAGGAGGTTTATGTGTCAGTGTTTGATCTGACACCATTAGGCTGAGGGAGGGGAGTCAGCAGGAGGTTTCCGTGTCAGTTTTTGCTCTGACACCGTGAGGCTGAGGGAGGGGAGTCAGCAGGAGGTTTCCTTGTCAGTATTTGATCTGACACCCTGCGGCTGAGGAAGGGGAGTCAGCAGGAGGTTTTGTGTCAGTGTTTGATCTGACGTCGTGAGGCTGAGGGAGGGGAGTCAGCAGGAGGTGTCCGTGTCAATATTTGATCTGACCCCGTGAGGCTGAGGGAGGGTGATCAGCAGGAGGTTTCCGTGTCAGTGTTTGATCTGACACCTTGAGGCTGAGGGAGGGGAGTCAGCAGGAAGTTTCCGTGTCAGTGTTTGATCTGACACCGTGAGGCTGAGGCAGGGGGATCAGTAGGAGGTTTCCGTGTCAGTGTTTGATCTGACACCGTGAACCTGAGGGAGGGAGGACAGCAGGAGGTTTCTGTGTCAGAGTTTGATGTGACACCGTGAGGCTGCGGGAGGGGAGTCAGCAGGAGGTTTCATTGTCAGTGTTTGACCTGACACCGTGAGGCTGCGGGAGGGGAGTCAGCAGGGGTTTTCTGTGTCAGTGTTTGATGTGACACCGTGAGGCTGCGGGAGGGGAGTCAGCAGGAGGTTTCTGTTTCAGTGTTTGATCAGACACAATGAGTGTCAAAACTCTAGACCCTGTACCACACTCTATCTGCTAAACCCATTCTAAACCCTGCTCCCCTCCCTATCTTTCTGAACCCTCCAAACCTTATACCTCTTCCTACATATCTCAACCCCACCAAACCCTTCACCTATCTGTCTAATCCCCTCCAATCCCTACCCCCTTCCCAATCTCTCTAACCTGCTCCAAACCCTATGCTATTCCGTATCTCTCTCAAACCCTGCACGCCTCCCTATCTCTCTAACCCCTCCAAACCTACACATTTCCCTATCCGTCTAACCCCCTCCAATCCGTAACCCTTCTCTATCTCTCTAACCTCCTCCAAACCCTATACTACTCCATAACTCTCTCAAACCCTGCACGCCTCCCTATCCCTCTAATCCTCTCGAAACCCTACACGCCTCCCTATATCTCTCAGCCCCTCCCAATTCATATACTACCCCCTATCTCTCTCAACCCGCTCATACTACCCGCTAATGTTTTATCACGCCTCATATTTACGCTTCTACTGCCGTTTTAAGTTTAGCCCTACACATACGGTAGTTGCCTCCATTGACCTGTTCAGTTTGTACCTGCTTTAAGCTTCTCTTTCCGATTTAATTCCCTTCGAACTGCAGCAACTGTTCCATAACTAGTAATGCAACACCACCTCCTCCTTTACCCCTCTCTGTACTGCCTATACTTCTTGTACCGCAGAATATTGAGTTTTCAGCCCTGATCTCCCACACGCACATCTCTGTAATGGCAAAAATATCACAATTCCATGTGTCACCTCGTTCCCTTATCACATCTATCTGCCCGATAATATACCCAAAAGTAAGGGAAACCACATCCACCCTGGAATATATCACCTGGAATACTCTGTACCTCGGAGTTCTTCAGTCATTGACTGCTCGTTATCAAGCTGCCTAATTCATGAACCAAAACTGTAACTCTGGGACTGAATGAATATTTTTTGAATAGTAATTTCGTTTTCAGTAAATGTATTCATCAAATGCAACTTTCCAGAACTGAACAGCCAGCTCTAGATACAACGGGTTTCTGCAGATTAATTGCCTGCTCAGTGTGCAGAGGGGACAGCCCTTTGTAATGGAGAAAGTGAGACCTGCAGATGTTTTTGATCAGAGTCGAAAAGTGTGGCGCTGGAAAAGCACAGCATGTCAGGCGACATTTGAGAAGCAGGACAGTCAAAGCTTTGGGCATCAGCCTTTCATCAGGAAGGCATTGGTGCCTTCCCATGTTTTCCATTCCATGCTTAACAGGTTATAGGGAACCATATGTGTTCAGGAAAGCAGCACTGTATAGAGCCCTGAAATGGAAAGCAGTCAATCAGATAGTTGGACAGTGAGTAGATATGGTGAGGTGAAGTACAGACTGATTGCAATACAAACATAGGGATAGATAAATCTCTTCGGCGAGACGGGATCCACCCTGGCTTACTACAGGAAGAGAGCGAAGAGATTACTGCACCTTTGGAGATGATCTTTGCGTCCTCACTCTTCACTGGAATAGTGTCAGATGATTGGAGGGTTGCAAATGTTACTCCCTTGTTCAGGAACTGGAATAGGGATAATCCTGAGAATTACAGCCCAGTTTACATCAGCATTGGGCAAAGTTTTGGAGAGAATTCTGAGAGACAGAATTTATGATTACTTGCAAATCATAGTTTGGTTAGAAATAGTCAGCATGGCTTTGTGAGGGGCAGGTAATGCCTCACAAACCTTACTGAATTCTTTGAGGATGGGATCAAGAAGCGAGAGTAGTGGATGTGGAGTACATGGTTTTTAACCAGGCGTTTGGTAAATTTCCCCATGGTAGGTTCATTCAGAAAGTAAGGACACATCGGATACAGGGAAACCTGCCTGTCTGGACTCAGAATTGACTGGCCCATAGAAGACAGAGGGGGGTGGTAAATGGCAAGCATTCTGTCTGGTGCTCGGTGACCATTGGTGTTCCATTGGGATCGGTTCTGGGGTCACTGTTGTTTGTGATATTTATAAATGACTTCGATAAGAAAGAGGGTAGGTGGATTAGTAAGTTTTTTCAATTTAACAAAGCATGGTGGAATTGTGGGTAGTGTGGAGGGATATTGCAGTTTGCACAGGACATTGACAGGATGCTAAACTGGGCTGATAAGGGACAGTTGGAGTTCAACCTGGCAAATTGTGAAGCGATTCAGTTTGGAAGGTCAAATTGTAAAAAATAATACATGGTTAAATGTAGGATTCATGCATTGTGGAGTAACAGTGGGATCTGATGATCCATGTCATTGCTCCCACAAAGTTGCCACCCAGGTTGATAAGGTTATTAAGAAGCCGGATGATGTTTTCATTAGCATGGGGATTTAGTTTAAGTAGTGAGGTTATGCTGCAGCTCTATGGAACCCTGGCGAGATCACACTTAGAATGTTGTGTTCCGTACTGGTCGCCTCATGATACGAAAGATGTGGAAGCATTGGTGAGCATAATGAGTAAATTTATCAGGACGTAGCTTGGACTGGAGGGCAGATCTTGCGAAGAAAATTCAGAGAACTAGGATTTTTCCGCAGTGGAACGAAAAAGAATGGAACATGACTTGATAGAGGTGGGCAAGATGATTAGAGGCATATATAGAGTGCACAGCCAGAGACTTTCACCAAGGACGGAAATGGCTATGATGAGGGGGCACGATTTTAAGGTAATTGGAGGAATATTTATGGCAGATGTCCGAGGTAGGTTCTTTAAACAGAGAGTGTTGGTGTGTGGATAGGCACATGAATGATCGTATGATGAAAGATATGTAGGTTAGTCTGATCTTATAACAGGATAAAATGTCGGCAGGACGTTAAGGGCTCAACGGTCTGGACTATGATTCCTATTTCACCAAGCTTGTAGATTCTCATCAATTCTTGAGTGTGTGAGGGAGTAATGTGTGTGAGATCATGAAGCTTTGACCAGGTTAGATTACATTACAGTGTGGAAACAGGCCCTTCGGCCCAACAAGTCCACACCGACCCGCCAAAGCGCAACCCACTCATACCCCTACATTTACCCCTTACCTAACACTACGGGCAATTTAGCATGGCCAATTCACCTGACCTGCACATCTTTGGACTGTGGGAGGAAACCGGAGCACCCGGAGGCAACCAGGTGTTAGGTCAAAACTTATATTTACGGTGTGCATTGTTACAGTCACCTGTGTGCCAGTACAATATGTGTATGTCACCACACACCAACAGAATCCGCCACGTTCAGTTATTAACGTACTTCTTGGCCTGCCGTTTTTTGCTGTTTTCTGCAGGTATATTCTGTTGGGTGAACCATGCATTAATCTCTGGCCATCCACAGAGATGTAAAATTTTATTTTGATACTGATGATAATGAAGGTGACATTTATTGGGTACGGTTTCAGAGGTTTCTTTGTGAGATTCAAGATAGTGCATCAGACTGTCAACTTCTTAACGTCTTTTCCCAGCATCCGGTCCAGAGTGCAGATGAATGGAGTCTGGGAGGCAGGCCAGGTGTCAGCACCATCAGTAAGTTGTGCGGTGTGATTCTGACACTGCATGTCGACACATCTGCCCACTGGGCCAGGCTCTGACTGAAGATGATTTTTTTCAAACCTGGTTGCTGGTCAGCCATTGATATCTAATTTGGACATCATTTGTAGCTACACTGAGACCAGCAATAGTCTATTAGCGAGCTCCCACCTTTCCCAGGGTGGATTCCAAATTATTTGTTGTGAAGAAATGTTTGACTGACTGCCCTGTCCCAGGTTAGAAACTCTTTGCACAGATCTAGGAGCAGGTCAGTGTGTCACTCAGCATCACAGGCAACTGTGAATTCCAGTAACACTGTAAATGATTCCAAATCTTTTGGAAGCCATTTTACCGTAGCTCATTGCAAGGTGTTGAGTTTACTGACCCGAACAATAATTAGCTGTTAGCTATGTTCCGTGAATAATCTCTGAAAACAATTAGGTCGATTCTATATTAATGGGAGCAAGGTAAAAACTCCTATCGATCATTTGTAACACAGAAATAAAGAATGCAAATTTATTTTATATCGAGTAAAGAACATGGTACCTAACTGTTGAGATCAGAATAATGTATTCAATGTCAGAATTCAAAACAATGCATTGCCACTTCAACATTTTGAAAATAGTAGGCTTCTGAATGATTACGTGTTCAGAGTGAGTAAACGATTGAACAATCAAATAAAATTAGCATTATTACATATTTATGAATAATCAATCAGTTAAATTTCTCAGTGAAATGTACGAGCTTCAGGTAATAGCCAGCAATCTAGAAATGCGTTAATTCAACATGCACTGTAAATGATTTATGTTATCAAATTTTAGCGAACAATAATTTGAAAACTTCCGATGTTTAGAAAGAATGATACTTACTATGAAATGTGGACAGTGAAAAAAAAAAGATGGACGTATTATGGTGTGAGGGAAAAGTCAGACCTTTTCAAAGAGATTTGTGCCAAAGCAATGATGTATTTGTTTTCGTTATCAGAATAAAACATTTAAAATATTAATGTTCGGAGTAATAAATAGACTACATAATGAGACTGACCTTGCAATATTTGCATTTTAAATGTTCATCCTGCACCAAATAATGAGATATTTGCGAGCATTTACAACGAGAAATAATCCGATACTGACTTTTATTTGCATCAGACACATGATAGAGTGCAAGCCTCTAAAGTAAGGAGGAGGCCATTGGCTACTGTGTGTGCACCAGCTCCAGTAATGTTTCCCAAGCACCTTCCATTTGCCAGCCCTATCTATGTAGCCCATTAAATTCATGATTTCCAAATATATATCCAATTCTTTATTGAATCGTCATGTACAACTCTCCCAGGCAGTCTAATCCAAATCCTCACAACTCTCTCAATAAAGAAGTATTTATGTATCTCAGTCCCAGCTCTTTTGCTGACCATCTTGAAATTAGAACTCCTTGATGGTGTAATGCCAACGAACGGAAACAGAGTTTTCCTGATTTACTCTGCAACTTTCTTCATACTTTTGAGCACCACAATCAGTTCACATCATTGTCTGTTCTGCTCCAGGAAGAATAAGCCTTGCAAGTACTGTAACAAACACTACAAAGGAAAAACAGGCAGAAAACTAGCCACCTAGATGCATGAACAACAACTAGCCAGAAAAAAGACATGACGCACTATCACTAGATCCTTATATACGGATGAGGAAGTATATCATTTTGACTGGGTCTGCACATCGATCTTGGACAAGCCAAACAGAGACACGCACAAGAATTCCTAGAAGCAGAGCATTCCAACCTGAACTCTATCAACAAACACAGCGATTTTGATTCCATCTAACACTCTCTGAGGAAAAGAACCAGACATGAAATCACCAATACTGGAAATTACATAACTGACTCAAGGAAACCTAAACACTTAAGTAGGAAGTGGGACATAACACTAGCATTTCATCGGAGGTTCACTGATAATGTTCACTAGTATAGTGATGAACCATCTGAAAATGAACTCTCCTACTCAGCGAGCAAACTGACATCCAGAAGAAATGCAGTTTCTCTCGACCTTTCTTTAACTAAATCCTTCATTCCAGTGATCATTCTGATTATTTATAAGGTCATTGGTATTCTTCTGCAAAATAATGTGGTGTCTGTCTGATTGTGTGTGTGAGAGAGAGAGACAGAACAATCCTCTGTTATCTCTGAATTACTCCACGTGCTATATAGAAAAGAGGTAAGGATTAGGACGGCGGTATAGTTAACATGTTGGTAAAAATCTAGTTCAGGGTTGATGGTTTCAGATTTTTGGATTATTGGGATTTCTTCCAGGACAGGCGGGACCTGCACAAAAAAGACAGATTGCATCTTAACTGGAGGACCAACAACATCCTTTTGGGGAGCTTTGCTAGTGCATGTCGAATGGATTTAAATGAATAAACCACGAGTTTGGTAACCAAAGCAGTGTGTCAGAAACTGAGTAGAAAGTCGAGATGAATTGCACATCAGGCATGGCCAGACTAATGACCATGCTGAGGGAAGGAATCATATCTGTTCACATTGTGAGATGGAAGTTGGAATAAATGATAGAGATGAGGCTCAGGTTTATCAGCGATTCACAAATGAGGATGTAGAGTGTGGGGGATGTGAGGGATTGAGGTGTGAGAGATCAGGAAGGCAGTGCACAAGAAAATATTAAAGGGGAGATATTAAAGGGGTGGAGTGGAGTGGGGAATTCTGTGATAAATAACTGGCAGCAAAACACAGGAAAACTTGCTGTTTGTCAAAGTGAATATCTGGGAAGTAATTTATTATGCTTCAGAGAAATAGAACCCTCATAGCTAGAAGTCTGCATTATATTGAAGGAAGATCTGTGTCCATGACATTGCTGTAGCTATAATAATGGTAGTAAACAGCTGGAAAAATGCTCGTGCTGTTGTTAGACAATGCTTTCACTGAGCATGGGAATTACTCTGGATGTTCCCAGAGATGGCTTGGATGCTGTAGGTGGAGAAAGGGCTGAAGCTCCATGAGATGATGCTGGTTTGTAATCTCGCCACTTACTGAGTCCAGTCAAAGGAACAAACCAACAACTGTCAATGCTTATTGCTTCAGAATTTAACAGAGGGTTCATGGCTGCCACCGCATAGAATCATGAAACGAATTAAAGGTCTGTGCCAGTAAGTGTTCATCCAAAGGCTTTTTAAACGTTTGTGAGGTTACCTCCCTCAACGACCCTCCAAACAATGCATTCCGGATTCATACCACCCTCTCAGTACGAAATACATTCCACAAATCCTCTCTCAAATCCCTTTGCCTTTCATTATAAAAAATGCGTTCCTTTATTTTTGACCCTTTGACTAAGGGAAACAGCTTCGGTTTGTTCATCCTCTCCATACCCCTATACTCCAGTATATCTGTAGCAGGTTCACTCCTCAACATTCCCTGTTGCAAAGAACAAGCGAGCAAATTTAGCACTCCCCATACATAGTTTGAGCACTCCCTTGTCTTATTACTTCTGACGTGCATCATCCCACATTTATTAGTGTTAAATTTAATCGGCCATTGATCTGGATATCTGAATAATCTATATATATCCTCCTGATTGTGAGCCACTCAGCTCAGCTTTGTGTCATCCACAACATTGGTCATCATTCCACTGCCCCCCCGCCCCCACCTCCCCACCCCCATTTTCCACATGCTCACCATCGTCATTTATGAATATCACAAACAAACCGTGATTTCCTTCCTGTTCCCCAGATGTTATTCAGAGGAAGATTTGAGAATTCCAGTGTCTGTTTTTTCTTATTTTGGTTAATTTACAGAGTGATGTGGTTAACATATTTTATGAGGAAGCCAGAAATAACATTTTTGACACAGAGTTGAATTCATCTTTTACACTTTGCGTGTTTTATTTATAAAGCTTGTAAATAATTTAAGGTGAACTTGTAAATAATTTAATTTGGCATCTTGCGCTGGAACATTAAATTTTTGGAGGCCTGCAATAGCCAGAGCTGGAGACATTTTTCATCTGCTGGATGGACACAGACTAATTCATTATTTGTTTAAATCAGCGAGTGTGATGAGGATAAATACTCAATTAAATTCTATGTTATGGACAAACTGAAGGAGATCAAATTATATTCTCATGTCTATCTTGAATTGGAAGCAAATACATACTGTAAAGAAAAATCAAAACTATTGAAACACCACAGAAGACAAGAAAAACAAATCCTCTGCACTTGAAACAGAAATATAGAGTACATGTACAATCTTAACAATAATCAAGTGAAAGAAAAGAAAGTACATGAAAACTTTTCTTAATTTTGAATGGAAACCTGATCTCGATTTTCCTGAACAGTGAGATTTTCGCTTCCCCGAAAACAAGTTTTTTCCTGTCACTAAAACTTCACCCGTCATTCTTCCTCCTTCGTCCTACTCTTTCGTCACACTCCTACTTTCCTTGCACTACCCCTTCTGCTGTTACATGCTCTTCTACTGATGAGTTCACTTTACACCCTCCTTCTACCACTCCTACTGTAAGTTACACCAATTCTCCAGTTACTCCCACTTCATCTGACGTTCGCATTCCCTTTTTGCTTTCCAACTGGGATGATGAGAGCCGCTGGCTTCTGTGCTGTGCTGCTATTGATCATCAGTGAATATAGAGATTGGGAAGATCAATGTCCAATCAGAACAGACAATAGTGTGTGTCTGTCACTGTCTGATGCACCGTGAACAGATGGTTTTGTTCCCCATGGTCCAGAGTGGAGTGTCTTTCTGTCTCTATGTCGCAGTGCACAACCAAACAGCCTCATCACAAATAGGACGACCCTTTCCTCAGAATCAGAAGTCTATGCATCAGTATTCCCTTAAACATTGTGAGTACAGTGAGCACATTGTTCAAACAAGCCGTGTTTTACTTTTTATTATTTTCACAGTTTACCTCTTTTGAGGTGAGATCAGAGTAGCTTCCCTTGCACCAAAGTAGTATTTGACTCATGTGGCATCACGGACCCTGAGTACACAGTGGTCAATGGGAATCGGAGGAAATTCTATCCTGGTAATTTCCTCACTGAACGATGGCACCTTCCCCAGAGCTTTTGAGAATGACAAATAAACTTGGTAATACCTTTCAAATCCAAGGATGACTTTGCCCTGTATATAACATCAACATTTATTATGTTTTCACAGTTTTGTCTAAAATCTTAGAAAAGTAAGACTTTGCTGGTTGAGTCTCACTCCAATGAAATCAGGGCAGTACAATAAGATTACGTTCATTTTCATTCAGTTACTTCCTGAGGACTGATCATGTGATGTCAGTGCCAGTGATATCAACATTTTATCTGTGCAAAAGCATCACATCTCATTGGCTCAAGGTTGCACCACTCCACAATTCTATTTCTTTCTCCAGCTCATTCGCCATGCTCATCAGATATATGAGGCACACAAGATGCAATAACACAGAGATGTCTATGACCCTTTGGAACCTACCTCCCCACCCGTGCCCTGCACTCTGACTTCATCCCCTCCCCAAAATGAACCTCCTGTCGTATCTTCACCTTTCCTCCTACCCTTCCACACTCTGATGTTGAATGTTCTGTACTTAAAGATAGTCTCAGCATTATCCCGCTGTGCCCCGACTTTAATGAATTTCGGGTACGGCATGACGTTGAACTCTTCTCCCACCATCTTCTCCTCGGCACCGATTTCTTTGGGCAAAGATTCTGTTCCCCGTTCCACAGACTCTTCGCCGAGCTCCAATACTCTTCCTCCACCTGGACATCTCCCTCTGCCGTTTGCTTGAACTCAATCTGTTCATTGAGAATGTTCGATGTGACATTGGTTGTCTTAATTTCTCTGCATCCCCTCACCCAATCCAACAAATCACCCTCTGAACAGGCTGTACGCCGTGTGCTTTGATCCAACCATGACTTTGTTATTCAGCCTGTGTTGGTAAGGGTGATGCTGCTGTAATCTGGTGGACTGACCTCTACATTGCAGAGACTGAGCACCAGCTCTCAGTTACCTCCTCATATGACCTGCTGGACTGTGACCCGAACATGGTACATCAGGCCATTGAATCAACTATGATAATTGACCACATTTCATCTTGTCATTCACACCCTACCTGTTCCCACCTAACGGTCCCAAAGCTGATGGACCTCTGATAGCAGAGCTCACTTCTATCTCCTCCTAAAAATCCACAAACAGAACTGCCCAGGCAGACCAATTGCTTCAGCCTACTCCTGCCACACAGAGGGGGTGCATGGCCACAAACGTGGGCTCCAGTCATACCTGTTTCTTCAAAGTGTACGTAGAAAATTCCCTGTTCCACTTCTATTCCAGCCCCAACCACAACTCTTTCTCCAATGCATAGATTATATAACCGATTGTGCTTCTCTCTCTTGTCCTGAATTTGAAAAAAAAATCATCGATTTCACTTCCAATTTGCAACACTCCCTCACTTTCACCTAGTCTTTCTCTGACTCATCCCTTCCTTTCCTCGACATCTCTGTTTCCATTTCTGGGGATCGACAGGCCACTAATATCCAGTATTAACCAACCGAATCCCACAGCTACCTGGAGTATACACTCTCACAACCTGTTTCTTGCTAATACTCCATCCCATTCCACCAATTTTTCTGTCTCCACCGCATTGCTTCTGATGATGTCAATTTCCAAAATGTCCATCTTCTTCCTCAACTGAGAATTTCCCAGCACTGGTCTCGAGAGTGCCCTCAACCAGGTCTGACCCACCTCTTGCATTTCTATTCTCACCCTCTCTCTACCCTCCTGCAACAGCGAGATAATTCCTCTTGCCATGGCTTACCATCCCACCAGATTTCACATGAAGTGGATCATCAGCCGCCATTTCCCTCACCTCCAGCAAGATGCCATCACCAGATATATATTTCGCTCCTCTCCCTTGTCTGCCTTCTGTAGGGACCAGGACACCCTGGTTCACTCTTTAATCACTCCCATTACCCCGCCCTCACCCCCACCACAGGTCCACTTCACCTGCCCCTGCCGAAAGTGTAACATGTTCGCACTTCTGTCCTCCTTTCTCACTATCCAAGGGCCCAACTACACCGTACTAAAGAAGCAGCATCTTACCGACATTTCCCACAATTAGTCTAGATTCGCTTCTCACAATGTGGTCTCCTCTACATTGGGGAAACTAACGGTAGCCTGGGTGGCCGCTTCACTGAACATCCAAAGTCTACCTATACAAATGACCCTGAGCTTCCAGGTGCCTGCCAGTTTAATACCGAATCATGTTCCCTGGCTAATATCTCTATGTCAGGCTTGCTGCTGTGCTCCAGGAAAAGTCTATGCAAACTGGAAGAACAACGCCTCATTTACCGTGTGAGGACCCTACAGCCCTTCAGACTCAAAATCAAGTTCAATAATTTTCAGCCCTGAACTCCCCAATGTCCTAGTTCTCACATCGCCTTTCATTATACACCCTCTCTGTTTAGCCACTAGCAATCTCCATTAACAGCTGTCCAGCCCCTTCTGCATATCAACCAACATTTTCCGAGCTACCATCAGTTCTGGGGAAGGGTCACTGAACCCGAAAAGTCAACTGATTTCTCTGCACAGATGCTGCCAGACCTACTGACCTTTTGAAGCAACTACAGTTTGTGTTTCAACATTTTCATGGCAAGTTCTCACAATGCAACGCGTCATCAATAATTAGAGCCTTGTCAAACATAGGAACTTCGTAATTTTTCATTTAATGTCCATAACAAATTACTCAAGATCCAAGTGAGACGGGCGCTTTGCTGTTATGGTTCAGACCAGACAACTTGTTACAGTTCAGAAAAAAAAAGAAATCAAAAGAGCTGGAGCAAAACTCATCAAATCTGGTAGAATCTGCGCAGAGATGCACAGAATTAACCTTTGACTTTTCAGAAGTGTCGCATCATAATCAATATGTTAACTCTGTTTCTATCTGCAGATACTTATTCGTTTTTTATTTCGTTTCTCCACCATTTTCAGTTTGTATCTAATGTTTGCATATCATTATATCTCATGTTTCTTGACCGGTCCATATGTTGACCTTGGTTGTATTTGGACACTGTGGTCCTTTCCTGTTCCTATAACAGTTGGTGTGTCTGTGACACGTGTATTAAGTCCGAAATCTGTTTCTTCTAAAGATTCAAAGAGAAAAAAAAACATGTTTCTAAATATCCTGTAAATCTCAGAAAACCACTGTTCTAAAACACTTTTTATTGCAACTGAACTTCATGACGTAATAAGAATCGATTTTTGTTGATGGAACACTCTGTGTCCTTCATTGAACAAGCTTGTCTCCCCCTTCCATAGGCTTTCAATACATATCACAGAATTATTACAGCAAAGGTTGAGGAAACTCAACCCATTGTCTCTTCCAGCTTAGAATGAGGTGTACCTCTACTGTTATTCCGTATAATGGCAACTGAAAGCATTCTATTCGCGTGACATGGTAGCTGCTCTGCCCAGGAACGTAAGAAACTACAGACGGTTGCGTGCACAGCACAGACCATCACGGAAGGCAAACTTCCATCCATTTATACTTCTTATTGTCACCGAAAGTCTGATAACATAAATAAAATTCTCCCAAACTGGCAATGATCTCCGACATCCTCTTCCAACAGGAAGAAGATGGAGAGGCTTGAAAACATGGACCAGCATACTCAGGAACACCTTCTTCCTTACCGTAATTAGACTGACGAATTGACATCTCTAACTTCAAATAATACTAGTCTTGCTAATAGCGATCTTGCTTTGCACATCTCCCGTGCAGCTGTAACCTAATATGCCTCACTCTGTTGAAGTACCCCATGAGCTGTGTTTTTTGTCTACTATCATGTTCCTGCACTACTCACAAATCAAAGCTTTCCATTTTACATTTGACTAAAATAAATCAAATCAAATCAAATCAAATCAAATCAAATCAAATACGTGGACTACAGTGGCTCACGGTCTTCTCAAGAGCAGCTAAAAAAAGTGAAGTAATGCTGGCCCATCTAGTGATACCCGTATCCCATTAACGAATATGAGAAGATGACCACCATTCAGGGAAGAGAGACAGGGAGATAAAATCGCTTTAAACATTGTCTTAGACATATACAGGTTTCCCGCGCTATCTGAAAGTACAGTGTTCCTTTCATAGGCTGATTGTGGTGTAAAGTGAATAAGCATTCATTTGTATGGGAAAAATTTCGGCAATCTTCGTAAAAGTGAAAATCCTGTCTGGAATTCTTTTGATTAGCGAAAACAGGTCCTAATGTAGGTCATTTGGAAAGGAAGGCGGCGAAAAGCGAACTTTTGAAAAGCAGGGGATACCTGCATTTACCTGCATCAACGAACTTACAGCTGGCGTTGTTTGGAATTTGGCAACACAGCCATGCGTGTACAGGAAGTACAGTAGGGGGCTGAGGGCGCATCCTTGGGTATCCCATGTTGAGTGTGATTGTGGTCGAGGTGCTGATACCTATCTTCACAGATTGTGGTCTGTGGGTCTGAAACAGGGGGATCAAGTTGCAGAGGATGGAGCCGCGACTAATGTCACGGAATTTTGAGATTAGTCTGGAGGGGATAATGATGTGAAGGTGGAGCTGTAGTCAATGAGCAGGAGTCTGGTGTAAGTATCCTTGTTGTCCAGATGTCCCAGGGATGAGTGCAGGGATCGGGGTATGGCATCCGTCTGGACCTGTTACATCAGTCGGCAAATTATAAGGGATCAGGTCAGCCTGGGAGACTGGAGGTGATGTTGTCCATAACCAGCGTTTCAAATCACTCCATGTTTATTGAGGTTAGAGCCACTGGGCGGTAGTCATTAAGGCATGTTACATGTGCTTTTTCACTTACGAGGATGATGGTGATCTTCTTGAAGCAGGTTGGGACTTCGGCTTGTAAGAGGGAGAAGCTGAAGTTGTATGTGAATACCTCTACCAGTTGTTCCTCACAGGATCTGAGTACACAGCCGGGAACATCGTCCAGGTCCATCGCTTCCCTTGCCTTGACCCTCAGGAAGACTGATCATGTCTGCAGCGGTGACAGCGGGCACAGATGCATCCGAGGCTGTCGGGGCAGGTTTCAGCCTGGCAGTCACACAGTTATTCATTGTAGACATTCCTTCCCCCATCTCCCTCCATCGTCATCAACACACAGTGACATTGGTGGGTGTAGACAAAATGCCATCAATAGACTGGGATTGTGCGCCATAATGAAGTAAACTCACCACAAAACGGTGCAGGGTGTGCTTCTACTGAGAGTCAGTGGTGCATGGAGTGAAGACTTTGCAGGTGCAATTCCACTCAAGCCATTGCTTCAACATGAATGGAGTCAAGCACTTGGATTGTTGTGCCTTGTAGATGGTGGACAGTCCTTAGAGAGCCTTATACATGGACAAATTGGACAAAGGAGCAGAGGGCGGTTTTACTAAGTTTGAAGATGATGCAGTGATGGCTTGCTGGGAAGATGAGATTGAGAACGTGGGGAGGCTGCAGAAAGACTTGGGCAGTTTTGGACTGTGGGAGAACATGTGGCTGATGGAACAAAATATGGAATCGTGTGAGATTATGTACTTTGAGAGGCGGAATAGAGGCCGATACTATGTTCTAATAGGATCCATTCAATCTGAAGCACAAAAGTATTTTGAAGCACTCGTCCTCCCTTATGGTTAATGTGCAGGTTCAGTTGGCAGTTACGAAAGCAAATGCAATGCTCGCGTTCATTTCAAGAGAACAAGAATACAAATGAGGTGACATACTGTTGAGAATGTAATGGGCAATGGTCAGACGGCATTTGGCATATTGTGAACTGCTGAGGGATGATGGCTTGTCATATGAGCGGCAGTGTGTGTACTCGATGGAACTTAGAAGAATGACAGAGGGAGCATCTGATTGAAACTGATCGATTACTGCAAAGATTGATACATGCTGTGTGTAGAACATATTTCCACTAGACAGAGAGACAATGCTAAAACAGCACAGTGCAGAATTGTAAGTCTCTGATCTGCTCTTGTATTTATAAATTGGTTTGACTTCACGTTCTGGTCAATGGTAACCCCTGTGATCGAGACGGTGGGAGGATTCAGTGTAGCCAGTCGTTCATTAATCTGTTGAATGTAAGCTACTATCTGTGAGTCTCACCTGGCGGGAGTACATTGTGTCGACGATGATTGTCATTTGTAATCTGGTCATTTCGAAGGATTGAGCCTGTTACACCAGTATTGTTGATTTTAACTAAAAAGGTGCAATTTATCACAGCACTCATCAACAATATGTCATCGAATACGGAACACCTTTCCGATAACAAATAAAGTCTAAAATATTCAATATTAGAAACACTGTTTTCCTGTTCGCATTCAAATCAGATAATCTGTCCCATCGAGATGCTCAACTTGGAACTGTTATTTTTAAAAAATATTTTTTTGGATGTGGGCATCACTGGATGGGCCCAGCATTTCTTGCCCGTCCCGAGTTGCCTTTGAGAAGGTGGTGGTGATCTACCTTTCTGAACTGGTGCAACCTACGTGCTGTGCGTTGACCCGCCAGTGATTAAGGAGGAAATTCTAGTGTTTTGAACCAGCAACAGGGAAGGAACGGCGATATATTTCCAAATCAGGATGTTGACTGGTTTGGAAGGGAATTTGAAGTTGGTGGTGCTCCCAAAAGTCTACTGCCCTTGTCATTCTACATGGAAGTGTTTGTGAGATTGGAAGGAGCTCTCTGAGGATCTTTGTGGAATTTCTGCATTGTGTCTAGTAGACAGTACGCACTGCTATTCCTGAGTGACCGTGGAGAAGGGAGTGAATGCTTGTGATGTGATGCAAATCAAATAGGCTGCTTTGTTATGGATGGTGTCAAGCTTCCTTGGTGTTGTTGGGGCTGCACCCATTCAGGTAAGTGAGCATTATTCCATCTCATTCCTGATTTGTGCTTTGTAAATGTTGGGCAGGCTTTGGGAAGTCAGAAGGTGAGTTAAAATCGCACAGTATTCCTAGCCTCTGATCTGCATTTATCTGTGGCGAGTCCAGTTGAGGTTATGGTCAATAATACCCCCCAGGATTTTGATCGTGGGGGAATTTAGTTATGATAATGCTGCTGAATAAGAAGTGGTTATATTGTTTCTCATTCATGATAGCCATTGTCTGGATTTGTGTGGCACGAATGTTACTTGCAACCTGTCAGCCCAAGCCTGGATTATCCCCACTCCCGACCTTATGACGGAAGGAAGATCATTGTTGAAGCTGCTGAAGATGTTTGTACCTAGAACATTATCCTACTGCAGAGATGTTCTGGAGATGAGATGACTGACCTCCAACAACAATGACCATCTTCCTATCTGTCAGGTATGACTACAATAATGCAGTGTTGGACTGCGTTTTTGCTTGGGATCCTTGATATCCTATTTGGCAGAATGCAGTCTTGATGTCAAGGACTGGAATTGAGTTCATTTCTCTATGTTTAAACCAAGGCTATGATGAGGTCAGGATCTGAGTGACCCTGGTGGAACACAAAATGGGCGTCCCTGAGCAGGTGCTGCTTGATAACAGTGTTGATGACACCTTCCATCACTTTACTGATGATGGAGAGTGGACTGATGAGGCGGTATTTGGATGGGTTGACTTTGTCCTACGTTTTCTGTACAGACCCGGGTTCAATTCCCGCCTCAGGCAACTGACTGTGTGGAGTTTGCACTTTCTCCCCGTGTCTGCGTGGGTTTCCTCCGGGTGCTCCGGTTTCCTCTCACAGTCAAAAGATGTGCAGGTTAGGTGAATTGGCCATGCTAAATTGCCCGTAGTGTTAGGTAAGGGGTAAATGTAGGGGCATGGGTGGGTTGCGCTTCGGCGGGTCCGTGTGGACCTGTTGGGCCGAAGGGCCTGTTTCTACGCCGTAATGTAATCTAAAACATACTTCAGCAGTTTTCCCCATTGTCTCTTTGTAACAGTACTGGAACAGCTTGTCTAGGGATGCGGAACGTTCTGGAGTACAAGTCTTCAGGATTATTGTCGGCATGTTATCAGGGGTTATAGCCTTTGCAGTATCCAGTACCTTCAACCGTTTCTTGATATCAGTCAATCGAATTTGCTGAAGGCTGCTATCTGTAATGATGGGGACCACCGGAGGAGGCCAAAATGGATCATCCACTCAAAACTTCTGACTGAAGATTGCTGCGAAAGCTTCAGCCTTAACTTTTGCACTGATGTTCTGGGATCTTCCATCATTGAGGATGGGGATATTTGTGGAGACTCCTACTCTAGTGATTTGTTTGATTATCCACCACCATCCATGATCGGATTAGGAGGACTGCAGAGCTTAAATCTGATGCATTCGTTGTGGGATAGCTCAGTTCTGTCTGTCCCTTGCTGTTTATGTTATTTGGCACGCAAGTATTTCTGTTTGGAAGCTTCAGCAGATTAACATTTTATCTTTGTATATTCCTGATTCTGCTCCTGGCATGCCCTCCGGCATTCTACATTGAACCAGAGTTGATTCTCTGCCTTGATGATAATGGTTGAGTGGGGGAATATGATGGGTCGTGACATTACAGTTTATTCTGCTGCTATTAATGATCCACAGTGTCTTATGGATGCTCAGTCTTGAGTTGCTAGTTGTCTTCGAAATCTGTGCCATTTAGCATGGTGATAGTGCCACATAACACAATAGAGTTTATTCTGATTGTGACCGCAAGACTTTTACCGATACTGTCATGGACAGATACGTCTGCAGATGGTAGATTGATAAGGATGAGGTCATGTATGATTTTTTTCCCCCTCCTGTTCTTTCCCTCGCCACCTGCTGCGGACCCAATCTAATAACTATATCCTTTAGGATCCGACCAGCGTGATCAGTCCTACTGCTGCCAATCCATTCTTGGTGGTCGCCTTTGAAATCTCCCAGCCAATCTTCTTGCCTCAGTCAATGCTTTCTCCAAGTGTTGTTTAACATAGAGGAGCACTGATTCAGTTGCGGAAAGATGTTACGTGGAAATCAGTAAGAGAATTCTTTGTCCATGTTTAATCTGAAGACATGGGACTTCATGATGTCTGGAGTCAATTCTGGAGACTCCCAGAGCAACGTCCTACCGACTATATCTCACTGAGCTGCCCCCTCTGCTTGATCCGTCCTGCCTTTGGGGCAGGACATATCCAGGGATGGTGATGGTGATGGCTGGGTTATTTTTGTAAGGTATGATTCCGTGAGAATGACTGCGTCGGCTGTTGCTTGACCACTCTGTAAGGCAGTTGACCCAATTTTGGCACTACCCTTTAGATGATAGCAAGGAAGACTTTGGAGGTTCTACAGTGGCGTTTCTAATGTTGACTTTTCCAGTGCACAGTTTCTGCCAGGTGGTCAAGCAGGTTTCATTTCATTGAAACTTTGTAACGATTGGTACAACTGACTGACTCACTGGACCATTTCAGGGGGGGATTGGGAGTCAATGTCGTTGCTTTGGGTCTGGATTTGCATGTCAGCCAGACCAGGTGCAGATGGAAGATTCCTTCATTGAAGGTTATTAATGATCCAGATTGATTTTTCTGAAAATCGGCAATGATTTTATTCTCATAGGTAGATTCTTAATTCCAGGGATATTTTAAAATTATTGAATTGAATTTCTACCTTCTGCAGTGGCGGGATTCGAACCTGGGTCCAAAGAACAGGAGCTGATTTTCTGGATTGATAATCTATCGGTAATATCACGAGGCCTGCTTAGAACCACATGTTGCACTCAGCTGCTATTTCTTGTGTTGCCCTGTTTTTCATTCATTGATTATGTTATTCTGGAATTTAATCCATCATTAAATCCTGATCGAAATACACAGTCATGAACGTCGTCTCGACTGCTTGAATTTCATTCCATATGTTTGGTTTGAACAGACATTTCAAGACAGCTGCATATCAGAAAAGATCAAGAAGTGAGAATGGCTGACTGTGCACTTTACGTGTCACCGGACCAGCATGTCTGGGTATGTCAGTTAGTCCGATCTTCGAGTATGATAAAAGATCGGCAGAACGTCAAGGGTCAACGGGTCTGCAATGTGCAGTACTGTTCTGTGTTTTATGTTTCACCCAGCCTGTGGATTCTTATCAATTGTTGAATGTGTGAGGGAGTGATATATGTAAGATCAGGAAGCTGGGAGGGGCGTTAGCCCAAAACTTCCAGTTATGTTTTTCATGTTACATTCACCTGAATGCGATTACAGTAGGTGTGGTGTCGTACACTACGCAGGCTCCGCCAAGTTCCATTATTAACGTGATGTTTGACTTGTCATTTGCTGCTGTTTTCTTCAAATACAATCTGTTGGGTGACCCATGTATTAATCAGATGTTTTTTTTTAAGTTGCGTGAATTGGGCAAAAATAAGACGTCAACTATGATTATTCGACTCTACTACAATCTCTGAAAATAATTAGGTTAATTCTATATTTATGGATCTAAAATATAAACTCCTGTCAAGATTTTCTAACACAGAAATAAAGAATGTACATTTTATTTTGTACATGGATGCAACTCTTTTGGCGATCAGAATTACACACACAATGTCAGGATTCAAAATAATGCACTGTCACTCCAACATTTTGAAATCGGTTGGCTTCTGAATGATTACATGTTCAGGGTGAGCAAACGATTGGACAATCAAATAGAATTAGCAATGTTATACATTTATATATAATCAATCAGTTTAATTTCTCACTGAAATGTACAAGCTTCAGCTATTTGCCAGCGAATTAGGATATAATTCAACATGCACTGTGAATATTAAACTAAATAAATGATTTGTGTTATCAAATTTTAGTGAACAATAATTTGAAACCGTTTAATTTTTAGAAAAAATGTTATTTAATTTGAAATGCAGACAGTGAAGAAAAATGATAAACATATTATCGTGACTAAAAAGTCAGATCTTTTCAAAGACATTTGTGCCAAAGCAATGACAGATTTGTTTTCGTAATTGGAATACAACATTTAAAATATTCATGTTCTGAGCAATAATTAGACTATATAATAAAGATGGTCTTGCAATACTTGCATTTTAAATGCTTATGCTGCACTAAATAATCAGATATGCGCGAGCATTTACAATGGGAAATGATCAGATACTGACTTTTGTTCACATCAGACACATGATAGAGTGCAAAACTTTAAAGTACAGGAGGCGGCCATTGGCCACTGTGTGTGCATCAGCTCCAGGAATGCCTCGAATGCCCGTCCCATTTGCTAGCCTTATCTCTGCAGCCTGTTAAATTCATATTTCCAAATACATATCCAGATCTCTTTTTAATCTTCATCCACAACTCTCCTAGGCAGACCATTCCAAATCCTAACAACTCTCTCTCAATAGAGATTTTTTTCCTTATCTCAAACCTGGTTCTTTTGTTAACAATCTTGGAATTAGAACTCCTTGATGCTGTAATGCCAACTAACGGAAACAGAAATTTCTGTTTTACTCTACAATTTTTTTTTCATACTTTTAAGCACCGCAATAAGTTCACATATTTGTCTGTTCTCCTCCAGGAAGAATAAGCCTTGCAAGAACTGTAACAAGCACTACATCGGAAAAACAGGCAGAAAACAAACCACCTGGATACATGAACAACAGCTATCCAGATAAAAAGACATGACGCACTATCACTAGTATCCTTACATACAGATGAGGAAGTACACCATTTCGACTCGGTCCATCTAGGACAAGCCAAACGGAAACACGCACAAGAATTCCTAGAAGCAGAACATTCCAACCTGAACTCTATCAACAAACACATCGGTTTTGATTCCATCTAACAATCTCTGAGAAAAAGAACCGGACATAAAATCACCAATACTGGAAATTACATCACTGACTCAAGGAAACCTAAACACATAAATAGCAAGTGGGACATAACACCCGCACTTCACCAGAGGCTCACTGATAATGTTCCCTAGTACAGTGAAGAACCATCTGAAAATGAACTCACCAGCTCAGCGAGCAAACTGGCATCCAGAAAAAGCGCAATTTCTCTCAACCTCCCTTTAACTAAATCCTTCATTCCAGTTATCATTCCAATTATTTTAAGGTTATTTGTATTCTTCTGCAAAATAATATGGTGTCTGTCTGTCTTCTGAATGTGTGTGGGAGTGGGGGGTTGGTGCGAGAGAGAGAGAAGGCGAGAGAGAGAGAGACATAGGTAGAGAGAGAGAGAAAGACAACAATCCTTGTGTAATCTCTGGATTACTTCCCGTGCTATGTGGAAAAGAGGGAAGGATGAGGAACATAGTATAGCTGAACATGTTGTTAACAAGCTAGTTTAGGGGTGGGGGTTTCAGATTTTTGGATCAATGGGACCTCTTCCAAGACAGGCGAGGACGTTTACAAAAAAGACAGGTTGTATCTTAACTGGACGAGCACCAGCATCCTTGTGGGAGGGAGGGGAGGTTTGGGGGTTGCTAGTGCAAGTCATATGGATTTGAATAAACCAGGAGAGTGAGAACCAAAGCAGCGGATCAGGAACTGAGCAGAAGGTAGAGGTGAATAGGACATCAGGCACGGCCAGTCTAATGACCATGTCGAGAGAAGGAATCAAATCACTCCAAAATGTGAGTTGGGAGTTTTAATAAATCATCAAGATTAGGCGCATGTTTATCAAGGATTAATAAATAAGGATGGAGAGTGTGTGAGGTGTGTGAGATCAGGAAGACAGTACACAAGCAAATGATAAAGTGGAAAGAGGTTGGGGTGGGGAATTCTGTGAGAAACAACTGGCAGAAAAAAAACACAGGAAATCTTGCTATTTGTCAAAGGGAATACCTGGGAAATAATTTATTATGCTTCAGAGAAATAACATCCTTATTGCTAGAGGTCTTTATTATAATGGAGGAAAAACTGTGTTCAAATTATGGCTGTAACTATAATAATTGTGGCAAACAGTTAGAATATTATCAATGCTGTTGTTGGACAATGCTTCCACAGAGCATGTGAATTACCCTGGATGTTCTCAGAGATGGCTGGGCTGACTTTGGTTGAGTCAGTGCTGCAGCTGCATGAAATGATGCTGCTTTGTAATATAGCTACTTACTGAGTACAGTGAAAGGAACAAAGCAACAACTGCCATTGCTTATTGTTTAAGAATATACCAGGGTGTTCATGGCTGCCACTGCAAAGAATCATGCAATGAAAAACAGGCCTATCACGTCTGTGCCTGCAAGTGCATATCCAAAGGCTTTTTAAACGTTTGTGAGGTTACCTGCCTCAACCACTCTCCTAGACAACGCATTCCAAATTCATACTACCCTCTCAGTTCTGAACACATTCCACAAATCCTCTCACAAACCCCTCCCTTTCTCTTTAAAAGTGAGTCCCTTTGTTTTTGATCATTTGAGGAAGGAAAACAGCTTCTGTATGTCCATTCTCCCCATACCCCTTATGCTCTTGTACACCTGTACCAGGTTCCCTCGTCAACCTTCACTGCTGCAAAGAAAAAAAACAAGCAAATTTAGCCGTCCTCTGTCATATTTACTTTTGAGTACTCACTTGTCTTGTTACTTCTGACTTGCATCTTCCAAATTTATCGGTGTTAAATTTCATCAGGCCATTGATCTGGCTATTTGAATAATTTGGTTATGTCCTCCTGTAGCCTAACACTTTCCTCCTGACTGTGATCCACCCAGCTCATCTCTGTGTCATCCACAACATTGATCATCATTCCACTGATCCCCACTTCCATATTCTCACAATCGTCATTTCTGAATATCACAAACAACCCGTGATTTCCTTCCTGTTCTCCAAATGTTATTCAGAGGATGATTTGACAATTCCAGTTTCTTGTTTTCCCTATTTTGGTGAATTTATGAGTGATGTAATTAACACATCTTATGAGGGAGCCACAAATAGCATTTTCGTCACAGAGTTGAATTCACCTTTTACACTCTGCCTCTCTGCATGTTTTATTTATAAACCTTGTAATAATTTAGGATAAACCAGGGATTGGCACCTCGCGCTGGAACATTAGCATTTTGTGTGACACTGTTCTTTGTAACATTCCCTGCAATAGCCAGAGCTGAAGTAATTTTTCATCTGCAGGATGGACGTGGACTCATTCATCGTTTGTTTCAATCAGCGAGGGTGATGGGGATAAATATTCAATTAAATTCGATGTTAGGAGCAAACTGCAAAATATCAAACCATCGTCTCATATCCACCTTGAATTGGAAGTAAACACATACTGGAAAATAATCAAAAATAGTGAAACACCACAGTAGGGGAGAAAGAAAAATGTCGTCTGCACTTGATCGAGATATGGAAATATATTGCACATGTACAACCTGAACAAGGACCAAGCGATGGAAGAGAGAGTACAAGAAATACTTTCTTAATTTTGAATGGAATCCAGACCCCGATGTTCTTGAACAGTGATAGTTTCTCATCCAATCTCACCATCCAGTCCCTTCTGCATATAAACCAACATTTTCCATATTACCATCAGTTGTGAGGAAGGGGCACTGGACATGCAACGTTAACTCTGATTTCTCTGCACAGATGCTGCCAGACCTGCTGAGCATTTACAGCAACCTTTGTTTTGTTGAACATTTTCATCGCAAGTTCTCACAATACAATATATCATCGATATTTAGAGCCCTGTCAAACAGAAGAATTTGGACAATGTGGTCCTTTCTTGTTTCTATTACAGTTGGTGTGTCTGTGACACCTGAATTACAGTCTAAATCTGTTTCTTATTTAAGATAGAAAGGAACAAAAAATTCTGAACATCTTGTAAATCTCTGGAAATCTATTTTAAAAAAAAATACATTTTAGAGGTAGCTGAACTCCATGAAATAATCGGGATAGATTTTTGATGATGGAACGCTCTGTGTCCTTCATTGAACAAGCTTGTCTCCCCACCCTCCAAAAGCTTTCAATGCATAACATAGAATTATTACAGCAAAGGTGATGAAAACTCAGTCTATTGTCTCTTCCAGTTTGGAATGAACGATATCTCTACTATTATTCTCCTGTATTGTCCCCATAGCCCTGCACATTTTGTTATTAGTATCTGTTTTTAATTGTAAGCATCCTGCAAGATATGAACAATATGAGCAATCTCAAACAAAAACAGACTTTCTAGGGAAAGCTCAGCAGGTCTGGCAGTATCTGTGAAGAGAAATCAATGTTAATGCTTCAGGTGCGGTGACCCTACTCAATCTGTATTCCCAATGATTAAATGGTGTGTATATAAAATATAAAATAGCCTTGTTGTGAACTATATTTAATTCTATCTGACGTTAAGAGTGATGATGACTGGGGAATATCATTGTACTCCCCATGCAGTCTTCACAGCCCTATATCCCATCCAAACGTGACTCATTAATTCAAAAGTCTTAAAGAATAAGTTCAATTTTGGTTTTGGACTGAGGGGAAAAATTGTAAAAATTATTGCTTTACAGCAAATAAAACTGCATTAAGATGTTTGTCAATTTGTATAAATTAATTACTGAAGCATATTATGAATGGAAGGTCCAACGTTTCTTTATTAGATCAGGGAGAGGAACATTCAGAGAAGTCCACACATCCTGTCTATGTGCAGAGCAACTGTGCCCAGTGACAGTGTGTTGGCTGGCGTTTGTTCCCGTGGAGAAGAGATCAGCACAGTAACAAGTCCTGATTGTGTTTCTTTTTTTTTGGAGGGGTGGAAATTCGGGGTAAGATGGTTACAGCATTGCAAACGTACAATAGGGCAGAGTCATCTAGCCTGCGATAAGAAAGCATCCATCATTCCCCCTCACAACTGACTTCAATAGAGCAATAAGTGATGGGAGATGTGACCAATAGCGAGCAATGCCAGTATCCAGTACAGTACAGTTATATTGTGAACTGAAAGTGCTGTATTGAAAGCTAGAACTTTTTGCTCAATGACTGGGATTTATGTCAGTCTCCATGCATTGTAACTGTGTCACTGGAGCGTTTCCCTGTCCTATTGGTGAGGGGCTTCACTCTGCGCTATCCCAGTGTAGGAGCAGATGCATCAGCTCCAATAATAACAAAGATCAGCAGCTGCACAGACGTGGGGAGAACAGATCTGAATCTGAGAATAATGGACTGGATAATTACATCAATGGAGAGGAGGCTTTCCTTGGGTCTTTTCAACATTTTTCTCTATTGGGAATTTCTACCATATCGCATATTAGCGGTACTGATTATTATTTTGGGCGGGGTGGAGGGTGTGTTACTAACCTATTCTCGCTATTGTTGGTGTTTTATACCTCTGTCCATTCATTAATCCCATAAACAATTTTGAACTTAATTGCAATTTCTGTTATCTTTATTTGTCAAAGAAAGAAACTATTATCTTCAATTCAAATTGCAGTCTCCATTCATCTGAAATGCAGACCACTCCCTTACAAACATCTGAGAACAAAACTGTGGGCAACCTCAAGAACCCTTTTGGCCCTGAATTGATTTATGTCTCGTGTTATCTCTGTCACGAACCTTGTCCACTACCAGCTCATAATATTCCCAATTTCCATCTCTGCGTCAGTGCTGTGTCTGAACAAACCATTGTCTGAACGTTGGTAAAATTCAGACTTTATATTTCAAGCTCTCTCCTGGCCACTTTTCCAGTTGCAAGTATTTCAATCACAAAATTGTTCTTGTCTCGGACGTTACTTCATGATTAGGAAAATGTGTCAGAGTAGGAATGTCGTTGGATGTAATTCGGTAGCAAAGCTTATTAAACGAAAAACATTGTTTCAAACCACTTGTTTCAAGTCCTACCACAGCTGATGGCAGAACTTCAATAAAAATGATAGGAATTCGAATAAAGTGCATTTCACGAAAAACAACTATAAAATCCAGATTTTGTCTGAAAATCTTGCTGTTTCACTAATGACCTTTAAGAAATCTAATGTTACTACCAGATCTGGGTTAAGTGTGACTTCAGACCCATATTAATGTGCTTGACTTTATATTGGCTTGTGGAATGGCCTCACAGTCAGGGCAATTAGTGATGATTAACAAATGCTGCCCTTGGCAGAGATGCCGACTTCCCATGGAATAACAAATTTGAAGATTAAACCAAATAAAAAAAGATGCTGGAGATCTGAAATTGCATAAGAAATGCAAAGCAAAGAACAGAAAATGCTGGGAGCTTTTCTGAACTGAAAACAGTTGGAAAATAGTGTCAATAATGCTGGTGATAGGGAAGTCTGCTTTGAAAGGGAGGAGGAGTGAGCTAAATCGATAGAGAAAGAGAGTGATAGAAGGAAAAGAGCAAACAACAGGAATGATGATCAGCTGGGATGGAAATAAAATGTGAGATTCACCTCATTTATTTTTTAACTTTTCCCATCTTCCTGAATACTATGCCCATGCCGGTATATGTATCCCCCGCTTTTCAAAAATTCGCTTTTTGCCACTTCCCTTTCCGGAAAACCTCCATTACCTCCTGTTTTCGTTGACCAAAAGAAATCCGAAGAGGTTTTCACTTTTACCAAGAAAGATAATTTTTTGCTAACATAAATTAATGCTACTTCACTTTACGCCATATCAGCTTATGAAATGTTTTGTAGGAATACTCTGCCTTCAGATACTCAGGGAAACCATATCATGGTTTAAGATCATGTTTAAAGCGATTTGATCTCAACTGTCTGTCTTCCCTGAGTGTCGTCATGTTCTTATATTTATTAATGGGATATAGGTATCGCTGGCTGGGCCAGCATTAGTTCACTTATTTGATTGCCCTTGAGAAGACCTTGAGCCTCAACGGCACTTAGACAGAGTGAGGCACACAAGGTGACAGCTGCACAGGAGGGGTGCAAAGCAAGAGCGACTTTCGCAAGATTAATATTATTTGAAAAGTTAGAGATTTCAATTCGTCATTGTAATTACGGTGGGGAAGAAGGTGTTCCTGAGTATGCTGGTCCATGTTTTCAAGCCTCTGTATTTCCTCCCTTTTGGAAGAGGTTGTAGGAGATCATTACAGGTTTTGGAGAGAGATCAAATATCAGCCTTTCGCTGACAATGAGAAGTCTAAATGGATTGAAGATTGTCTTCCATGATAGTCTGGGCTGTGGACACAACCGTCTGTAGTTTGTAATGGTCATGGGAAGAGCAGTTACCGTCACACTATTATGCACATGAATAGCATGCTTTCAGTTGCCAGTATGCAGAGCACTGAGAGAAGGCAGTTCCAAAATATTTAGATGTAACAATTGGTTGTTAAATGGATATCCATGTTCTGGTTGCTGTTTTGACAAAAATTGAAATTTAACCAATAAATTTAAATTATGTCCAAGATACCAAAACGCAATTGAGTTTATTGTATTGCCAACATCCAACCAAAGAGCCATCACATGCTTCAAAAGAATAGGGACGCCATCACCATCACACGAGGGAGAAATAAACAGACACGTATAAGGAGAGAGAGAACACAGCGAGGGAAACAGAATGACTGTCAATAAAACAGAGAAAGGAAACAAAACAAGAAACAAACAGTCACATGGACAGGGAGAAGGGGAGGTAATAAGTTCAGGGAAAGAAACAGAAGACAGAGAAAATGAAAATACAAGGAAACAGACAGTGTGAGAGAAATAGTGAGATACAAAGCACACAGTCAGCTGAGGATGGGGAATGGGAGGTGCTGGGGGTGATGACCAGAGAGAGCTCGGAGTGAGCTGGGGGGAGGAAGATGATGATTTACTATGACCTGTACCAAGGTGTACAGGCAGATCATAGTAAGCAAGGGTGTGCAGAACGATGGCCATAAAACATGTCTGAGAGGCATGCAGGTTACGTTGTACAGGGCGTGCGTGAGGCGAGATCAACATGAACAAGATCAGCATTATCTGAGATAAGAGAGTACATTCATCAGTCTAATAACAGTCAGGAAGAAACTTTTAATGAACCAGCTGCTCTGTGTTTTCAAGTTTCCATATCTTTTAGCCTGATGGAAGAGGTTGTCGGACACCATTACTGGGGTGTGATTGGTCTTTGATAATGTTAGAACAAAACATTCCTGCACAGAAACAGGCCATTCGATGGTCCAAGCCTGCGCCGATCCAAATCTTCTATCTAAACCTGTCGCCTATTTTCTAAGGATCTGTATCCATTGGCTCTCTTCTCATTCATATATCTTTCCAGAAACATCTTAAATGGAACCACTGGTCACAGTTCACCATTTTTAGAAACTCCCTCCCCCTACTATTCACTGTGTCATGTTGCCCAGCCAGTTCTTTATCCATGTGACTTCACTTTCTCCATAGCCCGACCGTGGGGAAACATACCAAACGCCTTCCTGAAGTCCATGTACATGACATCTACAGTCTCTCCCTCATCAATCAACTTTGTCACTTCCTCAAAGAATTCTATTGAGTTGGTAAGACATGACCTTCCCTGCTCAAAACCATGTTGTCTATCACTGATAAGACTACTTTCATCCAAATGAGAGTAGACCCTATCCCTCAGTATCTTCTCTAGCAGATTCCCTACCACTGACATCAGTCTCACTGGTCTATAATTGACTGGATTATCCCTACTACCTTTCTTAAACAAGGGGATTAACCATTGTCCACTCTTCCGGGACCTCAGCCGTGTTCAAGGATGCTCCAAAGATACCTGTTAATGCCTCAGCTATTTCCTGTCTCCCTTCCCTCAGATATCTGGGGTAGATGTTGGCAACCTTTCTGCGGCAACGAGCCATGTAAATGGAATCGATGGTTGGGATGTTAGAGTCCGTGTTGGTCAGAGCAGTGCACCCAACCTTGTGTAGTTTCTCACGGTCCTGAGTCGAGCAGTTGCCGTACCAGGCTGTTATGCACCGGGACAATACGCTGTCAATGCTGCATCTGTAGATGTAGCGCATGCCGAATTTCCTGTATCACCTCAGGAAGGAGAGGCATTGTTGAACCTTCCCGACCGTCGGTCCTATGTGAGACGTTCAGGACAGGTTGTGAGTTATCATCACTCCGAGGCACTTGATGCTCTCCACGCCCTCAAACGGTTGATGTAGATGGGGGATGGGGTGTGTTCCCCTCCTTTCTTCTTAAAGTCAGTGATCAGTCCTTTAAGTTTACCGGATTAGAGAGAGAGGTCATTATCAACAGATCATGCCACCAAACTCTCTATCGCCTTTCTAGATTCTGACGTGTTGTTGTTTAATCTCCGTACTGCGATAGTGATGTCATCAGCGAACTTGTAGCTGGCGTTGTTTGGAATTTGGAAACTCAGCCGTGGCTGTACTGGGAGTACGTGGGGGGCTGAGTACACAGCCGTGGTTGTACAGGGAGGACATTAGGGGACTGTGGAAACAACCGTGGGAGTACAGGGAGAACAGTGGTTGACTGAGGGCACAGCCGTGGATGTACAGGGAACACACTAAGGGGCTGAGGTCACAGCCGTGGGCGTAGCTGGAGTACCGTAAGGGACTGAGGGCACAGACGTGGGTGTGCATGGAATACAGTAAGGGGCTGAGGGCACAGACGTGGGTGTGCATGAAGGACAGTGGGGGGGGGGGGGGCCTGAGGACACAGCCGTGGGTGTACAGGACGTACAGTAAGGTGCTGATGGTCCACTGTGTCTTATGGACGCTCAGTCTTGAGTTGCTAGATCTCTTCTAAGTCTGTATCATTTAGCATGGTGATAGTGCCACACAAAACAAAAGAGTTTTTTTTTAATGTCACCATGAGACAATTACCGATACTGTCACGGACAGATATATCCGCAGTTGGTGGATTGGTAAGTATGAGGTCATATATGGTTTTTTTTCTTCTTGTTCTTTCCCTCACCACCTGGTGCAGTCCCAATCTAGTGGCTATGTCCTTTTTGGACCCGACCAGCCTGATCAGTAGTAGTGCTGCCAACCCATTCTTGGTGGTCGACTTTGAAATGTCCCAGTCAGAATACACTTTGAACCCTTGCCTCAGTCTTTCTCCAAGTTTTGTTTAACATAGAGGAGTTCTGATTCATATGAGGAACGACGTTACGTGGTAATCAGTAAGAGACATCGTTGTCCATGTTTAATCAGAAGCCATGGGACTTCATTGACTCTGGAGTCAATTTTGGTGACTCCCAGGGCAAAACCTACCAACTGTACCTCACTGAGCTGCCCCTCTGCTGGATCGTTCCTGCCTTTGGGGCAGGACATATCCAGGGATGGTGATGATCGTGTCTGGGTTATTTGTGTCAGGTATGATTCCATGATTATGACTATGTCGGGCTGTTGCTTGAATAGTCTGTAAGGCAGTTGTCCCAGTTTTGGCATGACCCATTAGATGATAGTAAGGAAGACTTTGGAGATTCTACAGTGATGTTTCTAATGTTGAATTTTCCGGTGTCGGGTTTGACGCCAGGTGGCCCAGCCGGTTTCATTTCTTTGAAACTTTGAACGATTGGTACAACTGAATGACTCACTGGACCATTTTCGGGGGCGATTGAGAATCAATGATATTGCTGTGGGTCTGGAGTTGCATGTCAGCCAGACCAGATGTGGATAGAAGATTCCTTCATTAAAAGATATTAGTGATCCAGATGGATTTTTCTGAAAAAAGGCAGTGATTTCATTCTCATAGGTAGATTCATAATTCCAGGGATATTGATCTGAATTTCCACCATCTGCAGTGGCGGGATTCGTATGTGGGTCCAATGAACAGGAGCTGATTTCTGGATTGATAATTTATCGATAACACCATCAAGCCTATTTGGAACCATATGATGTTCTCAACTGCCATTTCTTGTGTTGCCCTGTTTTTCATTAATTGGTTATGTTATTCTGTAATCTCATCCTTCATTATATCCTGATTGAAATACACAGTCATGAACGTCCTCTCGGCTGCTTGAATTTCATTTAATCCGTTTCTGCCCATCAGAAAATACCAGGAAGTAAGAATGGCTGACTGTGCACTGTACGTGTCACCGGACCAGCGTGTCTGTCCAGGCACGTAAAGTATTTAAAGCGGGTCAGAGAACCTCCGAATTATTAGAGCACAGATGGAGGCCATTCAGCCCATCGAGGAGTCACAAGCTCTCCAACTGAACAAACGGATATAGAGAGATTGTGTGGAGATAGATGATGTGTGAGAGAAATAAACAGAGAGAAAGAAAGTGAAAGGAGATAAACTGAGAGAGGATAGAAAGGGGAGTGACTGGCTGAGGGGAAAAGGTGTTAGATGATGGTGAAAATAGATATATCAAGACACCGCATTAGGGTATATAAATATGCACAGATAATAATTGAAGTTTTATTTAGAAATTCCTCTGGACGCCATGCCATGTGAGCACTGTGCTGATACTGGCTACCATCCCAGAGTATTTATTTCCAATAATATCACAGAATTTACTGACAGATGAATAGAACCCATTAGGCCAATAGATTGGTTCCATGCAGAAAGCAGAGTTTTAAAATAGACTGTGCCAAGAGCAGCAGGAAATGATGACACCTCCCCCCTCCAAACTGTGTGAGAGACCACACAGTTTGAGAGGCCAGAGAATCACAGTGAGGGGGATCACTGACAGAGGGGAAATCAAAACCTCAGCTGTGGGTGAAATAATTATTGATAAAGTTTGAACACCACTTACCTAGTTTTGTAATGTACATTTCAATTTATATAGCACAGTATCAGGAGTGCATTTTAACAACCTTATCTCTTTGTACTTTGCATATATTGGTATGTGCAGAAAATCAGTTTGTTTCTGAATTTTATATTGCGTGAAAAGCACAGTATCAGGAGTGCATTTTGACAACCTTATCTCTTTGTACTTTGCATACACTGGTATGTGCAGAAAATCATTTTGTTTCTGGATTTTACGTTGCATGAATGCATTTCATTAATATTGTCTCTGCCAGTTCCTCATTGTAAATGTATCCTGGAATCTGTTCTTCATATGAGTTATAAAGCGTAACGTTCCAATACTGGTGACTGGAGAACATCACTGTCTCTCCACCCACTCGAAGCCACCATGTCACCCAATCCTCTCCATCTTCTGTCTTTCCCCAATGTGATAATCACAATGTAAGTGAAGTCCATTAAATGACACTTCATCACAGTTCGTTAACATGGATACCATCAACAACATGACCCACACCTGCCCTCTCTGATTCTGGAATAACAATCTGAATTATGTTTGTCACGTACAATTCTCTGTTAACATATCCTTGCCATTTGTTTGTTATAAACTACGTTGCCTTAGGCACATTTTGCCATCGGGTCATGGACGAACGATGTTCTGTCAATATTTTACAGATATTGCAATGGCTGATCTGTAGTTACAGATGTATTTCTCTATTTATGAACAGAGAAGCATTTAATGTTCCGTTAAACACTATTTCTTCCATTACTCCCATAGCCAAGGCAAACTGAATAATGACACACAATCAATCTACCATCTTCAACATTCCTTCCTTCAGTCACACTCACATATCATATCCAGAATGCACAAACGTTCAAAGTTATTTTGAAGTTTAATAAAACAGTATTGAATTCAAATCGGTTAACTGGAGCATTTTGTTCAGCGATTGTGATTATGTCAGTCTCCTTGGATCCTAAGCGTCCCTAGAGAGTTTGTCTCTTCTATCAATAAAGGAATGCTTTCAGGGTTTTAACCCATAGTATGAGCGGGAGCATCACCCACACCAGTAACAGGGATCAGCAGCTCCAGAGAGAGGTGGAGGAGAGATCAGTCTGTGAGAACATTAGACTGCAATTTTCCAACAATGGGCAGGAGTTTATCTTATGGTATTTACTGGCTTTCCCAGCCTTGGATGTCATTAGCATATCGGATTGAAGATGTACTGCTGGTTATTCAAGATGGTTACTCTCCTATTCTTGCTATAGTTGGTATTCCTGGTAAGTCACTCAGTCTGTCGATTGGACTGCATTGATACTGACGATATGTAAATTTTGGAAAGGTGCAAGTCAGCTTTTTCAGTTCCAATCAAAGCTTCCATTCCTTGGAAATAATAACTAGCAAATTATTATTGACAAATACCTCCCCAAATTGAGGGGGTGGAACACACTGTTCTCAACCATCGTGATTCATTTTCTCCTGCAAAGTTTACATCTCCATATCCTCCCCACATGCCAATCCTGTCCAGAACAAACGTCTCAGTCTCCTCCTCTGCCTCAGTGCAACTCCTGAATAAACCATTGCGCCTTTGTTAATTCTGGATACATGTTTCAAGTCCCTTCTTATCACGTGTCCATTGCAAAATAATTGAACTTGAGATGTGTAACTTGTTCTCTATACAGAATCTCAAAGATGGGAAGATAGTGTATGGTGGTCACATGATTGGCTCATAATCTAGATGCACAGAATAAATATCTGTTGATATCGGCTTGCCTGATGCATATTAAAGAAGGCAGTGGCTCATTCTTCCCTGGTCAGGTCTCTGTTTAAATGCAAATTTACAGCAGTTTGTTTTACTATTTACTGTCCTGTGGAACAGCTGAACCAGCCACTCAGTTCAAGATCGGTACAACATGCTGGCCTGACCAGGGCTGCACACATCCGTGATGGAAGAACAAAAGTGAAGGCAAATCCCTTCCTTTGCCTATTTCCCATAAGCCAACAGTTGATTTCCATTCAAGTAGATGACCATTCACTGTTTTAGGTGCATTCTTTGTCATTGACTCTCTCCCCGAGTGTGATATCCATCTAGATAGGCACCTCTAGTGCTGGCTTTATTGATGCTGACCTACAGATGTAAGGATGTTTTACATTCCACATCAGTGGCAATGGATTGTAAATGAATGGTTTCCTTTGTCACATGAAGGAAATGGAGCTAGCTAAGTGAGGGAAAGAATTTATTGCGACCAAACCTCAGAGTGTTGTTGAGGCAGTATTTGGGGCATTGTGGACAGATTTTCTCTCCTTTATAAGGAGTGATCTCCTTACCACAGAGAGAGTGAACAGGAGTTCCACTAGATTAATCTCTGGCATAATGGCATCATAAGGAGTGAGTAATGTTTGATCTGGAGTGCTTTCAGAGAATAAGAGGTGATTGCATTGAACACTGAGGGGGGAGGGGCAATCACTCCTTATTTTCTAAACAGATAATGAGAAGGTGATAAATTCCATGTCTGCTGTTTCACTCAGGATGCATGGTTCTGGATAATTTTAGTGCCTCTGAGGACGTTACGCCTACTCATCCCAACCTCCACTCCCCAAGGTGACTGCGAGAGACAGAGAGATCCAGGTTTTGAATAAACTATCACCACATTAATATAGTGCAGTTGGTGTGTGATCCTGCACTGAATGTCATATTATCCACCACACTGACAGCAGCCACAATACCTTCATTCTAAAACAGTTAATTATTCCCACCAGCTTCTGACATTCATGAAGAACATGAATCCATCTACTCAGAGACGTCTATAAGACACAGGAGCAGAAATTAGGCCAGTTAGCATGTCAAGTCTGCCCATCATTCAATCATCGCTGATAGGTTTCGCAAATCGATTCTCCAGCCTTCTCCTCGTAATTTTTCATCCCCTGGATAATCAAGAACCTATGTAAAGCCGTCTCTAATTGGCTTAATGACCAGGCCCCCATTGCCTTCTGTGGCAATAAATTTTAAAGATTCGACATTCTCTGGTTAAATACATTTCTTCTTATCACTGTTCTAAAAGGTGTTCCCTTTCATCTAAATCTCTGCCCTCGAGCTCTCGTTCAATGGAAACATCTTACCAACATCAAATCTGTCCAGATAATTCAGTACTCTGTGCTTCCATTACATTCCGTCTCATCCTTCTAAACTTTACCAAGGATAGACCCAGAGCCCACAAACATTCCTCATGCGATAATCTTTTCATTCCTATGACCATTCTCGTGAAATATTCTGCACATGCTCCAGGGCCACAACATCCTTCCTGAGATATGGGGCTTAAAAATTCGCACAATACTCCAAATGTGGTCTGAGCAGAGACTTATACAACCTGTTTTCTGTTCAATTCCTCTCGTAATAAATGCCATCAAAATAACTGCAATTGCCCTCCTGACTACTGCCTCAACCTGCAAGCTTACCTTGAGAGAACCCTGCACTCGACCTCCCAATTCCCTTTGCACTTCAGATTTCTGAATTTTCTCCTCATTTAAAAAATAGACCATGCCTCTATTCTTCATGCCAAAGTGCATGACCACACACTTTTCAACGTTGTAATGCATCTGCCAATCTCCTTCTTCAACCTCTCCGCCTCTTCAATACGACCAGTCCATCTACCTATCTATGTATCGTCTGCAAACGTAGCCAGAGTACACTCAGTTCCATCATCTAGATTGTTAACGTAACAAGTAAAAAGTTACGATTCCAACATTGAGTCTTGTAGAACATCACTTGTCAGCGACTGCCATCCTGAGAAGGACTATTTTATCCCCACTATCTGCTTTCTGCCAGACAGACAAACTTCCATTTATGCCGCTACCTTACCTCTAACACCACGGGTGCTTATCATACTCATCCATCTCCTGTGTGACATCTTGTCAAAGGCCTTCTTGAAATCCGGGTGGATAACATCCAGTGGTTATGCTTGGTCAAGCCTGCTCATTTCCTCTTCAAATAATTCCAACAGATTTGTCAGGCATGACCTTCCCTTGATGAAGTGATTTTGTCCCATTTTACCAAACACTTCCAAGGATTCAGAAATCTCATCCTTCGCAATGGATTCCAGGATCACACCCACGACCGAAGTTAAGCCATTAATTGTGGATATGTTTTGCCTTTTTCCTCACTCCCTTGTTACAATGGGGTGCCACGTTAGTGGGTGCCCAGTGCTCTGGGATCGTTCCTTACTCTAGTGATTCCTGAAAGATCATCGCTATCCCCCCACACCTTCTTCAGCTATCTTCCTTATATCTCTGGGATGTACTCCATCCGGTCCAGGATAATTAACCACCTGCTGGTCATTCAGTTATTCGAGCACGCTCTCCACGGTGGTGGCCAGCATACTTTGCTCTGGCCCCTCACTATCTTGAATGTTAAGGTATTACTCGTATCTTCCACCATGACCAAATTTTTCAGTTCCTCGGTCTATTCTTGTTCACCACTACTACCTCTGCAGTATAATTTTCCAGCAGTCCAATGTCTACTTTTGCCTCTCTTTTGGACTTTATATATTGAAAGAAGGTCTTACAGACTTCCTTTATGTTAGTGGCTACCTTACCCCCATATTTAATAATCTCCCTCCTTATTTTATTTTGTTTGCTCTCTGTTTTATCTTTGTAAGCTTCCCAAACCTCTGGTTCCCCAAACAGCCTCTCGCCACATTATATGCGTTCTCATTTGCTTCTATGCAGTCCCTGACTTCCCTAGTCAGCTATGGTTGCTTCATCCTCCCTCTATCATGCCTCTTTTTCCACAGGATAAATCTCTGATGCATCCTGAATTACTCCAAAAATCTCCAGTCATTGCTGCTCCACTGTCTTTCCTTCTGGGACTGTATCCCAATTAATTCTACCCAGCTCCTCTCTCATGCCTCTGTAATTGCCTTTATTAAGCTTTAATTCCATTACCTCTGATTCTAACTTCTCCATCTGAAATTGCAGAGTAAGTTCAATCTTATTATGATTACTGCCTCCTATGATTTCCTTCATCCAAAGCTCCCCTCATCTCGTCTGCCTGTACAAGCTGCTCCAAAAATCCATCTCATAGACATTCCACAAATTCCTTTTCCTGCAAACCACTATCAAACTGAATTCCCAGTCCACCTGCATAATGAAATCCCACATGATCACTGTAACGTTGCCTTTCCTACAGATCTTTCTATCTCCTGTGTATCTTGCACCCCAGCTGCTGATTACTGTTTGGCGGCCTGTACATAACTGCAACAGCATTTTTTCAGCTTTTTGATTTGCCAGTTCTACCGACACAGATTCTACACCATCTGAGATTACTTCATTTCTTCTAATTGATTCAAATTCCATTTCTTACGAATGAGACAAATCTGTCTCTCTGCCCACATGCCTATCATTTCGATAGGATGAATACCCTTGAATACTCAGCTCCCACTCCTGATCCTCGTGCAGTGATGTCACTGTGATGCCCTCCACGTCATACATGCTAATTTCTGTATGAGTCACAAGCTTATTTACATTATTTCTTCCTTGCTTTCCGATATAACAGTTCAGTTCTGTATTTATCGTCCCTCTTCCCATTGTCATTTCCTTGTCCAGCCGTTCGTACTTACACGAACCCTGGCCACTGACTCATTCCCCTCCCACTCCAAGTTCTTCTGCACCCCAGATGACATATCCCAAATCGAAGCACCAGGTAGACAGCACAACCTTCAGGACTCTCAATCCTGGTCAGAGAGAATATTCAAAGTTTGTGAGAAGATTTGTATCACTTGTGCTCGTTGTTGTGGTTCTGTTCGCCGAGCTGGGAATTTGTGTTGCAGACGTTTCGTCCCCTGTTTAGGTGACATCCTCAGTGCTTGGGAGCCTCGTGTGAAGCGCTTCTCTGATCTTTCCTCCGGCATTTTTAGTGGTTTGAATCTGCCGCTTCCGGTTGTCAGTTCCAGCTGTCCGTTGCAATGGCTGGTATATTGGGTCCAGGTCGATGTGCTTATTGATTGAATCTGTGCATGAGTGCCAGGCATCTAGGAATTCCATGCATCTAAATCTCTGGACTCATAGCAGAAGCAGTAATGTAAAGATTAGAACAAACAGTCATACCGCAAATACAACCCGAACTCTGGGACAGATATGTGGATGACACCTTTGTAATCATTAAAAACACAGAAATAGAGAACACACAGCGGATCATCAACGTCACACCCACAGGAATCCGATTCACTAGAGAGGAAGAAAAGGACAACCAACTCCCATTCCTAGACGTGATGGTACAGAGAACACCGAACGGAGAATTCACCACAAATGGATACAGGAAAGCCACACACACAGACCAAGTTCTGAACTACGAAAGCAACCACCCCAACACACACAAAAGAAGTTGCATCAAGACACTATTCAAAAAGGCCACAACATACTGCAGCACACCAGAACTGCAAAAAGAGGAAGAAGAACACCTATACATTGTATTCGCCAAAAACGGATACCCCCGCAATTTCATCAACAGATGCCTAAGGGAAAGACAACGGAACGAGGACATGCTGCAACCCAAAGGACTCGCCACACTACCATACCTCAAGAGCATTTCTGAACTGACAGCCAGACTACTGTGACCAATAGGACTCATAACAGCACACAATCCAACTGCCACTCTCAGACAACAACTTACCAGAACGAAGGACCCGATACCCAACATGAGCAAAACCAATGTAGTGTACAAAATCCCATGCAAGGACTGCACAGAGGACAAACAGGAAGACAGCTAACGATTCGCATCCATGAACACCAACTAGCCACGAAACGATACGACCAGCTATCCTTAGTAGCCACACCCGCAGATGACAAGCAACGTGAGTTCGACTGGGACAACACTATTATTATAGGACAAGCCAAACAGAGAACAGCCAGGGAATTCCTTGAGGCATGGCACTCATCCACAGATTCAATCAATAAGCACATCGATCTGGACCCAATATACCAGCCATTGCAACGGACAGCTGGAACTGACAACCGGAAGCGGCAGATTCAAACCACTATAAATGCCGGAGGAAAGATCATAGAAGCGCTTCACACGAGGCTCCCAAGCACTGAGGATGTCACCTAGACAGGGGACGAAACGTCTGCAACACAAATTCCGAGCTCGGCGAACAGAACCACAACAACGAGCACCCGAGCTACAAATCTTCTCAAAGATTTGCGTTTCCCTATTCAGATGTAACCTCATCTGCTGATTGTCTCTATTATTTTCTGTTTGTATTTCAGATTTCATTATGTTTAGTGTTTTGGTTTATTTGATGAGCTAAGAGGTAGAACTTGATTATATTTGCCCAGTATGGTTTGAACTGATGTGTCGGTCACATTTGTGTTACATCGGAGGCTGAGTCTTCTTTAAGTTCCAAGGAAACAATGTTTTGTTAAAATCCATCTAATATGGGAATCTCAGGAATTCGATTTTACTTGAAAAGGCATTTTGCAGGCAACTGCACTTCATGAAACAACAAGAATAGATTATTGATGATGCCACAATATATGGTCTTCACTGAACAGGATTGCCTCCTCAGACTCCGAATGCCTTTAATACATATCAGATAATAATTACAGCAAAACGCATTGGTCCTTCAGCCAACTACCTCTGCATTGGCACAGAGTGAGTTATATATCTGCTGTAATTATCCTGTAATCTCGCTGTACCCCGACACATCTGCCTGTTTTAATTCTGAATATCCTGTGCAGACATGAACAATCTTATCAACCTGTTAACCTGCGATGAAAAAGTGTGTCTGTTAAAATACATTGCCTGAATCTCATTTACAATTTTCCTGTTCTATTCAAACTATCAATTGACATTCCATCTCCCAAATGTAATCTGCCTCCTTGATCTGCATTATATTTCATTCCATCTGTCAGAAAGAGTGATGTTTGAATACTGGTGACTGGAGGATATCATTGTACTCCTCCCCAGTCTCCAATTACAAACCCCCGTTCCTATGTTTGTCCAAGGCAATGTCAAATTCATTCTGTCTCTGATCCCTTAATAAGTCATGTTTTAATAAACAAGATGATTGTACATGTCACATTTAGCTTTGGTCTAAATTCAAAGAATGCAAATATTGCTGATTTAAAGGTTTTTTTTTCAAAAGCTGAAGCAAATTTTGTGGTGAAATTACAAAGTTGCCTTATTAAATCAGTGAAAGAAACATTCAGTCAAATCCATACTTCTTGCACATGATCGGGTAATTAAGCCCAGTGACAATCTGTTGGCTGGCGTTTGATCCGAATGATCAGCAGAGGAACAACCTCTTGACTGCTGTTTTTGTGGAGGGCTGTCGGATGTGGCATTGTATATGAACAACATAACAGAATCATGAACAAAAATGAAACGTCCATCATTCTCCCTCCTCACTGACTTCACAAGAACAGTTGGTATTGGGAGAGAAGACCAATAGAAGCAATACCAACATCCTATCCAGTCCAATTATTGTTGTGAACTGGAAGTGTGTATTGGAAAGGGGTTAACTGGAAATGTGTATTCAGTGACTGTGATTATTGTAAATCTCCATGCAATCTAATTGTGTAACTGGAGGCTTTCCCTCGACTATTAGTAAGGGCTTCTTTCGATGCATTATCCCATTGTTTCTGCAACTGCATCACATCTACCACTAACTGCAGCTGCAGAGACAGGGAAAGGAGAGATCAGAATCTGAGAACAATGGACTGGAATGTTCCAACAATGGATCAGAATCTGAGAACAATGCACTCGAACGTTCCAACATTGGACAGGAGTTTATCCTTGGGGCTTAACTTTCTTTCCTGGTCTTTATTATCTTTTCGGATAGAAGGTGTACTGCTGATTATTCAGGCGGGTTACTATCCCATCCTCGTTGTTGTTGGTGTTCCTGGTAAGTCTCTTTATGTCTATCCATTTATTCATTCCCTAAACCATGTTGAACTCCATTGCTATTTCTGTTGTCTATGTTTGACAAGGACAGAATCTTTTAACTTCAGTTTCAATTGAAAACTACATTCATTATCCACAAATGTCAGACCCCTGCCTCACACGCATCTGATACCGAGACTGCTCACAATGTCGAGGCCCCTTTTTGCCCTGAACCAGTTTATGTCTTGGTATTGTGTCCATCATCAAACCTGTCCATTGCCAGCTCCATCATATCACCAGACTCCACCCAGCAGTTCAGTACTGTTGCTGAATCAACAATTATCTAAGCCTTGGTAAAATTCAGATTTTACTGTTGCAACTCTCTTCTAGTCATGCTTCCAGCTGCAAATATTTTCAGAACAAACTTGCTTTTTGCCACTAAAGTAAATCCATGATATGGACACTGTGCCAGAGTATTAATGACACTGGAAGGGAAATTCAGAGACTCAAGCCAATTATCTGAAGACATTCATTCATATCAAACAACAACTTATAACAGACCTTAAATTGAAATGACTAGAACTGGAAAAAAAATTGAATTTCAATAATAACAACCATAAGTCCCTAAGGATTTTGTCTAAAACCCGAGCTGTTTCGCTGATATCGTTTGGGAAAGAAATCGAACATTCTTATCTGGCTTGGGTTAAGTGTGCCTTCAGACTCACAACATTGTGCTTGGCTCTATTCTGCCTTGTGAGAAAGTGAGGGCTGCAGATGCTGGAGATCAGAGCTGAAAATGTGTTGCTGGAAAAGCGCAGCAGGTCAGGCAGCATCCAAGGAACAGGAGAATCGACGTTACGGGCATTAGCCCTGAAGAAGGGCTTATGCCCGAAACGTCGATTCTCCTGTTCCTTGGATGCTGCCTGACCTGCTGCACTTTTCCAGCAACATATTTTCAGCTCTATTCTGCCTTGTGGAATGGCCTCACCGTCAAGGTCAATCAGTGATGGTCATGAAATGCTGTCCTTCCCAGTGATGCCGACATTCCCATGGAATTAAAAAAAAAGAGTTAAATCAAACAAAGGAAGATACTGCCATTTGGAAACAAAAAAGAAGTAGTGGGGTAAAGGATGATATTTGCCTGCCTGTGTCAAGAGAAAAAAATGAGTTCGCATTTCAAGTCCACTGACAATACGTGAGAACTGAAACTGAAAGATTGTGATTATTTTAGGGACGGATTTGTTTGTTGTCAAGGGGACAAGGACTGAGTCGAACAGAAGGAGAGTGGGTGGGGTGGAGAGGGAGAGAAAGAGAAGCAAAGAAAGGGATTGTTGATCGGCTGGGATGGAAATAAAATATACCATGAATCTTATTTGTTTTTCGCCTATTCCTATACTCTTGAAAATCATTCCAAGTGCCTGTTTAAACTGAGTTATGTCCCCTCAGTCTCTTCCCAGAGTGTGTTCATCTCCTTATATTCACTAATGGGACATGGGTATCGCTGACTGAACCAGCATTTATTTCCCCTGCCAATTGCCCTTGAGAAGATGCTGCTGAACTGCCTTCTTGACCAACTGCAGGTGCCTCGGCCCATTCAGTTTCATTTCTCTGAGACTTTGTAGTGATTGATACAGCTGATTAGTTGACTTGGCCATTTCGAAGGGCAGCTGAGAGTCAACCCTGTTGCTGAGAGTCTGGAGTCAGATATAGGTCAGAACAGGTGACGGTGGTAAATTTCCTTCCCTGAAGGACATTCGGGAGCCAGATGGGTTTTCCTGACAACAAACGATGGTTTCATAGTTTCATTTGATTCATAATTCCACATATTTGATTGAATTCAAATTCCAACATCTGCCCTTGGCTGGATCAAATCTAGGGTCTTGGGTCTTCCCTGGATCCTTGGATTAATAGACCACTGGCTGGACCATCGCCTCCCCGTGTTCTCTAATCACCTCCCCATGCAATAGTGGCACTGCTGTCATCGTGACTGAGGTACAGAAAATGGTGCAATTCTACTTCTATGGAGACTGGAATTGCAAATATTTCAGGTCAGTGGGACTGTGAAAAGATGTAACGGTTCATCAGCAACCAACAACAAATCTGACAATGAAGGCATTTTCAACACATAGTGGGTGTGCCATGTATACATGTATTTGACCTGCTCCTGTCACTGGAACATCAGTGAAGGTTCTGTAAATGGTTTACTCAGGTTTGTGTACAAGCTGCTGCATTCATTCAGGGAGAGCTGAGGGTCTGGTGAACCCACTATGATCAAGGTGTGGGCAGGGCATTCAGTCTATCGGGGTCTTCAACACGGCTAACAAATGGAGCAGAGACTGCAGAGAAGGGAAGCTCTGTAAACAGTGGGGAGCAGGGCACCACAATCTCCTCTTTGGGATTTCCTGGATTATTTTTCAATGTTGAACCTATTCCAGGTGCAATGTGTGAAGCCGGTTTGTTTAGACAATGAGATGGCCACAGCGCTGTGTCATTTATTTCAGCAAAACCTATGGTCTCACATCAGGAGAGGGCTGTGCTGATACTTAACATGAAGTGAATTATTTTGATTCTGGAACTTTCTGTGCAAGAATTGGTGTCATATCCACCACGTGCCATCGTGCCATCGTGCCATCCTCTGAGGTATTCATTTGAACGTTCTCTGTCCCCAGAGGTTGGTTCAATCTCCACAGCGAAAGGAACAGAAAATCTTGCAGAAGTATTAGGGAACAGGGTGACTGGTGTAGATGAGGAAGTGCATGAAATTTGAATTATGAAAGAGCAATTACTTGAAAAACTGCTTGCATTGAAGTGTGGTAATTGCTGCACCAAATAAGTGATGAATTTCAAGGACTGCGGAGATGGGGCTGCAGATGGAGCGTGTTGGTCAGCTCTTTTGGGAGCCGATACAGAGATGATGGTCAATTGCCTCTTTTGATCAGTAAATTCCTTGATTCTATGAGGCATTTTCCAGACTACTGAGGGAAGTCAAAGTTCTTCAAATCCCTTTCGATTCTGTGAAATATCGTGGACAGTAGTGAGTAGATACTATGGCTGCAAATATTTAATACTTGATGCAGAGGGAATTATTTGATGTCAGTTGGTAAAAGATATGAGCACGTTTTGTGAGGAAGGTGGTAACTGGATAATTGGAGAGCAATGATATGATTTAACAAAGCCAGCATACGTTCAGAAATAATCTTTAATACATCTGCTGGCCTTTGTAGAAGACGTTGTTTGTGACATCAACAAATGAGAACAGTGGGACTGGAATATTTCAATTTTCAGATGAATTTTGAAAACATGCGCACTGGTGAGTGAAGAAAGTTCGAGCCCAGGGATAAGAGGAGAATATACTATATGTATTAATTTACAAAATCGAAAGACTGCATGGTCACTTTAAGAAAGACGATGCAGGAACCATGGTTTCGATGTGTGGCTGAAGGAGCAGCGGGTATGTAGCTGGCAGTATTGCCAGTGCCCCAACTGCAATCTGGTCACCGATTGGCAGCGTATCATGGCAGTGCAGGGAGGGCTCCACAAACAGCAGCAGCGGGTGGAGGAAATGGCCCTGCTCTGGGGGACAGGCGCTAGAAACACCAGCCTCCTGACACGGGGCAAGCAACAAGCCTGTTCCCCAGCCCAGTGTTGGAGGGAGACACCTCTGTCTCGGATAGGTATGGACCCTCAAAGGGGCAGCAGGGTAAACGGGGCAGTGGCGACAGGAACAACAGTCCGTCTGCCCATGTAGTCCACACCTCTGACTCCGTTGATCATCGTCCTCGATACCTGAAGGTTTGAACTCGGTTTATTAAAGGTAACCCCCCACTCCTGACACCAACCTGTTTTAATGCAGAGGTTTAGCCCCTCTGCGAATTAAAACCAACACCCCAGGAAAGCTCGCCTCACCTCGTAATTTGGTTAAAAAAACTGAGGGAGTGAAAGCAAACTCCTGATTTCCACTGTTTAAAGAAAAATAACAATTTCCTTTCCCTAACTCTAACAGTGAACACTAAATAGCAAATCTGAGCCCACTTTTTCTTAACTCATCACTACTTGACTCCAACTCTTGAAATTCTCCTCCAATAACACAATTATTACCCATTAAAGTAACTTAATGGTGGTTTTTTTTCGACTGGGACAACACATCTATCCTGGGACAGGCTAAGAAAAGGCATGCCAGAGAATTCATAGAGGCCTGGCACTCCAACCACAGCGCCATAAACAAACACAGAGATCTAGATGCTATCTATCAACCCCTCAGGAAACGAACAGGAAAAGACATCACCACAAACCCCAGGAACCCCATCCAGGAAAAATATATAATTAGAAAGCAGGAGACAACAGCTTCACTTCACTTGGAGGTCGCCACTGATGATGTTACCTAACCAGGTAATGAAACGTCTGGACACCAAATCTACAACTCAGCGAGCAAACCCACACCCTACATGTTGACTATCCCTAATCAGTCTTTGCCTTTCCAAATAGATGTACATCCTGTCCCTCAGGATTCCCTCCAACAACTTGCCCACCTCCAAAGTCAGGCTCGCTGGTCTGTAGTTCCCTGGCTTGTCCTTATCACCCTTCTTAAACAGTGGCACCACGTTTGCCAACCTCCAGTGTTCCGACACCTCACCTCTGACTATCGGTGGTGTGGCACAGTGGATAGCACTGCTGCCTCACAGCGGCTTGAATTCCATTTGCTATTTCTCTGCCCATCTTTCCAATTTATCTATATTCTGCTCTACTCTCTGGCAGTCCTTTTCCCTATCTGCTACTCCACTGGGCAGCACAGTGGCACAGTGATTAGCACTGTTGCCTCACAGTGCCAGAGACCCGGTTCCATTCCCACCGTAGGCAACTGTCTGTGTGCAGTTTTCACTTCTCCCTGTGTCTGCGTAGGTTTCCTCCGGGTGCTCCAGTTCCTCCCAGAGTCCAAAAATGTGCAGGTTAGGTGAATTGGCCATGCTAATTTGCCCGTAGCGTTAGTTGAAGAGGTAAATGGAGGGGAATGGTACTGAGTGTGTTCCTTTTCGGAGGGTTGGCGTGGACTTGTTCGGCCGAAGGGCCTGTTTCCACACTGTATGTAATCTAATCTAATCTTGATGTCCTCTGCAAACTTGCTGTTCAGCCAACCCGTACCTTGCTCCACATCATTTATATATATATATATATATATCACAAACAAGAGTCGTCCCAGCTCAGATCCCTGTAGAATGCAACTGATCACAGGTGACAGTGAGGCCTGCAGATGCTTTAGAACAAAGTTGATAGTGTGTTGCTGGAAAAGCTGGAGCTCCCAGCCTTATTCCTGATGAAAGGCTCTGACTCGAAATGCCGATTTTCCTGCTGCTCAGATGTTGCCTGACCTGCTGTGCTTTTCGAGCAACACACTCCCAACACTGGTCACAGGTATCCATTTTGAGAAACTCCTTTCCCCTACTACTCTATTGCCCAGACTGTTCTCTATACATGTAGCAAGAACACCCAGGATACCATGCGACTTTACCTTCTCCATCAGCCTACCATGGGGAACCTTATTAAATGTCTTACTTAAACTTCATGAATATAGCCCTTCCCCCAATGTTGCCACCTCCTTAAGTTTGTAAGACATGAACCTTCCCACACAAAACCATGCTAACTCTTACTGATAAACCCATTTTCTTCCAAATGGAAATTATTCTATCCCTCAATATCTTCTCCAGCAGCTTCCCTAACACGGACGTAAGGTCTATAATTTTCTGGAGAATCCCTGCCTCGCTGCTTAAACAATGGGACAGTATTAGCAATTCTCCAGTGTTCAAGGATTCTGCAAAGATATCTGTTAAAGCCCGAACTATTTCTTCTCTAGCTTCCCTGAGTAACCTAAGGTAGATGCCATCTGACCTAGGTACTTGTCTACCTTTTAGAATACCGAGAACTCCCTCCCTCCTTATGCTGACTTGAATTAGAGTACTCAAAGATCTATCCCTAACCTCAGCATCCATCATATCCCTCTCCTTGGTGAATACCAATACAAAGTATTTTTTAAGAATCTCACCAATTTTCTCTGACTCCACACGTAACTCTCTTCCTTTGACCTTGAGAAGATCAACCCTTTCTCTTGTTACCCTCCAGTTCCTTATATATGAATAAAAAAGACTTTGGGATTTATGTTAACCCTATTTGCTAAAGATATCTCATGACCCGTTTGAACCCTCATAATTTCTCGTTTCAGATTGGTCCTAGATTCCCAATGTTCTTCCAAAGCTTTGGCTCTGTTCAGCAGTCTCGGCCTTTTGTATGCATCCTTTTCCTGTTAGCTAGTCTCACAACTTCACCTGTCATGCACAGATCCCTAATCTTGCCATTTCTATCCCTCATTTTCACAGGATCATACCTCTTCTGAAATCTAATCAACCTTTCTTTAAAGGCATATCGAAGGTGGATTTACCTTCAAACAGCCGTTCCCCAGCTCCTGCTGAATTTTGGTATAGTTGGCTTCCCACAATTTTGCACTCTTCCTTTCGGACCACTTTCATCTTTGTCCATGAGTGTTCTAAAACTTCCGAAATTGTCATCACTATTCCTAAAATAATACCCGACTGAATCTTCAACCACCTGGCCAGGCTCATTCCCTAACACCAGATCCAGTGGTCCCTTCCCTAGTTGGACTATTTACGTACTGCTCTAAAAAAAAATCCCCGTGGATGCTCCTTACAAATTCTGCTCCATGGTCGAACACGAAGTTAATCCCAGTCATTGTTGGGAAAATTAAAATCTTCCAAAACAACAAATATGTTGCTCCTCCATCTTTCCATGTTCCTTTTAATATTTGGACGTCTATCTCCCGCTTGCTGTTGGGATGCCTGTAGTACAGCCCTAACATTGTTACTGCACCATTCCTATCTCTGAACTTTATCCATATTGCCTCACTGCTCGAGTGTACTCCTTCAGCCCAGCTGTGACATTCTCTCTGACCAGGAATGCAACTCCTCCACCCCTTTACCTCCCTTTCTATCCTGCTTGAAGCATCGATATCTTGGGATATTTCACTGCCAATCATGCCCTTCCCACCACCAAGTTTCAGTGATACCAATAACGTCATATTCCCAGATTCTAATCCAAGCTCTTAGTTCATCTAACTTATCTATGACACTTCTTGTATTAAAACAACTGAACCTCAGACCACCAGCCCCTTTATGTTCATCATCTGCTCCCTGCCTCCTCTTCTCCTTCATCGTGCTGTCTTCATTATCTAGTTTATTACAGGCTTTAGTTACTACCTCCTCACTGTCAGTTTAAACCCTCCCCAACAGCGTTACCAAAAGGACCCCCAACGACATTAGTTCCAGTCCAGCCCAGGTGGAGACCGTCCAATTTGTAATAGTGCCACCTCCCCCAGAACCGGTCCCAATGTCCCAAAAATTTAAACCCCTCCATAATGCACCATCTGTCAAGCCAATCACTCATCATGTTTATTCTATCCCTCTGACTAGCACGTGGCACCGGTAGCAATATTGAGATGACAACCTATGAGGTCCGACCTTTTAACATGGCTCCAGACTCCCTGAATTCTGCTTGTAGGCCCTCATCCGTTTTCTTTACCATTATTGTTTGTACCTTTATGCACCACGACAACTGGCTGTTCACCCTCCCCCTCGAGAATGTTCTGCAACCGATCTGAGACATCCCAGACCTGTACACCTCGGAGGCAACAAATCATTCGGGAGACTCGTTTCCAACCACAGAACTGCCCACCTGCTCCTCTACAATTGAATCCCCTCTGACTAGAGCTCTTCCACTCTTTACCCTGCCCTTCTGTACAGCAGAGCCAGCCACGGTGCCATGAACATGTCTACTGCTGCCTTCCTCTGGCGAGCTCTCCCCGCACCCACTCAGCTCCTCACTCTCGTCGCTCCTACCCAGCCCCTCACTCTCAATGTTACCACTCAGCTCCTCTGTCTTCCTGCTCCAATTCAGCTCCTCACTCTTCCCTCTCCAATTTAGCTCCTCTCTCTCCATGCTCTAATTCCGCTCCTCACTGTCCCCATTCCCACTCAGCTCCTCACTTTCGCCGCTCCCACTCAGCTCCTCACTCTCCCTGCTCTCAGTCAGCTCCTCACTCTCCCCTCTTCCACTCAGCTGCTCACTCTCCCCGCTCTCACTGAGCTCCTCACTCTCTCCGCTCCCACTCAGCTCCTCACTCTCCCTGCTCCCACTCAGCTCCTCACTATCGCCGCTCCCACTCAGCTCCTCACTCTCCGCTCTTCCACTCAACTCCTCACTCTCTCCGCTCCCACTCAGCTCCTCACTCTACGGGTTCCCACTCAGCTCCTCACTCTCCCCACTCCACTCAGGTCCCCTCTCTCCCCACCCCCACTCAGGTCCTCTCTCTCCCTGCTCCACTTCAGCTCCTTTCTCTCCCCGCACCCGCCGTTGTGGAACAAAGGCAGCTGGTTCTCGAGGTAAGTCCCTTTTAAGTGTGAAATATACCCCGGTCCTCTCTCTCTATTTCGTCTTCCTGAAAATGCTCTCCCCATCTCTGCCTTACACAAGGACCGTTCCCTTTGACAGCCTTTGATTTGTGACACTCTCCCAACTGACAGCTCCCCTACCCCCGCCCCAGGAACATTGTCCTGCAACGGGAAAGACGCTAAACCACGCAGGGCCCCAAACAGTCCTTAGAGGTGTGACAGAGCTTCACCTGCCTCACTTCCAACCCAGTTCAACTTCGGGCAGACCGAATGTAAACTTAGGAAACGGTTCACCGAGCATCTCAGCCAAGTCCGCAGGAGCCGACCGACCTCCAAGTCACTGCCCATTTCAATAGCCATAACCATTCCTTTTCCAACATCACCGTCCTCCCAGTCACTGCCCATTACAATTGCCCTAACCATTCCTTTTCCAACATTACTGTCCTCCCAGTCACTGCCCATTTCAGTTCCCCCAACCATTCCCTTTCCAACATCACCGTCCTTCTAATTACTGCCCATTTCATTTCCCCCAACCACTCCCTTGCCAACATCACCATCCTCCCTGTCATTTCCCATTTCAATTCCCCCAACCATTCCCTTGCCAACATCACCATCCTCCCAGTCATTGCCCATTTCAATTCCCCCAACCATTCCCTTTCCGACATGACCACCTCTAAGTGCTTTGGTTTCCTTGAACAATCCAAAGGTGTGCAGATTGAGTGAATTGGGCGTGCTAAGTTGCCCACCGTGTTCAGGGATGTGAGGCATGGGACATTAGTCGGGGCAAATGTCAACTAATTCGGGAGGGGGATAGGTTTGTGTGGGATCCTCTTCGGAGTGTTGGTGTGGACTTGTTGGGCCAAATGGCCTGTTCCCACACCGAAGAAATTCTATAAATGATAAAGAAATGATCTGAAAACGGGCACTGTTGGAATGATCAGCAAGTTTGCAGATGAACGAAGATTTGTGGGATAGCTGGAAGAGTAAGGGACTGTCAAAAAATACAGGAGGATATGGCTAGACTGAATAGTTGGGCGGAAAAGTGGCAGCTGGAGTTCAACCCAGACAAATGTGAGTTGATGCATTTAGGCAAGTCTAATTCTAGACCGAATTATACAATGAATGGAAGAGTCTTGGGATAGGCTGATGGGCAGAGAGATCTGGGAGTGTAGGTCCATTGTTTCCTGAAAGTTGCTGCACAAGTGGATAAAGTGGTCAAGAAGGCATATAGTATGCTTGCCTTCATTGGACGGGGTATTACGTATAAGAACCTGGCAAGTCATGTTAAAATTATACAAGACATTGGTTCGGCCGCATTTAGAATATTGTGTACAGTTCTGGTTGCCACATTACCAAAAGGATGTGGACGCTTTGGAGAGGGTGCAGAGAAGGTTTACGAGGATGTTGCCTGGTATTCAAAGTGCTAGCTATGAAGAGAGGTTGAGTAGGGTAAGATTGTTTTCTTTGGAAAAAGGAGATTGGGGGAGTCCTGATTGAGGTCTATAAAATCATGAACGGTATAGACGGGGGGATAAAATTAAGCTTTTTCTCCGGGTGAAGGATTCAATATCGAGAGGTCACACTTTCAAGGTGTGAGGTGAAAAGCTCAAGGGGGATACACGCGGCAAGTACTTCACACAGAGGGTGGTGGGTGGATGGAATGCGTTGCCAGCAGAGATGGTAGAGGCAAGCACGGTAGATTCATTTAAGAAGTATCTGGACAGATGCACGAGTAGGTGGGGAGCAGAGGGATACAGATGCTTAGGAATTGGACGACAGATTTTGCCAGTGGATTTGGATTGGCTCAGGCTTGGAGGGCCGAAGGGCGTGTTCCTGGCCTGTAAATTTTCACTGTTCTTCTCTTTGTTCTTGACAACTATAACTGACATCTCATCTTCCCCCTGGACAGCCTAGCGCCCAGAGGACTCACAATTGAGTTGTCCAATTTCATAAAGCCTTCCTTCCCATCTCCTGACTCCCTTCCCAACCCTCGCCATCACTTCCACTGCTCCCTGCCACCAACCGGATTTAGTCCTCCCATTGACTAATAGGTTGTACCTTTGACATGTCTTCACCTATCTCCACTTCTCCATCCTGCCCCCACCACCCCCTTTCTCTGCAGCTGCCCCTACATCCCACCCCGGTTCGGAGGAATGGATACTCCAGAGAAATCGATTTCTCCACCTCCTGATGTTTTCCGGCTTGCTGTGTTCTTCCATTCTCCTGCTGGGTTGCCATTTTCTCCCAGCTTATGGTGTCTGGGCTAATTCTCAGGGAGACTCAGAATCCAATGGAATGAACCATTTCAGCTGATCTGGCAATGTTTTTATTCACTTTTCTCATTGTAGTCTTCAAACTCTCACTCCTCCAGGTAGTCCCACTCCATTGTTTTCTTCTCCACAACATGTTCTCAGTTAATTAATTATCTGTTTTTGTCTTTAATATGAATCGTTGTGCCCCTCTGTACCTTTCCCTGGCCTTGGTTTTGGCTACCGAGTCTATCGATTGCTTCCATTGTGAAGCTCAGAAACAAGAAAAAATTATGTGTCGGGCTGTTGTTCACTTCCCGGTCTGTCCCATGTAACGCTACGTGTGGGACAGGGGTTTACAGCAGCTTTGACACACATCCTTGTAACTTAGTCTGTGCCTGTCCACTGAACGCCTGTGTTTGGCCACCTCAGTTGATCGTGCAGTCAGTAACACGGGGAAACCGCTGAGTATTATTGTAAAGGGATGGAAATGTGTTGCTGGAGAAGCGCAGCAGGTCCTCCGCTACATCGATGACTGTATCGGCGCCGCCTCGTGCTCCCACGAGGAGGTGGAACAGTTCATCCACTTCACCAACACCTTCCACCCCGACCTCAAATTCACCTGGACAGTCTCAGATTCCTCCCTCCCCTTCCTCGACCTTTCTATTTCCATCTCAGGCGACCGAATCAACACGGACATCTACTACAAACCGACCGACTCCCACAGCTACCTGGACTACACCTCCTCCCATCCTGCCCCCTGCAAAAACGCTATCCCATTCTCCCAATTCCTTCGACTCCGCCGCATCTGCTCCCAGGAGGACCAGTTCCAAAAACGCACATCCCAGATGGCCTCCTTCTTCAAGGACCGCAATTTCCCCCCCGACGTGATCGACGATGCCTTCCACCGCATCTCTTCCACTTCCCGATCCTCCGCCCTTGAACCCCGCCCCTCCAACCGCCACCAGGACAGAACCCCACTGGTCCTCACCTACCACCCCACTAACCTCCATGTACAGCGCATCATCCGCCGTCATTTCCGCCACCTCCAAACGGACCCCACCACCAAGGATATATTTCCCTCCCCTCCCCTATCAGCATTCCGTAAAGACCACTCCCTCCGTGACTCCCTCGTCAGATCCACACCCCCCACCAACCCAACCTCCACTCCCGGCACCTTCCCCTGCAACTGCAGGAGGTGCAAGACTTGCGCCCACACCGCCTCTCTCACCTCCCTCCAAGGCCCCAAAGGAACCTTCCATATCCGCCACAGATTCACCTGTACCTCCACACATATCATCTATTGCATCCTCTGTACCCGATGTGGCCTCCTCTATATTGGTGAGACAGGCCGCCTACTTGCGGAGCGTTTCAGAGAACACCTCTGGGACACCCGGACCAACCAACCCAACCACCCTGTAGCTCAACATTTCAATTCCCCCTCCCACTCCACCAAGGATATGCAGGTCTTTGGACTCCTCCATCGTCAGACCACTTCGAAACGACGGTTGGAGGAAGAACGCCTCATCTTCCGGCTAGGAACCCTCCAACCACAAGGGATGAACTCGGATTTCACCAGTTTCCTCATTTCCCCTCCCCCCAACCTGTCTGAGTCAAATCCATCAAATTCAGCACCGCCTCCCTAACCTGCAATCTTCTTCCCGACCTCTCCGCCCCCACCCCAATCTGTCCTATCACCCTCACCTTGACCTTTTTCCACCTATCACATTTCCGACGCCCCTCCCCCAAGTCCCTCCTCCCTATCTTTTATCTTAGCCGGCTGGTCAAACTTTCCTCATTCCTGAAGAAGGGCTAATGCCCGAAACGTCGATTCTCCTGTTCCCTAGATGCTGCCTGACCTGCTGCGCTTCTCCAGCAACACATTTCCACCTCTGATCTCCAGCATCTGCAGACCTCATTTTCTCTTCTATTATTGTAAAGGAGCAGACGTCTGACTTGTAGCTGAGGGGCTTCTTACTGACTCCTGTTATTGAAACGTTAGTGTAGGGGCTGGGCGTGGTTTGCTGGAGGTTGAGCTGTGAGCTGACTCAGACATTCAGGGAGACCTGAGGATTTCGGGACCAACTCTGGATGGAGTATGGGGACTGTAGTTACAGCATCTGGTTCTGTAACGTGAACAACAAATGGAGCAGGGGCTGGAGATAGGGGAAGCTCTGAATCCGCGGAGTGAGTGTGGGTGGGGAAAGGGATCTGCCGTATCCACTCCAGGTTTTCCAAGAATAGCTTCCCAAGCGACACTTAACCCAGAAGCAGAGTGTGAGGGGACCCTGATTGAACAAGGAGCTGGTCGCAGAGCAGTGCCACCTCGTTCAACACGACCTGCAGCTTCACACCAGGGAGAGGACGGTGCTGTCAGGGGCTGTTAGGGTCACTGTTTCATTCAGCTTCTCAGATCCGGAACTCTCCAGCCAGGTGTGGGAAACATATCTATCATCTCCCAGTATCTCAACATCAATGTCACCATTCGGTGACGGAGGATATATATGGCGGATGAGGTGAATACAATTTTTCCTCCCTCAGCAGGGAGCTGCCAGGTCTACGCTTGTTTTTCCAGTATAGTGGGATTGCCAATGGTGAACGTGGCTCTGCGGGGTCCCCATGTCAATGGGGAGAGTTAGAGGAACTGAAGGACCTCTCACTCCATTAATGGTGCAGAGTGACCATGCACAGTCCATCATGTTGGTGAATACCCACTGTCCTGGCAACAGCCACGGCCTCTTCTTTCAGAAGCAGTCAGCCATTTCCGTCGTCTTCAGGTCCCCACGTAGAAAGAAAGAATCGCCTCTCAGATGAGGCCACTTCCTTCGGACACGGTTCACAACACCCTGCTCCTCACCACTTCCCACCGCCAGCCAACCACATAACAATATCTCGTGTTTCCTGAGAGCAATGGGAACATTAGGGATCAGACCATCAGGGAGATGGAGCAACACTTCAAGTGTTTGGACTAGGTGCTGCAATCTAACTCCATTTGTGTAATGTATGGCCTTGTATTCTTCCTGAAAACTTCACAGGTTCACAGTTAGCCACGCTACATTTCATCTGCGAAATGGTTGTTTCCTGCTTATCCATTTACAGATCCTCCACCTCCACTTGATAACTTTGTTTCCTTCCTATCTCAGCATCATTGCCGAATTTAGTGAGAATATATTTGTTCCATCTATTTAAACCGTTGATATAATTTGCACATAGTTGAAGACCCAGCAGGGTCTGTGCTGTTGTTATTTTCTGTTAAACTGGGAAAGACTGATTTATCTCATTGGATGGTCTTCAATATGGGGCTGAGCATTTCCCTCCAGCAGAACTGTGTGCTGGCTGGTGTGGAAGCAGGAGATGTCCATCATCAGGTGCTTTCCTTGACCATCTTTAACCTGTCACCAAGACCTTTCTTGACTGTACAGCACGGTGCCATCAATATTGGTGGGTCTGTCCTGCCGTGTGGGACAGGACATACCCAGGGATGATGATGGGGCTTCAGGTTTGATTCTGTGTGTAATGGCAATGTCAGACTGTTTCCTGACTGGTCAAAATAAGGAATAAAGGTGACAATGTAGCAGGGAATAACGGCTTAAAAAGCTGAATGAAAGACAGTATATCTGAATGGATATTGTAGTCTCAAAAATGATTGAGGAACTCAATGCACACCTTGAGGTAAATGGATACAATTTAATGACATGAGAGAGTCCTTGCTACAGGGTGTCTGATTTTTGGAACTGAACATCAAGGACCTTTTATATTTGGGGATGTAATACAAAATATAAAACGAGGTGGGGAGATCTCCAAGTAAAAGTTGACATCTGTATGATTGTAAACAGAGAATCGTATATCAAATGTCCAGGTTTTTGGCTTAATCTTATTGTTTCTGTGCGTAAATTGCCAGTTGAGTTGGGTTTGGAGAAAGATTTCCACCATGGGCGCTGAGTGGATTTCACCAAACCTAATGGACAGAAGGGCCTTAGTGATGCGGCTTTTTATGATGCTATCACATTCTCAAACTGATATTCTCCGGAACATTCTATAACCAACATTCCTCCGGAACAGTCTATGACTGACATTCTCCGGATCATTCTATAAATGGCATTCTCTGGAACATTCTACAAGTCACATTCTCTGAACAGCCCATCACAAACATTCCCAAAATATTCTATTATTGACATTGTCTTAACACATTCTATAACCAACATTCTCTGGAACATTCTATAAACAGCATTCTCCAGAACAGTCTCTGACTCACCTTCCCTGGAACAATCTATAACCAACACTCTTCAGAACATTATTTTACCAACATTTCTCGGTAAATTCTACAACCCCCATTCCCCGAACATTCTGGAACTGACCCCTGAAAAATTTATATCCAACATTCACTTGATCATGCTATAAGCAACATTCTCCAAAACATTCTAAAACCATCAATAGTTGTGAACAGCCGGATGACATTTAATTGAAAGAAAATAAAATCCCAAGGGCAAAGATCCCATCCATGGAGAAGGAAGCACTGTTCCGAAGTCTCCTCAGGCAGTTAAAGGGTTTTCCCTTACATTTACATTTCATCACCTCAGAGAATCGATTGACCATAATTTAGACTAAAAGACAAGCACTTCTAACGTCCGTTTGTCTTCAAAGAAGTGCAAGAGAATTCTTCAGGACGGCAATGTTTACTCTCTGCCTTAGGAACTGTAAAGAAGTGACCTGTCTGCTTTTGAGTGATCGAGTGTATGGGATTATTCTAGAATCCATCTGTTCTGATAGATGCATGTCTGTGCGTTTAGGGAGGTAGGGTTTCTTCTGTATTACATCACACTTCTGTCAGTAATTCAGAATTTACCATGTGTTATTCCAGGTACAACTGCATCAATAAATCTCTGAACATTTCATCTTGAAAATCTCACTCCGAACTCAATCAATTGTAAAATATCCTTCAGGTTAATGTCTAAATTGTTGGTTTTCCTTCCTCACAGTTAACGTCATGACGATCTTCATCCTGCTTTATAAAGATTGTGGATTGTCTCCATGTGTCAGACGTTACCTGGGGGCCATGGCAGTGACGGATCTACTGATCATTACCCTCGACCTGATCCTGAGACACATTCCCATTGTTTATCGGGAGCAGTTTTATTTCCTGGGGGACATCCCCGTGTGTAATATCCACGCCGTCCTGCTTTATGCAGCCACTGACTGCTCTGTCTGGTTCACCGTCACTTTCACTTTTGATCGATTTGTAGCCATTTGTTGCCAGAAGCTGAAAAATAAATATTGCAGTGAGAAAACGGCGGCTGTGGTTCTGGGAACAGTGACTGTGCTGAGCTGTTTCAAGAACATTTTCTGGTATTTCATGCTCACAGGTCTTTATCGGTCGGCAAACGCTCCCTGGTTTTGTTACACAATGAACGGTGTTCTATCTTCTCGTGTCTGGGTCACAATCGAGTTCCTCCATCACATTCTAACCCCGTGTGTCCCATTTCTCCTGATTCTGTTGCTCAATGTTTTCACCATCAGACATATATTAGTGACCAGCAGAGCCCGCAGGAGACTCCGGATTCACACTAATGGGGATATTCACCATGATACAGAAATGCAAAATCGAAAAACATCTATCATTTTATTGTTTGTGATCTCGGCCAATTTCATCCTGTTATGGTCAACATTAATGCTGTATTCGATATGGAATCGGATGTTTAATTTGGCATATGCCTCTGTGTATCTGCATCGCTTTGTGCGGGAATTGGGCTTCATGCTGCAGCTCCTCAGTTGCTGCACAAACACTGTGATTTATGCCGTGACCCAGACTAAGTTCAGACAGCAGCTGAAGAATGTGCTGAAATATCCCTTTACCCAAATTCATCAATCGATCAAACTTACTCATTAGTCAATCTATTCAGGTTTTTCTGATATCAGATCAATGTTTCAGCAACGAAATAACCTGTCACTATGGTAACAGATGAGGGCAGTGCTGGTTTTCCAACTGTATTCAATACGGGGTTACAGGGACACATTTCAATGTTTCTCTACTCGGGGATCAGTGAAAAAAGGCACCATTCCATTGAATGTATCTATCACTTCTATCTGTAAAAATGAAATTATTCATTAAGAATTACCAAGCAGCAGAACAAACTATTTTGTTGTTTGTGTTGAAGCAGTTGAGCTGAAGAGATACAGACTCAGCCCCAAGTCCTGGTCATTAGGGAAGGGGAGGGAACCAGTGCCCAGCACAGGAGTTGGGTTTAAGTCACTCTGACCTTTACTTTAACCTCAGGATCACTGACTCTGACCTGCCCTCGGCAGATTTCACCTCTGTCTCCATATCCAACTCTCATTCTCACAATGTCCCACTCTTTCTCTCGTCCTCTCATTTTTTTTGTTTTTCGTTGCTAATATCTCGAATGCAACATCGTTCGGCCAAAACTGCTGTGTCACCAAAGAAATTGTTTGAAGAATAACACAACTGTGCAACATGAGAGATTCACAAGCTGTGATGCTCTCACCACAGAAAAGATCATCCACTCATTTAGTGGCAGGTTGAGAACCAGCAGCAGGTGGCATTGCATCACATTAAATACAATCGGCTTGAGCCGAGGGTGGGGGGCGGGGAATGTGCAAAAGAGACTCAGCCTTTGATTTATCACATTTTCATTCATTCATTCATTCAAACTTCCCTCCAGTCCCATTGCACCGAGAGACAGATCCACAGGCACAAACGTATAGAGATACAAATTTGGAGATATACACCAATATGGCAATTGTATCACTTTGCACACAAGACAGACAGAAAGAAAGTGGAAAGAGAGATAAACACCATTTCAATGCATTCACCCCAGAACAACAGACATCCCACTGCACAGTGACACAGACTTCGGGACACACTGAGACAGATAGATGCACACTAATACACACACTAATCTACAGCAGCTGATGTGCACGCAGCAACAAAAAGTGTAAAGGTAGGTCAGCAGAGACATTTCAGTACATACACACACACACACACACACAAACAACAAACAATATTTGCAGCCCAGGAACAGGCCCTTCGGCACTCCAAGCCTGAGCCGATCCAAAAGTTCTGTCTGAACCTGTCGGTCAATTCCTAAGCATTTTTATCCCTCTGCCCACCAACTACTCATGCATGTGTCCAGACACATTTTAAATGAATCTACCATGACTACCTCGACCACTTCTGCTGGCAACGCTTTCCAAATCCCCACCAACCTCTGTGTGAGGTATCCCCCTTAATCCTTCCACCTCTCACCTTGAAAGCATGACCTCTCATTATTGAATCCTTTACCCTGGGAAAAACCTTGTCTCTATCCACCCTGTCTATACCCTTCATGAATTTGTCAACCTCAATCAGGTTCCCCCTCAATCTCCTTTTTTCTAGTGAAAATAAAGCTAACCTACTCACCCTCTCTTCATAGCTAGCACCTTCCATACCAAGCAACATCCTCGTAAACCTTCTCTGCACCCTCTCCAAATTCCACAACCTATTGGTAATGTGGCAACCAGAAATGTACACAGTATTCTAAATGCGGCTGAACCAAAGTTTTGCACAAGTTTAACATGACTTGCCAGCTCTTATACTCAATACTCCGTCCAATGAAGGCAAGCATACCATATGCCTTCTTGACTGCTCTGCACCTGTGCAGCAACCTTCTGGGTACAATGGACCTGCACTCACAGATCTCTCTGACCATCAACTTTTCCCAAGACTCTTCCATTCATTGTATAATTCGGTCTACAATTAGACTTGCCTAAATGCATCACCTCACATTTGTTTGGATTGAAAGCCATCTGTCACTTTTCTGCCCAACTCTCCAGTCTATCTATATCCTCCTATATTCTTTGACAGTCACTTATGCTTTCTGCTACTCCACCAATCTTTGTATCATCTATGAAACTTGCTGATCATACCAACAGTGGCCTCTTCTAGATCATTTATGTATATTACAAACAACAGTGGCCCTAACACTGACCCCTGTGGAACACCACTGGTCACCTTTCTCCATTTCGAGAAACTCCCTTCAACTACTACTCTCTGTTTCCTGTTGCTCAACCAGTTCTTTATCCACCTAGCGAGAACACGTTGCACACAATGTGACTTCACTTTCTCCATTAGTCTACAATGGGGAGCCTTACCAAACGCCTTACTAAAGTCCATGTCGATGACATCAACAGCCATCACCAAATAGCGTGGTCACTTCCTCGAAGAACTCTATTAAGTTGGCAATAGACATGTGAAACCTTCCAGTCCTGCGACACTTCTCTGCCTATTCTTCCCTTTATTAATGCTATATTCATAATTCTTACAGTCTCCAGTGTCCACCTCGCTGCCTTCTTGTTTTCTCTTTTGGTTCCCAGTCCACTGCCACATTAGTTTCAAACCTCCCCAAAAGCGGTAGCAAAAAGAAATCACCCAAGGACATTGCTACCGGTCTGGTTCCGATGTAGACTGTCCCTTTCGTAATAGCCCCACCTTCCCCGGAACCGGTCCCAATGTCCAACAAACCTACTCCACCCTCCTACACCATCTCTCAAGCCACGTGTTATTCCTGCCTAGATTTTCATTTCTGCACTGGCTAACACGTGGCACCAGTAGTAATCCTGAGATCACTACCTTTGAGGTCCTCCCCTTTAACTTCTCTCCTAGCTCTCTGAATTCTTCTTTCAGGACCTCATCTAGCTTTCTACTTATATCGTTGGTGCCTGTATGCACCAATACAACAGGCTGGCCACCCTTACCTTTTATAATGTTCTGCAGCCGATCAGTGACATCCCTGACCCGAGCACCTGGGAGGCACCATACCATCCGCGAGTCCTGTTTTCAGCGACAGAACCGCCTATCCACTCCCCTCACAATAGAATCCTCTATGACTATGGTCCTACGAGTCTTCTTCCCGCCCTTCTATCAGCAGTGCCCACGACGGTGCCATGATCCTGGCAACTGCTGCCCTCCCCGGTGAACCATCTCCCTCAACAATATCTAAAATAGTCTCCCTGGTTTGGAGGGATATGACTGCAGGGGACAAATGCACTGCCTTTCTGCTCTTTGTCTGTCTTTTGGTCATCCATTCACTGTCTCCCTCAGTAATCCTAAACTACGGTGTGACCAGTTCACTAAACATGGTATCCACGATCTCCTCATCATCGCGGATGTTCCATACTGTGTCCATCCACAGCTCCAGAGCCGGCATGCGGTCAAACAAGAGCTGCAGCTGGACAGACTACTTGCAGGTGTAAGAGCCTGGAATGTCAGACACGTTCCTAAACTCCCACATCAAGCAGGAGGCACATGCCACGGGTCTGAAGTCCCCTGCCATTGTCAGTTTAGCTTTATATGAACCAACTAAAACCAAACAATGAACTTTAATAAATGGAAAATAAATATAAGAAATAAAAGCCTTACCTTATAGTATCTTTTTCTTCTGGTTAGGGGAGGGGGGAGGGAGGGAGATACGACACTTGTTTAGCCACTGCCCAAATATAAATGAAGCCCTTACCTTCCCGGTAGCCCTCGCTTCACTCCTCCTTCTCTCCACACTCAGAAATACACACCCCCACGCATGCTCCCCCACAGATACACACACACGCACACAGATACAGACATACACACACACAGATACACACACACACAGATACAGATGAATACACACATCCATATACACTACCTCACAAACACATCACTATAATTATGCAGAGATAATTCAATTGAGATAGACACGCAGACAGTTACTGGGAGAGAATCAGATACAAAGAGACACACACAGGCACATTTATACACACAAACATACAGACCGACATAGATTCATACACACACAAAAACAGAAACAGAAACAGACACAGACTGAGGTGCACACGTGCAAACAGACCTTTACACTGACACAGACAAACACAGAGAACCATACACATACAAATGCACTCCCACGCCGAAACATACACACAAATATAGCTATGGACCAGGCCAGACCACCTCAAAATATATTGAGAAGGTAGCTTAGATCGTAACGTTTTCTTTTTTAAAGGCAGATGGGAAATCAATATTCCAGGTGTGATGCAGCTGGTCAGACCACTCACCTTTCAGAAAAACAGGATTTATTAAAACACAACAGTATAACAAAAGAAAACCGAATTTAGAATAACTTCGTTATTGGAAAACGTAACCATTCAGATACAGCAAATTAACGAAGGGACTGTTCCAATCCAGACATCCCAGAACACACACTTTAGTAAAATAGGTAAACTGAAACAGATTTTTGAGGGCAGGAGGGAACAACATCCAAAGAAATTCAAGAGGCCAAGTCAGTTGGGATTGCTGAAGCTTGGAATCTTTTCTGAACTCCAGGATCTTGTGACTGCCACAGCTAAACCAAACTGGAAAGAAAACCCTGAACTGGAAGAACTGGCCAATCCCCTGCCATTGTTAACCTCGGCTCTTTCAAGCCCCTTCAACACCTTTGCCTGTACAACGTCTCTTATTCGTGTCGTTGGAATTGAGAAATTGCATAGTATAAACAAAATCATAGTTGGAGATATGTACAGGTCTCCAAGCAGTCGTCAGGAGATGGAGCGCAAGATACAATTGGTGATGCAAAAGATTTGAAGGAAATGCAAAGTTACAGTGATCATTTGGGGATTTCAATATGCAGGTGGACGAGGAAAATCAAGTTGGGAACAATTCGCAAGAAAGTGAATTTGTGGAATGCCTATGAAATGGCTTTTTGGACCAACTTGTGGTAGAGCCCAGGAGGTAAAAGGCAAGTCTGCATTTAGAGATGTGTAATGAGGCAGACTTGATCAGGCAGCTTAAGGTGCAGGAATCCTCAGCATGCAGTGATCATAATATGTCTGAAATTACTCTGCAAATTGAGAGGGAGATTTTGGAATCAAAGGTAACAGTATTAGAGCTGAATAAAGCCAACTACAGAGGCATGAGAGAGGAGATGGGTAGAATTGACCGGGAGAGGAGTGTATCAGGAAAGACAGTGGAACAGCAATGGCAGGTGTTTCTGGGAGTAACTCAGGAGGCACAGCAGAGATTCATCCCAAAGGAAGAGAAGCATGGTACAGGGAGGAAGAGGTAATTATGGCTGACGAGGGAATTCAGGAATATTGTAAAACTAAAAGAGAAAACAGATCATTTGGGGAAGGACAGTGGGAAACCAAAGCATTAGGCATTTGCAAAGACCAATGGAGGACAACAAAAAAGAAATAAGGAGGATCACAATGAAATATGAGGGTAAGCTAGCCAGTCATATCAAGCAATACCGTAAGAGATTCTTTGGACAAATGAAGGAAAAAAGAGAGGTAGAAGTGGACATTGGGCTTCTGGCAAATGACGCGGAAAGATAGTGGTGGGGAAAAGGAAATGGCTGAAGAATTGAATAATTATTCTGTGTCAGTCTTTATTGTGGAAGACATGATTATTATCCCCCAAAAAATAAAGAGAGGGTCGCGACAGAGCTCAGTGTGGTGGCCATCACCAAAGACATCAACTTCATCAATCTTGACGTGTTCATGCCTTTTTCCCAGATCCTCAAAGTTCGCATTCACAACAAGGCCCCTTTCCTGAGTGAAAACTGAAGCAAAAAAAAACCTGATTTAAGACTTCCTCTATCTCCTTACATTCCACACACAAGTTCCGCACGCTATCCCTGACTGACCCTACATTCTCTTATTCCTAACAAATGAGTAAAATGCCTTTGGGTTCTCCATACTCCTTCCTGAGAAGCCTTTTTTATGCCCCATCCTGGCTCTCCCCACTCATTTCTGAGCTCCTTTCTAGAAAGCCTGCAATTCTCTCAAGCTGTGCTAGATCCTTGCTTCCTCCAGCTCACATAAGCTACCTTCTTCCTTTTAACGAGAAGCTCCTCTGTTCTTGTTAACCAAGGCACCTTAATGTTACCTATTCTTGCCTGTGTCAGTGGACAAGTCTGTGCATCACTCGCAACAACTGCTCCTTAAATACTCTCCACGTGTCTGTTATGCCCTTTCTGTGGAACGATTGCTCCCAATCTGTCCTTCCCAACTCCTGTCTGATAGCGTCATAATTTCCTCTTCCCCAATTAAATATCTTCCCTTGGTAACTGCTCCTTTCCCTTTCCAGGACTATGGTAGATGTGAGGCAGTTGTGGTCACTGTTACCAAAGTGTTCTCCCACCGCAAGATCTGACACCTGACCTGGCTCATTGCCAAAAACAAAATCGAAAATGGCCTTTCCCCTCGTCGGCCTGTTCTCATACTGAGTAAGGAAACCCTCTTGGACACACCTGACAATAGTAGCTCCATCCAAACCATCTGAACTAAGGAGATTCCAATCAATATTGGGAAAGTTGAAGTCAGCCATAACAACAATCCTGCTAAATCTGCATTTTTCCAAAAATCTGCCAGCCTATGAGTATTTTGATCTCTCTACTGTTATTAGGGTGTCTGTAGGAAACCCTCAATGAGGTGGATGCTCCTTTGCTGTTCATACTGACTCAGTAGACAAACCTTCCTCAACAGCCTTCCTTTCTGTAGCTGTGATGCACTCTCTGATTACACCCCTCCTATTTTACACTCTTCCTGTTCTTCTTAAACGTTCTCAACCCTTGAACATCTATCAACCATCCCTGCCCCTGTGAAAACCACGTCTCTGTTATGGCCACAACATCATAGTCCCAAGTACGGATCCACGCTGTCAGTTCATCACTCTTATTTCTGACGCTCCTGGATGGACTGGCCCTGGAGTCTGTTCAGAGAACGTTCACGAGAATGGCCCCAGGAATGAAAAGCTTAACATACGAGGAATGTCTCAGGACTCTGGGTCCGCACTCGATGGGGTTCAGAAGAATGAGGAGGAATCTAATTGAAATCTGGAATACTGAATGTCCTGGACAGAATGGATGTTGGGAAGATGTTTCCATTGGTCCGAAAGACTCGGACCGAGAGCACAGCTGTAGTGTAAAGGGAAGACCTTTTTAAATGGAGTCAAGGAGAAACGGTATCAGCCAAATTGTGATGCATCTATGGAATTCACTGCCTCAGAAAGCTGTGGAGGCCAGGACTTTGAATATATTTAAGACGGAGTTAGATAATTTCTTAACTGTCAAGGGGATCAAGTGTTACAGGGTGAATAGGGATGAGAAACGTAGCAGCCATGATTGAATAATGGAGCAGGCTCGATGTGCTGATTGGTCTAATTTCTGCATTTATGTCTGATAGATGTTTTTAAAAAATGAAGGACAAAATAAGCTTGTAAAAGTGTCAGCATTGTGACATCCAGATGCACTGACAAAGACATACATACAGATACACAGAAACACATACACCGACACACATAAACACACAGAGAAACATATACGCACACAGACACACGGACTCGCATATCTATACAGATACAGAGAAACATGCATAGACGCACTGACTCACTCATATATACAGACACACAGAAACATATACACACACAGACTGTGTGTGCAGTAAATGACACTTGCCTAGGTTTAACCATTGAGTGGGTGAGACAGTGCTGTGATGTGCCTCAAGTATTGTCAGGGAGGCGGTGAATGTGTCCAACAAACTCATGATCATTTGAACAATGAACAAACGTCCACTGGTACAATAGATTCATTAGTTCCTTCGTGTTCATCTGTAAAATAGTTTGATGTTGACTCTCATAAACACACTAACTTTACTGGTTAAGTTTATTCCACTCACATATGTGTTTGTCTGCGTGGAAATACGATGTTCCCCTGTGGGATAAATCTGTGTTCCTTGGCTGCGGAAGACTGTTCCCTTGTCTGAATAAAAGCGTTTTGTTTCTGGTTTGAAACTGCAGGTGTGTGTGTGTGTGTGTGTGTGTGTGTGTGTGTGTGTGTGTGTGTGTGTGTGTGTGTGTGTGTGTGTGTGTGTGTGTGTGTGTGTGTGTGTGTGTGTGTGTGTGTGTGTGTGTGTGTGTGTGTGTGTGTGTGTGTGTGTATATATATACTGCTGGAAGCTCAGTTCAAGTTTTGAACCTTTACAAACCCGTCCCTGAGACAGGCCCTGCCTGAAGTGAACCCCAGGAGCAGTGTCTATCCCTCATGGGAGTGAGGGAGTGTGAGAAATCAACGAGAGAGAGAGAGCTGGGACACACAGTAATGGTGAGTATCACCTTTTCAGACTGTGTCTTTCCTGAACTCCTGCCTGTCTCTGAATGACTTCCTGTCTCTTTCTCACATTGTCACTATGTCTCATTGTTTCTCACTTTTGTGTCCCTGTATCTTTCTCTCAAAGTCTCTCGTCCTTTCTCTCTTTTGGTCTTTCTGTCTTTCCCTCCTGCGTCTTTGTCTGTCACACTCTCAACTCTTTATTTCATTCTCCCTCTGTCTGTCCATTTCCTCTAGCTGTGTGTCACTCCCACTCTCTGTCTGCATTTTTTCTGTCCCCTATCTCTACCTTTCTGTCCCTCCCTCTCTCTATATTTTTTTCTGCGCCCCCAATTATTTTCTCTATCCACAATTGCTGAACGTGACTCCCTGTCAAATGTGTCCTCTCGAACGTTGTGTCATCCAATTTTGAAACCCCATCCACCCCCCATTTCACACTTTCCCCTTCTTCTCTTTTTTGCCCCAGCAGATATTCCCTCAACACGTTTCACTACCTCCCACTTTTGCCCTTGTCTTTACCCCACAACTTTGCCCCACCATGACAGTAATTTCCCCATCCCAAAATCTTGAGTCACCCCTAAAGAATATTACTCTCCCTCAGATGTTCCACTCTCCCCGCACAAATATTTCGCCCACCATCTGCAAAATATTGTCTCGTCAAATGTTATGTTACTCTCAATTCAGTTCTCCCCAAATATCATCGTAAAGTTTGTCCTCCATCCCAATTTTGGATCTTATGGGAAGACCCATGCCCTTAGTGACCAGGCCCCCCAAACCTCTCAACAGATACAGCACGACCCGACACAGGAAGCTCTGCTGGATTCGGGCCAAGCCCTCAGTAGGGTCATTAACCTTCATCATGATTTGATAAAGGCAGCGAATGCCCACACCCACCAGGAGCCATAATATCCGTTCCTAACTGGGGACGTTGTAATGCTCAAATCACTGGGAAAAGATTCTCTCTCTCCTCGGTGGAAAGGTCCATACTTGGTGCCTCTGACAACCCCCACAGCTGTCAAACTGAAGGGAAACCCTGATTGGACACACGGGACCAGCTGCAAGTGAGCTCCGCCCCCAAATGACAACAGCCAGTAAGCACAGCAAACGAAAACTCCACACTTCGAGGAAAGCTCCAGCTAACCGCCACAGCCATCACCATCTTTATACTCGCCCGATCATCCTGCCATGGGATGACTGGAACCAGGATCATGCAGTGAGACTCCTTACCATTCGCGAGTCACTGGTCAATATATTCCTCTGTGTGACCTGTGTGTATGCTCAGAGGGTCAGCCAGAGTAGTTGTTGGGTTGAGTGCATGTTCCTATGCACTCCCAAGGGGACATTCCCTTGAGAGCCTTCCCCTTTAATGAATCAGACATGTCTGAATGGTGGGTTGGAAGGGACAGGTCCCCTGAAGTGACCACTCTCAGCCTCCCAAAGTGAATGGGATCTTACAGAGGTAATTCTCCAGCCTGCTGGAAATCCGCAGAGTACACGTTAAACAATTTTAAGGGATGGTTCTATCCCTCATATAATCTTCCCCATGAACCCCCGGCCCTACTCCTCACAGACACTCCCGGACAGGGCACACCTATCGGATCGATCTGCCTCAAAAGCAACTATCCATCCAGATGGAATGCTGGCTGGAGCAGGCGCGCCAACTCCTTGCTCCTCACTCCGCAGCAAGTCAGTCCACAGCAGAGGGCAAGACACTGAACCTCAACAGGAACAGGAGAAACCCCACTTTCACCACCACCTGGAAAGGGACCCAAACCGACCGCCTGAGAACCTATAATGGCACTTACTTTATTTACAGCCACAAAGCTTCCCCTTGGTTCTTGTTATCCTTTACCAGGAGCTGCTATGTTGGGTACGTGGACCCATTTGTATAAAATTCCCAGTCTTCTCCCTTCACGAAGCCACAGTCTCACAGGAAGTGAACCCTCAACCCCCTTGACCAGCCTCTCTCTGTCTTTTCATCCACCGATGCAGCCATTCGATTGGAAATAGAATTCTGGATTAGCAGTGACGGAAGAGCACAGCAGTTCAGGCAGCATCCGAGGAGCAGTAAAGTCGACGTTTCGGGCAAAAGCCCTTCATCAAACGTCGATTTTACTGCTTCTCGGATGCTGCCTGAACTGCTATGCTCTTTTAGCACTACTAATCCAGAATCTGGTTTCCAGCATTGCAGTCATTGTTTTTACCTGATTGGAAATAGAAACCCAGCTGCTGGCCATCCCCTTGGAGGAGGTAGACAATGCCATATCCAAAGAACTCACCCAGCTGAATGCGGAAGTTGTTGCCGTTCACACTGTGGCCCAATAAAACAGGTCTGCCCCTGGATTATTCGCTGGCGGAGAAAGGGGGCACATGTGCCCTCATCAGCTCTGATTGCTGCAGTTACATACCCGGCCCCAGTGGGAACATTACTAACTCAGCCCGGCATATCCAACAGGCTGCCGCTGTACTGCACAACCAAAAACCAAACTGTGACCCATGGAACTGGGCAAGCTCCTGGCTGGATTTCTGGGGCACAGCCTTGCAACAGGGACTCATAATCCTCATTATTATCATTGTCGTTATTGCAGTTCTTGTCATGGCTATTAAAATGTGCTGTCTGAGCTTGTGCTCAAAGCTGCTACCCCCCCCCCCCCCCCGCCCCCGCCCGCCATGACCTTAACACCCAACTCGTGAAGGTCCACTGGGATAATAACTTTGTCACCGACACGAAATATTTGGTTTCAGACTCGGACTCCAAATCCGACCCCACTGATTCCGACCCTTCCGAATTGTAGGATAAAAGATAAACCAATCTGCCTGCCCACTACTTGTTCACAGAAACCATGTCTGTTCTTAGCAAAACAGAGCATACTGGGAGTGCAGATCCATTGTAACCTGAAGGTTACTGCACAGTTGGATAGAGTGGTCAAGAAGGCATCTGGTATGCTTGCCTTCACTGGACGAAGTATTGAGTATAAAAGTTGTTATCTCATGTCATAATCGTACAAGACATTGGTTCGGCCACATTTGGAATACTGTGTATAGTTCTGGTCACCACATTACCAAAAGGACGTGGACGCTTAGGAGAGGGTGCAGAGAAGGTTTACGAGGATGTTGCCTGGTATGGATGATACTCGCTATGAAGAGAGGTTGAGTAGGTTAGGTTTATTTTCATTAGAAAATAGGAGATTGAGGGGGGACTTGATTGAGGATTACAAAATTATGAAGGTTATGGACAAGATGGATAGAGACAAGCTTTATCCTTGGGTGAAGGATTCAATAATGACAGGGCATGCTTTCAAGGAGAGAGGTGGAAAGGTTAAGGGGGATACACACAACACGTACATCACACAGAGGTTGGTGGGCATTTGGAAAGCGTTGCCAGCAGAGGTGGTAGAGGCAGGCATAGTAGATTCATTTAAGATGCATCTGGACAAATGCATGAGTAAGTGGGGAGCAGAGGGATACAGATGCTAAGGAATTGGCCGACAGGTTTAGAGAGTACATTTGGATCAGCTCAGGCTTGGAGGGCCGAAGGGTCTGTTCCTGGGTTGTAACTTTTCTTTCTTTGCTCCATAATCCCTCAACTTGACTAAAACCAGCTCAGGAACTAAACAGCAAAACAAGACATTAGCTTCCAGGCTGAAGGAATACACTCATCAGATCATCTGAAAACAGCCTTCCTACCTCACAATAACATCACCGCTCCTGCAGCCCCGAGGGCATCCACACTGCCCTCAGGTCTGAAGCCCAACAAAGTCTCCCTGGACTGAATGGCACCCAGATACCTGACAAGAATACGCACCACCCTGCAGGCCCTTTGGAACCAGGATACTGGACATTAGCACCTGCTTTAGCAGAGGAACGGAACCTCCTGTTACAGTTATTACCTGATTGCTACGACAGGCCAACCGATTGTTTTCCATTGAATGTAACTTCATTCATCTTGTCTTGTAATTAACATTAAACTACAGTAACTCTACTGTAACACTCAAATAACTCTGTAGCTTGGGGAAGAGAATCATTGACTTAACTGAGCAAAGTGCCCATTTTCTATCAGTCCTGTCAATTTCCCAGGATATGGAGAGAAATAAACTAGTGTTCGTCAATTTCACAAGATCAGTGTGTGGCCTCTATTTGTAATTGGACGATTCTCCGACAGCTTCCTATAGTGCAACAAGTGGCTCAGAGTCAAAATATCATTTTCAGAGGCTGTGATTTTACATTTTCTTTCTCACTCTCTGTCCCGCTGTGTCAATTTTCTTCCCTCAGTCTTGGGGCTTCCTCCATTTCTCTCCCTCCATCGTCTGGCTCTTTCTTTCTCACTCCACTCTTCTCTCTCTCTCTCTCTCTCTCACACACACACAGACTCCTTTTCTGCCTCTCCATCACAATTCCTCTGTCGGTCATCTTCGCCCGCCTCCTCATCAAACTCTCCAGACCGTCCCATCATTTTAATCCATCAATGCTGTAATGTTCCGAGTCAGGTTTACAAAATGAAAGGAACTAAAACATTTCAGAGACAGAGGTTTAAATGATAGAAACTTTTTAAAAATATTCTTTTGTGGGACTTGGGCGTCACTGACTGGCTGACATTGACAGCCCATCCTTATTTGCCCTTGAGAAGGTGGTGGTGAGCTGCCATCTTGAATCACTGCAGTCCACTTGCTGTGAGTTGACCCACAATGCCAGTAGGGAGGGAATTCCAAGATTTTCACCCAACAACTGTGAAGGAACGGTGGTATATTTCCAAGTCAGGATGGTGAGTGGCTTGGAGGGGAACTTGCAGGTGGTGGTGTTCCCAAGTACCTGCTGCCCTTGTCCTTCAAGGTGGATTGGAAGGTGCTGTTGAAGAATCTTTTGTGAAATTCTGCAGTGCATCTTGTAGATAGCACACACTGCTGCCACTGGGCGCTGGTGGTGGAGGGGTTGAATACTTGTCGATGTGGTGCCAATCAAGTGGTTTGCTTTGTCCTGGATGGTGTCAAGCTCCTTGAGTGTTGTTGGAGCAGTACCCACCAAGGCAAGTGGGGAGTATTCCATCACATTGCTGACTTGTACCTTGGAGACAGTGGATAGAGTTTGGGGTGTCAGGAGGTGAGTTACGCGCCACAGCATCCGTGGTCTCTGACCTGCTCTTGTAACCACTGTTTTTATGTAGTGAGTCCAGTGTGTTTCCGATCAATGGTAACTCCAAGGATGTTGACAGTGGGGGATTCAGTGATGGTAAAACCGTTGAATGCAAGGAGTGGTGATTAGAGTGTCTTTTATTGATGATGGTCATGGTCTGGCATTTGTGTGGCGTGAACATTACTTGCCACTTGTTGGCCCAAGCCTGGATATTGTCCAGATCTTGTTTCATTTGAGCACGGATTGCTTCAGGACCTAAGGAGTCATGAAATGTGCTGTAAACTGTGCAAACATTAGCGAACATCCCCACTTCTGACCTTATGACAGAGGGAAGGGAATTGATGAAGCAGCTGAAGAGCACTGGGCCTAGGACACTACCCATTTCTCCTGCAGAGGTGTCCTGGAGCTGAGATGTCTGACACTCTACAACCACAATCATCTTCCTTTGTGCCAGGTATGACTCTAACCAGTGAAGTGTTTGCCCCAAATATCTATTGATTCCATTTCTGACAGGGCTCCTTGATGTCATACCCGGTCAAATTCAGCCTTGATGTCAAGGGCTGTCACTCACACCGCAACACTGGAATTCAGCTCTTTTGTCCATGTTTGAACCGAGGCTGCAATGAGATCAGGAGTTGAATGACTTTGACGAAACTCAAACTGGGCGTTGTTGAGCAGGTGCTGTTTGATGGCCCTCGACAAAAGTGAAGACTGCAGATGCTGGAAACCAGTATTTAGATCAGAGCGTTGCTGGAAGAGCACAGCAGGTCAGGCAGAATCTGACTGCTCGGATGCTGGCTGACCTGTTGTGTTTTTCCAGCACCACTCTGTTTGATAGCCCTGTTGATGGAGAGTCGGCAGATCATGTGATAATTAGCCGGGTTGGATTTGTCAAGCTTTTTATGTACAGGAAATACCTGGGCAATTTTCCACATTGTCAGGTAGATGCCAATGTTGCAACTGTACCGGGGGTGGGGTGGTGGGGGGCGGTGGGGGGGGGGGGGTGTGGTGAGGGGGGGGGAGTGGTAAGTACTGGAGCACACTTCTTCAGTACTATTGCCAGAATGTTCTCAGGGCACATTGCCTTCGCAGTATCCAGTGCCTCCAGCCATTTCTGGATATCTCGGGCAGTGAATCGAGTTGTCTGGAGACTGGTATCTGTGATGTTGGGGACCACTGGAGAAGCCTGAGATGGATCATCTACTTCACATTTCTGACTGAAGATATTTACGAATGCATCAGCCTTATCTTTTGCACTGATGTGCTGGGCTCCTCCATCATTGAGAATGGGAATACTTGTGGAGCATCTCCTCCAATGAGTTGTTAATTTGTCCACCTCCATTCAGGACTGGATGTGGAAGGACTGCAGAGCTTACATCTCATGCGTTGGTTGTGGGATCACTTCGCTCTGTCTATCACTTCCTGTTCATGCCATTTGGCATGCAAGTACTCCTGTTTAGTACCTTCACCAGGTTGACACCTCATATTTTGATATGCCTGACGTTGTTCCTGGCATGCCCTCCTGAACTCTCCATTCAACCAAGATTGATCCCTGGCTTGGTGAGAATGGTTGAGTGGGGGATATATTGGGCCATGAGGTTACAGATTGTGCTGGAGTACAGTTCTGCTGCTGTTGATGGCCCACAGTTCATCATGGATGCCCAGTATTGAGCTGCTAGATATTGTTCGAAGTCTGTCACATTTAGCACAGTGATAGCACTACACAACAAGATGGAGGGTATTCTCAATGTGAAGACAGGACTTCGTCTCCATATCTATACTGTCGTGGAGAGAGGTGATTGCAACTGGCAGATTAGTAAGGGTGAGGTCAAGTACATTTTCTGCTCTTGTTGGTTCCTTCACCACCTGCCAGAGACCCACTGTAGCAGTTATATCCTTTAGGACCCGATCAATCCGATCAGTAGTGCTGCTGCCGAGCCACTCTTCGATATCCCCTCCCAGTATACGTCTTTCCGCCCTCAGTGCTTCCTCCAAGTGTTGTTCAACATGGAGGTGCACCGATTTATCAACTGAAGGAGGACGATACATTGTCAGCTGTAAGAGGTTTACTTGCCCTTGCTTAACTTGATGCCATGAGATCTCATGGGGTCCAGTGTCCAAGTCAAGGGCTCCCAGGGCAACTCCCTCCCGACTGTATGCCACTGTGCTGCCACCTCAGCTGGATCTAGCCTGCTACTGGGACTGGACATATCCAGGGATGGTAATGGTGGTGTCTGGGTCCATAAGATATGATTTAATAAGAATGATTATATCAAGCTGTTGCTTGACTCGTGTGTGAGACAGTTCTCTCAATTTCGGCACGAGCTCCCAGATTCCAGTACAGAGGATAGGGCTATTTGTGTTTTTACCATAGTCTTTTCTGATTCCAAGGTCGATGCCAGGTGGTCTGTCTGGTTTCATTTCTTTGTAGTTACATTCTGGAGATTGATACGACTGAATGGCGTGTGAGGCCATTTCAGAGGGCAGTGGAGAATCAACCACATTGCTGTGGCTCTGGAGTCACATGGAGGCCAGACCCGGTAAGGATTGCAATTTCCTTCCCTAAAGGACATTAATGAACCGGATAATTTTTTTCCCCACAATTGGCAATGGTTTCACGGTCAACACTTAATTCCAGATTTTTCTAAAACTGAAATCAGATTTCAACATGGCAGGATTTGAACGCAGGTTCCCAGAACGTCTGGGTTAATAGTTATACAACAACACCACTGGACCATCAAGGAAGTTGATAGGGGCGCCCTGAGAGGGAGGGTGTGGAAAGGCAGAGATGGGAGTCAGCCTGAAGGGCCGTGGGGATGTGGGGAGCAGGGCGTAGATACAAGGGCTGGGTTGGGGGTCATGACAATCTCCTGTCACTGAGCACAGAAATTGCAAGATAAATAGTTCCCAGCACATGATGACAGCCTGGGATAGAGAGAATGAGACAGAGAGAAGTTGGACAGATACACAAACGTGAGGGGAGGGGGTGACAGTGTCTCAACTTTGCAGTCTCTGGTTTCTAACCGTGTGTGTGATGTGCTTTTGTTGGAACTCAGTGAGACTGTGTGTGGGATCTTCCTTCATTCGACAAGGTGTTGCCCAAAAGGTTCTGGCATAAGCTAAACATACAAGCCATGTATTAGCATGGATAAAGGATGGGTTAACTGACCGGAATCAAACAGTGGAGATAAATGATTGCGTTTCTGGTTGTTGATCAGTGACAAGGTTTTGCCTCAGTTATTAGCATTAGGACCACATTTATTCACTCTTTACAGAGAGGATTTGGAGTTGGGGATCACATTTAGTGCCAATGTTTGCAGATTACACGAAGGTGAGTGGTAGAGTAAAGTGTGCAGAGCACTCTGAAAGTCTCCAAAGGGACATCGATAGCTCAAGTGAGTGGCCAAAGGTCTGGTAGGTGGAGTCCAATGTTAATAAATGTGAAATCATCCAATTTGGAATAACTGTGAGAATGACTGTTTCTGAATGTTGAAAGAAAGTTGAAGCATGATGCTGTGCAGAGGGACCTGGTGGTCCTTATGCATGGATCAGAGAATGTTGGTCTGCAGGTGCAACACGTCATTCAGAAGAAAAAAATAATTTTGTCTTTCATTGCGCAAGGCATTGTGTTTAAAAGTAGGACGGCTACGTTGCAGCTGTATAGGGTGCTGGAGAGGCCATACCTGGAGCACAGTGTGCAGGCTTTGTTTCCTTACTTGAGAAAGGATGTACTGGCACGAGAGGTGGTGCAGAGGAGGAGGTTCACTAGGTTGATTCCGGAGTTCAGGGGGATGGCTTATGAAGAGAAACTGAGCAGACTGGAATTATATTCATTGGAATTTCCTACAATAGTGGGGATGGTGGGGTGGCAGTGGATATCATAGGATCATGTGGAATTATGAAGGGGAAAGATAAGATAGAAGTAAAGAGGGTGAAACTGGGAAAAGTGGGCATAGCCTCTAAATAAGGAGGAGCAGATTCGGACTGAAGGAAGTTTTTCACCCCAAGGATTGTGAATCTATGGAAAGCCCTGCCAGTTGAAGTAGTTGAGGCTTCCTCAGTAAATGAGTTTAAAGAAAAGAAAAACAGATTTTTGACCAGGAACGGAAATAAGGCTGATGGTGAGAGGGTGGGTATGTGGAGCTCATGCCAGAAAAAGACCAACCATGATTATACTGAATGACTCAGGAGGCTCAAATGACCAGACGACTATTTCCTGCTCCTCATTCTTATGGTCTTATGAATTCAAAAATTACCCTCTTCTGCGGGATTGTGTCTATGTTGTGGGGTGGGAGGGTGAAGGTGGAGGGGCGTGTATGGCGGGGGGCGTGAGGATGGAGGTGTTGGGAGGATGAGGGTGAAGTCCTGAGTCTCTGAAGCTTTTTTTCAATTATTGTGGATGGGTTGTATTATTACTTCAGACTGTGCTAAATGGACGTTGCAGGTGCCACTCAAATGCAGTTTATTGGTCAGCAGAGGTTAATGGGGGAGGGAAAGAGAGGGTTGGATTTTCCTGTCTCTCCAGGCAGCCATTTTCTTTCCTGTAATTCCTCTCGGAATATTGGGAGAAGTTCCACTGGGAATTGTCGCCATTTTGTGGTGAGGTGGGTGAGTGGTCAGAAGAGTTCATGGTGTGGGAAGGGAGTGGGATCCCAACACCCCCCCACACACACAACATGTCCCACTCCCTCCTCCTACCCTTCTCACTCTATCTGTGAGTATAGGGGAATGAACAGTTGGAGTTGTTGCCATTGACTGGGATCTCATTACTGTTTCGGGTTGGGGGTGGGGTTTGGTGAGGAAGTGAGGTTTTCAGAGTCGGCTCTGGGACTGAGGAGGTTCCTCAGCATTGCAAAGGGGCAAGAAATGCAGGATCGGACTCTCCCCCGCTCCCCCACTCCCTTCTGGCCAACGTTAAGAATGATATTAACCCAACTCCATCAACGATTGGCCATTTTCATATTTTGCTTCTTGTGGGATCCAGCACAGCAGGGATTGTGGGGGCGGGGGGGGTGAAGATAGGGGTGTTGGATGGAAAAGGAAGACAGCTGAAAGAAGGATGGGGTGGTAGGGGGCTAGGTATCGGATCTGGAGGGAGGTTGTGAGGGTTTACTCCAGTGTTCAGTCCCAGCCCACTTCCTGGTCGAAACGGGAGAGTTTAGTATTTGTTGGTGGTTTAGTGGGGATAAGGGGGTCGGGGGTGCTGGTTTACATTACAGCCTGTGGGATCTTGATGTGCGGGGGTAGACTGCAGCCATTTTCTTTACAGTAGCAGGGAGAAACAGTTTTCACATTGAGGAAATTCAGGAGGTGAGGGCAAAGGATTCTGAACGTGGTGAAGGTACAGAAAGCTTCAGTTTCATTCAACGTGGAGTGGGGGAAACTGAGGACAGCTGGTGGGATCCAGCTGTGCAGAATACCCTTCACTGCAGTATCAGCCCCTATCTGTGGGGGCACTGGGGAGGTGGGTTTTGAGCAGCAGTGGGCTCTGACAGGTTGTTGAAGGAAGACCATGGCGATCCCCTGCATACAGCTACCTGTGGGAACTTGCTGTGCATTCCCTCGGCCTGCAGCTCATTCTCAAATGTTACGTTAGCCTATCCATAGGGCCCCAGGCTGAGGTCACTGATGTCCTAATAGTTTCCCCATAGCTCTGATACTCCCACACCACTCGTCATCCCCTCACTCTCCGAGACATGGCTGAGATTGGAGCACAAGGCAAACCTGAGGCAGGAGAGGGCATTTCAATCAAAACATGCCTGGAATGGACAGAGAGAGATTAACGAGATGAAAGGGAAATCTGAGCAGAGCTGAAGATGTGGGTGGGGATAGTGAAAGAGGAAGAAGGAGAAAGGGACAGAGAAAGAAAAACATTGATCGATTTGTGAGAGCAGGAGGAGAAAGCTGAACAGAGATGGACAAGTGGATAGGGTCAGTCAGAGGAAGAGAGGAGTGACAGAGAGCGACAGAGAGCGACAGGGACACTCAGATAGAGAGGTGCCTGTACCAGAGGAAGGTTCCTCATTAATATTTCATGTAGAAACTGCACCAATCCCAGACGGAGTGGCATGGGGGTGGTGCCATTTGAATGGGAGTGGGTCAGGGGAACATTGGAATTGTTTTTTGGTGCTTTTCCTTACCCCCTGGAGTGTCAGAGAACCAGCTGGACGGGGCATATTAAACCCAAAGGATGGTGGGGGCTGGGGGGCGGGTGGTGGGAAAAGGGGGAGAGGGACACAAGTTGTGGTGCGTGAGTCTCCACCACTGAGTCATTGCCCAGACCCTCAAAAAATATACCCTGGCAGCGTTCAGAACCATTTGCCCCTGATCCCATTTGAAATCTGTTCCTATTCTATGGGTTTAAGATCAGGGCGTGGTGCTGATTAAACATAGAGACTTTGGAAGTCAGTCAGTGATGCGATCTCGTTTGCTGATCCTCAGATTTGTTTCAGAACATCTCAGCTTTGATCTGATCAATTTCCAACTCTCTCCTGGGGTATTTTGAGATACTGAAACTTGAACACTGAGGGAGACATGGACTCTGGCAGTGGGAATGAGGTTGGTATGGAGTGGGAAGGGGATGTTGGGGGTGGGAGACAATAAATATTTCTGTCCGTGTTCCTCTCAAACAGAAACATTGGGACAGTCCTGAGGCAGTCTGAGTAACCTTCCCGTTCCCGGTCTCTGGGTTTAATACCAATGGCTGGGTTGGGAGGAGACTGTCAGATTGTGGAGGCAACGAGCGGTTGGTTCTTGCTTTTGATGCACGAATTTGAAAAAAAAATGTTCATTTCTCTCTCTGTCTTTCCACCTCCCGACTCCGAGGAGATTTGTTTCGGAGCTGAAACACAGGATGATGTGGGGACATAGTGAGAAACAATTATAATAAATTGTCCCGTCTCCTGTAATTTATTTACACACAAGCACACACTTCCCGGGGAGAACAATTGTGGGGCTCAGGCAGTCTCTTGGGTTTGTACCACAAGGGGGTGAGCTCTGAGAGGTAGAGGGGTTGTGGGAAGACAGAGGGGCAAAAAGGTAGCTGCTGCACAACCTGATCCCACAGATTTCACTGCCTGCCTCCCTCTCTTCCACCATTTTCCCAGCTGCCTGTCCCTTCCACAGCTTTCTATAAATTCCCCTCTCTGCCATATCCTTCACATCTACCCCTGCCCACTCTCATGCCCTCTCCCCAGGTTTTTGAGGAACTGATCTGCCAATCAGTATTTCCAGCCAACCTCTCTCAGCTCTCTGTGATCTTGCTATTGCTTCCTGAGGGTCATTTGAGCCACATCCCCCTCGGTATCTTTCCCTCTCCATCGCTCATGCTCAATGATATCTCTGTTTGCCTTTCTCCACACCGACTTCTTTCTCCCCATGGATTTCCATAGATTCCCCACAGGATGAAAGCAGCTCATACAGCCCATTGATTCCACACCAACCCTCTGAAGGACAGCCTCTCCAAACCCTTCCCATCTCTGTAAACCTATACTTCCCATGGCTCATTCACTTAACCTGCTCATCTTTTGACTGTCGGAGGGCACCAAAGCGGTAGAGTGGTAAGCACTGCTGCCTCACAGCGCCCAAGACCGGCGTTCAATTCCTGCCTCAGGCGACTGACTGTGTGGATTTTGCACATTCTCCCCGTGTCTGCGTGGGTTTCCTCCCACAGTCCAAAAATGCGCAGGTTAGGTGAATTGGCAAGGCTAAAATTACCTGTAGTATTAGCTGAAGGGGTAAATGTAGGGGAATGGGTCGCGCTTCGGCGGGTTGGTGTGGACTTGTTGAGTCGAAGGGCCTGTTTCCACACTGTAAGTAATCTAATCACCCAGAGGAAACCCAGGCAGATACAAGGAGAATGTACAAACTCCATGCAGACAGTCATTCAAGGCTGGAATTTAACCTGGGTCCCTTGCGCTGAGGCAGCAGTGTTAACCGCTGAACCACTGTCCATCTCTCTTCTCTCTATCTGTGTGTGTCTGTGTCTCTCTGGCCATTCGATTTTTCTAGAACCTTCTCTTTTAGTGATGGTCATCATACTCAGCTCTGCCCCGAGACTCTCTTGAATTTATTTGACATTACTCGTACTTTCCACCATGAAGTCAAACACAAAAGAATTGTTCTATTCATCAGCCATTTCCTTTTACCCACAACTGTCTTTCCAACGTCATTTTCCAGCGATTCAATGTCCACTTTTGCGTCTCTTTTGCCCTTTATGTATCTGAAGAAACTCTTACAGTATTCCTTGATATGTCTGGCTAGCCTACCCTCATATTTCTTCTTGATCCTCCTTATATCGTTTGTTGTTGCCATCTATTGGTATTTGCAAGTTCTCAATCCTTTGGTTTCTACTAACCTTCCCCAAATGATCTATTTTCTCTTTTACATTTATGCTTGCCCTGCCTTCCCTATTCAGCCATGATTGCCTCATCCTCCCTGTACCATGCTTCTTTTCCCTCGCGATGAATCTCTGCTGTGTCTCCTGAGTCACTCACAGAACTTCCTACCATTGCTGTTCCACTCTCTTTCCTGATACACTCCTCTCCCAGTCAATTCTACCCACTTCCTCTCTCATGCCTCTGTAGTTGCCTTTATTCAGCTGTATTTCATTACCTTTGATTCTATCTTCTCCGTCTCAAACTTAAAAGTAATTTCAGTCATATTATGATCATTGTCTGCTGAGGATTCCTTCACCTTAAGCTCCCTGATCAAGTCTGCCTCTTGCCTGTAAGAAACTCTGTTCCAGTTTATATTACAGAACATATAACATTGCAGCGGAGTACAGGCCCTTCGGTCCTCAATGTTGCGCCGACCTGTGAAGCCCATCTAACCTGCACTATTCCATTTTCGTCCATATGTCTATCCAATGACCATTTAAATGTCCTTAAAGTTGGCGAATCTACAACTGTAGCAGGTAGTGCTTCCATGTCCCTACTTCTCTGTTACCCTCTGAGTGAAAAACTACCTCTGACATCTGTCACCCTTCAATTTAATGTATCTCCCCTTGTGCGAGCCATCACCATCCGAGGAAAATGTTCTCACTGTCCATCCTACCTAACCCTTTAATTATTTTATATGTCTCAATTAAGTCACATCTCAATCTTCTTCACTAATGAAAACAGCCTCAGGTGCATCAGCCTTACCTCGTAAGACCTCCCTCCATACCAGGCAGCATCTTTATGAATCTCCTCTGAAACCTTTCCAAAGCTTCCACATCCTTCCTATCATGCGGTAACCTGAACTGTTACAATACCCAAGTGCGGCTGCACCAGAGTTGTGTACAGTGGCAGCATGATGTCATGGCTCTGAAACTCAGTCCCTCGACTAATAAAAGCTAACACACCATATGTCTTCTTAACAAAATTCTCAACCTGGATGACAAATTTCAGGAATCTATGTACATGGACACGAAGATCTCTCTGCTCATTGACACTATCAAGAATCTTACCATGAGCCAAGTGCTCTATATTCCTGTTGCTCCTTCCAAAGTGAATCACATCACAAGTATCCGCATTAACTCCATTTGCCACCTCTTCGCCCAGCTCTGCAGTTTATCTATAACCCTTTGTAACCTACAACATCCTTCGGCACTACCCACAACTCTACTGACATTAGTGTCATCCACAAATTTACTAATCCATCCTTTGAAGACCTCCTTTTATAGGTCACTGCAGAGTTCCAGAGAGATGGAAGAGAAGATTAGCAAAATTATTCTGGGTAGGAGTGAAAGGAACAGGGTGGTCATTACAGGGGACTTAAACTTCCCCAACATTGACTGAAAATACTACAACTTTCGTACCTTGGATGGATCAGTTTTTATCCAATGTGTACAGGAGTGTTTTCTGACACAATATGTCAAGGACCGACAAGACGGGAGGCCACACTGGATCTGGTGCTTGGTAAAGAACCAGGCCAGGTGTTTGATTTAGTTGTAGGTGAGCACTTTGGAGAGAGTGACCATAATTCAGTTCCATTTTGGTTAGCGATTGAAAGGGGTAGTTACGTGCCTCAGGTCAATAATCATTGTTGGGGCAAAGGCAATTATAATGCAATTAGGCAAGAATTAGGATGCAAAGAACGGGGTAGCAAAATGCGGGAGATGTAGACAATGGAAATGTGGAGCTGCTTTCAGGAACAGATATTGCGTGTCCTTGATAGGTATGTCCATTTCAGGCAGGGAGGAAGTGGTAATGTAACGGAACAGTGGTTTACTACAGAAAGGTTGGTCTTGCCTTACAAGTCTTATTGAATTCGTTGAGGAGATGACCAAGCATGTGGATGAGGGTAGAGCAGTGGATGTAGTATACATGGATTTAGTAAGGCATTTGATAAGGTTCCCCATGGTAGGCTTATGCGGAAAGTCAGGAGGCATGGGATAGAGGGAAATTTGGCCAATTGGATAGAAAACTGGCTAATCAGTCGAAGTCAGAGAGTGGTGGTCGATGGTAAATATTCAGCCTGGAGCCCAGTTACAAGTGGAGTTCCGCAGGGATCAGTTCCGCAGGGATCAGTTCTGCGTCCTCTACTGTTTGTAATTTTTATTAATGACTTGAATGAGGGAGTCAAAGGGTGGGTCAGTAAATTTGCAGATGATACGAAGATTGGTGGAGTTGTGGATAGTGAGGAGGGCTGTTGTCGGCTGCAAAGAGACTTAGATATGATGCAGAGCTGGGCTGAGGAGTGGCAGATGGAGTTCAACCCTGCCAAGTGTGAGGTTGTCCATTTTGAAAAGACAAATAAGAATGCGGAATACAGGGTTAACGGTAGGGTTCTTAGTGAGGTGGAGGAACAGAGGGATCTTGGTGTCAATGTTCATAGATCTTTGAAAATTGCCACTCAAGTGGATAGAGCTTGTAAGAAGGCCTATGGTGTATTAGCGTTAATTAGCAGAGGGATTGAATTCAAGAGTCGTGAAGTGATGTTGCAACTGTACAGACTTTGGTTAGGCCGCATTTGGAGTACTGTGTGCAGTTCTGGTCGCCTCACTTTAGGAAAGATGTGGAAGCTTTGGAGAGGGTGCAGAGAAGATTTACCAGGATGTTGCCTGGAATGGAGAATAGGTCGCACGATGATAGGTTGAGAGTGCTCGGCCTGTTCTCGTTGGAACGGCGAAGAATGAGGGGTGACTTGATAGAGGTTTATAAGATGATCAGAGGAATAGATAGAGTAGACAGTCAGAAACTTTTTTCCCCGGGTACAACAGAGTGTTACAAGTGGACATAAATTTAAGGTGAAGGGTGGAAGGAGATGTCAGGGGTGGGTTCTTTACCCAGAGAGTGGTGGGGGCATGCAATGCGCTGCCTGTGGGAGTGGGAGAGTCAGAATCTTTGGTGACCTTTAAGCGGCAATTGGATAGGTACATGGATGGGTGCTTAAGCTCGGACAAATGTTCGGCACAACATCGTGGGCCGAAGGGCCTGTTCTGTGCTGTATTGTTCTATGTCTAAATTACATCTCTTGTTAAGCAGAAGAAGGAGGTTGTGTTGATGAGGCAAGATGGCATAGATGAAGGTTGGAGAGTTGCACATCAGCTCGGAAGAATTTAAAGAGAGAGTTAAGAAGAGCAAAGACATGACACGAACAGCGTTTAGCATATAGAATAAAGAAGAACCCTAAATTTTTCTATAGGTATGTGAGGAACACAAGGATGACGAGGGTAGGAATAGGGCCAGTCAAACACAGAAGTGGGAAGTTGAGTGTGACCCTGTGGAGATCAGAGAGATGCTAAACGAACATTTCTAATCGACTTTCACTCAGGAAAAGGAGAATGTTTAGGTTACTTACAGTGTGGAAACAGGCTCTTAGGCCCAACAAGTCCACACCGACCGCCGAAGCGCAACCCACCCATTCCCCTACATTTACCCCTTTTACCTAACACTACGGGCAATTCACCCGACCTGCACATCTTTGGACTGTGGGAGGAAACCGGAGCACCCGGAGGAAACCCACACAAACACGGGGAGAATGTGCAAACTCCACACAGTCAGTCGACTGAGTCGGGAATTGAACCCAGGTCTCTGGCGCTGTGAGGTAGCAGTGCTAACCACTGTGCCACCGTGCCGCCCAAAGAGAAGAATGAGGTACGAGATATTAGATACTAGGGTAGGAATAGGGCCAGTCAAAGACAGAAGTGGGAAGTTGAGTGTGACCCTGTGGAGGTCAGATTGCGGTTAGTTATGAAAAGGTGTTATCAATCCTAAAAGGATGGGATTTATCTTAAGATTCTCTGGTAGCTGGGGAGGAGATAGCAGAGCCCATTGGCTTTGATATTTGAATCATCATTGTCTATAGGCTTTGTACGAGATGACTGGAGGATTGCAAATGTTGTGCCCTTGTTCAAGAAGGCAGTCGAGATGACCCAGGTAATTATAGAGCTTTACTTCTGTTGTAGGAAAGTTTTTGGAAAGGATTATAAGAGATAAGATTTATAGTCATCTAGCAAGCAACAATTTGATTTCAGATATTCAACATGGTTTTGTCAAGTGCAGGTCGTGTCTCACAAACCTCATTGAGTTTTTTGAGAAGGTGACCAAGCATGTCGATGAGGGTAGAGCAGTTGACGTGGTATACATGGACTTCAGTAAAGCCTTTGATAAGGTTCCACATGGTAAGCTATTTGCGAAAAGGCAGAGATATTGGATTGAAGTTGAATTAGCAGTTTGGATTAGAAACTGGCTTTCAGAAAGTACGCAGCGAGTGGTGGTTGATGGAAAATATTCAGCGTGGAGTCCGGATACTAGTGGTGTGCCCCAAGGAGCTGTTTTGGGATCACTGATGTTTGTCATTTTTATAAATGAGTTAGACGCAGGCATAGGTAAATTTGCAAATGACACTGAAGTCGGTGGAGTAGTGGACAGTTTGGAAGAATGTTGCAGGTTGTAGGGAGACTTGGATAAACTGCACAATTGGGCTAAGAGGTGGCAACTGGAATTCAATGCAGCTAAATGTGAGGTGATGAACTTTGAGAAGAATAACAGGAAGACAGAGTACTATGTCAATGGAAAGATTCTTGATCCTGTGAATGTGCAGAGGGATCTTGGAGTGCATGCACATAGATCCCTGAAAGTTGCCACCCAGGCTGTTAGCGCTTTTAAGAAGGCATACGGTGTGTTCGGCTTCATTGGTAGAGGGATTGAGTTCCGGAGCCGCAATATTATGCTGCAACTATACAAAAAGCTAGTGTTCCACACTTGGAATATTGTGTACAGTTCTGGTCGCCATATTTCAGGAAGGATGTGGAGGCATTGGAAAAGGTGCAGAGGAGGTTTACCAGGATGTTGCCTGGACTGGAGGGAAGGACTTATGAGGAAAGGATGAGAGGCTTGTGTCTGTTCTCATTGGAAATCAGAAGGCTAAGAGGGGATTTGATAGAGACATACAAGATGATTAGCGGATTAGATTGGGTAGACAGTAAAAGTCTTTTTCTGAAAACAATGACGCCAGCATGTACGAGGGGGCATAACTGCAAATTGAAGGGTCATAGATTTAAGACAGAGGTCAGAGCTAGGTTCTTTACTCAGAGAGTGGGAAGGGCGTGGAATGTCCTAACTGCCAATGTCGTTCACTCAGCCAAATTATGGTGATTTAAACAATCATTGGATAAGCATATGGATGATGATGGGATAGTGCAGGGGGACGAGCTGAGAATAGTTCAACAGCGAGGGCCAGAGACCCTGTTCTGTGTTGTTCCATGTTCTATGTTCTTTTTGCTATCATCCAGCCTTCTGGAAGTATTCCTGTAGACAATGGCTACATCAAGATCAAAGCCATGGTCTCGGCAATCTCCTCCCTTACTTCCCAGAGAATCCGAAGATAAATATCATCTTGTCCAGGGTACATATCTATTTTCACAATTTCCAGAATTGCTAACACCTCCTCCATGTGAACGTCAATCACCTCGAGTCTCCGAGCCTGTATCTCAGTATTCTCCTCGAGAACATTGTCTTTTTTGAGTGGAAATACTGACAAATATGCATTTCATGCTTCCCTTTGTCCTCGGACTCCACGCACAACATCCCACTACTATCCTGGATTCACCTTAATCTTACTCTAGTCATTCTTTTATTCCTGATATACCTATAGGGTGTGTTATGGGAACAGTGACTGAAGTTGCTGTTTCTGGTCAGTTACGTTTTCCAATAGTTATGTTATTCCAAATTCCGTTTAGTTTTGTTAAACTGCCATGTTTAAATAAATTCTGTATTGCTGAAAGTCGAGTTGTCTGACCGGCTGCATTACACCTGGAATAGAGTCTTAGAATCATAGCGATGTACTGCATGGAAATAGACCCTTCAGTACAACCCATCCATGCTGACCAGATATCACAACCTAATCTAGTCCCACCTGACAGCACCCGGCCCATATCCTTCCAACCCCTTCCTATTCATATACCCATCCAAACGCCTTTTAAACGTTGAAATTATACCAGCCTCCACCACTTCCTGTGTCAGCTCATTCCATACACGTACTACTCTCTGAAAATGTTGCCCCTTTTATATCATTTCCCTTTCATCCTAAACCTATGCCCTCTCGTTCTGGACTCCCCGACCACAGAGAAAAGACTCTTTCTATTTATTCTATCCAAGCCCCTCATAATTTTGTAAACCTCTGTAAGGTCACTCCTCAGCCTCCGACGCTGCAGGGAAAACAGCCCGGGCCTGTTCAGCCTCTCCTGATATCTCAAATCCTCCAAATTTGGTAACATCGTTCTACATATTTTCTAAACCCTTTCAAGTTTCACAACATCTTTCTGATAGGAAGGAGATCAGAATTGCACGCAATTTTCCAACATGGCCTAACCAATGTCCTGTTCAGCCGCATCATGACCTTCCAACTTCTGTACTCAATACTCTGACCAATAAAGAAAAGCATACCAAACGCCTTCTTCACTATCCTATCTACCTGCGACACCATTTTCAAGGAGCGATGAACCTGCACTCCAAGGTCTGTTTGTTCAGCAACATTCCCGACGACCTTACCATTAATTGTATAAGAATATCGATTTCACATCTGTCTTTAAAGGAATAAAACGTTAGTGTCTAAGCTACCGTCTTCAAATATTTTGAGATGGTCTGGCCTGGACCATAACAATATGTTTTTGTGTATTTGTCTGTGTCTGTGTTAAGGCCTGTTACACATCTGCACCTCAATGTGTGTCTGTTCCTGTCTTTGTATGTGTATAAACCTATGTCGGTATGTTTGCTTGTGTGTATAAATGTGCTTGTGTGTGTCTGTGTGTGATTCTCTCTTTAACTGTGTGTGTCTATCTCAGTTGAATTACCTCTGCATGCTTGTAGCTATAAGTGTGTGAGGTAGTGTATATGGATGTGTGTATTAGTGCGTTTCTCCATATCGTGTGTGTCTGTGTGTGTTTGTCTGTGTGTATGTGTGTCTATGTCAACCGAACTGTGTTATGTATCTGTGTGCACATACAATGGTCCTGTTGATGTTTATTTCCAAATGTGTGTTTGGATGTGTTTGTGCCTGAGAATCTATTTCTGGATTCAATTGGACTGGAGGAGAGTTTGAATGAATGAATGAATTAACAAGTGATGAATGAAAGGCTTAGAGTCTCTCCTACTCCCCTCCTGTGTCTAACGTGATGAAATGCTACAAAAGTGGCTGATTTGTTCTTCGGAGAGAGCATCACAGTTTGTGAATCTCTCAGGTTGTCTCGTTCTTCAAACAATGTCTTTGGCGGCACAAGCAGTTTTGTCCGACTGACGTTGCATCTACGATGTTAGCAAAAGGAGACAACAATGGGTGGATGAGAGAGAGAGAGACATTGTGAGAGTGAGGGCTGGATATGGAGGGAGAGGGAACAAGGGAGAACGATGATCCCTGCTGAGGCCAGGTCAGAGTGAGTGATCCTGAGGTGAAAGTAAAAGACAGAGTGACTTAAACCCAACTCGTGAGCTAGGCCCCGGTTCTTTTCCCGTCCCTGAGGACCAGAACTTGGGGCTGAGTCTGTCACTGTCCAGCTCAGCTTCTTCAACACAAAGATAAACAATAAAATAGTTTGTTCTACTGTTTGGCACTTCGTAATGATCATTTTCATTATTTACAAGCTGAAGTTACAGATACAGTCAGTGGGATGGTGCCTTTTCTCACTGACCCCCAAATTGTGAGAAACATTGAAATGTGTCCCTGTAAACCACTCTGGGATATGATTGGACAAACCAGCACTACCCTCCTTCTGTTACCAGAGCAACAGGGTGCTTCATTTTTGAAACGTTGAACTGAAATGAGATAATCCTAGATTGATTGATTAATAAGTGAATTTGATTGTTTGATGAATTTGGGGAAAGAGATATTTCAGCACATTCTTCAGCTGCTGTCTGAACTTAGTTTGTGTCACATCGTAAACTGCGGTGTTTGTGCAGCAACTGAGGAGCTGCAGCATGAAGCCCAATTCCCGCACACTGGCATCTAGATACAGAGAGACGTATGCCAAATTATGCATCCGATTCCATATCGAATATAGCATTACCATTGACCATAACAGGATGAAATTGGCTGAGATCACAAACAATGAAACAATAGACATTTTTCAATTTTGCATTTCTGTATCATGATGAGTCTTCCAATTGGTCTGAATCCGGAGTCTCCTGCGGGCTCTACTGGTCACGAAAATGTGTCTGATGGTGAAAACATTGAGCAGCAAGATCAGGACAAATAGGAGAGCTAGTGTTAGAATGTGATGGAGGAACTCAATCGTGAGGAGAAAGTGAGGACTGCAGATGCTGGAGATCAGAGCTGAAAATGTGTTGCTGAAAAAGTGCAGCAGGTCAGGTAGCATCCAAGGAGCAGGAGAATCTAAACGTTGATTCTCCTGCTCCTTGGATGCTGCCTGACCTGCTGCGCTTTTCCAGCAACACATTTTCAGAACTCAATTTTGACCCAGACACGGGAAGATAGAACACCGTTCATTGTGTCACAAAACCAGGTGGAGTTCCCCACCTGTGAGCATGAAATACCAGAAAATATTCTTTAACAACCTGAGCACAGTCACTTTTCCGAGAACCACAGCCGCCGTTTTCTCACTGCAATATTTATTTTTCAACATCGGGCAACAAATAGCCACAACTCGATCAAAAGTCAAAGTGACGGCGAACCAGACAGAGCATTCAGTGGCTGCATAAACCAGGACGGTGTGGATATTACACACGGGGATGTACCACATTAGGAAACAAAACTGTTCCCGATAAACAATGGGAATGTGTCTCAATATCAGATCGAGGAAAATGATCAGTAAATCCGTCACTGCCATGGCTCCCAGGGAACGTCTGACACATGGAGACAATCCACAATCGTTATAATGCAGAACGAAGATCGTAATGACATTAACTGTGAGGAAGGAAAAACAACAATTTAGACATCAACCTGAAGGACATTTTCCAAATGATTGAGATTTTCAAAATGAAATGTTCAAAGATATCTTGATGCAGTTGTACCTGGAATAACATATGGTACTTCTATATTACTGACAGAAATGTGATATAATAGAGAAGAGACCCTCCTTCCCTAAACACACAGACATGTATCCATAAGAATAGATGGTTTCTAGAACATTTTCAAACACTTGATTACTCGAGAGCAGGTTATTGCTTGAGAGTTCCGAATATGGAGGGTAAACATTGCCGTCCTGAAGGATTCTCTCCCAGTTACTCGAGGACAAATGGACGCTGGTAATTTCTGCACTTTAGTCTAAATTTTGTTCGATTTTCCGACGTGAAGAAACGTAAATGCAGGGGAAACCCCCTTAACTGCCTGAGGGGACTTCGAAACAGTGATTTCTTTTCCATGGAACAGGATCGTTTCCCTTGGGATCTCATGGTCTTTCAATTAAATATCATCTGGCTTTGTACAAATAATGTCAGTTTTAGAATTTTTTGGAGAATATTGTTTATAGTATATTCAGTAGAATATTGCTATAAAATGACCTGGAGAATCCCAGTTATGGAATATTCCGCGGAATGTAAGTGATAGAATATTCCAAGAAATGTCAGTTACGGAATTTTCTGGAGAATATCAGTTATAGATTTTTCCGACAAAACTCGTTTCTAGAATGGTCCAAAAGATGTTGTTTACAGAATACTCCAGGGAATGTTGGTTATTGAATCATTACAGAAAATGTCAGAGTTATAGAATGCTCCCGAGAATGGCAGAGTTATGGAATGTTCCAGAGAATGCCAGGGTTATGGAATGTGCTGAAGATTTTCAGTAATAGAATGTTCCTGGAATATTAGTTAGAGAATGTTCCGGAGAATATTGGTTGGAGAAGGTAATAGGGTCATAAAAAGCCACGCCACCAAGGCCCTTCTGTCCATTAAGTTTGATGAAATCCACTCAGCGTCATGGCGAAAATCTCTCTCCAAATCCAACTCAACTGGCACTTTACGCACAGAAACAATAAGATGAAGCCAACATCTTGAACATTTGATGTAAGATTCTCTGCTTACAATCAGGCAGATGTCATCCTTTATGGAGATCCACACCACCACCTCTTATATTTTGTAGAACTCCCCCAATATAAAAGGTCCTGCAGGTTCAGTTCCAAATATCAGACACCCTGTAGCGAGGTCTCTCTCATGTCATTAAATTGTATCCAGTTACCTCAATGTATGGATTGAATACCTCAATCGTTTTTGAGAATGCAGCATACATTCAGATAGCGTGCCTTTCATTCAGGTTTTTAAACCATTATTACCTGCTCCATTGTCACCTTTACTCCTCAGTTTGATCGGTCAGGAAAAAGTCTGACATTGTCATTACACACAGAATCGAACTTGATGGGTAATGTTTATGTGTATATATGTGTGTATGTGTGTGCGTGTTTGTGTGTTGTATTATGGGTTTTGGGGCGGCACGGTGTCTGCGTGGGTTTCCTCCGTGTGCTCCAGTTTCATCCCACAGTCCAAAGATGTTCAGGTCAGGTGAATTGGCTGTGCTAACTTGCCCTTAACGATAGATGCATTAGTCAGGGGGTAGTGGTTCTGGGTGGGTTACTCTTCGGAGGGTCGGTGTGGACTTGTTGGGATGTAGGGTCTGTTTCCACATTGCAGGGAATCTAATCTAATCGAAATGTGAATGTCATTGTTTCAGAAAGAATATGCAAGGTAGAAATCAGTTTAATTATGCCATAGTTGTATACAGCCCTACATTCTCCCATCATCTTCATCCTGCTGAGTTAACTTTCTTATCTAATTCCAAACTTCTGAATTTCAAATTCTCCCTCTTTTCCTTTTTCCTCTCTTTCTCTATCTTCTCTCTCTTTCAGTCTCTCTCTTTATCTTCTAACTCCAATTGTCGTATTTGCAATTTAAGTTTTTTTTGAACTCGACTGCAGTTGCCTGCCTCTCTGATACATCAAAGTGCTTGACCAACTCCATTATGGTGACAGCTTTCCTTTTGTCTCTGGTGAAACCCAATTCTAATCTCCATGTTAGTTCTAAAAGTATGCCCTTCCTTTGTCTTTCTACACTTTCTTGGCAAATTTGGGAATCAACTTTAAACCTCAGAACCTCTGTAGTAATATTAAAAGCCATTTCTTTTAAATTAACCAACCACAAGGAAACAAAATTAAGTGAATTTTCTCACCTGTTTTATTTGAAGGTCTAGGTCACTAACTGCCAAGTGATGGAATCTGCTGGGACCGTTTGTACCCCAAATCTGTTCAAATCTGTCTAAATCTCATACGTCAAGCCCTCAAACTGTGATGATATCGTTGTTGAACTCCCCTGTTAATTAAAACCACACACCCAGAAAAGCTCACCTCACCTCGTAATCTGTTAAAACATGAGTGAAAAAGTAACCGCAAATTCCACTATTAAGAGAAAAATAACAATTAATAAGTATGCATGTTAACTCGCTGAGCTTGAAGGTTTGTTTTCAGATGTTTCGTCACCATGACTAGGTGATATCATCAGGGAGAGTCTCTGGTGACGCACTGGTGGTATGTCCCGTCTTTCTATTTATAGATCTTGGTTTCTTAAGGTGCGTGATGTCATGTCCAGTTTTTTGTTCAAGAGAAGGTAGGTAGGATCTAAATTGATGTTTTTATTGATGTACTTCTGGCTAGAATGTCATGCTTCTAAGAACTTTAGTGTGTGGCTTTGTCCAAGGAAGTATTTGTTGTCACAGTCAACGTGGTGTCCTTCTTTGTCTGTATGTATGGAAACTAGTGATAGTGGGTCATGTGTTTTGGTGGCCAGTTGGTGTTCATATACCCTGCTAGCACCACAACAGGACAGTCTGAAATGGATGAGAAATGATTTTATATACACTGTTTAATCAAAGTGTGTTCAGATAAGTAACATTGTTCATATGTGTACAACACATTCTAAATGAACAACGGATACACAGTTAACGAAAAATGATGCACAAGATGAATAAAGTTTTTAAAGCATTAAAAAATTATTTGATCGTCATCTGAAGTTATACCTTCCCTTTCTCTCAACATTCCTACTTTTTCTGGGATTCCCAACTCTCGTCTCTCATTCTTATCAGGATATGTGTTATAAATTCTTGTTTCTGGTTTCCCAACTTATTTCAGTTAATCCCCTTTCTACCAGGAATTAAACATGTTGGCCTGCTGGGTTCTTTCCAAAGCTAGTGTCTGTTATATTATTGAAGAGAAAAGTTATGGCATCAGACCCAGCATTTGAACATATTGCTCTGTTGTTCGTGTATTGTACAAAGGACAACAAAGGACCCGGGTTCAATTCCCGCCTCAGGTGACTGACTGTGTGGATTTTGCACATTCTCCCCGTGTCTGCGTGTGGTTTCCTCCGTGTGCTCCGGTTTCCTCCCATAATCCAAAAAATGTGCAGGTTAGTCGAATTGGCCATGCTAAATTGCCCGTAGTGTTAGGTGAAGGGGTAAATGTAGGGGAATGGGTCTGGGTGGGTTACGCTTGTTGGGTCGAAGGGCCTGTTTCCACACTGTAAGTAATCTAATCTAATCTAATCTAGCTCACATGAATTGCCAAAACATTGAGGGAAGTATATCGACTTCTTTCGATAATATAGTTTTCTCATTTTCCACATCTCCATATCTATATCCTCTCTCTCTCGTTCTCCCTTTGTACCTAGTTCAGAAATCCACCAATTATTCTTTGTGTCCCATATCTCAAAACTCCTTCTTTCAGTTTATATCTAACGCTCTCTTCAAGATGTAATATGGTTACAATTAAGCAATGTAACTACAAAGACATGCGGGACGAGCTGGCCAGAGTTAATTGGAAGGGGAGCTGAGCAGAAAAGACCATGGAGCAGCAATGGGAGGAGTTTGTGAGGATAATTCGGAAGATAATATCAGAAATTCAACCCCAAGAAAATGAAACATGCTTATGGGAGGACAAGGCAGCCATGAGCGATAAAGCATCAAACCAAAAGAGAAAACATACAATGTGGTGAAGATGATTGGGAATCCAAAGAATTCATTGGCTCTGAAACTACTTAAGGCTGGCATCACTGACACTACAGAGCTCTTAATCATGGTCAGGGAGAGAAACAGAGGAAATGCATTCAGTTTACACACAGAAAAATGGCATTTTCAAGGAAAAAGATTCAGGTGAATTAACTATTTAAATTAAGATCAGTTAAATGTTTTTGCAGAATTTGTCAGTTTGGAAGCAAGACTCGGGGACACAGACCCTCGGCAGAATGAGAGTTTGAAAATGGAAGTATTTCCACATCAGAAACCAGGTTAAGTCACTGAGTGCAGGGCTGATGGGTAAGTGAGTCTCAGTGAGAATTGGGGAACAGACAGCAGAAGTGCATTGCAGATATTGCAGCTTGAAACTGCGTGTTTATGTAGTGGTGTAGACCACAGCAGCAAGAGAAGCAGACCTGCATTCAACCACAATCTGTAAGCTTTTGTCAGGATAACACTTCAGTCTGCCATTACCACCAACACCATCTATGGCTCAGTGACGAGTGTGGGTGAACATGTCAGAGTCAGAATCACATGAACCTTAAACTGATGCTAACTCATTAAAGGTACCGGACTTGACCAACAGATCTGAACGAATCACTGCAGTCCTGCCACATTCAGTCATAAATGGTGATGGACGATTAAACAAATGACTGGAGGAGAGGGCTCCCCCCACAAACATCCCCATCCTAAATAATGGAACAGACTTGCACATCAGTGTAAAAGAGAAGGATATTTTATCTGCACCATCCTCTGCCAGAAATGTTGATTCGATGATACACCTCACCCTCATCATGATGCCCACAAAATCACAGATGCCAATCTTCATCTAATTCGATTTGCTCCACGTTACATGAAGAAACAGCAGAACACAGAAGATACGACGAAGGCAATGGGCCCTGACACCATTCCTGCAACCGGACTGAAGCCTTGTGCTACACACAAAAAAGTGTCCCGAGGGAATCTGTTTCATTCCAGCTCCAACTCTAAAATCTCCCTGCCAATGTGGAAAATTACTCAGCTGTGTCCCGTCCCTTAAGAGGGGAATAAATACAATCTGACCAATTTTCACCCCCTCAGTTCCGTCACGACAGTCAAATTGGTGGGAGTTCCTTTTGACAGAGCCGTCAAGCAGCACAGAAATAACCTGCTCAGTGTGGTTTTCGACAGGACCCCATGTGGAGATGGTGTTGTGGAAATGTTACTGGATTACTAATCCAGACAAGGCTAATGCTCTGGCAGCGGGTGGAAGTTAAAACCAATTAATAAAATATCGAGATCTAAAATCTGGTGTCAGTAACAGTGACGTTGAAGCCAATATCGATTGTAAACAGACATTCCTTCTCCAATGTACTTTTAGGATGTAAATCTCCCATGATTTCCTGGGCTGGGCTAAAAGTGACAACAAAGACCCTGACATGTGATAAACGTTTCAATGGTCTCTGAAGCGGCCAATCAAGCCACTCATTTGTGTCAAACTACTCCGAGGTGTGAAGGATGAAACCGGACAGAACATCCGGCCTCAGCATCAGTGTCGGAAAAGAGAATGGGAACACAGTCCTGTCGACCCTGCAGAGACCTCTTCCTAACATCTGACAGCTTGTGACAACATTTACCGAGCTTTCCCACAGACTGCACAGAAATAGCGTGAAAGGAGTAGATCATACAACACATTGAGGCTCCCCATTCTAGTTCATGGAAAAAAAAATCTGCTCCATGCACTGACCCCACATGATGTACATCTCCGTTAATGTGAGTAACCTTGGGAAACTATAAAATAGGAAGTGCAATAGTACGTTTTGTCCATCGGGTTTACTACTCAATTCAATTTAATGATGCTTGGCCCTTCATTTCCACACCGTACTCCTACTCTCCCATCATCCCTTCACTCTCTCTAAATCCTTATAATCAGTGTCTCGGATTCCAGGTGCGAGCGAATTCCCCAGGTTCACCAGCCAGTGAGTGCAGCCAGTTATTCTCATATCAATGCAATGTGACTTGCCTGTACCGAATAATGTGGCCCCTTGCTTTCAACGTCCCAGACAGGGGAATAATCATCTCTGCTTCCAATCTGTCTCACCCTGTCAGAGTTGTGTATATTTCACTGAGATCTCCACTCATTTACCGAAACCCCATTGAATACTGCCCAGTCACCCCAAACTCTGCTCCCACAACAAGTCTGTCATCACAGATGATCCTTGGTTATCCTTCGCTGCACTCCCTCAATGTCAGTTTTGTCCTTTATTATGTAAGAAGACCAAAACTGCACACAATACTGGACAATGTTTGAGATGATGTCTCACCAAAGCTCTGTACACCTGCAGTAAGACACCCTTTCTCCTGGACTCATATCCATCTGAAATACAGTTCAACGCATCATTTATCTTTCTCACTGCTTTCTGTTTCTACAATATTGCTTTCAGCGACTGGTGCACAAGATGCAGATCCTTTTCAGTGTTGCAGCTCCCCACTTGGTAGGTCTGTGTACACTGGGCAGCGTGCCGATGCCATGCCCAGTATTGACTTCTGGTTGCAGAACTCACTGCACTGCATGGGACTCAGATGTTTATGCAGAAGGAAACAACAAAAAGGAGCATACGTCCCTTTGTAGATCAACATGCTTCAACCAATCCCTTTCAAATGGTCGGCTGCCAATTTATCCTTTCCACACCATCACCTCTATCCACATTGTTCTCCATCTGTCACGTATTTACCCATTCACTCCGCTTGTCTTAGTCTTCTTGGTGCATTTTTACATCCTCCTGACCCACTCACAATCCCACATCCGTTAGTGCTGTCAGCAGGCTGGGATATATTGTATCTGACTCCAGCAACCAAATGTTTAAAGGGCATTGTGAACAGCTGGGCCCCAAGCACCGATCCCTGCGACACCTCAGCAACCGTCCTCTGTTAATTTCTATTTCTGTATTTCGTCAATCTGGGTGTCACTGGCTGGACCAGCATTTATTGCCTGTCCCTAGTTGCCCTTGAGAAGGTGGTGGTGAGCTGCGTTGTTGAACACTGCAGTGCACCTGCAGTGGTTGACCTCCAATGCCATTAGGGAGGGAATTCCAGGATTCCGACCCAATGACTGTGAAGGAGCGGTGAATGGCTTGCAGCTCATGTCCTTCTAGATAGACGTGGTCGTGAGTTGGAAAGATGATCTCTGAGGATCATTTCATTGCAGCGTGTGGATAGTAAAAGAACTGCTGCTGCCGAGCGTTGATGGTGAAGCATTGTGGATGAAAGGACAGTCAAGCTGGTTGCTTTGTCCTGGATTGTATAAAGCTTCTTGAGTGTTGTTGGGGCTGCACTCATCCAGGCAAACTGGGAGTGTTCTATCGCACTTCTGACTTATGCATTGTAGATGATTGGCAGACTTTTGGAAGTCAGGATGTGAGTTACTCGCCGCAGTATTCCTAGCTTCTGACCTGCTCTTGTCGTTGCTGTATTTATGTGGCGAGTCCAGTGAGTTTCTGAGCAATGATTACCCACCAAGACGTTGATACTGGGGTATTCAGTGATAGTAACACCATTGAATGCCACGGGGCAGGTTAGATTATATATTATTAGTGATGGTCACGGTCTGGCATTTGTGGGGCCTGAATATTACTTGCCACTTGTCAGCCTGGATACTGTCCAGTTCTTGTCGCATTTGGACATGGACTGCTTCAGTATCTGAGGAGCCACAAATGTTGCAGAATATTGTACAATCATAGACGAAAACCCCATTTCTGACCTTAAAATGGAGGGAAGGTAATTGATGAAGCAGCCCTGAAGACGTTTTTGGCCGAGGCCACTGCGTAAGCGACTCCTACAGACTTTTCCTGGAGCTGAGTTGACTGACCTTTTTCAAAAATGACCATCTTCCTACGTGTCAGGTATGATTCTAACCAGCGGGGAGTTTGCTCCCGATACCCATTGATTCCAGTGTTGCTAAGGCCCCTTGATACCACACTTGGTCGAAGGCAGCCTTGTTTTAAAGGGCTGTCACTCTCACCCTACCTCTGGAATTCAGCTCTTTTGTCCATGTTTGAACCACGGTAATGTGGTCAGGAGCTGAGTGGCCCTGGGGGAGCCCAAACTGGGCGATTTCGCTGCTCGTCGGATGCTGCCTGAATTGCTGTGTTCTTCCATCACCACTGATCCTGAATCTGGTTTCCAGCATCTGCAGTCATTGATTTTGTCTTTTACGTCATTGACCAAGTCATTGCTGAGGAGGTGCTGCTTAAAAGCACTGACACCTTCCACCACTTTAATGATGATCGAGAGTAGACTGATGGCTGGTAATTGGCCCGATTAGATTTGTTCTGCTTTTTATATACAGGAGATACTTGGGGTAATTTTCCACATAACTGGGGAAATGTCATTGTTGTAACTGTATTGAAACAGTTTGGCTAGGGGAGTGACAACTTATGGAGCACAAGTTTTCGGTACTATTGCCAGAATGTTGTCAGAGTATGGACCCTATGGAGTATCCAGTATCTCCAACCGTTTCTGGATATCGCGTGGAGTGAATCGAATTGGTTGATGACTGGTAGCTGAATTGCTGAGGACCACTGGAGGGGGCTGAAATGGATCATCCAATCAGCACTTCTGACTGAAGATTGATGCGAATGCACCAGCCTTATCTTATACACTGAAGTGCTGGGCTCTTCCATCATGGACGAAGGGGTTAATTATGGAATTTCTTCCTACAGTGAATTGTTCAATGGTCCCCAACGTTTCTCGACAAGATGTAGAAGGACTGCAGAGCTCAGATCTGATCCTTTGCTCGTGGGATCACTTAGCTCTGTCTATCACTTACTGCTTATGCTGTTTGGCACACAAGTAGTCCAGTTTGGTGGCTACACCAGGCTGACACCTCGTTGTCAGGTATGCCTGGTGCTGCTCCTGCCATCCTGCACACTCCATTGAACCAAGTTTGATCCTCTGGATTGATGGTAATTGTTGGGAGAGGGGGATATGCTGTGGTTCTGTTCGCCGAGCTGGAAGTTTTTGTTGCAAACATTTCGTCCCCTGTATAGGTGACATCCTCAGTTCTTGGGAGCCTCCTGTGAAGCGCTTCTGTGGTATTTCCTCCGGAATTTATAGTGGCCTGTCCCTGCCGCTTCCGGTTGTCAGTTTCAGCTGTCCGCTGTAGTGGCCGGTATGTTGGGTCCAGGTCGATGTGTTTGTTGATGGAGTTTGTGGATGAGTGCCATGCTTCTCGGAATTCCCTGGCTGTTCTTTGTTTCGCTTGCCCTACAATGGTAGTGTTGTCCCAGACTACTGCGACCACTAGGACTTATAACAGCACACAAACCAACAGTCACACTCAGACAACAACTCACCACAACGAAGGACCCGATACCCAGCATGAGCAAAACTAATGTAGTGTACAAAATACCATGCAAGGACTGCACAAAACACTATATAGGACAAACAGGAAGACAGCTAACGATCCGCATCCACGAACATCAACTAGCCACGAAACGACACGACCAGCTATCCCTAGTAGCCACACACGCAGACAACAAGCCACATGAATTTGACTGGGACAACACTACCATTGTAGGGCAAGCGAAACAAAGAACAGCCAGGGAATTCCTAGAAGCATGGCACTCATCCACAAACTCCATCAACAAACACATCGGCCTGGACCCAACATACCGGCCACTACAGCAGACAGCTGAAACTGACAACCGGAAGCGGCAGGGACAGGCCACTATAAATGACGCAGGAAATACCACTGAAGCTTCACAGGAGCCTCCCAAGCACTGAGGATGCCATCTAGACAGGGGACGAAACGTTTGCAACAAAAACTTACAGCTCGGCGAACATAACCATAGCAACGAGCACCCGAGCTACAAGTCTTCTCACAAACTTTGGAGAGGGGGATATGCCAGGCCATGAGGTTGTGTGGCTGTACAATTCTGCTGCTGTTGATGACGCACAACACCTTATGGACACCCAGACTTGAGTTAATAGATCTGTTCGAATTTTGTCCTATTTAGCACCGTGATAGTATCACCCAAAATGGTGGAGGTTATTCTCAAAGTGAAGGTGTCATTTTGTCTCCACAATGACTATGCGGTGGTCAAACTTACCGATACTGTCATGGACAGACTCTTCTGCAAATGGCAGATTAGTAAGGCTGTGGTCAAGTATGCATTTTCCTCTTGTTGGTTCCTTCACCACCTGCCGCAGAACCAGTCTAGCAGTTATATCCTTTAGGACACGGCCAGCTCGATCAGTTCGATGCTGTAGCTGAGATAGTCTTGGAGATGGACATTGAAATCCTCCACGCAGAGTACATCTTGCGTCCGTGCTACCCTCAGTACTTCCTCCAAGTGTTGGTCAGCATGGAGGAGTACTGATTCATCAGTTGAGAGAGGCTGGTACATGGTAATCAGCAGAAGGTTTCCTTTCCCATGTGTAAACTAACGCCATGGAACTTCATGGGATACGGAGTCACTGTTAAGGACTCCCAGAGCAATTCTCTTCCAACTGTATCCCACTGTGCAGCCACTTCTGCTGTGTTTGTCCTGCTGGTGAGACAGGAGATATACGGGGAAGGTGATGGGGTGTCTGGGATATAGTCATACTCACAGAATCATACTTTACAGACAATGTCAAGCTATTGCTTCACGAGTCTGTTTATTTCAATTCACTGTTTCCTGCCGGCTGTCCCATTCTAGAAACTTGTCCATATATTAGCCCCAATCCACTCAGATTGAGACCACAAGACCATAAGACTTAGGAGTGGAAGTAAGGCCATTCGGCCCATCGTGTCCACTCCGCCATTTAATCATGGCTGATGGGTATTTCAACTCTACTTATCCGCATTCTCCCCGTAGCCCTTAATTCTTGTGACATCAAGAATTTGTCAATATCTGCCTTGAAGACATTTAGCCTCCCGGCCTCCACTGCACTCTGCGGCAATGAATTCCACAGGCCCACCACTCTCTGGCTGGAGACATGTCTCTGCATTTCTGTTCTGAATTGACCGCCTCTAATTCTAAGGCTGTGCCCACGGGTCCTAGTCTCCTCGCCGAACGGAAACAATTTCCTTGCGTCCACCCTTTCCAAGTCATGTATTATCTTGTAAGTTTATATTAGGTATCCCCTTAACCTTCTAAAATCCAATGAAAACAATCCCAGGATCCTCAGCCGTTACTCGTATTTTAGACCTACCATTCCAGGGATCATCCGTGTGAATCTCCGCTGGATACGCTCCAGTGCCAGTATGTCCTTCCTGAGGTGTGGGGCCCAAATCTGGACATAGTACTACAAATGGGGCCTAACCAGAGCTTTATGAAGTCTCAGCAGCACATCGGTGCTTTTATATTCCAACCCTCTTGAGCTAAATGACAACATTGCATTCGCTTTTTAATTACGCACTCAACCTGTCTGTTTACCTTTAGAGAATCCTCGACTCGCACTCCCAGATCCCTTTGTACTTTGGCTTTATGAATTTTCTCACCGTTTAAAATGTAGTCCATGCTTGTATTCTTTTTTCCAAAGCGCAAGATCTCGCATTTGCTCACATTGAAGTTCATCAGCCATTTCCTGGACCACTCTCCCAAACTGTCTGGATCCTTGTGTAGCCTTCCCACTTCCTCAGTACTACCTGCCTGTCCACCTAACTTTGTATCATTAGCAAACTTCGCTGGAATGCTCCCTTCATCCAGATCATTAATATATAACGTGAACAGCTGTGGCCCCAACACTGAACCCTGCGGGACACCGCTTGTCACCGGCTGCCATTCTGAAAAAGAACCTTTTATCCCAACTCTCTGCCTTCTGTCAGACAGCCAATCTTCAATCCATGCCAGTAGCTTACCTCGAACACCATGGGCCCTCACCTTACTCAGCAGCCTCCCATGTGGCACCTTATCAAAGGCCTTTTGGAAGTCTAGATAGACCACATCCTCTGGGTTTCCCTGGTCTAACCTACTTGTCACCTCTTCAAAGAATTCCAACAGGTTTGTCAGACTCGACCTCCCCTTACTAAATCCATGTTGACTTGTTCTAATCCGACCTTGCTCTTCCAAGAATTTAGAAACCTCACCCTTAACGATGGATTCTAGAATTTTACCAACAACCGAAGTTACGCTAATTGGCCTATAATTTTCCATCTTTTGTCATGATCCTTTCTTGAACAAGGGGTCTTCCAATCATCCGGGAATTTCCCTGACTCCAGGGACTTTTGAAAGATCTCAGCCAACGCCTCCGCTATTTCTTCAGCCACCTCCCTCAGAACTCTCGGATGTAGCCCATCGGGGCCAGGACATTTATCAATTTTAAGACCTTTTAGCTTTTCTAGCATTTTCTCTTTTGTGATGGCAACCATACTCAACTCAGCCCCCTGACTCCCTTTAATTGTTGGGATATTACTCATGTCTTCCATTGTGAAGACTGACGCAAAGTACTTATTAAGTACTCCAGCTATTTCCTTATCTCCCATCACTAGCCTTCCAGCATCAGTTTTAAGTGGCCCAATGTCTACTTTTGCCTGTCGTTTGTTTCTTATGTATTGAAAGAAACTTTTACTATCATTTCTAATATTACTGGCTAGCCTACCTTCACATTTGATCCTCTCCTTCCTTATTTTTATCTTTGTTATCCTCCGTTTGTTTTTGTAGCATTCCCAACCTTCTGATTTCCCAGTGCTCTTGGCCACTTTATAGGATCTCTCTTTTTCTTTGACTCATTTCCTGACTTCCTTAGTCAGCCATGGCTGTCTAATCCCTCCCCGGATAATCTTTCTTTTTCCTGGGGATGAACCTCTGTACTTTTTCCTCAATTATACCCACAAACTCCTGCCATTTTTGCTCTACTGCTTTTCCCGCTTGGCTCTGCTTCCATTCGATTTTCGTCAGTTCCTCTCTGATGCCCTCATAATTGCATTTATTTAACTGTAACACCATTTCGTCCGATTTTGCCTTCTGTCTTTCATTCTGCAGACTGTCCTCTGCCATATTATGATCGCTGTTTCCTAAGTGTTCCCTTACTTTTAGATATTTTATAAAGTCTGGTTCATTACATAGCACTAGGTCCAGAATAGTCTGCTCCCTTGTGGGCTCCATGACAAGCTGTTCGAAAAAGCCATCCTGCAAGCATTCCATGAATTCCCGTTCTTTGGATCCACTGGCAACATTATTTACCCAGTCCACCTGCATATTGAAGTCCCCCATGATCACCGTGACCTTGCCTTTCTGACATGCCTTCTCTATTTCCCGGTACATGTTGCACGCCGGTCCTGACCACTGTTAGGAGGTCTGTACATAACTCCAATTATGTTTTTTTTGCCTTTGTGGTTCCTCAATTTCACCCACACAGACTCCACATCATCCGACCCTATGTCATTCAGTGCCATAGATTTAATGTTGTTCTTAACTAACAAGGCAACCCCGCCCCCTCTGCCCACCTCCCTGTCTTTTCGATAAGTTGTAAATCCTTGCATGTTTAACTGCCAGTCCTGAACCCCCTGCAACAACGTCTCTGTGCCGTTAGTTCATCTACTTTGTTACGAATGCTACAAGCATTCAGGTAAAGTGCCCTAATGCTAACTTCCTTATCGTTAGAGATATTGGAAGTCATAAGATGTCCTAAGTTATCCTTCCTTTTTGCTGTATTCCTAGTCTACCTCAAGCTTAAATCCACCTGCACATGTGCTATCCTGCTGCTTATCTTTCCAGTTAACGCCATGCTCCCTGTCGCTTTCACTTTCCTTTCCCCCCAGCTCAGAAGTTTAAAGTCCTACTGACCACCCTATTTATCCTCTTCGCTGGAACATTGGTACCAGATTGGTTCAGGTGGAGACGGTCCCAATGGTACAGATAACCCCGGTTCCAAAACTGATGCCAATTCCCCATGAAGTGGAATCCCTCTTTCCCACACCAATCCCGTAGCCACGTGTTTACTTCCCTAATTTTCTTATCCCTGTGCCAATTGGCACGTGGCTCGGGCAGTAATCCGGAGATTATGACCCTTGAGGATCTGTACTTCAATTTCCTTCCTAGTGCTTGATCATCCCCAAGCAGGTCCTCCACCCTAGCTTTGCCTATGTTGTTAGTCCCAACGTTGCCCACAAAAATTGGATCCTCCCCCTCCCGCTCCAATATCCTTTCAAGCCGGTCGGAGATGTCCCGCACCCGTAGATCTCCTGCAGTTTGATTTTGCAAACTGCGTTTGGAGCTTTACCAAAGTTTTTCTAAAAATCCACATGTTTTACATCCATTGCTTCTCTTTCATTTGTCTCCCAGTCTGTTTCTGAAACATAATTCATATTTCATAACTCTATGTTAGTGTTGTCTATGACCATTACTTCCAGCCCCAATAATTTCTCCTAAACCATTTAGTTACTATGTTCAGTGTTCCATGTACTCTATCATTTTCCCTCACCAGACTTGGTTTTCCTTGTATTATTAGAAATTTCTGTGAAGACAGAACTGAAGTAGTGGCTTCATAGTTCTGCCATTTCCCTGTTCCCCATTCAGCATACTCTGGTTGCAAACTGGAAGGAAACTGCAATTGTTTTCTCATGTTTCTCACATTGACATAATTTGACAAGCTATTACAGTTCACTCTTATAACCCTTGTGAATATACACTTCAGAAACTCATCAATTCCTGCCTTAAACTGCTCAATTTTTGACCTTCCACACCATCCACTCACAGGAGCATAGACACTTTGCCAACAGAAGTACAGCACGATCTATATTAGTCCCACTTTCCTACAGCAGGCCCGTAGCTTGGAATGTTATGACACTTCCGACTGCTTATACAAGTACTTTTTAACGATTGTGAGGTTTCCCGTGTAAATTCCCCTCTGAGGAAGTAATTCCAGAACCCAACACACTCTTGGTGAAAACAAATGTTCAAATCCTCTCTGAACCTCAATCTTTTCGCCTTAAAAGTGTGTTCCTTTGTTCTTGACCCTCTCACTAAAAGGAACAGCTGCTGTCTATCCACCCTGTCCGTGTCGCTCAGAATCTTATCCTCCTGAATCGCGGACCCCTCAGCTTTCTCTGCTCCAAAATAAACAACACGAGCTTACCCAGCCTCTCTCCATAGCTGATATGCTCCATCCCAGGGAAAATCCTGATGAATCTCCTCTGCACCTTGTCCAGTACAATCACATTGTTCCTGGAATGTGGCTCCCGGAACAGCCCACAGTATTCCATTTTGGCTGAACCAAAGCCCTGTAATGCTCTAATAATCTACGCCCTGATGAGGAAACGCTACACCCACGGTCCAATTCTTAAATAGTCCATTACCCTGTTCAGTACATTCAGGGATGTGTGGAGAAGCACTCTCTGAGGTTCCCAGTGTGCAGCCATTCATTCAGTCCTCCCCTGAAGAAGGGCTTATGCCGAAACGTTGATTCTCCTTCTCCTTTGATGCTGCCTGACCTGCTGCGCTTTTCCAGCAAAACATATTTAAGCATGAGTCCTCCCCTGCCTGGTTCCATCTCCTAAAGTGCATCACCTCATATTTATCAGGGTTACATTCTATCTGCCCATCTGACCATTCCATCTCCATCTTCCTGTAAATTGAGGCCTTCCTCCTCACGTCTGACGGCCCAGTCGATCTTTATTTCAAACATACACTTACTTATCACATCTCCCCCACTCTCCACCTAACCCCCTCGACATTCACATGTTTTTTTTTAATGAATAACACAAACAATAAGGGACAGAGCACTGATCCCTGTGGTACACCAGGGGACACTAGTCTCCAGTCACACAAACAGCCTTCTCTCACCACCCTCTGCCTCCTGCCACTAAGACAATTCTCGTTGTGACTTGTCAAGTTTTGCTTCATATTGTGAGATTTTAAATTAGTTTTCAGTTTCCCAAGTGGAAATTTGCCAAAGGCCTTCCTAAAAAACTAAGCAATCGATCTCTTCGAACTAATTAAATCAAATCCATTGGATTTGACGTCCTTCTGATAAAGTCATCATGATTATTCCTGATAAAACCTTGCAACTCTGATTGGAGTTCGATTTTCTCCTTCCCTATTTTCTCCAATAGTTTCCTTAACAGTGATCTAATACTTGCTCGTCTATAGTTACCTGGTCTATCTCTCCCACCCTTTATGTGAAGTGGAATCGTATTAGCAGTTCTACAGTTCTCTGGCACCTCCCCTATGGCCAGATTCTAATTATAATATTCAGTCAGGGTCTTTCCTCCCTTGACCCCAACAGCCTCCTGTGATACAACTCATTCAGACATGGAGATTGGTCCAAATCTATACAGAACAAAACCTCAAATCCCTGCTCGTATTTTACATCAATCTGTTCAAGAGCTTCCCAGTCCATCTTCTTGAATTCTGTACCTGCATCCTCCTTCACACAAGTAAAATAGATGTGAAGGTCTCATGTAACAATCCATCAATCTTCTCCATCTTGACACACAGATTGTCCCTTTGGTTTCTAATGGACACTATGTGTTTGCTGATTATTCTGTTCTATTTGTCCGTGCAGGATATCGTGGGATTCTTCCTGATCTCGCCTACTTGTACTTCTCCATGTCCCTCTGCTCTTCAGTCCCCTCTATGTTTCTAAGTTCCACTGCAATTACCTCTCATGTTTTGAAACTTGAGATCGCAGGCTGAGTTTCCATATCAGACAATCTTGCCATTTTAGGGATTAATCTTGATAATGCCTTTTGCCGTTCCTCTGTACTCAGTATATTCTTTCTTAGATTGGGACTCCAAACGATACACAATACTCTAGGTTTAGATTACTTTACAGTGTGGAAACAGGCCCTTCGGCCCAACAAGTCCCGCTGAAGCGCAACCTACCCATACCCCTACATTTGCTCCTTACCTAACACTACGGACAATTTAGTATGGCCAATTCACCTGACCTGCATATCTTTAGACTGTGGGAGGAAACCGGAGCACCCGGAGGAAACCCATGGGGAGAATGTGCAAACTCCACACAGACAGTCGCCCGAAGCGGGAATTGAACCCGGGTCGCTGGCACTGTGAGGTAGCAGTGCTAACCACTCTGTCACCGTGCCGCCCACAGCCGTTTTAGTTTACATAGATTGTGGAAGAATGTCCAGGAGAGTATTGAACAAGTTGAATCTCGAGTTACGAAAGCGTAAATGATAACAAAAACAGCAGATGAGCTGAGACAGTCAGGATGTGCGACACACATAGAAGCAGGTCTTGTATTGGCACAATGTGGCACACGTTCTTCATGGGATCAAATATGACAGCCAAAGTTACAAGTGTGGTGTAGTCTCAGGCTTTTACGTGGGAGAGGGGTAGAGTCACTGTTCAGAGAATGAATTTTGGATTCAGAACCAAAACATATTGGCTTCAGTCTTCCCCCAGTGTTTGATTGGAGCGAACTTCTGCTAATTATTTTCTGGATATTGGATAAGCACTCTGATAACTTCATGACAGTGGAGGAGGAGAGACAGCTGGCTTTAGAGTAAGTTTAGTTTCATGAACACTCGATGGAATATAATATCCTCTATATTCCAATTGCCTTCACATGAATGTAAACCTATTTTTTACTTTCCCATTTGCATATATTCTTCCCAATACCTCGCGCTTTAACTTTTCTTATGAGTTTACTGTGTGAGTCCTTTGAAAATAATGGTCATGAATATCCAACTATACGTTATACATTGGTTCTTCATTGTCTGTGTCCCCAAGAATCATCTTCAAACCATTCTAAAAAATTTTTTGCCACTTCTGGTTTGCCACTTCTGCCACATCAGCACATCATCACACTCCCCAATTATGTTATTACGTTCTATATAGCTAGTAGCATGTTCTTTGTAATCTAGACCAATTGACACCTAACTGCGGATGACAAGATAACTGGTCTGTAGTTCAGCATTCTCCAAATTCATCCGTTCTTAAACTGTTGGATAATATTTATAACCTTTGACTTATCCCGATTGGCTGAAAGACTTTCGGGAATGTATTGGGAAAAAAAAGTGAAAAATCAGCAATTCAATCAACATGTGTATTGCTGCTTCCTCTGAAATTCTTGTATGAAGTACATCTAGTCTGTCAGATTTATAAATATTCAATCCAGCTTTTTTATTTCAAAGATAACCTCATCACTGACAAGAAAGATCTTATACTTTACTTACACAAGTCCCATGGTCATTTGGTATTTCTGGAATGATTTCTGGACATACTTCCATGAAGATAGATGCAAAGGAATTGTTACTTTTTCCTGCGATTTCTCTGTTCTGCAATAAATTATCCTGAACGCTAACCAACTGTTTCACATTTGACGTTGTTTTTATTTTTTTTCATACATTGATAGACGCTTATTGGCAGTCTTTATGTTTTTCTTTCGTTTGCACGCCTTTTCTCTTTTTGATTTTCTTCTCAGTTTCATGGTCATCCTTTGCTGGGTCCTTACTTTCTCTGAATCCACTGGCTTACTGCCACACTTGGCATTTTTCTAAGCTGCCTCCTTTCATCTAACAGGTTGATCAAGGTGGGATAGAAAGTGATAGTCGGAGAGGAGGGTGGACCAGATTGATAGGAAGGTAGTTGGACACATCGGAACATTCAAAAGGGTGGTGCTGACTTGGAGGTTTGGAGTAGGATAAGGTGGGTTTAGGGGAAATGGGGAAATGGTGAAATCCACTATGATCTCCTGTGGATGGAGGGTCCCAAGACAGAAGAGGAGGCTTTCTTCCTCCAGGCTTCTGGTGACTCGGGTTTGGTGATGAATCCGGCCTAGGGCCCCCATGTCCTTGGCAGAGTGGGAAGGGGAGTTAAAGTGCTCAGCGACAATGTGATGAAGTTGTTCAATGTGGCTGTCCCAAAGATGTTCTCTGAACTGATCTACAAGTTGTCCTCCTGCCTCGCCAATATAGAGAAGACCACATTGGGTTTAATGGATGCAGTAGATGAGGCGTTCTGTCTCCCTCCATCACCTATTACTTTCAACCCCACCTTCATCTACCTATCGCAATTCCTGCTAACGTCCCCCCTGCCACACCACCTTCTCATTTATCTCTCAGCCTCCTTGGCCCATAAGCTTCATTCTTGATGAAGGGCTTATGCTCTTTGAATGCTGCCTGACTGTGCTTTTCCAGCGCCAGACTCTTCGACTCTGATCTCCAGCATCTGCAGTCCCCACTTTCTCCTCACACTTTCATGGCTTGAATGACTCAGATTTATAACGGTTACTGCAAATAAAACAAAAACTACCTTGTACTCAAACAACATAAAAAAACCAATACATTGTGGTCACTGTTCCCAAAAGGTCCTTTCCAGCAAAAACTTTAATTAGCTCTTCTGATCACACAACACCAATTCCTAAAAAAACCTGATCTTGAACTCAGTGCTCGACATAATGTTCATTTAAACCACCTCACACGTGGTCATGAAATCCATTTTATCCCAGCATTAGCATTCAATTGGGTTAACACAGTTTAGATATAATTTTAACATATAATATTACTGCAGTACCCACAAATGTGTATATCTCATTTCCTGTTTTTTATTATGTCCAGCATTTGTACTGCAGCTTTCACTTTGATATATATCTCCCATCAATGTTTCCTCCTCCTTGCTGTTTTTGCCCTCCACCTTATTAGATTCTGTGGAATCTGAGCGACGTGGGCTCTGGAGAGATGAATGGTAGAGATCTCGCCACATCATTTATGATCTTCTCAAACTTTAATTTCTCCAGATCTCCCGTTATGCCGATGGAGTAGAGAAGGACAATGATCTTCCAACAATGCTCTGTATTCCCCCAGAGAGCTGAGACTGCTCTAACGTGGGTGGGAACCTTACAACAGGCTGGTAATGTGTTGCTGCTGCTGAACAGAGTCTTAGTGAGATCACATCTGGAGTAGTGTGTACAGATTTAATCTCTTCAATGAAGAAAGGATGTTGTTATATTGGAAGCAGCTCAGAGATGGTTCCTGCAATAAAGGTGTTAGCTTATAACGAAAGGATGATCAGGTTGACCCAGTAGCCATTGGAGTTTACAAAAATTAAGGATGATCTTATTTCAACATAGACGACAGAAGGAGTCAATAAGTGAAGCGAATTACACAGACAGTGTAGGAATCCATTCCGTTCTCCAGCCTGTTACACAGGAACAACCGGAGGATATTCAGGCCTTCGAACCTGTTACACCAAACCTGTTACACCTGTTCAGCCCCTGGAGCCTGACATACATTTACAGAAGGAGGCCAGTCAGCCACTCGACCCTGTAACAATAGGCCATGCTGCACCAGTATCCTGTTAAACAGCAACAGGATCAGTCCATTCAGCCTCCTCAAGTCTGTAACATAGGAACTGGAAGAAGTCACACAGTGACTGGAGGTTGTTACACTGGGATAACAGGAGGCCATTCAGACCCACCAAGCCAATTGCAAGGGAATTGGATAAGGATAAAAACTATCTGAGACTTCTTTCTTGAAAAGGAAGAGGTAATTTAGACATGTGTCTGTTGTATGGGAACAAGAGAAGACCAATCAATCCCTCAGTCCCATCTCCGGGATAAATGAGGAGACCGTTCAGTAGATCCACCTGTTATGAAGAAGTATGAGAAGATCCATCAGCCTCTCAAAATGTTAGACAGCAACGGTCAGATTCTATAATCTCCCAATCCTCTAAAGCATCAACAGGAGGAGGTCAATCAGGCCTTGGAGATGACAACATGGGAACACCAGAAATACGCCAGCCCATCGAGTTTGTACACAAGCAGGATGATGAGTCCATTCAGCCACACATGGCTCTTACAGAGCATTTGGAGCAGATCTCTTAAAAACGTTTGCCCATTAAACAGGAATTCAAAGAAAAGGTAAAGGCTTTCGAAAGGGAAGGACTTATAATAACGGCATGCAGTAGGGACTAAAGCGCAACAATATACTAATGCAATTTAAGGCAAATTGTGAGAGTCCATTGTTCAGGATATTTGAAAATTTAAAGCACAATCCGTCAGAGTCAACATGGTTTTACGAAGGCTAAATCGTGTTTGAATTGTTTCCTTGAGTTATTTGAAGATGTCACAAACAAGCTGGATCGTGGGAATCCTGGAGATGGAACATATCTGGTCTTCCTGAAGGCATCGGATATGTCGCTTCTCCAAAGAATAAGTGGTAAGATCGGACAACATGCGTTTAGGAGTAATTTATTAGCTTGGATGGAGGATTGGTTAACCAACAAAATGCAGTCACATGGAATAAATGTGTCATTTTCCTTTGGTAAATGCAATTTGTGGGCTGCCATTGATTTCAGTACTCATGCCTCAACCATTTGCAATCGATGTATGACCTTACTCGATTGATGGGATAGAAAATACGATGCCACATTTTCAGATGACACTAAGATCGGTGGGAAATTACTTCAGAATGAAGATGCAAGAGAATTTAAAACTATATGGATAGGTTGGGTGAATGCTCCAACATTTGGCAAGGAAAATTAAAGTGAATAAATGTGAGGCTATTCAAGTTGGCCAGTATAATAGAAAGACAAACTAAATGGAGAGAAAGTTCAAAGTGCTTAGGTGCAGAGGAATCAGGGTGTCTGCTTGCATATCACAGAAAACTTGCATGTATGTACTGCAAATAATGAGAAATGCAAGCAGAATTTCAGTGTTTATTTATAAAAGGATTGAGTAGAAAGGTAGGGAGTGTTGGTGTAGCTATTTGAGGCTGCAACTGGAGTACAGTTTGGGTGTCCTGCAGAATGAGGTATTTTCATTGGAGGCAATTCAGAAGAGCTTCATTAGATTGATTCCATATTTGAAGTGTTTGTCTTATGAAGAGAAATTGAGCAGTTTAGGCCTATACTCTCGAGTTTGTAAGAATGAAAGGAGATTTTATTGAGGTCTGTAAAATGCTAAAAGCAATTGAATGTGCAGATGTGGAGTGGATTTTTTTCATGTGGCGCAATCTACAACAAGAGACTAGAGATTTAGGATGGAGAGATGGCAGGAAAGTGGAACGGAGGCCGGGTTGACATCAGCCTCATCGAGGGGTTGGATTCCTCACAGATGCTCACTGTTCTTATTCAACTCTTCGAATGTGTTGCACAGGAATGGCGCAGGACTGGGTATCACAGAGGAAGCAGGCACTCATGATAAATCAGTCTCAATCACTTAGAGAGAACGTAACCAGCAGGGTCACACAGTGACCAGCGCTGTGTTCTCAACTATCTACAGTCTATATTAATGATCAGGAGGATGGAACAGATATACAGATGCTGAGTTTGGTAATATCGCTGTGATAAGCAAGAGATTAAATTATCAAGAGAGGGTGGAGAGTCTGCAAATAGATTCAGGGAGGTAAAGGCAATAGATAATAGTTTGGCAGGTGAAATTTAGCATGATGTAACCTTTCATTTCATTTCCAAGAATAATGGAAGGCAGTACGTTAATGAAATGGAGAGGGATTATTAGAACTTAATGATACTGTGTACTGGGGCGTTCACTCAGACCCGTTCAGACATGGGAGGTTTTGCTCCATCCCTGGTCGTCTGCTCCGTAATGCTCCAAGTGACGCCATTGCTCTTCCTACACATGGAAGACTTTGATGTGTTTGGTTGGTGGTGGGGATGGTGTTTTGAAACGTGCATCAAGGGGACGGCCTTTATCAAAGATATATTCATTTCTTTCTCCGTCGAGACCCGATGACGATGGGAATGGCTGACTGCTTCCGAATGAAGAGGCCGTGACTGCTGCCAGGACAATGGGTATTCACGAACACGATGTACCGTGCATGGGCACACTGTAACGTTAATATATATATTATATATATATATATATATATATACAGAGAGAGAGAGAGAGAGAGAGAGAGAGAGAGAGAGAGAGAGAGAGAGAGAGAGAAGAGAGAGCTCCTTCAGTTCCTCTACCTCTCTTCATTGACATGGATACTCTGCAGATGCAATGGAATCCATCGGGAATCCCATAATACTGGATGCACCCGGCAGCTCCCTGCTGTGGGCGAAACAATGTATTCACCTCACCCACCATATATATCCTCTATCACCAAATGGTGACATTGATGTTGAGATACTGGCAAATGATGGATATGTCACCTAGTCCTGCCTGGAAAGTTCAGGATCGTAGAAGCTGAATGAAACAGTCACCCTAACAGTCACTGGCAGCACCATCCTCCTCCTGGTGTGAAGATGCAGGTCGTGTTAAAGGAGGTGACACCGCTCTATAACCAGCTCCTTGTCCAATCAGTGTCCCCGCACACTCTGCTCCTGGTTTAAGTGAAGCTTGGGAAGCTGTTCCTGGAAAATCCGAGGTGGATCCAGCAGATCCCTTTCCCTACACACACTCACTGCGTGGTTTCAGAGTTTCCCCTCTATGCAGCCTCTGCTCCATTTGTTGTTAATGTTGCAGGCTCAGATGCTGTAACCACAGTCCCCAGGCTCCATCCAGAGTTGGGTCACCAAATCCTCAGGTCTCCCTGAATGTCTGAAGCAGCTCACAGCACAACCTCCAGCAAACCATCCCCAGCACCTTCACTAACTTTTCAATTACAGGAGTCAATCAGAAACCCCTCTGCTACAACTGTTGTGGATCAGTCTAGATCCCTGCAAAGTATTTTAAGAAGGCCGCTTAGACCTAAACCTTACCTTGTTTTGAATATAGATGTGAAGCGTGCGTTACAGATATGTTGTGGCTGGTCAAATCACTCGACATAAAGCAAAATATAATCTATTCAAATGCTTTAGTTAAAATACAATCAATGAAAAGAACATTTTGGGATAGCTTATTTGTTGGAACACTTACGCAAACAATAGATACCGTATCTTTTTGGTTTACACCGCTTGGCACAAAGATATATTTAAATACAGATCCTTACAGCAGTTTTCCAGTCCAGGGGGAAACAACATCAACAGAGATCTCACAGAGAAAAGCAGCTAGGGATCATGTATTGAAACTTCCACCCCTTCTGGGATCCCCAGCTGCTTCTAGATGCTGCAGCTAAAAACAAAATGAGGAAACCTGGTCTGGAAGAGTTAGCCACTGCCCTTCCATTGTTTCTATTGTTTTAATGAAACGTAAAGTTTTTCTCAGTTATTTACTGAAACTGTTTTCAGACAGCAGTTCTGCACCTCTGCCTTTAAAACATATCTTCAAAAAAAAACCCAAGAGAAAATAACCTTTTTACAGTGATAGTGTCTTCACAACTCCATCTTTAATACAATAGTCCTTCAATATACAACGGTGGATTCATTTTAGACCTCCTAACCTTCCTCTATTAGTAGTCTGAAATGCATGTATATTACATTGACTCTGAGCATACAAATGTCCACAACTAGATGCGATTTCATTCATTTTACTACTGCCACAGAATGCTTTTGTCTTTCTTCATCCAAGTCTCCACAATGTGTCAAAACTTAGGTTTTCTCACCCTGTCACCTGTGTAGTTTCAAATTGAATGGCAGCAATAATAAGCTCAATCGAAACAGACTGGTATTTTTCTCCCTAAACTTCTCCAAATACTTTAAGGGGTTACGATCAGTGAAAAGGATTTGTCTCATGTATGTTATTGGCAATGTAAATCTGAAGTGTTGTAACGCCAACACCAAGCTCAAGGCCTCGTTCTCCATTTTGCAATAAATCTGTTGATGTTTCCACTGGACACTCCAACCACATGTTACATAATGGAGCACTTCTCACCTCTCCAATAGTCCTTTTGAATGACATAGCTCCTCATGTCTCAGCATAAAAGAATTACATGCTTCTGTCCCTCTTAATGCTCTCACCTCTTTACCTGCTACTCCAGGCCTATGCCAGTAAACCTTAAGAAGATCTCGCACATTCTTCTCCATCTCTCACAGAAACCAAACTTTCATTTCTGAACTCAATCATCATCATCAGCCATTTCAGCTTCTAATCTTGGCATTGTAACTCTCTGCTCTTCCACACGAGTTCTCACGACTGCAGGAAGTGAATTGTTGAACTTCTCCAAAATAGGAATCTCTCTAAAAGTGTCATAGGTTTGCTCAGTTTTTAATACCCTTACCCACCTTTCAAAATTACTTTGTTTGATCCTTTCAAAATCAATGTGCCTTTATCCAGGGACCCTTTCTTAGATTCCTGTAACGCTGTCTGTCAGCTTCTGGCACAAGCTCATATGCACTTCAGATGGGTTTCTTCACCTCCTCATACTGGCCAGATACCTCCTCCGATACGGATGCATATACCTATCAGCTTTGTTTGGATCAACTAAATCCACATGGTGTCTGCATTTGTTTAGCCACTTTCTCAAATGAAATTCAAAAGGCTTCCCCATCCTTCTTATCAAATTTAGATAATACCTGGATGTATATAAACAGAAACCCATTAGGCCATTGGTTACAATAGGGTTGCTCAACCGCACTATCCTCCTCGTCCCACTGACCTCCTACCTTCATCTCCGCCATCTATATCAACTTTCCTCTCGAATTGCTAACTTTTTAAGTTGAAACTCTCTGCTTTTCTTCTGTCCTTTTCTCTCTTTCTTCTTCATTTCCTTTTCTTTTATTTCTGCTTTTCATCATAATTCAAACTGTTTCAATTCCTTCTCATGTTCAAAGAGCCTCATTTGAAATTGAATTCCAGCCATTTCCAAAGAGTCTGATGGCGGTTCCACCAAATATAATTGCCGAGCTATAGTTGTAATTATCTCACATTTTCTCACAGACAAACGCAACCCCAACTCCAGCTTGTCTGTCAATTCCTACAGCTTTGCCTTCATTACCTTTTGTAAAACCCCCAACTTCACTTTTCCACACCCAGAGAAATCTTAGTGACTGAATCTTTATCCACAAAACACTGTTTAAACCAAACGAATTGAACATCCGGAACAAAAGACACTAACAACTACCATACGTGACCCTTGAACCCAATAGCCTCCTGGTGCATATTCTCCAGTGTTTGCGTGAGCTTATTCTGGATGCTTTGATTTCCTCCCACAATCCAAAGATGTGCATGTCAGGCGTATTGGCCATGATGAATTGTTCATAGTTTTCAGGGATGTGTGGGTTAGTTGACTTCGTCGGGGTAAATGTGTAGTAATAGGGTAGAGGAATGGGTCTGGGTAGGTTACTCCTCGGAGGGTTGGTGTGGACTTGTTGGGTCGAATGGAGTGTTTGCAAATTCTAAATCCAATTTGGTATTGTCGATTTAGAACCGGACAAGAGTCCCCAGTTTGGTATAGATGAACCAGACTGCCTCAAACTAGTTTAAGAAGGGAGCTTGGATGCCAACTTTTCCTTAGTTTAAAGGTAGATGTGAAGTGGGTGTTCCAGATGTGATGCTACTAGTCAAACCACTCACCATTTCGCAAAACACAATATATTTAAACACTCTAATGAAAATCCATACAAAATGAAGAGGAATTTAGAATAACTCAACTATTGGAAATCTTAACCGAATAATGGATGCAGTACCTTCTATAAATGAACTGTTCCAATATACCAACATCCCATAAACACACCCTTTGGCAAAAAGGAACGTTCAGACATGCATTCTTGCATATAGTTCTCCAATCCAGGAGGAAACAGTATCAAGTGAAGTTCCAGAGAGAATAGCAGCTAGGGATAGTTTACTAAAACTTACAACGCTTCTGGGACCCCAAGCACCTGATGATTGTTATAGCTACAATTAAAAAAAACTAGAAAGCCTGGTCTGTGCGAGCTGGCCATTGATACTACTATTTATTTAAAAAAAAAAACTAAAAGCCCCGTAAGTTATTTAGTTGTGCCGTTTTCAGTAGGAAGTTTTACCTTTAAGACCTCTTACTAAAACAAAAGGAGAACATAACCTTTTATTAAAAAGGTGACAGCATTATCAGGCAATTTAGTTGCATGCTCCTTTACTCAGTGGGCTTCCTCGTGTTATTGATCGCAAAATCACGTGAGAGGGACAGCCACAGGAATAGAACAAGTTACAAGGATGTTTCTCATAACTTCTGAAACACGCTTGTCCTCCATGGACCATCACGTTAGACATACCAGGAAGTGAAAAACGGCTTTGCACACTCCATTTTATTATTTCTGAGCTACACAATGCCAGCACTCGATACACTCGGGGGCCAAAACCCAAGGCCAGGGTAAGATACAGAGGGACAGAAAGATTCACATTAAAGACAGAAAGAGACAGTTAATTAACTGAAAAGATGTTGTGGAAATATGGGGAAAAAGACAGGGTAGTGGGACTAACTGGAGAAGTGAGATCTTCGACAGTAAACTTACAAAAATGAGAACATTGAATAAAGGCATTGTCAGATCAGCTGAAATGGTTTGTTACATCAAAGTTTCAATCTGCTTCACAGAACACCACAAACAACATAAACTGGAACAAGATGACATCCCAGCATGGAGAGCTGTGCAGACCAAGCAAGTTTGTTGCTCAGTAAACTACACTATTTGCCCAGCTTGAGAATATTGCAAACTTTACTATCATATGCGAACTATACTCGAATCAGAATGGGAATGTTTGCTCTGTGTGTGTGTGTTCATCAGAAACTGTGCGCGTGATTGGCCTGGTTGAATGCCAAACTCTTTGTCTGAGAAGGAACACACATGGAGAAAACAATTTTAAATACGAACAACAGGCAGGATTTTTGTTAATCAATGGAGAGAACGAGGGAAGTTTCATGGACAGATAAGTTAAAGTGTTTGAGAATGTTAAAATAAAGGCATTTGCCAGACAAAACAGCAATATACATTGGCGTGTACATGAATGACAGGTGGATGAAAGTTTGGTGTGAGTTCGAATAGGAATTGCTTGGGCAGGTTTGAAGCCGGGAGCGTCAGCAGAAGATGATTGGCTTCATTAAGACTGTAAATCACAGCTCAAGATTCAAACAGCAGATGGAATAAACCAGTGAGATATATTCTGGAGTGGTGAGTATTTCAAGTTAGAAATGGTCAGGGAATGGTGTCAAGAATCAGCTCATTGCCAAAGGGATCTCCCACAGTTGTGACTTGTCTGCTTCAGCTGCAGATATTGGCCAGGGATGGAATGGAAACAGTGGAAGGAAGTTGAGTTCGTAACCAGAACAGTAGACAGTGATGTCCATGCTCTTAACAGCAAAGGCAATGATACGATGCATTGTGATTCTCCCCTGAAACTGAATAGTTCAACATAGAGATCCGTGAGTAACACTGCCAGAGCAGAGAGCGAGACAGTAATTGAACACCTTCATTGATGCAGTTAGCAGTGGTCTGTAGAATGAATATCTGGATTGAAAGATTGGATTGGATTGGATGGGAACATAAATAGTGGCAGGAAGTGTAGACAATATGAAATAACAATAATACAGTCATAACTGGTTTATAGAAAACAAAATCCGGACAGTGACACTCACCAGGAACACCAACGATAGCCAGGAAGGGATAATAAAAATATTCAATAATGAGAAGAGCGTAATAGATCTGCGATGATAATGACAACCAATCAAATGCAGAAAGATACCAAACATAATCGGATAGGTTCCTGTCTATTGTTGGAATATTCCTGTCTAATGTTCTCAGATTCTGATCCATTGTTGGAACATTCCTGTCTCATGTTCTCAGATTCTGATCCCTCCTCCCCTTCTCTCTCGATTTGCTGATCCCTGTCAGTGCTGTTGGTGATGCTCCCGCTCATGATATTGGTTGACACATTGAACGGAGCCCATTTATCATTAAAAGATGGAAACCCTCCACTCGGATAATTAGAATCCATGGAGATTGCCATTAATCGCAGTCACTGAACAAATAGGCTCAGTTAACCAGTTCAATACATCACTTTTCATTTACTGGTTTTGGATGGAATGGATGAGGGTTGCTGAGGGATGGATCATAAATCTTTCAATATTTTAAATCTTTTTTCCTTGTACATGAGAGTATTAACAGAACACTGCAGGTATCTATATATGTTCCATTCAGTTTATGAAAGGAGGCAGTTATACAAAAACAGATTGGCTGCTTAAAAAAAAGTCTGGTGGGCAAGTTTCTAGATACCTGAACACAAAGTACGGTACTTATTGACCAGTGTGTGGCTACTCCTGGTTTTAATGCCCTGTTGTAGAAATCCTTGAGACAGAGCATTGAGACCGCTGCTCAGGAACATGCCGAAGCAATTCTGTCCCTATGGGCCTCTTACAGAGGGATAAGAGAAGACCATTCAGCTCATATTAGCCTGTTGCTACTTGAAAAGGTGGAAAGCTGTAATATTGGCACATTTTGCCAAAAGGATCATTCAAAACAAAGAGATATGTCGCTGCAGCTGCATAACGTGTAACTGAGAGGGCACCTGGAGTACATTGTGTTGTTTGTGTTTCTGTAACTGAGAAGGGATGGAGCTTTGTTAGATACAGTTTAACAGCCGCTCGTAATCCACGGGTTTCTGTGTCTCAGATCTGTTACACAGGGACAGGACGAGGCCATGCAGCCTCTCGTGTGTGTTATAGCAGAACTGGAGGAGTCCATTAAGCCTCTTGAGTCTATTACAGAGGGACAGGAGGAACCTATTCAGACTTTCGAGCCCGTTGTAGAGGGGCAGGAAGTGTTGATTTAACTTTCAAGTCTGTTACGCATAAATATTAGTTTTAAATTAGTTATGGAATAGGAAATACCTGATGTCAACATTAAAGTTCTAACTTCGAATGAGGTCAATTTTGAAAATGTTAGGCGAGCCCTGTGAACGGTTGATTGGGATACCCTTTTCACAGGTAAAGGGATGGTTGGAAAATGCAAGGCCATCAAAACGTGGTTTCAGAGAGTCCAGAGCCAACGTGTTCCTATTAGTGAGATGGGCAAGGCTGGTGGGTGCAGGGAGTGCTGCATATATTGATGGTCTGGTCAAGGTAAGGAAGGAGGCATATGTCAGGTAACAGAGCTGAGATCAAGTGAATCCCGAGAGGAGTATAAGGGCAGTAAGTGTATAGTCAACGGGGAAATCGGGCCAGAAAAATGTGGACATGAGATGGCTTTAGAAATTGAGTTAATGAGGCATTGAAGAAATTCTACAAGTCCTTTAATGGCAAAGATTAACTAGAGAGAGAATAGGGTCCCTTAAAGATCAGTAAGGCTACCTACGTATGGAAGCACAGCAGATTGAAAGGATACTAAACAAGCATTTCTCCTCAGCATTTAATGTGGAGGAGGTTACAAGAGCGAGAGAATGAAGAAATATACAGTGATACCTTGAAAAGTGTCTATATTACAAGGAAGTATTGGACATTTTAAAACACATAAAGGTGAATAAATCCCTGGGACTTGATCAGCTGAATCCCAGAAGTTTGTGGGAAGCTAGGAAATAGATTGCTCAGCATTTTGCTGATATATTTGTACATTGATTTCCACAGGTGATGTGACAAAGGATTGGAAGGCTGCTAACATAGTGTCATTATTTAAGTAAGTAAGGAAAAAACAGGTAACCATAGATCGGTGAGCCTGACGTCAATGGTGACTAAATAGTTGGAGGAGATTTCGAGGAAAAGGATCGATATGCATTTAGAAAGACAAGGATTGAAGAGGGCTTTGTACAATGGAGATCACGTCTCACTGACTTGGTGGAATTTTTTTGAGGAAGTTATGAAGATGATTGATGAAGGCAGGACAGTGGATCTTGTCTTTATGGAATTCAGTAAGAAAACCAAAATGTTCTACATGGTAGACTGGTTAGCAAGGTTAGACTGCCTGGGATCCAGGGAGAGCTCGTCATTTAGATCCAAACTTTTCTTTAATATTGGAGACAAGGCATGACAGTGGATGTTTGTTCATTAAACTTGGAGACCTGTGACCAGTGGCGTGCCGCAAAGATCAACAGTGGGTCCATTGCTTTTTGTCACTTATACAAATCATTTGCATTTGAGTATATGAAGTATAGTCAGTAAGTTTGTAGATAATACCAAATTTGGTGTTGTAGTCGACAGTGAAGAATGATCTCTCAGACTATAATGGGACTTTGCTTAGGTGAGCCGAGGAGTGGCAGATGGAGTTTATTTTATATAAATGAGAGGCATTGCATTTTGGCAAGACAAATCAAGGCAAGACATGTAGGTAGGGCCCTGTCGAAAGCTGCCAATCAAGGAGAACTCCATAGAAAGTATCGAATCCCTTGAGTGAGGAAACAGCCTATTCGGCCCATCGAACCCACACCGAAACTCTAAACAGTATCCCACTGGACAAACCCCTACCCTATCCCTCTGAGCCTGCATGTTCCATAATCTACCTCGCCGACACGTCCCTGGGTACTTTACGCAATTCAGCATGGCCAATCTACACTAATCTGTATATCTTTACACTGTCGGAGGAGAACATAACATCCGGTGGAAACTCATTCAGACACAGGGAGAATGTGCAAACTCCACACAGGCAGTCATTCAAGGATGGAATTAAACCCAGATCGCTGTGCTCTGAAGCAGCAATGCTAGTCACTGAGCTACTGTGTCACCTTGTGGTGCAGGTTTTCCGTTCCTTGAAAGTGCCGTCATAGGTAGACAGCGCAGTGAAGAAGGCACTTGGTGATCTTCCCTTTATTGGTCCGTGCCTTGAGTCTAAACATTTTCTCGACGTGTTGCATCTGTACAGGACATTGGTTTGGAAACTTTTGAAATACTGCCTTTAATTCTGGTCTCCCTACTGTCGGAAAGACGTTGTCAAACTTAAAAGGGTACAGAAGAGATTTTTAAAAATGTTGCAGCTGTTGGAGGTTAGGGTTACAGGGAGAGTTTGAATAGGCTGGGGCTATTTTCAAGTGTTGAGGATGAGGGGGGACCTCAAAGAGATATATAAAATCATGAGGGGAATAGATAAAGTAAACAGACAACGTCTTTTCCAAGGATAGGCGAGTCCAAAATTAGAAAACAAAGGTTTAAGTTGAGAGGAGAAAGATTTAAATAGGGACATAAGGGACAACATTTTCAGACAGAGACTGCTGCGTGTATGGATTGAACAGCCAAAAGAAGTGGTGGAGGCAGGTACAGTTACACCATTTAAAAGGCATTTGGATGGATACATGCATGGGAGATATTTAGAGGAAGATGGGCTAAGTGATAGCAAGGGGAACGAGATTTATTTAGAATATTTGGTCGGCATGGACGACCGGGCTGAAGGATCTTTTTACGTGCTGTACATCTATGAGACTCTATTGCCACTTGAGTGTATACCACAGGAACAGGAGGAGGCTATTCTGCTTCTGAATTCTGTCAGTCAGCTTGTTTGCTCAATTACTGAGAGTAAAATACAAAAATACATCATTCAGATTTTGATGGTGTTTTACAGAAACAGGAGAAAAGCTTTTCGTCAAGAGAAGCTGTAAGTAATGTGAAGAGGCCATTTAGTCCCTCAATTCCATTCCACAGGAGCAGCAGGTGAGCACAGAGCTATTGGAGCCTGTTACACAGGAACAGGAGGAGGACATCTATTTTCACAGACTTGGGATCAGGAAGCAGTCATTCAACTGCTTGAGACTGGGACACAGGAACAGGAGGCAGTCATTCAACTGCTCGAGGCTGGGACACAGGAACAGGAAGGAGTCACTCAACTGCTTGAGACTGGGACACGGGCACAGGAGGCCGTCACTCAACTGCTCGAGACTGGGACACAGGGAAATCTGTAGGCTAGTGAGGCCCCAGGATCCTATTACGCAGGAACAGGAGGAGGTGTCTCACTTCCCACCAGTATGGGACATTGGGAGAGAAGGGGAGTTTGTTTGGAACAAACATAACTACGTGAACAAATTGCATTCGTGGTCCACTCAATCCTGCCCCATCATTCACGAAGACCATTCTGATTGTGATTCTCTCATTTCACTTTACGGAGACTGTCCTCTCTGCAACCTCTGCTCCATTATTGGTTATGTTGCACACCCAGATGCTTTAACAACAGTCACCATCACTCATCGAGAGGGTCGGGTCTAAGGATGAGTCACGATTAGAAGGGTCCAATCACAAGAATGAAAACACAAAATAAAGGTATTGCCAGATGTTTAATTCTTTCACATTCGCAATCCAACTCACATAAGCAGCCCATCCATAATACATTCAGGATGGAACACTGTGTGGATATGGCTCGCGTACTGCTGAATGCAACCCAGCAATATCAGAATGGAATTCTGTGCAGCCCACACCTATACTTGGTCTATAATTCTGGGATAAATGTCCAGCGTGGGGAGCTGTGCAGACCGCACTGGTTCATTCATATATAAACATAGGTTGCTCCATTTTTCCGTAACACTGTGTTAGATCACTGCCCAGTGTGGGGAAACTTGCAGCCCATGCTGGAAGTGACAGGATGTGCAACTCCCATCCAGTTACAGCTCCATATCTCCACTGTACTTTGACAAGTTTTGCTGCAGATGTGAAAATCATTGCATGGGAGAGATGTAAATGGATACTGTTGAAATACCAATAATTCTGATTAAGGCGAGTATCACACAAGTATTTAAAGATGAAATAACTGAGATAATATCCGATGATGGTTTGTGAATAGTACAAGGAAGTAAGAGGGGGTTGGTGATGTTATAGTGGTTGCACTATAAGCCTCCAAATCATCAATGGGAATTATAGGAACAAATATGCAGGGAAACTGGTGAGAGTAGCAGGAGCAATAGGATTGTCATAATAGGTGATTTAAATTTTCCTAATATAATCTGGGACATCCAGGTGGTTAAGAACTTCGGTGGAACGTAATTTCTTAAATTTGTTCAGGAAAGTTTCCCAAGCAGTATATAACGGGTCCTATTCGGGAAGGGACAGACTCGACCTACTGTTGCGAAATAGGGATGGATAGGTGACAGTGGTAAAGTGAGGGAGTATTTTGAGAAAACTGGCTAGCGTTGTATTAATTTTAAAATAGTTATGGGAGGGACAAACTTGGTCCACAGATTCAAGTTCTAAATTGTGGTGAGGCATATTTTGTTTGAATTAGACAGGGGATTGCAGGGGTTAATTGGAGTAGTTTGTTTTCAGGTAAAAGAATGTTGGGCAGGAGGGAGGGCTGTAAAAGTGAGATAGCTCGAGTTAAAGGTTTACATGTTCCTGTGAGGGGGAAGGGAAAGTGAGTCTGGAAGAGAAAACCCTGGATGACAAGAGATATTAAGACTCTGACCAGTAAAATTGAGGCGTGGCTCAGGTACATGCAGCTGGAATCAAGCGAATCCCTGGAGGTACACAGGGGATACTGGAGTTTAATGAAGAAGGAAATCAGGAAGGCGAAAAGGGACTATGAGATAGCCTTGGCTGAGAAGATTAGGGTGAATCCAAATTCAATATAGGAAAGAAAAAGAACAACTGGAGAGAGAATAGGTCGCCTTAAAAACCAAAATGGGCATGCATGTGTAAAACCACAAGAGATGGGTGAGGTCCTCAATTTTCCCTCTGTGTTTAACATGAAGAAAGACATGAAGACCTGTGAACTTTGGGAGGTTAGTTGTGATATATTGGTACAATCCATATCACAGTAGAGGTGCTGATGGACACATTAGAATGCGCAAAGTCAGATAAATCTCTTGGTCCTGACCAGATATATCCAAGAGCACTGCAAGAGGCGAGAGAAGACAGTTCAGGGGCCAAGGTCCCGGAAGTCGGGGCAGTAGCAAATGTTAGCTCCTTCATGAAGTAGCCCTTCAAGAAGGGCTGCAAATAAATGCCTGGGGAATATAGACCAGTAAGCTTCACATCTGTTTTTGGTAAACCACTTGAGAGGGTTCTGAGATATAAGATATGCATGCATTTGGAAAGACAGAGTTTGACTTGGAGCAGTCAGCATGGCGGATCATGCCTTACAGATTTTGTTAGACATTTTTGAGGAAATTACCATGAACGTTGGCGAGGGCAGGGCGGTGGACATAATCTAGATGGATTTCAGTAAGGCCATTGGTAAGATTCCACATGGAAGACCGCTCTAGAAGGTTAGATCGCATGGACTCCAAGGTAAACTGGCAATTTGGCGACACAATTGGTCTGACATTATGAAGCAAATGGCTATGGTGGTGGTATGCTTGTCGGACTGGAGGCCTGTGACTAGTGGAGTGCCTCAGGGGTCGGTATTGTCCCCATTGCTGTTTGTTATCTATATCAATGATCTGGATGAGAGTGCACAACGCAAGGTTGGTACATTTGCAGATGACACTAAAATAGGAGGCATCGTTTACACTGAGGAACGTTATCAGAAATTGCAGCAGTACCTTGATCACCTGGGGAAGTGAGCTGAGAAATAGCAAATGGAACTTAATAGAGATAAGTATGAGGTCTTGCATTTTGGAAAGTCAAATTCAGGTGGGAGTTTAGTGGTGAATGAGAAGGCCTTAAGGAGTGTAGTGGAACAAAAGGATGTTGGAAATCAGATGCACTATTGTCTGAATTTGAGTCGCAGATACACAGGACAGTGAAGAAGGCTGTCGGCACACTGGCCTACATGAGGGCATTGAGTATAGAAGTTGGGACGTTATATTGCAGTTGTACAGGATGTTGGTAAGGCTGCAGTTAGAGCATTGGATTCAGTTTTGTTCACCTTGCCCTAGAAAGGATATTTTTGAACGAGAAAAAATGTAGAAGAATTTGCAAAGATGTTTCCAGGGCTAAAAGGTCTGAGATATAGGGTGAAGTTGGACAGCTTAGAACATATTTCTTTACAGCGTAGAAAACTGAAGGGGATTATATAGATGTGTAGCTCTTATCAAATCATGAGATCCATGCATAGGGGTGAATATTTCTAATTTTTTTGCAAGGTTGGGGAATCAAGGACTAGAGGCCATCTGTTAATGTTTGGAGCAGAAAAAAAAAGGAACCTGAGGATCACCTTTTTTGTCCGGAGTGTGTTTTGCATATGGACTGAGCTGCCACTGGAAGTGGTTGAGGTGGGTACAATAACAACATTGAAAAGGTATTTTGACAAATACATGGATAGGAAAGGAGCAAGGGCAGGGAAATGGGGTGAGTTTGGATGTACATTTTGGTCGGCATGTACCAGATGGGCCGAAGGGCATGTTTCCATGCAGTCGAACCGTATGGCTGTAAATACGTGTGTTTCGGGATAGAGACAGAGAGGGACAGACTGAGAAAAATGTCATGGAAAGATATGTTCACAGGTTTCAGAATGCTGAAATGAAGACATTTTGATAGTATCATGCAACACGGGTCAGTATTATGAAGAATTATGAGTTAATGGAATATTGCTGTGAGTTCAGGCGATGGAGAGAGTTCTGCAGTTTTGTAACTGGGAGTGAGGACAGCAGAGTCTTCGGCTCATTGAACTGTATAAAACAGTAATTTGTCTCAGTGTTATTTCCATTGAGTGTGACAGAGGGATTGTCTGCACGAGGCTAAGCTCGTTTCTTATCGAACTCACCTCATTAAATACCCCCCATCCCACCCACCTCTCATTGAATGCCAGCCCGATTCTCCCACCCATCATGATTGGAGGTACTCACCGTCGCCAGGATGTCCCGAGATATTCCATGTTCCCTGGCACTGGTGCCATCTTTAAAAGGCCAAGGGGCACACGGCTGAGCTTTCTCAGTTTGGAGCTGCCCTGTAAAGTTTACCACGAGCATGGCAGATAAGGGACAATTATACCATAGTTTGTTGACTGAGAATGGTGTGCATAGTGGATGGGCTAGTACAGAGGGGGACCATTCCCTTCCCAGAGGGGGCCATACCACCAGACACACCGAGCATGGTAGGAGCTCACCACCCAACTCGGTGCAGCATCTGCAGTCTGAAGAAATGTCCAGAAATACAGGGCAAGCATCAATAACCTTCCCCGCTCTGTCAGGGTAAGGGTCACCGTATTATCTCTGCTCCCTCACACTCACGGTATATCTGTTACAGCACGAACAAGGCTCATGCTCCATCACTCTCACTGCCGCATGTAGCAGCATTGCTCTCTCTCTCTCTCTCTCTCTCTCTCTCTCTCTCGCTCGCTCGCTCGCCTTTGCAATACACCCCACACAGAGAATATTCTGGAGAATGTTCCAGATAATGTTCCAAATAATGCCCAGTTTCAGGAAAAATGGCAGGGCCCCAGTGTGTAACACATAAGAGGAAGGAGTAGAGATGCATGTTTTCCAAATCACACACATTTCAAACCATGTTGAGGCCATTCAGCCCTTCAAACGTGCTCTAGTATTTAATAAGGTCTCGGCTGATCTGATGGTTTTCTCAGCTCCATGTTACAGGAACATTCAGTCATTCAATCCCCTGGGTTCCTGTCGCTGTCCGGACGACACTCAGGCGCGATTACCCCAGTTTTCTTCAAGCGCCTGTTTCAGGGCATTTCCCATGGAACGCACTCTCCTAACAGTATACTCCATCAGCTATATACTTTCATGCAACATTCAGCATGCTTTACACAGACCAAACAAAAATATACACTTATTTTATGATTCTAGATATCCAATCACACTTAGTAATTCTGGTTATTTCACTTGACTCACCTTAATGATATTAAACCAAAAACAGCTTCTAAACACGTCTTGTTATGAAGTACAACTTCGAGCAGAGAACGTTTTTACCCTCAGACGTTACCTTGACCGTTATTTGAATTGTACCACTTTCCTTGTTATGAATGTTTCTCTTGCCCTCTGTGTGTGACTGTTTCTGTCTGTAACAGTTACACAGTCTCCGACTCAGTTGGCTGGACGGTTGGTTTGTGATGTAGAGGGACGCCAACAGCGCAGGTTCAGTTCCTCACACTGTTAGAGATTACCATGAAGGGGACGCTCTCTCAACCTCACGCCAACACCCTAGGTGTGGTGATCCTCAGGATAAACTACCATGAGTGGTCTCTAATGAGAGTTATTTGGGACTCTATTCTATCAATGTTAGCATTTTAATATTTTTAAAAATATCTTTATTGAAAAGGAGATTTTTAACATTATAACAAACCAATAACAACACAACTCAAATAACTGATCAAAATTACACCCATGTGCATGTACATACAAAACAAGTTAAAACAACTAAACGGACAGAAGAAAGACAAAAATGAACAATAAATAATGAATAAATAATACAGCTCAGCGTAACAAAATGATAGCTCTCATTCTTCTAGAGCATTAACTGATATACATCTTTATGTTCATTATTCTTCCTCTTTGGATATAAGTTCCATTAGATAATATCGTCAGGGCTGTATAAAAGCCTTCTGAGAGTGGCAGATAAGGCTGTATCACGGTAATCCAAAATATCTGCCATGTCTTATATAAATCTCTGTTTTTTTGGTGCACCATGACAAAGGCCAAAGGGATATTCTCCATGAAGAACTTACGACGACCCAACAGACGCGGGGGCGGGGGGGGAGTTCAGATATCCAACACAGCAGAATGCTCACAAAAATTAAGGATTATTTTTCCCATGTGCATCTTTGTAAAGTACCCTGGACAGGCCCAGTAAAAGAGAAACCAGGTCCATCTCCAATTCAGTCCTCGACCCACTCTATCACACCTGACACACTGCTCTAATATAAATGAAGCCTGCAGCAGGGCCACAAGCAATGAGTAAGAGTGCCTGTAGTCATTCTGCATTTCGGACATGATGAAGATAATACCACTTTGAATTTTGAGAGATAACCTGGGGTCAGATAGACCCTATGAAGAATTTTCAACTGCATGGAATGGGTCCTATTACAGAACAAAATCCTTCGAGTATTTTCACAAATATCCTCCCATGTCTCCTAAGTGGCCTGAACCCCCAACTCTCTCTCGCAGACATCACAAAGCTGCACAGTCTTGCCTGAGAGAATACTCTCCAACTACTGATAAAGGGGACTGATAGAAAGTGCATTCTAAGCAATAAGCACCCTCTTCTCTCTATCGGATCTGTCAGAGTCTGTTAAAAGTGTGTTTTTTTAAATCAAATCTCAAATCTGGAAAAAAGAACAGAAGAGGTCTCTACTAGCCAGTCCATACTTTCGAGTTATTTGATCAAATGACATCATTGTTACTCCCTCAAATAACACTTGTTGGCTCAGTGTTGAGCATTGCTGCCTCACAACACCAGGTTTCCGAATTTGGTTCCGGCCTCGGGTGACTGGCTGTGAGGAATTAACATATTCTCGCTGTGTCTGTGTGGGTTTCCTCCCACAGTCCAAAGATGTGCAGGTAAGATGAATTTATCATTGATAAATCACTCATAGTGTTCAGTGATGAGTAGGTTGGTTCATTAGTCAGGGTAAATATAGGATGGTAGGGGAATGGGTTTGCGTGGGTTACTCTTCAGAGGGTCGAAGTGGACTTGTTGGGCCCAAGGGCTTGCATCCACGCTGTAGGGATTCTACTAATTCTAAATCACTCAAGTAAGGTACATCCCTGGCTGCCCACAGTTTGAGATAAAATGTAGGGAGGAGGGACTTGGGGGAGGGGTTGTTAGGAATGCGATAAGTGGAAAGAGATTAAGGTGAGGGTGATAGGCCGGAGATGGGATGGGGGCGGAGAGGTCGAGAAGAAGATTGCAGGTTAAGAAGGTGGTGCTGAGACCGAAACATCGATTCTCCTGCTCCTTGGATGCTGCCTGACCTGCTGCGTGTTTTCCAGCGACACATTTTTCAGCTCTGATCTCCAGCATCTGCAGTCATCACTTTCACCTGCCCACAGTTTAAACCTGGAATCCGTTATCCCCGGATGACAACCCGGTATACCAATTACAGGGGTAAGAAACATGGTTTAGTCTGTATTGCCCTCGATCTGACGCATTGTCATTCATGCTTTACCAGTTTTGATAATGTTTGGGTATTGACAATACTCCATAATTATTATCATTTTGACTCAGAACAACAAGGGTTCACTTTGTCTGAGAGGGTTCAATATCTAACTGTAGGATAAAAAGAGTTTAATTTATAGCTTTTAATCTGGGAGATCTACTCCCCACAATCTGTGGGACAGTTGCAATTTGCTTAGCTTGATAAAGAGTTGCTTCTGATGCCAAATAAAATAGCTAAACCAGCCATTACGTCTCCTAAATACCTGTCTGGGAAACATCAAAGGAAGCATTCACACGGGGTACAGCAAAGTGGAAGGACATTCATTTATTAAGAGTTATTCCACCTAGCCAGGATATTGGGAGTGCCTCGCATCTTTGAAGGTCTTGTTTATTTTTGTCAAACACACGGACATAGCTCACATTAAATAAATTATCAAAAACGGCTGTAATGAATATACCAAAATAGGGAACCCCCGCCCTCCCCCAACTGCCCCCTTCCCCCCCCTTCGTGATCATTTAGAACGAAACCAGGATTTGGCCTCAACATCAGGTATTTCCCTATGGTCGCCCATAGTCATGGCCTCCAACGTTGTAAAATTTATCTTATAGCCAAAAAAGGTGACAAGCGAATTAATGCATTACATCATGTGAACTGCCAAAAATGTGGGATTTGACAAAAACATAAGATCCTCATCTGTATCCACCATAAGCTTATGTGGCATCTATCCCACTTTTGGGCCAGGTATGTCGTGGTAATATTCTCAATTGTGCAGGATGCAACCGAATCTAAGATTGTTGCAGGGATGGGGAAGAGATCAATCCTCATGTGGCATTTCTGTGAGTTAAAGAAGAAAATAAAATCCCTACTTGTGAGTTATATCTACCTCCAGACATCTAGTTCTGCACACAAATCCACTAATTGCTTATGTTATAACGAGGGTATTGGGGAACCTTTGAACATTCTGCCCAACGTGGAGTCCATAAGACAGTTGAAATCTCCTACAACAATGTGCCACGATGCAAGATAACGTAATGTGGAAAACACAATTACCAGGATTTCAAGAGGGTGCACCGTGGGGCAATAAACATTCAAAATACTGTATTATTTCCCAAAGTTCAAGGCTTTGGGAATTATGATCTTCCCGTGAGTGTCTAATACAATCTAGTAATTTAAATGGAAGATTCTTCCTATCGAGTATGGCTTCTCCCCTACTCCTAGTATTAAAAGACGAGAAATAAACCCAATCAAACCCGCCCTGATATAACATCAAATGTTCCTTGTCATCAAGGCGCATCTCCTGCAATAGGACAACATTCACCCTCTCCTTTTTAAGACTCGATTAGATTACTTACAGTGTGGAAACAGGCCCTTCGGCCCAACAAGTCCACACCGACCCGCCTAAGCGTAACCCACCCAGACCCATTTCATTTATCCCTTCACCTAACACTACGGGCAATTTAGCATGTTCAATTCACCTACCTGCACATTTTTGGAGGAAACCGGAGCACCCGGAGGAAACCCACACAGACACGGGTAGAATGTACAAACTCCACACAGAGAGTCGCCTGAGGCGGGAATTGAACCCGGGTCTCTGGCGCTGTGAGGCAGCAGTGCTAACCACTGTGCCACCGTGCCGCCCACTAAATATACTAGAAAGTATATTTTTCTCTTGAATGACAGATGGCTCCACTTAATGTTCCAGGTACACCATTTAAGCACATCATTATCTATAACACACTTTAGCAAAATTTCAACTCTCAAGTTGCACATCGAATTACACATCGCTGTTCATAAATGAAAAACGACTCAGAGCCTAAAAACTTTACAAACTAAAACTAATACAACTGACCAGCTCTCAAAACTTTCCAAAGCTAAACACGTAATAAAAAACAAAGAACGAAACAAAGTCCAGCGTGCCAATGACAATTGATAGGGTAATTTACCCCCACACCAACCCCCACCCCACCCCCCCCCCTACTGGGGACGCTTACATATCCCAAAACTTTGTCTTCTGCCCGCTACCAACATGGCATCCAGTGCCATTAAAAACAAAATTTAGTATTGAAGTGCCCTTAGGTGGGTATTTAGTCATCACAACCACATTTGTAACTCCCTCCAGCCGCATCTCAGACACAAGCAAAGAAAGAGAAAATTAGTAGTAATATTAATGAAGAAGTTAAAATTGAGTACTCTGCCCATTCCCGACTATAATTTAACACTGGTTACTACCAGAAAAATCCACAAAATGTCTTTAAGAGAGAAACATGATTATATAAATATCCATCTTATGATTATGTAAATATCCAGCTTACTTTAAAATGTCCACAATGTTTTTGCTTTCTCTGGAGAGTCAGGCAGGTTCACGGATCCATTCAAAGCAATACGGAGCACCGCTGGGAACCGTAAGGAATACTGAATCCTGTGTTCACTTACTCTTCTCTTGATGTCATCAAAAGATTTTCTTTCCTGAATCAGCACCACTGAAATGTTCTGAAAGATCATAATCCTGGAGCGCCCGTGAATTAAAGCCATCGGACCCTTCCCCTTGGTTCTGAGAGCTTCCAGCAGTCTTTGTTTATCCCCACAACCATGGGACTGCACAAGGACAGGGCGAGGGCATTGATCTGAGTCTGACCTCTGCGCCATAAACTGATGTACTGTCTCAGTCTTCACCCGTCCCTCTTCAGCATCGAAGTGAATGAATCACGGCAGCCAGTTCGCAAAAATACTCACTGGCTGAACCCCTGCCGTCTGGGCCAGCAGACCGACGATATGAACATTCTTCATCCTGGCCTTGTTCTCAAGGTCGTGATCTTGTTCAGTTAAGGTTTTTTTCAAGGGCGAGCATCCGCTCCGTCGAGGAGTCAATTATGGTCTCTGCCACTGCAGTTCGGTGCTCAAACTCTTCCGTGCTGTTTCCAATGCTTTCAAGTCATGTTTTTGGAGCACGGCTGAGAACGTGCTTACTGCTGAACTTATCTTTAATAATGCCTTCAATCATTTCACATAACTTGGTGAACTCAGTGACCAAGGCCTGGTGAGTAACTGGGTCTATTGAACGCCGTGGTTGCAGCGGCGGCCTCAGGCATGCTCGATGCTTCTGACGGGTGCACCACGTGTTGGGACTCACTCGATCCTTTCCTGCGTTTTGTCATTTCCACTTCACAAAACGGGATTAGTAAAGATTCTATTGCTCTTTTATTGTTGAATTTTAAGTAAATGGCTGGGATGAAGTGGGTTAGAGAACCACTTTGCCCGTTCTGTGATGCAAAGCCCAGCAAAGCAAACCTTCCGGATCGTGGTCATCTTGGATTCCCCCTTAAAATTTTATCAATATTATAATTTCGTTTTGCGTTATTTTAGTGAATGTTCTGGAGCCGTGTCATTTGCTACCATTGTCTACATTTCCCCCCCACCCCACACATTCCTGCCAATCACCGATAATCCTCGACTCCGTTGTTATTTATGAAACTTCTGTCTGTGCATCAAAAATATTCAATATCTCTGCCTGCAGTGCTCCACGGGGGAGAGAGATTGAAAGATCTACAATGCTGAAAAAAGAAAAATAAACCTCAAGACCTGAGATTGCGATAAGCTTTTCTTCATCTCCTTATGTGGGAAAGATTATAATTATATTGGAAGCAGTTCGGAGATGTTTCACTTCATGTATTCCAGGAATGATGGTCTTATATTATGAAGGCTTTAACAGGTTACTCTTGGAATGAGAGGTGATCTTATTGAAGCATACAAGACCTAGAGGAGAGTGATCAGATAGACAGATAGATACCCACTGGGTATAGTCCAAATTTCTTGTCATTTTTATAGAATGTCTACAGTGTGGAAGCAGGATATCCCATCCAGCAAGTTTACACTGACCATTCGAAAGCATCCCCCCGGACCTGCCCCCCACCCCATGTAACCCTGCATTTCCCATGACTAACCTACACATCCCTGGGCACTATGGGATGACAAATCCACTTTAAGCTGCATATCTTTGGACTGTGGGAGGAAATTGGAGCATTGCCAGGATACCCACACAGATACCTGCATAGAGAATGCTCAAACTCCACACAGAGGTTGGAATTGAACCCAGCTCCTTGGTGATAGGAGGTAGCAGTGCGAACCACAGATCCACCATGCGCATCCGTTAGCTCTATTAGTTATTTGTGGCTGACTAAAGAAATCTGTCTGACTTGTTCCCATCACTGAACCTGATCCAGTCTGAGACCTTTATCATTGGCCATATCACCAACCTGGTTATATTTAAAATTTGTTGCGAGCAGTGGAGGAGTGGGACTAGAAAAGGAAACAGTGACACCCTCCAAACTCATTCAGAATAGGAATTAGAAAATTTCACCAATGGGAATTGATTCAAGTGGGAATTCTCTTTCCCATAAATTTGTGATGGCTGAATCTTTATATTATATTGAGGCTGGCTTCATCTGGTTGTCCATAGACAGGTGAATCAGGGATAATAGTACATGGAGATAACAGTGCAAATGGGACCACAATGCGATGAGTCACGACCTTATTTACTGGTGAAAAAAAAGCTAATTACTGCGGATGCTTGAATCTGAAACCAAAAGAAAAAATGCTGGAAAATATGAGCAGGTCTGGAAGCATCTGAAAGGAGAGAAAAGAGCTGACGTTTCGAGTCTAACTGACCCTTTGTCAAAGCTAAAAAAAAAAAGGGGAGACATAGGAGGTATTTATATGAGGAAAAATATCTCCCATTTCTCCCCTTTATTTTTAGCTTTGACAAAGGGTTAGTTAGACTCGAAACGTCAGCTGTTTTCTCTCCTTACGGATGCTGCCAGAGCTGCTGAGATTTTCCAGCATTTCCTCTTTTATTTTCTGGTGGAGTAGTTTCAAAGGACCGAATGGCCCACTGGTGTCCCTCAGCCCTGTTTCCATTCAGCCCTTCAGACCTGCTATACAAGGGCAGATGGAGGTCACTCCGATGGTTTGGTGTAGTTTTGGAAAATGTATTTGGAAAATTCAGGCTGGGTCAGGAAGCGACCCCACCCCCAATCCCTGTTTCCAGCTGTGCGTCATATTCCGCTAGGAATACAGCCCCCATGCCCCACCCGGGGTTAACTAAAACAAATCCTCTGCTCTCCCTCAATGCAACATTGCACAACACAGCTTCCGGGAAAACAACCAGTTACTTTCCAAAAGCATAACATGTGAAATTAATAAATAGGAACAAGATTTGGCTATTCGGCCCTCAGGTGTGCCCTGTCTTTTAATAAGAACATGGCTATTCTACTCCAGGGCTCAACTTCACGTTCTTGCCGACTCCGCGTATCCCTCCACATCTCTCTGGGTTATGGAATTCTGGACATTGACTACTTACTGAGAGAAGACATCACTCTGTGTCTCAGATTCAAATCGATGTTCCATATTCGGTATCTATATCCTCGAGTTTGAGACTCCACCAAGGAGTAGAAACAACTTGTCAATATCTACCTTTTCTTGCCCCTTCTGTGTTTTGTATTTTTCAGCGGTATCACTCCTCATTCATTTAAACCCCAATGAATAATCACCTCACCATCTCAGAGGTTCTCAATAATTCAACCCTTTCAGCCCAGGAAGCCGCCGAATGAACCAACCTAGTTACTTACTGCATCAGCATGCTGACTTCATGTTTCATATATAGGAATACTCCAATCCCTTTGTACTGCTCCTTTTCTGGAAGTCCACTCCCTTAAATAACAGCCTGACTTTTGATTCTCAGAGTCATCCACAACCTCAGATGTGTATTACACTTAGCTCCCGCCGTCAGGCTATCAGTATAGAATGTAAATAACTGATGCCATTTGACTGATATTTGTGGTACTCCACCAGATACACCTTGATCATGAAGATCCATTAATCCTGACTCTCCGATTTCTATGTGTTAACCAATCATCATCCTACGAACTTCTGTCTTGTGTAAGAACTTTTATTCTGTAATACTTTGTGGAAAATCTCTGGAAAGCCTGGTTTATACCAGATCCCCTTTATCAAGTCCGTTTGTTACATTCTCAGGCATCTCCAGAAATACTTTGCATGATCTTTACAAGACAATTTATATTTTCCTTTTCACAAAACCACACTGACTCTGCGTGAAGCTTTTCTTAATGTTCATCCTGGCCAGGATTTCCAAATTAGGCTCGTCCAATCTGCTTTAATTTGGCCCATATGGCTCGAAATGTTTCCTATTCATATGTTTGCCCAAATGTCTTTTAAATGTTGCAGCTTTACATGCATCTACCACTCTTCCTCTGCCAGTTCGTTCTATACCCACACCACCCACTGTATAACACTGTTGCTCCTTCATTACTTTTAAATCTTCCCTCTTTCACCTTAAAACTATGCCTTGTATGTTTGAACTTTCCCATCCCGTGGTTATTCACCCTATCCATGCCTCTCTTGATTTTATACACTTCTATCATGTCACCCCTCAACTTTTTATACTCCAATACTAACTTCAAGAACAAGCATTTAAAGAGAAGCACTGCAAATTTGACACTATATTAAACTTGACAGTAAAACAATACTCAGCCTAAACTTCAAACTATTATTTGTTTTTCTCCACAGTACAATAGCAAGAAACGTTTACTAGTGCCAATATGAAGTCAAACACCTGAGTTCCTTTGTCTAAAAGGGTGATGATCGCAACAGTGAAAGCGTAGTTATGGCACAGAACAAACTTTCAATTAAACAAGTAACTATGGATACTGCAAATAAAAGTATAAACATTTCTGGTGAAACTGGGAGCTTTGTACAGGGTCACTGGACCTTAAAGTTTCACTCTGCATTCACTCCAGAAGATTCTGCAACATCATCTGCAGTTTATTCAGCAATTTCCGTTTTTGAACAATTTCCAAAGAAGTATGTCAAAGATGCTCAAACATTCCATTCAACCTGGAGCACCGTACACTTGGGACTGAACGATAATGCATGGTGACAAGTTCCTTGATTGTGAAACTGCATAAGACTGGCATTACTGACACTACCGACCTTTTAATCATGGTCAGGGAGAAAATCAGAGGAAAACATATTCAGTTCGAACACAAAAGATGGCATTACAGATGAAATATTGTTGAGTGGATGAAACACCTCACCCTCATCATGATACCACTGACTCACAGATGCCAGTTTTCAATCAATTCGATTCGCTGCACGTGTCATGAAGAAATAGCTGAACACAGTAGATAAAGAAAAGGCAATGGGACCTGACACCATTCCTGCAATAGGATTGAAGACTTGTGCTGCACAACAAGCCGTGTCCCTGGGGAAGCTGTTTCATTCCAGCTTCAAATCTTACATCTCCCTTGCAATATGGAAAATTACTCAGCTATGTCCAGTCCCCGAAGAGGGGAATAACTAAAATCTGACCATTTACCACCTCTTCAGTCCCATCACGGCAGTCAATTTCGTATGAATTCTTTTTTGACAGAGCATTCAAGCAGCACAAAACTAACAAGGCTAGTGTGGTTGCTGATAGGTCCCCATGTATAATTGGTGCTGTTGTGGAAATGTCACTGGATTACTAATCCAGACCTTAAATCTGGTGTCAGTAATAGTGATCTTGTGTACAATGTTGATTGTAAACATTGATCTTCTTCACCAAAACACTTTCAGGAAGTGAATTTCCAGTGCCTTCCTGGTCTGGCCTAAAAGTGACTCCAGACGCACAGACATGTGATAAACTCTTCAACGGTCTCTGAATCGGCCAAGCAAGACACTCTATTGTATCAAACTGCTCCAAGGTCTGAAAGGATATACCCATACAGAACACCCGGCCCCAGCTTCAGTATCGGAAAAGGGAACGGGAAACACAGTCCTGTTGAACCTGAGAGCTTATGACAATATTTACAGAGCTTTCCCATAGACTGCACAGAAACAGCGGGAAAGGAGGAGATCATTCAACACATTGAGCTTTCCCCATGCTAATTCATGGCTAAACAGTTTTCCCAATACAGTGGTCATTTCTCTGAATATGTTTGAACATTGTGAAATATAAAATAGGAACTGCTGTAAATCCCTTCCGGCCATCAGTTTTGGTCCTCCATTCAATATACAGGCAGTTCTCCGATAACACGGATTTATTAAAAACGATATGGCTGTGGTCCCTTGTATTAGACTCCCTCGCCCGGGGAATTATCATCCCTGCTTCCAATTTGTCTCGCCCTGTCAGAGTTTTATGTATTTCAATGAGATCTGGGGAGACACTGAATGAATACTTTTCGTCAGTATTCACTCAGGAACAGGACATTGTTGCCGATGTGATTATTGAGTAACAATTAATTAGAATGGACGGCTTTGAGGTATGTAGGGAAGAGGTGTTGTAAATTCTGGAAAGGGTGAAAATAGTTAAGTCCCCTGGGCCTGATGGCATTTATCCTAGGAATCTCTGGGAAACAAGGGAGGAGATTGCAGAGCCATTGGCCTTGATTTTTATGTCCTCTTTGTCTACAGGAATAGTGCCAGAAGACTGGAGGATAGCAAATGTGGTTCCCTTGTTCAAGAAGGGGAGTAGGGATAACCCGAACGGAAAGGGAACCACCTGGGCCATTGGCCTACCGGAGGCACATGCATAGCAATTGCTTTTGTTCAGACTTTTTACAGTATACTTTACCCATTCAACCCAGGCATTTGCATCCCCGTACCCAGTCTCTATCTCGATGGTCTGTTTCAAATCCTTTACCTCTATAATTTTTACTACTTTAGGATCATCGGGAGGGGTGAAAGGTTTTATCTCATTACCCAGTAATTCTACCCATTTTCCATGTCCTACGCTAATTCGAAAACAACAGCCCACAAACTCCTTCCCATTTGCTTTCATTTCAATCCCAAATGTTTCATTTAATTGTACCTCATAAGTGCCACCTCCCAAAACTGCTTCGTGCCATGTGGTTTTCCTTATCGTTAAATATATGGGGTTACACTTTTTTATCGGGACAATCGCGTGCTGGTCGGAAGGGGGCCCGATGTATTGTGACAAGACCATTATACCAGGTACCATCCCCGAGGCCATCCCCATAGGACTTAAGATGTATCTCTGAGTTGCGATATTGTCTCTGATTAGCTACATTTCCACAATTTACTAAGCTGCATACATCAGTGTCTATTACTTGTGGATTATCAGACTCAGGAACCATTAATAATACATATGAAAATGATATTTGACAAAATGATATTTTATGCTAAAACACAAAAAGGCTTAATATACAATCTTACATAAATAATCCCGCGCTCGCGTCGCCACTGTATAGTCAATTACTCAAAGTCTCTTTAGTCTGAGTTTCAGCGGGTCTTGCGTTGATTCGGCTGTCCAGACTTCTTCCTCAACTGGAGGGTCCACTGGCCCTTGGATCCGAATAATGAGTCCAGCCTTTTTCCGCCGTCCTTCTTGCCGTTTCGGTAGTCAAAAGAGCCTGATACGGTCCTTCCCAGTCTGGCTGCAGCTTAGTCTCTGTCCATGATTTTGTTAAGACCCAATCTCCTGGCCGGATGGGATGAACAGCAAATTCAAGGGGCGGGGTCTGTGCCAATAGACACTGTTTTCTGAGGAAAGATAAAAAGGAGGGCAAGCTCAGTATATACTTCTTTAAAAACAAATCTTTAGTTTCGAAAATTGGCAATTCTCCCTGGGTTCCCAGATAAGGTAATCCAAATAAGATTTCATAGGGGGATAGTCCCAAATCTTTCTTCGGGGCTGTTCGTACTCGCAAGAGAGCTATACGTAAACATTGGGTCCAAGGGAGTCTGGTTTCTATGATCAATTTAGAGAGCTGTCGTTTGAGTGTTTGGTTCGTTCTCTCGACTCTTCCTGATGATGGCGGATGCCATGGAGTATGGAATTCCCAGGAAATTCCCAACCCCTTCATTACCCCCTAACACTTTAGAGGTAAAATGAGTTCCTTGGTCGGAATCTATACGGTTCACTAACCCACATCGGGGAATTATGTGCTCTAATATTGTTTTAGACACCCCATTTGCAGTGGCGGTAGCTAGGGGGTATGCTTCAACCCAACCAGATAAATGATCTACTATGACCAACATACGTTTTAGTCTTCCTACTCTGGGCAGTTCAGTATAATCTACTTGTATACTCTGGAAGGGTCTCAATCCTGGGTCTCTTCCTCCCTGGGCCTGTTTTCTCAGAACTTTTTTATTTACCTTTCTGCATATTATGCATCCCTCACATATTTGTTTAGCAATGGTATATATCCCTTTACATCCATATTCCCTAAGAACTAAATCACACATTGCTTGTACTCCCCAGTGACTGCCTTGGTGTAGGATAGCCATAATCTCCCGCATCGTCATTTTGTTTAACATTTCCCTTCCATCAGGTAACTTCCAATGCCCGTCAGCTGTCTTTGTAGCCCCTAAATCTCTCAATTCTTATGCTTCTCTTTCAGTAAATATAGGAGTTTCCCTAGGACCTGGGACAGTAGGTATTAGGGAATGAATCACCACTTCTTGTGGATTCAGGGCGGCTTCCCTAGCCACTTCATCAGCTAATCTATTTCCCCGAACCTCTGCTTCATTTCCTTTCTGATGACCATTTACGTGCACTACGGCTATCTCTCGGGGGAGTAATAAAGATTCCAAGACCCGTTTAATCAATTCTTCATGAACTAATTCCTTCCCCCGGCTATTGATCAATCCTCTTTCCTGCCATATCTTTCCGAACGTGTGCACAACACCAAATGCATATTTAGAATCAGTGTATACTGTTCCCTCTTTATTTTCTAATGTCCTAAGGGCTCTCTCCAATGCATAGAGTTCGCAGGTCTGAGCTGACCACCCATTCGGCAACCTTCCTGCCTCCACCACACTACTTTTTGTCCCATCTATAACTGCATACTCATTATGCCTTTTCCCTTCAATCACCCGGGATGACCCATCTATAAAAAGTCTAGCCTCTGCATGAAGTGGAACATCGCTCAGATCCATACGGACCTTAGTTTGGTATTCAATAATGTCAAGGCAGTTGTGCTCTGGATACTGAGGAGAGTCTCCTTCCCCTTTCCAAAGAAAAGCAGCTGGATTTAAACAATTGTCGGTGACTAGCACTAAATCATCCTTTTCTATCAGTATTGCCTCATATTTCAAAATCCGCGAGTCTGTCAACCATCGCCCAGCTTTTTGGTTTAGGATTGTTCTCACTTGATGTGGAGTGCTTACTATTAGGGCTCCCCCAAATGTAAGCTTTCTGCTTTCCTCCACCAACAGTGCAGTGGCAGCCACAGCCTGCTCACACTCAGGCCACCCTCGGGATACTGTATCCAATAGCTTTGAAAGATATGCTACTGGTTGTTTCATCCCTCCCCACCTCTGAGTTAATACTCCCAAAGCCGCTCCCTTATCTACGGTGACAAAGAGGTGGAAGGGTTTATCTAGGGAAGGTAAGGCTAACACGGGGGCATAAATCAAATCGCTTTTGAGTTTCTCGACTAGTTCTTTTTCCTCATCATTCCAATTTAGATGTTCTGGCTCCCCCTCTATTAGTTTGAGATATAATTTCCTAGTCTTCTGAGCATAGGAATCTATCCACAATATCCCGTCAGACCCAAAAATTTATGTAACTCTCGTTTAGTGCTGGGCAGTGGCATCCCCACTATTTCCTCTATCCGCTCCGGGTTTATCTTTCGCTTACCTACACTCACTAAATGTTACAAGTATTTTACTTCTTGCTCCACATATTGTAATTTGTTTTTAGATACTCGCAGGCCCTGCTGGCCCAGAAAATTCAATAATTTGTTAGTGGTTTCTACTACTCTTTCTCTTCTTATTCCTGATACTAAGAGGTTGTCTACATACTGCAACAGAGTAGTCCCCTTGGGACTGCTAAATTTCTCCAATATTTGTTCTAACTTCTGTCCAAATAAATTCGGGGATTCCATAAACCCCTGGGGGAGCACAGTCCATCGTTATTGCTGTTTCCGCCCTGTCTTGGGATCCTCCCATTCAAAGGCAAACAAATTCCTACTTTCCTCCGCCAAGGGACAAGCCCAAAAGGCATCCTTTAAATCTATCACACTAAACCATTTGTGGTCATGAGGGATCTTACTTAATAACGTATAGGGGTTTGGCACCTCTGGGTGCCTGACCTGTACTATCCGATTTAATGTTCTCAAATCCTGCACCAATCGATAAGTTCCATCAGATTTCCGTACTGGTAGAATTGGGGTATTATAAGGAGATAAACATGGTTCCAATAGTCCATCTCTAATCAGTCCCTCAATTACTGGCTGCAGTCCCCGTTTACCTTTTATGGAAATAGGATATTGTCGTTCACAGATAACGTCTCCTTTTCGTTTTAAATTTATTGTATGGGGAGGGATCTGTAGTTTTCCACGATTCCCTTCTCTAGCCCATACTATAGGGTTTATCTCTCTCTCTGCGTCCTCTGTCAACATTGCCAGTTGTACAACTAATTATTTTTCCTGAATTCCAATCTCCAGTCCTAAAAGGATAATTAGGTCTCTCCCCAGTAAGTTACTTCCTATATCAGGGATATACAGCAGTTCCCCTGTAACACTACCTTTAGGACCTTCTATCATCATAGGTTCAAATAGTGGAACAGTAAATCCTTCCCCTTTCACCCCCGAAACAGTAATTGACCGTGTTAACATTTCTACTTTATTTGGTTTAAAATTTAGCGATGACCGTGCTGCCCCCGTATCTACTAGGAAGACTACCTCTTCCCTACAGGGTCCCACCTTCAAATTTATCAAGGGTTCCTGGTGGGCCCCCGAGGGCAGGAACCCCTGACACCCCTATTCTTCATCATAATTCATAAGCGGAATTGCCCTTTCTTCCCTTTGTAGATCAGGACACTCCCGCTTAAAATGCCCTATCTTTCCACAATAATAGCATCCTGCCTGTAGCGACTTCCATCTCTGCCCCTGTCGCTCAAACCCTCTATCAAATGCTCCACCTTGTCCTCTCCCTCTCCCTCTCCCTCTCTGTCCTACATGCTGCCTCCTGCCACTCCGGTTGCCCACTATCGGTTCCATTCTCCTCTTAATTACCTCATCCACCGTAGCTACCATCATTTTCGCCTTCTGCTTTTGTCTCTCATCCTCCCCCTTGACAAATACTTTCTGTGCCTCTCTCAACAATTCATCTAATGGTTTTTCGCTCCATCCTTCTATCTTCTGTATCTTTCTCTGTATGTCTGGCCATGCTTTTGTCACAAAATGTACTTTCAAAAGACCCTGTGCCACTGGGTCCTCAGGGTTCATCCCAGAGTATTTCCGCATTGAGTCCCTTAATCTTTGCAAGAAAGCTGAGGGAGTCTCATCTTTCTCCTGTCTAATTTCAAAGGCTTTAATCAAATTCTGTGACTTCGGAACTGCCTCTCTTATTCCTTTTAGAATCAGGTCTTTCAATTCCCTCATTTCTTCTCTATGCTCCGGGTTTTGCTTTTCCCACTGGGGGTCTCTGAGGGGAAACTTCACCTCTCCCTGTCCAGCATTCCCATCTCCAATCGGGTGTTTCCTGTCCCATATTTTAATGGCAGCTCCTCGTATAAGTCCCCTCTCCTCCCCAGTAAATAGTATATTCAAAATAGACATTAAATCAGCCCAGGTATCCAGACTGGGCCACAAAAAATGATCAATTTGTTCAGACAATTCCACCGGATCCTCAGCCAGGACCTTCATTTCCTTTTTAAATGTTCTGATCTCCCCACTGGTGATGGGGGCACTTACAAACCCAATCTCTTTGTCCCCTATGGGTACCTCCCGAAGGGGATAAGTCGTTACGTTTTTCCCCTTTTCCTTTTGTTTTCCCCCCTTAGACTTTCATTTAGATTCTCCGGAGGCCTCCTCTACATCTACTGTAGCTTCCCTTTCTTTTGCTGAGGATTGAGGGTCAGGAACAACAATATCCCCAGCCCCTGTCCCTTCGTCCTCCTCTTGTGAATCATCTGTTCCCTGTCTGTCTGTCTGTCTGTCTGTCTTCCTTCCCCTTGTTCACCTAACCTGATTTTATGGTACGGGGGGGGGGGGGGGGGGCAAACAGTTAAGAGGATCCCAGGGACTAGGTGGGGCAGAGGGGGAATCCTTTGTCTTTACTAACATCATTCCCAAACTGCCCTTCCAACAGGACGCATAATCCGCCTCCTCTTCACTAAAAGGTTGTTTTCCATTCACATACAAACCTAAATACTGTCAGACCCAATCCTCGTCCGAACCATACTTTGGCCAGAAGACAGCCGGACGAAGGATTGGTTCTTTGGTCCATACTAAACAACAATATTTAATCATTTTCTTTTTATCTTTTGCCCTTGTACAAGTATTACTTGTCCAATCCCGCAACATCTTTCCCAACGGACTTTCAGGAGGAATGTTACCAGGGGCCCTCGCTAGTCCCTCAGCGAGCAAATACCTCTTTTCCCGGCCACCAAGGCAATACTTAAAAGTCTGTTTTTCTTACCTTGGTCTGTGCACAGAATTGCCTGGCCCCTTTTGTCACCGTATCTTCTATCGAGCTCCTATCACTGTCTGATTCAGATGTCTCTCTTATAGGATTCACATCAGTCACCCAAGGGAGCAGACCAAACCGGGACACGAGACCGCTCCTCAATGGGGAACGGGACGCGTCTTCCCAGTGTCCAAGGCAAGCCACTCCCCTCGGTGATGGAAGAAAACCCCGGACACGAGCCCCCAATTGTGAGAAACAAAGCCCGCTCACATCAATAATTTCAGTCTGAGACCAAATATCTGAAAGAGCAGCGTCGTTTTATTTGTACACCTGAAGGTGGGTGCCTTGTCTAATTGCCAGGTAAGGCAATGACAAATGCACAGTAATCCCCAAAAGAACTCTTGCAATTTATGCAGTTTTTTTCCCATATGTTTTCCTCATTCCATTGTTTGTTCCCTGTTTCGCTTACGTCACTCATTTCCTTCAGACTTATCCCACAACTTCTGTTTATCCTGTCTTGTCCGTGACAAACTCTTATCTCTGACTCCCTAAGGGTGTTTGACGTCAGTCTACCGTAGGTTATTGAGTCGGCATATCTTTTCTTCTATCAGCATCTATTTCTACCCAGAGGCCACTTTGACCTCTTTGATTAGGGTTTGTTCCTGTGTCTCCGTGCAAGCGGGGGAAACAGATGCTTTCCTGTTTGCCCATACATCCACCATTGTTCTGTCATCACGTCTCATGCTAACATATCCTTTCTTTTTGCTGAATATATATTTTCTCATTCCTGTTCTGTATCAGAATTTATAGTTGCAGAAATAACATTAATTCATTTATATCGTACAGGCACGTACAAAGTGTTTTTCACCGAACAGTAATTAGGTGGTCTTGAAGACCGTTAAGAGTACTTTGATTTCAATAATGTTGAGCTGATTTCCATGATCTGGGAAATGTTTCACAACATTTTACCAAAATTCTGGATTCTACGCGTTCAATGGGTTTCGTGCAAACACCTTTCACTTGTCGTCATTCTCAAGCGAGATGTATAACGCTCAGGCACTGGCTGCAAGTCAAGGTGCCAGGAAGTCTGCTTCAAACTCTCCAAAGCACAACTCTCGGGCTGGTTGTGACTGGATCTCTCGAACCTTTGTGATCTCTTTGACCGGGCTTTCCACAGTTTTCTGGAGCTGATTATTTTGTCTAATGTTTGCTTTAGTTTGACCTTTTTACCTCCGATTTCTCCAGCTGTAAGAATATTTAGAATGTCCAATTATGGGCGACAGGTCAATTGACCTTAGTGCACAGGTAACATATGGTTCACTTATTGTTTTAATAACGAATTGAGAATGAATCTTTGCATTTTAACAAATAAAAGTTTCAATTTTTTCAGTGGTTTACAATGACATTGATTAGATACTCATTAAGAGAGATCAACTGACAATTATAAGCTATTTGCCGGATTATTGAATTGAACAAGGATACAGACATGCAGAGAATTTTTGGAAAGCATTGCTTTTTCATTCAAATATCTCGGATGTTCAAGAAGTCTATGTAGCTATTCATTGGTTCTCTTGTCCAGATACTAATTTATAATTCATATTGTGCCCGGAATTTTGAGATTTGTCTCAAAGTTAAAAAGAAAACGAGGAGCAATTCATATGAGAAGTTGAGTGAATAGAAAGCACAGTAAATTTAAATTACAGAGTGTGAGAAACAAAGCTCACTCACTTCAATAATTTCAGTCCGAGACAAGATCTGAAGCAATCAGTATGTTTATTATCCGCTTGCAAGCGTGGTGCCTGGAATAGGGCACACAGAGTTTAGCAAGTACATATCTTATATTGGATTCACTATTCCAAACCCGGTGCCCATTACTATTGTTTCTCGCTTGCCTTGTGCATAACAAATTACAAGTTTTACTTGGCCATTTCACCACATCCTGCTATGGCCCATTGTTAGGTATATCCTCCATCCCTCCTATCTAAATCCCCCACTTGTAACAGTTCCTCCCTTTCCCCAACCATATTGATCCTTATGACCTTTTAATTGGGCTTTGTTTTTGTGTTTTTGCAAAAGTGGGAAACAGATGCTTATAACTACTGCTTGTACAAGCATATCTGGCATAACCTACATCCTCACAGCACCTTATCCCGTTGTCTGTAACATCTACCATTGTTTGCAGGCACGTTTCATTCTTTTATGCACAGTTTAGCTAATACAAAAACAATTACATATTTCCTTCACATAGCTTTCATTCTTTTTGACACAGATCTTGATTGAAACAATTATACACTGGCGTGACTGCATTTACCTTGCATAAATAATTATGATTGCAGAAGTGACACTACTTTACCTATATCCCAAAATTTCCCCCTTTTTCTTTAATTACCATTTGTTATCTTCTGCATTTTTCTTTTAAACATTGCCCCCAGAATTCGCAAGCATCATTCCGGAGATTTCATTCATCTTGGTCTCACTCATCCCCTCATTATTTAATCGACAAAGTTCCATGCCTGATTCCATTTTAGGAGTATCTGTTTTATTAAGGCTGTCTCAATCAGTCTTTGGGTGAGTCCTCGTATACAGGGCATGATACAACAGCCAATGGCTACCAATACCCCGGCTACTACTATCAGGGAAGTAAGGATGGAAACCACCACCCCCTTCCATTTTCCAAACCATGAATCATGCCATCCCGTGAGAGATGTGTCTACTCCTGAATTCTCAGCCAGTTCCTCTGCTAAGGTAGTCAATCCCCTTTAGGCTCGAGTAATCGAACCATCAGGTGCAGTGTTATTAGGAATAAAGGTGCAACAGCTTCCTCCGAACATTACACACGCACACACTTTTTCCGCTAAATTCCTATCAAGGGCCATTCTGTTTTCCCATGCCATCCTACTTGTCACATCAAGCTGTTCTGATATTCCTTTAACCGCAACTCTTGTATAATTTATAAATCGCTGTTGATTATAGAAAATGTAATTTATCCAATCTACATTTTTATTGATTGTTACCCACCAAAAGAGAGCTGACTCAAAGCCTGCTGCAATCTGGTTACGAGCCTTGAACTCATCAGGTACTCCCCTAGGGACTCCTACCGAATCGAGATAAATCCCGTCATCGAAAGAAGAGTGCAACAGTGATCTCTTAATCCTTCCCTTTTTCCCCACTATCTTTTCCTTCCCAAATGCCAGGATAAATGGAATTGCCAATTGTACAATTGCACATATCCCTCTCCAATCCGGTGGTAGGGTGGGTCTCAATATTTTGCCTCCACAGTACCACCACAGATCCGCTCGGGGAGCGTTTGGTGCTGAGTAGTTCCCTCCCTTGTCCGTTTCGGTGACATTCTTAATCTCTGTACATACTTTCAGCTCCACCAAATCTCTCGACGGATTTGTACCTTGTCTAGCACACATGTCGTGTGATTTCCGACTGCGGCTGAAAACGTAGTGGGGCTTTTCAATCTTTCTTCTCCAAGGGAACGAACATCAGAGATAGGGAGGTAAAATTCCTATCATTCCATGCAGTCTTATCCTGTTACAGGGCTATCATACATGTCATGCCCTTTCTGTCTCGCTTACACCCGAGCGGAAAGGGAACCACTTGGGCCACTGGCCTATGGGAGGCACATGCAGAGCAATTGCTCTTGTTCAGACTTTTTACAGTATACTTTACCCATTCAACCCAGGCATTTGCATCCCCGTATCCAGTTTCTATTTCGATGGTCTGTTTCAAGTATTTTACCTCTATAATTTTTATTACTTTAGGATCATCGGGAGGGGTGAAAGGTTGTACCTTATTATCTAATAGTTCTGCCCGTTTTCCCTGTCCTACGCTAATTTGAAAACAACAGCCCGAGAAATCCTTCCCGTTTGCTTACAGTTCTATCCCAAATGTTTCATCTAATTGTATCTCATAAGTGCCCCCCCACCCCGAGAATTGCTTTGTGCCATGTAGTTTTCTTTATCATTAGGTATATTGGGCTATGCTCTTTATCGGGACAATTGAGAGGTGATCGGAAGGTGGCCCGGTGTATTGTGACAAGACCATTATACCGAGTACCATCCGCAAAGGACTTAAGATGTATCTCTGAGCTGCGATACTGTCTCTGATTATCTACATCCCCACAATTTACTAAGCTACAAGCATCAGGTCTATTACTTGCGGATTATCAGACTCAGGGACAGTTAATAACACATATGAAAATTATATTTGACAAAATCACAATACTAAGAGAGCTAGCATCATTACTCTAAGCATCCCCAGCATTCTTAAAATTGTGCTGAAGCACAAAAAAAATCTTAATACACAATCCTACAGAAATAATCCGACGCTCACGTGGCCACTGTATAATCAGTTATTCTAAGTCTCTTCAGCCTGAGTTTCAGCGGGTCTTGTGTTGATTCGGCTGTCCAGACTTCTTCCTCAACTGGAGATTTCACTGGCCCTTTGATCCGATTGTAGTGAGTCCAGCCTTTCTCCGCTGTCCTTATTGTCGTTTCGGTTATCAAAGGATCCTGATTCTGACGGACCTTCCCAGTCCGGCTGCAATTTAGTCTCTGTTCATGATTTTACTTAGACTCAATCTCCTGGCCGGATGGGATGAACGGTGAATTCAAGGGGCGGAGTCTGTGCCAATAAACTCTGTTTCCTGAGGAGAGACAAAGAGGCGGACAAGCCCAGTATATATTTCTTCAGAACAAGTCTTTAGTTCCGGGAATTGTCAATTCTCCGTTCGTTCCCAGATAAGGTAATCCAAATATGATTTCATTGGGGATACTCCCAATCTTTCCTTGGGGCTGTTTGTACTCACAAGAGAGCTATAGGTAAACATTTGGTCCAAGGGAGTCTGGTTTCTATTATCAATTTAGAGAGTTGTCGTTTGAGTGTTTGGTTCATTCTCTCAAACCTTCCTGATGATGGTAGGTGCCAGGGAGCATGGAATTCCCAGGAAATTCCCAACACTTTCATTATCTCCTGTAACACTTCAGAGGTAAAATGAGTTCCTTGGTCGGAATCTATACGGTTCACTCCCCCATATTGGGGAATTATGTGCTCTAACATTGTTTTAGACACAACACTCGCAGTGGCAGTAGCTAGGGGGTACGCCTGAACCCAACCAGATAGATGATCTACTATGACCAGTATACATTTTAGTCTTCCTACTCTGGGTAATTCAGTATAATCTACTTGTATACTCTGGAAGGGTCTCAATCCCGGGTCTCTTCCTCCCGGGGTCTGTTTTCTCAAGACTTTCTTATTTACCTTTGTGCATATTATATATCCCTCACATATTTGTTCAGCAATTGTATATATTCCTTTACATCCATATTCCCTAAGAACTAAAAGATACGTTGCTTGTACTCCCCAATGGCTGCCTTGATGTAGGACAGCCATAATTTCTCGCATCATCATTTTGTTTAATATTTCTCTCCCATCGGGTAACATCCATTGCCCATCTGCTGTTTTTTGCAGCCCCAAAATCTTTCAATTATTGTTCTTCGCTTTCACTAAATATAGCAGCTTCCCTAGGACCCGGGACAGTTGGTATTAGGGAATGAATCAGCACTCCTTGTGGGTTCAGGGCTGCTTCCTTAGCCACTTCATCGGCTAATCTATTCCCCCTAACTTCTGGTCCATTTTCTTTCTGATGCACTACCACTATTTCTCGGGCGAGTAATAGAGACTCAAAGACCCCTTTAATCAACTCCTCATGTGCTAATTCCTTCCCCCGGCTATTGATCAGTCCTCTTTCCTGCCATATCTTTCCGAAAGTGTGCACAACACCAAATGCATATTTAGAGTCAGTGTATACTGTTCCCTCTTTATTTTCTAATGCCCTAAGGGCTCTTACCAATGCATAGAGTTCGCAGGTCTGTGCTGACCACCCATTCGGCAACCTTCCTGCCTCCACCACATTATCTTTCACTCCGTCTACAACTGCATACTCATTATTTCTATTCCCTTCAGTCACCCGGGATGATCAATCTATGAAAAGTCTAGCCCCTGCATGAAGTGGAACATCTCTCAGGTCCATGCGGACCTTAGTTTGGTATTCTATAAAGTCAAGGCAGTCGTGCCCTGGATTCTGAGGAGATTCTCCTTCCCCTTTCCAAAGAAAGGCAGCTGGATTTAAACAATTGTCCGTGACCAACATCATTTTCTATTAATATTGCCTCATATTTCAGAACCCGCGAGTCTGTCAACCATCGCCCAGCTTTTTGGTTTAGGATTGTTCTCACTTGGTGTGGGGTGCTTATTATTCGGGATCCCCCAAATGTAAGCTTCCTGGTTTCCTCCACCAACAGTGCAGTGGCAGCCGCGGCCTGCACACACTCAGGCCACCCCCGGGATACTGGATCCAATAGATTCGAAAATATGCTACTGGCTGTTTCATTCCTCTCCATCTCTGGGTTAATACTCCCAAAGCCGCTCGCTTACCTACGGTAGCAAAGAGGGGGAAAGGTTTATCTAGAGAAGGTAAGGCTAACATGGGGGCATGGATCAGATCTCTTTTGAATTCTCAAATAGTTTTTTTTTCCTCTTCTTCCCAACTCAGACAATTTGGTTCCTCCTCTAATAGTTTGAGATATAATTTATTTGTCTTTTGAGCATAGGAATGAATCCACAATCTGCAATATCCCGTTAAACCCAAAAAATATACATAATTCCCGTTTAGTCCTGGGCAGCAGAATCCCCACTATTCCCTCTAACCGTTCCGGGCTTATCTTTCGCTTTCCCTCACTAACTAAATGTCCCAAGTATTTCACTTCTCGCTCCACATATTGTATTTTGTTTTTAGATACTCACAGTCCCTGCTGACTCAGGAAATTCAATATTTTTCTAGTGGCTTCTACTACTCTTTCTCTTCTCTTTCCTGTTACTAGGAGGTCGTCTACATACTGCAACAGGCCACAGTTCCCTTGGGACTGCTAAATTTCTCCAATATTTGTTCTAACATCTGTGCAAATAAATTCGGGGATTGTGTAAACCCCTGGGGGAGCGCGGTCCACCGGTATTGCTGTTTCCGTCCTGTCTTGGGATCTTCCCATTCAAAGGCAAAAAAATTCCTACTTTCCTCCGCCAAGGGACAAGCCCAAAAGGAATCCTTTAAATCTATCACACTAAACCATTTGTGGTCATGAGGGATCTTATTTAATAACGTATTTGGCACCACTGGGTGCCTGACCTGTTCTATTCGATTCAATGTTCTCAAATCCTGCAACAATTGATAGGTTCCGTCGGATTTTCGCACTGGTAGAGTTAGGATATTATAAGGAGACATACATGGCTCCAACAGTCTATCTCTAGCCCCTCAATTACTGGCTGCAATCCTCGTTTACCTTCTATGGAATTGGGATATTGTCGCTGATAAACAACGTCCCCTTTCCTTTTTAAACATATTTCTAGGGGACAGATCTGTATTTTTCCACGATTATCTTCTCTAGCCCATATAATAGGGTCTATCTCTCTCTCCACATCTTCTGTCAACATTTGTACAACTAATTCTTTTTGCTGAATTCAAATCTCCAGTCCTAAGAGGATAATTAAATCTCGCCCTAGTTAGTTACTTCCTATATCAGGGATACACAACAGTTCCCCTGTGACCCTATCCTTAGGACCTTCTATCATCATAGGTTCAAATACTGGAACAGTAAATCCTTCCCCTTTTACGCCGGAAACAGTAATTGACCGTGTTGACATTCCTACTTTCTTTGCTTTAAAATTCAGCGATGACCGTGCGACCCCCGTATCTACTCGGAAGACTACCTCTTCCCCACAGGGTCCCACCTTCAAGTTTATCAAGAGTTCCTGGTGGGTCCCCGACAGCAGGAACCCCTGACACCCCTATTCTTCATCAAAATCCATAAGCGGAATTGCCCTTTCTTCCCTTTGTGTATCAGGACACTCCCGCTTAAAATGCCCGAGTTTCTGCAATAACAGGACCCTGCCTGTGGAGACTTCCATTTCTGCTCCTGTCGCCCGAACCCTCTATCAAATGCTCCCCTTGTCCTCTCCATCTCCCTCTTCCTCTCTGTCCTATATGTTGCCACCCACCACTCCGGTTGCTTACTATTGGTTCTATTCTTTTCTTGATAACATCATCAATCGTAGCTACCATCATTTTTGCCTTCTGTTTTTGTGTCTCATCCTCTCTCTTTGCAAACACTTTCTGTGCCTCTCTTAACAAATCATCTAATGGTGTTTCACTCCTCCCTTGTATCTTCAGTATCTTTATCTGTGTCTGGCCATGCCTTTAAAACAAAATATACTTTCAAAAGACCCTGTGCCACTGGGTCCTCAGGGTGAACTCCAGAGTATTTCAGCATTGAGTCCCTTAATCTTTGCAAGAAAGCTGAGGGTGTCTCATCTTTCTCCTCTTCAACTTCAAAGGCTTTAGTCAAATTCTGCAACATCAGAACTGCTTCTCTTATTCCTTTTAGAATCAGGTCTTTCAATTCAATCATTTCTTCCCTGTGCTCCGGGTTTTGATTTTCCCATTGGGTGTCTCTGAGGGAAAACTCCGTCTCTCCCTGTTCAGTATCCACATCTCCAATGGGAAGTTCCCTGTCCCATATTTTAATGGCTGCTCCTGGTATATAAGTCCCCTTTCTTCCCCAGTAAATAGTACATTCAAAATGGACATTGACTCACTCCAAGTATACAGACTGGGCTCCAAGAATTGATCAATTTATTCAGACAGCCCTACCCGCTCCTCAACCAGGACCTTCATCTCCTTTTTAAATGTTCTGACCTCCCCACTGGTGAAGGGGGTACTTAAAAATCCAATCTCTTTGTCCCCTATTGGTACCTCTGAAAGGGGATAAGTCTTTATATTCTTCCCCTTTTTTGTTTTTGATTTTCCCCCTTCGGCTTTCGTTTAGATACTCCAAAGACCTCCTCTACGTCTACTTTATATTCACTTCCTTTTGTTGTGGATTGAGGGTCGGGAACAACAACATCCCCGTCCACCGCCCCTTCGTTCTCCTCTTGTGGATCATCCGTTCCCTGTCCCTGTCTGTCTGTCTCTCCTCCTCCCCCATTTTCACCTTATCTGATTTTATGGTACGGGGGGGGGGGGGAGTGCAAACAGGAAAAACGATCCCAGGAACTGGGTGGGGCAGAGAGTGAATCGTTTGGCTTTACTGCCATCATTTCAAAACTGCCCTTCCAACAGGACGCATAGTCCGCCACTTCTTGACTAAAAGTTTGTTTTTTATTCACATACAAATCTAAATACTGACATACCCAATCCTCATCCGAATCATACATTGGCCTGAAGACAGCTGGATGGAGGATTGGTTCTTTGGTCCATACTAACCAACAATATTCAATCATTTTCTTTTTATCTTTTTCCCTTGTACAAGTGTTACTTGTCCATTCCCTCAACATCCTCCCCAATGGACTTTCGGGAGGAATGTTACCAGGGATTTTTTCTTCCTTTACTCCGTGACAGTTCGACTTACTCTGCCGACCCCCCATTTATCGGGGCCCTCACATGTCCCTCAGCGATTAAATACCCCTTTACCCGGCCACCAAGTTAATACTTAAAAGTCAGTTTTCTGACGTTGGTCTGTGCACAGAGTTGCCTGGCCCCTTTTTTTTGCATATTTTTTATCGACCTTCTCTCACTGTCTGATTCAGATGTCTCTCTTGTGGGATTCGTACCAGCCGCTCAAGGGAGCGGACAAAACCGGGACAAGGAACCACTCCTCAATTGTGAATGGGAGGCCTCTTCCCAGTGTCCAGGGCCAACCACTCCCCCCGGCGATGGAAGAATATCGCGGAGGATCCCCCAATTGTGAGAAACTAAGCCCACTCACTTCAATAATTTCATGCGAGACAAGATATGACGCAATTAGTATGTTTATTATACGCTTGCAAGCGTGGTCCCTGAAATAGACTCGCAGAGCTTAGCAAGTACATCGGATTCACTACTCCAAACCCGGTGCCCATTACTATTGTTTCTCTCTTGCCTTATCCGGCCTTGTGCATAACAAAGTACAGGTTTTACTTGGCCTTTTCACCACATCCTGGCTGTGGTCAACTGTTAGGTATATCCGCCTTCAATGCGATCCATTTCCCCCACTTGTGACATTTCTTCCCTTACCCCAACCATATTGAACCTTAAGACCTTTTAATTGGGTTTCTTTTTTTTTTGTTGCAGAAATGGGAAATAAATGCTTATAACTACTGCTTGTACAAACATATCTGGCTTACCTACACCCTCACAGCACCTTATCTATTTATCTGTACCATCTACCATTATTTGCAGGCACCTTTCGTTCTTTATGCATATTTTAGCTAATATGAAAGCAATTATATATTTCCTTCACATAGGTTTCATTCTTGTTGACTCAGCTATTGCTTGAAACAATTGTACACTGGTGTGAGTTCATTTACCTTGCATAAGTAATTATGATTGTAGAAGTAACACTACTTCACCTGTAACCCACAGTTGGTAGTGTCGTGAACAAAGAAGAACAAAGAATACAGAAAATGTGCAGCCCAGGAACAGGCCCTTTGGACGGCCAAGCCTCAGTCGGTCCAAATCAACTACCTAAACATGTCGCCCAATTTCTAAGCATCCGTATCCCGCTGCTCTTCACTTACTCATGCATAAATCCAGGCGCACCTGAAATGAATCTATCATGCCTGCCTCTACTACCTCTGCTGGAAACGCATTCCAGCACCTGCCAACCTCTGTGTAAAATACTTTCCATGTCTATCTCGCTTAAACGTTTCACCTCTCTCATTGAACGTGTGACCTCTCATTATTGAATTACTCATCTCGGAAAAAAGCAAACCTTTAGTCACCCTGTCTGTACCCTTCATGATATTGTAGACCTCATTAAGGTCCCAGCAACCTACTCAACCTCTGTTCAGAGCTTGCATCTTCCATACCAAGCAACATCTGCGTAAACCTTCTCTGCATTCTCTCATAAACGTCCACATAATTTTGGTAATTTGGATACCAGAACTGTACAGAGTGTTCTAAATGCGGCCGAACCAAACTCCTGTACAATTTTAGCAGGACTTGCCTGCTCTTATACTCAATGCCCTATCCGGTGAAGGCAAGCATGCCATATGCCTTCTTGACCACTCTATCCACCTGTGCAGTCACCTTCAGGGTACAAAGAACCTGAACTCCCAGATCTCTCTTCTCATCAAGTTTACCCAAGGCTGTTCCGTTTACTGTATACTTGGCTCTGGAATTAGACTTCCCAAAATCATCACCTCACATTTGCTTGAATGGAACACCATTTGCCAATTCTCCGCTCTCTATATTCCCCTTCATTCTTTGACAGTCCCCTATGATTTCTGGCTTCTCCACCAATCTTTGTGTCATCTGCAAATGTAGTGGCGAGATACTGGGCTATCAACCCTTGGAGATTGGAACATGGCAGTTGTTCATCCCATGCAGCAAGGAACGACGTTTGGAAGATTTTTCCCAGTGAAGTACCACTGTTTCCTGATGTAGATCAATAAATCAAACTTTTTTTATTAGGAGTCATGATTTAGAAGTTTACTAACGATACATAGTTGTGTAGTTGACAATAATGAATAATGTCAGGGACCGCAGGGATGTATCCGTCTGGTGGAAAGGAAAAATGGTGAATGGAATTGAATCCAGACCAATGAGTGGTAGTGAATTTGGGGAGTTGTAACAATAACAGTGAGCATTCTGAGTGGTGTAGAGGAACAAAGAGATCTTGGAGTGGACATTCACAGATCCCTGAAGATTATTGGACAGGGAGATCAGTTGTTCGAGAGGTTTTTGAGTATTTTCTATTGTTGACCACAGACTGTGGATGATATTCGATCTTTAGCAACCGCCAGTTTAGGAAACAACTAAAGGAATGAGCACAAGTCTGGTCCATGCAATAATCTACATTTTTAAAAATTGAAAGGTGAAAGATAGAATGCTGAAGTATAAATCTTTGCCCATCAACCTACTGCACCACTCAATGAATTTACCACTGATTCCCCTCCAAGTCATGCCGGTATGTGCCTTGGAGGGTAATTTGCAAACGGTGAAGCTTCAGTGCATCTTCAACCTTGTCCTTATAGTCGGTACAGTTTTTGAGCTTTGAAGGTTCTGTCAACAAAGCCTGGATGACTTATTCCAGTGAATCTTCTATGTGGTGCACTCTGCTGCAATTGTGCCTTAGCAGTTAAAGGAATAAATATTCAGGTGTTGAAAAATGTACCGTAAAGTGACTGCATTGTCGTGAAGGGTGCCCAGTTCCTTCAGTGGCATTGAAGCTGCACCCACCACGGCAAATCGAGAGGGTTTTGTTAAACATCAAATTTGTGCGTTGCGGACGATGTAGGCTTCACGGAGACATGAGTTGAGTTAATAATCAAACAAAGTCGACCCACAGACAGGTTTTTGTCGTCAACTTATTTATAGGGGTGGTCAGGTTCCATTTCTCCTAAATACTAGCTCCCAGGACGATTACACGGAGGAATTCAGTTACATTGAAGCCATTGAATGTCAATCGAATATGATTAGATTCTCATTTGTCAGAGTTATCTTCGCTGTATTTTGTCCTTCTGTGGGTCAATACGATTCTAATCGCTTTCTGATTTCAAGGTTCAATTCCCGTCTGTGCCTGAAATTTCAACCCGTTTCCTCGCCGAAATTTCTCCACCTGCCTTCATTACATGTAAGGGACAGCGCAGACGTACAAACATGTTGCTAATTTTGTATACAGTAGAACTTCGTGGAATGATTGGTTAGGCTGGGATTATTATCCTTGAAACAAAGGAGGCGGAGGGGAACTTTATAATCACATAATAACAATTATAAACGTTCAATATTCGTGGGATCTTGACTGGGTAGATACGGGCAGGTGGCTTGCCCTATGCTCTGAGGAGAGCACCAGAGGACATAATCTCAGAATTAGATATTGCCCATTTAATTCAGAAATGAGGAGTAATTTCTTTGCTCAGGGGTCAAAGAATCTGTGGCATTTTCCAGTAACCGCTATTGAGACTGTGTGGTTGGGTATATTCAAACTGTGCCAGAAAGTTAATCAGAAAGATGATGAAACTTTGTCGAGCTCAGTGAGCAGAAAGCAATCCAAGATTATCAGATGAACTATATTAAAAATCACACAACACCAGGTTATAGTCCAACAGGTTTAATTGGATGCACACTAGCTTTCGGAGCGACGCTTGTTCATCAAGTGATAGTCAGGTGACTATCAGCTGATAAAGGAGCATCGCTCCGAAAGCTAGTGCGCTTCCAATTAAACCTGTTGGACTATAACCTGGTGTTGTGTGATTTTTAACTTTGTACACCCCAGTCCAACACTGGCATTTCCAAATCAGATCATCCATGAGTTTGTGAATGGTTGAGCAGACTCCTTGGGCTGAATAGCATACTTCCACTTGGGTTAACATTTGGTCCAACGCCTTATTTTATTCATAAGTTCAGAATTGTGAGGGGATGGGATGAAGTGACAGAAAAGGTTTATTAAACAGATCAGACAGATCAGAAACAAGGCTCATAAACTCAGCAAGAAGAAATGTACTGAGACCTGTGGGCAACAAACGACACTGGGCTCAGCACAGGTGGCTGTGTGCAGAAGCTGTGATTGCTGAAGGAAGTTGCTAGATCTTATATAGTTGGCAAGTCAGTGAACACGTTGGATGATGGATCGTTGTATAATTCACACACAGCAGAAATTTGTAAAAGAATGAAAGGTTCGTCTCATTGGAGAGATTTTCTGCGGTTCCAATTTCGAGTGACTGTTTGAAATACTAATCAGATCATTGTGTGAAGTATTAGGTTAAAATACTCATGAACAACCCCACTGGATAAACCTGTGTTCCCGATCGCTTATTATTTTTTTCTCTTTCTTTCGATGTAAATTTATAGAAAGACAAGATTGAATGTAAGGCGGAAAGAAAAATGCGTTCTTTCTCATTACACCAATTTAATCTACAATTGAATAGAATGACTGCTCTCATTCTTCATTTCGACTTTAATGTGGTGTCGATTATTTGTGAATCTCCCGTGTAGTAAAGGGCAAGAATAAGATTCTAGATCCAGTGTATACCAGAGTGTGATGTGCAAAGAAAAACTGCTAGAGCGGTGCGTAAAGTTAGCAACCAGAGTGTGACTCGAACCCGTGAATGTGGAGCACAGCGGTATAATAACCCACCACCATAATCGCTCGGTCTCCTCAGCACATTTTGTAGGGGTGACATGTGACCTCATCAGGCTACATGTGGTGAAAGTCATGTATGAGAAAGTTCCAGAGCGGAATCGAATCCACACCATTGTGTTTCTGCTTTCACTAGAATTATAATAACAGCAAATTCCAATAAATAGCCATGCTGGTCAGAATGAATAGCTGTCAGTGATACATTCTGAGTCAGAACTGAGTCAGAATGAAACAGGACAAGAATTTTCCGTCAAATTTGCATCTACATTTGACTCATAATTACTTCAGTCATTTTCTCTTTCAAGTGAAGAAGCAGCCATGGTGAGTGAAATAAAGGCGATGTTTTCGCTCAATGGCCTTTCTCATATGGCTGCACCTGAATTGGATAAAATCTCAAGAAATGCAGATTTGTTCGTTTCATTTTAATTTTGTTGAAACCTCACAATGTACATTGTAATAATCAGAAGTGAATTAGATATATCTCATTGGAACGATTAATGTTGTATTCAAATTTGTTCTGACTTTATTGCAGCTTAAGGAAAATACTGCGTAGAAAAACAGAAGGTTAAAGTGCAAAAGAAAACCCACCAATTTTGTTGCTCGTTGTTTTGGCAGATTTAACTGAGTATTAAATGGACCAAACATCATGGTGCTTGTACTCACATCTTTAACGCATGTCATTAAAGCAGGAAGTCGATCTCCAAGCAACTGGTCACTTCCTATTCGTTATGTAATATCTTCCCTTCACAATAAATAAAAATCCACTCAGTTCCATTCACAATGCTATAGGTGGAATATTATGCCAAATCTTTCAAAATGCAGAGTTTTGGAACCGAATCTTATTCAGTGGCACACATTAAATAAATTTCTTTACATTTAAAGTCAACCAACTTAGACATTGTTTCCCTGCAACTTCCGGCCGACTACACTCCACCTCTGCACCTTTACCTAGCCACACGCTGTCTCTCTCCTTGTGAAATCTATTTCTTGTATGTCACCAAATGTGCCTTTCCAAATATTTGGAAAAACAGATTCTCGGAGTGAGAGCGATTCTGTTCTCATTATTTCTTTGTCCTTCAAGGGTTTTATCCATGGTATTGAATGCCTGACATCTAGATGTTTACTTACTTGAAAGAAAGAATTTTCTACCTTTTCCTCTGTCCAAACATTTCATAACCTGAAAAAAACCCATTAAGTCTTCCTTGTTTCAGGGATAACTGTTCTCAATTTTCCAATAAGGCAAGTGAACAAAATCTCATCCTCAGTACATCCGCATCAGCATCTTCTCTAATGGCTTTACATCCCAGTAAACACCGTCATTATCAATTCATAGAATCACAGAATCCTACAGTGCAGAAAGAGCATTTCAGTCAATCGAGCCGGTGTCGACTCTCTGTAGAACATCTCACCCATACCTAGCTCCCCTCTCTATTTCCTTATATTTCACCTGAAGAAGGGGAATCCCTCCCCCTTATGATTCCAAATAAACCTGTTGGAGTATAACCTGACGTCCTGTGACTTCTGACCTGATCCCCGCGTTACCCACGGCTAATTCACCTAACTCACTTAATTCACTCCCTGGACACGAGAGAGCAATTTAACTTTGCAAATCAACCTAACCCTCCCTCTGAACAGCAGTGCGAATTACTGAGACAATGTTCCATCATACTGAGCAAATGCTGTATCATTTCTTAATGGTTTTATACCCTGGTGTAACAAATGAACCCAAATTCAATGTATCGAAACGCTACTCTGTCCTTTACAATTTCACTCGTGCTGCGGGAAATGTTTCTGCACTCATATTTGAATGCGTTTATGTTGTTTCTTCCTCAGCTTCTTGCTTCTAGTAAACACATCAATCCAGAACAAGTCTGACAAATGCTTTTCATTCCAACACAGTTACAAGGTGAAGTTTACAGAAGTCACGTATTTAGCCGTTCACTGACACTCTGCCTCCCTGCGAGCTGCAGTCCTTTCCCACCTTTATTCAGGCAGCTCTGTCCTTCCTGTGATACGCCCCATCGAGAATGGAAGGACAGGTATCAATACCCGCACTTGGGAATGGAGTGACAGTTTTAAAACGTTTACACTGTCCCCAGCGGAGAATTGAGCCCTGTGACAGGCGGGGTCACTAACCATTATACTACCGAGGGCAAAAGTGTCAAAGGAGGGTCTTCAACCAAATGTGGCCACACTTGTCAAAAACAACTGCCTAATGAACTGAATCCCATTTCAGAATGGTTACCCCACAGCCTTTTCTGTCTTGGCATCAAAAGTTCACATTTGATTATTTATTCAGTTATAAGGGTTTTTGCCACTCTGAAAAATGCAGACAGTGTATTCCAAATTCCAACCACCCACTGGCTGACAAAGCTTTTGCGCGCATCTTCTCAAACCTTTCTGTCTTTCTCCTTAAGTCTCTGGCCCCTGCTGATCGATCCCTCCATCAATGGGAAATTCATTCAGTCAACCCTGTCCATACTCAATCATGTCTTGTCTACATCTCCTTTGCACTGCAACAAACACTCCACTCTGTCCTGTCTTTCTTCTCAACTGAAATTCTTCAGCCCAAACAATATCCCGGTAAATATCTCCTGCAATTTTCTCAGTGTGATCACATCCCTGCAAAACTGCACACAACATTCTTGCTAAAGCATAATCGGCATTTGTTTTAAAATTTCTGGATTAGTATGAGGGCGATTCTGGCTAAGCAGAATTTATTATCCATTCCGAATTGCCCAGAGGGCAGTTGAGACTCAACCATATTTCTATGTGTCTGAAGTCACATGCAGCCCAGACCAAGTAAGGATAGCAAATTCCGTCCCGAAATGACATCAGTGGAACAGATTTTTTTTCAACAATTGTCAATGGATCTATAGTAGTCATTAGATTCTTCCTTGCAGATATTTTTTGAATCCAAATTTGACAATCATGACATAGTGGGACTCAAGCCCGAGTACCCAGACTATTACATCGGTCTCTGGATTATCAGTCCTATGAAATTATCACAAGACCAACGCAGAAAGCCATAAAAGCTGATCTTTTCCAATAAAATGTCTTTTCACCAAAACTGCCCTGGGTCTTTTCCATGAGCCTGACGCTCCAATTATCTCTGGCCTATGTCAGTAAAAGCTGCTACATGGGGATTGATTTTACAACCGCGGTATCCAAATGGATCGATTTGCTTGAAGGTCGACGAATAAAACCTGAAATAAAAGCCTGACTTCAGAAACAGAGATCATGACTTTAATTTCCTGCAATCTCATTCATTCATGTCCCTTATGCAGGGGATTCTACCATCTTCACCCAGTCCTGCCTACGAGAGACTCCAGGACCAGAAACAAACATGAGATGACCCTGAGTTCAAGAATCCCCACCGTGTGGGGAGGGAGGCTTGTCGGCCCTTCCACTCCACAGGGTATATCGGAAGAGTATCCCACAAGACCCCAGGGTATTCCCTGTCCCAGAAGCCTGCATTTCCCATTGTTGATCCCTGTGACTGGCACATCTTTGGTCAGAGGGAGAAATAAAAACGCAAACACACAGAGAATGTGCAGACTGCCCACAGACAGACACCCGAGGCTGGGATCGCACCCGGGTTTGTGGTGTAGTCAGACAGCAATGAACGAGGGGCGAAAAATAAATGCTGTCCTGACCAGTCATACTCACACTCTGTGGGTGAATGAGAAAGAATGGAAACACATTAACAACATGGAAAACGGGATTTGTATCTGTGTGGACACAATTTGAATGGATCGTTCACCCTGGGTAGAAAAAAGGACACCGATACCACAGAAAAGCAGGACAATGTGGGAACTGCTGGAAGGGATTCAATTAACCACAGAAATCGAAACTCATTTCATCAGTAACACTGGGGAGAGACCGTTCACCATTCCCGTGTGTGGGAAGGATGACTGAGCAAAACAACCCCCGGAGAGTTCAGCAGGATTACATATGTCATACACTTCAGGTGTTCGATTATGCTGTCAGTGCTGCTGTTAATCCCAACCAGCTATTTGTTCCATAGCGTCAATCATAGAATCATACAGCATGAAAACAGGCCTGTCAGTCCAACCAATCCATGCTGAACATACTGCCAAACTAATCTCGTCCCATCTGCCTCCTGCTGTACCGGTTGAGTGGTTATAATGCCCTTGTAGTTTTATTACTGTGTTGTTAATCCAAAAAACCAGGTAATATTTTGGGGACAAAGAGTTCAGGTCCTGGCATGACAGATAGTGGAGTTTGAATTCAATAAGCACCTGGAATTGAAGAGTCGCGTGATGACCTGAATCAGATGTGTGGAAAATCCCATCTGATTCATTCATGCCACTTCGGGAAGCAAACTGTTATATTCATCTGCTCTGTCTCACAGGAGACTCCAGATGGATAATATCGTGGTTGACTCTTAACTGTCCTCTGGGAAATAACTGAAGTACGAGGCATGAAGAAATTTATTTGAAAAATCCCACTTTCCCATTCATGTTTGGAATCAATTGTCCATTAAATGTTGCAAACGTACACTCATCCATCACTTCCTGAGCAAGTTAATTGCACACGTAAAACACCTTCCGTAAAAAAGCCTCACGTGATTTTTAAAAAAAAAATCTCTCTCTTTTCATCTTAAACAGATGCCCTCTCGCCTTGAAATTCCCCTCCTGGGAAAAGGCCGATATCGTTAATTCTAACTTGCCTCTCAAAAATTGATAAACTTCTATCAGGTCGCCGTTCAAACCCCTATCCTAGAGTGAAAACAGTCTCAACTAGGAGAAAGTGAGAACTGCAGATGAGAGATCAGAGGCCAGAGTGTTGTGCTGGGAAAGCACAGCAGGTCAGGCAGCATTTGAGGAGCAGGTGAATCGACGTTTCGGGGAAGAGCCTGATGAAGGACACTTGCGCAAAAAAAAATTCTCCTGCTCCTGGGATGCTGCCTTACCTGTTGTGGTTTTCCAGCACCCCGATCTCGAATCTGAAAATAGTCTCAGCCTATCCAGCTTTTCATTATAACTCAAACCTTCCACACACGGCAACATGCGTGCATACTTTTCTGAACCTGCTCCAACTGAATAATATTATTCCAACAACTGGGCGACCAGAACTGGACATAATACTGCAGAAGAGGCCTCATCAATGTCCTGCAAAGCTTCAACATAACGTCCCAACTCCGATACACGAAGGACTGAACAATGAAGGGAAGTATGTTAAATGCCTTTGAACCATCTTGTCTGTAGGTGATGCAAACTACAAGGAATTATGCACCTGCACCCCGAGCTTCCGTGTTCTCCAACACTACGCAACGTGTTGTTGTACCAAAATGCAATACCTTCCATTTATCCAGATTGCACTCCATGTTACATTTTTCAGTCCAACGACTCATTGGATTAAGATCCTTTTGAAACTTAGATAATCTTCCTCATTGTCTACAATTCTGGCGTCGCCTGCAAACCGACAAAGCATGCCTGCAGTGAGTTCCACTGTTTTCTCATATAGATCAATGACTCATATTTACTTGTAGTGGCCGTGATTTAGCAGTGTGCGGATCATACAACAGTTAGTCATGCAATTAACTATGAGGAAGAAAGCCGCAGACTGCAGGGAGATATTAAACAATTGGAAAGAAAAATAGTGAAAGCAATTCATTCCAGGCAAGTTGGTGACAGTGAAGCAAGTTCAAACTTCAAACCAGCCGCCCACGCTCCAGTTGTGGCACTCAGCTGTCTCAGCAAGATGCACTGTAGATTGTTATAAATGAGAAAAAAATTATCCTTCTGCCCCGCCTTTGACCAGGAGCACTCCCAACCTCGGAATTGCTTGCGTCTCTAAACCGTCATAGAAATGCTGTGCATTCACCGGTTGTGTCAGTGGAGTCCTCGAGTATCTGTGCGACCGCATTCCCATCCCGACTTCCAGTTGGATCTTTGCGACTGCGCCACTCAGTTCCTCTGATCCTGGGGTGGGGAATTGGGACTATGTGGCAGCAGTGGTTACTGCCTTGTGTGGGGAAACTGGTGAAATAGCCGATGTTAAACTGCATTACTATTGAAGCATACATTTCAACAACACCTGCACTGTCCCCGGAGTTTTTGTTGTTTTGGAGAAATCTATTTATCTCAGCCTTCAGCATATTAATGATGGAATCACCACAGCCTCTGGGAGAACCGATATTAAGCGGTCAGCCCATTCTGAGTTCCCACAGATCTGCCACTGTTCCCTTGCACTGATATTGTGCATTTGGTACGCTGCCTAACATTTCCTATAATACTGTACTTGTTGCACGCAGTCAGCGTGTGCGTCTGTGGAATGCCGTGATCGTATAGTGGTTAGTACTCTGCGTTGTGGCCGCAGTAACCTCGGTTCGAATCCGAGTCACGGCAGTAATCGCTCTATCTGCCCGAGATTTTGTGAAACACAAAGGAATCAGTTGTTTTAACATGGTAATTTTCTCCAAATTTCCCTTCAAATTCTGCTTGCTCACATCTCTGTGTTTTATATGTCAAAATTCAAATCCACCCGTTCTCAGAGATTTCTCTCCCTCCTTCGATCACTAACTGAACTTTCCGTCCCACATCCCCATTTCATTAATTTAGAGATGCCGGTGTTGGACTATGGTGTACAAAGATAAAAAAAACATAACACCAGGTTAGAGTCTAACAGGTTTAACTGAGCACTAGTTTTCGGAACGCTGCTCTTTCATCATGTGGTTGTGGAGTCATTTCCTATTTCATTAAGGCACTGCAGAATCTAATACTGACTCTCACATTGGTACTGTTCACTCTGTGCTGCTGCGGTCACTGTTGCTGGATGAACGTGCCCCAACCCCACCATCGGGACCTGCAGACCAGTTGATCCATTTGGTTACCGCTGTTGTGAGGCCAATCCTCATGTAGCAGCTTTTACTGATATGGACTTGCGATTATTGGGGGTCAAGCTCAGGAAAATGACACATTACGATCTCGAGGAAAAGCGACGTCATTGAGAAAGATTAGTTTCACGGGTTTTCTGCAATGGCTGAGCTCTATTACCACTGGACTGTTAACTCAGACAACATGCAAATGGAGTAGGGACCCGGGTTTGACTCCAACCATGCCAGATGTTAGAATTGAGATTCAATAAATATCCGGAATTACGAATCTAATAACACCTATAAATCCATGGTCAATTGTTGAAAAAACAAAACCATCGGGTTTACTGACGTCCTTTGAGGAAGGAAAATGCTATTCTTACCTGTTCGGGCCTCCAGGTGACTCCAGACCCACTGCAATATGGTTGAGTCTCAACTGCCCGCTGTGCAATTAGGGATCGCAATCAATACTGCCGAGCCAGCGACGCCCTCATACTGTAACAGAATAGGGAATAAAAAGGTTAATTCGGCTCTAGCTAGATTACTGTGTGCAGTTCTACAATTCACAATATAGCAATGATGTGATCGCAATGGAAACATTGCAGGACAGATTCAATGGGATATTGTCTGGGCTGAAGAGTTTCAGTTATGAGGAGAGATTGGACAGGCTGGGGTAGTTTGTCACCGAGCAGAGGAGATTGGAGAAGACACGACTGAAATGTAGAAAATAATGAGGGATATGGATAGGATAGACTGAAAGAAGCGTTTGTTATTGATGGAGGGATCGAACACTGGGGCCAAGAGATTTCGGGAAAAGGCAGAAAGTTTTGAGTCGATGTGCGGAAAGGGTCAGAGAGGTGGAAACCCTTCCAACCTGAAAATAATTGACATGCTAATTTGCCGTTCCCAAACATATAAGACTGTGGGCTAAACAATGGAAGACTTGATTCAGGTCGTTAAGCAGTTGCGTTGGACAAGTGCAGCCACAACAGGCTGAAGGGCCTCCTTCGATGTTGTCCTCCATAGTATCGTGGTTAGTATCCCTCATGCTTGGCCTTCCATTCTCGATTGGATATGTCACAGGAAAGACAGTGCTGTCTGAATCAGCTGGGGAAGGACTGTAGCTCCTGGGGAGAGAGAGTGTCAGTGAAAGTGCAAACACGTAACTTCAGCACACTGCACATTGTGTTTGTGTTGCAATGAAAACCATTTTATAGAGTTGTTCCTGACTAATTTGTTTATTTTACAGCAGGAATCTGAGGCCGAAAGCAGAGTAAATCCATTCAGACCTGAGTGCAGAAACATTTCCAGCAGAACGAATGAGGTTGTACAGCGCAGAACCACGTTTGAGTGCATTGAATTCCGGTTGATGGGCGCAGCTTGCGTTCACTCGGCTGTTACCAGTGTGTAAATGATACAGATCGTGTTCAATGTGATGGTACATTTGCTCAGTGGTTCAAACTGCTTTTAAGTCTGTAAGTTAGGTAGATTGGTCATGTTAAATTGCGCTGATGTGTCCAGAGAGTGAATTCAGTAAGTTAAGTGAGTTAGCCATGGGTAACACAGCGATAAGGTCAGCAGTCACACGATGTTAGGTTTTATTCCAGCAGGTTTATTTGAAATCACAAGCCAGGGGCCTGCGGGGATAGAGACGGGAGATAGATCTGGTTGAGATGCTGTTCAGAATGTCCCTACAGACTCGATTGGCTGAACTGTACTTTCTGCCTTGTAGGGAATCTGTGATTCTATCAGAGAGGACACTGCCAGCGTTTACTGGGTTGCTACGACATTAGAGACGATGCTGACGGCGTTTATAGTGGGGATGGAATTTTATTTATTCGTGTGTTGAAAAATTTGACACTGAACCAAGGAAAACCGAATGGAAGTTTTCCTGAGTATTTTAGGTTTGGAGAGAGTAAATAGGTGGTAAATTCACTCTTTCAAGTTCGTATATTTCTGAACGTCAGGCTTTCAAAACCATCGATGTAGGACAAAGAAATGATGGGAGCAGAATTTCTGTCACTCAGAGAATCCGTTTCCAAAATATTTGGAAAGGCACATTTAGAGACGCACAAGTAGTGAGTTTCACCAGGAGAGGGACACCCTGTGGCCAGTTAAAAGTGTAAAAGTGGGGTGTAGGGGTTAGAAGGTGCGAGGAAACAATGTCTAATTTGGACGACTTCAGATGCAAAGAAATATCGGAAACGTATGCAGCTGAGTAAGATTCAGCAAAAAAAACCTCAGAGTTTTGAAAGATGTCTATTAATATTCCACATGAAGCATTATAAATGGAACTGACCAGATTTTGTATATTGTCAAGGAAAGCTATTCCATAATGTACAGGAAGTGACCCGTCTCTTGGAGATCGATTTCTTGCTTTCATCCCATGGCTTAAAGGTGGGAGGACAGTCGCCATGATGTTGGGTTCACTTGACAACCACTGAAATCTACCAAAGTAACTGAGCATCAAAACTGGCATCTTGCTTTGTAGTTTAACCTTCTGTTTCTCTCCTCAGTATTTTCTTTAAGCTGAAATAAATTAGGAGCAAAATTGAATGCAACACTTAACGTTCCAATCACATAAATCAAATTCACTTCCGATCATTGCAATGAACAGAGTGAAGTTGCAGCAAAAAAAAATAAAATTAAACAAACAAAACTGCATTTCCGGGAATTTTACCCAGTTCAGGTTCAGCCATGTGAGAAAGACCATCGTGCTAAAACATCGCCTTCACTTCCCACTCCATATATAAGTCTTCACGTGAGAGAGAAACTGTCTGAAGAAATTATGCGTCAAGACTAAATGTGCGTGTGAATGTGACGGGAATTTCATGTTAGCTGGTTCATTCTGAGACAGTTCTGACTCGGAATGAATCAATGACAGGTATTCCTTCCAAGGACGAGGTCAACTCCTTCGATTTTGCTGGTATTATTATTCCACTGAAAGCAGAAAAATAAAGGTTCGATTCGATTCAGCTCAGGGAATGTCTTATCCCCTAGGTGCACCAGATGTAATCTTGATGTGGTCACATGTGAGACCCTTTGCCATGGGTTTCGCGGCCCAGACGTTAAGGCTCTGTCACTGTGCACGTGTGGATTTGAATCCTACTCTGGCTGTTGCTTCTATCAAACGCAGCTGTGGTTTCCCTTTGTGCCTTGCATCTTTAGTATACACTGGATGGAGATTCTTGCCCATGCCCTTCGTTTCACCAGAGATTAGTGATAAATCGATATCATATCAAAGTAGAAATACACCAATTTGTTTTTGTTGTAAGTTAAATTGAGATAATGAAAAGGAGTGCAACGTTACTTTCCTACTTTCATTCCATCTTGACGTTCTATGAATTTATATTGAATGAAAGCAAAACAAATAAGGAGAGATCGGGTGCAATAGTTTATCCAGTGGGATTGTGAATTTTAATGCAACACTCCACACAAAGTTCTGATCAGTATTTCAAACAGTCAATTGGAATTGGAACTGCAGAAAACTTCTCCTATGAAACGAACCTTTCATTCTTTCACAAACTACTGCTGTGTGGATCATACCGCAATCTATCATCCAGCGTGATCACCAAATTGCCAACAACATTTGATCCACGAATTTTCTTTAGCAATCACACCTTCTGCACATATCCGTTTGTGGTCTGACCAGTGCCATTTGTTGTCTCCAGGCCACAGCACATTCCTTGTTCATCAGTTTATGAGCCGAGTTCCTGATCTGTCTGCTCAGTTTGATAAACTTTACTTTCACATCATCCCATCCCCTCAGAATTCTAAACTTATCAATAAAATATTGAGTTAAACCAAATGATATAGCATTGGAAGTCGGATATTCAGCCCATCGAGACTGCTCCACCATTCAGCGAACTCATGGCTGATCTGATAATCTTCAACTCCATTCTCATACCTTACCTCGACAGAGCTTCATCGTCTTTCTGGTTAAATATCAGTCTGGCACAGTTTGAAAATACACAACTCAGCCTCAACAACAGTTTTAGTAAAGTGTTCCACCGATTCACTGGTCCCTGAGCAAAGAAATGACTCCTCATTTCTGAATTAAATAGGTAATATCTAATTCTGAGTTCATGTACTCTGGTGGTCTCCTCATACCAGAGGGTAAACCACATGCCTGTACCTAACCTGTCAAGATCCTATGAATAATGAACGTTTATAAATATTTTTATGTGATTATACAGTTCCCCTCCGCATCTTTTGTTCTAACGGGAAGGTTAGAACTGGCGGAAGATGAGGGAGTGGGGATGAGGAAACTGATGAAGTCCACATTGATGTCATGGGGTTGAATGGTCCCGAGAAAGACGATGAGGCGTTTTTCCTCCAGGCATCGGATGGTGAGGGAGTGGTGATTAAGGTGGCTCAGGGCCTACATGTCCGTGGGAGAGGGAGTCGAAATGTTTGGCCATGCGTCAGTGGAGTTGAAGCTTGCAGTTGTCCTGAGATGTTCTCTGAAGTGCTCTGTCAGAAGACATCCCCAATTTGGAGGCGACCGCATCTGGAGCAGCAGATACAACAAATAACACGTGTGGGAGTGCGGGTGAACCTTTGATGGATGTGGAAGGCTCCATTGGAGCCTTGGATAGAGGTGAGGGGGGAGATGTTCGTGCAGGATTTGCAATTCCTGTGGTGGCAGAGGAAGGTGCAGGGAGCGAATGGTGGGTCATTTGAGGGCGTGGACATGACTAAGTAGTCGCGGAGGGAAAGGTGTTTGTGGAAATCGAATAGGTTTGGGGAAGGAAATATATCCCTGGTGCTGGGGCCAATTTAGACGTGGCTAAAATGTCGGCAGATGATGTGATTTATGTGGAGGTTGGTGCAATGAAAGGTGTGGAATTTGTTCTGTCCTTGTTCCGTCCATGTTGTGTTTGGAGATGTGGGGTTCATGGATGGAGTGCGGGATATGGATGAGATGCATTACAGAGCATCTTCAAACACATGGGAGGGGAATTTCCGATCTTAAATGAAGGAGGCCTTCTGGTGTGTTCTGTGGTGGAACTGGTCCTCTGGGAGCAGATGCAGAGGAGGCAGAGGAGTTAGGAACACAGAAAAGCATTTGTGCAGGAGGTGGGGTGGGAGGAGATGGAATCCACATATCTGTGGTTGTCAGTGGGTTTGTTAAAAATATCAGTAACACAGACCTCCAGGGATATTTTTTTCCCTCCCACCCCTATCCACTTTCCGCAAAGACCGGTCTCTCCACGACTACCTTGTCAAGTCCCCGCCCTCCAATGATCCACCCTCCCCTCCTGGCACCTTCTCTGCCACCACAGGAATTGAAAAACCTGCGCCCACACACACTCCACCTCTGCCCAATGCCCCAAAGAAGCCTTTCACATCCATCAAAGTTTCACCTGCACTTCCACACACGTCATTTATTGCATCCGTTGCTCCCGATGCAGTCTCCTCTACAGTGGGGCCACCGGCCATCTTCTCACAGAGCGCTTCAGAGACCATCTCCAGGAGACTGGCAACAATCAATCCCAACGCCCCGTGACCGAACACTTCAACTCCTCCCCGCCACTTTCCGGGGTACATGCAGGTTTTCAGACTCCTCCACAGCCACTTCCTCACCACCCAACGCCTGGAGGAAGAACGTCTCATCTTCTGCCTCATGACACTTCAACCCCATGGCATCAATGTGGATTTCACCAGTTTCCTTATTCCCCACCCCGCCACACACCTTACACTCGCTCCAACCTTCCAGCTTGGCACTGTACTACTGACCTGCCCCACCTGTCTATCTTCCTTCATACCGATCCGCTCCACCCTCTTCTCCGAACGAACACTCTTATCCCCACCTCCATCCTCCTATTGCACTCTCAGCTAAATTCTCCCAAGCCCCAACCCTCCCATGTATCTCTCCAACCTCGAGACTCCCAGCCTTATTCCTGATGAAAGCCTTTTGCCCAAAACGTCTTTTGTTTCTGCTACATGTGTGCTGCCTGACCTGCTGTGCTTCTTCAGCACCACTCTAATCTTGACTGTGATCTCCAGCATCGACAGTACGCACGTCCATCCAACTGATTCCCCTGTCCATTGATCTTCAGCGATCATGAATGTCCACGCCAAGATCTCTTTGTCTGTCTGCACCACACAGAATACTCACTGCTATTATTTCTTCTCCCTAATTTCGTTAACACTTCTTGGTCTGGATTCAATTTCATTCGCCATTTTCCTTTCCACCAGATTGATACTTCCTTGCAATCTCTGACATTCGTCGTCATAGTCAACTGCACGACCAATTGTTGCATCATCAGCAAACTTCTGAATTTTGGCTCCTGCAACTAAGTCTACATCACGGATCTACATCAGAAAACAATGGAACTCCACTTGAAACACGCATCCAAACAGGGTTCATTGCTGGTTGGGATGAACAGCTGCAATAACAGCAGTTTCGATCTCCTGCTGTCATTTGTAAACTCACTGTTGACTCTGTCAATTGGTCTCCTGAGGGATCAGTTCTCACATATGGAAGTTGTGAATGACCTGTGCGCATTGTGACTGAGCAAGTGAGTTTACACCTAAGCAGGCAATTGAATCCCTTCCTGCAGTCACCCCATGGCCCTAACTTCTTGGCGCCGTGGATATCCTTGTGTCTATTTATTTTGATAATCAGTTGAATTCGAGTCCACACAGACACGATTCCCATTTTCCCTGTTGTCCATGTATTTTTATTCTTCCTTATTCTCCCATGGAATGTTGTTATCCTTGATCTGAAGAGCATTTGTTGTTCATTCTTAATTCACCTTGAACTGAGTCAGAGGGCATTCATGGGTGGACTACATTTTTGTGGGTCTGGAGTCACATGTTGACAGGACTCGTTATGGTCGGCAGATTTCCCTTTCGAAGGAACATGAATAAATGAGTTTTCAGCAATATAAAGTTATTGTCTCTGTTGCTGAGATTGGGTGTATTTTCCAGATTTTACTCATCGAATTTAAGTAACAGCAGCTGCCGCATTCCAGTCTCCAAAGATTACTAGCCCAATACATCGACGCTGCACTAACAACTCCCTGCTGCATTTCTCCATTCAAAGAATGACATTGTCAAATCAGGTTATTCCAAATGGAGAGAGAATAGGACGTGTTTCTGTGTTGGAATGGAAGCAATGTACGCTGGATTGGAATGTTTACTGGAGCAAGAGAATGGTGTGGAGACGATGTGAGCAAAAGCAGTTCTTCCTGTAAAAGTAACAAAATACCGCTTTGTTGAGGAAAATCTCTTAGAATGCTTTCAATACATCGACCTCTCTCTTAAGGCTCCAGCACGCTTTCTCTGAGCCAACCCTCAGTGCGGGTTAATGCTGCTGCTGAATTTTAACAATATAATAAATTGAGACTAATATGCCCTTCCACCTCGCCTTTGACCAGAAGCACTCCCAGCCTCAGCATTTCACGCGCTTGGATAAATAGACAAAGTCTTTTACCTGTTTCGGGGAGTCCAGAACGAGAGGGCATAGATTTAGGTTGAGAATGGAAACATATAAAAGAAACCTAAAGGTTTTCTTTTTCACACAGAGGGTGATGCGTGTATGGAATGAGCGGCCAGAGGAAGTGATGGAGGCTGGTACAATTGCAACATTTCAAAGGCATTTGGATGGGTATGTGAATAAGAAGGGTTTGGAGAGATATCGGCCGGGTGCTTGCAGGTGGGACAAGATTGGGTTGGAATATCTGATCAGCATGGACGGGTTGGACCAAAGAGTCTGTTTCCATGCTGTACATCTCTATAACTCTATGACTCTATGACTGCACCTTTACCAGTCATGTCACTGGTGCCATAGAATAGCTTCACGTGCTCATTTCCACCCCCACTTCCGGTTTGGTATTCGTGGCTCCTCCACGAAGTTTGTCTGATAACGGTTCTCAGAACTGGGGTTATGTGACTGACTACAGCAATGGGTACCTCCTTGTGTGGGGAAGTTGGTGAAAAAACTGTTATTAACACACTGTTATTTAAACATACATTACACTAATATCCCGCACTACCCCCTGAACCTTGTTGTTTCTAGAAATCTATCAAACTCAGTCTTCAACATGCTGTCCTCGATGGAACCACCACAGCGTCTGGGGATATCGAATTTAAAGATTCAGCTAATTCTGAATTCCCACATGTCTGCTATCGCTCGCCTAATATTCCTGTTGTGCATCTGCTACTCTTCCTAACATACCCTCTGTCACTGTGAATTTCACTGTTTTAAAAGCGTGTCTCCTCATGACTCAGTGATTGTTTAATTCTTAAAATATTCTGCATTGTGGCCGCAGTAAGCTCGTTAGAATCCGAGTCACTGCATTTTCCTCCTTGTGACTCATGCTGAAGAAACACGGAAAGGAATTAGTTGATTTTACATGAAAGCATTCTCAGAGATTACGATTTCCCCCCATCAAACCCACTCTCTCACACACATCTCTGCGATTCATATTTAAGGATTCAGACTCACCCATTCTCAGAGAATTCCCTCCCTCCCGCAATCACTTACCACCTTTAAGTTCCCCCTCCCATTTCCCTTACAATCACTTTCACATTGACCCCGTTCAGCCTGTGTTGCTGCGCTCACTGTTGCTGGGTGGCCATGCGTAAGTCTCACCATCGGGACCTTCAAACCAGTTGATCCATTTCGATACCGCGGTTGTGAGATCAATCCTCAGGTTGCAGCTTTTACTGACATGGACCTGCGATTTTTGGAACATCAGGCTCAGGAAAAGGGCACAGGGCAACATTGAGGAAAATAAACTTTATTCAAAAAGCACCAGTTTCTGTGGACTTCCGCATCATTTATTTCACTTGTTCTTTCGGCTCTAGCGAGACTATTGTGTGTAGTTATGCAATTCACATTATAGCAGGGATGCGACAGCACTGGAAACAATGCAGGGGAGATTTGCCAGGATATTGTACGGGCTGAAGAAGAGGGATTGGACAAACTGGAGACATACAAGGTTATGGATCAAGTAATTTTAAAAAGGAGTTAAGCAATTCTTATTGGGCAATACAGATATTCCGTTCCAAGTACGGGTTATAAATAACTGCCCTTCCATTCTCGAAGGGAAATGTCACAGGAAGAACTGTGCTATCTGAATCAACGTGGGTGAGTACGACTGGTCCCGGGGAGACAGACTGACAGTGCAAACACGTGACTTCTGAAAGCTGTACCTAGTGTCGGCATTGGAATGAAAATCATTTGGCAGTTTTGCTCCATTGTGAGGTGTTTTCTTATAACAGGAAGCTCAGGATGATATGCATTCTACTGCCCTTTCTTCACTAACCCATACAGCTGAATACCGGCACTATGCAGGACAATTTCTCTCTGTACACCCTCGTCCAATCCTCCTTGACCCTCCAGCACTTTCCCATATGACACCATTCCACGAAATCCCAGGAGGTGTAATGCTGCTCGATTACGATGTTCTCCTCACTGTGTAATGTTCCAGTGATTTATCTTCCCATCACTCAATTTAGCAAACTGCATTTTCGGCTCACAATGTGATATCGTCTAGACCGGGGAGAGAAAAACAGAGCGGGTGACAAACGTGAGTACAATATACGTTCTTTCTGCAAGCAAGAAAAGGTACTGAGCTTCAAGGTCCCTGTCACTGTAACATCCCACTGTGTTTCCATGCCTCCATTTCAGTTTGGTCTGCTGCAGAGCTCCCGCATGGCAAAGCGCACGTTGGAAGAGCGGCACGTCATTTCCTACTGAGAGACCATGCAATCTTCGTATCCAACATCAAGTTCAATAATTTTAGACCCTGTGCACCTTCGTTCACCTTCCTGCCCCACCTACACATATCATTCGTTCCAAAGGCGGATCGTTTGGCTCGAAAATCTCTCCCCAGATCCACGAGACCTGTTGGTTTTGTTCAGATATTTCTGCTTTTCTTTGGATAATTTTGTTCTGTTCTGATCGCCAGCCACAGGCAACGTGTGTTTGCACGGGAGGGTGGTCAGAGGAGATTTACCAAGGTGGTGCCCGAGCTCGACCATCCCCCCTGCGAAGATAAGCGAAAGTGAGGGCTGCAGGTGCTGGAGCTCAGAGTCCAGAGTGTCGTGTTGGAAAAGCACAGCACGTCAAACAGCATCTGAAGAGAAAAGAATCGCTGCTTCGGGCACAAGCCATCACCAATCCATTACCAGCCGATGCCTGGAGGAAGAACGTCTCATATTCCACCTTCGGATCTTGCAACCACACGGGATAAATGTGTATTTCCCCAGTTTCATCATTTCACCTCGTCCCCCCATTATTCCAGTCCAAAGCCCCCAAATAGGCACCGGTCTCTGGACCCGGACATCAATTCGCCCCCACCCCGGAACTACCATCTTCTCCCTCACCTTCATTCACCTATCGCTTTCACCAACCTGACCAACAACCCCATTCCTCTCCCTCAACACCGACTCAAAATTCTCATTCCTGATGAAGGGTGTATGCCCGATACATCGATTCTCCTGCTCCTCTGATGCTGCCTGACCTGTTGTGCTTTTAAAGCACGACATTCTCGCCACTGCAAAGATAGATGCGCTCGACTGGAGCTCTTTATCTGAGAGCGAAGAAAGCTGAGAGGAATTGTTTAACGTGCACAGAAAGGGGATAGATATGTGATACATGAATAAACTTCTATGGGAAGGGTTAATAACCAGGGATATAGGTGAAACGCTAGAGAGAGGATGTTCAGAGAAGATTTAGGAAGAGCGTTTGCATCCTGAGAGTGTCGTTTGTCTGGAACTCACTATTTGAAGGTGTGGTGAAGCGAAGGGTCATTAAAATGTTTCAGGAGTACTGAGCCGATCACTTGAGGGGCTAGACCATACACGGATAAGGACCAAGTACTGTAAACTGGGGCGAGAATAAAGAAATGCTTGATGAAAGACTTGAGCACCGTAAATTTGGATGCAGTAAAATGGAGGCTAGAACAACTCTGTGGTACATTAAAAGACGTGTTGGACTTCTACTGAATTGTTAAGATTGCGATTCAAAGTTTGTGGATTTGAGTTACAACAGAATCGGAGTATAGTTCAGATTTCTGCTGAATGAATACTGATTCACCACCAGTTCCTGTCGTCTGGAGGTCTTCTCCCTGCTACTGAACAGAGAAGATTCCTCACTTTCTGGGTGGTGAGTTTTAAGGGAATCATATCACTTGAAACATGATCACCCCAGAATCGACTTCTCATTCGCAAAACCCACTGCGGAAGCCCACTGTCTATAAAGACACCCCCCTCCCACAGTTACAGAGTTTTTCAGCTTATTCTGTGCCTTTTTTCCCTTTGGGCGATATATTGATGTGGATGTTCTGGGAAAAGACATTGATGTGTTTGGTCAGACAAGGTGACATCAAATGGTGGAGTAGCGCTGGCAAGCGAAATGCCCCCCTCCTATTCCTCTCTGTCTGTGCTGTTTCTGACAGAGGGTTTTAAACAATAATATGATGAGGACCCTGTGAATCTACACTACGGAATACCATGGGCCTCCCCTTTATCCCACTGCTCTTACAGCTGGAATACACAGCTCCTGTTGTAGCTTTAGATCAGACAGTGGAGGATTTTCCAGGTGCTCTGTCAAACTACATGCCCCTTCACACAGGTTTCCAACTGGACACATGGAGCAACGGCAGTGTGGATTTTGGGGATTCAGGGACAGTTCTGGCCCCGGTAATAATGCTGAATTTGGGAAATTCAGTATCTCACTCTGGATTCTTAACACGTTACAATTTCAGTATTCAGGAAAACCGTGCAACATGTCCTTGGATGTCGCCATGGTGAAGATTGATGATGAGTGCATTATCTTTCATGCTGTCAGTAGGAACTTGCAGAAGGAAGTTAATGAAGTGTGGTTGAATCGAATTCTGTGCTAAATTGAAGCAGACTGAATGAGAAGCCCTGTGACAGCGATAATATAACATTCTCTATAAACAACGCTGCGACCCACGGAAACCCAATTTTCAATCAAGTCTATTTTGGTCAACATTTTCCTGTGTCCCATTTCCTGAACCTGATGATCGAATAGTCACAGAACCATATCAGTTCCTCCTCCTCTGCCTTAGCTTTAATTTCAGAACCACAGCAAAAGTAGAACATGCGGGTCAAAGGTCCCAGAGGTACGAGTAGGGCACTTTATAGGCTTGCTGCCGGCGGCTCCAGTGGAGCAACCGATCCGCTCTTGGCACTGAACAGTGTGTTAAAATGCCGCAGTTGTAATTTCAATCCTTACCTAACGCTGGTTTTACTGACGTTAATCAGGAATTATTGGAGCATCAGACTGAAGCGTAGTTGAAGAATAATGTCGAATAAAGCAGCATGATTCTAAAACTCCAGTTTCTGATTTGTGGGATTGTTCTGTCTTTGGGAAAGGTATCAATTATTAATGGTAAAACTGCACATATCCCCCACGTGACTATCCATCAATGGATCAAGAAACAGAGGTGATATTTTAGCTTGATGACGTTTTTCAAATCTCTGAAACTGCAATGGATTACATTCTTGAAAAGGCTGTTAAACTCGTTTCATATCATCCTGTTTGCTGCAAACTCACACAGCTCATGAAACCGTTCGAAAGGAATTCGATTTATCTCTTAGGGTAGATTGAATGTTGTCAGCGAATCTGGTAAAGTCATGACATATAGTTTTGCTGCTGTGCAGAACAGAGGGTTCCAACAGGAGTAAGGATAATTCTTGTCGCTGGATTTTTCGGGAGGAGATCAGTGAGTTTTAAAAGGTCTCAGTCCCGTTCCTGGTTATTGTGAACAAATGTTCAAGGCAACAGATGGCAAAGATAATTGTGCTTGACATTGACAGGTCCATTCCTACTCACTGGAGTTACAATTGTATTACAGATCACATGAGTGGTGGAGATGATGATCATTATGGCAACTTGAGAGAGTGCGACAATTAATCCCACGTTCTTAGTCTCACTCTATACCATAAACCATTTAGCCAGTGGACTGAGGTAACCGGCTTCCAATTAATGCAAAGCTAAAACAAACAGCTCAGTACATTAACAATTTTTAGTAGTTCACGTCGAATCAGCTGCGACACCTTTCAACACCACCAGCTCTTCTTACACTTAACATGTCCAGTTGCAGGTCTGATGCAATTTCTTTCCAATGAACGCTAAACAATTTGTGAGTGTGTCACTTTTGCCTCCCCATCCAGGTAGCCCAGAATCCCTGCCCCTATTAAATTCGCTCTTTGTGTGTCTGCAACTGGCCTTTGAAATATGCTGGAATCATCTTCTAATTTTGTTTTCTGTCTGAAAAGTAATCTGCGATTTCAAAATCTCAGAATAAAAAGTACCTGCTGCAAACTTCGTTGTCTTTCCTCGCTGGTTTTGAAGCTCTAACCTTTCGTTATACACTTACCTGAACTAGGTAATTTCCCTCTTATTTACCCTTACCAACCTCTCATGGGCGGCACGGTGGCACAGTGGTTAGCACTGCTGCCTCACAGCGCCCGAGACCCGGGTTCAATTCCCGCCTCAGGCGACTGACTGTGTGGAGTTTGCACGTTCTCCCTGTGTCTGCGTGGGTTTCCTCCGGGTGCTCCGGTTTCCTCCCACAGTCCAAAAAAGATGTGCAGGGTCAGGTGAATTGGCCATGCTAAATTGCCCGTAGTGTTAGGTAAGGGGTAAATGTAGGGGTATGGGTGGGTTTCGCTTCGGCGGGTCGGTGTGGACTTGTTGGGCCGAAGGGCCTGTTTCCACACTGTAATGTAATCTAATCTAATCTCACATCCGCTGGAAAACCTCCATTAGGGCACAACTCAGTCATTCCTGATTTATGTCGCGTGAATCTTCATCTATTCCACCATCTTATTAAATCCCTTCTTTTCTTTTATCGTGGCTATACCTCCCAGTAAATCTAATTTCCATCGTCTCTAACGATTTTGTATCAAGGGAACTCTGACCATATCCTTCCGAACCAAATTGAACCCCCCAACCCCCGTGTATTTCATCAGTAAATCTCGCCCTGAGAAATGATGCTGGGTCTAATTCAACTCATGAAAACTTACCACTATGCTATGCAATCACATTACTGGTACAGGAAAGATGAAGGCTATTTCACTTACAGCTGGATCTGTTGGTTGCAGCAACATTGGGTCAAATCGCAGTCACATAGGTGACTGTTGTTCTCATTTTTATTTCTTCTCAACGTGTGCTGAAGTAACACAGTGCTAAATAAATTAATATTGTTAGACATAAGTAAGGAGGCGTGTTAAATCTGAGGTTAGGAGAACAGCGCAGTTTTGATTAACATAGACCAGAGATTGTTCAAATCTCAGGCACATGAGATTGACAGAGAGCGATGTTGAGAGAAATAGACTGTCTTGGCAAATGCCAGTGTTATGAAGTTGTGGGTGTAATGTACTTTTAATGGTGCTGAAATGTCTGGCGAGCACAAGGAGTCCAGAACAAGGCAACAACATAACATTTGGTCAAAACAACTAAGAACCGTGTTACATGGATACAAAAATCAAATTTAAATTCGGCCAATCAGTTTAAATTATGTCCCAATCAAGTTGAAATTTGGTAATTTTAAAATGTTAAAACCAATGAAACGATCCGACGTTTTGTGAGACAAATATCAGATATTTTAAACAGTTAACCAGGGCGGCAAAGAACAGCAAAGAGAGCAGCTAAAAGACCAACAGATGGAGGATGGCAGTAAAATCTCCAAGAGGTGACTATCTGGAGATATAAATTGCATCGAAAAATTGCATCAACACCGACCTCGAGAAAAACATCTACAGAGGAAGATACAAAGAGAAGATTCGGCAACTAGCTGGTTTGTAAATTTAAACTTTTTTGTAAAAGTTATTGGGGTCGGAGTGAGGGAAGGTATTGTAGAGCAGAAGGTTTAGAGAAAAGAGTTGTAGGTTGATTATTCTCTGTTATAAAAGTTGTAAAGTTGTTATTTTTAACTTTAAGTAGTGATTTTTGGGTTGGTTCTTTGCCTCTGGAATTTTAACAGAATGCAGCACGGGGTGAATCCTTTCTGTTTTGCTGGTTTCCATTAGCAGAGGGGGTTTACCCCATCACGTAACACCAGATTCTGTGGTTGCTTTGTTGTTTTGCTAATTTGTGCATTTTGCCTCAGTAACGATTTTGACGTTGTCCCCTCTACACAAAACCTCCGTGCTTTTGCACCATTGTACAAAAGGTGCAGTGTGTCCAAGCGACAGGGATCCCTACAATAACATTCGACGCTGATTCAATCTATGTATCGTGTTATTGACCCATGGAAACAGCACTGCGCACTCTCCTCCAGCCTGGAAAACGATCCCCACACAGTTAATGTTACATCCCGCTCTCAAGGGGCTTTTCATTCCATCGCTTTCAATTCCTCACAGAATCCGTTTCAACAGAATTTGTCACTGAGTCATTTCTTTGTTTGTGCTCAAATCCGGTGAGTGGAGGGTCACAGTTGGAGCGTGCTGACCCCATAGCCCAGAGATTAGACCATACTCTGTGAACTGTACTCTGCTGTTCATCATTTCACTGACAGCAGGTAGACGTATCTATGCTCTGCGACATTTTCACGCCTGTTTTAAGAAGCAAGATAAACAGTTCCTGGTTCTGCTTTTGTTGTCACACAGACCAAGATTGTAAATGCTGGGAACATGCACTGGTCGAGACTGTTTGCTCTCCCACATCGGCTTTCTCCCCAGCAGGTGGTCAGATGATGGTCTGAATCGCTTTCTTCTGTTCCCTGTCACTCTGGGATGATGTGAGCTGTGAAATCTGTTCTCTGAGCTGTCGGTAACGTGATAAAACTTATACACATCAGGTGCAACGTGTCTGAGCGACAGGACTCGCTGCAGTGACATCCCATGCTGATCCAGACAGCAGAGCCCTCGCTGTGACTTCGAGAAGGACAAAGACACAGATGACTGGGAGAGATTCTCTCTTTCCCTGCAGTTCTTCACATTTCTATCTGTCTCAGATGGCGTTATTTGCACAAGGTTCCCGAAAGATTATTAAGTCCTGTGCATGCGCGATCTCTCTTTTGTGCAGCTTTCCAGAATTTCCATAACTCCCTCTACCTCTAACCCCCTACCGCGCTCCACAACCCCGTGTTTGATAGTGGGCTGAAAAGCGTGTTCATGTTTCTCTCCCACAACACTAATTGCCAATTGAAGATGAGTTCGTCCAGCTGCTAATGATGGGAGCCCGCTTGCAAAGGAAGTGGCTCGCACAGCCTCCGGGGAACCGGAAGTCAGAATGGCAAGGAGCTGTTATTAAAACTCAGTGCGGCCTTTCCTCCGAAGCACCAGAAAACCCCGATTTTTTAAACAAGGAAACTCCCCTGATTTATGGATCATGCTTCTGTTGCGGTTCTGGCTTGTTGGTCTTGGGTGTGATATCGCCTCGGGTGGGTGATGTTCGTGTGAGAAGTCACACTTGAGTACTGGAGTTTTGCATATGGTTCTATTTTTGACTCAGAAGGTATAATTTTGATAAGCTCGAGTTCAGAACAAGACACCAAAGCTTAAAGACACACAAATGCAACTTCTTGGAGGTCGTTACAAGACTGAGAAATGGATTCCCTAACTCCAAATGATGCTGATCCTGTTAATGTGGATTTTGCCGAGTGCACGTCCTGTGTGGAGTAACCTGAAAGCCTTAATCAGTCCAAAATTTTGTTTTACTTATGCTGTGATCTGCATGTCCTTGATTAGTATGATCTGCCTTTACCAATCGCAAACAAAAGTTTTCACTGTACTGAGGTTCATGTTATAATCAATCAATCAAATAAAGTCAATAAATCGACCGACATGAACATTTCCTTATTGTTTGGGGGCTGCATAGCCTCACTTTGCACTGTGACATATTTTGTGATTCTGAGTGAAATCACAGTTAAACCAACAGAATATGGCAAGTTAGTCACAGGTTATATTGACACAGCCGGGACACATCTGTGCTACAGTGTGTCACACAATAATAGTGAAGACCTTTTGAAATCATCCTCTGAGGTACAAGCCACGCGCCAGACGAAAAGCTGAAGACTGTGTGAGGCTGCTGTGGTCAGCGCTAACAGAGCGGCCCAGTGGGGCGTATTGGGCTCATAACCATGAAATTAATGGATTGAAAACATCCTCTACGCGTTGACAATTCCATGTTTCAGTGTGTGTACTACCCCCTCCAGTGTTTCTCGAAAATAGATCTCCATTCTACGCATTGTGTGCTGTTTCATTTCTGCTTCCTTTCATTCAATGTATCAGAAATGAATATTTCATACTGATACACACGGGAAATTTACACAAATGAGGAAACACACTTGTGAAGTTCTGGAACATCTTTTCCTGTTCTCTGTCGGTGTGCTCTGATCTGATTCGCAAAATCTCTTGCCAGAGCTGGGAATAAACTGGTGAAGGTGAGATACATCAGTTGTAGAGTGCTCTATGCGCATGACGCCCTGCAGTTCTTCCCCATGCCGTTTCACACAGCAGTGTTCTTCCTGTGAAATAAAAAGCTGTGAATTACAATTGGATCAATTTGTTGGAGATAGAATTGCGATACAGGGACATCTCCACATTATTAGGACATACATCACTAACTATGAATAACCACAGGGATTATATAAGCGTCAGAGAGTCGCTATGGACTCGATGGGCTGAACAGCTTCTATCGGCGCATGAGTGACGCCACGGATTGATGCTGTCCCTCTTCCTGTCTCTGGGACAGAGTGGCTGATGGTGAAACAAAGTCTCATTTTTAACCCTATCTTCTGCGTTAAACTGTCTGCAGGCCCGCAGCTCAGGGACGTGGGGATGGCTCTCAGTGAGTGAGACTTTCAATCGAATTGTCTTTATCTAGGAAAGTTGGGGTTCAGATGTTCACTGCTGCCCGATTGCAGCAAAGAAGCCGATGTTAGTGTTACAAAAGCCTTTCTGCAGGATTGCTGTGTGAAGATGGATTTTGAACAGCAATCAGGCTGCACAAAAATGCCCTCACATGACTTTACCTGAGGGTGGAGAGTCCGGAGTACATTTGTGTCTTACCCACCAGCTCAACACCTTTATCGTTGGCTCAGATAAATGATATTTGCAGGAACCTCCCAATCAAATTTGCTGATTCGGAACTGATGGAACTGGCCGGGCCGATGACAGCGAGCTTTAGAGTGTAACCACACTTGCCTCTCCTCACACTGCTTGCCGGTGGAGGGAAATAGCTGAATACTCTGCCGATGGAGACAACTTAGTCCAAACAGAAGGGATAAACAGTACTGTTCTGTGAACAAGGAGACAAAATGTCAAGGCGATATTCTCAAAACACTTTGATGCTTAAAAATCTGAGAACAAATTGGGATGTAGTTGGACCTGACCGAATCTCAACTGGTTTGGTTTTGGCAATGTAAGAGTGTCTAGGGCATGATCTTCGCTCAGCAGCTTGTGTTAATACTGGCATGGGAGAATGTCTTACTTCAAGTTGCCATCGAGCCTTGGTTGTTTGACTTCACTTTTGCTCAGTCGTCCTATCAACTGTCTGATAAAAAGATGTAAATCATTAAGTTGCACCTTTTGAAATAACTTTGAGTTTTGGGGTCAGAAGTGTCATTGTAGTGGGCATGGCACAGAACCACATGTGGTGGAAGTCAAACAAGTGTTAGAGGATGTTCACCCACAGAATCGTACTCTGAATAAATCCACCATCTGGATATTCGCACAGTTCTGGGTGTGAAACTTTAGGAAGTGGGGACGTGAAATGATTGAAAACAGCGCTGAACAGGTTGATGAGAATAGTGTGGTATATGAGGAATATCAACAATAAAGGTCATTTGGAAAGTTGGGACAGGACTCCTTGGAGAGCAGAAGGCCAAACGCTGGCCTTGTTCAACCTTTCCAAGACATGAGTAGGTTAGACAGAGGGAATAAGGAAGGGGAAATGCTCCCTCCGCCTGAAAGGATCGAGAACGATTCGGCAGAGTTTTAAAGATATTAGTAAAAGAAGAAAAATGTACATGAGGAGAGATGTTTTCACATTGGGAGTAGTTAGGGTCTGACATTGACAAAGACGCAGTTTCAATCGAGTTGTTGAAAAACTAATTCAATGTTCATGTAGAGTTACAGGGAGAAGTCAAGAGAATGATACGAAAAGAGAAGCACATTTATCTCTGTAGAGAGCCAGCACAGCTAAGGTGTTTTGTTACACATTTGTGATTCTGACTGGAATCACAGTTCGACCAACAGGATTAGGAAGTTAAAAAACGGTGATATTGGCAAAGCCGGGACACATGACACAATAGAAGGTTATCCAGCACGTAAATGTCACAGGGAGGATGGCGCTGTCTGAAAATCCTGCAGGATGTCCTGCGGATCAGAAACAGGAAATTTCACTATTCGAACCGAATCAGCCCGATGAATGGGAGCCAAGGAGCCTGAGGCGCCTGCTTCAGAACTCAATTATGAAAGAAGCTTAGGCTCGAGTCCCCACACTGCAATTTCTGTGGCTGCGGCGTGTTAAAATAATAAGGAGGATCGGGAGTTTGCTTTATGGAGACGGGGTCAGTGTCCATCTTGTCATGATCGTGTTCGCCTCCCACATGGAAAATCGCGGGCTCAAGCTGCATTACTTTCCTGGCAAGTTGAGTTTGTACGGGAACCGAATGCAGACTGTTATTTCATCGCTGTTGTGAAACAAAGTCCTGCGGTGACTCGACTCGCCCTAATGGTTTTCTGGCGAATGGAAAAATCGTTCCGATGAATTTCGGTGTCATATGTGATTGAATTTCTCCCATATCCTTCATTTCCGTCCTGGAAGGGACAGTCAAGACTGTGAACTAATCGAGACTGTGAGTGGTGAAATTCACTTTTTATGGCCCATTCTTATTAGGTTCTTTCTTTCTCTCTTTTCAGTATTGACTGGGCAATGGTGGTGGATGCCACAAAGCCGCAGGAATGGCGGCAGGGGCTGGTTCCGGTAGTGTACTGGTTATCGCGTTCATCTAAAACGTGAAAAGTCCCCAGTTCGAAACTGGGCAGAAACTGCGTTGTTCTTCAACTGCAGCATTTAACATGGACAAGAACGGAGCTTTCTTGCTTGCTTTCCCATCTGCAAACTGCCTTCGAATTTGCTTGAACAAATCTGCTCTCGTAGTGAAATGTAATGCAACTCCATTTAATTACTGTGCAAAGTATTGTAAATTTTTCTCCAACCTGGTTGTGATCATATGCCATTCTGTTTGAGAGTGTAGTGGCCTTCTGGTCCTTCCACGAAAAGCAGTACCGCATTGGCATTCCTTGCGCAGGCGGCCCGTTTCCAAGACAGGGAAGAAGCTGATGCGCTGGTGTCACAGCGCACCACGGATTCCTGAACTAATCGGTCTGTCAAATGTACCCCCAAAGTCGTCTATGAAAGACATCATTTGGAAGCTGTCTGTCGTTATTCAACGTGCGAGAGTTGTCACCAGAAGTCCTGAATCATGTTTTGGAGCAGTTCGCACGTTAGTGGCTCATTCAATCAGCAACAGCAATGAAAGAAATGACACTCTCAGGGGAACCTCTGCACCTGTTTTTTCATAGCGTCGCTAGTATTAAGGTGCGCCCCGAGATCTAAGCCACGTTGGAACTGAAACGGAGGAATCGACAGCGAGGCTACAGAATGACATCGAATCCATTTGGTTTTCTTTAAATCACTGACGAGCAGGAAAATGTAAACGGGGAGGGCGAGTGGGGATGTGAGGCAGTTGCAGCTCTGGTGAAATTCCTTCTTTGTGATTCACTCAGCAACCAGAGACGTGTGAAGGTGACTCAGACGTGAGAGCTCTTCACATCGAGAACAAAAAGCACTCAAGGGTAGTTAGCACCTCTTCCGGAGAGGGGAGTGGGGTGAGCTAATTACCTTTTGACTTCTGTTACTACGTTTACAAAATGTCTTTTAGATTGATGTGAACAGAAACTGCATTTCTAATAAGCACCGTGGAATTTAGCAAAATTTATTGAGTCGCTTCTCGTCGACTCAGTTGGTATCCATGTGGCTCATATCCAGGTGTGAACATCTCTGCAGCGAATTGCATTGTTAAGGCAAAAAGGCAAGGAAAGTGGCATCTCGAACCGGCTCCGAAGTCAGAGCATCCTCACAATGTGATCTGTCGTTCTCGGATTGTAATGCTACCTCCGGTTTTAGGGTGGAGAACATTCTTTGGGACTCTAATTCTGCAAAACAGACACAGTGACTGAAACGATGCTGCGCTGTACGATGTGGAACACGGCCTGCTCAGCTTTGTGCATTTTCCCTGTAGTCCTGTGTGTTTCATGTTCCGTGTAAACGTGAAAGCTGTCCTGTTTCGATCAAAGGGTGAAATCATTTAGCAAAGCAAGAATCGAAATTGCAGTAATGTCAAGCAGCTCATGGTAATTTGACCAAATCATAACCGATCGTATGTTCTCACGCACTCACAGATACATTTGTAGCTGAAAAGAGTCTGAGAAGATAGACTCAGCTTATTTATCTGGATTGATGGGCTATCATTATCTGCTGCGAAATTGATATTGTAGACGGGCACATCCCAGCAGTTGTGCGTGTCGGAGAGGGATCATGGAACCCTTTTCACGTGACTTTGCATCTGTTGTTATGCAGCATCACAATTGGAAGTGCAAGAAAATGAGCGGCGCGGCTGGCTGGTAGTGTGGCCCAGCGGTCTAAGGCGCTGGATTTAGGCTCCAGTCTCGACAGGGGCGTGGGTTCGAATCCCACCGCTGCCATTTCTGCTGATCGTTTCCAACGACGCAGCTTGTTAAAATACTGTTTCGACTCCTGCTGCATTTCTGTTTAAAACCGAAGAAACATGTGTGTGCTTCCCGGGCAATTAACTGTGGTGTGGGAAAGTGCCGACTTTTCCGGTGTCTGTGCTGTCATGCTCGTGCTCGCCTCCCGCGCGGAAAATCGCAAACAGCTCTGCTGTCCCAGACAAGTTGTGCGTTTACTGGAACCGAATGGAGGCTGTTATTTCATTGCTGCTGTGAAACAAAGTCCTACGGTGGCTCGACTCGTCGTTATTTCGTTTTCTGCCAATGGGAAAATCGTTCCAATGAATTGCGATGTCACATGTTATTGAATTTCTCCCATTTCCTTCATTTCCGTTCTGGAGACATCGGAAGGGAAAGGTAATGTAATCGAGACTGTGATTGGTGAAATTCACTTTTTATGGCCCATTCTTATTGTGTTCTTTCTTTCTCTCTTTTCAGCATTGTCTGGGAAGTGGTGGTGCACTCAGGCTCCAGTATGTTTGAAAGAGCATTTTGGAATTGCCCTGTTGTTAGTTGTGAGATTACTTTATGGCTCATGCCCCCGGCCTGTCTCACATTTAGCATTCATGCTCGCTGTGTCTGAAAACGCATTTGGTTCGCCTGTTTTGTTTGTGTTCCGTGTTAAATGCTTTCTGTTTTGCGATTGGCAGGAAGGAAGTCGTTCGTTTCTGCAGTGTTTCACAATGCTACCTTTCCCATGAGCAGTCGAAAAGATTAAATGATTGTGCCACAGACTGCGACGGCAAGTTCCACTAAAAAGTAATCCTTTAAACCAGTTGAGCAACACAACATTATTGGGGTACACCACGTGGAAACAGATACTTCAGTGTATCTCATCCATGCTCACCACATAGCCATTATTAAACAAAATCCCATTTTAAACATTTTGCCCCTATTCCTCTAAACCCTTCCAATCCAGACACTCATCCAGTTACCTTTGCAATTTACTGAGTGTACTAGCCTACTCCACTCCCTCCGGTAGCTCATTCCATGCACGCACAATCTTCTGTGTGGGAAATGGTGCCTCAGGTCCTTTGTCAATTACAGCCCACGCACCATAAACCTATGCTCTCGAGTTTTCAACTCGCCCCAACTTGAGTAAAACAGGTAAATACTCTGTTGTAACCCTTCCATAAGATCATGTCGCAGCCATGAAGCTGCAGGAAAAACTGTCCCAGCCTATTCCACCTTACCCTATGGTCCAAACATCCCTGTCTACATTTTGTCATCAATTCCACGTTCCTATTCAAAGTTGGTGTGAAGATTTGTAGCTCGGGTGCTCGTTGTTGTGGTTCTGTTCGCCGAGCTGGAAGTTTTTGTTGCAAACGTTTCGTCCCCTGTCTAGGTGACATTCTCAGTGCTTGCGAGCCTCCTGTGAAACGCTTCTGTGGTGTTTCCTCCGGCATTTATAGTGGCCTGTCCTTGCCGCTTCTTATTGTCAGTTTCAGCTGTCCGCTGTAGTGACCGGTACATTGGGTCCAAGTCGATGTGTTTGTTGATGGAGTTTGTGGATGAGTGCCATGCTTCTAGGAATTCCCTGGCTGTTCTTTGTTTGGCTTGCCCTATAATAGTAGTGTTGTCCCAGTCGAATTCGTGTTGCTTGTCGTCTGTGTGTGTGGCTACTAGGGATAGCTGGTCGTGTCGTTTCGTGGCTAGTTGATGTTCGTGGATGCGGATCGTTAGCTGTCTTCCTGTTTGTCCTATATAGTGTTTTGTGCAGTGCTTGCATGGGATTTTGTATACTACGTTAGTTTGCTCATGTTGGGTGTCGGGTCCTTAGTTCTGGTGAGCTTTTGTCTGAGTGTGGCTGTTGGTTTGTGTGCTGTTATGAGTCCTAGTGATCGCAGTCGTCTGGCTGTCAGTTCGGAGATGTTCTTGATATATGGTAGTGTGGCTAATCCTTTGGGTTGTGGCATATCCTCGCTCCGTGGTCACTCCCTTAGGCATCTGTTGATAAAATTGCGAGGATATCCGTTTTTGGCGAATACCTTGTATAGGTGTTCCTCTTCATCTTTTGGCAGTTCTGGTGTGCTGCAGTGTGTTGTGGCCCTTTTGAACAGTTTCTTGATGCAACTTCGTTTGTGTATGTCGGGGTGGTTGCTCTCATAATTCAGGACTTGGTCTGTGTGTATGGCTTTCCTGTGCACCTTTGTGGTGAATTCTCCATTTGGTGTTCTCTGCACCATCACGTCTAGGAATGGGAGTTGGTTGTCCTCTGGTCAACAGAGAGGAAGAAAAGGACAACCAACTCCCATTCCTAGACGTGATGATGCAGAGAACACCAAACGGAGAATTCACCACAAAGGTAGACAGGAAAGCCACAGACACAGACCAAGTCCTGAATTATGAGAGCAACCACCCCAACATACACAAACGAAGTTGCATCAAGACACTATTCAAAAGGGCCACAACACACTGCAGCACACCAGAACTGCAAAAAGAGGAAGAGGAACACCTTTCCAAGGTATTCGCCAAAAACGGATATCCTCGCAATTTTATCAACAGATGTTTAAGGGATTGACCACGGAACGAGGACATGCCACAACCCAAAGGACTAGCCACACTACCATACATCAAGAACATCTACGATCTGACAGCCAGACGACTGCGATCACTAGGACTCATAACAGCATACAAACCAACAGCCACACTCAGACAACAGCTCACCAGAACTAAGGACCCGATACCCAACATGAGCAAACTAATGTAGTATACAAAATCCCATGCAAGGACTACGCAAAACACTATATAGGACAAACAGGAAGACAGCTTACGATCCGCATCCAAGAACATCCACTAGCCACGAAACGACACGACCAGCTATCCCTAGTCGCCACACACACAGACGACAAGCAACATGAATTCGACTGGGACAACACGATTATTATAGGGCAAGCCAAACAAAGAACAGCCAGGGAATTCCTAGAAGCTTGGTACTCATCCACAAACTCCATCAACAAACACATCGACTTGGACCCAATATACCGGCCACTACAGCGGACAGCTGAAACTGACAACCGGAAGTGGCAAGGACAGGCCACTATAAATGCCAGAGGAAACACCACAGAAGCGCTTCACAGGAGGCTCCCAAGCAGTGAGGATGTCACCCAGACAGGGGACGAAACGTTTTCAACAAAAACTTCCAGCTCGGCGAAATTCACGTTCCTATTTTTTTTACTTTTTCGAGATATCAATTACGCTGGACAACAACGAGCTATTGGAAGCAGAAAGGTGAAGTTCAGAATGGCTGCAAATGTCAGTGTTGGACGCCACTCAGCTGCAACAGCACTGGTCCGGGTTTGGTTCTGAAGTGTAGTGGTTATCGCGCTGGCCTTATACAAGAACGGTCGCCAGTTTGAATCTTGGCCAAAACTACCTTGTTCTCCAAGAGCAGCCTTTTACATGGACGAGAACAGATCTTTCTTGCTTGCTTTCCCATCTGCAAACCTGACTTCGAATTCGCTCCAGCCTTCTACGCTCATCGCCTTCACACCCTGCCTTCTGACTAACACATTCTCTTCCCTCGCCTTCTCCCCGCCCTCTCCACCCTTGTCTTCTATCCCCCTGGTCTTCTCTCCTCTCACCTTCTACCCCCTCGCCTTCTCCCGCACATTCTCGCCCTCTCCTTCTCTCCCCGTCATCTGCCACCTCACCTGCTCTTCTCTCACCTTCTCTCACCACCTTCTCCTGCACCATCTCTCCCTTGCTTCTCATCTCTCCTTCTCCCCAACATTCTCCACCCTCGCCTTCTCTCCCTCGCCTTCACCCTGCCATCCCGCCCCACGTTCTCTCACTTGCCTTCTCCCCTCCGCCTTCTCCCTCTCGTCTACTCTCCCTCGCCTTCTTCCCCGCCTTGTCTCCCCGTTTCTCTCCCCCGCATTCTCCACCCTCATGTTCTCCCCCGCCTTCTCTCCCCTTCCTTCTCTCCCGACCTTCTCTCCTCTGCCTTCTCCACTCTCGCCTTCTCTCCCCACCTTCTCCCTTTCCTTCTCCCACGCCTGCTCCCCCTAGTCTTCTCTCCCTGCCTTTTCTCCCCACTTCTCCCCCCGCATTCTTCACCCTCGCTTTCCGTCCATGTCTTCTCTGCCCCATCTTCTCCACCTCGCATTCTCTCCCCCACGTTCTCTACTCTCGCCTTCTCTCCCTGCCTTCTCTCCCCTGCCTTCTCGCACCGCCTTCTCCCCTTCTTCTCCCCCGCCTGCTCCCCTAGTCTTCTCTACCCGCCTTCTCTCCCTAACTTCTTCCCCCGCATTCTGCATCCGCGCTTTCTGTCCTCGTCGTCTCTCCCCCGTCTTCTTCCTCCTCACTTTCATCCCCGCATTCTCCTCTCACATTCTCCACTGTCTCCTTCACAGCCCCTCACCTTCACACCCGTCACCTTCACCCCCTCGCCTTCACATCCCCTCACATTCACCCCATCGCCTTCACCCCCTGACTTTCACCGCCCCTCACCTTCGCACTCGCCTTCACTCCCCTCACCTTCACCCTCCCTCCCCTTCACCCTTTGCCTTCACTCCCCCTCACCTTCACCCCCTCACCTTCACTCCCCTTGCCTTCACCCTCCCTTGCCTTCTCCCCATTGCCTTCACTCCCCTTGCCTTCACTCTCCCTCGCCTTCTCCCCATCGCCTTCACACCCCTCGCCTTCTGCCCCCCTCAACTTCACTCCCCCTCACCTTCACCCCGTTCGCCTTCACTCCCCTCGCCTTCACCCTCCCTGCCCTTCACCCCCACGCCTTCACACCCCATCGCCTTCACACGCCTAGCCTTCACCCCCCTCGCCTTCACTTCCCCTCGCCTTCACACCCCCTTGACTTCACCCCTTTGCCTTCATCTCCTCACCTTCAGCACCCCTTGCCTTCAACCCCCCTCGTCTTCACCCCCACACGCCTTCAACCCATCTCGCCTTCAACTCCCTTTTCTTCACACCGTTCGCCTTCACCCCCGCTCACTATCACCCCATCGCCTTAAACACCCTCTCCTTCACACCCATTTACTTCACACCCCTCGCCTTCCCCCCTTACATTCACCCATCCTCACCTTCACCACCCCTCGCCTTCACCACCCCTCGCCTTGTCCCTCTCGTCTTCTCTCCCCTTGCCTTCTCCCCTAACCTTCTCTGCCCTCGTCTTCTCCACCCTCGCCTTCTCCCCACCTTCTCCACCCTCGCCTTCTCCCCCACCTTCACACCCGCAATCTCACCGTCTGCCCACCTTCTGTCCCGCTCCTTTTTTCCTCTCGCCTTCAAATTGCCTCACATTCACCCGTCTCGCCTTCAACTCCTCGCCTTCACCCCTACTCGCCTTCTCTCCCCTCGCATTCTCTCCTATCCTTCTCTGCCATCGCCTTCTCTCCCCTCGCATTCTCTCACCCGCCTTCTCTCCCCGCCTTCTCTCCCCAATGCCTTCGCCACCCTTGCCTTCACACCCTCTCCTTCACCCCACCCTCGCGCCTTCACCATCCCCTACCTTCACCCGCATTGCCTTCTCTATCCCCTGCCTTCACCCCACTCACCTTCTGTCCCCTCCTTCTCCCCCGCCTTCTCCACCCTCATCTTCTCTCCTCGCCTTCTCTCCCCACCTTCTCTCCCTCGCCTTCACCCCGCCTTTTACCACACGCCTTCACCCCCACCTTCTCTCCGCCGCATTCGCCTCACTCGCCTTCTCTCCCCCTCATTGTCCCCAATCGCCTTCTCCCCCCGCATACTCCACCCGCACCTTCTCTACCCCCACCTTCGCTCCCCTTGCCGTCTCTCCACCTCGCCTTCTCCAACTCGCCTTCTCCACCCCTCGCCTTCTCTCTACTCGCATTCTCTCCCGTCGGCTATTCATCCCTCACCTTCTCTCCCCCTCGCCTTCTCTCCCCTCGCCTTCTCTCACTCCACCTTCTCCACAATGTCTTCTCTCCTCTCGCCTTCTCTTCCCTCGCTTTCTCTCCCCCTCGCTTTCTCCACCTTCTCCTTCTCCACCCTCGCCTTCTCCGCGATCGCTTTCTCAGCCCTCGGCTTCTCCCCAACCTTCTCCCACCTCGTCTTCTCTCCTCGACTTCTCCACCGCCTTCTCCACCTTCGCCTTCTCTCCCCGCATTCTCCACTCTCGCCTTCTCTCCCCTCGCCTTCTCCACCTTCGCCTTCTCCACCCTCGCCTTCTCCACCTTCGCCTTCTCCACCCTCGCCTTCTCCACCCTCGCTTTCTCCTTCCTCTCGTTCTCCACCCTCGCCTTCGCCCTCGCCATCTGACCCCTCGCCTTCTCCCCTGCCTTCTCCACCTTCGCCTTCTCTCTCCGCATTCTCCACTCTCGCCTTCTCTCCCCTCGCCTTCTCCACCTTCGCCTTCTCTGCCATCGCTTTCTCAGCCCTCGGCTTCTCCCCAACCTTCTCCCACCTCGTCTTCTCTCCCCGACTTCTCCACCGCCTTCTCCACCCTCGCCTTCTCCCCCATCTTCTCCCTCTCACCTTCTCTCCCAGCCTTCTCCCCTGCTTTCTCCACCCTCGGCTTCACCACCCTCATCTTCTCTCCCCGCATTCTCCCCCGCCTTCTCCACCACCTTCTTCCGCCTCGCCTTCTCTCCCTTACCTTCTCCAACCTCGCCTTCTCCAACCTCGCCTTTTCCGCCGTCACTTTCTGAGGCCTCGGCTTCTCCCCAATCTTCTCCCACCTCGTCTTCTCTCCCCAAGTTCTCCACCCTTGCCTTCTCCTCCCACCTTCTCCCCGCCTTCTCTTCCCACGTCTTATCTCCCCGCCTCCTCTCCCCGCCTTCTCCACCATCGCCTTCTCCCCGTCTTCTCTCCTCTGCCTTCTCCACCCTTGCCTTCTCCTCTGCCTTCTCCCCACATTACCACTCCCGCCTTCTCCACCCTTGCCTTTTCGCCCCGCCTTCTCTCCCCGTCTTCTCCACCCTTGCCTTCTTCACACACCTTCTCCTCGCCTTCTCCCTCTGTCTTCTCTCCCGGCCTTCTCTCCCGCTTTCTCCCCTGCCTTCTCCCCCGCATTACCATCCCCTTTTTCCCCGCCCTTGCCTTTTCACCCACCTTCTCTCCTCTGCCTTTTCCACCCTCACCTGCGCTCCCCTCGCCATCATTCCCCTGCCTTCACGCCCTCCCCTTTAATCCCCCGTTGCCTTCAAACCCTCTCACCCTCAACCCTCGCCTTCACCCTCTCACGATCACCCAGCTCGCCTTCACCCTCCCTCGCCTTCACCCCCACGCCTTCACACCCCGTTGCCTTCACACCCACTCACCCTCAACCCCCCACACATCACTCCCCTTGAATTCACCCCCTCACCTTCACCACCTTGCCTTCACCCACTCTTGCCTTAATCCCCCTCGCCTTCAGCTCCATCGCCTTCACGCTGCCTTGCCTATCCCTCTCGCCTTCACACCTCTTGCCTTCACTCCCTCGCCTTCAAATCCCTTCGCATTCACCTGCCTCGCCTTCAATCCCTTGCCTTCAGCCCCCTTGCCTTCTCCCCTTGCCTTCTCTCGCCTTGCCTTCTCCCCAACATTCTCTGCCCTCGCCTTCTCTCCCCTCGCTTTCTCTCACCCCGCCTTCGCTCCTCTGCCTTCTCTCCCCTCATCTTCACCTTCCCGTCCTTCACATCCCTTGCCTTCACCCCCACTTTCTTCAGCCTCGCCTTCTCTCGCCACTTCATCACTCTCGCCTTCTCTCCCTCGCCTTCTCCCCTCCACAATCCCCACCCTCGCCATCTCCCCGCCTAGTCTCCCGTCGCCTTCTCCACCACCTTCTCCCCCACATCTTCCCACTCGCCTTCTCTCCCTCACCTTCTCCACACGCGCATCCTCCACCCTCGCCTTCTCCATCCTCGCTTTCTCCATCCTCGACTTCTCCCCCATCTTCTCCCCCTCGCCTTCTCTCCCCGACTTCTCCTCCGCCTGATCCACCCTCGCGTTCTCCCCCATCTTTTCCACGCCTTCTCTGCCCACCGTCTCCACCCTTGCCTTCTGCCCCGCCTTTTCCACCCTTACCTACTCACGCCTCCTTCTCTCCACCACCTTCTCCACCCTCACCTTCGCTCCCCTCGCCATCACTCCCATCGCCTTCACGCCCTACCTTATAATCCATCTTGCCTTCACACCTTCTAACCCTCACCCCCTCGCCTTTATGCCCTCACCATAAACCGACTCGCTTTCACCCTCCCTCACCTTCACGCCCCTCACCTTCACCTCCTCGCCTTCACACCCCTTTGCCTATGCATCCACTCGCCATCAACCCCCATCGCCTACACCCACCTTCGCCTTAATCTCCCACGCCTTCAATCACCTGGCCTTCACCCCCTTCGCCTTCACGCTCCCTTGCCTTTCACCCCTCGCCTTCACACCTCTCGCCTTCACTCCCCTCGCCTTCAAATCCCCTCTCATTCCCCCACCTCGCCTTCAACCCCTCGCCTTCACCCCCTCACCATCTCCCCTTGCCTTCTCGCCCCTCACCTTCTACCCAAACTTCTCTCCCATCGCCTCTCTCCCCTCACCTTCTCTCGCCCGCCGTCTATCCCCTGCCTCCTCTCCCCCTCGTCTTCACCCTCCCACACCTTCACCACCATCGCCTTCACTCCCTCCCGCCCTCACCATCCTCTCACCTTCACACACCCCCTCGCCTTCTCTCTCCCCTACCTTCACCCCACTCACCTTCTCCCCCACCTTTTCCCCCACCTTCTCTCCCCGCCTTCTCTCCGTGCATTCTCCACCCTCGACTTCTCTCCCACTCTCTCCACCCGCCACCTACTCCCCACCTTCTCTCCCCACATTCTCTCCCCGCCTTCTCCACCCTCACCTTCTCCACCCTCGCCTTCTCGCCCCTTGTCTTCTCTCCCGACCTTCTCCCCTTCTCTCCCCACCTTCTCTCACACGCCTTCTCCACCTTTGTCTTCTCCACCTTCAACTTCTCCACCCACCTTCACACGCGCATTCTCACCCCCGCCTTCTCCACCCTCGCCATCTCTCCCCGCCTACTCTCCCCAATTTCTCTTCCCACCTTCTCCACCCTCGCCTTCTCTCCCCCGCCTTCTCCACCCTCGCCTTCGCTCCCCTCGCCATCATTCCCCTCGCCTTCCCCTTCCTCAAACCCTTCAAACCCCTTCCAACCCTTCAATTGCCGGCTTCTCCAGCCTCGCCTTCACGACACTCGCTTTCTCCCTCGCCTTCTCCCCACTTCTCTCCCCCTCATCTTCTCTCCCCCACCTTCAATCCGCCTTCTTCACTCTCGCCTTCTCTCCCTGCCTTCTTGCCGCCTGCACCACCCCGCCTTCTCTCCCCTGCCTTTTCCACCCTCGCCTTCTCTCCCCGCCTTCTCTCCCCACCTTCTCCACCCTCGCCTTCTCTCCCCACCTTCTGTCCCTACCTTCTCCACCCCCGCCTTCTCTCCCCTGCCTTCTCTCCAACTTGCTTTCACCCCTCTCCGCCTTCACCACCTGCGCCTTCACCCCCCTCGCCATCTCTCCCCGCCTACTCTCCCCAATTTCTCTCCCCACCTTCTCCACCCTCGCCTTCTCTCCCCCGCCTTCTCCACCCTCGCCTTCGCTCCCCTCGCCATCATTCCCCTCGCCTTCCCCTTCCTCAAACCCTTCAAACCCCTTCCAACCCTTCAATTGCCGGCTTCTCCAGCCTCGCCTTCACGACACTCGCTTTCTCCCTCGCCTTCTCCCCACTTCTCTCCCCCTCATCTTCTCTCCCCCACCTTCACTCCGCCTTCTTCACTCTCGCCTTCTCTCCCTGCCTTCTTGCCGCCTGCACCACCCCGCCTTCTCTCCCCTGCCTTTTCCACCCTCGCCTTCTCTCCCCGCCTTCTCTCCCCGCCTTCTCCACCCTCGCCTTCTCTCCCCACCTTCTGTCCCTACCTTCTCCACCCCCGCCTTCTCTCCCCTGCCTTCTCTCCAACTTGCTTTCACCCCTCTCCGCCTTCACCACCTGCGCCTTCACCCCCCTCGCCCTCACCATCCTCTCAGCTTCACACAAACCCTCGCCTCCTCCCTCCCCTTCCTTCACCCCATCGCCTTCTCTCTCCCCTGCCTTCATGTCCCTCACCTTCTCCCTCCCTTGCCTTCACCCCACTCGCCTTCCCTCCCCGCGTTCTCCCCCACATTCTCCACCCTCACCTTCTCTCCCCGTCTTCTCTCCCCTGTCTTCTCCACCCTTGCCTTAATCCCCCTCGTCTTCTCGTTCCCTTGCCTTCACTCCACTCACCTTCTCTCCCCGCCTTCTGCCCCGCCATCCCTCCCCACCTTCATCCCCGCATTCTCACCCTGCCTTCTCCAACCTCGCCTTCTCCCCCGCCTTCTCCCCACCTTCCCTCCCCGTCTTGTCTCCCCTGCCTTCTCCACCCTCGCCTTCATGCCCCTCGTCTTCTCGCTCCCTTGCCTTCACTCCACTCACCTTTTCTCCTCGTCTTCTGCCCCGCCATCTCTCCCCACCTTCATCCCCGCATTCTCACCCTGCCTTCTCATTCCTCGCCTTCGCTCACCTCGCTATCACTCCCCTCACCTTCACCCCCTCGCCTTAAACCCAACTTGACTTCACACCCCCTCACCCTCACCCCATCACCTTTACCCCCTCACCTTCACCCCTCTCGCCTTCACCCTCCCTCACCTTGGCTCCCGCTCATCTTCACCACCCCTCGCCTTTAACTCCTCACCTTCTCTCCCCTCACCTTCTCTCGCCCGCCTTCTCTCCCCTCGTATTCACCCTCCCCAGACTTCACCACCCTCGCCTTCACCCCTCTCACTTTCACCACCCTCTCACCTTAACACATCCCCTTGCCTTCACCGTCCTGTGCCATCACACCCATCGCCTTCTCTCTCCCCGTCTTCATCCCCCTCACCTTCACCACCCTCATGTTCTCCCCGCCTTCTACCCCACGCCTTCTCTCCCTCGCCTTTACCACCCTCGTCTTCTGCACCATCGCCTTCTCCCCGCCTTCTCCACACTCATCTTCTCACCCCACCTACTCCCCCGCCTTCTCTCCCCTGCCTGCTCTCCCACTTGCTTTCACCGGCCCCCACCTTCACCACCTGCGCTTTCACCCCCCTCGCCCTCACCATCCTCTCAGCTTCACACACACCCTCACCTTCACCCTCCCCCTCCTTCACCTATCGCCTTCTCTCTTCCCTGCCTTCATGCCCCTCGCCTTCTCACTCCATGCCTTCACCCCACTCGCCTTCCTTCCCTGCCTTCTCCCCGTCTTCTCCCCGTCTTCACACCCCGCCTTCTCCCCCACATTCTCCACCCTCACCTTCTCTCACCGCCTTCTCTCCCCTGCCTTCTCCACGCTCGCCTTCACCCCACTTACCTTCTCTCCCCGCCTTCTGCCCCTGCCATCTCCCCCCACATTCATCTCCGCATTACCACCCTACCTTCTCCACCCTCACCTTCGCTCTCCTCGCCATCTCTCCCCTCACCTTCACCCCCTCGCCTTCAACCCACCTTGACTTCACACCCCCACACCATCAGCCCCTCACCTTCCCCCCTTTCACCTTCATCCCGCTCTCCTTCAATCTCCCTCGTCTTGGCTCCCCCTCACCTTCACCACCCCTCGCGTTTAACTCCTCGCCTTCACACCCCCTCGCCATCTCTCCCCTCATCTTCTCTCCCCTGCCTTCTCTCCCCTCGTATTCACCCCCCCGCACCTTCACCACCCTTGCCTTCACCCCCTCACTCTCACTGCCCTCTCGCCTTAACTGACCCCCTTACCTTCACCGTGCTCTGCGTTTACACTCATCACCTTCTATGTCCCCTGCCTTCATCCCCCTCGCGTTCACCACCCTCATCTTCTCCCCGCCTTCTCCAGCCTCGCCTTCTCCCCCCACCTTCACCCCCGCAATCTCATCCTCGCCTTCTCTCCCCGCCTTCTCTCCCCACCTTCTCCATCTCGCCTTCAAATCTCGTCGCATTCACCTGCCTCACCTTCAACCCCTCGCCTTCACCGCCCCTCGCCTTCTCCCCTAGCCTTCTCTCCCCTCGCCTTCTCCACCCTCACCTTCTTCACCCTCGCCTTCTCTCCCCTTGCCTTCTCTCCCCTCGCCTTCTCCACCCTCGTCTTCTCTCCCCTCGCCTTCTCCGCCCTCGCCTCTCCCCCTTCTCCATCTTGCTTTCTCTCCCCGCCTTCTCCCCCGCCTTCTCCACCCTCGTCTTCTCTCCCCGCCTTCTCCCCCGCCATCTCCACCCTCGGCTACACCACCCTCATCGTCTCTCCCCGCATTCTCCCGCCAATTTCTTCCCCCTCGCCTTCTCCACCCTTGCCTTCTCCACCATGGCCTTCTCCCCCACTTTCTTCCACCTCGTCTTCTCTCCCCGCCTTTGCTCCTGCCTTCTCTCCCCGCCTTCTCCACCCTCGCCTTGATCCCCCACCTTTCCACACGCATTATCACCCCCGCGTTCTCCATTCTCGACTTCTCTCCCCTCGCCTTCTCCACCCTTACCATCTCTCCCCTCGCCTTCTCCACCCTGGCCATCTCTCCCCTCGCCTTCTCCCCAGTCTTCTCCCTCTTGCTTTCTCTCCCGCCTTCTCCCCCGCCTTCTCCACCATGGCCTTCTCTCCCCGCCTTCTTTCCCGCCATCTCCACCCTCGGCTTCACCGCCCTCATCTTCTCTCCATGCATTCTCCCGCCAATTTCTTCCCGCTCACCTTCTCCACCCTCGCCTTCTCCACCCTGGCCTTCTCACCCCCACCTTCTCTCACCTCGTCTTCTCTCCCCGCCTTTGCTCCCGTCTTCTCTCCCCGCCTTCTTCACCCTCGCCTTGTTCCCCCACCTCACCCCTGCATTATCACCCCCACCGTCTCCACCCTCGCCATCTCATCCTGCTATCTACACCCTCGCCTTCTCCCCCACCTTCTACTCCGCATTATATCCCCGCCTTCTCCATCCTCGCCTTCGCCCCCTCGCCATTACTCCCCTCACCTTTACGCCCTCTTTAAACCCCCTTGCCTTCACTCCCCCTGACCCTCACGCCCTCACCTTCACCCCCTCACCTTCATCCCGCTCGCCTTCACCGTCGCTCGCTTTCATTGCCCCTGACCTTCACCCGCTCCTCGCCTACACCCTCTCGCCCTCAACCCCCCACGCCATCATACCCCTCGAAATCACGTCCTCACCTTCACCACATTGCCTTCAGCCAATGTCGCCTTAATCCCCCTTGTCTTCAACCCCATCGCTTTCACGCTCCCTTGCCTTTCCCTCTCGCCTTCACACCACTCGCCTTCACCCCCTCGCCTTCAAATACCCTCGCATTCACCCACCTCAACTTCAACCCCTCTCCTTCACACCCTTCGCCATCTCTGCTCTTGCCTTCTCTCCCCTCGCTTTCTCCCCAACCTTCTTTGCCCTCGACTTCTCACCCCTCGCCTTCTCCATCCCGCCTACTCTCCCCTGCCTTCACTCCCCCTCGTCTTAATCTTCCCCCTCCTACACCACCCTTGCCTTCTCTCCCCTCGCCCTCACCATCCTCTCGCCTTCACCCTCACCCGCCTTCACCTCTCGCCTTCTCTCTCCCCGCCGTCATCCCCCTCGCCTTCTCTCTCCTTCGCCCTCTCCCCCCAACTTCTCACCCCGCCTTCTCCCCCTCAGCTTCAATTCCCGCTTTCACCCCCGCCTTCTCTCCACGGCATGCTCCACCCTCGCCTTAACACCCCCCCTTCTCCCCCGTCGACTTCACTACCTGTCTTCAACCCAACTGCCTTCTCCGCCACATTCTCATCTCCGCCTTCATGCCCTGCCTTGACTGCCCGCCTTCACCAGTGGACTTCTCCCCCTGCCTTCTCTCCCTCGCCTTCTCTCCCTCGCATTCTCCACCCTCGCCTTCTCTCCACACCTTCTCCACCCTCGCCTTCTCCCCCGCCTTTTCAACAATTGCCTTCTTCCCCGCCTTCGCCACCCTCGCCTTCTCCCCCGCCTTCTCTCCCGCCTTCTCTCCCCACCTTCTCCACCCTCGCCTTCTCCTCCCACCTTCATCCCCGCAATCTCATCCCCGTCTTCTCCACCCTCGCCTTCTCTCCTCGCCTTCTCTCCCCGCCTTCACCCCCCTCGCCTTCAAATTGCCGCACATTCGTCCGCCTCACCTTCAAACCCTCGCCTTTCTCCCCCTCGCCTTCTCCCCTTTCCTTCTCCCCGCTCGACTTCCCCGCTAACCTTCTCTGCCCTCACCTTCTCTTCTCTCGCCTTCTCTCGACCACCTTCTCTCCCCTGCCTTCTCTCCCTTTCGTCTTCACGCTTCCCCGCCTTCACTACCGTCGCCTTACCCCACCTCTCCCTCACCATCCTCTCGTCTTCAATACTCCTTCGCCTTCACCGTCTCCCGCCTTCATCCCTTCGCCTTCTCTCTCCCCTGCCTTCACCCCACTCACCTTCTCTCCCCGCCTTCTCCCCCTGCCTTCTCTCACTCGCCTTCTCTCTCCGCCTTCTCCCCCGGCTTCTCCACCCTCGGCTTCACCACCCTCGCTTTCTCCCTCGCCTTTCTCCGCCTTCTCTCCCCATCGTCTTCTCTCCTCACCTTCTCCCCCTCCCCTTCTCCCCCACCCGACTTCAAACACACTTGCCATCACCCCTCGTCCTCAAAGCCCCTTGCCTTCACACCCTCGCCTTCACCCCTCTCGCCTTCACACCGACATTGCCTTCACCCACCCTCACATTAATCCCCCTTGACTTCACTTCCATTACCTTCACCCCATCGCCGTCATGCTCCCTTGCCTTTTTTCCCTCGCTTTCACACCTCGTTCCTTCCTCCCCATCGCCTTCAAATCCCATCGCATTCACCAGCCTTGCCTTCAACCCCTCGTCTTCACACCCCCTCGCCTTCTCTCCCCTCACCTTATTCCCTAAACGGCTCTCCCCTCGCCTTCTCTCCCCTCGCCCTCTCTGGCCCGCCTTCTCTCCCCTGCATTCTCTCCCCCTCGTCTTCACCCTCCCCCGCCTTCACCCCACTCGCCATGTCTCCCCTGCCTTCCTCCGCCTTCTCCCCGCCTTCTCTACCCGCCTTCTCCCACTCATTCTCTACGCTCGCCTTAACCCTACTCGCCTTCTCTCCTCCGCCTTCTAACCCCGCCTTCACCCACACAACATCACCCCGGCATTCTCTCCCCACCTTCTCCACCCTCACCTTCACTCCCCTTGCCATCACTCCCCTCGCCTTCACCCCCCTCGCCTTCAACCCCGTTGCCTTCATACCCCCTCACCCTCACCCCCTCGCCTTTCCCCCCTCACCTTCAACCCGCTCGCCTTCACCCTCCCACGCCTTGAATCCCCCTCGCCTTCACATCCCCTTGCATTCACACCCACTCGCCTTCAACCACCCTCGCCCACAGCCCTGGCCCTCAACCCCCCAAGCCATCACATCCCTCACCTTCACCCTCTCGCCTTCACCCCCTCACTTTCACCCTCCCCTCACCTTCACCCCCCTCGCCTTCACCCACCTTCGCCTTAATCCCCCTCGCCTTCACCCCATGATTGCCTTCACCTCACGATCGCCTTCACGTTCCCTTGCCTTTCTGCCATCACCTTCACATCTCTCGCCTTCATCCGCCTCGCCTTCAACCCCTCGCCTTCCCCCCACTCGCCTTCTGTCCCCTCGCCTTCTCCCCAACTTTCTCTGCCCTCGCCTTCTCTCCCCTCGCCTTCTCTGCCCTGCCTTCTCACCCCCTCGTCTTCACCCTCCCCCACCTTCACCATCCTCGCCTTTACCCCCTCACCCTCACCATCCTCTCGCCTTCACACACCATCTCGCCTTCACCGTCCCCAGCCTTCACCCCACTCGCCATCTCTGCCTTGTCTTTTTCCCCGGCTTCTTTCCCCGCCTTCTCCTCTGCATTATGCACCCTCGCCTTCTCTTCCACCCTCTCCGCCCGCCTTCTCCACCCCCTCCTTCTTCACCCCGTCTTCCCACCCTGACTTCTCTCCCCTCCTTCTCTCCCCCATATTCTCCCTTTCACCTTCTCTCCCGCCTTCTCTCCCTGACTTTTTCCCCCGCCTTCTCCCCCCTCGGCTTCACCTCCACTTTCCCCCGCCTACTCTCCCCCACATTCTCCACCCGCGCCTTAACCCCTTCCTTCTCTCCCCTCACCTTCTCTCCCCTTGCCTTCTCTCCACCAACCTTCTCCAAACCCGCCTTCTCTCCCCTTGCCCTCTCTCCCCTCGCCTTCTCTACCCTCACTTTCTCCACCCTCGCCTTCTCTCCCCGGCCTTCTCCCCGCCTTCTCTAAACTTGCCTTCACCCCTCTCCTTCTCTCCCCCGCATTCTCCACCCTCGCTTTCTCCTCCTCACCTCCTCCCCGCGTTCTCTCTCCCGCATTCTCCACCCTCACCTTCTTCACCACGCCTTCTCCCCGCCTTCTCCCTGCCTTCTCCTACCCGCCTTCCCCCACCCGCGTTCCCCATCCTCGCCTTCTCTCCCCCTCGCCTTCTCGCCCTCGCCTTCTCTCCCCGACTTCTCGCCCCTCCTTCTCCTCCCTCACATTCTACCCCCTCGTCTTCTCCCCCTGCCAGCTCTCCCAGCCTTTTCCACTGTCGCCTTCTCCCCCCGCCAGGTCTCCCCACCTTTTCCACCGTCTCCTTCTCTCTCCCTCGCCTTATCTCCTCGCCTTCTCACCCTTTCGCCTTTCCTCCCTGTCTTCTCTCCCTCGCCTCTTTCCCCTACCTTGTCCGCCCTCGCCTTCTCCACCCTCGTCTTCTCTCCCCGCTTTCTCTCGCCTGCCTTCTCCACCCTCGCCTTCACCACCCTTGTCTTCTCTCCCCGCCTTCTCTCCCCGCGCCTTCTTCCCCGCGCCTTCTCCCCCTCGCCTTCTTCCCACTCGCCTTCTCTCCCCACCTTCCTTCCCCCATTCTCCACCCTCGCCTTCTCCACACTCGCCTTCTACCCCTCGCCTTCTCTTCCCTCACCTTCTCCACCATCGCCTTCTCTCCCCGCGCCTTCTCCCCCTCGCCTTCTTCCCACTCGCCTTTTCTCCTCACCTTCTTTACCCCATTCTCCACCCTCGCCTTCGCCACACTCGCCTTCTCCCACTCCCCTTCTCTCCCCACCTTCTCTCCCCCTTTCTCCACCATCGCCTTCTGTCCCCCGCCTTCTCCCCCGCACCTTCTCTCCCTTGCCTTCTCCCCCCACATTCTTCAGCCCCACCTTCACCGCCCACGTTCTCCCCCTCAGCTTCAAACCAACCTTCTCACCCCTTCTTCACCCTCTCCTTCTCCACCCTCATATTCTCCACATTAGCCATCTCCCCCGCCTTCTCCAGCCTCGCCTTCACAACCTTCACCTTCTCCCCGCCTTCTCCACACTTGTCTTCACCGTCCTCATCTTCTGCCCCCACCTTCTCCCGCTCGTCTTCTCTCCCCGCCTTCTCCACCTCATTCTCCACCCACGCCTTCTCCCCCACCTTCTCCCCGCCTTCTCTGCTCGCCTTCGTTCCCCTCGCCATCATTTCACTCGCCTCCCCCTCCCTCGCCTTCAAACCCCTTGCCTTCACACCCCCTCACCCTCACGCCCTCACCTTCACCCCCTCACCTTCACTCCGCTCGCCCTCACCCTCCCTCGCCTTCACCGCCCTTCACCCTCACCCCGTCGCCTTCACCCCATCGCCTTCTCCCTCCCTCGCCTTCACCCTCCCTCGCCTTCACCGCCCCTCGCCTTCACCCCCTCGCCTTCACACCCCCTTGCATTCACACCCACTCGACTTCAACCTCCCTCGCCTACAACCCCTCGCCCTCAACCCCCCATGACATCACACCCCTCAACTTCGCCCCCTCGTCTTCACCCCCTCGCCCTCACCCTCCACTTGCCTTCACCCCCATCGCCTTCAACCCCTCCCCTTCTCCCGCACTCGCCTTTAATCCCTCAACTTCAACCCCCGCCCTCAACCCCCCTTATATTCACACCCTCTTCTTCACCCCCCTCGCCTTCGCCGCCACCTTGTCTTCACACACCCTCTCCTTTATCCCCTCGCCTTCAACACCCTTGCCTTCATCCCATCGCCTTAACGCTCCCTTGCCTTTCCCCCTCGCCTTCACACCTCTCGCCTTGAACCTCTCGCCTTCATCCCCGCCTTCTCCCCTGGCCTTCTCTCCCCTCGCCTTCTCCCCTAAACTTCTCTGCCCTTGCTCTCTCTCCCCTCGCCTTCTGTCGCCCGCCTTCTCGTCCCTACCTTCTGTTCCCAAGTCTTCACCCTCCCCCGCCTTCACCACCCTCGCCCTTACCATACCCTCACTTTCACCCACCCCCTCGCCTTCACCCTCACCCGCCTTCACCCCCACCCGCCTTCACCCCATCGCCTTCTTCCTCCCTTGCCTTCACTTCACTTGCTTTCTCTCCTTGCCTTCTTCCGCCGCCTTGTCTCCCCGCCTTCTGCTCTCCATTCTCCACCCTCGCCTTCTCTCCCACCCTCTCCACTCGCCTTCTCCCCACTTCTTCCCCCTCTCGCCTTCTCCCTCCGCCTTCTCCCCCCACATTCTCCACCCTCGCCTTCTCTCCCACGCTCTCCACTCGCCTTCTCTCCCTGACTTCTCTCCCCGACTTCTCTCCCTGACTTTTCCCTCCGCCTACTCTCCCGGACTTCTCTCCCCACATTCTCTCCCCCATATTCTCCCTCTTGCCTTCTCCTCCACCTTCACTCCCACCTTCTCTCTCCCTTGTCTTCACCCCACTCGTCTTCTCTCCCCTGCCTTCTACCCAGCCTTCTCTCCCCACCTTTTGCCCCTGACTTCTCCCAATTCGCCTTCTCTCCCCGCATTCTCCACCCTCGCCTTCACACCCTCTCGCCTTCTCTCCCCTCGCTATTTCCACCCTCGACTTCACCCCCCTCGACTTGTACTCCCCTCCCCATTTCTCCCCAGCCTTCACCCCCCTCGCCTTCACCCCACGCTCCTTAAACCACCCTCGTCTTCTTTCCTTCGCATTCTCTCCCCTCGCCTTCTCCCCCCTCCCCTTCACCCCTCCTTGCCAGCACCCCCGCTTGCTCCCCTTGCCTTCAACTCCATCATTTTCACCCACCACGCCTTCACCCCCTCGTGTTCACCCTCATCTTCGCTCCCCTCGCATTCTCTCCTCTCGCCTTCACCGCCCCTGCTTTCACTCCCCTCCCCTTTCCCCCGTCGTCTTCAACCACCTCTACTTCCCCCCTCGATTTCACCCCCTCACCTTCACACCCCCTCGCCTTCACCCCAATCACCTTCACCCCACTCGCATTCACTCCCCCTCTCCTTCACCCACCTCACCTTCACCCCCTCACCTTCACCCCTACCCCTTTCCCGCTCGCCTTCACCCCCTCCACTTCCCCCTCGATTTCACCCCCTCACCTTCACACCCCCCTCACCTTAACACCCCTCATATTCACCTCATCTCCTTCACCCCCTCACCTTCATTCCCTCTCGCCTTCACCCACTCGCCTTCACCCCCTCGTCTTCATCCCCACTCGCCTTCATTCCCTCGCCTTCTCGCCACCCTCGCCTTCGTACCCCCTCACATTTACCCCCCTCGCCATCACCCCCTCGCATTCACCCCCTTGCCTTCACCCCCCCACCTTCACCCCCTCTACCTCTCCTTCCCCCTCTCCTCCCCCATCCTTCCCACTCTCCTTCCCCCTCTCCCTCCTCTCTCTTTCTCCCCTATCCTTCCTCTCTCCTTCCCACTCTCCTCCACACCCATTCTTGCATCCCCCCTTGAACCCCCTACTTCCCCCTTCTTTCCCCTTTCCTCACCCCCTCTACCCCCCTCCTGCCCCATCCTCTCACTTTCTACTCCTCTCTTCCCCACTCTGCTCCCCATCTTCTCCCCTCTCCCCATCTCCCAGTCTCCACTCCTTCATCTCCAACCACTCTCCTTCCCTCCTCTCCTTTCCCCTCCTCCTTCAACCACCCCTCTCCTTCCCCCCTTTCTCCCCTTTCTCCTTTCCCCTGATTCCCCCTTTATATTCCCGCCCCCTCCTTTTCATCCCTCTCCTTCCCTCTCTCCATCATCCCCTCGCCTTCCCACCTTCCTTCCCCTTCCCCCTCTCCTCCCTCCTTCCTTCGCCCGCCTCTCATTCCGCCCCCTCATCGCCCGTCGTTCCGGGCCCTCTACTTTCCCCTATCTCCTTCCTGCCCTCTACTTCCCTACCCTCTATTCCCCATCCCCCTTCCCCCTCCCTTTCCCCCTTACCCCACTCCTTCACTCCTTCTCCTTCTCCACCCGTCTGCTTCCCCATCTCATGCCCCCTCTTCACTCCTCTCTCCTCCCTCCCAACACTTACTCCTTCCCCCGTCCTTTCCCCTCTCTGCTTTCCCCCTCCTTCCCCACCTCTCCTTGCCACCCCACCCATAGGTATATGCAATGGCTGACTATGTGATAACAAGACCTGTTGGTGCAGTAAGGAGCTAGGAGATGGAGGAGTTGAGACCCAAAAATATGGAAATGGATATGGAGTCCGGAGGGCAGCGGAATACCCACACGGATAATGAAGTGTTCTTCCTTAAGCATATGCTGAGCTTCACTGGAGCACTGCAGTAATCCTGAGACAGAGATGTTGGCCAAGGAACAGGGTGGGCTGTTCAAGGGGCAGGGGAGTGGAAGCTCCATGTCTTCTTGAAGACAGAATTTGGATGTTCTGCAAAGTGGTTCCCCAGTCCACACTTCGTTTCCCAAGGTAGTGGAGACCATCGAGCAACCGATGAATGTACTCAACGGGATTGTGCGAAGGCAGGGAAAGTGTTACTGCACCTGGAAGGTGTGATTGGGCCTTGGATACTGAGGAGGGAGGTTGTCAATAGACAGGTGAAGATAAACAAGAAGCAAAAAGGAAGGGAAACCCAGGAAATATTATTTGAGACGTTGGAAATTATGAGGGTAACAAAGCTATCATAAAGACACTTTACCTAAATGCTGGCAGCATTCGGAACAAGGTTAGATAGTACTGGCACAAATCATCACAAATGAATATGATTTAGGAGCCAGTACAGAGACATGGTTACAGGATGGTCACAACTGGGAGGTAAATATCTCGGGTTAACAGACTATTCAGAAGGACAGATCGGAGAGTATAGAAGGTGGCGTCGCTCTGATATCAGGGCGGTGTTGCGAAGTGTTATGGGTAGTAGGAAGAATGAGTATGAATCCATTTGGGTGTAAATTAGAAATTCTAAGAAAAGATTTTCTGCTAGGCCTAGTCTCTCGGCCACCAAATAATAACATCACCCTGGGGCGGGCAATAAACAAAGAAATAACTACAGGCGGTCAAAATGGGCCGGATCTTATCAAGCGGAATGTCAATCTACCATCTAGATTGGTCGACCCAGCTCGGTCAGGGGAGCTTTGAGGAATAGTTCGTTGAGTGTATCCGCAATAGTTTCCTTAAACAGTTTGTAACGGAAGCGGCGAGGGAGCATGCTCTCCTGGCCTTGTGCAATGAGGCAGGAATAATGAATGATCTCATCGTTAGGGATCCCCTTGGAAGGAGTGATCCCAGTATGGTTGGATTTCGAATACAGATGGAGAGTGTGAAGTTCAAATCCAATCCCAGGCTCCTTTGCGTGTTCAGCGGGGACCACAATGAATGAGGAGTGAATGGCTAAAGAAGACTGGAACCAAACTGGTACAACTCCGAGCAGTGGAGGACTTCCAAAAAAATGTTTCAACGTGCTCAGCAAAAGTATGTTCCAGTAAAAAGAAAGGACTGTAAGAAAACATGTAATCTGCCCTGGGTGTCTCAGGAAATCAAGCAGGCGATCACATTCAAAGATGAGACATACAAAGTGGTCAAAAACAGCATGAAACTGGAAGATTGAGAAACCTTTAAACGTCAAAAGAAAGGCTCAAAAGATATAAAAAACCGTACGAACGAACAGAAGAGAAAAGCAGTAGCACAGAATTAAAAAACAGATAGCAGAAGTTTCTATTAGAATTTTAAATAAAAAAGAGTGGTCCTTTAGAGGATGAGAAGGGGCATTTAGTTATGGGCTGTGATGAAATGGCCGAGGCATTGAAGATGTATTTTGTATCGGTCTACACAGTGGAGGGCAGTAATAACATGCCAGTGATTGACAAAGAGACGAAGGTAGGTGAGGACCTGGAAACAAACATTATTACAGAAACGCTAGTGTTGGGCAAGCTCATGGAGCTCAGGATAGACCAGTCTCTTGGACCTCCTGGAATTCATCCCAGGGTACTAAAAGAGACAGCAGGGGATAAAACAGGTGCACTGGCAGTAATTTTCAAAATTTGCTGAACTATGGGGCAGTTCGAGCAGATCGTAAAACAGTAAATGTGGTGCTATTGTTTATAAAGGAAGGCACACAAAAGATGGCGAGTTAAGGATAAGTTAGCATAACATCTGTAGTGGGGAAGATTTTTGAGTCTTTTATCAAGGAAGGCATCACTACAGAAATTGGACAGACGCAGCATGGGCTCATGAAGGGTAGGAAAGGCTTTCACAGATCTTTTGGTGTTCCATGAAGACATTATGAGCATGGTGGACAACGGGGACACAGTGGATGTGGTGCACCGCGATTTCCAAAAAATAAATCCTTCAACAAGATGCCACCGAAGAGGCTGATGCAAAATGTAAGATGCGTGATGTTCAGGGTAGAATACTAGCACGGATCGAGGATTGGTTGAATTGTCTAATAGGAAGCAAAGAGTGGGGATAAATGAGTGCTATTCTGGCTGACAATCAGTGATTTGTAGTGTGCCTCATGGATTAGTGTTGGGATTGCAATTATTTACAACTTATACCGATGATTTGGAGTTGGGGACCACGAGTAGCATGTCAACGTTTACAGATGACAGTAAGATGAATGGCAGAGCAAAGTGTGCAGAGGTCTGTGAAACTTTGTCGAGGAATATGGATATATTGAGTGAGTGGGCAAAGTTCTGGCAGATGGAATACAATGTTAGTAAATGGGAAGGCATATGTTTTGGTGGTAGTAAACACAAAAAAGATTATCACTTGTTTTGACAAAAAGTTGCAGAATGCTGCTATGTGGAGGGATCTGGGTGTCCTTGTGCATGAATCACAGAAGGTTGCTCCGCAGGTACAACAAATCAATCAGGAAGGCAAATGGAATGTTATCCATCATTGCGAAAGGAATTGGGTTTCAGAGCAGGGAGATTATCTTTCAGCTGTACATGGTGGGGTTCGGCTATCCCTGGAGGACTGTGTGCAGTCTCCTTATTTGAGAAAGTATGTACTGGCACTGGAAGGGTTGCAGAGTAGGTTCACTGAGTTGATTCCGGAGTTGAGAGGGTTGGCTTTTCAGGAGAGACTGAGTAGATTGGGATAATATTCATTGGAATTCAGAAGAATGAGGGGAGACCTAAAAAAAACATATAACATTTTGAAGGTTTCAGATATATTTCCACTAGCGGATGAAACTTGGACAAGAGGGCGTAGCCTCAAGATTGGAGGGAACAGATTCAGCACTTAATTGAGAAGGAACTTTTTCACCCAGAGGATTGTTAATCTTTGGAATTCTTTGCCTAGTGAAGTAGTTAACACTACTTCAGTAAGTGTTTTTAAAGCTAAGATTTTCTTTAACAATAAAGAAAGGGAGGGATACAGTGAGAGGACGGGTAAGTGGATCTGAGTCCATGGAAAGATCAATAATGAGCTTATTGAATGGTGGAGCAGGATTGAAGGGTCAGATGGCCTACCATTGCTCCTCGTTCTGATCTGCTGTGTATGTATGTGTCACATCTTCAGTGATTGCAGGGCAAGATTCCATGGGGCTCTGGGGGGAGGTGTTGAGAGTGAAGGCAGAATGCACCAGTGTTTCCCAGAGGGAATTGTCCCTGCGGAAGGCGGACAAGGGATGAAAATGGAATATGTGTATGGTGATGGCATTTCACTGGAACTGGTGGAATTAAAAAATATATGTTTCAATGTTCACTTGAAGCACCACCGCGCATAAGGCTACAGACCAAATTCTGGAAAATAGGATGAGAGTGGATATATGCTTGATGCCTGACATTGGCGAGATAGGTCAAAAAGCCTCTTTCAGTGCTGTAAAAGTCCGAGTCTCTATGAGAAACTAACTGCACCAGCCATATTAATACTGTAGTCACAACTGGCAGGTCAGAGTCCGGGATTTTTACAGTAAGGAATACACTTCTTTATTCCCTGAAGCCTATCTGACATGTAGCCGGCCATTACACGCCACCTGTTGTTAGTGACTAGCTGCCTCCATTAACAGCTATTTACTCTCCAAGCCAGATCCTTATCCATTCAATTGACTTTCTTTTGGGTGTTTTGCCCACCTATTCTTTACTCCTTTAGAAGACAGAAGTAAGAAACATGCAGGGATACTCCCTGCTTGCCTGGATGAGTGCAATATTGGGAAAGCATGGCGCAGGATAAACACCGCAGATAAGGCAGCATCCGAGTAGCAAGAGACATTTCAATTATGACCTTCTTGAGGACTCCTAAGTGCAATTCCAACAATTTGGCAAAGCTAAACATTATCCAGAACAGAACAGCCGAATTGATCAGAACCACGTTACTGACACAGCATCGACAAAGATCCACTTCCTTCACCTGCAAACACTCAGACAGGCAGTCTGTATTATCCACAAGATGCACTGCAGAAATTTACCAAAGCTCCTGTAACAGTACTTTTCAAACACACAACCACTTACGTGGAAAAGGAAAAGTTAGCAGATAGATAGGAAAACCCTACAAACTTCTTACCATCCTGATCTGGAAATATTTTGCCATTCCTTCAGCGTCACTGGGTCAAACATCTGGATTTCCCTTTTTATGTTTTGGATCTACCAACAGTAAATGGACAGCAGTTGTTCAAAAGGTAGGCCATCATCACCTTGTCTAGTAAATTTAGCAATGGGCAATAAATGCTGACCTCGTCTGGAATATCCACATCTGACGAAGAATGAAAATTTCTGCTTTGGTGTTTTTAAAAGTTCTCTCTTACTGGGCTATTTCTGTTTTAATTTCAGAAATATTAAAGATGAGGATTTGCAGTTGGAAAACTGAAATGAAGCATCAGATCAGAATCTGATGAAGTTGCTCTGTTTGATGTCGCCTGAATCTCATCGACATTTGAGAATGAAATGAGTAAGCAACATGCACATTTGAGTGAATCCATTCACTTGGTCTGTCTGTAACCGGGGCTTCCGCCAATCATCTGGCTTTTCAAAATATAAATGGAGGGACACTGGAGGTAAACTGGAATTGTGGTGACCGAGGAAAGGATTTAATTTCTCGTCTACTCTGAAAATTCATCAGTGCAGCCATACTAGGAAAGAAAATAATCTTTGAACTGTTCGGAGTGTGGGAAAGGATTTGCTCAGTTATCTAACTGAGGAGAGACCATTTAATTGTCCAGAGTGCGCCAAATGCTTTAAAAATTCTCAGGAGCTGATGCACCATCAAAAAGTTCAGACTGATGAGAACCAATTCAAGTGCTCTCAAAGTAGGAGTGGGATCAGGCCAACATCTGATCTCACTTTACATCAGCGAACTCACTGGAGAGAGGCCGTTCACCTGCTCTAACTTTGGGAAAGGATACAGTCAGTCATTCCGTCTGCTGAGACACCAGAAAGATCACACAGAGGAGAGACCACTCATCAGCTGTGCGTGGGAGGAAATTAATTGATTCCAGCAACCTGCTCAAATAAAAGCATTTCCACAATGGAGAGAGCCCATTCACCTACTCCGAATGTGGGGAAGGACCTCTCACTGATCAAATTTACTGAGATACCAGAGAAGTCACATTGGCGAGAGGCCATTTGTACGTTCCAAATTTGGGAAATGATGCATTTAATTCACCCATCATACAAATACACCAACTGGTTCACAGTGACAAGAAACTGTTTAAGTGCCAGAGTGTGGGAAGTGCTTTATCAGTTCACAGGAACTCAAGTCCCATCAACGTGTTCACATTGATGTGAAATCATTCACGCGTTCTCACTGTGGGATTGGGTTCCCACTGCACATCGGCACAATTTAGCTGCTGTATCTCCAACAACAGCGACTACACTTCACAACGACTTCAGTTGCTATGAAACACATTCACGAATCCTGAATTTGTGAAAATACGTTTATAAAATCAAGCCTTATCAATGAATAAAAGACCCAAGAACAGGGCAGTAAATGAATTTCTACCAGTCTCATCTCATGAGAGAGAAACCAAGGTTGAAAAAAAAGTGCATTTGATGTGATTGACACCTGAAAAAAATAACACTAGTTCAAGTAAAGAGATAATTCACATCCAATGAAGTAAACCACTGCTGACAGAATGAACACAGCTCAGTTCTGGATGCAATAACAGCAGAGTACAATTACATGCGACATCACTGGAATGTGTGTGTGTCATCATAGTGTTATCAGTCCATAGGGACTGCTCTCTTCAAAAGAGAGAAAAGCGACTCATGGTGATTTGACCAGACGGCCCCAGACCTCAGGAGAGGGAAAAATCTGAGAAGGAGAGGCCATCATGGTAACCTCAAACTAGTAATGGGAATTGAACACATACTTTTGGCATCACACTGCTCTGTAGACCAACAATGCAGCCAACTCAGCTAAAGCGATTCCCCCTCACTGGGGTATCACATGTGGGGATGAATAATTGAATCCCTTGCTACACCCACTGCAGGTGAATGGCATCTCCCCACAATGTGCTTGTTGGTGTTTCATCAAATCATTGCCACTCACAAAGCTCTTAAATGTTCTCTCTTTGGTGTGAACAAAGCCATAGCTGCTGAGATTGGACAACCGCGTGAACCCCTTCCCACACAAGGAGCAGATAAAAGGTGTGCTCACTGAGTACAGGTGATGAAGTGAATTCTTTCCCACCCTCAGTGCAAGCGTACAGTCTCTCTCTAGAACGGCCACACCTGCGTATTTGAAACTTTACTGATTTAATAAATCCCTTCTCACACACAGAGCGGATGATTGGTCACTCCCCAGTGTCCACTCAAGGTTGACGTTAGGCTGAAATGTGAAGTTTATTCCTTTCCAAACAGAGCGGACAAAGCTTCTCTCCCGATGATGAAGATGCTTGTGTGATATTAAGCTGGATCACCAAATGAAAACTTTCCCACACATGGAACAGCTGATTAACTTCTCCTCCATAGATGTGTTGTCCCAATCGAATTGGTGTTTATTTCCATCCGTGTGTAGGGCTACGAGGAAGAGAGGGTCGTGTCTTTTTGTGGCTAGCTAGTGTTCGTGTATCTTGGTGGCTAATTTTCTCACAAGCAGGAGGCTACACCTTTGCTTCACTTGGAGGTCGCCACTGATGATGTTACCTAGCCAGGTAATGAAACGTCTGGATATCAAACCTACAGCTCAGCGAGCAAACCTACACCCTAAACCTCAACCTGAGCTACGAACCTTCACAAACCTTACAATAAACATGTTCCCTATATGTCCAAATGAATTTAGTGACTCTGTTGGATCTTTATATAATGTTTGATTTGACTCACTCCTCTTCAATTCTTTCAATCTATTTATTTGCAAAATGATTTTCAAATATTATCTCGGTCCATACAGGGTAAAATCTCAGAAGAAACAAACCCAATTTCAGAAAGAAATTCTTCCTCTGTTATACATCTCCACCCAAACATATGATCCAATCATATTGATAGTTGCAAAAAGCCCGATCAAAAGCAAAAAGGAACCTTCCTGAATAATTCAGGTTGTTGTTCCCAACATCTGTGAGATATTGTGTGTCCTGAGGTGTAAACCTGTTGTGGGATGTACCTCGCCAACTGGTGGATAGCACAGTTGGATGGATGTTACACAAGAGATGATAGCTTTGCTGCTACTGTACATCAGAGGTGAAGAAAGTGAATGGTGAAGGTTGTTTATAATGAAAAGTGCTGTTTTGTTCCAGATGTTGACAAGCTTCTTGTGTTGTTGTAGGAGCATTCAACCAGTCAAACGGAGAGGATTCCGAATCACAACTGACTTTCATCTTGAAAGGTGGGCAGTCAGGAGGTGAGTTGTGCACTGCAAGACTTATCACCTCTGCCCTGACCCTGTATCAACAGTTGTACGGTGAGTCCTGTTCAGTTTCTCATCAATATTACACCCCCTGAATGCTGCTCATAGAGGATTCAATCATGATATTATTGTTGAATGCCAACAAGTGATACTCAGATTTTCTCTTGTTGAAGATGGCCTTTCCCAGGCACGGATGTGATACAGCTATTACTTGCCACTTGTGCAGATTTTATATGCTAGCCAGGTCTTGCTACATGTGGGTATGCGATATTTGAGAACATTTTTAGCTTAGGTTGAGGTTCAGGTTGTAAGATTGTTCTCAAAGAGAACAAGTCTACCAGCTCAGAAAGCAAACTTACAACTTGAACATATGGATATGCGCTACATCAGTATCTGAGCAGTTGAAGAGGATGCTGAATATTGCCCAATCGTCACCCAATATCCCTACTTCTGAAGGGAAAATGATTGGTGAAGCAGCTGAAGGTGGTTCGGCCAAAGACTCGACCCTGAGGAACTTCCCTCTAACGAAGAAGGTCTGGATTCTCAAGCCCCATCTGCTTCACAAGTGGGACATGACATGGTTACTCTGTGTCTATTGTCCACATTTCCAGCCAACCCTGCAGACCTCCTCCAGCACCTTTTGATTGACTCTCAGATTTTCAGCATCAGCAATCACCCTCAGGCCCCGCCCCGCACTGTGACGTCACTGACCCGTCTGCGCATGCGCCCAGATCCCCAGCCAAGATGGCAACTGTTCTTTTCGGAACTGCGATACATTTAACCGCAAGTTATTTTTCAACGTGCTCGCTTCTCGCTGAAAGAGTTTTTAAACGCTCTCCAGCTCCTGCAGCCTTACCTTGTGGAAAAGCGCATCTCTTCCCATTTCCGACGGAGATAAAGTCGGTCCTGCCAATGTGCTGCCCTCGCCTGTCGTGCGTATAGAGGGCATTTATCACCGCAGGGCATGCTGGGTCGTTCGAACCGCCATTGAATTCCGTTATTAAAGAAGATTGAGTCTGTTCATGAATAACTTTTTTTCCTGTATTACAACCTTTTGTTTTCCAAATAATTTTTGGAAGAACAAAATTGGCGGTTAGAAAAATATCTTAAAATGGGATGGATCTATCAAATCGTCTCTACAACAAAACCTTGTCATTAAAGTACGAGATCTCTCAAATCATTTTGTAAATTCCCGTCCTGAATTGATGGTGGTGGATTTTGGAAACTCCTTTAACTGGTGGATGTTTAGCACTCAAACCAACAGATATATTTGTTTATTCTGAATGTCTCTCAACATGTGTTTTTGTCATCTCATTTTGCAGAGAAATGGCAGTAATGAAAACTGAAGTGTTTCTCTGATTCCAGTTCTGTCCTATCTTCTCAGCTACAAGATCCAGCCGGAGAGTTTACATTGAAGGACAATGAAATTGCTTCAGAGGTGAATATTATTGTGCAGTCATTTATAATTCAATACTGAACTTGCTTTGCTGTGGTTCATTGGTCAGGCCCTGGTGTGATCCCTTTAGTGTGGATCTGAATCCATGTCCATCCATTGCTCTGTTGCATCCCTGTTCTCCATGACAATCTCTTTAACATTGTCCAACCCACGCCACCTTTTATAATGTGGATTTTAATCCGATGTGATAGTTTATTGTTATTCCTTCAAGTCATGTTCAAATGAGGGTTTCATCACTGCATGTCCCTGAGCAATGTGCTGTTAATTTATTCAACTCATATATGTGGTCTCCCTCACAAACATCACTCAGACTTTCCTATGTTCCTGCTTGCTTTTATTCTTCATGCTCCCTCTTAAACACTGTATTCCCTTCCCTGTTTTTACCACCCCAATTCCCCTTCCCTGTCTTACCTCCCCCACAACCCCTTTCTCTCTCTTTCATCCCTGAGTGGCCCGAGTCTTTTCTCGGTCCAGATCCTTCCTTGATGCATAATTTTCAAAGAGTTACATAGAACATGGAACAATACAGCAGAGGGATGAGCACACGATGTTTTGTTTAACATGCCGCCCAAAACCTTCTATGCAGTCAGCCTGAAACCAAACCGTGTTAGCCTGACAGTAAGTCGGGAACATGCTGGACTGTATTATAAAGGATATGACAGTAAATGATAACTGGATGCTTAGAAACAATGGGAGACACATGGTTTTATAGAAGCGGAATATTTTTAAATCTGTTGGATTCTGTATTTTGGTGTGAGCATAAGTGGCAGAATAGATAAGAACGTGGGAGGCTATTGGTGGTGGGGAATATTTGAAATTTCAGAGGCATTTTGACAAGGTTTAACGGGGCTAAAGTATAGCGCGGGAGAGAATAGAGCCTCTGAAAGGTCAGTGAGGCCGTCTATGTCAATCAGAGTTGATGGGGGAGATCTGAAAAAAAATTGTTAGGATTTACTGTGGGGAATCCAGGAGAATACAGCACAAGGAGCGCGCTGTCAGCCCAATGCCTCACCCACCCCCTCCCGACGGCCACCTTCTTACCCAAGTGTAACAGAGTCTGTGGAAGGCTGCATCGGTCTGTACAGTCATCGACAGACTCCCCCTAAGAACGGAAGAGAGTCAGCAATCTGTGACCATCACCAATGCGATGATGAGAGAGCAAAGTTGAATCCCCTCTCAATTATCCCAGTGCCTTTGTTACAAATTCAAATAATTCCCTGGTAATGTCATGTTTCACAATGTAATGCTGTAAAGGAGCCTTAACGCTGCCCTTCCACTTCTGTGTCCTGACACTTATTACCCATAATTTGGTCGACGACTGATTGATAATCTAAGGCCACATATTTTCTTCATCATCCCATTGTTATCCCTAATGATGAGAGTTCCCCATCCTGCTTCCCATTCTGCCTGACTTTCCACAATGTTATGTCGCTGTGAATATTAATGCCCCACCTTCTTGTTCACCCTGTGACCATGTCTCCCTGATGGTGATTAGACAGAAATCACAGTCACACGAGCATATCCCTTATTGCAAATGCTTCGTGCATCCAAACTTAGAAAGAGTAATTTACTTTTTATCACAATTTCCTGTCACAAACATATTTGCTGATGTACAATTTTAGTTCAACTCACTTCCTTCCTGTTTCTTTTTGTTTCGCTTCAGCCACATCCCCATGTTTCAATATTTCAACCTTTGCCCGTAGAATTGGGAATTTAATTTCAGCTGGTCCCTGTCCCTCCTCATGTGTGTCAATTTAAAGCACTCTGCACAATCCTGGTCATATCATTGACCAGGGCACTGGCTCCACCAATGTACCATCAAAATAACACAGCTGCGTGCTCCCTGAGAACTGGTAGCAGTTCCCGCTGCATCAGACCCACTTCTTCTGATACCATGGTTTGATTCTGAAAACCTGCTGCACTCTGGTGATATCACTCAGTATCTCTCCATGTGGTATCCCTCACTGTGTGTGTCTAATTTCTGCCTCTATCAGCACCTCTCACTCCTCAATTTGGTCTGAGATACTGAGCCAACAGAATTCTCCACTCCAGAGAGATGCAGCAGCACAGGCCAGGGATGGAGACTGGGGATTTCCAGGTCTCTGTTGAACTCAGTGCTACTCCACACGAGTCATCCTCACTGCCTCAGTCTAATTTCCCATTCTGTCTGTTTCTCTGTCTCCTGTAGGTAATCAGGATGTTCCTGACTTAGCTGAATTCTTAATTCCCGTCCATTACCATATTGAAGACAACTGGACGGCCAGAGAGAGATGGAAGGATGGAGAGTGAGATCTGGAGCTTTCAGTAAATCCTGCAGCCGGGACGATCACTCACAGTAAACAGCACAGAGAAGAATTAGTGGCCTTCTCTATTCAGAACCGGAAGACAGCACATAGACACAGTGCTGGGCAAGGACCATCAACACCCTAGGCTTCATTCCTAGCATCTTGTGAGAGTCCTGCTCTCACCTCTGCTGTACTGGTCCTCACTGAGACAGCACAGAGGATCTCAGGAATCAATCCTGGCCCATGCTGCATTAGTGATCTCTGTAATATCCTCCAGTCCCGATAATCCTTCCTCTGTTTAGAATCTCCTCTAATCCGCATAATGCTGTCTGTCTCTGTTAGGTTTTCCAATCCCTGACACCCTAATCCTTACGTTTTTCCAGTAGATGCTAAATTCCTTCATCACTGTAAACCACGACAGTGCTGTTTATCCCTGTAAGCTCTTCCTAACAACACCACCCTCCAGATCAATGTTTTTGTACTTAACTTCTTCATCTGCCCCTATCTGTGCCAACTTCTTGAGCTCCTACAATCCTTCCTTTGCTGTGAAAAAATCGTAATCTCCTTACCCTTCACAAATTCTTCGATCTTAATCTATTTAAACTTCACCTTCAACCCGCCCACCCCCACCAACCCTGCCGACTAACGGAACCTCTTTCAGTTTTTGCAACCGACCCCATCTGTGTACTTGTCTCCAACCCAGCAACCTGGCATTCTCCATTGTCCTCCTATCTTCGTCGCCTCCAGAGCATCGAAGCCTTCTTATATTTTTAAACGTCTTCAGTCACTACAACCTTCCATATTTCTGTTCGTGTATACAATTCTCTTCTCCCTGAAACACCCTGAAACTCCCAGAGAACTATAGACCAGTGAACCTGATGTCAGTAGTGGGCAAGTTGTTGGAGGGAATTCTGAGGGATAGGTTGTACATGCATTTGGAATGGCAAGGACTGATTCGCAATAGTCAATAGGGCTTTGTGCGTGGGAAATCATGTCTCACAAACTTGATTGAGTTTTTTGAGGGAGTAACAAAGAGGATTGATGAGGGCAGAGCGATAGATGTGATCTATATGGATTTCAGTAAGGCGTTCGACAAGGTTTTCCATGGTAGATTGATGAGCAAGGTTAGATCTCACGGAATACTGGGAGAACGAGCCATTTGGATACAGAATGACTCAAAGGTAGAAGGCAGAAGTTGGTGGTTGCGGGTAGGTTTGTGGAGGCCTGTGACCACTGGAGTGCCACAAGGATCGGTGTTGGGTCCTCTACTTTTTGTCATTTACATAAATGATTTGGATGCAAGCATCAGAAGTACAGTTAGTAAGTTTGCAGATGATACCAAAATTGGAGGTGTAGTGGACAGCGAAGAGGGTTACCTCAGATTACAACAGAATCTTGACCAGATGGCCAATGGGCAGAGAAGTGGCAGATGGAGTTTAATCCATATAAATGCGAGGTGATTCATTTTGGGAAAGCAAATCTTAGCAGGACTTATACACCTAATGGTAAGGTCCTAGGAAGTATTGCTGAACAAAGAGACCTTGGATAGCAGGTTCATAGCTCCTTTAAAGTGGAGTTGCAGGTAGATAGGATAGTGAAGAAGGCGTTTGGTATGCTTTCGTTTATTGGTCAGAGTAATGAGTACAGGAGTTGGGAGGTCATGTTGTGGCTGTACAGGACATTGGTTAGGCCACTGTTGGAATATTGCGTGCAATTCTCGTCTCCTTCCTATCGGAAAGATGTTTTGAAACTTGAAAGGGTTCAGAAAGGTTTTCAAGAATGTTGCCATGGTTGGAGGATTTGGGCTATCGGCATTTGGGCTGAACAGGATGGGGCTGTTTCCTTGGAGCGTGAGAGGCTGAGGTGTGACCTTACAGTGGTTTGCAAAATTATGAGGGGCATGGAGAGGGTAAATAGACAAAGTCTTTTCCCTGGGGTTGGTGAGTCCAGAAGTAGAGGGCATAGGTTAATGGTGAGAGGGGAAAGATATAAAAGAGACCTAAGGGCAACGTTTTCACAAAAAGAGTGGTATGTTTGTGGAATGAGTGGCCAGAGGAAGTGGTGGAGGCTGGTACAATTGCAACATTTAAGAGGCATTTCGATGGGTATATGAATAGGAAGGGTTTGGAGGGATATGGGCCAGGTACTGGCAGGTGGGACTATATTGGGTTGGGGTATCTGTTTTGCATGGACTGAATGGTTGCGTGGTCGGACCGAAGGGTCTGTTTCCATTCTGTACATCTCTATGACTCTATAACTATGCCTCTATGACCCTCTATCTGTGCCTATCAGTCTGCCTGCCTCTGAACTGTATCTATCCCTATCCCTATCTCCAGAATCTAACCCAACTCCCAATCTCTGTAAGTTCCTCCAATCCCCAAACTGCTTTGTCCCACTGACATTCTTGACCAAATGTAACTATGTTTAACTCAAACATCTTGAGCCCCTGTAAGCCTCCCTATCTCTGTAACCTCTACACATCTGGTCAACCCCCTCTAATTAGGAATGCCTTCCTGCATTCGCCATGAGGCAGATGGAATGACAGTGAACAGATATAATGGAACTGTCATTCCGGAGATGTAGCTGCGGAATCACCATCGCTGGGAACTGAATATTGAAGGGTTTTTGGGATCGAGACAGGCTAGGCAACAAACCATCAAGTTCTGAAGAAAGGATGAGTTTAATGCATTAATGAGACATTCATGTGGATCTGAAGATCAAAATTTGGAATCTTATTTGAGTTCAGCTGAGAATAAGCAAGCAGTAGCAACTGTTAGCAGGAATTCTTTGAGAGGCACCATACAGTGATGGGTATGTCAATATGGTTGGATAACTAATGAGTATCAGGGCTGTAATGGATGCAATCCTGGATTGTAAATGAGATGGTTTTCTATAACATCACATAAAGGATTGTGTGGAGTTTGCATATTCTCCCCGTGCCTGCGTGGGTTTCTTCCAGGTGCTCCGGTTTCCTCCCACAGTTCAAAGATGTGCAGAGTAGGTGAATTGGCCATGCCAAATTGCCTGTAGTGTTAGGTGAAGGGACAAAATTTAAAGCAACAGGATTGAGGTCATAGAATGTAATACTAAACAAATTTAGATTAAGTCTTGCATCTTTTGCAATGATCAATAGCGCTTCCAAATCTATTTGGACTATAAACTGGTGTTGTGTGATTTTTCACTTCACCAAATCGGCCTCTGCTAGATCCTGCCTAATGGCCCCAAAACTAGCCCTGTTCCAGTTTAGCACCTTAATCTGTGGACTTGTTCGATGTTTTTCCATAACTATGTGAAATCTCAGACAGTTGTGGTCACTGAACCCAAAGTTCTCTAAGTGACACTTCAGTCACTTGCCTGACCCCGTTTTCTGAGGGGTGGGCCAGTGTTGCAGCCACCTGAATAGAGTTAGGCCGTCTACGTCTTGATGTAGGAAATGTTCTTGGATACATTTGACAAATTTCACTCAGTACGGGCCTTTTTCTCTCTGGGTGGCCAGTCAATCCAGGGGAAATTAAAATCTCCAAACAATACTACTCTATTATTCCTACTGTTATCACTAATCTCTCAACACATCTGCTCCTCTCGTACCTGCTGGGTGAAGTGAAAAATCACACAACACCAGTTTATAGTCCAAATATATTTGGAAGCGCTATTGATCATTGCAAAAGATGCAAGACTTAATCTAAATTTGTAATATAATGAAAATTCAGGGCCAGTGTGTTCATGTGGATGGAATGACAAAGGCAGCAATACAGCAAATACTGTTCAAACAATATTGTGACTTTGCTAAAGAAAATACAGTGCAATAAAACAAGGTGAAGCTATTCACAAGCATGGAAATTGCAAGGGTGTCCTTAAAATGAGGTTCAAATAATGGTCACAAAATATCCGTGGCAGATAGTGCTTTGGAAAAGCCACGCGGTATTTTACCAGGACAGTTAGAGTAAGAGGATTACTGGGGAAAGGGTGGGGCCTGTTAGAAACCAAAGGGAAAATCTGTGCATGGAGCCAGAGGAAGAAGGTAAGGTTTTGAATGAATCCTTCCCATTAGTATTGACACAGGAGAAATAAATTGTTGCCGGGCATTTCAGTCGGGATGGTGAGGTGCTCGAACTTATTGAGATCACCAAAGAGGAGGTATTAAATGCTTTCGCTGGTGTAAAGATGGGTAAATCCTCAGTGTCCAATGAAATATATCCCAGGCTGCTATGGGAGGCAAGGGAGGAGGTTGCTGGGGCCAGGGCAGATATATGTAATACTCTGCTGACCACAGGTGAAGTGCCGAAAGACTGCAGGATAGCGAATGTGGTTCCTTTGTTCAAGAAGGGCAACAGGGATAGGCCTGGTAATTACATAGAACACAGAACATTACAGTGCAGTACAGGCCCTTCGGCCCTCGATGTTGCGCCGCCCTGTCATACTGATCTGATGTCCAATCCACCTGCACTATTCCATGTACGTCCATATGCCTGTCCAATTATAGACCAGATAGTCTGACAGCAGGGAGAGAGAAATTATTGGGAACAATTCTGAGGAACAAGATGTATCAACATTTGGAAAGGTAGGAATCGATTAAGGAAAGTCATCACGCATTTGGTAGAGGTAGATATTGTCTGATGAATTCAGGTGAGTTTTTTGAAGTGGTGTCTAAAAATAGTACTGAGGGCAGTGCAGATGATGTGGGTTGCATGGAGTTCATTAAAGCCTTTGACAATATCCTACAAGGAAGACTGGTCCAAAAGGGAAGAGCCCATGGGATCCGAGGCAAGTTGGCAAATTGGATCCACAATTGGAGGGTTGTTTGTGATGAGAAGCCTTTCACCAGTGGGTGCACCATAGGGATCTATGCAGGCACCATCGTTGTTTATTATGTACATTAATAACTCGGATGTGAAAGCAGAATCTGTCATTATCAGGTTTGCAGATGACATGAAAGGTGAAGGTGTTGTTCACAGTGAGGGGGATGGTCTCAGGCTGCAGTCTGAAGGTTGAGACTGGGACAGAATTTCCAGACATCATTTTAATCGACAAGGCAGGCAAGAGCACAGCAGACAATGAGGGTTAAATGATGAACTCAGCTGCATTTATTTTGATGGAAAAGGCCTGACAGTGAAAGCGTACGAACCCAACGCATGGATGGGAGCTTTGGACTAGAACACCACAAGTATTATAGAAACACAGCTCAGGGAGGGACAGGACTGGCAGCTCAATGTTCCAGGGGACAGATGCTGCAGGAAGGATACAAGGGGAGGCAACTGAGGTGGCGGAGTGGAGGTTTAGATTCGTGAAAACATAACTGCAGCACTGAGAGAAGATTTTCCTAGGGATCGCCCAGTGAAGATATACGAGTGGAACTGAGAAATAAGAATGGGTCATCAGTTTGATATGACTGTACTACAGGCCCCCAATAGTCAGCGGCAAATTGAGCAACACATTTGTCGGGACATCTCAGATATTTGTAAGAATGATAGGGCTGTCACGGTCAGGGAGTTTAACTTTCTAAACCGAGACTGAGACTGTCAAAATGTTCTGAGCTTGGATGGGAGGGAATTGTTCGGTATGTTCAATAAAACTCGATCAGTCAATATGTAAATGACCCGACAGGAGAAAGAGGTAAAACCTGACTTCGTTTTGGGAAGAAAGATAGGGAAAAGTACTTGAGGTGTTAGTTGGGGAGCATTTGGAAATGTGATCACAATTCTATTAGCTTGAAAACAGCTATGGACAATTGATAAGCCTAGTCCACAATGTAAAGATCAAAAATTGGTCTTGTCCCATTCCAGAAGGTATTATTCAAAAGATTTTAAAAGTTGATATTTGGAGGCTATTTGGATGTAAAGGGATCTCAAACATATGGGAAGCTTTCAAAAGAGAAAATGAGAGTTCAGGGCCAGCATATTCCTGTTAGTGTGAAAGACAATGCCGACACAAGTAGGAAACACTGGATGACTGGGAATATTGAAGTTATGGTCAAGACGAAGTGGAAACATGTCATATATAGCCAGCTTGAAGAACATTGTGGGCGGATTAATACGCTTAAGACGGAAATCAGGAAGGCCCAATGGGGACCTGAAAAAGCTTAGGCAAACGAGGTTCATGAAAATCCATAGAGATTCTACAAGAATATTAACAAAAAAGATTAACTCAGGACAATATGTGGCCCCTTAAAAATCAATGGCGCCATGAATGTGTGGAATCACAGGAGATGGGTGACATCTTAAACAAAAAAGAATCACATTACTGTGGACAAAGGCGAGAGAAGTCAGGGAAATAAACAGTGATATCTTCAAAAGAGTCCACATTACAGAGCAGGAGGTGCTGGAGGATTTAAAATCCATAAAAACAAGACAATTTATGGGAACTAAGCAAGTTTGTCCCTGGATATTGGAGGAAGTTAGGGACGAAATTAAGGAGTTCCTCACAGAGATATTTCTATCACTGACAGCCACAGATGATGAGCTGGGAACCTGAAGGGTGACTAATGTTGTGCCAGTATTTAAGAAAGGCAGAAAGGAAAAGGCAGAGACCTAAAGACCAATTTGCTCGAAGTCAGTCGTGTGAATGTTGTTGGAAGCGTTTCTGCTGGACAGGAGTTACATGTATTTCAGAAAGTAAGGATTGATTACGGATGGACAGCACAGCTATGTGCATACGAAGTCTCACAAATGAATTGAATTTGCTGAAGAGGTGACCAAGTAGACAGACAGAATATACGAGTCACTGTTAGTAGATTTGTGGATAATAACATCGGTGATATAGTGGGCAGGAAATATAGTTATCAAAGGGGCTCTTGAATAACTAGAACAGTGGGATAAGGAATTAAAGATGGCGTTCAATTCAGGTATTGGATTTAGTTAAGACAAACCAGGGAGGATAACGCGGTTAATGGTAGGGCCTTGGACAGTGTTTTCAAGCAGAGAGAGACCAACGGGTACAGTTACATTATTCCTTGGAAGTGGTATCACAAGTGGACAGGGTGGTGAATGGAGCATGAGGCACACTTGCCCCCATGGCTCACAGCATTGAGGACATGCGTTGGGACACCATGATACGGCTGTATCTGACATTGCTGGGTCCCCAGTTGGAGTACTGCGTAGAATTCTGATCATCCCGATTTCGGAAGCATTTTCTGAAACTGTACACGGAACAAAGATTGACGAAGACGTTACTGCTCCTGGAGGGTGTGACTTACAAGGAAAGGTTAGATAAGCTGGAAAGCAAAATGGGGGGTAAGAGATAGGTCTCAGAAAAGTTTAAGGAGAATCCAAAGAGTTCCTACAGCACACAAGTACAAAATACCAGCGACAGAGACAATAGGGCCCCTTATGTGCGGAACCACAAGTGAGAGGTGAGATGCAAAATGAATATTTCATGTCAAAGCATATTGTGGATAAAGACTAAGAAACATAGGGAAAGGAACAGTGATGTTTTGAGAACAGTTCCCCATTACAGAAGAATATCCGAGCATATTGTAGCAAAGTAGTGGTGGTTACAATGGCAGAGATATTTGCATCATTATCCTTCATATTTCTATTGGGTGTAGGTGGCTGAGGGATGACCTATTAAAAGTTTATAAAACCATGAGGGGTATACATAAGGTGAATTGCCAAGATCTTTACCCCAGGGTAGGGGTGACCATAACTAAAAGGCATAAATGTGAGGTGGGAGAGGAAAGAGTTAAAAGGGACTGGAGGAGAACATTTCTCACGCAGAAGATGGTGCACATATTGAATGAACTGCCAGGGGAAATGGCAGAGAAAAGTACATTAAAACGCGTGAAAAACATTTGGGCACGAACATGGAGAGAAGAAGGTTTGAAGGGATATGGGTCAAATGCAGGCAAAAGCAACTCTTTCAGGGACACTGGTCAGCATGGATTAGTTGGATCAAACTAAAGTCTCTGATTCAGTTCTGTTTGGTTCTGTCATTGGAGGAGGAGACTCTGAGATAAGGCATGTTGTAGAGACTGAAGCAAGTTAGAGATAGGGATATTGTGGTTCTGTTTGCCGAGCTGGGAATTTGTGTTGCAGACGTTTCGTCCCTTGTCTCGGTGACATCCTCAGTGCTTGGGAGCCTCCTGTGAAGCACTTCTGTGATGTTTCCTCGGCATTTAAAGTGATTTGTATCTGCCGCTTCCGCTTGTCAGTTCCAGCTGTCCGCTGCAGTGGCCGGTATGTTGGGTCCAGGACGATGTGCTTATTGACTGAATCTGTGGATGAGTGCCATGCCTCTAGGAATTCCCTGGCTGTTCTCTGTTTGGCTTGTCCTATAATAGTAGTGTTCTCCCAGTCGAACCCATGTTGCTTGTCATTTGAGTGTATGGCTACTAAGGATAGCTGGTCGTGTTGTTTCGTGGCTAATTGGTGTTCATGGATGCGGATCGTTAGCTGTCTTCCTGTTTGTCCTATGTAGTGTTTTGTGCAGTCCTTGCATGGGATTTTGTACATTACATTGGTTTTATTCATGCTGGCAAATACATTGTAGAGGTGTACCTCTTCCTCTTTTTGCAGTTCTGGTGTACTGCAGCGTGTTGTGGCCATTTTGGAACAGTGTTTTGATGCAACTTCTATGGTTTGTGCTGGGCTGGTTGCTTTCATAGCTGAGGACTTGGTCTGTGTGTGTGGTTCTCCTGTATACCTTTGTGGTGAATTCTCCATTCGGTGTTCTCTGTACCATCACGTCGAGGAATGGGAGTTGGTTGTCCTTTTCTTCCTCTCTAGGGAATCGAATTCCTGTGAGTGTGGCATTGATGATCCGGTGTGTGTTCTCTATTTCTGTGTTTTTAATGATTACAAACGTTTCATCTACATATCTGACCCAGAGCTTGGGTTGAATTTGCGGTAAGACTGTTTGTTCTAACCTTTGCATTACCGCTTCTACTATGAGTCCAAAGATGGGTGAGCCAATGGGTGTGCCGTTGATTTGTTCATATATTTGTTTATTGAATGTGAATGAGAGGGACGCCATGGGGTGGGCTGGGTAGTTAATGTGGTGAGTTTAGTAAGATAGTACCAGGAAACTAACACGACCCCGTGCAGACTATCCCTCTGTTACACTCAAAGAAAATGTCACTTAGACTAGTTATTGTTAGATTCAGCCCAATGAATCGAAATCTGTGCTGACCCTTCTCCAAGTTACAAAGCTGAAGAACAATTGGTCATCCAATACTTTCCATCATCTGACCTCACAGCAATATCCCGTTCACCCATCATTCCTGGAAACACTAGCTTATGTTGCAGGATACTGTTGAAAGGTTTACATTTCAACATTCTGGAACCTGGGAACACATCTATCCAAGGCATTGTCTCTCAATTTCGCCCTCTCTGTATATACCCCAAACTCCTCCCATTTGTTGGTATTTAAAAAGATTCTCAGGCGATCGCTCTCTGGCAGTCATATTCAAACCCACAGTACCCCTTATAATGGGGGGTACACCCACAGTGTAGATATGGAGCGGTAAATGGATCGGAGCTGCACATTCTGTCAATCCCAGCATGGGCTGCAAGTTTCCCCACGCTGGACAGTGATCTAAAACAGTGTTACTGCGCAATGTACTGGGGTGGTGGACACAGTTCCACACCCTGGTCACATGTCTTACCTGGGTTTATAGATCAATGGACTGCTGTGGTCTGCATATCTTTCCACTCTGGGTAGATTGTGACTTTCATTGTACAGTATATCAGCCCAGTCTGCACAGTGCTCCATGGTGAAAACATTGCTGAACTTGGTTTATAGATCAATGCACTGCTATGATCTGCCCAGTGTTCCAAATTGGAACGATTGCAGGGTTGTTTAGAGCAGTACACGAGCCTGTTCTGTACGGTTCTTCATGCTGACCTGTATCTCTTCCGGATTTATGGTGTCACGGCTGGTTCTTTGAGGTGGATTGAGAATGTGATATAACTAATCATTCCAGTCGATATGACAATGACTTTATTTTTGTTCTCATTCTTGTGATTGGACCTTCCAAATTCTGAATCCTCCGGCCAGCCCCAGTCTGCAGTCTACTTGCATATTTTGGCAACTTGTCCCATGAGGACTTGTCTAGTTATAATGTGAATAACATTCCTGTCTATTGCCCTGGTCTTTGACGTTGCTCACCCTGGAGCATTGGGATTCACCGCGATAAACCTCAGTAAGGTCACTCCTCAGACTCAACGCTCAAGGGAACATAGCTCCAGCTTTCCATGTAGCTCAACCTCACTCGCTACCTCAACATCAGCAACATACTTGTAAATCTTTACTGTACCTTTTCAAGTTTAACAACATATTTTCTATAGCAGGGAGAACAAAATTCAAGGCAGTATTTCAGAAGTGGCTGAACCTAGTGAGTAGGCGAAAGTGAGTATTGCAGATGCTGGAGATTAGAGTCGAGAGTGTGGTCTGGAAAAGCACAGCATGTTAGGCAGCATCCGATGAGCAGGAAAGTCAATGTTTCGGGCAAAAGTCCGATTCCTGCTGAAGGGCTTTTACTCAAAACATCGATTTTCCTGCTCCATGGATACTGCCTGATCTGGCCTGCTTTTACAGTACCACAATCTAAATCCAATGTATATCTCAGATGGCCCTCTTCTTCAATAATAGCAATTTCCCCTCCCACATGGTCGACGATGCCCTCCAGCGCATCTTATCTATTTCCCACACCTCTGCTTTCGAATTCCACCCCTGCTAATGCAACATGAAAATAACATCCCTGTTCCCCACCTTCCCCCCCCACCAAATCTCCAGATACAATGTATTTTCTTCCCCCATGTGCGCCACCAACAAACAGATCCCACCATCAGAGATATAGTTCCCTCCCCACCCCTTTCTGCATTCAATAAAGACCGTTCCCTCCGTGACTACCTCACCAAAACACTCTCCCGTCGCAGCTCCTGACCCCTGCCACCGCAGGAATTGCAAGACATCCGTCCTCACCTCCCCCCCCCCCCGCCTCATCTCCGCCCAGGGCTGCACAGGAACATTCCATATCAATCGGAGTTTTACCTGCACTTCCAGACACACCACCTCTGCATCCGTTGCTCTCGATATTGTCTCCTCCACACTGGGGAGACAGGACGCGTACATGCGGCACACTTCAGAGAACATCTCCAGGACACCCGCATCAACCAACCCCAATGCCCCATGGCCAAACATTTCAGCACACCCTCCAACTCTGCCAAGATCCTGGGCCTCCTCCACCAGCACCCCCTAACCACCTGATGCCTGGAGGGAGAAACCCTCATCTTCCATCTTGGGACCTGCAACCACACGGGAGCAATGTGGATTTCACTAGTTTCCTCATTTTCCTTTCCCACACGTTCACCTTTCAACTCAGCATAGCCCCATGACCTGTCTTACTTGCCCATCTTCCTTCCCACCTTTCTGCTCCACCCTCCTCTCGGACATATCACGTCCACCCCCAACTTCATCTACCTATGACATTCTCAGCTACCTTCCCCCATTCCCATTCCCTTCCCGTTTATCTTTCAGCACGTTTGGGCGATAAGCCTGATTCCTGATGAAGGGCTGACACATCAAATGTGGATTCTTCTGCTCTTCGGTTTCTGCCTGAAGGGCTGTGCTTTTCCAGCACCACATTCTCGACTCTGACCTCCAGCATCTGCCATCCTCACTTTCTCCCTCGAGTAAGTGTATCCAGAGATATCCCCACCAGACATTTTATGCAGCTGGTCAGTTATTTTATCCCAGTCTCTTACTTTAAACAGAGTTGAACTTATACAGCCTTGCACCGCTCCGGAAATTCTCCCAGATACAAGGAAATTGTAAAAAGAAAGATTGAAAGATTTATAGTCGGTCCGTCAGTCACCCTCAACCATTCCATCCAGACTGAGTAAATATTCCCTTTATTATGATATGAAAGGTGACGTAAAGAAAGGGTTAACTGAACCTGTTTGTTCAGTGACTGTGATTAATGTCAGCCTCCATGGATTGTAATTATTCCAGTGGAGAGTTTCCATCTTTTACTGATAAACGGGCTCGGTCAACATGTTATTCCACAGTATAAACAGGAGTATCACCGACAACACTAACAGGGATCAGTGGCTCCAGAGAGAGGGGCAAGAGAGATCAGGATCTGAGAACATTCGACTGGAATGTTCCAATAATGGATCAAAATCTGAGAACGTTAAACTGGAATGTTCCAACAATGTACAGGGGTTTATCCAATTCTGTTTTGTATCTTTCTACATATTATGATCAGTTGTCGTTATCGTGGCGGATCTATTGTGCTCTTCGCATTATTCAATATATTTATTATCCTCTCCTGTCTATCGTCGTTTCCCTGGTAAGTCTCACTGTCAAGATATTTTCTCTATAAACCAGTTCCGACTGCATTTCTGTTCGTTCATATAGTCTACACTTCTTACCACCTGGTGATACTTTGAATCCAGTTCAATTCCTGTCTCCCTCCATGCATCTGGCTGTGTTACCCAGGGTCTCTCCGTTGACTTACTCACTTTCAGATGTGAACCATCGTCTCTCTGCCATTGTTACTTAAATATTGGGGTTGTGGAAGTCATTGTCCTCTATTGTGTTTACAGCCTCCTTTCCTCACAGGGATTCCATCCCATCCCTGGCCAACACTTTTTTTTTCATTCATTTGTGGGACTTGGGTGTTGCTGGCTGGCCAGCATTGATAGCTCATCTCTATTTGCCCCCGAGAAAGTAAGGGTGAGCTGTCTTCTTGAATCGCTGCAGTCCATTTGCTGTTGGTTGACCCACAATGCCAGTATTTTGATACAACGACATGTGAAGGAACAGCAGTATATTTCCAAATCAGCGTGATGAATGGCTTGGGGCGGGGCGGGGTGTGTGGTGGTGGCGGTGGGAGGTGAAACATGCAGGTGTTGTTTGACACAGACGAATTACAAGTTTAGTAATCCCTTTGGCCACGAGCTGATTCCTGACACCATGCCCTGACCAAAATGAACTTTAACTACTCACCGCTCCAGAATGTACTTCACTGTCTTAACCCATCTGCTGTTTGAACCTTGAGCTGTGAAATACAGACTTAATGATGACAACAATCTGCTGCTGACACTCTCGGGTTGAAACCTGCAGAAACAAATCTGATTAGAGCTCATCCCAAAATCCCATCCGTCTGATATTCCTATGCACGCTATATTGCTATTGTGTCTGGCAATGCCTATATTTGAATTTTCTTAAGCACTATAGCTCAACTGTCCATGAAACTTCCCTCAGTCTCTCTGTGTAGATTATCCAAATCCCTGCTGGTTGTTTATATTTAACCTGTTTTCCTTCAAGTGCCTTTTATCTCAATGACTTTCACATTCAACCACCCCAAATGCACGTCTCCCCCACCACGCACACGCGCACGCACACGCACCCCTTATACAGGTTCAATGAAGATGGAAATCTTCCCCTACTGTATATATTTGATATATTCATCGTTCCCATATGATAGTAATGTTAGCAATACTCGTCATGCTCGCCAGATAATCCAGATTACTGAGCAATACACTAGCATGGCCTGCAGAGCTCACCGGGTTCGTCCATCACTTTGTCCCAGTTGATGTTGCTTGAAGTGGTCTGCGAAGCCGATTGAAAATTTGATGAAACAAACCATTTCAACTGATCTGAATAAACCTTTATTTCATGTTCACATTCTTGTAATTTTGCTCTCTAAGGGTTCAATCCAACAGTTAATCCCACGACCCAGTCTTTTTCTATATATTTCCACAACTCGATCTCAGTTAATTAACTGTCTGTTTCTGTCTTTAATGTGAATCGTTCTGTCCCTCTGTATCTTTCCCTGACCTTGGTTTTTGGCTCCCTCGTGTTTCGAGTGCTGGCATTGTGGAGTTCAGAAACAATGAGTTGGTGCATGTCCGGCTGCTGTTCACTTCCCAATGTATCCCATATGGTGCTCCATGGACGGGGGGAGGGTGGTGCGTGTCGGGCTGCTGTTCACTTCCCGGTGTATCCCATATGGTGCTCCATGGACGGGGGGAGGGTGGTGCGTGTCGGGCTGCTATTCACTTCCCAGTGTGTCCCATGTGGTGCTCCATGGACGGTGGGAGGGTGGTGCGTGTCGGGCTGTTGTTCACTTCCCAGTGTGTCCCATGTGGTGCTCCATGTTGGAAAGGGGTGTGTGTATTGAGCTGCTGTTCACTTCCTGGTGTATCCCATGTGCTGCTCCATGTTGGAAAGGGGTGTGTGTGTCGGGATGTTGTCACTTCCCGGTTTATCCCATGTGGTGTTCCATGTTCGAAAGGGGTTCGTGTGTCGTGCTGATGTTCACTTCCCGGTGTATCCCATGTGCTGCTCCATGTTAGATAGGGTTTTCAGCAGTTTCGAATCACGTCTTTGAAACTTGATCTGCGGCTGTCCACTGAATGTCTGACTTCTGTGTTTGTCTCTTTGAGCTGATCGTGTGGTCAGTAACACGAGGAAGCCCGTTGACTATTATTGTAAAGGACCAGGCACGCAACATCTCTGACAATGCTGTCACTTGAAATAAAGGTTATTTGCTCCTTTTCTATGAAGAAAGATCTTAAAGGCCGAACTGCCTACTGAAAACGGCTGAAGTAAACAACTTAGGAGGCGTTTTGCTCCTAAGTTGGGTTTGTGTTTTTTATATAAATAATGATAACAATGTTCAGCTCACACAGAGCAGACTTTACAGTTTTTCTGAGCTGTAACAATCACCAGGTTCTCGGGCTGGGGGAAGGGTTGGATGCTTCAGTAAATGATCCCGAGCTGCTATTCTCTCTGAGATCTGTCCTGATGCTGTTTCCTCCTGGATTGGAGAACTGCATGCACTACTGACTGACCTTGGATGTGTCTTTTTGCCAAGGGATGAGATTATGGGATGATCATACATTGGAACATTTCATTAGTGGAAGGTATATGTCTATTGTTCTGTTAAGATTTCCAGTAGTTGTTATTCTACGTACCTCTTCTTTTTGCATGTATTTTTATTAGAGTGTTTAAATTAATTGTGTTGTGCTTTACGTTGAGTGGTTTGAATAGCTGCATCACATCTGGAACACTTATTTCACATCTTCCTTTACTATAAGACAAAGTTGGCGTTCAGGCTGCCATCTTAAGGCAGTTTGGTCTGGTCCTTAGCAAATTGGGGACTCTTGTCTGTTTCGAAATCGATAATTCCAAATTGGGTTCAGGTTCTGAATCCCTACAGTGTAGTATCAGGCCATTTGTCCCAACAAGTCCACACGAATCCACCGAAGAGTAACCCACCAAGACCCATTCCCCTATCCTATTATTTCACACTTACCCCTGACTAATGCCCCTAACCTACACATCCCTGAACAGTATGGACAATTTAACATGGCCAATTCACCTAACCTGCACATCCTTGGACTGTGGGAGGAAAACTGAGCACCCAGAGGAAACCCACGCGGGGAGGGGGAGAATGTGCACAGGGAGATTGTTGGGCTCAAATGCGGCGTTTGGTAGTTGTTTGTGCCTTTTGTTCCGCACGTTGAATTCGGATGGTTTGAACAGTGCTTTGCAAAGTAATGGTTCTTTCTGTCTCTAAGAGTTCTCTGGGTGTGGAAAAAGTGAAGTTGGATATTTTACAAAAGGTGACCAAGGCAATGTTTTTAATATAGAATTGGCAGACAAGATGTAGTTGGGTTTGTGTTTGTCTGTGAGAATTTGAGATAATTTCAGCTATAGCTTGGCGTTTGAATTTTGGTGGACCGCCATCAGAGTCTTTGGAAATGTTTGGAATTCAATTGCAGATGAGGCAGCTTGAACACAAAAAGGAATTAAAACAATTTGAAATTTGATTTGAAGTAGAATTAAAAGAAAAGGAGAGGAAGAAGAAATACAGAAAAAGAAAGAATAAAAGCAGGAAGAGAGAGAGTTTCAACTTCAAAAATTAGCAATTAGGAAAGTCGACTTAGCAGGGTGGAGATGAAGTTGGACGGTAGGCTGAATGAGGACGATAGTGAGGATGAGCAACTCTATAGTAGCCGAAGATCTGATGGGGATCTATTTGAATACATTCAGGCATTATATAAATTTGATGAGAAGGATGCAGAAGCCTTTTTAATTTCATTTGAGAAAGTTGCTAAACGGATGCAGTGGCCAGTGACCAAGCGGATTTAGTTGATCCAAACAAAGCTGGTAGGTATAAGGAATGAGATATTTGTATCCCTATCGGAAGTGATATCTGGTCAGTATGAGGGAGTGAAGAAAGCCATCTGAAATGCATATGAGCTTGTGCCTGAAGCCTACATACAGTGTTTCAGGAATCTAAAACAGCATGCCTGGTTAAATGTACATTGAGTTTGAAAGAATCAAACAAAGTAATTTTGAAAGGTGGATAAGTTTATGAAAAACAAAGCAACCTATGAAACTCTTAGATAGATTCTTACTTTTGAGGAGTTCAAACATTCACTTCCTGCTGTCATGAGAAATCGTGTGGAAGAGCAGAGAGTTAAAATGGCATGATTAGAACCTGAAATGGCTAATGGTTAGCAATTGGTCCATAAATCAAAGGTTGGCTTCCATGAGGGATGGAGAAGAATGTGCAAGATCTTAAAATATATACCTGTGAGAGTAAGGTTTACTGGCCTGGGCCAGGAGTAGCAGGTAAAGGTACATTGAGCGGTACAGAAGCTTGGAAATCTTGTAAGCTGAGACATGAGGAGACATTTCATTGAGAAGGACTAATGGAGAGATGAGATTTGCTCCATTATGTAATGTGTGGTTGGAGTATCCGATTAAACTATCAACAGAAATATTTCACAATTGGGCCTTGAGATTGGCGTTGACGTCACAACATCTCAGAATCTAACTTGTAAATAACGTGCCTGAGACAAATCTACATACAATCATAACTCCTAAAGAGAAATTTAGGGAGAAAACGTCCAGGCTATTCAGATAGAGGTTATTATTGTTGCCATTCAATTCGGAAGTTATACAGGTGACAGGACGAGAAACCATACTTGCTGTCAAATTGTCGAGACTTGGATGAAGAAAGACAGAGGTGTTCTGTGGACAGAGTAAACTGACTGAAATAGAATGGAGTTGTGAATGTTTGCATGCTTAGTGTCAATACAATATATATGCATTGTAGTCTACTAAAACAGTAAGAATAAGGAGTTTAAAATGAAGTCACTTTGCATATTGATTGTTCTTTTTTTTTCAAAGGCGGAGTTGTGACAATACTATCATTTTAAAAAGGTTATTTTCTCCTGGGTTTTTTTGAAGAGAGATCTTAAAGGCAGAGGTGCCGAACTGCCCACTACAAACGTCTGAAGTCAATAAATGAGGAGGCCTTTAGGATCTATTAAAATGGTTGGAACAACGGAAGGGCAGCGTCCGGGCTCTCACACACCAGGTTTTCTCATTTTGTTTTAGCTGCAGTATTCAGAAGCTGTTCGGGGTCCCAGAAGGGTTGGAAGCTTCAATATATGATCCCTAGCTCCTATTCTCTCTGAGCTCTCTTCTTATATTGTATCTTTCTGGATTGGAAAACTGCATGTAAGAATCTTCATCTGACTTTTTTTTTGTGCCAAGCGGTATGTACCAAGAAGGTACGGCATCTATTGTTTGTGTATGTGTTCCAACACACAAGGTATCCCAAATTGTTCTTTTCTTTCATTGTATTTTAACTAAAGAATTTGAATAGGTTATATTTTGCTTCACACTTCATATCTACGGTTAAAATAAGGAAACGTTTGGGTAACTTTCTTAAAATATTTTACGGGGGTCTCTTCTGATGCATAACTCTCGTAGTTCAGGGGCTTCTGACTCTCTCCTGTTATTGAAACGTTAGTGGAGGGGCTGGGGATGGTTTGCTGGAGGTTGTGCTGTGAGCTGCCTCAGACTTTCAGGGAGACCTGAGGATTTGGTGATCCGACTCTGGATGGTGCATGGGGACTGTAGTTACAGAATCTGGGTCTGCAACATGAACACCAAATGGAGAGAGGCTGCAGAGAGGGGAAGCTCTGTAACCATGAAGTGAGTGTATATGGGGAAAGGGATCTGCTCTTTCCACTCTGGGATTTCCTATACCAGCTTCGCAAGCTACAATTAACCCAGGAGCAGAGTGTGAGAGGATGCTGATTGAACAAGAAGCTGGTCACACAGCAGTGTCACCTCCTAAACCATGACCTACTGCTTCACACCAGTGGAGGACGGTGCTGCCAGTGGGTGTGAGGGTCTTTGTTTCAGTCAACGTCTATGATCTGGAACTTTCCAGGCAGTACTGGGTGACATACCCATCATTTCCCAGTATGTCGACATCAATGTCATCATTCAGAATCGGAGGATATATATGATGGATGTGCTGAATACAGTGTTTTCTCCGTCAGCAGGGAACTGCCGACTGTATCCTTGTTTCCCAGTAAAGCGGGATTCCCAATGATGTACATGGCTCTGCGGGTCACCATGTCATTGAGGAGATGGAAGGGAACTGAATGACATCTCACTCCATTAATGTTACGGTGCGCCCATGCACAGTACATCATGTTGGTGAATACCCACTGTCCTGGCAGCAGCCATAGCCTCTTCATTCAGAATCAGTCAGACCATCCCTTCATCATCGGTCTCCATGTAGAAAGAAATGATTGTATCTAAAAGGCCGTCCTCTTGCTACACGTTTCAAAACACTGTCCCCACTGCCAATCAATAACATCAAAATATCCGGTATGTACTGAGAGCAATTGGGCCACTGGAAATATCACGGAGCAAACCATCAGGGAGATGGAGCAAAACCTAGAATGTCTGAACTGGTCTGAGTGAACTCCCCAATACACAGTATTACTAAGCCCTGCAATATTTCTCCATTTCAGTAACATACTCCCGTACATTCTTTCTGTAAATGTAATGACAGATCATATCATGTTATATTCCAACTGCCTTTCTTCATAATTTAATGTCTTGCTTATCACAGAGTCATCACCAAATGTAGTTATATTACATCTGTTTCAAGCTCCTGATCATTGATATAGATTACAAACAGTTGAGGACCCAGCACTGGTCCACTGGTGTGATTCCACTGGTGACGTTCTGTCAAACTGATTCAGACTGATTTTTCCGGAATGCCTGCTTCCTGTCTGATAACCAGTCCTCCCCCATTCCTGTTTAACACATTCGAAGTGCTAAATAAGGACATCAGTCAGTAATTCATCCTCTCCAGTCTAGTCCATCACTGAATACAATCATGGCTGATGTCATCGCGGCCTCTGTCCCACTTTCCTACTGATATCCATTCTGAACCTCTGGTCTGTTGTTGTAGATTTCTGCACATGAAAAAATATCCACTCCACACCTACACTGTCAATTACTTTTAGCATTTTACAGGCCTCAATGAGATCTCCTTTCATTATTATAAATATGAGACTATAGACCTGAATTGCTCAATCTCTCTTCATAAAACAAACTCCTTATCTCTGGAATCAATCTAATGAACCTCTTCTGAATTACCTCCAATGCAAATGCAAACTTCTGCAAGTCAGGGCACCCAAACTGAACTCCAGTTGCAGCGTCAATAATGTATTGAAGAGCTACAGCAACACTCCCACCTTTCTATTCCATCCTTTTACAAATAAAAACTGAAACTGCGCTTGCCTTTCCCATTACTTGCTGTACCTGCATGCAGGTTCTCTGTGAAATGGACGTGAACACTTTGACCACTCTGCACCTGAGCACTTTGAAGTTTCTCTCCATTTAGATAATAATTTGCCTTTCTATTTCGCTGGCCAAACTGAATAATCTCATAGTTATCCACTTTACATTTCATTGCCAAATGTTAGCCCATTCACCCAATCTATCCAGATTCACTATTCAATCTCTTACATCTTCATTCCGAAGTAATTTCCCACCGACGTTAGTGTCGTCTGAAAAATTGATTATAGTATTTTCTATCCTGTCAACCGAGTAATAATGTTGATGAGAAATAGTTAAGGCATGAATACTGAAATCTGTGACACCCCACAAGGTACATTTGTCAAAGCAAAATGACACATTTATTCCATCTGACTGCATTTTGTTGGTTCACCAATTCTCCATGCAAGCTAATAAATTACTCCGAAACCCATGCTTTCTGATCTTACTGCTTATTCTTTGGAGAAGCGATATATTGAATCCCTTCTGGAAGATCAGATATAGTCCATCTCCAGGATTCCGGCTATCCACCCTTTTTGTGACACCTTTAAATAACTCAAGCAAACCATTCAAATACGATTTAGCTTTCGTAAAGCCATGTGGACTCTGATGGAGTGTTGTTTAACTTTGCAAATGTTCTGAATAATGGATTCTAAAAATTTGCCTTAAATTGCTATAGTTTATCGTTAAACTTTACTCTCTAATGTATACCATTATAAAAAGTTCTTCCATTTCGAAAACCTTTACGTTTTCTTTGAATTCCTGTTTAACAGGCACAAGGCTTTAAGAGATCTGCTCCAATTGCTGTGTAAGAGGCATGTGTGGATGAATGGACTCATCATCCTGCTGGTTAACAAACTCGATGGACTGACCTCTTTCTGGTGTTCCCATGTTGTCGTCTCCAAGGCCAGAATGACCTCCTCCCGTCGATGTGTTAGAGGGTTGGACGATTGTGGAATCTTCCTGTTGCTGTGTAACAGCTCGAGTGGAGGATGGGTCTTCTCATATTCCTCCATAACAGGCTGAAGAAACTGATCAGTCTCCTCAGTCTCCTCGAATTTGTCTCCTCCTGTTCCCTTACAACAGACACGTGTCTGAATTGCCTCCTCCTTTCTCATAAAAAATGTCTCAGACGGTTTGCATCCTTATCCAATTCATTTGCAATAGGCTCAGTGGGGTTGAATGGCCTGCTGTTATCCCAGTGTAACAACCTCTGTGTGGTCTCTTCTAGTTCCTGTGTAACAGATTTGAGGAGGCTGAATGGACTGATCCTGTTGATGTGTAATGATACTTGTCCGTTATCGCCTACTCTGGGTTCAATGTTATAGGCTCAAGGGGCTGATTGGCCTCTTCCTGTAACTGCACATCAGGCTCCAGGGGCTGAATTGCCTCGTCCTGTTCTGGTGTAACAAGGCCTGAATATCCTTCTGATCGTCTTGTGTAACAGGCTGGAAAATGGCATGGATTGCTCCATTATGTGTGTAATTGGTTTCTGCTGATGACTCCTTCTGGTCACCTATGCTGAACAAAAACCATCTTTCATTCTTGTAAAGTCCAATGTGTATCAGATCAACCTGACCATCCTTTCATTATAAACTAACAGCCTCATTCCATGAATCAGTTGAGGAAACCATCTCAGAACTGCTTCAATGTAACAATATCCTTTCTTCAGTGAGGAGATTAAATCTGTACACACTACTCCAGATGTGATCTAAATAAGATCTTGTACAGCAGCAGCAACGCTTTACCAGCCTGCGGTAAGATTCCCACCCAAGTTAGAGCAGTCTCCGCTGTCTGGACGAATACACAGCATTGTTGAAAGATCTTTGTCCTTCTCCACTCCACCAGCATAACAGGAGGTCTGAAGAAAATCTCACAATAAAGCTTGAGAAAAGCATAAGTGATGGGGCGAGGTGATTTCTACCATTAATCTCCTCAGAACCAACTTCAGTGAGATTCCACTGAATCATGTAAGGCGGAATTCAGAAAGAGCAATGCGAAGCAAACATTGATGGGAGTTATATATCAAAGTGAAAGCTGGATTACAAACGTTGGCAGGAATTGGGATATGCACGTTTGTGGGTACTACAGTAATAATGTAATGTTTAAATAATATCTAAGCTGTGTTAACACAACTGAATGCTAATGCTGGGAAAAATGGATTTCATGAGCATACGTGAGATGGCTTGCATTAACATTATTTCGAGCACCGAGGTCGACATCAGGTTATTTAGGAATTGGTGTTGGATATAAGAAGAGCTAATTTAAAACTTTGCTGTAAATGACCTTTTGGAAACAATGACCTCAACTTTTTTTCTTTGAGATTAGATTCCCTACAGTATGGAAACAGGCCCTTTGGGCCAAAATGTCCCAGCAACCCTCCAAAGACTTACCCACCCAGACTGATTTCCCTCTGATTAATGCACCTACCGCTATGGGCAGTTTAATGTGGTCAATTCACTTGACCTGCACATCTTTGGGCTGTGGGAGGAAACCGGAACACCCAGAGGAAACCCACACACACGCGGTGAGAATGTGTAAACTCCACACAGACAGTCAACCAAGGCTGGAATCAAATAGGGGTCCCTGTTGTTGTGAGGCAGCAGTGCGAGACAATGAACCACGGTGCTGCCTCTATTAGTTTTCTGATGTTTGAGTACACAACAGTTGTTGTTTAATTTGATGTAATCGTTATAAATCTGCATCATGCAAGCCATGAAGGTGTACGGAGAAAGCGGAGACTGCAGACGCTGGAGATCAGAGTCGAAGAATGTGGTGCTAGAAAAGCACAGCCGGTCAGCCAGCATATTAGTAGCATGAGAATCGATGTTTCAGGCATCAGCCCTTCATCAGGAATGAGGCTTGTGTGCCAAGGGGGCTGAGAGATAAATGTGAAGGAGATGTGGCGGTTTGAAAGTAATAGGTGATGAAGGGAGACAGAACGCCTCATCGACTGCATCCATTAAGCCCAATATGGCCTTCTCTACAGTGGAGGGACAGGACATCAACTTGTGGATCGTTTCATAGACCATCTCTGGTACAGCCACACTGGCCAACTTCACCGCCCTGTAGCTGAACAATTTAACTCCCCTCTCACTCCACAAAGAACATGCAGGTTCTGGGCCTCTTCCATTGCCAAAACCTAACCACCTGAGTAATGGAGGAATAAGCCTCATCGTCTGCCATGGTACTCTCCAACTACAGGGGATTAATGTGGATTTCACCAGTTTCCCCATTTCCCTGCCTCCCACGTTATCCCAGTCCAACTTTCCAACTCGGTACCGCCCTCGTGAATGTTCCCATATGTCCATCTTCCTTCCCACCTCTCCACTCCACCCTCCTCTCCGACCTACCCCTTTCACATTCCCCCCTCTCCCATCTACCTATTAGATCAAAGGAAGCAGCTTAGAAAAATGCCAAGTATTGTAGTAAGCCAATGGATTCAGAGAAACGTAGGACGCAGCAAAGGAGGAGAAAAAAAAGGAGAAAAAAATCATAAAGAAAAAAAGCATGCAAACAAAAAATCAACAGAAAGTCTGCGAAAAAAAGCTTCTATCAATGTATGAAACAAAAATAAAACAAGGTCAAACTTGGAACAGTGAGTGTGCGGACAGGGTAATTTATTGTAAGGAACAGAGACATTACATGGACATTACATTGTGTCTGTCTTCAAGGAAGAATATCCAGAAATTCTCCCAGAAATACCAAGTGACCATAGGACTTGTGTAAGTAAACAGTAAGATCATTCTTGTCGGTGTTGAGGTAATATTTGAAAAGACAGCTGGATTGAGTATTGATAAATCTGACAGACCAGATTTACTTCATACAAACATTTCAGTAGAAGCAGCAATCGTCTTGTTGATTGCATTATGGATTTCCAAGTTATTTTCCGACACATTCCCGAAAGGCAGGTAGCCAATAGGGATAAGGGACGGTTATAAATATTATCCGCCAGTTTAAGTAAGAATGAAGATGGAGAGTTGTGGAATACTACAGACTACGTAACTTGTCATCTGCAGTCCGGTGTCTGTTGAACTCGATTACAAAGAACATGCTACTAGATATATAGAAGGTAATAGCAAACCTGGGGAGTACGATAATGCATCGATGAAAGGAAAACTAGAAGTCGCAAACATTTTTTGGAATGGTTTGAAGATGATTCTTGTAGACATCAGCAATGAGGAACCAATGGATAACGTATAGTTGAATATTCAGGTGGATTTTCTTTGAGAACCCACACACTAATATCATAAGAAAAGTTGAAGCAAAAGGCATTGGGGAGAACATATGCAAATGGGAAAGTAAAAACCAGGTTTACATTCACGTGCATGTAATTGGAATCGTCTGATTGGGAAACTCAGCCTGTGATCTCGAAATTCAAATAATGAGAGGTGATCGTAGTGAATATTAGAATATTAGAAACGTAGAGGGGACTGAATAACAGAGGGACATGGAGAAGTGCACGCAGGCGCAATTAGGGAGAATCCCATGATATTCTTCACGGTCAACAAGTAGAACAGAATAATCAGTGAACAGTTAGTGTCTATCAGAAACCAAGGGAGAAATCTGTGTATGAAGCTCGAGAACGTTGAAAGATTGTGACATGAGGCTTCACAACTGTTTTACTAGGCAGAAGGATAATGCAGGGACAGAATTCGAGGAGATGGATGGTGAAGCTCTTGAGCAGGTTGATGTAAAATGCTAGCAGGAATTTGAGGCTTTGGCTGGTAGAAAATTGGACTGATTGCCAGGTCGAAATGTGTTGTATCCCAGGCTGCTGTTAGAAGGGAGGAAAGATCCTGACTGAAAATTTTAATTAGAATATGACCATAGGCGAGGTGCCAGAGGACTGGAGAACAGTTAATGTGATTACACTTCACAGTAAGTGTGGGAGAGATAGACCAGGGAACTATAGATAAGCGAGTATTAGATCACTATTAGGAAAACTCTTGGAGAAAATAGGGAAGGAGAAAATTGAACTCCAATCAGAGTGGCTTGGTTTGATCAGGGATAATCATCATGACTTTATCAGAGGGACATCAAAACTAACGAATTTGAATTAGTTTGAGGAGGTCGCTTATTTAGTTTTGCAGCAAGGACATTGACAATCTATACATGAGAAAGTGAAAAATAAAGTAAAATCTCATGGCATCAATGATAACTTAATAAGTTACAATGAAAATGGTATTGTGGCAGGAGACAGAGGTTGGTGGGAGAAGGCTGTATGTGTGACTGGAGACCAGTGACCCCTGGTGTACCAAATACAACAGTGCTGCGTCGCTTATTCTTTGTGGTATTCATAAATTGTGCAGATGTGAATGGAGGGGTTGGGTGGAGGCTGTGGGGGTTTTGATAAGTATGTTTGTGTTTGCATTGAGGAGTAAGGTCTTATGTTACAGAAAGATACAGATGGATTGATCAGGTGAGCAGATCAATTGCAGTTGGAATGTACCCTAATAAGTATGAGATGATGCACTTTGGAAGAAGGAAGCAGACAGGGGAGGACTCAATGCATGACAGCACACTAGGAAGATAAGAAATTGCTGCTCCATTCATCCCTGAATGTGACTGGACAGGGTAAAAGGTTAGTTAAGAAGTGGACCTTGGGTGTAGCATTTATTAATCGGGGCGTGGATTATAAGAGCTGTACAGGGCTTTGGTTAGGCCAATATGGAGTACTGTGTGTAATTCTGGGAGCTACTTTACAGGAAGGGACGTGATTGTACTGGAAGATGTACAGAGGAGATTCACCAGGATGTTCCCTGGGATAGAGCATATCAGCTATGAAGAGAGGCTGGATAAGCTCGGGTTGTTTCCTTTGGAGCAGAGGAGACTGAGGGGGACGTGATTCAGAAGGATAAGATTATGAGGAGCATGGAGAGGGGAGATGGACATCAGCTGTTCCTTTTAGCCAGAGAGTAAAGAACAAGGGAGCACACTTTTAAAGTGAATGTTTTGAGGTTTAGAGAGGATTTAACAATAGTTGTTTTTCACCCAGAGGATGTTGGCGTCAGGGATGTATTTCCTGAGAGGGGAATTATCACGGGTAACCTCACAACTGTTAAAAATTATTTGGACGATCAATTGGAAGTGTCATGACATTCCAGGCTGTGGGCCTGGTGCAGGAAAGTGGGACTAAGATAGATCGAGTTGTATTTCTGTTGGCACAGATTCTATGCTCCTGTGAGTGTATGGTGTGGAAGGTCAATCATTGAGCAGCTTAAGGCAGGAATTGATGAGTTTCTGAAGAGTATATTCACAAGGGTTATAAGAGTGGATTGTAATAGCTTGTCAAATTATGTCAATGTGATAAATATGAGAAAACACGTGCAGCTTCCTTACAGTTTGAGACCAGAGAATAGAGAATGGGGAACAGGGAAATGACAGAACTATGAAGTCACTACTTCAGTTCTGTCTTCACAGAACTTTCTAACAATACTAGGAAAATCAAGTCTGGTGTGGAAAAATGGTATAGTACATGGAACATAGAACATAGTAAGTAAATAGTTTACGGGAAATTATTGGGAAAGGAAGTAATGGTCATAGACAACACTAAAATAGATTTATGAAATGGGAATTATATTTGTGAAACAGACTGAGAGACAAATGAAAGAGAAGCAATGGATGTAAAACATTTGGATTTTTAGAACATTTTGGTAAAGTTCCAAGCCCAGTTTGCAAAATAAAATCTGAGTGGATTGGGGCGAATATATGGACATGTTTCTAGAATGGAACAGCTGGCAGGAAACAATGAATTTAAATACACAGATTCGTCAAGCAACAGCCTGACATTGTCTGTGAGGTATGATTCTGTGAGCATGAATATGTCCCAGACACCCCAACACGATCCCCGGATATCTCCTGTCTCACCAACAGGACAGACACAGCAGAGGTGGCGACACAATGGGATATTGGTGGAAGGAACCTTTTCTGGTAGTCCTCAACAGTGTCTCAGCTGATTACCATGTACCAGCCTCTCTCAACTGATGAACCAGTACTCTTTCATGCTGAACAACACTTGGAGAAAGCACTGAGGGTGGCAATGATGCAAGATGTACTCTGGGTGAAGGAATTCAATGTCCACCAGCAAGATTGGCTGAGCCGAAGCATTACTGATTGAGCTGGCCGAGTCCTAAAGGATATAACAGCTAGACTGGGTCTGCGGCAGATGGTGAAGGAATCAACAAGAGAGAAAAAGATCATAACTGACCTCATCCTTACTAATCTGCCAGAAGTATCTGTCCATGACAGTGTCGGTAAAAATGACCACCGCATAGTCATTTTAGAGACAAAGTCACACCTGCACATTAAGAATAACCTCTACCATTTTGGGTGGTACTATCACGGCTCTAAATAGGACAGACTTCGAACAGATCTAGCAGCTCAAGTACGGATGTCCATAAGGTGTATTGGGTCATCAATAGCAACAGAATTGTAATCCCGCACAACTTCATGGCCCGGCATATCCTCCTCGCAACAGTTGCCATCAAGCCAGAGGATCATCCTTGGGTCAATGGAGTGTGAAGGATGGCAGGAGCAGCACTGGGCATACCTGAAAATGAGGTGTAAGCCTGGCGAAACCACCAAACAGGACTACTTGTGCACCAAACAGCATAAGCAGTAAGTGATAGATCTTAGTGATCCCACAAGATGTGCAATCCTTCCACATCTAGTCGAGAAACTGTGGGGAAAATTAAACAATTCACTGGAGGAAGAGATTCTTCAAATATCCCCATCCTTACTGATGGAAAAGCCCAGCACTTCAGTGCATAAGATAAGGCTGATGCATTCGCAACAATCTTCAGTCAGAAATGCTGAGTGGATGATCTATTTCAGCCCCCTCTCGTGGTCCACGGCAATTCACTTATCAGCCATCACCAATTCGATTCAGTCCACGTGATATCCAGAAACGGTTGGAGAGACTGGATACTCCAAACGGGACACATGCTGACATCAGTCTGGCAATAGTATTGAAAACATGTGCTCCAGAACTTGTCACTGCCCGAGCCAAGCTGTTCCAATACCGTTACAACAACGACAATTCCCCGATTACACATGGAAAATTCCCAAGTATTTCCGATACATAAAAAGCAGAACACATGCAATCCAGCCAATTACCAACACATCAGTCCACTCTCGATCATCCGTAAAGTGATGGAAGGTGTCAGTGCTTTCAAGAAGCACCTGCTCAGAAACAACCTGCTCAGTGACGCCCAGGCTGGACTGCCCCAGGGTCACTCAGCTACTGATCTCATTACCTTGGTTCAAACATGGACAAAAGAGTTGAATTGCAGAGGTAGTGTAAGAGTGACAGCCCTTTAAAACAGAGCTGCCTTCGACCAAGTATGGCATCAAGGGGTGTTAGCAAAACGGGAATCAATGTGTATCCAGGGCAAACTCCCCGCTGATTAGAATCATACCTGACACGTAGAAAGATGGCCATGGTTGATAAAGATCAGTTAACTCAGCTCCAGGACAAGTCTGTAGGTGTCCCTCGGGCAGTGGCCTAGGCCCAAATATCTTCAGGACTGCTCTATTAATGACTTTCCCTGTATTAAAAGGTCAGAAGTGGGGATGTTCGCCAATGATTGCACAATGTTCAGCAACATTTGTGGCTCCTCAGATACTGAAGAGTCCAAATGCGACAGATCTGGACAGTAGCCAGGCTGACAAGTGGCAAGTAATATTCACACAACACAAATGCTAGACCGTGAACATCACCACTAAAATACAATCTAACCACTGTCCCTTGACATTCAATGGTGGTACCACCACTATCAATCCTCCAATATCAAAATCCTGGGGGGTAATCATTGCTCAGTAACTCACTGGACTTGCCACATAAACACAAAAGCAGGTCAGAACCTAGGAACTCTGCGGCGAGTAACTCACCTCCTGACTTCCAAATGTCTGTCCATTATCTACAATGCATAAGTCAGAAGTGTGATCGAATACTCCCCATTTGCCTGGATGAGTGCAGCCCCAACAACACTCAAGAAGCGTGATACCATCCAGGGCAAAGCAGCCAGTTTGACTGTCACTTCATCCACAATGTTGCACAATCAACGCTCAGCAGCAGCAGTGTGCACTATCGACAAGCTGCACTGAAAAGCTACACCAAAGATTCTCAGACACCATCTTCCCAATTCACGACTGCAGCGGTTCAACAAGGCAGCTCAGCACCACCTTCTCAATGGCAACTAGGGACAGGGAATGAATGCTGGTGACACCCAGATCCAAAAAATATATAAATTGAGAAAAAACACTTTTTTAACAGAGGATGGTTGCTGAGGTATCGCAGGGAGCGGTGCTTGACCCCAGCTGTTCACAATACCAATTAAACATTCGGTTGAGGAAGTTAAATACAATATATCCCAGCCTGCTGACAGCGCTAAAGGATGTGGGATTGTAAATGGGTGAGGAGATTGTAAAAAGTCTTCAAGGTGACTGACACAATGGGGTGAATGGGCACATATGTGGCAGATGCAGACCAAACTGAGTAGAGATAAAGCTATGCCCTTTGGGGGGAACAATAGTTTGGCAGCCTACCAATTGAAAAGGGATTAGTTGAAACATATTGATCTACAAAGGGAATTGTGCTCCCTTTTGTTGTTTCCTTCCGTGCAGCCCTCCGAGGCCCATGCAGGGCAGTGAGTTCTGAATCCAGAAGTCAATACTGGGATTGGCATTGGCACACTGACCAGTATACATAGACCCACCACGTGGGTAGCTGTAACATTGAAAAGCATCTGGTCTCCCTGTACACCAGTCACTGAAAGTAATATTGCAGGAAAATAAAGCAGGACAGAAGATAAATGGTGTGTGGACCTTCATTTCAAGGGGATTTGAGTCAAGGGGATCTTACTGCAGCTGTACAGGGCCTTGGTGAGACTCCATCTCAAATATGGTGCAATATTGTCTGCAGTTTTGGTCTCCTCACCTAATAAAGGACAACCCTGACATTGAGGGAGAGCAGCGAAGGAAACCCAGACTGATCACTGGAATGATAGGCTTGTTGTGGGAGCAGAGTTTGGAGATTGGGCCTGTATTCCATGGGGTTTTGGAAAATACGTGAAGATCTCAGTGAAATATCTGAAGTTCTGACAGGGTGAGACAGATGGGAAGCAGAATGATAATTCCCCTGGCTGGGACTTCTAAAACAAGTCGCCCCAGTATTAGATACAGGCGGGTCACATTGCATTGAGATGAGAATAAATGTCTGCACTCAGAGACTGGGGTACCTGGGGAATTCTCTCCCACATAAAGCTGTGGAAGCAAAGGCACTGAAAACAAAATGAGGATTTCTAGCTACTAAAAGACTGAAAAGGGCAGGAGAATGCTGTGGAGACCCAGGACATTCATCACTATAATGGATGTGTTAGAAAGCTCTATGGACCGAAGAAACTACAGCAGTTCCTATTTTATATTTTTCCAGTGGTTCATCGCATTAAGGGATGTGTACATTGTGTGGGATAAGTGCATTGAGGAGATTTTCTCATGAACGAGAACGTGGGAGGGCTCAATGTGTTGTATGACTACTCCTTTCCCGATGTTTCAGTGCAGTCTGGAGGAAACTCTGCAAATATTGTCACAAGGTCTCAGATGTTAGGAAGGAGATCTCTGCAGGGTCAACAGAGCTGTGTTTTCCGTTCCCTTTTCCGATACCGAGGCTGTGGCTGGGTGTTCGGATCGGTTTTATCCTTTAAGACATCAGTGCAGTTTGATACAATTGAATGTCTTGCTTGGCTGCTTCAGAGGCCATTGAAGAGTTTATCACATGTCTGTGCGTCTGGAGTTACTTTTAGGCCAGACCAGGAAAGCACGGGAGATTTACTTCCTGAAAGTCCATTGAGGAAGGCAAAAGATGTTTACAATCGCCACTGACTTCAAGGTCACTATTCCTGACACCAGATTTTAGATCTTGATATTTTATTAATTGTTTTTAACTTCCACCCGCTGCCAGAGCATTAGCCTGGTCCGGATTAGTAATCCAGTGACATTTCCACAACAGCACCATCTTCACATGGGGATCTATCGGAAACCACACTGAGCAGGTTATTTCTTTGCTGCTTGACAGCTCTGTCAAAAAGAACTCCCACTGATTTGACTATCGTCATGGGACTGAGGGGGTGGTAATTGGTGAGATTGTAATTATTCGCTTCTTAGTGGACTGGACTGAGTAACTTTCCACATTGCCAGGAAGATGTCAGATTTGAAACTGGAATAAACAGTTTCCCAAGGGACACGGCTTGTTGTGCAGCACAGGTCTTCAGCCCTATTACAGGAATGGTGTCGGTGCCCATTGCCTTTGTCGTATTTACTGTGTTCAGCTGTTTCTTCATGTCAGGTGAAGCCAATCGAATTGGTTGAAGTCTGGCATCGGTGATTCTGTGGGGATCATGAGAAGGGTGTGGTGGGTCATAGACTCAACGCTTCTGGCTGACGATGGTGGAGGTATTCCACATTTGTCTTTTAAAATGATGTACAAGGCTGTTCTGTTTTTTAAGATGCCAATATTTGGCGAACCCTTCTTCCAGTGAATTGCGTAATCATCCATTACTATTTATAAACTGGATGTGGCAGGGCTACAAAGCTTTATTGATGTGAACTATTGGTGTGAGGGTCATTTGGCCCTCTTGATCAGACGTTAGTTCTGCTCTTTAGAATGTAACCAGTCAAGTGTGGTTGCTTTAATGGGTTATCATCAGGTTCAGGTACACATGGTTCTGACCCTGTCAGATTCACCCACACTGTTACAGAAACATATATCGGCTTCATGTTAATGGCAGACTGAGGGATTATCTCGGGCATTAATTGCAGATTGTGGTTGTATGTAATTCAGCTTCTTCTGCTGCTATGGTCTGCAGCACCACATGAATGTCCTATTGTTAGCTTCAAAATCTGCAATGCAATTCTGTTGCCGGCTCCGAATTCACACCGAGACCCATTCACCCATCAGCCCTGTACTCAGTGACCTACTCTGGTTTCTGATGCGGTAACACTTCCATTTTAATGTTCTCATTCTGCTGAGGGTCTCTCCATGGTGTCACAGCTCCAATTCGTCACACCCCTCAAAAACCATTAAACCAATTCATCTGAATCTTTTTTCTTTGCAGTTGTGCCATCCTCTGTGCTTTAAGTGAATGTGTTTCCCTCTGTTTCTCTCCCTGAACATATCTAAGAGCTCTGTAGTGTCAGTGATGCCAGCCTTATGTAGTTTCAGAGCCAATGCATTTGTGCAGCTGGCGTTATCATTAATTTCCCGCTGTATGGCGCTCTGTGTTGGACAGTGCTTTTGAGCAGCTTTGATACACGCCTGTGGAACGTATTCACAAACAGAAATTGCTGAAGAAACCAAGCAGGCCTGGCAGCAACTCTGGAGTCAATGCAGATTTTTTTTACGTTCAGTGACCAGTCAAAGTTTCTAGTTTCTTCATCAACTTTTGTTTTTGTGTCAGATTTCCATAATCCATAGATCTTCTTTTATTGAAAATTTGAAGTGCCTATTCGTTTCTGGAGAAATTCAGCAAGTCTGGCAGCATCTGCGAAGACAGAGAAATAGAGTTAACCTTACCAGTCAAGGGTGCCATTTCTTCACAACTATAAGGATTTGAAATGAGCTTTTCCATCCCCTGCAGAGGTGAATGTTGAGGTGACGGAAATCATAGGATGTGGAGATGCAGTGCAAAAGGTAGTGTGCTTTTAATGACGGTGCAAGAGAAATAGATATAAAATAGTTGTAAATTAATGTGCGAATGGGAGAAATGGGTTCCCTCTATTGAGTGCAATAAAAACAAGACACGGTCACAGGTGGACTTGAAGGAAGAATGTATGCAATTTTTTTTAACAGTCATAATAGGGTTGGATTGTGAAGTTATGGAATTGAATATTAACACCTATAGGCTTTAACGCACCAAAGTGTAAAGTGAGGTGTTACTCGATCTTTGGTTGTCCTTCCTTCAAACATTGCAGCAGCCCAGAACGAAAAGTTAAGATGCCAGCAAAGTAGGTTATTGGAATGGGAAGCAATGAGAAGGTCAGGGTTATTCCCACAGACAGAGTGAGAATGTTCCTCAGTGCAATCTCTGGTCTTCCCAATGTAAGGGAGACACCATTGTGAGCAGCAATGACAGGAGACTGGATTTAAAGAGTACAAGAGAAATGCTCCTTCATCTGGAAGGTACATGTTGAGTTGCTCTGGAATGAGGAATGTGTCAGCCATCTTTCCAAATATCTGGCGAAATAGACTACATCATTGGAACTTCAGCAGAAACAGCTTTAGTCGTGCTTTTTTGACAGTTTTTTTCTGTTTGTTTAGTCACAAGCTGTTCCTCACATCTTCACAACATGGTCTAGATAAAAGTCTGTTTGTCACATATGCTCCTGTTTGTTTCGAACTAATTTGTTTTATTTCAAACGTACTTGCAAGTCTGCTCTTTGCAATAGCTTTTTTAAATTCTACCCTGGTAATGCTATAGATTAAACACAGAACTCTGTGCCTTCCTTGTTTTTTATACTCTACACAACTATTCACAAACCCAAGGATCCACTAAGCTTTCGTAACAATAATTTCAACTTGCCTGGCCACATGTAATTTCCTGTCTTCTGCATCCCTCTCTCCTTAAGCATGGGTTATATTTGCCAGTCCTCTAGGATCCTCCCTGACTCCAGTGATTCCTGAAAAAATACTGAAATATCACCAACAGGACCTCTGAAACCACCTCCGCTATCTCCTTAGAAGAATGAGGTGTGGTCCATCATGCCTGGGTGATTTATCCGTCTTCAGAGCTTTCAGCTTCCCCAGCACCTTCTCCTTAGTGGTGGTCACTACCATTAACTCTGCCCCCTGACTTTCTTGAAGTTCTGGTAGGCTGCTGGTGTCTTCCACTTTGACGATTGATGAAAAGTATCTATTCAACTCCTCTGTTATTTCTTTCTTTCCCACAAACTATCACAGCCTCATTTTCTAGCAGTCTAATGTTTGCTCTTCCCTCTCTCCCTTCACTGTTACGTATCTATAAACCTCTTGCAATCTTCTGTTATAAAATTTACAAGCTTACCGTCCTATTTCATCTTCGCCTCCTTATTGCTTTTAGTAGTTATCCTCTGCTGGAGATTAAAGGTTTGTCTATCCTTCGGATTCTCAATAATCTTCACTACATTGTATGCTTTCTCTTTTGGTTTGATGCTGTCTCTGACTTCTTCTATCACTCACGGCTGCCTTGCCCATTCCTGTGTACGTTTCTTCCTCTTTGGGATGAATTTCTGATGTGCCTCCGAATTATCCCCAGAAACTGTTGCCATTGATGTACCATGGCCTTCCCTGCTCGGCTCCCGTTCCAACTAACTCTGGTCAGCTCCTCCCTCATGTCTTTGCAGTTACGTTATCCAATTAAATCACATCATAATAAGAAAAGTTCACACAAAAGGAAAAACAACACAGAGAAATCAGCAGATGGATGATTGAAGACAGCGGAGAAGATAGAGACTGTGTGGTCTTGAGATTATGTTAATGTAATGTTCAATAAGTGGAACAGAATATTTTTACAGAAGTGGAATCAGATAGAAAGTTGTTAAAAAAGGGGCTTGAATTTTATGAACAGTTGTTGTTTAGTGTTCAACGTTAGATTTAAGAAAATAAATTGTTAATTTTCTTTAAATAATGGAATTTAGGAATCCCTGTCACTCATATTTTGACAGATTACGAGGTGGGGCGAGGCATTCTGGGTGTTTAGTTGAATTAACAGAGGGGTTCAACTCCTCATCGTAAATGTCCAACCAGACTAACCCTGTTTCCCTGCACTTGGTCCATGCCGTTCTCCTCCTTCCCTGTCCAAATATTCATCTAAATTCCCTTTAAATGTTGATAATGTGCTCACCTCAAATACTTCCGCTGTTAGCTCGTTCTATATGCCTACCACACTCTGTGTAAAAAACAACTTGCCCCTAAGGTTACCTTTTATTCCTTCCCCTCTAGTCCTCGATTCTCCAACCCATGGAAAAAGAATGATTGCATTCACCCTATCCATTCCTCTTATGATCTGATACACTTCTCTAAGACCCCGCTCAGTCTCCTCTGCTTACAGAAACATGTCCTACCTTGTCCAAACTCTCCATATAGCTAAGACCATTGAGTCCTGGCAACATCTTTGCAAATTCCTTCTGCACTCTTTCCAGTTTAACAGCATCCTTCCGATAACAAAATGGCCAAAACTGAACAAACTTCTGCAAGTATGGCCTCGGCAAACACTTGTACAACCAGAACATAAATTCCCAATTTCTATATGCAAAGCCCTGACTGATGAAGGCCAGTGTGCCAAAAGCCTTCCGTCTACTGTCTACCTGTGACTCCACTTTTAGAGAACCATGCATCTTCTGTTCCACTTCACTCCTCGAGGCCCTAATATTCGTCATGATTTGATGTTCCAAAATTCAAGATATCACACATACCTATATTAAACTCCATTTGCCATTTCTCAACCCATCAATGGCTGATCAAGTTCTGACTGCAATTTCTAATAACCTTCCTCACTGTCCACGATACCACCCATTTTAGTGTCATTTGCAAACTTACTAATCGTGCCTTATACATTCTCATCCAAATCATTGATATAGATAACAAACAGCAATAAGACGAGCAATGAGCCCTGAGGTATTCTACTCGTCACAGGCCTCCAGTCCAACAAGCATCTTTCCGCTATTACACTCTGCTAGCTACCATCAAGCCGATTGTGTATACAATTTGCCAGCTCGTCCTGGATTCCATGCGATGTAACTTCCAAAGCAGCTGACCATGTTGAATCTTATCACAGGCATCACTAAAATCTGGGTCAATTACGTCTACCACCCTGCCCTCGTCAACCTTCCTGGTCACGTTTTGAAGGAAAGTTAACAAATTTGCAAGGCATGACCTCCCATTCACAACACCATGCTGAGTACTCCTAATCAACCCTGATGAAGGGCTTCTGTCCGAAACATCGATTCGTCTGCTCCTCGGATGCTGTCTGACCTGCTGTGCTTTCCCAGCAACACAATCTCTCGTTTTAATCAAACTCTAACTAAGTTACGAGGGCAGAAAATGATGTTGTAAGATTATTGAAGTACCTAAGTAAAGCCAGCTATCTGTAATTGTAGAGCCTTGATGACAGAATATCTGTTGCACTGTGCACAGGTTTGATCTCCTCTGTCAGGAATCGCGCCCTTACCATAGTCACAGATGATGTTACCATGAGGAGAGAGTGAAGAAACTGAGTGTTTAGTGAGTAGAGCAGTGAGAGACGAAGGGATGTTTGCGTTGAAACTTGAGGGTTATCAATGATCACTTATTTCCAAGATAGACATTAATAGGGTGATACATTCCATATTTCACGCAGGATTGATTGATATGATCAATTGTCACGTGTACCTCAGTACAGTGAAAAGATTTGTTTGTGATCGGTACAGGCAGATTATAGTAAGCAAAGGCGTACACATCAGAGGGTGAAAATAAACAGATAAAGTAATGCATCTAGATTACACTGCGCAAGACGTGCACGAAACAAGATCAACATAAGCAAGATCAGCATTAGTTGATGTTAGACAGTCCATTCATCATTCTAATTAGGCATTCCAAATAATTCATATGCCTCAATAAGCTCTCCCCACATTAATGTAAAGACGGTTTGTCCGTGTATTGAACATTATGTTGTTCACACTCCTCGACAGCAGCCAGAACACCTTCCTTCTGACACAGTCAGCCATGTTGGGTTTATTTTAATGCAGGCTGAATGAGTGTGACCAGCTCTCACAGATTAAAATTTCTAAGTTTTGTTTTTCAGTAATATCAGAGGCTATTGGGGTCTCAACAGAGTTGTAAGGTCCAGTGAATGTCTTGTGGCTGCTACTTCCTCTGATTTTTTTTGGATTTTTAAAAGATTTTCTCCTGGAGAATGTATGTTTGAATTTGCGTCTGAAATTGCCTTTTTGCCAAGTGGTTGTTTTAACGGGATCTTACTATATCAGTACAGTTAGTTAGTGAAATGTACTTTATCTATTATTCTGTTTAGTTTTACAATCGCCTTAAGTTATTCTAAGTTCCTCTTTCATTGATTGTATTTTAATGACAGTGTTTAAATAAACTGTGTTGTGCTTAACATTAAGTAGTTTCACCAATCACATTACATCTGAACCAGTTATGCTGCATTTGCCTTTAGAGTAACAAAACTGTTGGATTTAAGCCAGCACCTTAAAATATTTTGAAGGGGCTCTGGCCTGGTCCGTAACACTGGATTCCTTGTCTTCCTGGAAAATTGGCAGCAGAGTCTGAATGGGCCATTCCTCTTCTTGTTCGGTAGTTTCAATGGGTTGAATGGCTTCCTCCTAGTCCTGTGAAGTGAGCTTGAGGTGCTGAATGAGGAACTCCTTCCCCTGTGAAATTAAGCAGCATATCGCAGTAATGTTACATGAATGTTACAAACACTTTAACAGCACAAGGCTGAATATTGTCCAGATCTTGCTGCACATGGACACAGACTGGTTCAGGAGCTGAGAGGTGACACGTTGTTCTGAACATTGTGTAATCTTCAACAAAAAATCCCAACTTCTGATCTTATTTTGAGGAAAGACATTAATGAAGCTGCTAAAGTTTGTGCTGAGGAAGCTACCCTGCGGATCTTCTGTAGAGACGTTCCGGGATTGAGATGATAGACATCCACACATCACAAATATCTTCGTTTTCCTATGATTGACTCCAACCAGTAGGGGAGTTACACTGATTCCCAAATAAATCCAGATGTTTCATTCCTTGATGGCCTCCTCAGTCAAACGTTCTTTTCTGAGATCTTGTGTTCACCTCTTTTACTCGTAGCAACAGGTAGAACAGAGAGTTCTGAATGTTAGCAATTCTCTTTTCCACAGTGGTAAGGGAGGTAAATACTTAAAGATGAAGAAAATGGCTTTTGACCTATCAGAGAGTTGAGGAATGTGAAAAATTGGTTATGAATGAGGATTAAAGACCAAGAGCAGATCAGTCATGATCTTAGTGAAGGGCAAGGCAGGCTTGGGGGGTGGGGGTGGGGGGTGAACGACCTGCTCCTGTTTCTGATGTTTTCCCATTCTCTTTTTGCAAAGTTAGTGGATGTTATTTTCCTCGAAAATCTATTATTGAATGTTGCAGCCAGGGAGATCAGAGAATTTTGTGAGCCATCTCTGGGTGAGGTATGGGGGCTGTATTCACAGTGAATCTGGGTCTATAACATGACCAACAAATGGAACACAAGTTGCAGAGAGGGGGAGCTCAGTAAAGAGAAAGGAGGGACATCTTTCATACTCAGTCTGTGTTTTTCCAATTACGTTTCCCAAACTACCCCAAAGCATGTGTGACAGACTTGAGGGGTTGAATGGTCTCCTCTGTTTCTGTGCACCAGGTTATAGCAGTAAGTAGCCTCCAACTGTTCCTGTCTAGCAGGTATGAGGGGCTGAATGGAACAAAGAAATACGGGACTGAGGAACAGGAGTGGGTCATTAGACATTTTGACCCTTCTCCAACAGGCACTAAGATTGTGGCTGATCAGATTGGGGTCTCAGCCCCACTTTCCTCTCTGTATCCCATTATCCGTGACTCACTTCTCTGTCAACATTTAACGAACTCAGCTTTCAATCATTGCAAACATAGAGGCACGATAAACTTCCAGTGAAGAGAATTCCCTCTCCAAACGTCCTTTCAGAATTCCTCCTCATCCCTCGTATAGAATCGGAGAGTCACCCAGCATGGAAACAGACCTGTTAGTCCAATCTATCCACTCGGAACAGAGAACCAAATCTGATCTCGTCCCATTTGCCAGCATTTGGTCAATATCCCTCCTCTTTCAGATACATTTAAAATGTGCGATTGTAACCACCTTCACCACTTCCTCTGACAGCACTTTCTGTACACACACAACTCTGTGTGAAACATTTTCCCCTCAGATCCTCTCTAAATCATTCCCTCTTGCCTTCAGCTTATGTCATTTTGGTTTGGACTCCCGTATCCTGGGAAACAGACCGTGGATATTTAGAATATCCATGCCCCTGATGATTTTGTAAACCTCTACAATGTCACCCCCCAGCCAGTGACACTCCAGGTGGAAACATCTCAATTTATTCAGCTTCCCCATAAAGCTGAAACCTTCCAGTCCTGGAACATCCCTGTCAACTTTTCTGCTGCCAACTCAATTGTATGCCATATTCTTAAAGTGGCGTCGCCAACATCCTGTACAGATGCAACATGCCACCCCAACTCCTATGCTCATTACTCTGACTGCTGAAGGCAAATGTGCCAAATGGGTTCTGCACCACAATCTCAACCTGCGACTCCACTTTCAAGGAACTATGCCCCCACAGCCCGAGGTCCGTTTGTTCCGGAACACTACCCAGGACCTTACTATTAAGCATATAATTCCTGACCTGATTTGTCTTCCCAAAATGCAAAACCTCATATTTATCTAAATTAAACTTCACCTGTCACTCCTTGCCCCTTTGGCCCGTGTAATTGCGGTCTTGTTGTACTCTGACATAATTCACTACACCACCGTCATCTGTAAACTTATTAACAATGCCTCCGATATTCATATCCAAATACTTTATATAAGTGTCGCAATTCAGTGAACGTAGTACTGATTCTCGCAGCACACTGCTGGTCACAAGCTTCCAGTCAGAAAAACAATCCTCGCCCTTCAAGCCAATTTTGAATCCAACCGACCAGCTCACGCTGTATCCCATGTGACCGAACCTTACTCATCTGTCTACAAATCGGAATGTTATGAACACCTTGCTGAAGGCCATACAGACAACGTCTGTCAAACTGTCTTCAACAATCTTCTTTGTCACCTCTTCATAAAACTCAATCAAATTAATGACCCATGATTGCCCATGCAAAAAGCTATGTTGCCTACCTGTGATCAGCTCTTGCTTTCACAAATGTACTTAAATCCTATCACTTAGAATTGGTTCCAACAAGTTGAGCATGACAGAAGTCAGGGTCACCTGTTAAGAGTTCCCCAACGTTTTGGGTCACTGTTTCCTTTTCAAATCCTACTCCTCGACGGCTCACGATAAATGTTAAATGTAACCAGGTTGATGATATGGCCGACGGTATAGGTCTCAGACTAGGTCAGGGTAAGTTTTAGGAATACGTCAGGCTGGTTCTTTTTAATCTGCTAAAACAAGATGTTCATGATCCAGAGCAATGTTAGTCAAAATCTGAGGAAATGATGAATGGCAAACAATTTGGATATTGCAAATATATAATCGATGTTTCTCTTTCTAAAAACACTGACACGCATGCAAACACACACACACACATACACGCGATACATAAAATCTCTGCAATTTTAAGTTGAAAGAACTTTGTCCAGACATTAGTGTAATTCATGACAAAACGAAAATTTGAGAAAATGTCCAAAATGTTATTCTTCTTCTCAGGTGATTCTGCTCACACAAAGTACTTGTGATGGGATTTTATTCTGAAAGAGTTCGATTTGACTGAATTCCCTTTTTTTAGGCAGTCAGGAGATTCCAACAATTTCTGGTCAGGAGTCCTGCATGAAGGTGGCACAGTGGCTCAATGGTTAGCACTCCTGCCTCACAATGCCAGGGACTTGGGTTCTGTTCCAGCCTTGGGTGACTGTCTGTGTGAATTGAACTTTGCACATTCTCCACATGGTTGCGTGGGATTATAAAGGGTGCTCCAGGTTCCTCTGGCAGTCCAAAGATATGTCGGTTATGTGGGTTGGTCATGTTAAGTTATCCATAGTGTTCAGGAATTTCTAGTTTAGCTGCATTTTTCAGGGGTATATATAGGGTGGGAGAATGGGTCTGGGGAGGCCAAACGTCTTGTTTTCACACTGTGGGGATTTTATAAAAAAAAATAGAGTGGCAAAGATGACAGCGATTTTCTTTTTTTCTAACATTGCTCTGATGAGCATCAATGAGTGCGAGAGAGTTAAACAGGCCGTTTCTCCTTCGGCAGATTACATTTTCTCCCTCCCTGAGTTGAATCACACAGTAATGTCAGCCTCTCCCAAACTGGACCATGTGAGGTCTTCTTGCACATTGTCCGAACTATGACTCCATCGCATTCTCTGTTCCATGCAGGTGCAGCATTTCTACTGTCATACACAGAGCCATACCCTTAGCAGAAAATGGGCCGAGTTGATTTGGAGGTGTGTTCGTATGTCACTGCGTGATTTATAAATAAAATGTTTAATGTATTCAGAATAGCTGAGTTAAAATGAATGCATCTTATTATTAACACAAACAGAAATTGCTGGAAAAGTTCAGCAGATCTGACAGCATCCAGATGTCTTTTAAATGTTGTAGTTATACTAATCTCCATCACTTCCTCTGATAGCTCATTCCATAATGCTCTACACTCTGCATGAAAAGGTGCCCCTGAGGCCTCTTCAAAATCTTTGCCCTCTCAATTTTTACCAATGACTTCTAGTTTTAGACGCCCCAACCTTGGGGGGAAAAATACCCTGACTGCTCACCCTATCCATGACCGTTAAGATTTTATAAACCTCCACTGCTACGACATGTGACTCCAATCAACACGAATGGCTGTACTTTCAGTCACCCTGGGCCGAAATTCTGAAATTCAATACTGACACCTCTTCCTTCTCCATCAGTTTGATTAAACACACCATGAAATACGTCTGTGGGATTTGAAATGAGAACCTTGTACCCAGAGATAGAGCAATAGGCCCAAAACTGTAATATTATTCTCCTGTGTGTTTGTTCATCAGCCTGTTCTGACATGCTTTGACACACCTCCATAACAGGTAGGAATTGAATCCAGACCGTCTGGTCCAGCGTTAGGGAGAATATCACACATGTTCAGCAATTGGAATCAAATCCAGACTTCTGGCTCAGAGGCAGGGGCATTACCCACGATGCAAAATCTAATCAATGCCCAGGATTTGGGTCACAGGTTAACTTCCAGCTTTCAGTCTGTGTGGATTTATTAAAATCTGTTTAATATTGCTGTACTACACAAAAAAACTTTTCATTGTTAAACAAATGCAAGATATTTGTCGCAACTGTAACATGCTGAGCGCATGTGCTGCGCCATCAAGATAAACCATGGACATTAGATTTAGATTAGATTACAGTGTGGAAACAGGCCCTTCGGCCCAACAAGTCCACATCGACCCACAACGCACCCATACCCCTAATCTAACACTACGGGCAATTTAGCATGGCCAATTCACCTGACCTGCACATCTTTGGACTGTGGGAGAAAACCAGAGCACCCGGAGGAAACCCACGCAGACACGGGGCAAAAGTGCAAACTCCACACGGTTAGTCACCGGAGGCAGAATTAAACGCTGGTCTCTGGTGCTGTGATGCAGCAGTGCTAACCACTGTGCCACCATGCCACCCACAGCACCTGAATTTGCTTGGCTTTGATTTCTATTTTAAATTGCTATTATCTGTCATCTGCAATATTAAGGACATAAATCATGCAGACACACTCTGCACAATGATGAGTCTCGAATAGATATTTATTACTGAACAACAGAGACCAAGAAAGACTCTTATTTCTGGTCTCAAAACACCAATCACTCTTACCCACCTCTAACGTGTTACTACCATCTTCCTAAAACCATGAAATGATACCAGGCCGCTGATTACTGTCCAGTCTCTCCTCCCCATTGACTGTGTCTACGATCTGTCCCTCCTCCCCCAATCGCACAAGGCAAACCAAGCTCAGGGTCTTTGTGAAAATCAAGGCCGAAGTATGCAGGCATCCTGGAGAGGGGGAGAGAATTGTAAAATTAAACGGGGAAGGTGAGAAGGTAGTAATATCACTCACTGGGCTGAGGAGTGGCAGATGGAGTTTAGGTTGAATTAATGCAAGGTGTTGGATTTGGTAAATCAACCAAGTGCAGGACCTATACAATTAAAAGTAGGGTCTTTGGCGGTGTCGTAGAACAGAGACTTTTACCGTCATGTATGATTCTTTAAAAATTGCAGCTCATTTAAATAGTGTGTTTAAGAAGATGGAATGCACTCTTGTCTTCATTGGTCAGACCTTTGAGTATCGGAATTGAGTATCATGTTGATGTCGTATAGGACATTGGTGAGACCTCTTCTGGAATACTGTGTCCAATCTGGTCATCCTGCTCGCTCATTACGTAGGCACACGACCCTCTGGGTGAAAAAGATGCCCCTTATGTCACTGTTAAATTTTTCACCTCTTACCTTGAACCTATGATATCCAGTTTTGGACTCCCGTACCCTTCGAAAACACCTTGACTAACCATTTCGATATTATTGACCTTGATATTATTAAGCTGGAGAGGGTTCAGAAGAGATTAACCTGGATGTTGCTGGGAATGGAGGGAGTGAGTTATTAGAAGAGGCTGGTTAGGCTGGGACTTTTTTCGTTGGAGAGTATGAGATTAAGGGGTAACTTTACAGAGGTTTATAAAATCATGAGGGGTACAGATAAGCTGAAGGGCTGATGTCTTTTCCCTCGAGTTGGGGATTCAAAACTGAGTGACATTTTAAGATGAGAGGAAAAAAGATTTACAAAAGTGATGAGAGGTAATTATTTGAGACAGAAGTAGCTTGAGTGCGGAATGAATTTCCAGAGGAAGTGATGAAAGCACTGACAGTTACAACGTTTAAGGCACATTTAGATCAGTCCATGGATAAGACATCAGTTTGGATGGTACTGTGAGCAGCTGCCCTCTCCCTTCCCCTCTCTGAATCCCTGTTGGTTTTCACCCTCTGCCAATGCCTGTGCAGTGGCGTGGGGAGGCCAGCAGAGGGTAACATTGCATCACTTTAAACACCACAGTGACTGCTGGACCTGCCTCTCATGGAGACAGACAGATACACGCACATCAATTGTTAGGACACGGCGTGAAGTTCATCTAGTAATTTAACCTAAACACCAAGAAAAGCTCAGTTTGCATCATAAACTATTAAATCTGAGTGACAGAGAACTCACAAATTCCACTGTTTAAATAAAAACATCAATTTATTTTTTAACTCTGAAGGTGAACATTTTACATCAACTAGTCACAACTCTGAGACCCCCAATCCCTAAACTGCCTATTACCACACTCCAACTCTTTCGCAATATACTATTTCAATAAGGCACTTATTAAAATTACATCAACTTAATTTCCAAACCACACAGCAGCTGTTGTTTTCGGTGTTTTATTTTGGCCGTGGATCTCCCTGGGTTACCTTCTTTCTTTTTACTGTGAATGTTTCATATGAAAAGGTACCTTTGATAGAGATTGTTTTCCAATTTCTTGGATCTGTGTTGATGGCATTTGTTCTGTTTGCAATTTTCAAAATGCCTGCATTCTTAATATCCCCAACACCGGATCATTTATCGAAAACCAATAAATTCAACCTTGATTTGGTTTGAGTATCCTGGGGCATAATTTAAACGGATTGGTAAAACTCCAATTGTTGTCCAAAGAGCAACCAACTCACGGATCAATTTCACAGCCAAATATGACATACTTTCAGTTGTCCTTGACACTTTGTGTCTGCCATCCTCTCATATACACAGGAGCTTGGAAGCTCTCAGTTCAGAACCGTATTCACTCTCTCTTAAAGGGAAAGTACACACTTTCAACTTCATAACATTAATACCATGATGTTAATGAAGATAAGCAGAGAACATCCGGATTTCTATTGCCCCATGATTTGTCAATGTTTCATTCACTGTGCCTGGTGGGTGTCAGGATTTTTGTTGGTCTGTTGACAGTATGTCATTATTGATGCCCTCCGTGGGAATATATCAGTATTTCACTTGCTCGCACTCGTGAATGTGGCAGGATTTCAGTTGTTTCTTGGGGTCTGTGATGCTATGACAATTTCAATGTTTGTAAATGGCACCGAAACTGGAAGAACTCTGAAGGCTATGGAGGACAGTGTGGAACTCTAACAATAAAATCACTCATTGGTGTGGTTTTCGTATAGATGGGGATCAATGCAGAGCAGTGTGAGGTGATGCACTTTGGTAGGAAGGACAATGAAAGACAAAACAAAGCAGACTGCACCGTTATAAAGGGGGTGCAGGAGCAGAGAGTGCTGCGTGTATATGAGCACAGATTATTGAAGATGTCAGGACAAATGAGGAGAGCAGTAAATATCACAGATTAGTTTCAGTTTCTGAGCTGTTTACAGGGGGTGCTGTAGGAAGGAGTCTCCGTGCTCCCTTCCTGGGAGGTGGTGGTGACGATGTGTTGTAAGCCCATCCTCCTGCCCACCGAGACCGTGGGGATTCCATTTGGACCAGCTCGACACAAATGGGAGATGACATCAGGGCCACGGCTTCTAAGTTGTGCCGGGGGGATACGGAGCTGCCAGTGGGTTTAAAGTGAGAATTGCCCTTCACTGAACATTGCTCCTTACTCGGTCGGTGGGACGCGGATGTTTCAGAATCTCCACACGAGGCGTCCCGGTCCTCTCCGGCTCCAACCAGGGTCCTCCCCACATGGCGGGGGGAGGGGGGTGAGGGAACGGATATCGGCACTCCACCACCCAGCTTGGCCCTTTCTGACCTATTCCTGTTTCTCCTCAAGTGGGATAAAGGGATGGAGGGAGTGAGGGTGGGAGTGGGTGGTCCTGCTGTTAGTGTCGGTGTAGGTGGGGGTGGGGGGAGATTTGGTGTGGTGTCCGGAGGGAGTCAGTCCACAGTGTTGTATCCAGGCAGTGTTATTGGTGTGGGAGGTAAAGTGGAGGGAGAAATGGAGAGAGAGTGAGAGAGAGAGAGAGAAGGGTGAGAGAGAGAAGGGGAGGGAGAGAGACACAGACAGAGACAGAGACAGAGAGAAGGTGCTGCATGCAGTAGTGAGTGTGGTGTAACATGAGCCTTGTTCGGGGTTCGGGTGCAAAAACAGATAGACAGTGAGTGTGAGGGAGCAGAGAGAATACAGCGACCCTTACCCTGACAGAACGGGGAAGGTTATTGATGCTTGTCCTGTTTTGCTGGGCATTTCTACAGACCGCAGATACTGCACTGAGCTGAGTGGGGAGCTCAGACCATGCTCAGTGGGTCTGGTGGTGTGCCCCCCTCTGGGAAGAGAATGGTCCCCTTTTGTACCAGGACCTCCGTGCCCCTGTCGACAAACCGTGGTGTAATTGTCTCTTATCCCCCATGCTCGGGGTAAACTGTGCAGGGAAGTTCCGAACTAAGAAAGCTTAACTGTGAGTCCATTTGCCTTTTAAAGATGGCACCTGTGTCAGGGTTCGCGGAATATTCAGGTACAACCAGGCGATCGTGTGTGTACCTCCAGCCATGATGGGTGGGAGAATCGGGCTGGTATAGAATGAGAGGGACACCATGGGGTGGGGTGGGTAGTTAATGAGCTCGATAAGATAGCACGAGGAAACTAGCTCAAACTCGTGCAGATAATCCCTCTGTCACACTCAAGGAAAATGTCACTGAGACAAATTATTGTTAGAAACTGCCCAATGAGTCATAGATTGTGTTGAAACCAATTCTAGATAAAAAGATGCAGAACAAATGCTCATCTGACCTCACACCAATATCCCTTTTTCCTATCTTTCCTGAAAAAGTTGGCTCATGTTACAGGATGCTATCCAAGTGTCTACATTTCAGCATTCTGAAACCTGGGAACACATCTTTCCATGACAGTGTTCCTCAGTCTCCCTCTCTCGATCTATTCCCCAAAACCCGCCCATGTGGTGATATTTCAACTGGTTCCCCCGCCACCTCTCTCTGACAGTGATGTTCACACCCACAGCAGCCCCTTTTCATGGCACAGTGGGGATACGGAGCTGTAAATGGATGGGAACTGCACATCCTGTCACTTCCAGCATGGGCTGCAAGTTTCCCCACCCTGGAGAATGATCTAACACAGTGTTACTGAGCAATGCACTGGACTGTGGTACACAGCTCTATAAGCTGGGGGGGGGGGGGGGGGGGGTAACTGCTTCTGGTTTACAGATCAATGCATTGAGGTGGGTTACACAGTCCTACCTGCTGGGAGGGTAACTGCTCCTGGTGTACAGATCAATGCACTGGGGTGGTGTACACAGTCCTACATGCTGGGAGGGTAACTGCTTATGGATTACAGATCAATGCACTGGGATGATGTACACAGCTCTACATCTTGGGAGGGTAACTGCCCCGGGTTTACAGATTAATTCACGGGTGATCACTGCTCAGTTCGTTGTGCTGGTCAGACTATCTGGTTGAGGTTTATAGATAATACAATGATGTGTTTTGTGTCGCTCCTTATGCTGGATGGATATTTGTTTCAGATTCACACATTAGTGCCCTGCTATGGTCTGTACAGCTCCCAGTGCTGGACAGATATCTAGTCTGGGTTTGTAGATCAATGCACTGCTGTGGTCTGCACTTCTCCAGGTGCTGGACAGATATCTTGTCCGGGTTTATAGATCAATGCATGGGTGTGGACTGCACAGCTCACCGCGCTGGAAAGATATATGGTCTGTGTTTATCGCTCAATGCCCTGATCTGATCTGTGCAGTGTTCCACTCTGGACAGATTGCTGGATTGTATTGACCAGTGTAATGGATGAATCTGGACAGATTGCTGGGTTGCACACTGGTCTGTTCTGCACCGTGTTCCACGGTGAACAGATATCTCCTCTGGGTTTATGGTGTCTAGGCTGGTTCTGTGAGGTGGATTGAGAATGTGGTATATCTCACCCTTTCAGCTGATCTGGCAATGCCTTTAGCTCCCATTCCTGTGATTGGACACTCCGTCTCTCACCCCATTAATGTTACAGTGTTCCCCGACACAGTACATCATGTTGGTGGGGTGGGTAGCGGGGAAAGGTGATGGACAGGTCAAGGAGTTCCCTGGAACGTTCTGTCCCCGACATTCGAAAACTGACATTCCCCGGAACGTGCTGTCCCCAACATTCTATAACTGACATTTCCCGGAACGTGCTCTCCCCAACATTCTATAACTGCCATTCCCAGGAACGTTCTGTCCCCGACATTCTATAACTGACATTCCCCGGAACGTTCTGACATTGTTTGTGAACGGCCGGACGTCAGTGAATTGAACAAACGATAAGATCCCGAGGGAAAAGATCCCGTTCCAGGGTGAAGGAGACACTGTTCCGAAGGCGCCTCAGGCAGTTAAAGGTTTCCCTGCGTTTTCATTTCTCCACGACACAGGATCGACCACAATTTAAACCAAAATACAGGAATTCCCAAACTCCGTCTGCCTTCAGGAAACTTGGAAAGAATCCTTCAGGAAGCAACGTTTCCACCCTCCGTATTAGGAACTGGGAAGGAATGACCTGTGTCTGCTCTCGAGTGATCGAGTATGTGGGAATGTTCTAGAAACCATCTGTCCTTATGGATATGTTTCTATGTGTTTGGGGAGGGAGGGTTTCTTGTGGTTTATTTCTCATTTTTGTCAGTAATTCCGACCTTCCCATTTGTTATTCCAGCTCCAATTATTTTAATAAATCCCTGAACAAAGGGACGCATTTGAAAATCTCACTGGGTCCCCGATTAACCGGGTCCCTTTGCCTCCAGGCTGATGGATAATGGGTTTGTTTTCCTTCCTCACAGTTGACGTAGTGACCATCTACGTCCTGCTTTATAAAGATTGTGGATTGTCTCCATGTGTCAGACGTTACCTGGGGGCCATGGCAGCGGCGGATCTCCTGGTCATTATCCTCGACCTGATCCTGAGACACATTCCCATTGTTTATCGGGAACAGTTTTATTTCCTGAGGGACTCCGTCCGCGTGTGTAATATCCACGCCGTCCTGCTTTATGCAGCCACTGACTGCTCTGTCTGGTTCACCGTCACTTTCACCTTTGATCGGTTTGTAGCCATTTGTTGCCAGAAGCTGAAAAGTAAATATTGCAGTGAGAAAACGGCGGCTGTGGTTCTGGGAGCAGTGACTGTGCTGAGCTGTTTAAAGAACATTTCCTGGTACATTATGTTCACAGCTCGGTACCGGCTGCAGAACCACCCCTGGCTTTGTTATGTAACAGTCGCTGTTCGATTATCCATTATCTGGGTCACAATCGAGTCCCTCCTCCACATTCTAACCGCGTGTGTCCCATTTCTCCTGATTCTGCTGCACAATGTTCTCACCATCAGACACATTTTAGTGACCAGCAGAGCCCGCAGGAGACTCCGCGCTCATTCCAATGGGGGGATACAATCTGACACAGAAATGAGTAACCGAAAAAAATCAATCATTTTACTGTTTGTGATCTCGGCCAATTTCATCCTGTTATGGTCAGCGTTAATGCTGTTTTCTATATGTTTACGGATATGGGATATTGGGTATCAGTCTGTATTTCTGCATGGCTTTGTGCAGGAATTGGGCTTCATGCTGCAGCTCCTCAGTTGATGCACAAACACCGCGATTTATGCCGTGACTCAGACTAAGTTCAGGCAGCAGCTGAAGAATGTGCTGAAATATCCCTTCACCCAAATCCATCCATCCATCAAATTCCCTCATTAATCAGTCCATCCGGGATTTTCTCATTTCAGTTCAGTATTTCTGCGATGGAGCAGCCTGTCGCTATGATAACATACTGAGAGTAGCGCTGGTTTGTCCATCCTTATCCCACGGGGAGGGGGGGGGGGGGACTGGGAAACATTTCAATGTTTCTCTCAACTCAGGGGCCAGTGAGAAAAGGCACCATCCCACTGACTGTATCCATAACTTCCATTTGTAAATAATAAAAATGTTGATTAAAGTGTGCCGAGCAGCAGAGTGACCGATGTTGTTGTGTGTCTTTGTGTTGGAGAAGCTGAGCTGGAGAGAGACAGACTCAGCCCCAAGTCCTGGTCCTCAGGGACGGGGAGGGCACCGTGTCCTGAGCTCAGGAGCTCGGTTAAACTGCCTCTGTCCCGTACTCCAACCTGGCCTCCCCATTTCCTCTCCCCCACTCTTTCTCCTCATTTCTCTCCCTCTCTCTCTTTGCACATTCTCTCTCTCACAACCTCAAAGGTAGAGAGAAGAACCAGGGAGACAGAGTGTGTCAGACAGAGAGGGTGGGATATCGAGGGGTGAGAGAGATTCAGCCAAAGAGAAACGGAGGGTGGTGGGGCGGGAGTGAGAGAGAGGGAGAGAGAGAGAGAGGCGGATAGACAGTGAGAGAACGTGGAGAGAGAGATGAGCAACGTAGAGACAGGGTGAGGGGGAGAGAGAGATATAGAGAGAGGAGGAGATGATGGTTGAGAGAGACGGATGGAGGGATTGAGAGAGAGAGAGAGAAATACCTGGAGAGAGAGGGGAGAAGAGAGAGAGAGAAAGGGGGCGAGAGAAATAGGGGAGGAGAGAGAGGGAGGGCAGAGAGAGAGAGAGCGAGAGAGAGTGAGGGTGCGAGAGAGAGACACAGGTGAGAGATGGGACAAGAGAGAGAGGGTCAAAGAGTGGAATGAGACAGAGAGGGTCGGAAGAGAGAGAGAGAGAGAGATGATCGAGAGAGAGAGGGTGGAGAGAGAGAAAGCGTCGACAAAGAGACAGGGCTGCGAGAGAGAGGGAGATGAGAGACAGGAGGTGGCGAGAGAGACGGAGAAAGAGAGAGAGATGAAGGGCGAGAGAGAGAGGGAGCAAGTGAGAGGGTAGTGCTGAGAGAGGGGGTGAGACAGAGAAAATTTATAGAGAGAGGTAGGTGAGAGAGTAAGAGGAGTGTGTGAGGGAGATGGGGGTGAGAGAAAAGGGGCGAGAGAAAGGGGGCGAGAGAGAATGGCTGGAGACAGAGCGTGAGGGCAAGAGAGAGAAGGAGGGGCAAGGAGGGGGAAAGAAAGAGTGTGCGAGATATGGAGGGGTGTGAGAGGGAGAGAGTGGGGGCGAGAGAGACAGAAGGGGCAAGAGAAAGAAAGAGAGAGAGAAAGCAAGAGAGAGAGAGATCGATAGAGAGCAGGTGAGAGATAGAGAGTTAGCGAGAGAGTCGTGCGTTGAGAATGAACGGAGGGCGGGAGTGTTGTGAGAAGAGAGAGAATGCGGGAGAGGGAGACACAAAGAGAATGAGAGTTGACGAGAGAGAGAAAGAGAAGGAATTGAGGTGAGCGAGAGTGTGAAGAAGGACGAGAGAGGGAGGGACGAGTGAGAGCGTGAGAAAGAGAGAGGAAGAAGAGATAAAGGGGGCGAGAGAGATAGAGGGGGTGTGAGAAATAGAGAGAAAGAAACACAGCGAGAGGGGGAAGCCAGGAGAGAGGTGGGTCAAGACAGAGGGGGTGGGGGGGGGGGGGGGGTGAGAGAGAGCAAGAGAAAGAGAGAGAGCGAGAGAGACAACGGGTGGCGAGAAAGAGAGGGCGAGAGAGAGAAAGAGAGGGGCGAGAGAGAGGGGACGACAGAGAAGGGGCGAGAAGGAGAGACGGGGCGAGAGAAGAGGGGGAGAGAGGGGGGAAAGAGAGGGGAGCGAGAGAGAGAGACGGGGAGCAGGAGAGAGAGAGAGGACTAGAGAGAAAGGGAGGGGGCCGATAGAGAGAGAGAGGGGCGAGAGAAAGAGAGGTGCGAGAGAGAGAGGGGAGAGGAGGGGATATACAGTGAGAGGGAGGCGAGAGAGAGTACGAGAGAGAGAGGGGCAAGCGAGAGAGATAGATATGGGCGATACAGAGAGACAGGGGGTCGAGAGAGGGGGAAGAGCGAGAGATGGAGCGAGAGAGAGAGAGGAGCGAGAGAGAGGAGGAGGGAGAGAGGGAAGGGGAGAGAGGACGCGAGAGAGAGAGGGCGCATGAGAGAGAGAGGGGGTGAGAGTGAGAGAGAGAGGCGAGAGTGAGAGGGACGAGAGAGAGAGGCGTTTGGGATGGGAGGAGTTCTACGGTGGTTCGGTGTTGGACGGGGTTGTGGGGGAAGGAAGGAGAGGGTGGCGTCGAACTGGGTTGAGGGAACGGGGCCGTTTTGGACCGGGTTTGAGGTCAGGATGAGCTGTTCGACAGGGTTGTGGCGGCTCTGAAGGTAAAGTTGGGGGCATTGTTGGGGGCGGTGAGAGTCAGGCTGGGGGCGGTTTGTGGTTACCGGTGAGGGTCAGGCTGGGAGTAATTTGTGGCTGGTGGTGCGGATCAGGTTGGGGGTGGTGTGTGGATGGCAGTGAGGATCAGGATGGAGTGGTGTGTGGACGGCGGTGAGGGTGAGGCTGTGGATAGTGTTGAACGGCAGTGAGTGCCAGGCTGGGGACGGTGTGTGGACAGCGGTGAGGGTCAGGTTGGGGCGATGTGTGGATGGCAGTGTGGGTCAGCCTGGGGGCTGTGCGTGGATGGCTGTGACGGTTAGGCTGGAGGCTGTGTATGAGCAGCGGTAAGGGTCAGGCTGGAGGCAGTGTGTGGAAAGCAGTGAGGGTCAGGGTGGGGGCAGTGCGTGGATGGTGGTGAGGGTAAGACTGGGGGTGGTGTGTGGACAGCAGTTAGGGTCAGGCTGTGGGTGGTGCGTTGATGGTGGTGAGGATAAGGCTGGGAGCGTTGTGTGGATGGCGGTGAGGGTCAGACTCGGGGCTGTGTGTGGACGTCGGTGTGAGTAAGTCTGCGGGCGTTGCATGGACGGCAGTGAGGGCAAAGGTTGGAGGCTGTGCATGGGCAGCGGTGAGGGTCAGGTTGGAGGTAGTGTGTGGAAAGCAGTGAGGGTCAGGCTGGGGGCAGTGGATGGCGGTACGGATCAGGCTGCGGGCGCTTTGTGGACGGCAGTGAGAGTCAGGCTCGGGGTGGTGTGTGGATGGCAGTGAGGGTCAGGCTGGAGACAGTGTGTGGACTGCAGTGAGGTAGGGCTGGGAGCGATGTATGGACAGCGGTGATGCTTAGGCTGGGGGTGGTGTGTGGACGGCAGTGAGGGTCAGGATGGGGGCGGTGTGTGGACTTTGTTGAGAGTCAGGCTGGGGGCGGTGCATGGACGGCAATGAGGGTCAGGCTGGGGGCGGTGCATGGACGGCAGTGAGCGTCAGGCTGCGGGCGGGGTGTGGACGGCGTTGAGGGTCAGGCTGGGGGCGACGTGTGGATGGCATTGAGGGTTAGACTAGGGGCGTGTGTGGCCGGCAGTGATTGTCAGGCTGGGTCCGGTGTGTGGGCGGTGGAGATGGTCAGGCTGGGGCGATGTGTGAAAAGCAGTGAGGGTTACACCGGGGGCGGTATGTGGACACCAGTGAGCGTCAGGCTGGAGATGGTATGTGGACCGCAGTGATGTACGGCCGGGAGCGGTGTGTGGACAGCGATGAGGGTTAGGCTGGGGGTGGTGTGTGGACGGCAGTGAGGGGAAGTCTGGGGGCAGTGTGTGGACGGTGGTGAGGGTCAGGCTGGTGACGGTATGTGGACGGCAGTGAGGGTCATTGTGGGGGCGGGGTGTGGATGGCAGTGAGCATCAGGCTGCGGACGGGGGTGTGGATAGCAGTGAGATATGGCTGGGAGCGGTGTGTGGACGGCAGTGAGTGTCAGACTGTGGGTGGTGTATGGATGGCGGTGAGGATAAGGCTGGGTGTGCTGTGTGGACAGCAGTGAGGGTCAGGCTGTGAGCGGTGAGTGGACTGCAGTGAGGGTCAGGCTAAGGACGTTGTGTGGACAGCATTGAGGATCAGGCTGGGGGCTGTATGTGAACGGCAGTGCAGGTCAGGCTGGGAGCGGTGTGAGGACGGCGTTGTGGGTCAGGCTGGAGGTGCTGCGAGGACAGCAGTGAGGGTCATGCTGGGGGCAGTGTATGAACGTGATTCAGGGTCAGGCTGGGGAAGTTGTGTGGATGGCAGTGTGGGTCAGGTTGAGGGCTGTACGTGGACGTCGGTGAGGGTAAGGCTGGGGGCGGAGTGAGCACGGCGTTCAGCGTCAGGCTGGGGGCGGTGTGTGGATGGCAGTGTGGGTCAGCCTGGGGGCTGTCCGTGGAAGGTGGTGATGGTCAGGCTGGAGGCTGTGTGTGGACGTCGGAGTGAGTAAGTCTGGGGGCGGTGCGTGGACGGCAGTGAGGGTGAGGCTGCAGGCTGTGTATGGGCAGGGGTAAGGGTCAGGTTTGAGGCAGTCTGTGGAAAGCACTGAGGGTGAGGGTGGTGGCAGTGCGTGGACGGCGGTGAGGGTAAGCTGTGGGTGGTGCGTGGATGGTGGTGACGGTCAGGCTGGGAGCGGTGTGTGGATGGCGGTGAGGGTCAGGCTCGTGGCTGTGTGTGGACAGTAGTGAAAGTTAGGCTGGAGGCTGTATATGGGCAGTGGTAAGGGTCAGGCTGGAGACAGTGTGTGGAAAGCAGTGAGGGTCAGGATGGGGGCTGTGCATAGGCGGTGGTGAGGGTAAGGCTGAGAGCGGTGTGTGGGCAGCAGTGAGGGTCAGACTGGGGACGGTGTGCGGATGGCAGTGAGCGTCAGACTGTGGGTGGTATATGGTCGGCGGTGAGGGTCTGGCTGGGGGCGGTGTGTGGACAATGGTGAGGGTAGGGCTGGGAGTGGTGTGTGGGCAGCAGTGAGGGTCAGGCTCGGGGAGGTGTGTGGATGGCAGTGAGGGTAGGGCTAGGAGCAGTGTGTGGACAGCATTGAGGGTCAGTCTGATGGCAGTGTGTGGATGGCGGTGAGGGTCAGGCTGGGGGCGGTGTGTGGACAGCAGTGAGGGTCAGGCTGGGGGCGGTGTGCGGGACCCCCTCGACTTACCTCCCTCGACTTCCCCCCTCGACGTTCCCCCCCTCGACATCCCCCCCTCGAAATCCCCATTCATTTTCCCCCTTCCAACTTCCCCCTCGACTTCCCCAAATCGACTTTCCCCCTCGACGTTCCCCCTATCGAGTCCCCCCCCTCGACTTTCCCCCCTCGACTTCCCCCTCGACTACCCCGCCTCTACTTCCCAACCATTGAATGACAGATTAAAAATATCTCTTTTAATGCAGCGTTCTTTCTCCATCCAAATACAACAGGAACCTCACTTAAATCCCCCCAAAAAACAAATAAGCCCCTGCTCCCCTCCCTCCCTCTATGTCTATATATATCGATAAATAACGTTAAACATCACACAACACTAGCTTTCAGAGAATCCTGTTACCTGGTGTTGTCCCAGTCCAACACCGGCATATCCATCGTCGAATTTAACGATCACCATTGAGCTTTTAACCAGATGCTTGCTTGAAACGCACACAGCAAGATCCCACGAGCAGCCGGGTAACCACAGACAGATGGTGTGTGTCCCTGATGCTGGTTAAGGGTTTGATTCTGTCTCCCGGACAAGAGGGAGCAATCCTCCTGTTGAAAGAATTCCAAACATTTCCCCCTTCCTGCTCTGTGACTTGCACTCTCTGATCCCCGTCTTGTGCTCTCTCCATCTGAGATCTCTCTGTGTTTTCTCTCTCTCTGTGTTCCACCCTTTCGCTGTCTCCATCTCTGATCTCTCATCCCTCCCTCTCTCTGTTCCCCCTCTTACTCTCTCCATCTCTAAGATGTCTCTGTTCCTCCCCTCTCTCCCTCTATCTCTGAAATCTCTTCCTCTGTGTTCCCCCCTCCCGCTGTCTCCACCTTGAAGATCTTTCTCTCTGTCTCTCAGACCTCTCACATTTTATCCCCCTGGCCTATGCACATGACTCTGACATTAGAATGGGGCTTTGGATAGAGTTTCTCATGTTAAGGTATTAATTCCCTCCCCCAGGAGTCCTTCCTCCCAGACCCTGCGGGTGTGACCAGTTTGTGTCACAATCCCAAGGCCCCGGTTCCTTTAACCCTAGGCCTCAAATCCATTTTGAACCAATGAACCTTCCACTGGGACAGTCAGCGCTCTCTCTCTCACTCTCTCTGTCTCTTACTCTCTCCCGCCCCCTTCACACCCCGATTCTCCCTCCATCCCCCTCTCTGTCCCTGGAGCTGGAGTGAGAGAGAGGGAGGCAGTGACAGGATCAGACTGTGCAGCAGCTCCCCCTCCATCTTTTTCCCCCTTGTCTCCCCCAGTCCAGACCAGAACACGCCCCCTTGTGGTAAAAATCCAAGAGACAGCCTGAACCCCACCATTCTTTTCCGTGTGTGTGTAAATGAATGACAAGGAGACAGGACAGTTTCTTATTATTTTCTCTCTCTGTATCTGATGATTCCTCGTGGCAGGAGTGATTTAATTCTCTCTGTCTCTGCATCGTCCCGAGCTTCAGCTCCGGGATACAATCTCATCCTCACCCCCAGGGTTAGGGGGAGTGGGGGTGGTGGTTGGGCAGCCCTTGAAAAATAAAATACAACAGTGGCAGCAAAAGCGCAGCAAGATCCCACAGCTCTCTGCCTTCCACCTCTCCCACGTTACCCTAGTTCAGTTTAATTATTGCAAGATGAATGAATTGCTGACCATCAGAGCGACATTGAAATACACAGACATCACAGCAGAGCAGTTGACCAGAGGCTAGAAATATTAATAAACACGTACGCACAGCAAGATCCCACAAGCAGCAATCTAACCCCACACACATCGTTGGTGATGCTGGTTCAGGGTTGACGTATCAAGGCCCCAGTTACCTTAGCCCCAGGCTTCAAACCTGTTCAGAAATGACAAGGCTGCAATCCGACAGGACCCGGTTAACCCGGTTAAAGCCAGCCACCGCCCCCAGACAGAGGAGATTAAACTCGGGGTGAAACACAGACAAAACTCACCTGAGCCCAACAGGCTGCAGCCTGTCAAACAGGCCTCAGGACTGTGTCTGCCCTCAGGAGGAAGCTCTTGTTTGAGGTTTCCTGCTCCAAAACACACTCTTTTCAAATTCTCAAGTGGCCAGGAAGATCCCTTTGGGAGGAAAGAGACAGCATTAGTGGGAAAGCTGAGTAGGAAAATTTTTCACAGGGAGATAGCACAGCAAGATCCCATGTTTTCCCCTCTCAGGTAGACAGACAATTTCTCAGCAATATCCAAACACAAACACGTCGGGTGATGAGTTGAGTTTTCATGTTGAAAAGTTTTTGAAATGACGGGTTAGCTGATTAAAACCACTCACTGCCTTCAACAATGGCAGTAGGGCAATTGAGGCACAGCAAGATCCCACAAGTGACAGTGCTGCAGAAGCTCACGAATCTGATTGTTTTTATTTCCAGTTTAATTATTTCCTGTCATCCCAGAATCAAATATTGCAGCTATTTCACAATCTCACACTGCCCCCTCTCTCTCTCCTGTTTCTCTTGCTCTCACCATTTTCCATTTCTTTCTCTCACTCTCTTTCTCTCCGTGTCCAATTCGATCATCCTGCCCTCTCTATGACCCACTTTCCTCTGATAGTGTGACAATTCTTTCCAGAGAGTCAGATATTTGGGTTACAATTCCCTCCAGAGGGAGCCCCGTCACCCAGATCCTGGGGGTTTAACCTGTTTGTGTCAATAATGCTCCGGTTACTTTAACCCCAGGCTTCAATTCCGTTTTAAAACCGACAAGGCCGTGATCTGACAGGTCCCAGTTAACCAGATGCCCCGACAAAACAGGCTCCCACCTCCATCCCACCCCTCAACCCCCAGAGGAGATGAAACCTCGGGGGAAGAAACAGACCCCCACTCACCTGGGACCCACGGGCTGCAGCCTGGCCAACAGGCCTCAGGCCTGTGCTCCGCCCCTCTGGAGGTTGTTCTTGTCCAAGGTTTTCCTGGCCCCCAAGGCATTTTGGATCTTCACTTTCCTGCGTTCCCAACAAATGTTCCTCGGGATAAAAGAGAAAAGAGATGAGTTGGTGGCACATTTATTCTTGGTGAGGGGTTAGTGGAGTCCACCCCTGCCCTCTCTGACACGTTGCATCCTCGGTCAGTCTGCTCTCTGGGGAGGGCTGTGTTTGATTGACATGTTAATTCCCAGGACAGGAGCCTTTTGGGATCTTGCTGCCCACTGAGATGTTAATTCTGGGGCAGCAAAGTGTTATCTTTCCCAGTTTTCTACAACTCTCTTTTTTTAGAAGCTTTGTTAGTTGTGTCAGTGCAGTTTGAAAATACTAAAGATTACTCTCACACTAGCGTCTCAGAGCCTGACTGTAGGTCGGCTTCCTGAGACGCACACACAGTGCTGGGAATGGAGAGGGGGATATTTGCTGAGGATCTCTTGGGATTTTCCTGCTGTATGTGTGATTTCCAGAATTAATCTCTGTCTCTGTCCCTGTCTGACTGTCTCTGTGTGTGTGTCTCTCTGTCACTCTCTTTTTGTCTGTCTCTTTCTCTCTGTTCCTGTGTGTGTGTGTGTCTGTCTCTCTCGCTTTCTCTCTGTCCCTGTGTGTCCCAATCTCTGTCTCTCGCTCTCTGTGTCTCTTTATCTGTCTGTCCCTGTGTCTCTCTCTTCTCTGTGTGTGTCTCTCTCTCTCTCTTTCTGTCCCCGTATGTGTTTCTCTGTCTCACTCTCTCTCTATCTCTATGTCTTTCCCTGCCCTGCTCTCCATTCAGCCATTTCTAACTCGATTTTCTATCTTTTATTTTCTTTCCCTTTCTCAAAAATATTGGCAGAGTTCAGGAATTTAAATCATGTCTCACGTGCCTGCCCTTCAACACCCACATTTCACCCTCTCTGCTCCCCTGCCTTCACCCTCCCCACACACACAGACAGACACACACACACACACAAAGACACACACACAGACACAGACACACACGCACAAACAGACACACACACACAGACAAGACACGGACAGACACAGACACACACACAGACACACGTAGACACAGACAAGACACATATACACTTTCACTCACTCATTCTCCCTCTCTACACTCTCTCTCTCACACTTGCTTCTTCATACTCTCTCAGTTACACACACTTTCATACACACTTTCTGACACACGCACCACAACACACTCATATTCACCATCTCATAGATTCTCACTCTCACACGCTCACTCTCTCTCTCTCTCCAAAACTCTATCTCACACACACACTCGCAAAATCTCTCACACACACTCTAACACACTCTCCTTTCACACACACACTTTTTCTCACACGCACAATCGGTATTTCTCTCACGTAGACTCATACTATCTTTCCCGCTCTCTCACACACACACTCTCTCTCTCTCACACAATCTTTCTCTCTTTCTCTCTCTCTCTCTCTCTCTCTCTCTCTCTCTCTCTCTCTCTCTCTCTCTCTCCCGCCCCCGTCTCTCAGGCACACACTCACACAGAAAGTGTGAACACAAAACCTTCCTCTCACTTGCAGACACTCTCTCCCACGCCCACACACTGTCTCACATGCATGCACTCTCTTTCTTTCTCGGACACACACACACTCTCATACTCTCACACGCTTTCTCACATGTGCACACGCTTTCTCTTGCACACACACATTCTCTCGTGCTCAGTCTTCCACACGCAGACACTCTTTCTCTCACACATGCCCTCTCTCTCAAGTGCGCACTCACTCTCGTTCCCTTGTACACACACATTCTCTCATGCACACACACACTCAATTACAATCACTCTTTCACAAACACACAGACACTTCCTCTCTCTCACTCCACACTCTCGTTCTCTTACACACACACAAACACACATTCTTGCACCCACACACACTCTGGCATACATGCACACTCTTTCTCTTACACACACACACTCACTCTTTGTTGCACCCACACACTCTCGTACACATACACTCGCTTTCTCTTACACACTCACTCACTCTTTCTTCCAACCACACACACTCTCACACACACACTCTCTTTCTTGCACCCACGCACACTCTCACACAATCGCCCTCTCTCACTCATTCCCGCACACACTCTCTCTTGCGTTAGCACATGCACACTCTCACATTCGCACACACTTTTTCTCTGTCTCTCTCTCTCTCTCCCTTGTCCCTGTATCTCTCGTGCTCTCTCTGTCTGTCGTTCTCTCTGTCTCTGTCTGTCTGGCTCTCTCGCTGTCTCTCTCTGTCTCTCTCTCTCAATGTCCCTCACTCTCTCTGTCTCTCTGTCCCTCTCTCTCTCGATCCCTCTCTGTCCCCCTCTCTCTTTCTCTGTGTCCCTCTCTCTCTGTGTGTCCCAAACTCTCTCTGTGTCCCACTCTCTCCCTGTGTCCCACTCTCTCCCTGACTCTCTCTCTGCACTTCTCTCTCTCTCTGTGTCCCCCTCTCTCTTTCACTCTTTGTCGCTGTCTCTCTCTGTGTCTCTCTGTGCATCTCTCTCTGTCCCTCTGTCTCTCTGTGTCCCTCTCCCTCTGTCCCTCTGTCCCTCTCTCCCTCTCTGTCCTTCTCTCTGTGTGTCCCTCACTCTCTCTGTGTCCCTCTCACTCTCTGTGTCCCTCTCTCTGTGTGTCCCTCATCTGTCCCTCTCTCTCTGTGTCCTTCTCTCTCTTTCTCTCTCTATCCCTCTCTCTCTGTCCCTCAGTATCTCTGTCCCCCTCTGTCTGTCTGTCTGTCCCACTCGCTGTCCCTCTCTCTCTCTGCGTCTCTCTCACTCTGTCCCTCGGTCTCTCTGTCCCTCTCTCTTCTCTGTCCTTCTCTCTCTCTGTGTCCCTATCTCACTGTGTCCCTCCCTCTTTCTCTCTGTGTCCCTCAATCTGTGTCCCTCTCTCTCTCTGTGTCCCGCTCTCTCTCTGTCCCTCACTCTCTCTCTGTGTCCCTCTCTCTATGTCCCTCACTCTCTCTGTATCCCTCTCTCTTTGTGTCCCTCACTCTCTCCCTCTCTCTGTCACCCTCTCCGTGACCCCCTCTCTCTCTGTCCCTCTCTCTCTCGATCTCTCGCTGACCCTATCCCTCTCTATCTGTCTCTCTCTCTCTCTGTCTCTTTCGCTGTCCCCCTCTCTCTGTCCCTCTCTTCCTTCTGTGTCCCTCTCTTTCTCTGTCTTTCTCTCTCCCTCTGTCCCTCTCTATGTCTCAATCCCTCTCTCTCTCTCTCTCTCTGTCACTCTCTCCCTCTCTGTGTCCCCATCTCTCCTTGTCCCTCTCTCTCTGTCCCTCTGTCTCTCTTTGTCGGTCTAATTCTCTGTTTCCCTCTCTCTATCTATCCCCTCTCTCTGTCTCCTCTCTCTCTGTTCCTCTCCTCTTTGTCCCTCTCTCTGTGACCCTCTCTCTTTGTGACCCTCTCTCTCTGTTCCTCTCTTTCTCTGTCCCGCTCTGTCTGTGACCCTCTCCCTCTGTGGCCCTCTCTCTCTCTCTCTCTCTATCTGTGTCCCTCTGTCGCTGTCCCTTTCTCTCTCTCTGCCACTCTCTCCATCTCTGTGTCCCTCTGGCTCTGTCCCTGCCTCCTCCCTCTCTGTCTCTCTATCCTTCTCTCTATCTCTCTGTCCCTCTTTCTCTGCCCCTCGCTCTGTCTCTCTGTTCCTCTCTCTCCCTCTGTCTCTCTGTCCCTCTCTGTCTGTCCCCCCCTCGCTCTCTATCCCTGTGTCCCCCCCTCTCTCTGTCCCTCAGTCTCTCTCTCTCGCTCGCTCTCTGTTCCCCTCTCTCTCTGTCTTTCTGTCCCTCTGTCTGTCTGTCTGTCACTCGCTCTCTGTGCCTGTCCCTCTGTCTCTCTGTCCCTTTCACTCTGTCCCTCCCTCGCTCTCTCTCCCTGTGTCCATCTCTCTGTGTGCCTCTCTCTGCCCCTCAGTCTCTCTGTCTCTCTCTCTGTCTCTGTCCCTCTCTCTCTGTCTCTGACACTCTCTCGCTTTCTGTCCCTCTCTTCGCTCTCTCTGTGTCCCTCTCTCTGTCTCTCTCTCTCCGTCCCTCTCTCTCTGTCTCTCTGTCCCTCTCTCTCGCTCCGTCCCTCTGTCTCTCTCGCTCTCTATGTCCCTCTCTATCTGTCTGTCCCTCTGTCTTTCTGTCTCCCTCTCTCTCTCTGTCCCTCTGTCTCTCTGTCCCTCTGTCCCTTCCTCTCTCTGTGTCTCTATGTCCCTCTCTCTCACTGTGTCCCTCCCCCTCTCTCTCTGTCCCTCTCTCTCTCTCTCTGTGTCTCTCTGCCCCTCTCTCTCTATGGCCGTCTCTCTCTCACTGTGTCCCTCTCTCCCTTTGTCCCTCTGTCTCTCCTCTTTGTCTCTCTGTCCCTCTCTCTCTGTCCTCCCTCTCTCTGTCCCTCTCTCTCTTTCTCTGCCCCCCTCTCTCTCTATCTCTCTCTGTCCCTCTCTCTCTCTGTCCATCTCTGTCTCTGTCCCTTTCTCTCTCTGTCCCCTCTCTCTCTCTGTCTCTCTGTCCTTCTCTCTCTCTGTCCCTCTTTGTCTCTCTGTCCCTCTCTCTGTCTTTGTCACTCTCACTGTCTGTGTCTCTGTATCCCTCACTCGATCTCTCTCTGTCTCTCTATGCCTCTGTCCCCCTCTCTGTCTGTCTCTCTCTCTGTGTGTCCCTCTCTCTCTTGCTCTGTCTCTCTGTTCCTCTCTCTCTCTCTCTCTGTCCCCCTCGCTCTCTCTGTCCCTCTGTCTCCCTGTTCCTCTCTCTCTCTCTCTCTGTCCCCCTCGCTCTCTCTGTCCCTCTGTCTCTCTGTTCCTCTCTCTCTTTGTTGCAGTCAAATATCTGAAGGACATGGAATCCCTAATCAGAGACTGAGAGTTAAACTCAGCTTAAATTCTCTCCATCACACCCACCCACACACATAGAAACTGAATATAATTTGGAGAAATGTGCATGTGCAGCACAGATTTGCAAACTAACACAGTCACAGACGAAAATCCCCGTTCTTTGCCTAGTCCCCACTTCCACATCCAGGGAGGTTTTGTCCCTGACCCAGGGCAGGTTTCTAACTGGATATTATCACATTGCAACATGAAGGTACTGAGTGAAACAGTTTGCTACATCCCACCATGCCGTCTACTTTGCTGTCAGTGTTTTGTGAATTATATTGAAAACATTGGCAGGTGCAAGAGAATATTCTGGAATGTGATTTGCAGTAAGAATAGAAAAAGCTGAATGTTTGTGTTTAAAATAGTGAGAAATTCTGAAACGTTATTGTCTAAGGCGTTTGGCTGATCTTGCACATAAACGTCAGAAAGTTAACATGATGGTACTGACTCCCCACGGTCCTAGTTTGAGGACTATCCTCCTCTATTTTCTCCTTTCACTGAAGATATTAATATAGCTTTTATACTGCACTGCCATTCTGGTTACAGTGCTGCCTATCTCTGACTGTCTCATTTATCTTCAATCTTGTTGAAAGATACTTAAACCAACAGACATACAAAGTTCCAGAAAGAGCTGTGTTTAATTGCAGGTGCATTTTTTTTTATTTGAACAACACACAATTTGAACCACAGAAGGTCAGTGTGGGATTTGAGAAATCCTTCACTTTGGGATGAGGCCTAGCCAGGCAGGATTCTGATCCAAAGCTGCAAATCTACAATTCAGTGGCTGAGCTCTTTCAGGTTTTGTATATTATATTTCGCTCATATATTAGGAGCTTGGAAAGTAAGGCAGACCTTACTGGAATGTCACATTGTCTCTCTGCATTCACTGTAAACGGGTTCTGGGATTTGCATTTTAATCACCTTCAAAGAGCTGTCTACATTTCCTGTCTCTGCTAGCATCAATGAATGGAAATGGCTTTTGACACATTGCCCCCTCTCCCTCGCTGAAAGTATTCCTGACACACCCGTTCACATATCACCTTCTGAGTGAACAAGTTGCTCCTTAGGTCTCTTTTATATCTTTCCCCTCTCTCACTAAACCTATGCCCTCTCGTTCTGGACTCTCCCACCCCAAGGAAAAGACTTTGTATATTTATCATATTCTGCGAAATAGGAAATTATATTGTTTTTGCAGAAAATTAATAAAGTTAGCAAGCTAAATATTGCAATATTAAAGCTCAATTATTGAGCTTCTAGATAGATAAGAGTATGTCCTGTGAAAAAGAGGAACGATAAACCCAAGCATAGAGACAGCTGCAAGGAGAGGAAGGTTTGCAACTCCTTGATCCGTGGGACTAGAGGAACAAGGCGAGACCACAAGTGTAACATGTGATAATGGTGGTTAAAGTGTATGCCTAAGAAAACAGGCATAGAGTTTAATTCAGATAATACAGGGACGTCATGTAGCGACAGCTAAGATGGTTGGATAATACAGGGGGAGGGATAGGTGACCTCATGCAGCTCAAAAGGTATAATTGTACATGTATCCCAATGCTTATTTGCTCATTCGCATTAGCAAGCTTATGGCCCCTTACTTGCATGTTCGTAAATAAATTGTCTTGTTTCCAGTTTTTGGTGGTCTCAGTTAATTTTGTTAATTGTGTTTCTAATAGATTTGGGGTCTCGTCCGGGATCCCAAGCTTCGGTCACTCGGCAATTTTCTTGGGAATACAGAGAAGGTGCACCTCGCCGATTTCGGTGGTCTCTAGTTTCCCTGGTTGACGCGGCGGCTTTGGGCGAGCGTGATCTGGACGGGACGCCCTGGAAACAAGACGAGAAGGGAGATGCGGCGGGTTCGATCGGGCAAGTCTTGTGTACAAGACCCGGGTCTTGAAAAGTCTTACGGTCAGAGAAAAGAGTATTCGGGCGACCGGAGTAAGGATCGCAGGTATTGCTGCGCAGTTTTATCAGTGTCCTTGAAAAACTGTTGGTTAGGAGCCGGCACGACCAGGTAACTCTGTGCACAGACCAAGGTAAGCAAAAGGACCTTTAAGTATTGCCTTGGTGGTCGGGATGAGGGAATCGGCAGAGTAAAATTGAGAAGAAATAAGGTCGGGAAACGTAGTAGAAGTAAGGGGAATTGGCGAGATCTAAATTAAAGCATATGTCAATGGAAGATAGCACGTGTCAGAAGGGCTAGTAGCTGAAGGGCTAATAATTGGTCAAGTTGATCGGAAGAGTAAGGTGTCTTCCTGAGTCGAGCACCCAACCTTAGACCGGTTGTTAAGAGGGGAAATCCCCCACGCGAAGGTCAGGACCCTGAAGTGGGTGTGGAGAAGGTGACACCAAACCTCTGTAAGATCAATTTTAAGTTAATAAAATGGATGGTAAAGGAAGTCGCATGACTAAGGATCGATTAGTAAACAGCGCTAACCTCGAGTATATACTATCACACACTCCCTTGGGAAGAATGTTGATAAATTGGGAAAATAATCCCCGGACACGGGGAAAGGAAAAAACTGTGATGATAAAATATTGCTTTTTTGTTTGGACCCGTGAGAGTATAAATCCACGTAATGTATTTTTGCCAAAATATGGGTCAGATGAAGATTGGCTGATCAAAACTTAAATATATATGTTAACAGAAAACAAAATCAAGGCCAGGGAGAGTCCGATTATGCGGCCTGTTGGGTGGGAGGTTCGCAAGTCTTTGTCCTGGGAGCGACAGAGGAGGAAGTAGATGAAAAAGATCCTAAACCCTCTAGTTGGGATCCGTTGTCCAATTTACCACCCCTGTCCAATCGGCCACTCTTACCAAATTTATTGCCCACGCCTCCTCCTACTCAGCCTCCGTACCCTGAAAACGCTGGCGGGTCGTCCAAACCCACAGCACCTCCCCCTGAGGAAAATAAGGAGGATTCTGAAGAAAGTTCGATGCAAACGAGATCAATGGTGAAACAGAAAGAAAGATACCAACAGGACTGTCACCAAAACATTTCCCTTGAGGGAAGTCCCTGTAGGTGAAGGTGAAATTGGATATGTTAATGCATCACTGACTAGTAGTGAAGTCAGGACCTTTAAGAAAGAAATGAAAAGTTTGAAAGACGATCCGGTGGGACTGGCTGAGCAGTTAGATCAGTTTCTAGGACCTAACATCTGTTGTGTGTGTGTGTGTGTGTGTGTGTGTGTGTGTGTGTGTGTGTGTGTGTGTGTGTGTGTGTGTGTGTGTGTGTGTGTGTGTGTGTGTGAGAGAGAGAGAGAGAGAGAGAAAGAGAGAGAGACAGAAAGAAACCATGTCTGTGTGTGGTTGTGTGTCAGAGAGAAAGAAACTAATGGAAGAGTTGTTATGTGAGAAAGTTAAAATGAGGATGACGGCAGTAAATGAAATAATAAGGAATAAGTTGCAGTATGTAGAGAAAGAAGTAAAATACTTAGGACACCTCATCAGTGAATGCGCTAGGCGTATTAACCCCGAAAGGACTAAAGGAATTATAGAAATTCCCCTACCGGCCACCAAAAGAGAGTTATGGAAGTTATTGGGGGGTTACTGCAGATTATGGATAGAGGCATATGCTCAGAAAACGAAAGGATTATACTACAAATTGACAGAATCTGAACAAGAAAAATTATAATGGATGGAAGAAGAAAAGACAGAGTTACAGGAATTAAAACAAAGTTTAATACAAGCTCCAGTGTCAGCCCTCCCTTCCCTTGAGAAACCCTTCCACCTCTTTGTGACAGTAAATAACGGAGCAGCCTTAGGAGTGTTAACACAGAAAACAGGAGGAAGGAAATAATCCATAGCCTTTCTGTCCAAAACTTTAGACCCTGTTTCGAGAGGTTGGCCTGAGTGCATTTAGGCAGTGGCGGTCACTGCTATTCTACTAAAGGAGAGCTGCAAGTTAACTTTTGGAGGAGCGCTAGTTGTTAACACTCCCCATCAAGTCAGAACAGTGTTGAACCGAAAGGCAGGAAGATGGTTGACAGATTCAAAAATTCTAAAATACGAAGCCCTCCTTATGGAGAGGGATGACCTGGTGTTAACAACAGACACCTGTTTGAACCCAGCTACCTTCATGTGGAGGGGAGAATCCCTAGCCACGCGAGCAGCAGAACATGATTGTTTAGATTTAATTGAATATCAAACCAGAACAAGAGCAGACTTACAGGATATTCCTTTACATGAAGGAGATAGGCTCTTTATAGACGGGCCGTCAAGGATAGTACAAGGAAAGAGACATAATGGATATGCAGTAGTAGATGGCAGTGAAAATCACACAGTTGAGGCCGGCCGGTTACCTAACACGTGGTCAGCCCAAAATTGCGAATTGTCTGCTTTACCAGGCCCTAATACGATTAGAAAATCGGGATGGGACAATTTACACTGACTCTAAGTACGCCTATGGGGCGGTTCATACCTTCGGTAAGATATGGCAAGAATGTGGGCTATTCAATAGCCGAAGAAAGGAATTAGTACATGAAGAGTTAATAGGACCAGTCTTGGAAAATTTGAAATTACTGCGAGAAATAGCAATAGGAGAACACTCTAGAAGCAAGAGGAAATAAGCTAGTGGACGAAGCAGCTAAGGAGGCAGCTAAGAAACTTAGCGTGATAAAAATGCAGGTTCTCACACTCCTGGTAGAGGCTTCTCCCATGATCCCTGCGTACACGGAGGAAGAGGTAAAAAATTTCCAGGAAATAGGAGCCATTAAGACGGGTGAGGGGAGATGGATTCTCCCGGATGGAAGGGAAATGCTGAATAAACCAGTAATGAAGAACATTCTGAATACTTTGCACCAAGTCAGACACTGGGGTTCCCAAGCTATGTGTGACATAGTGTTTAAAAAGTATGGATGCAAGGGAGTCTGCACGTTAGCCAAACAAGTATGCGTGGGATGTCCAACTTGCCAGAGGATTAAAACGAAAATGATAAGAATGGGGGTAAGAGGTGGAAGGAACCCTGGGGTGAGACCCTTTCGGAGCATACAAGTAGATTACACAGAACTACCTCCTGTCGGGAAGCGAAAGTACTTATTACTAATAGTGGACCGCTTGACAGGGTGGGTAGACGCCTTCCCAGTGTCTTCAGCCATCTCAAAAGGAATAGTGAAAGTGCTCCTTGAACATATCATCCCATGATATGGGATGGTGGAAACCATAGATTCAGATCATTTCACTTCCAAGATTCTACAAGGGGTAATAACAGGTTTAGATGTCTCGTGGGAATTCCACACTTACTGGCACCCACACTCCTCAGGACGGGTGGAAAGAATGAATCAAACTTTTAAAAAAATTATCAAAGTTAGTCCTAGAGACTCGATTACCATGGAGAAAATGTCTGCCAATAGCATTACTACGAATTCGGACTGTACGTAGGCATGACATAGGTCTTTCTCCTTTTGAAATGATGTTTGTGCTGCCAATTCCTGGGAGGGAAGGGAGAGGTAGCCACGGCCGAATATAACGATAAGTTTTTGAAAAACTATATTGTGGCTCTTGGTTCTTCATTGTCTTTTCCTCGGAATAAGGGTCTATTGGCACAGACACCACCTTTAGAGTTCGCAGCACACCAAATAAAGCCAGCAGACTGGGTTCTGATAAAGACTTGAAAAGATACCAAATTACATCCAAATTGGGAAGGACCGTTCCTCACTCTCCTGACGACCGAGACGGCAGTACAGACTGCAGAAAAAGGGTGGAGCCATCACACTCGCGTTAATGGTCTGGCAGACGCACCTACTTCTTTGGCAGAGTGGCAATTTCATCCTACAGAAGATCCTCTGAAAATAAAGTTGATCAGAAAGACTGAACTGAAATAAGAGACTTTCAAAACAGACTGTTATTGATTTAAACCTTTGCTGATATTAATTGTATTAGCGGTGTGGGCTCATTTCTCCCTGACACCTGAGAAAGACGATAAATAGACAAGTGAACAGAGGAACGGGGTGGGTAAGTACAGGATTAATATTATAAATTAGGTAGTATGTTTAGAATTACCAACTTAATCCTCTTAATTTTGAGGTTTTACAAAATAAGGTTGACATGATTGGTAATATTAAAAGTCCCTGATTCTGAACACCTGCAAATAATAAAGAGTGATTCTTGCAGCCTAATAGATTGCGGAGATATAAAGAATCAGAGAGAGTACAGTTCCTTTGCAATTAGTCACCAAACGCAGATGCAGGGAACATTTGGTGGACAAGGACCGCCACCCGTCATCAAAATTCATAGAGATCCATTCCGTTCGTCCCTAGAATGTACTGATAAGAAATGCAACCGATATACATCACTATTAAGAATACCTCCTCTGAAGAATCCTTTCCTGCTCGTTTAAATTTGAGTTGATCCCTTAGTAACAACGTTATGATCCTAATGGAAGCCCCAGAGGACCGCCTGAAAATATGTGGGGGTGCCATGATTGGACGGTACCCTGAGAAGTATTTTATAGGCTTCTGTCTCAGAATAATAGTAGAAAAGGGAAAACAAAAGGAACAGAAATGTTATATCCTTGATAGTGACCCGAAACTGGGACAGGTTATAGAGGTAAAAGACTTAAGACGAAGAATGTGGTTGGGAATCATACCTCCTGTGTACAGAGGAATGGGACAGGCCAGTCCCGATTTCTAGGAGACTTAAAGCTATGCTCGGAAACTGAATCATTTCCTGAAACAGAGTTGGGAAGGAACTATTCAGCCTTAAAAATACCCCGAGCGGATTTGTGGTGGTACTGTGGTGGAAAGATTTTAAGACCCACCATGCCCTTTACCTGGCGAGGCACTTGTGCAATTGCACAATTGGCAATCCCATTTACCTTGGCATTTGAGAAAAAGGAGGAGGCAGCAACTAAGGGTGAACGAAGTAAGAGATCGTTATTAGGTACTTCCTTTGATGACACGATTTATCTAGACTCCATAGGGGTCCCCAGAGGGGTGCTGACAAGTTTAACGCCCACAACCAGATTGCAGCAGGTTTTGAATCATCCCTATTTTGGTGGGTAACGATTAATAAAAACGTAGATTGGATAAACTACATTTTTTATAACCAACAAAGATTTATTCACTACACTAGAAATGCAGTCAAGGGAGTTGCTGAACAACTTGATGCCACTAGCCGTATGGCTTGGGAAAACAGACTAGCTCTCGACATGATTCTGGCTGAAAAAGGTGGGGTATGTGTAATGTTAAAGGAAAGCTGCTGCACCTTTATTCCAAATAACACATCACCTGATGGGTCAAACACTCGCGTATTGCGGGGATTGACCTCCCTATCCGAAGAATTGGCTGAAAATTCGGGAGTGGACATATCACTCACAGGATGGCTCGAATCATGGTTTGGGAAGTGGAAAGGGGTTATGGCTTCTATTTTCACCTCTTTGATAATAGTGGCAGGGGGCCTAACAACAGTTGGCTGTTGTATTATACCTTGCGTACCTTGCATTAACCCAATGATTAATTGAAACAGTCTTATCGAAACAAATAACCCTAAAAGGTAGTCAAGCTGAGGGACTCTATCTGTAAAGTGACAAAGAAATGGACAATCTTGAGGGGATGGTCATGATACATGAGGAAGTAGTGGTCAGACAGCCAAGGAAAAGTGAAAGGCTGCTACATGAATTCGAAACAAGATTGTGAACCTCATCGCCAAAAGGCATTAGAGGGCAGAGCATGGGAGAAATGAATTAAAAGAGGACTTAATAAGTGCAGAAACAACAGTTAGAGAAAAAGAAAAAAAGGGGAATTGTGAGAGATACCTGTAAAGAATGCAGTTTCTGCAGAGAATTGAGTTTGTTTAAAGTACTATAAGAATTTAAATTTGCTTACATGTGTAAAAGCTCGTGTTGGCATTTTGCAAATCCTCAAGCAAGGTTATACTTAGAAATAACGAGCTAAGAAATAAGGAAGTTGTGAGAAATCGAGAAGTGCGTTGCTTTTTTCAGAAAGCTAATACTACTGACGAGCTGAGAATTGCAAAAATAAAAGCTCAATTCTTAAGCTTCTAGACAAATAAGAATATGTGCAGTAGGAAAAAAGGAACAAGGTGAGACCACTAATGTAACTGGAGATAATGGTGGTTAATGTCTACGTCTAAGAAAACAGACATAGATTTTAATTTAGATAATACAGGGAAATTACGTAGCGACAGCTAAGATGGTTGAATAATACAAGGGTTGGAGAGGTGACCTCATGCAGCTCAAAAGATATAACTGTACATGTATCCCAATGCTTATTTGCTCAATTGCTTAATGCATCTGAAGCCCTTACTTGCAAGTTCGTAAACAAATTGTCTTGTTTCTAGCTTTTGGTGGTCTCAGTTAATTTTGTTAATTGTGTTTCTAACACCAGCCTATCCTTATGTCTCAAAATCTCCCATCTCCGTCACATCATTTTAAATACGCTTGTCCCCTTCCCAGTTTACAACATCTTTCCAATAGCAGGGCGACAAGAATTGCACTCAGTGCCTCAAATGCGGTCTTGTCATTCTCTTGTAGAGCCACAACATGATGTGCCAATTCCTATAATCAATGCTTTGACCGATGGAAGACAGATTGCCTTATGCCTTATTCACTGCCATGTCCATCTGCGTCTCCACTTTTACGGAACTGTGTACCTGGTCCCTGGATCTCTCTGTTTGACAGCACTCCCCAGCACTGCCATTTTCTGAATAAATCCTGCACTCGTTTGTCTAACAAAATGCAACATCTCACATTTATCTGCATGAAGCTCCATCAACCAATCCTCAGCTCACTTGTCAAGTAGATCAAGATATCTTTGTTCTCTAAGATAGCCTTCTTCACTATCCAGCATAACTCCAATTTTGGGGGTTTCATCTCCAACTTACTATCCACGGCTCCAATGTTCTCATCCAAACCATTTACAGAAATAATGAACAACAGCAGCCTGGTCCTTGTGGCACAACGCTGGACACAGGCCTCCAATTGGAACAGCAAATCTCTCCCAGCACCGTCTGTCTCCTGCGGTCAAGCCAGTTTTGCATCTAATTGGTGAGCTCTCCCTGATCTCCTGTGATCTAACTTTATTAACCAGGCTTCCATGTGAACCTTTTTGGGCCTCACTAAGGTCCACGTAGACAACGTATGCTGCTTTACCTTCATCTATCTTCCCGATCACCTCTTCAAAAACTGCAATCTAGTTTGTAAGACATGGATTCCCAGACACAAAGCCATGCTGAATATCCTTATTCAGTCCTTGTCTTTCCACATGCATGTAAATCCTCCTCTCAGAATCTCCTACAAACACTGCTCCACCCTTGACATCAAACTCACTGGTCTGTAGTTCCGTAGGTTTTATTTGCAGCCAAATTACAAATAATGTAACATTATTAGCTGTCTTCCTGTCCTCCAGGACCTCAACGGTAGCTGTCAATGATACACAAAAGAAAGTCAAAACAACTGCAGATTTCGTAAACCAGAAACTAAGACACAAATGTGCTGGAAAAGCCCTGCATGTCTGGCAGCATCTGTGCAGAGGAATCCGAATTAATGTGTTACAACACGGGGGACCCCCCCACCCCCACCCCGCGCTAATTTAATTTTGCAACACAAAAAAGATTTAACCCGTGCTGTAATCAGTAAAAATTCGGACGGCCAATAACCATCCAAAAGTCCACTATTTAAAGTAAAAATTGACAACTTTTTTTGAAAGGCTAACAGAGAATAATTAATTAACAACTATTTGCAACTCCTTTAGGTGACCTATCTTTTACTTTCCCTTCTACAATACTGGTCCGATCACCCCCCCCCCCCCCCCACTCCCCCGCGTGCCCCCAACCCCCAATTAAGACATACTAAAACATTCAAATTTCAGAACCAGCCGGCTGTCGAATCTTCTCTTTTTCCTCCTCTGTCTTCGTTTCTTCTCCTTAGAGTTTCTGTTTCACAGGTCATTGATAAATAAAGGTACATTTCAGAGAGCTATTCTCCGGTCAGTCTGCAGATGTTGTTGGCGTCGCAGTTCTCCCCTAAGTGGTCATTTTTTTCAGCTTTCTACCCCAAAGAATCGGCTAATTTCATTGTTTTTTATAATATTGCCAAATACCAAATGTAAACTCGATTATAGTTTAGCTTCTTGGGACATAATTTAAACGGATTGATCAAATTTGTTTTTTTTTTGGTCTCATAACTCCCCAGGTACTGCAAGGTGCTGGACCAAATGTTACCTTGTAAATTTTCCAGACCTCACTGCTTGTAAATCCTTCAACTCTCTTAAAGGTACCCTTTACACGTTCATAACATTTTCTCTCTCAAAAAAAACCACCATAATGAAAACATTGTCTCATTTGTTTTTCTATTTTTTAAACACATTACCATAACATACTGGTAACTTAAATCTATGTCCATCTTAACTTCTTCCCATATGCCTATATTTAACATTGGATAAATACATATCTCGTCTAAACTTTATCAGATAAATCTGTGAGAACGCATCTGCGATTACATTCTTACGACATGCTACATGTAGAATTTTTAAATTAAAAGTCTGTAACAGAAGACTCCAGTGAGATAGGCTTTAAAGCATTCAAAGACTTTAAGCAGATTTGGGATCCGCGTACACAACCGTCTCCAACACACTGTTTATAAGTACACATTAAAATGTTATAACTCTAGTACCAAACTCAATAGTTTTTTCTCAATCGTGGACTATTTTCTGTGGTGGATGTGAAGCTTCTTTGAAAAGTACAATTCCATCTCATTGTCCTGTAGCAGGACAGCTCCAACTCCTATGTCACTCACATCGACAGCATCTTTGAAAGGTGTTGAAGCGGTTGGTGTAACTGAAACGAGTTTGGTGTTCAATATTTCTTTTTAATGGTCGAATGCCTCCTGGCATTATTCTTTCAACCAAAACTTTGTGTTCTTCTTCAGCAAATCGGTTCATGGTGCCACTGCACTGCTGAAGTTTGGAACAAACTTCTGATAGAATCCTTTGACTCCGAAGGAATGAAGCACCTTTCCAACGAGGCGGGTCATGGAAATTCCTCGGAACCTTTTGACTTCGCGTTCCATGGGGTCAACCTTCCATGACCGATATTTTGTCCTAAGAACATTACGTCTGCTTTCGCGATTTCAGTTTTGTTTAATTTTATCACCAGGTTTGTTTCTTGTATTTGTTCAAAAGGCTCTGCCAACTGTACCAAGTGATCTTTCCAGAACGAACTAAAGATCACTACATCATCCAAACAGATTGTACAGTTTATTAATCAGGCCACAATTCTGTCCATGCGTCTTTGGAATGGGTTGGGTGTGTTCGTCATTCCAAAGGGCATCACTTTGAATTGACACAGTCCATTTGGCGTTACATTAAAAAAATTTCTTTCACCATCTCTGATATAGGTACCTGCCAGAAACTACGCATTAACTCCAACTTGGTGATGTAACTGACTTGTCATACTTTCTCGATACAGTCCTCCAATGTCAGTATTGGATATTAGTCTGATTTTGTAACAGTGTTGACCCACCAATAATCCAGCTAAAATCTTTGAGTCCCATCCGGGTTGTGAACCACGATGATCGGCGAGGTCCACTCACTCTGTTCGATGATGACCTCATTCAGCATGGCCTCCACCTCCTTCTAGACCGGTATGGCTTTGAGAGGACTAAGACGACATGGATGTTGTTTTATCCCAAGTCTACTTCATGTACAATAGCATTAGTCCTCCCCATATTACTCTTACATATGTTCTCATACTGCAATAACAAACCTTTCAATGCTCCTGAGACCGATAGTTTACTAATCTATCCCACTGCTCAAGGACTTCTACTTTTTTAACATATTTTGAGGCACGTCAAAATTTCCAACAGTTGGATTTGATTCCTCACTCAGTGGAGCAGTAACTAACACCTGATTTTCCAATTACTTCTCTCCTCTACCTTTCAGGAGGAGATGTACACACTCAGTTATAACCCAAAATGAGGGATCTTCGAATGTAGGAATTGGCAACAGAGGTGCTAGTTTAATTACCGCCTGAGGCCTACCTACTATTTGTGATGTATGACATGTATGCCAAAGTTAACCAAATCTGTGTGCATTCCAGGTCAATAAAAATGTTTTTGTCCCTTAGCCTGAGTCTTTCGTACCAATCAGTGACCTCCCACAGGTAGTTCACGTGCTACCCGTAATACTCCCTGTCTCTATGCCACGGGCAACATAATCTGGTGCACTTCAGTACATTATTCCTCTGCACTAACCTGCCATAGTCTCCACTTCCGTCTTAGGATTCTATACTTCTGGTAATAACCCTCTGGAACATCTCTGCCTCACGCTCAGATTACGCATCCACATATATATCTTTTATCATCTTGCCTGTCTGTGCAAAGCCCTTAGCCTTTCAGTACTAAACACCTCCGTCTGAGCCTCTCTTTGTTCATCATTTCCCTGCACCATTACGTCAAACAGAGTGTCCGCTAACTGAACCTTAACTCCGTCATCGTTGTCTTTAATTTGTGCTTCCTGCTGTGACTTATGATCGTGTGATCTGGTTACTGTACAGTCTGATTACTGACACTCTGTCAGTTACTCCCACGGTTACTTCCCCAGACTTGACTAGGACTCCAACCTGATCTTATGAGGAAGAATGCTAAATTTCAGTCCAACTATCCCACAAATTATGACACTCTCGGGTAACAGATCAGAAAGACTGCAAATTTGCTTATCTCTTACTAATAGAAACTGGTTAGATCCTGTATGTCCTAAAAATAATAATTTATTCTCCTTCTCCCCCTGTTGTTTCTGAGTAAACTTTACTCACGGAGGCGAATTCTTTACAGAGATCAAATACTATCTCCATACCCAGCCCCTGCCTAGGCGGTGCACTTTCCTGTAGGTCTTCGGTTCTATTTGGGGTTTCGTTTAATACTTTCACTAATGCCACTGGCTTAACTTCTTTTACCACATCTTCTCCCACAATGCCTTTCTTAATGACCAGCACTGTGACCTTAAGTATGCCATTTTATAGCAGTGAAAATACCCTTTTCCAGGGGCCCGTTTGAAACCACCAGCACTGAGATTTTCTGTGTCCCACTCTCGGACAGTAAAAATGCCGAGGCCTTTCACTTCCCTTCCATTCTCCTGGGCATCTTCTTTAACCTGTGGTAAACTCTTATTCTCTACTCTTTCTTTTATACTGTAGCATCTCCCCTTCTCGCTAATTGTATCCACCACAGGAAGAAATTCTGGCTGGAAGCTTGTCTTATGCAGCAACATGTATTCATCTGCTAATTCTCCTGCCATTCTCAATTCCTGAACTGTGTGTTCCACCATATGAATTCTTATCATCTCTGGAAGTGAGTTCTTCAACTCCTTCAACAGAATAATCTCCATTAGAGCCTCACGTGTCGTATATCTCTTTAAAGCAAGAATCCGTCTATCAAAACACTTACGTTTAGTTATTTCAAATTCATCATAAGTCTGACCTGGTTCCTCCTTTATGTTTCTATATTGGTGTCTATATGTTTCTGGTACCAATTTGTGAGCACTTCAAATAGCTTGTTTGACGTCTTCAGAATCTCTTAACTCCTCACCTGACAGCGGTGACTATACTTCACTCACCCTACCTACCAGTTTAATCCGAGCTAGCATTCTCCATAAATCTTGGAACATTCTATCTGCCTAGCCAAGTTTTCAATGAAATAAGATTAGATTACTTACAGTGTGGAAATGGGCCCTCCGGCCCAACAAATCCACACTGACCCGCAACCCGGCCAGACCCATTCCCTTACATTTATCCCTTCACCTAACACTACGGGCAATTTAGCATGGCCAATTCACCTGAATTGCACATCTTTGCACTGTGCGAGGAGATCGGAGCAAATACACTCAGACACGGGGAAGAATGCACAAACTCCACACAGATAGTCGCCTGAGGCTAGAATTGAACCTGGGTCTCTACAGCTGTGAGGCAGCAGTGCTAACCACTGCGCCACCGTGCCAGCCTTCAGCGCTACTGCTTCAACATTTTTCTCATCAAAATGTGCCAGAGTTTTAGCATAGTTGGATGTATCACTATCTTCCGTTTTCGTCTCCATCCTGTTAACTTGACTTTGCTGACTAAATCGCAACAGCTCAATTTCGAATTCTCTCTCTTTTTGCTCAGCTGCGAACCATCTCTTTCACTTTTTGTTTCTCTCTCTCTTCTTTCTTGCTTTCTGTTTCTTCTCTCTCTTTCTCTCGCCCTTTGTTTATCTTTAAACTCAATTTTCATCAATAGTAATATTAATTTTTTTTACTGTACTGCACTTGTCGGTTTCTCTGACACACCTTCGTGTTTGAATAATTCCCTGACAATTTCAGCTTTGCTTTTTCCTTGGTTAAACACAAAACTATGCTCTTCGCTAATTCAAAAAGTTTGGCCTCTATCTTTATTTCTAAACTTTCTTGGCAAATTTGAGGATCATCTTCAGACCTCTCTTCAAATTTTAAGAGCCATTTCTCTCACTTTTAACTTAACTAACCACAAGTTATCGAAATTGAACAATTTGTCTCCATGATATTTTATTTAAAGATCTCAGACACTCACATACTGTGCTTTTTTCATACCTCAAATCTATTCAAATGGATTTGTCTAAACGTTTTCAAATCGCGGACGAAAGCCCCCAAACTGTTACAACACAGGGTTAACACCACTCCTAATTTAAACCAGCCTCACAGAATAAGTTCACCTCATGCCGTAATCTCATAAGTTTCGAAAGGCAAAGATCCATAAACAGAGTCACTATTTAAAGTAAAATTAACAACTTTATTATTTATGTACGACAAAGAATAATAAAACAAACAACTATTTATAAATCCCTTCGGGTAAACGTATCTTTTACCTCCCACTCTACAATACTGATCCGATGAAACAAAAATACCCCAATTAAGGTTTACAAAAATATAATCGTGTTTCAAAACCAGTCAGCTTTGTCGATTCTCCTTTGCAAATTTTGCTCTGTAGATGTTACTCTCGGTCAGCTTCGATGTTATGCTGTGCAAACTTCTTATAGACAGATACCTTCAGGAAGTTCTTCTGCTTGCAGTCTATTTTTGTGGATGTTCTTGGCAGTTGTCCCCCGAAATATTCAAAATGTCCGGTTTTATACCTCAAAACATCGGATCATTTCATTGATTTTGATGTCATCAAATACATTATATTTCAAGCTCAATTTGATTTCAGTATGTTGGGGCATAAGGTGAACGGACTGGTCGAATTTGAATTAGTTTGTGTTCCGTGGCAACTCAGCCTCACTGTTGATTTCACGGTCAAATGTTACCTTTTAACTTCTTTCAGAAAACTTTGTGCCAGCTTCCCGTCTCTCTTAAAAGTAACATACACGTTCATAACAATATCCTTTATCTGCCCTGCATAAATTTCCATAAAGTTGATCAACTTAGTAAGTTCACATAATAGTCTTTTCTGTTCCAATAAAAGACCCATTTTCTCTCATTCTTCCTTTACTTAAATATATCTTTCCAGTTATCATTCCACTTACTTACAATGTTACTGGTATTCTTCGACAAAGTAATGCACTGTGTATGAGATGAAAGAATGTGATGTAATCACTTTCCCATATGAAGGAGTAAACGGGCAACATTTCCAAGCTTTCTGACATCAAAAGTGATGCAAAAATCTCCTTTATTCATGAATTGGGAAAGTGAACAGTGATGTTCATGGACTAAACAGCAGTAATTTAATGAAACTTTACTGGCATTATTGAACGACCAAATATTTAGTTTTCTCCATCGAGTTTAAAATAAATTCTTTTTGAATTCATTTTTATCAATTTGCACTCATCATCGGTGACAAAACCAGAAGTTGCTTGGAATGTTCAGTAGTTCTGGCAGTATCTGTTGTGAGAAAGCAGATTCAACATAATGTTGAGGGTTGTTTGTTTTTTTGCCAATAGTTGTCGGTTAGATGTGTTAGTCAGGGTAAATGCAGAGTAATAGAGTAGGGGAATGGGTCAGGATGGGTTACTCTTTGAAAGGTCAGTGTGGGTTACTTTTTGGATTCTACAGTTGTATAATTTCTTCAGAAAAAGGGCAGTCAGCGCCAGGATCCAGAATGTCTCTGAGCATGCTCAGTGCATATTGAAGTGGGAGGGTAAACAGCCAGCCGTTTTGGTTCACATTGATACCAATGATATCGGTAAGAAGAGTGAAAAGTTGAAAACTCCTGCAAAACTCAGGGAGTTAGGAGTAAGTTTAAAAGCAGGATCTCCAGGGTTGTAATCTTGGGACTACTCCCTGTACCACCTGAAAGTGAGACAAAGAAGAGGAAGATAGTACAGTTGAATATGTGGCAAAGAGCTAGTTTGGGAGTTTTGTTTCTGATTTTTGAATAATTCGAATCACGTCCAATGCACGTGGGAACTGTAAACAAAGGAAAGTATGCACTTTAACTGGAGGGGACCCAACATCCTGGAAGGGAGGCGTGTTCGTGCAGATTTAAGATGATGATACAGGAGGCTGGGGACGAAAGCAGTAGGTCAGAAACCGAGCAGAAAGTAAAGGTTAGTCGAATAAACAGGCAGAGCCAGTTTAATGACCATGCTGAGGGAAGGAATCATAACAATTTAAAAACTCTGAAAGTGGTCTGATCATTAATCTGTAAACTGTAGAAAATACTTTCCTATTTCTAAATGTATTTTGTTTTCAAATATTTCCAGATTTATATTGCCTCCCCAAAAATGTGACGTTGATGCAGAGGTTTGTTTTGTGATCCAGGTTCCCAGTTTCTCATGCTTCAGCTTCGCAGTTTGTTTATTTAAATAATGCACTTTTATCCCATTCAACTCGCCAAGGTGCTGAAACACAGATACATTTTTAGATTGGATGAGATTACAGTGTGGAAACAGGCTCTTCGGCCCAACAAGTCCACACGGACCCGCCGAAGCGCAACCCACTCATACCCCTACATTTACTCCTTAACTAGCACTACAGGCAATTTAGCACGGCCAATTCACCTGACCTGCACATCTTTGGACTGTGGGAGGAAACCGGAGCACCCGGAGGAAACCCACGCAGACACGGGGAGAACGTGCAAACTCCACACAGTCAGTCGCCTGAGGCGGGAATTAAACCCGGGTCTCTGGCGCTGTGAGGCAACAGTGCTAACCACTGTGCCACCGTGCCGCCCACTATGTTTCAAAGACCAATACTTAGAACGAACAAAGAACAAAGAAAATTTACAGCACAGGAACAGGCCCGTCGGCGCTCCAAGCCTAAGCCTATTCAAATGTGCTGTCTAAACCTGTAGCCCAATTCCTAAACACCTGTATCCCTCTACTTCCCACCTACTCATGCATCTGTCCAGACGCATCTTAAATGAACCTACCGTACTTGCCACTATCACCTCTGCTGGCAACACGTTCCAGACACCCATCACCCTTTGTGTGAAGCAATTTCCGTGTGTATCCCCCTTAAACCTTTCACCTCTCACCTTGAAAGCGTGACCTCTCGTTATTGAATCCTTCACACTGGGAAAAAGCTTATCTCCAACTATCCTGTCGATATCCTTCATGATTTTGTAAACCTCAATCAGGTCCCCCCCAATCTCCTTTTTTCTACTGAAAATAAACCTAACCCACTCAACCTCTCTTCACAGCTAACACCCTCCATACCGGGTAACATCCACTTAAACCTTCTCTGCAACCTCTCCCATGGCTATTCCTCTATCAAAATTATTTTCAGTTTTTAGAACTGCTGAAGGGGATTGTCTGTCTGAGGAAAATGGCAGAGCAAACAATTTTTGGACACTTGGAATGATTCTCATGTTCGGCAGCATTTGAGAAGATTTAGCAGAATTATTGCTACATTGGACTCTTATTTCAGGGGCATTAACAGGAGATTCTGTGGCAGTGACCATTGATTTAGGATGGTTTATTGCTTTCCCTGTGCTAGGACTAAGAACGTCCTGAAACATTTCAAGAACATTGGAAAAGGGGAGATTGAGCAGTCAAAAGTTATAGTACATATTGGTAGGAATGATATTTTTAGGGAAAGATTAAAGCAGTACAGAGTAAATTTAAGAGGTGAGGTCGAAGTTTAGAAATAAAATCTTGAAAGTAGTAATTTCAGGTTTATTCGCAATGCCGAACTGAGCCAGGAGGGAGCAAAAGTTTAAAGGAGAAAAATCGATAGCCGAAGAGCTACTGTGTTGTTGAAATATTTAGATTTTTGGGAAATTGGGATCTATTTTAAAATAGAAAAGACCTGTTCAGAAAGGATTGGTCTAATCTAAACTGGAAAGCAACCAATATCTTAGCAGGGAGAATTGCTCCTTCTATGTAGGGAGACTTTATATTGATAGAGACGGCAAAGGAGATATTCCAAGTAGCGTTACAAACGTTAGGATGGAAGGTGAAGTTTATGAATGTGAGGAGAGCACGTCAATTGGAAAAGAAAGAGGAGAGAGTCAAAAGTAAAGAGTAATTCTGAAGTACTAAATCTCAGTTATTCCAATGTAAGGAGTCTCACAGGGAAGGCTTACGAACTCAGGGCATATTTAAGAACATGGGACTGCAACATCATATTTATTCCAGAAAGTTGGTTGAGAGATGGTCAAGTCGAGAGTGTAGTGCTGGGAAAGCACAACAGGTCGGACAGCATGTAAGAAACAGGAAAATCGACGTTTTGGGCAAAAGCCCCTCGTCAGGAATGGGCTGATGAAGGACTTTTGCTTGAAACGTCGATTTTCCTGCTCCTCGGATGTTGCTTGACGTGCGGTGCTTTTCCAGCACTACGCTCTCGACTCTAATGTCCAGCAACTACCGTCCTCACTTTCGCCTGAGAGATGATCAAGACTGGCAATTCAACGTTCCAGATGTAATTATCATAGAAAAGAGAGAAAAAATCATGCAGTGGATGGGAAGGAGGTGGACTACCATTTTTGATTAAAGAATAAATTATTGCTGTAACTGGGAAAGATATTTCCGAAAAATCATCCAGTTAAAATATGTGGGTAGTATTAACATAAGAAATTAAATATCACTTTGAAGAGATTGCACAAAATTCTCATATGTGACAAATTGTCCAGTGAAAATATATTCGTAGAAATTAAAAATAAGAAAGGAAAGAGCACGTTGATGGTATTGTACCATACGCTCTCCAACAGTAATAAAGAAATTGAGAAACAAACCTACAGGGAAATCTCGGATATATGTAAGCTTAATAAGGTTATAATAACGGCGGATTTTAATTTTCGAAAAACTGACTGGGACTACAACAGTGTTAAAGGGTTGGATGGTGAAGAATTTGTCCAATGTGTTCACGAAAGTTTTCTTCACCAATATGTAGATGATCCTAATAGAGAAGGAGCAAAACCAGACCAACTTTTGCGCAATAAGCAGGGCAAGTGACTGAAGTATATGTGAGGGAATACTTTGGGTATTTCAGTCATAACTCTATTAGTTCCACAATAGTTATGGAAAAGAATAAGCCTTTCATGATTTTGTTCTAATTGGTATCTCATAAATTTTAATGGCATGGGACAAGGAATTTACAAGTTTGATTGGAGTCGAATATTGGAAGTAAAACGACATCTGACAAGTAGGAGACTTTCAACAGTGTGACGACGAGAGGTGAGAGGCATTATGTTCCTGTTAGAGTGAAGGGTAAGGCTGGTAAGGTTAAGGAACAATGGAAATCTACAGTTATTGAGGTTTTATTCAAGATTCAAAGAAAATCTTACTTTAGATATAGACACTTCATTCAATTGAATAAAGTTAATCAATATAAATAGTGTCGGGCATTATTTCGAGAGAAATCAGGAAAGCAAAAAGGCGATATGAGATAGCATTGGCCAAGACGTTTAAGGATAGTCCAAAGAAATTGTGCAACTACATTAAGAGCAAGAGGGTAACCACGGAGGGGGTAAAGCCGCTCAAATATCATGAAGGATATGATGTGTTGAACCCAAGAGATGGGGAATAAAATCATCCAAATCTTGGTGCATCAGACAGCAGCAAATACACACTATTGCCTGCACCTCGCATTCATCCAGATTGAACTCCATTCTGCTATTTGTCAGCCTATTGCTCCATTTGATCCAGATCCTTTAGTAATTATAGAAAACCTTCTTCACTGTGCCACCAGTTTTGGTGTCATCCGCAAACGTACTAACTATGCCTTCCATATCCTCATGCAAAACATTTACATAAACGACAAACCATGAAAACCGAGAACCAACCTCTGTGAAATACTGCTGGAGACAAGCCTCCATTCCAAAAAAACAACCACCCACTATTACTCTATGTTTCCTGACATTGCACCAATTGAAAATTCTGGAGAGAAACACCACAGTTCTGGCAGTATCGGGACAGGGAAAAATGGAATTAACTTTTTTTGAGTCCAATGTGACTTGTTCAGAACAGGTTCATATCAGATTTGATATGTTAACTCTGTGTCTCTGCCCAGATCCTGCGTCATCTGTTGCATTTATCCATCATTTTGCATTTGCATTTCAGATTTCCACTATCTATAATATTTTGCTTTATTGTTTGATTGGTCTAGATGTTGAACCCGGTTATATTTGGACAATATGCTTCATTCCTGTTCCCATTACTTGTGCCAGTGACACATGTATTACACTGGATTCGGTTCATAGAACATAGAACATAGAAGAATACAAGCCCTTCGACCCTCGATGTTGCGCCGATCGAAGCCCACCGAACCTACACTAGCCCACTATCCTCCATATACCTATCCAATGCCCGCTTAAATGCCCATAATGAGGGAGAGTCCACCACCGCTACTGGCAGGGCATTCCATGAACTCACGACTCGCTGAGTAAAGAACCTACCCCTAACATCTGTCCTATACCTACCCCCCCGTTAATTTAAATCTACGCCCCCTTGTAATAGCTGACTCCCTACGTGGAAAAAGGTTCTCACTGACAACCCTATCTAAACCCCTAATCATCTTGTACACCTCTATCAAGTCACCCCTAAACCTTCTTTTCTCCAGTGAAAAAAACCCCAAGTGCCTCAGCCTTCCCTCATATGATCTTTCTACCATACCAGGCAACATCCTGGTAAACCTCCTCTGCACCCGTTCCAGTGCCTCCACATCCTTCCTATAGTATGGCGATCAAAACTGCACACAATACTCCAGATGCGGCCGCACCAGAGTCTTATACAACTGCAACATGACCTCAGGACTCCGGAACTCAATTCCTCTACCAATAAAAGCCAGTACGCTATATGCCTTCTTCACCGCACTATTTACCTGGGTGGCAACTTTCAAAGATCTGTACACATGGACACCAAGATCCCTCTGCTCATCCACACTACCAAGTATTCGACCATTATCCCAGTACCCCATCTTTTTGTTACTCTTACCAAAGTGAATCACCACACACTTAGCTACTTTGAACTCCATTTGCCACCTTTCTGCCCAGTTCTACAGCTTATCTATAGCCCGCTGTAACCTGCCACGTCCTTCCTCACTGTCTACAACTCCTCCGACTTTCGTATCATCCGCAAACTTGCTCACCCAACCTTCTAACCCCTCCTCCAGGTCATTTATAAAAATGACAAACAGCAATGGTCCCAAAACAGATCCTTGCGGAACACCACTAGTGACGGCACTCCAAGATGAAACTTTGCCATCAACTACTACCCTCTGTCTTCTTCCGGCCAGCCAACTCCTAATCCAAACTTCCAACTCACCCTCAATGCCATATTTTTTGCAGTAGTCTACCATGGGGAACCTTCTCAAACGCCTTACTAAAATCCAAATACACCACATCTACTGTTTTCTCCTCGTCCACCTCCTTAGTCACCTTCTCAAAGAATTCAATAAGGTTTGTGAGGCACGACCTGCCCTTCACAAAACCATGCTGACTATCCTTGATCACATTATTCCTATCCAGATGTTCATAAATCATATCCCTTACAATTCTCTCTAAGATGTTGCCCACAACAGAAGTGAGACTCACCGGCCTATAGTTACTAGGGTTATCCCTACTCCCCTTCTTGAACAAGGGAACCACATTTGCTCGCCTCCAATCTTCTGGCACTACTCCTGGAGGAGGGGTTAGAAGGTTGGGTGAGCAAGTTTGCGGATGATACGAAAGTCGGAGGAGTTGTAGACAGTGAGGAAGGACATGGCAGGTTACAGCGGGATATAGATAAGCTGCAGAACTGGGCAGAAAGGTGGCAAATGGAGTTCAATGTAGCTAAGTGTGTGGTTATTCACTTTGGTAAGAGTAACAAAAAGATGGGGTACTGGGCTAATGGTCGGATAGTTGGTAGTGTGGATGAGCAGAGGGATCTTGGTGTCCATGTACACAGATCTCTGAAAGTTGCCACCCAGGTAATATTGCGGTGAAGAAGGCATATGGCGTACTGGCTTTTATTGGTAGAGGAATTGAGTTCCGGATTACTGAGGTCATGTTGCAGTTGTATAAGACTCTGGCACTACTTCCTTCTTTAAGTTCTGAAAAAAAAATGCGTGGATCTCATCAAAGTTATTTTGATTTAAAAGGCCTTTGAGATACAGCTACACTTGAAGAAAAATAGGAACAGTTTATTAATTATGACAGTGTCTGTGCGTTTTATGACCAAAATTGTCTCCTCAGTCTCTGAACATTTTCCATACGTTTCTCTGAATAATTTCAGCAAAGATGGTTGCCATGCAGCCCATCATCTCTGTATCAGCTCAGTATGAGATGTATCCTCACTCTTACTCTGCTGTAACTCCCTGTAACTCCACACACGTTGTTATTTGTGTCTGTTTTTATTTCTGAATATCCCGTCCAGTTATAAACAATATTAACAACCTGTATAAAATGTGATTAATTAGTCTATATGTGAAATATAATTCTGTTCATCACATTTAAAATTGAACTGTTCTATTCACGTTGTCGGTCAGCATTCCCTGTACAAAAGGGCATCTGTTCTCTTGCTCTGCATTGCATTTCATTCCATTTGTCAGAAAGAGTGATGGTTGAACACTCGTGACTGTGAGATATTACTGAACTTCCCTCAGGTTTCTTCAGTCACTGGCCCCAGTCCTTTCTGTCTCATAGCCATTATCATATTCATTCCGTCACTGAATCATAAATCCAGGCCTATTTTGCAGATCTTTTTATTGAAGAAAAAAGGCATTTTTTAAACAACTTTTTACAAACTTACAAAAAAACACAAACAAATATAAATACTAATATATCATTAAATATTAAATAAGTAATTACCAAAACACAACAAACACAGAAAAAAGCAGAAAGATAAAAAAAAACACTCAACTAGGAACTAATCTAACCTACAAGTAACCAAAGCATACAATAGAATATCTTAGGTTACTTCAAAAAAAGATAACATTGTAATTAAATAATGAATTAACATCAAGTCATAATAAAACCGGTATTCATACGGGATTTCTCTCACGGGGAGCCCCCGGACCAGCCAGAACCACTACCTCACCTAGATAAAAGCCCCTGATAATATGGCCGAAATATCTGTATCTATTTGTTCACCATATTTTATGGTGCTCCATATTCGTAAGGAAGTCAAGGGGAATACATTCCATGATTAACCTGTGCAAATTCCATTTTCCTGGAGTGCCCTCAGCTACCCAATTTACTAAGATATCTTTCCTTGCACAAAAGGAGAGAATGGGAAATAAGTTCCTCCCGTGCACATCCATGGAGGACATGAATAGCCCAGGAAAAGCGATACTAGATCTACTCCAATTCCCACTCCCAAGATTTCTGTCAGCGCATTTGCTACTCTGGTCCAGTATTTACGGAACCTATGATATGTCCATAAGCAGTGTGTGAGAGTGTCCACTTCTATTTTACATTGAGGACACATTGGATATGTTCCTGCCCTAAATTTTATCAGTCATTCCGGTAGTATATGAGTCCTATGGCCTACCTTTAATTGAATAACCTGGGTTCTATTACAAATGGAGAACTTTCTGGCATTTTCACAGATGTCCCACATTTCTAAAGGGATTTCCAACCCCAATTCCTGATTCCATGTTTTAAACAATTTTTCCATGTCTTTTGATACTTCGTTCTGTAATGAGTGATAAAGAGTACTGACCCAGGGTCGACCCATTGGCCATAACACTCTTCTTTCCCCAACCAATTTATAAGAGCTATCCAATAATGTGGTCTTCTTCTGTGTATAATCTCGAATTTGGAAATCTCGAAAAAGGTCACAATTAGTCCGTCCACATTTTCTAGTGCAGCTGTTCAAATGACATCATAAACTCCCCATCGAACAGATCCCCGAAGTAAGAGATACCCCTGGACCTCCAGATTTTAAATGTAGCGTCTGTGTACCCCGGTTGAAAATCCCATGCTCCCTCTATAGGAGTATAAGGTGAAGTATTTTTGTGAATTACCTCGTCATGCCGCATTATCTTCCAATCGTTAATTGTATTTAGGGTTTTATAATGATCCATCATGACTTTCATCTTATCTAAATATAAGAGATTAATGAGGGGACACTTTGCTTGAGAAGCCTCAATGTCCAGCCAGATTGATTGCGTGTCCCACGAGACCCAGTCGGCTATGTAGCTTAATAGAGAATTCAGCTGATACTTCCTAAAGTCTGGAAAATCCAGTTCTCCCTTTGCTTGTGGAAGCTGCAGCTTCTTTAATATAATAGGGGGCCATCTATTATTTCAAATGAAAGAACCAATCCAACCATATAGTTTACACAATTCCTGGGCAACATCTCAGAGAGCATTCGCATAGGGTATAAGAGACGAGGTAAAATATTCATTTTAATTAGAGTTATTCTGCCAAACCAAAATATCGGGAGATCCCCCCAACGTTGAAGTTCCTGCCTTATCCTCTCTAATAGGTGCACAAAAATGGCTTTGTACAGCTGTCCAAATACTGAGGTGATAAAAATCCCTAAATATAAAAACTCTCCAGAGACCACCGAAAGGGAAAGCAAGATCCGTCTGATAAATTGGACATACTAGCTAAAGCACTAGCATGGCCCCCAATTTTACGAAATTGACCTTGTAACCTGAGAATGCACTGAATAAATTGCTCACTTGGATCAAGCATGGCACGGATATCAAAGGATTACTAATAAAAAGGGAACATCATCTGTGCTAATGGTAATTTTATGTTTACCCGAACTATCCCTCAGAGACATTATATTAAAGTCAGCACGTATAGCTTCTTCTAGTGGTTCAATTACCAGCGTGAATAATAACGGTGCGAGAGGACATCCCTAACGACAGCTGCTACCCACACTGAAGCTATCATCATAAACCATTCGTAATCACGACTGCTTTGGGGTTGTTGTACAATATTGAGACTCATGTGGCGAATATCTCTCTGACACCGAACTTTTCCAGTGTGTAAATCAGATATGACGATTCAACCTGAGTGAATGCCTTATCCGCATATAAAGAGACTATTATTCCCGGTATTCTTTCCTCATGACAGACTTGCATCACATTTAAAACCCTTCTAATATTATTAGATGATCTACGGTCCTTAAGAAACCCCGTCTGATTATCTTTTATGATGTGTAGTAAAATCATCTCTAGCCTTAAATCTAATGTTTTAGGAAGAATTTTAAAATCTGCATTTAGCAAAGATATTGGTCTGTATGATGTGCAATCTTCTGGGGCCTTTCCTTTTTTAATGATGAGAGAAATATTTGCTTCTCTCATCGAAGGCGTGAGGCAGCCCTGACTATATGAATACTTGTATATGTTTATAAGTGGACCAGCCAGTACTCCTACAAACTCTTTGTAGAATTCAGCCTGGAATCCATCTGGGCCAGGTGCTTTACCACTCAGAAGCTGCCTGATTTCATCAAGTACTTCCTGGGTTGCCAGGGGAACATTAAGGACCGACACATCTTTCGGGATTAAGTCCAGAAAGGCCAGGCTTTTAAAAGAGGACACCATCTTCTTAGCTCTGTCTTCACAATCTGATTTATACAGATCAGAATAAAACTTTCTGAAGGTTGTATTGACCCTTTTCCGGTCATGAGGCAAAGTACCAGCACTTTCCCTAATGTACATGATAGCTTGAGGGGCCCTTTTTATCCTTGCGAGATATGCTAGTTATCTACCAGGCTTATCACTGTATTCATATAATCTTTGTTTTGCAAATAATATTCCCCTCTTTGCTGTTTGGGTAAGTGCAGAATTCAGAGCTGCCCTAAGGGCTGTAATTCTTTGTAATCTCGCAATAGAGGGCCTATCAACGTATGCTGTCTCAGCTGCCTTCAATTGAGCCTCGAGTAGACGCTATTGTTCTCCTTTCTTTTCTGGTTCACCGAGTATGAAATGAGGAGACCTCGCGCATAAGTCTTAATGGTCTCTCACATCATAGACGGGTTACTGGCCGTGCCTGAGTTAATTTCCAAAAAGGTTTTGAAATCTTGAGAGAAATATTTTTCGAATTTACTCTCCATCATTAAGAAGGAATCCATATGCCAATGTCAGGGGATTGTCTCATCGTCCCGAGTGTTAACTTCCATATATACTGCAGCATGATCAGAGATTATTATATTACCTAATTTGCAGGATAATATGGAGTTCAGAAAGGTCGAAGGAGCAAAAAAAACATCAATTCTGGTATGACACTTATGTGAGTTAGAGTAGAAAGTAAAGTCTCTGCCCTGCGGATGAAGGCACCTCCACACATCTACTAACCCTAGCTCCTTATTCAAATCTGCCAATTGTCTGGATCTAAGAGATATACCGGCAGTACTCGTCGGTATCTTGTCTATCTCTGGGTCCATAGTACAATTACAATCTCCTCCTGTAATTGTGTGATGAGCCCCAAAGGCCATCAGTTTGTAGAATGCTTCCATTATAAATTTGAACGGGTGTGCCAGGGAACAACAAAGATTAAAAATTCCATACTCCTCTACATTTATGTGGAGTTTAATCAGTATATACTGTCCAGATTCATTTTTTATCTGACATAAGATTTTGAACGGAAGGTTCTTTCGAATGAGAATGACTACTCCCCTACTTTTGGAACTAAAAGATAAAAAGAAGGCCTGATAAAATCCTCCCTGTTGGAATCTGAAGTGCTCTTTATCCAGTAAGTCTTTCTCCTGTAAGAGAACTATATCAACCCTTTCATTTTTGAGGTTTGATAGTATTTTCTACCTTTTGATTGGTGAATTATTCCCCTTGACGTTCCAGGTGCACCAGCTAATCGAAGGACTAACCATGATCGTCCTGGCAAGACCGAGACCCCCCGGGAGGAAGAACCCCACCCAAAACACCCCGAGCTCAGACCGTAGAAAATTCACACAAGTAAAAATTCTTTAACATCTTAACGACAATATAGTTAAAATCTATTTCTAAATAAGAAATATATAAAACACATTTAAAAGGATATTTTCCACCTTGTTCCCGGGGGCATCACTACCTGTCAATAAACTCACCATATCCTCTCCCAACCAGCGCACCACCCACGACCCGGGCACCACATAATAGAGTAAATAAATTCACGTGTAACATAAAACCAAAGTTAAAAGTGAGTTCCCCACCCCAACGCCCACCAACACTTGAATACATTTAGTAAATATAATACAAATTATAAACATAAAACACTATAAAGTTACAATCCCGGCAAGTAATAAATAACTAAGTATAATTATAGAAGGAGAAAAAAAATCCCGCTCTAAAAAGAAATGAGGAAGGACTCAGCAAACCCCTCCCCCACACACGAATCAACCAAGCGACCCAGCCTGTAAAAAATAAGAAAATCACGAAGTGGATAACAAATAAGCCCCCCTCCCTACTCCTTCAATTGAGCCTCGAGTAGACGCTATTGTTCTCCTTTCTTTCCTGGTTCACCGAGTATGAAATGATGAGACCTCGCGCATAAGTCTTAATGGTCTCTCACATCATAGACGGGTTACTGGCCGTGCCTGAGTTAATTTCCAAAAAGGTTTTGAAATCTTGAGAGAAATATTTTTCGAATTTACTCTCCATCATTAAGAAGGAATCCATATGCCAATGTCAGGGGATTGTCTCATCGTCCCTAGTGTTAACTTCCATATATACTGCAGCATGATCAGAGATTATTATATTACCTAATTTGCAGGATAATATGGAGTTCAGAAAGGTCGAAGGAGCAAAAAAAAACATCAATTCTGGTATATCTGGAGGGGAGTTTTGGGTGGGGTTCTTCCTCCCGGGGGGTTTCGGTCTTGCCAGGACGATCATGGTTAGTCATTCGATTAGCTGGTGCACCTGGAACGTCAAGGGGAATAATTCACCAATCAAAAGGTAGAAAATACTATCAAACCTCAAAAATGAAAGGGTTGATATAGTTCTCTTACAGGAGAAAGACTTACTGGATAAAGAGCACTTCAGAGGGGATATTAAACAATAAGGGGGATGAAAAGGTAAAGAAAACGTAAACCCGGATGGGGGTGGGGGTGGTAAATAGCATAATTAGCCATACAGTTTAATTCTTACAGTCTATTTAAGAGAGTCCAGAAATTCTTTACACTTCTCCGGTGATCCAAAGCTTTAAACGGATACTTCACAGCTGTAGCGCAGTGTTGCTGTGTAACACAAGGAATATTGGATGTTTAAGTCTCTCAGACGCTTCTTCACCTCATCAAATGTCTTTCTTTTGCGGACCACAGCTGGAGAAAAATCCTGAAATAGCATAATCCTAGAGGCCTTGTACACCATGGCCTGGGGATCCTTCCCCACTATTCTGGAGAATTCCAGGAGCATCTGCTTATCTCTATAGCACTGGAGCCGAAACAGGACCGGGTGTTGGTGTTGGTCCAACCCGGGCCTGCGTATAGCAAACCGGTGAGCCTAATTAATCCACATCTGGCCTGGTCCAGACTCTGGCTTTAATATTTCAGGGACTCACTGCTCCAAAAAAAAAAAAACTGCCAGCTGGCCTTCCTCTTCCCGTTCAGGAAGGCCCAGCAACCGGATATATTTTCGATGACCCCGATTGTCGAACTCGTCGATGTGCTCCTCCAAGGTCCACACACACTGTTCCAGAGCCCGGACCCGGCTCACGGCCGATTCAGCCGCAGTCTCCGAGCTCTCGGCCTTTAGCTCCGCCCCTCCAACACGATGTTTGAGCTTTTCAATTTCTCGATCGTACTGAGAACGACTCCCACCTGCTCCTGGATTCGTCGATAAAGGCGACGATTCTCTCTTGCAGCTTGTTACCAGCCTCTGCCAGTAAGTCCCGCTAGGCGGCCGCGGACGTCTGGCTACTGCTGGAGAGTGTGGGGGAGGGGTCTCCGCCTGTTGCGAGCTGCGGGCATTTTTTCCTTTCGTCATTTTAAGCACAGCAACAAACTGTTCAAGCTTGTTGCAAAATGACAAAATATGCTGGGTAAAAGTTATTTTAAATGGTTTAGAGGATGTGGTGGAGGCGGGTACCCAAGTTTGCCTGAGTCTTGGTCAGAATACTCCACTTGCTGCGTCGCCGCCATTTTGAATTTCAGTTCATGACTTTGAATGAACAACATTATTGTACAGTGTTATGGACCAGGCCCGACCCCATAAAACATTTATAAGCACGTAGCCTAGATCGTAATGTTGGTATTTGCTGAAGTTAAGTGAATAGTAGATATTTCCAGAGTGAATTAACTGGTCCGACTGCCAACTTTTTAACAAACAGAATTTATTTACAAAAGTAAGGAATGAAACACAACGAACAGAAAATCCGATATCTGAATAATTCATCGTTTCCGGACCTGACAGGTTACCACAACTTAATGATGTTGTTCCAAATTACTTGCTACGATCGCAATAAACAAAACCCTGAGCAGAAAGAGTAAAACTTACACACAATAAACTTACAGGTTATGAAATTAGAGGGCTGAAGGAGAGAGAGGTCGTCCAGTTTCAACAATGACCCTGACTCAACTAAACCACGACTGAATTGACCTGTGCAGCTGGAGAGATGGCCACGCCCTCTTGATTATGCCAGTTGTTTTTAGAGACTTGAAAGCATTCTTCCCGATTCATTATCTGTTAGGTAAAAACCAAAGGACACCAATGAAGCATTCAAAATTAAGACATGTTTGAACCTTGGGTCGTTTAGAAGATCTCTGAAAACAATTCAAGGACAACATAACCTTTTTAGGGACCAGCTTTGTGACAACTCTCTTGATATAAAACTGAATCATCAATATCCAAAGATGGCTTCAGTTTTCTAACCACACAAAAAATAGTGGTTAGTACACTAAAATACGCATGTATGTTCATTTACTATAAACATGCAAATATGCACAACATCCGGACTCAGTGTGTGGTACTTCCATTACTGAGTGTCTTGATCTGTCATTCAAGTCTGGAAAATGCATTGGCAATCATGTTTTCAAGACCTGCCACGTGCACAATTTTCAAATTGAATGGCTGCAACTACAGGCTCCAGCTAAACAGTCTCACATTTTTGTCCATAAGTTTCTCCAAACATTTCAATGGGTTATGGTCAGTGTACATGGTTACCTCAGATGTGTTGTTGGTAATATAAACACCGAAATGTTGTAGTGCCAACACAAAGCTCACAATCTCTTTCTCAACTGTTGAATAATGAACGTTCAACTTCTTGGAGAAATATCCAATAGGTCTTTCAGTCTTCTTGCAACCTTGCTGCAGTAGTCCAGCACTGATACGCAGATCACTCACATACATAGCCACCTTGAGTGGTTTTGTATAATCAGGTGTGTCTGATAATGGGCCAATGGTTAACACATATTTCATGCTGTCAAATGCCTTCTGACTGTCCTCTGTACATTGAATTTTCTTGCCTTTCTTTAACAAGTGAAGCAGTAATGTTGCGAAAATGAGGCACAAACCTTCGATAAAATCTACACAATTCCAGGAAGCATAATGCTGCTCATTTTGTCAACGGTATGGGAAATTCCCCAATTACCTTCACTTTTACATCCCGTGTCACCGTTTACCTATGTCTAATAGCATGGCCCAGGAAGGTGACTTTTGCTCTGGCAAATTCACTTTTCGCTAGGTTTACCACCAAGCCTGCCTTCTGAAGTCGATAGAGAAAGTCTGATAAATGCTGTAAGTGTTCTTTCCATGAATGACTAAAAACCACTAGGTCATCAATACACCACACGTTGGATATCTGGCAACTTATTGGTTAGTCCCTGAAACGTGGTCGGCACATGTTTCACACCAAATGTAAGCTGCTTGTCCCAAAGTTTCAAAACAGTCTTCCAAACGTGGAACTGGGTATACATCAATCTTTTTAACTGCATTGACTTTATGATAGTCCACACATAACCGTTGGGTGCCATTTGGTTTTGGTACAATGAGTATGGGTGAGCTCCAATCACTGTAACGCATGTTGATTATGCCATCTCAGAGCATGCATTCATGTCAGAGATGATTATGTCTGGAAAGATGTTGTTTAATCATAACAGCAACTCCTATAGCTTCATTATACACAGTTCGGTTAGTACTTCCAAGTTAATTACTGCATATCTCCCCATGTGATAATAAAAACTCTTTCTGGTCATTTCAATTTTTGTCAGGAAGGTAAGTCAATAATATATCTCAATTTTAGACAACTACCTCATTGTTCACTTTAATTTGAGGAATGTCCGATTCAGAAGCCTCTGAACTTGGTTCTTCTTTCTGTGACACAAACATTAAAAGTTTCTCCTCTTGCTTTCTTCCCTATCAAAATATCTTTTGAGCATATTCACATGACAAACGCTGTAAGATTTTTTTTCTGTCTGGCGTCCTTATCAAGTAATTAACCTCACTCAATATCCTTTGTATTTCATAAGGTCCACTTGCTTTTCAAGATTCACCTATCGCTGGAAGTAACAGTAATGCCCTATCCCCGTTAGTAAAAGTGCTGTTGATTTCCTGCCAACTTTCTGTTTTATTACATGCAGCAATACTTTTAAGTGCTGTCTAGCCAATTCCCCAGCGCTATTAATCATTTCTTAAAGTGTGACCTTTAAATGATGATTTACTATTTTCTCCTTAATCGGTTTTAATGGTCCTCCCATTTAATGCCCAAAAACTAATACAAATTGATAGAATTTGCTCTGTTAATTTGGTGCACCCCTGATCACAAAAAGCACAAATAGAATTCCCTTACGCTAATCATCTGGATAATCCTGAGCATAAGTCCTCAACATGGTCTTTAATATTTAATGTCACCTTACTAGCGCTCCCTGCAATTTTGCATGGCACGAAGTAGATTTGAATTGCTTCATTCCAAAGACATTATAGTGAATAAATTGGATGTGAAGTTTGAACCTTGATCTCACTGCATCTCTATTGGTAGTCCTTGTCTATTTTTTAAAACAGAGTAATTCCTCTGCAATTCTTTTAGCTGTGATATTGCATCTTGGGATAGATTCTAGAAATCTAGTCGATGCATCCAGTATTGTTGTAAAATGCTGTTGCCCATTTTTTTGGTTTGAGGTGGGGCAGCTGGCCAATCAATTAAAACTTTGCAAAAGGCTCCTCAAATGCAGTAATTGTTCAGAAAAGTGCAGGTTTTATTATCACTTGTGTTTTTCCAATTGCCTGACATGTATGACACGCCCACCAAAATTCAACTGCTTCCTTTTGCAGTCCAGGCCAATACAAATGTCCCTGTATTTAAGCCTGTGTTTTCCTGCCTCCTAAATGCGTTCTAGCTGGTAGCTCATGCACTATTCGCATCACCTCCTTTCTGTATCCCATGGGCAATACGATTTCATGAACTTCTGCCCAATTATCATCTCTTTGAATATGTGATAGTCTCCATTTCCTCATGAGGACATCATTTTAAGGGTAATAACACTCAGGGATGCATTCAAAATTCCGAACGCATATGCTTTTTGATATAATTGCTTTAGCCTTTTATCTTTCTGCTGTAACTCAATTACTTTAGCTGAGCTACAAATGTTTGAACTCCTCCAAATTAATTGTCTCTCGAAGAGCATCGGAGGTTTGCTCTCTTTTTACAGCTCTTATCCATCCATCAAAATTACTTTGTTTCATCCTTTCAAACTCAATATGGGTTTTACCAGGACCCCTCCGTCGATTCCTGAAACGTTGTCTGTAGGATTCTGGCACAAGGTCATATGCACTTTCCTTACCTCCTCATACTCCCCAGATCTCTCGTCTGATAGTGTTGTGAATACCTCATGAGCTCTACCTATAATGTTTGGTTTGGATCAACAATACTCACATGGCCATTGGCCACTACAATTTTTTAGCCATTTTTCCAAATTAAATGAGAAAGATTTCCTTATACTATTCAGCACTTTCGGCAAGGCGTGAATATACTTAAAATGTTTCTCACCAACTCCAGCTCGTCTATTAATTTCCGCAGCTTGAATTTATGTGCATTTTGTAAAACACCCCAAGGTCTATTCTTCCACCTCCAAAACATCATTGGTGACTGCAAGAGCCATTGCTATTCAAGTTCTGTTTCCCCACCAAATCAACACACGAAATAAAACACAATAATACATGCCACTCACCGCCGAAATCCCACAAAGGGCCCCCAATCTGTTATGGAGCCGCCCCGACCCCTCAAAACATTTTAAAGGAGGTGTCCATAACCATAACCTCGCTATCTGTTGAAGGTTATTATAGAGTGGATATTCTCAGAGTGAATTAACTGGTCTGAATGCCGAGTTGGGAACAAACAGTCTTTATTTAACAAATTATAGAATGAAACACAAGGAACAGAAAATAAAAAACCTGAATATGTTATCTTATCCAAACCTGACACGTTATCCTGTCTAAAGCATGCTGTTCCAAAAAACAATCCCAGTAAACGAATAGCTTAGCACAAAGAATAAAACTGACAAAAAGGCTAACCGATTATAAAGTCAGAAGGGCAGAAGGAGTTGGAGAGCATCCAGTTACAACGGTGACCCTGACTCAACAAACCCCAGAACTGCTGCGAGCTGTCCAGCCAGAGAGCTGGCCATGTCCTCTTGATTATACATGTTTCTGTTTAAAAACTTGAAGCCTTCTGGCTGAGGCAGTATCTGTTATGTATAAACAAAAGGACCCTAATGAATCTATCAAACCTCTGGCGCGTTGGAACCTTGAGTTGTTTGGGTCCTCTTTAAGGAAAAAAAAACAAAAACAATGTAACTTTGTAAAAGGAGCAACTTTGTGACTACATGCCACGTTTGGTTTTGGACTGCAATCACAAAATTTAAGTCCTACTGATTTGAAGCCAATAAAATGTACGAAGGTATTTGTCAGTTTGCATAAAACAGTGCTGACTCGCATTGAGTGTTGAAAATACCAAACTGTCTCATTAGTGAAGGCAGAGGAATGCCCAGGCAGATCCACACTTCCTGTGTATTGGAGTGCAAATAAGCCCGTTCTGAATTTGTTAGTTGGTACCTGTTCTAGTCGAGGAGATATCAGCACAATAACAACATTTAGATTGTGTTTTCTGTGGGTGGTCGTGGTGGGACGTTCAGGCGGATATAGCATTGCAAATGGACAACACTGCTGAATTATCCAGCCTGCTGTAAGAAAACATCCATCATTCTCCCTCACAACGAACTTCAGGACGGCAATCGGTAATGGGAGATATGACCAATAGCCAGCGATGTCAACATTCAATTCAATCCAGTTGTTATTGTGAACTGAAGGCACCATACTGAAAGGAGTTAACTGGATCTGTTTGTTTATTGACTGTGATTGATGTCAGTCCCCATGGATCCTAATTGTGTCATTGGACGGTTTCCCTCTTCTATTAGTAAGGGGCTTCTTGCATTGCATGATCCCATTATAGCTTCAGATGCCTCACCTCCAACACTAACAAACATCAGCAACTGCAGAGACTGGAAGACGAGAGATCAGAATTTGAGGATAGACGGCAAGTTCCAGCAATGTATCAGAATCTGAGAACAGCAGACTGGAATGTTCCACCAATGGACCAGAATCTGAGAACAGTAGAGTGGAATGCGGTAACAACGGACAGGAGTTTATCCTGGGCTAATTTCTATCTTACCTGGTTTGGGCACGTGTTATCATTTCGGATATACGGTGTACTGCTGATTATGCAGTTGGGCTACTATCCCATTCGCGCTATTGTTGGTGTTCCTGGTAAGTTTCGCCATCTCTATCTATATATTAATCCCATAAGCCATAGTGAACTCATTTTATTTCTGTTATCTATATTTGGCAAGAATGGAAACTATTGTCTTCAGTTTCACATGCAAATCCATTCATTACCGCAAATGTCAGGACTGGCTGCATCCCTGCCCTCACAAACATTTGAGAACAAAACTGATCACAATCCCGAAGTGCCAATTTGCTCTGAATTGATTTATATCTTGATATTCTCTCCATCACCAAACCTACCCACTACCAGCTCCATCATATCCCCAGAGCCTAGCTTGACATTAGTGTGGTTGCTAAATAAACCATTATTGTGCCGCAGTAAAACTCAGACTCCATAGTTCCAGCTCTCTCTTAATCACTCTTTCTGTTACAAATGTTTCCACCACAACCTTGTTATTGTCTCTAAAGTAAATCCATTATAGGGACAGTGTGTCAGAGAAGTAATGTTGCTAGACATGTAATTCAGTGGCCCAAGTTACTACACTAAAGAAACTGCTTAACTCCTACCTCAGAGAATGTCAGAAATGAAATTCAAATGACAGGAATTAAAAATAAAAGTGAATTTCACCAATATCAAACATAACACCACCAGCACCATGTCGCTAGGTTTATCTATTCTATTGTTATCCTTTGGTAAAGAAATCTAACATTATTATCTAGTCGGGCTTAAGATTTAATTCAGACTCACAGCAATCTGTTTGCCTCTATACTGCATGAAAGAATGACCTCACAGGAAAGGGTATTTAGTGAGGTCAACAAATGCTGCCCCTGTCAGCGATGCCAACATCCCATCTAATAACAAAATTAAAGGTTAAATACAACAAATAATGATGCAAGAGATCAGAATGAAATAGAACGTGAAAGTGCCAGAGAAACTGAGCAGATTTGTCAGCCTCGGATAGAGAGGAAAACAGAATTGGCATTTCGAGTCCACTGACCATACATCAGAACTGAACATGACTGGGGAATAGTGCAATTGCTGCTGTTGGCAGGGATGTCTGTTGTGAAGAGGAGAAGGACTGAGTTGAACAGATAGAGAAAGAGAGAGATAAAAAAAAAGCAAACAAGGGAATAGTTTCTTATCAACTGAGATGGAAGTAAAAATCAAGATTAATCTTGTTTATTTTTCTCCTGTCCCCATATTAACGAAAATCATGCCATCTAAGGTGTACATCAAAGCCCAGGTTTAAAGTGAGTAATGTCCCTTTGTCACTTCCCTGAGTATGCTCATCTTCTTTTATCCATTAATAGAATGATAGGACAACATTTAATTTCCTTTCCTCATTGAACTTGAGAAGGCATTGGAAGCTGCCTTCCTGACCACTTCAGTCGGTGGGCTGTAAGTAGTCAGTGCTTACTTCTGTCCCGTTTAATTTCTTTGAGACATTATGGTCTTTGATACAACTGAGCAGCTGGCCTGGCCATTTCAAATGGCACCTGAGACTTAAAAAAACATTGCAATTGATCTAGAGTTACATGTAAACCTGGTGAAGATGATAGATTACCTTCCTTGGAGAACATTACGGTACAAGGTAGGGTTTTTTTTCTGACAATTGACAATGGTTTCATTGGACACTTAATTCCGAATATTTTGTGGAATTCAAATTCCACCATTTGCTGTGGTGGAATTCAAATTTAGGCTGTCGGTCATTACCTGGGTCCCTGAATTAATATTCCAGAGATAATACAGCTAGACCATCAGTCCTCAGCATCTCCAACCATCTCCAAAGATAATAGTGGTGTTGCTGTTGGCGCGGCTGTGCTTGAAGCATCGCGGTTTGCAAAGCAAAGAAATTATTTGGCAAAACATACCATCCTTCTTATTTTGTATTTATGAGGAGGCGAGATGATGGGAAGTGCTCTTGATGAAAAGGACCTGAATGTCCTTGGTCATGAGTCACTAACCGAATTCATACGGAGCAGTAAGTAGTCAGCACAGTAAATGTGTGCTGTCCTTCATTGCAAACTGATTAGAGCATGTGGACGTTGAGACCTTCCTGCAGTTAACACCTCCTGAAGCTCTCGCTCCTGTTTTGTTGTTCCGGCTTCCTGCCTGTCTTCTTTGAATTCCATCCTTTGCAGATTTTTAAAAATATCTCTTCTTGTGTACGAAGCAACAGACAGTGAACGGGCTGTTTCGATGGGCTGAATGGCTTTCTCACATTCCAGTGAAACTAGCTGAACGACCTCATTTTTCTTTACTGTGGAAATGCGCAGTGTCCAGCAATGCGATCACACGAATGTTACCTGCACGTTAACAGCATGAACTTGACTATTGTCTAGGTTTTGATGCTTTAGGTGATCTTCACTGAACATCTTCACATCTAGTCGAATGACGGAAGGTAAGACATCCATGAATCAGCTGAAAATGTTCATGCGGTGGAAGCTACCCTGTTGATCGCCCACAGAGATATCCAGGGACAGAGAGGATTGATGTCCAACAGCCACATTGTTTCTGAATGATCCAAATTGTGGAGAGATTACTACAGATTCCCATTAAGTACGAACCTTGTTCAAACCCTTTGACACATTGCTCAGTCAAATCTTTCAGTAATGTCAGGGCCAGTCACTCTGACGCTGTGTTAATATCTTTTTTCATATCAATAGGCCAAGGTATATGTGTGGGAGTGTTTCCTTCTCTGAGAGGATAGTATCTGTTGGGGCCTCTCTATCCCAGACAGCTGCATCACTGAAATGTTTGGGAGGGGGTGCGGAGCGTGTCAATGGATTTTGGGAGAGTCGAGTCCTACAAAGAATTTGCATGAAAGAGAAATGTCCGCACACAGCAGATCATCACTGACCTGACTGAAGGGAAGGGCACGCTTGAGGAGCTAAATAGCCTCCTGTTATTCCAGTATATCCCAGAGTCCAGTCAGTTTGTGGTGTTACATTTCCTGTGTTCCTGCCCTTAAGTAGCTGAATAGATTGATCGTGTTGCTGCATAACAGGATACTGATGCTATATGATCTATTCTGGGTCCAGTGTTATAAGCTCGAGGGGCTGATTGGCCTCCTCCTGCAACGGTATGTCAGGCTCCAGGGGCTGAAAAGCCTTATTTTGTCCTGGTGCAACTGAAATCCATATAGACTAAATCTACTACCCGAGGAGAAAGTGAGCATTGCATGTTCTGGAGATCAGAGTCGATAAGTGTGGCGCTACAAAAGCATGGCAGGTCATGCAACATCCGAGGAACAGGACAATCGATGTTTTGGACATTCGTGATAAAGGGCGGATGCCTGAAATATCGATTCTCTTGTTCCTGCCTGACCTGCTGTGCTTTTCCAGCTCCACATTTTTTCACGTCTAGCGCCTAGTCAACCTTCCTGGTCATGTCATCAAATAACTTGAGAACTTTGTCAAGCATGATCTCCCACGCAGAAAACCATGCTCAATATTTCTAATCAAATCTTGTATTTTGAAATTAATGTACATCTTATCATTCAGAATTTTCTCAAGTAACGTACCTACCACTTACTGGTCCACAGTTCGAAGGCTTTTGCCCCCAGTCCTTCTTAAATAAGGTCACAATATTTGCTAACCTCCAGTCTTCGTGGATCTCAACTGTGGTTAATGATGATCAAACTTATCAGCCAGGTCCCCCATAAATACTTCTCTAGCCTCCGACAGTGTTCTTGGACATATCTGGTAAGGAACGTGAGATTTATCCAAACTCAAGCATTCTTGTACGTCCAGTACGTCCTCTACTGTGATATGGACTGTCCCTAAGAAATCACCACGAACTTGGTCCAGTTCCTAAGTATTCATTTCTTTCTCCATGTTAAACACAGAAGAGAAATATTCGTTGAGGACATCTCCAATCTCTTATGGTTCCACGCATACATGTCCACTTGGGTCTTTCAGGGGTCCTATTTTCTTACTATTTATTGTTTTTCCTATAATATACTTAAGATACCTTTTTGTATTCATTCTAATCTTCTCAGCCAAGGTTCTTTCATGCCCCCCCTTTTCCCCTACTGATTTCCTTCTTCAGTAAATTCCTGTATCGATTATATACCTCCAGGGATTCATTTGATCCCAGCTGCCTGTAACTGAGCTGCCTTTTATTCCGGTCAAAGCCTAAATACCTCTTGTCATTCAGGGTTCCCCATTCCTGCCAATTTTCGTTTCATCCCCACAGTAACAAGTACACCTTTAACTCTAGTATCTCACGTTCAAAGGCCTCCCACCTGCCAGCGGTCCCTTTACTAGCAAACAAATTATTCCGACAAAGATCTCCCAACTTCTATATAATTCCATCTAAATTCATCTTGTCCCAGTTTAGAACTTGAAGCTATGGACCAGTTTTGTCGCTGTACCAAACTGCGTGCAAATTACTAAGACTAATGTCACTGGTTCCAAAGTGCTCCCCCACTATCACCTTCATCACCTGTTCTATCATATTTCCTACGAGTAGGTGGAATTTTGTTCCTTCACGAATAGGCCCCTCTATATACTACTTCAGGAAATGTTCCTGGCAAAATTAATGGATTCGACCCCACCAAATCACTTAACGCTCTGTTAGTCCAAGTTATAAATATTAAAATCCCCGATTACGACAATCCTTTTGTTCCTGCATGCCCCTCTTCTCTGCAAGTATATTTGTTACTCTAATTCCTGTTGATTATTCGAGGGCATATAGTACAATCCTTATAACATCACCATTCCCACTTCCACCTCCATTTATTAGCTCCATCCATAAATCCTCGCTGTTTGATCCTTCAGTTATTTCATCTCTCATTACTGCTGTGATACTTCCCTTCATCAGAAATGCAACTTCCCCTCCCCTCCTTTCACCGTCGCTGTCCTGCCTAAAGCAGCTAAACTCTGGCACACTAAGCTGCCAGTCCTGTCCCCTCCATTCGCCATGTTTCTGTCATGACTATAACATCCCACTCCCGCGTACATATCCATGTCATGAGTTCATTGGCCTTTCCTGTCAGCCCTCTTGCGTTGAAATAAATCCAACAGGCATTCCTTGCTCCCTATCGTATTCCAGCCTGACCCATCTCTGCACCTTACTGTTTCTGATTACTGTATCTCTTTCCAGCCTCACACTTCCTTCCCTGCTCTTGAGGATCCCACACCCTGCCAATCTTGATTAAACCCGCCCTTGGAACATCAGCAAACCTGGTCGCCAAGTTATTGGTCCGCCCTCCAATGTATTTGCACCTATCCCTCTTGAAAAGATCAACTCTGTCACAGAAAAGACCCCTATGATCTAAACATCCGAGACCCTACCCCTTGCACCAATTCTTTAGTCATGCATATATCTGCCATATCCTCATATTCTTACTTTCATGAGCTCATGGAACAGGAAGTAATCAGGAGATTACTACTTCGAAGTCTTGGTTTTGAACTTTTCTCCTAGCTCTCTGTAATCACTCTGTAGGACTTTATCCCTATTTCTAACTGTATCATTTATACCAATGTGCACAATGACTTCTGGCTGCTCACCCTCCCTCTTGACAACGTTCTGCAGTCGCTCCGAGACTTCCTGGACCCTGACACCTGTGAGGTAACACACCTTGCTGGATTTCCGTTTGAGGCCCCAGAACCTCCAATCCGTTCCTCCACCTCTCCTATCTCTAAGACCCTGTTTATATTTTCCCTTTCCCGCTGTGCCCCAGAGTCAGTGGTATTGCCACCAACCTGGTTACTGCTGCATTCCCTTGAACGGTCTTTCCCCTCAACAGTAACTAAAATGGTGTACTTGTTTTCGAGAGGAATGGCCATATGGGATTGCTGCACTCTCTGCCTACTCCCTTTCCCATTCCAAACCTACTCTCTGCCTGGAACACGATAGGGAGCAACGACTGGCTGTTGAATTAAATTGTGTTTATTTAAGCGCAACAGGGCGGACAGGTCAGGCTGATGAACTCAGGGCGTGCATCTTCATATGGGACTGGGCCATTACAGTCATTACAGAAACATGACTAGGGGCGGGTCTTGGGCGTGACCACCACACTAAAGCACTTATCAATGAAGTTCTTAGCATCTCCAATGATCCTGAATGCATCCAGCTCCAACTCCCAAACATGGTCTCCCAAGAGCTGTGGACAGGTACACTTTCCACGCATGTCGTCATCAGGGATGGTGGAAATCTCCCGGAGTTCCAACATCCCACAGGAGGAACGTGCACCTGGACTAACTGCCATCTCGACTGCTGTAATACTAAATTAACAGGACTTTATTTGAGCTTGCCTGCACTTTTTGCTGAGGTGCTGCTATCTGAAGCCTCTCAATCCAATGAAATACTACTTACTCTCCTACCAACTGCATTTTCTCTACTCCTCCACATTTACTTTTCGTCAGGAAGGTCGGGAAACACGACAGTGGTGTAATATTTGTGGCCTACATACTCCTTGACACCAAACCCAAGATAACCTGCTCTCCAGGGCAGGTCTTAATGAGGTCTTCCTCCTGGTCGATGTGATTCCGCTGATGCAAATCTTCACCCCAATAGCCAATCTGCGTTATCGCAGTCCTCTGGTCCTTTCTGTCTCTTCGTACTGCATTTATGAATTCCTTGAATCCATGGATTGCATTCCAAACTGTGTCTCACTCCAAAGGGAGGGAGGTTGATGTTCGAATACCGGGCTATTGCAAAAAGAAAAAAAATAGACGTAGGAGCAATATTATGCCGCTCACTGAGTCTGCTTTCCTGTTCAATTCGGTTATATTTATTCTGATAATGCCCCATTCTACTTTCATGCATTTTCCCCATAACTAACCCTTGTTTACAAATCAGTCCGACTCAGTCCCTCAAGATATTTAATGATCTAGCCTCAACAGCCCTCAGGAATTTCTCCAGTTGTTTCCCTCTCACTGTTGGGAGACTTGGTGGTTTTTAATCTCATGCATTATTTCTGGTACTCTTTGTGAATTCTGACGACATTAGATGTTATCGTGTCCTATCACACTTCTCTGTGGCCAGAGGCAACAAAAAGAAAATGTCAGAGCCTGTAATCTTCTCCCTCATCTTCCACACCAGCCGAAGATGCAGCTTATTCGGATCTGGGGATTTGCCCACTGTTTACCATGATTAAACTTCCAATTCTTCCTTGGCTATTTTATCAATTCGTTCAAGGGTCACACGGTCATTCTCCTTGAATCAAGGAACGGCTTCTTCAAACTGAAGACCGATATGAAGGGCGTGTTTAACATATTCTGTGGGTGCGTGCACAGGCTGCCCCAATTGGTCTCTAATACTCCCCCTTCTTTCTGTTGTTATCCTCTTCTTCTTAATAAACTGATAAAACGTCTTTGGATTCATGTTAATCTTACCCACTAATGTTTTATGCCGATCCCCCTTCTGCTCTTCTACTGACTTTTTAAGATTAGCCCTACACTTACTATATTATTTTAGTGCATCCATTGACATGCTCACTTTGTACCTGCTTTAAGTCTCTCTTTCGTTTATAATTCTGTTCTGAATGTTTGTTCTCATCCGAGGTTCTCTGGGCTTGTTTTCCAAATTTTCATCTTCTGTGTAACATGTCGGACGGAGACGCTCATTAATTCCATTTTGATCAAGTTATCTCCCATGCCCCCGCCACACGCTGTTCTGCTACAGTTTCATCCAGAAAGCACTGCACTTTGGCCAGCTCCTGTCATTTTTTTTCATAGATTGGGTCTCCCCAATCCATTAAACTTTTATTTTCCAGATGGTGTTTTATTAATCTTTTCCTTTACAAAAATAAATATATAATGTCACGGTCACTGGCCGTATAATGCTCTTCCAATTCTGATTACGATATCCTGACTGGCTTCGTTCCCCACAGTGAGGCCCAGCATCGACCCACCCGTTGTTGTATCTGCTACATGTTGATATAAGAAGCTCTCTGGAATAAATGTCAAGGCATTTGTCCCCTCTTGAAAAGTTATCACAGCCCAAATGAATGTTTGGAAATTAAATGCCAATATGTAACAATCCTATTACTGTTTTTACACATCTCATTAAATTGGTTATATATTTGCTCCTGTATTTTCTTTTATCTCAGGGTCTATAATATAGCCTCAGCAAAGCCTCTGCAATGGTTTTGATCCTGAGCTCTATCCACAAAGCCTCATTAGATCATTCCAAGATATTGTCCCTCCTGACTGTTTAACTGACTCCATAACTAATAATGCAATACCACCTCCTCTTTTACCCCTCTCGTGTGCTGCCAATTCCGTCCCCACGCCGATCTCCACGCCTAACCCGTCCCCCCCGGCGAGTTCTGTCACCTCGCCTAACCCCGCCCCTTCGCCGATCTCCGACTTCATGCCTAACCCCGCCCCCACGCCCAACTCCGTCACCACGTCTAACCCCGCTCCTTTGCCTATCGCCATCACCACGCCCGACCCCGCCCCCACGCCGATCTCCGTCCCCGCCCCCACACCCAGCTCCAGCCCCACACCAGGTCCGAGCACCCAGCCCTGCCGTGTTTTCACTATCCCTTCAGACCTACCCCTCTCTGAGGATGAAAGATCAGTCCTCAGCAGAGGCCTCACCTTCATTCCCCTACGCTCCCGGATTGATGAATTCAACACGTGGTGTGACATCGAACAATTCTTCCGCCGCCTTCGCCTCCGTGCCTACTTCTTTAACCAAGACTCCCGCCCTCCCTCTGACGACCCCTTCTCCCGCCTCCAACACACCCCATCCACTTGGACACCCCGTGCTGGCCTCCTACCTGCCCTCGACCTCTTCATAGCCAACTGCCGCCGCGATATTAACCGCCACCTGAACTCCCCCAGTCCTCTCACCCACTCCAACCTCTCACCCTCGGAACGCGCAGTCCTCCACTCACTCCGTTGCAACCCCAACCTCACTATCAAACCAGCAGACAAGGGAGGCGCGGTAGTAGTTTGGCGCACCGACCTCTACACCGCTGAGGCCAAACCCCAGCTCGCAGATACCTCCTCCTACTGCCCCCTTGACCATGACCCCACCCCCTACCACCAAACCATCATCTCCCAGACCGTCCATAACCTCATCACCTCGGGGGATCTCCCATCCACCGCCTCCAACCTCATAGTCCCACAAACCCGCACCTCCCGTTTCTACCTCCTGCCCAAAATCCACAAACCTGACTGCCCCGGCCGACCCATTGTCTCCGCCTGCTCCTGCCCCACCGAACTCATCTCCGCATACCTTGACACCGTCCTGTCCCGCTTAGTCCAAGAACTCCCCACCTACGTTCAGGACACCACCCATGCCCTCCACCTGCTCCATGATTTTCACTTCCCCGGTCCCCAACGCCTTAGTTTCACCATGGACATCCAGTCCCTGTACACCTCCATTCCCCATCACGAAGGACTCAAAGCCCTCCGCTTCTTTCTTTCCCGCCGTACCGACCAGTACCCTGCCACTGACACCCTCCTTCGACTGACTGAACTGGTCCTCACCCTGAACAACTTCTCTTTCCAATCCTCCCACTTCCTCCAAACGAAAGGAGTAGCCATGGGCACCCGCATGGGCCCCAGCTATGCCTGCCTCTTCGTAGGATATGTGGAACAATCCATCTTCCGCAACTACACTGGCCCCACACCCCACCTTTTCCTCCGCTACATCGGTGACTGTATCGGCGCCGCTTCGTGCTCCCACGAGGAGGTTGAACAGTTCATCCACTTCACCAACACCTTCCACCCCGACCTCAAATTCACCTGGACAGTCTCAGATTCCTCCCTCCCCTTCCTCGACCTTTCTATTTCTATCTCAGGCGACCGAATCAACACGGACATCTACTACAAACCGACCGACTCCCACAGCTACCTGGACTACACCTCCTCCCATCCTGCCCCCTGTAAAAACGCCATCCCATTCTCCCAATTCCTTGGGAGAATGGGATGGCGACTCCGCCGCATCTGCTCCCAGGAGGACCAGTTCCAAAAACTCACAACCCAGATGGCCTCCTTCTTCAAGGACCGCAATTTGCCCCCGCGACATGGTCGACGATGCCCTCCACCGCATCTCCTCCACTTTCCGCTCCTCCGCCCTCGAACCCCGCCCCTCCAACCGCCACCAGGACAGAACCCCACTGGTCCTCACCTACCACCCCACCAGTCTCCATGTACAGCGCATCATCCGCCGTCATTTCCGCCACCTCCAAACGGACCCCACCACCAAGGATATATTTCCCTCCCCTCCCCTATCAGCATTCCGTAAAGACCACTCCCTCCGTGACCCCCTCGTCAGATCCACACCCCCCACCAACCCAACCTCCACTCCCGGCACCTTCCCCTGCAACCGCAGGAGGTGCAAGACTTGCGCCCACACCTCCCCCCTCACCTCCCTCCAAGGCCCCAAAGGAAACTTCCATATCCGCCACAGATTCACCTGTACCTCCACACATATCATCTATTGCATCCTCTGCACCCGATGTGGCCTCCGCTATATTGGGGAGGCAGGCCGCCTACTTGCGGAGCGTTTCAGAGAACACCTCTGTGACACCTGGACCAACCAACCCAACCACCCTGTAGCTCAACATTTCAATTCCCCCTCCCACTCCACCAAGGATATGCAGGTCTTTGGACTCCTCCATCGTCAGACCACAGCAAAACGACGGTTGGAGGAAGAACGCCTCATCTTCCGGCTAGGAAACCTCCAACCACAAGGGATGAACTCGGATTTCACCAGTTTCCTCATTTCCCCTCTACCCAGCCTGTCTCAGTCAAATCCATCAAATTCAGCACCTCCTTCCTAACCTGCAATCTTCTTCCCGACCTCTCCGCCCCCACCCCAGTCTGACCTATCAGCCTCACCTTGACCTCTTTCCACCTATCACATTTCCGACGCCCCTCCCCCAAGTCCCTCCTCCCTATCTTTTATCTTAGCCTGCTGGACAAACTGTCCTCATTCCTGAAGAAGGGCTAATGCCCGAAACATCGATTCTCCTGTTCCCTAGATGCTGCCTGACCTGCTGCGCTGTTCCAGCAACACATTTCCATCTCTGATCTCCAGCATCTGCAGACCTCACGTTCTCCTATAGGTCTTGTACCATAGCATATTGAGTTGTCAGCCCTGACCTCCCTCAAATATATCTCTTTAATGGCAAAAATGTCACATTTCCACATGTCACCCTGTTCCCTTATCACACCTGTCTATCCGATAATATCCTCAGCATCAAGGTAAAGCACATCCACCCTAGAGTATAGCACCTGGAATCCTCTGTACATCGGAGTTCTTCAATCAATCAGTGTTCGGTAAGAAGTTGCCCAATTCATGAACCAAAACTGTAATTCTGGGATTGAATTCGTATTTGTTGAAATGCAACTTAGTTTTTAATAAATGCATAAATCAAATGCAATTTTCCAGAACTGAGCCGTTTGCTCCACATACAATGAGTTTCTGCTAAACCCGGCAAAGTGTACAGGTGGGATAGCCGTCAGTATTAGGGAATATGAGGACGGCAGATGCTGGAGATCAGAGTCGAAACGTGTGGCACTGAAAACGAACAGTCCGTCAGGCAACATCTGAGGAGCAGGAGAGTCAAAGATTTGCGCTTCACCCCTTCGTCACGAGCGCATTCGTGCCTTCCCATATTTTTCATGCCATGAGGCAGGTATCAGATCTTGTGGTGGGAAAGCATTTTGGTGATAGTGATCATAACTGCCTCACATTCTACATAGGTATGGAGAAGGAGAGGATTAGGCAAAATGGGAGTATATTTAATTGGGGAAGATGAAACTATGATGCGATTAGACATGAGTTAGGAAGCATGGACTGGGAGCAATTGTTCCATGGTAAAGGCACTATAGACATGTGGAGACTGTTTAAGGAACAGTTGCAAGTGATGAATAAATATGTCCCTCTGAGACAGGCAAGAAGTGGTAAGATAAATGAACCTTGGATGACGAGAGCGGTGGAGCTTCTCGTCAAAAGGAAAAAGGTAGCTTACATAAGGTCGAGCAAGCTAGGGTCAAACTCAGCTCTAGAGTATTACAAGCAGGCGAGGAAGGAGCTCACAAATGGTCTGAGGAGAGCCAGGAGGGGGCACAAGAAAGTCTTGGCAGAACGGATTAGGGAGAACACGAAGGCATTTTATACTTACGTGAGGAATAAGAAAATGGTCAAAGAAAGTGTAGGGCCGATCAGGGATAGCGTTGGGAATTTGTGTGTGAAGTCTGAGGAGGTAGAGGAAGCCCTAAATGAGTATTTTGCTTCTGTCTTTACGAAAGAAACGATTTTTGTAGCGAATGAAACCTATGAAGAGCAAGTGTGCATGCTGGAATGGTTAGAGATCGAGGAAGCTGATGTACTGAAAATGTTGGCAAACATTAAGATTGACAAGTCGCCAGGCCCGGACCAGCTTTAGGAAACGAGAAATGGAATTGCTTCGCCACTTGCAAAGATCTTTGCATCATCACTCTCCACTGGAGTCATACCTGAGGACTGGAGAGAGGCAAATGTAATTCATCTCTTCAAGAAAGAAAATAGGGAAATCCCCGGCAATTACAGCCCAGTATGTCTCACGTCTATCGTCTGCAAGGTGTAAGAAAGGATTCTGAGGGATAGGATTTACGATCCACTCGAAGAGCATGGCTTGATTAAATGCAGTCAACACGGCTTTGTGAGTTGCTGGTCATGCCTCACAAACCTTACCGAGTTCTTTGAGGATGTGACCAGAAAGGTTGATGCGAGTCGAGCAGCGGATGTGGTGTATATGGACTTCAGCAAGGCATTTGATAAGGTTCCCCATGGTAGACTCATTCAGAAGATCAGGAGGAATGGGACAAGGGAACGTAGCTGTCTGGACACAGAATTGGCTGGCCAACAGAAGACAGTGAATGGTATTAGAAGGAAAATATTCTGCGTGTAAGTCTGTGGTGAGTGGTGTTCCTCAGGGCTCTGTCCTTGGGCCTCTACTGTTTGTAAATTTTATTCATAACTTGGATGAGGGGATTGAAGGATGGGTCAGCAAGCTTTCAGACCACACAAAGTTTGGAGGTGTCGTTGACAGAATAGAGGGCTGTTGTAGGCTGCAGCAGGACATTGACAGGATTAAGGATAGGATTCTTGGCAGTGTGGAGGAAAAGAGCGATCTTGTTGTGCAGGCACATCGACCCTTAAAATGGCCACCCAAGTGGTCAGGGTTGTTAAGAAAGCATATGGTGGTTTGGCTTTCATTAACAGGGGGATTGAGTTTAAGAGTTGTGAGATCTTGTTGCAGGTCTATAAAACTTTGGTTAGTCTGCACTTGGAATACTGCGTCCAGTTCAGGTCTCCCTATTTTCAGAAAGATGTGGATGCTTTGGAAAAGGTTCAGTGGAGGTTTACCAGGATGCTGCCTGGACTAGAGGGCTTATCTTATGAAGAGAGGTTGACTGAGCTTGGACCTTTTTCATTGAAGAAAAGGAACAGGAGAGGGGACCTAATTGAGGTACACAAGATAATGAAAGGCATATATCGAGCCGATAGCCATAAACTATTTCCCAGGGCAGAAATGACTAACACGAGGGGTCATAGTTAAGCTGGTTGGAGGAAAGTATAGAGGGGATGTCAGAGGTGGGTTCCTTACACAGAGAGTTGTGAGAGCGTGGAATGCGTTGCCAGTAGCAGTTGTGGAAGCAAGGTAATTGGGGACATTTAAGAGACTACTGGACATGCATATCGTCACAGAAATTTGAGGGTGCATACATGAGGATCAGTGGTCGGCACAACATCGTGGGCTGAAGGGCCTGGTCTGTGCTGTACTGTTCTATGTTGTATGTTCTATGGTTTGCAGGATATTGCGAAACATACATGCTCAGTGAAGCAGCACGATATATAGCCCTGAAATGGAAAGCAGTCAATCAGTTGGTTCGACAGTGGTAGACAATTTCAGGTGAAGTACAGACTAATTGAAGTACAAACATGAGGAGAGATAAATCCCCTGTGCCAGAGGGGAAACATCTGAGGTTGCTACAGGAAGAGGAGAAAGATATTTCTGACCCTTTGGCGATGATCTTTGCGTCTTCACTCTCCATTGGAATAGTGCCAAATGATTGAGGGTGACAAATGTTACTCGCTTGTTCAGGCAAGGGAATAAGGATAATCGTGAGAATTACAGTCCAGTCAGTCTTACATCAGTATTGAGCAAAGTAGTGGAGAAGATTCTGAGAGATAGACTTTATGATTACTTGGAAAATCATAGTTTGTATAGAAATAGTCAGCATAGCTTTGTGAGGGGCAAGTCATGCCTCACAAACCTTATGGGATCTTTGAGAATGGGATAAAGCACATTGAAGAAGGTAAAGCAGTGGATGCGGTGTGCATGGATTTTAACAAAGCATTTGATCACGTTCACCGTGGTACGTACATTCAGAAAGTAAGGAGGCATAGGATACAGGGAAACCTATCTGTCTGGATACAGAATTGGCTGGCCCATAGAGACACAAAGTGGTGGTAATGGGAAGTGTGAGAAGTGAGCGACACGGTGGCACAGTGGTTAGCACTGCTGCCTCATAATGCCAGAGACCCAGGTTAAATTTCCGCCTCAGGCGACTGACTGTGTGGAGTTTCCCCGTTCTCCCCGTGTCTGCGTGGATTTTCACTTGGTGCTCCGGTTTCCTCCAACAGTCCAAATATGTGCAGGTTAAATGAATTGGCCATGATAAATTGCCTGTTGTGTTAGATGGAGGGGAATGGGTCTGGATGGGTTGCAGGTCGGTGTGGACTTGGGCTGAAGTTCCTGTTTCCTCAATGTAAGCAATTTAATCTATTCCCTCTGGAGCTCGGTGAAAAGTGGTGTTCTGTCGGGCTCGGTTCTGGGAACTCTGTTGTTTGTGTTTTCTATAAATGATTTGGATGAGGGAATGCAACGGTGGGTTATTACATTTGTCGTTGGAAATGAAATGCTAGTGGAAATTGTGGATAGTGTGGGGGCTGTAGTAGTTTGCACTGGGATATTGACAGGATGAAGAAGTGGGCTGATAAGTGAAAGTTGGATTTAAACCTGGAAAAGTGTGAAGCGATTTATTCTGGATGATTGACTTTGAATGCAGAATACAGGAGACAAGGTAGGTATGTGCTCGTCAGGTCCCCAACAATTCACCCTCCTCTCCAGGCACCTTCCCCTGCCACCAAAGGAATTGCACGATCTGTGCACACACCGCCTCCCCCCCCCCCCCCCAAAGCCTCAAAGATCCTTCCTCATCCATCAGGGTTTCAACTGCATTTCCACACATGTCAGCTACTGTATCTGTTGCTCCAAATGTGGTATTCTCTACGTTGGTGAGATAGGACATCTACTCGCAGAGCACTGCAGAAAACATCTCAGGGACACCCGCACCAACCAGCCCCACTGCCCTGTGGTCGATCAATTCAACTCCCCTCCGACTCTGCTGAGGACATGCAGGTCCATGGCTTCATCCATCGCCACTCCCTTACCACCACATCTTCAACCCCGGGACCCTCCAATCCCATGGTATCAATGTGGATTTCACCAGTTTCCTCATTTCCCCTCCTCCGACCTTTTCACAGTTCCAAACTTCCAGCTTAGCACCGCCCTCACGACCTGTCCCGTCTTTTTATTCAAAGTGGAAAGGGTACTTCTTTTATATTCCCTACAGAGTGGAAGCAGGCCCTTTGGCCCAACAAGTCCATACCAAACCTCCGAAGAGTAACCCATTTCCCTCTGACTAATGCACCTATTACTATGGGCAATTTTGACTGACCAATTCACCTGCTTACACATCTTTGGAACATGGGAGAAAACCAGAACACGCGGAGGAAACCCACGCAGACACATGGGAGAACGTGCAAACTCCACACGGAGAGTAGCCTGGGGCTGGAATCGTAACTGGTCCCTGGCACTGTGAGGCAGTAGTGTTAACCACTGAGCCACCGTGCCCACCAGTCCATCTTCCTTCCCACCTATCCACTCCACCCTCCCCTGCGATGTATTACCATTACCCACACCTCCATCCACCTATCGCACTGCCAGTTACCTTTACCGAGCCCCACTCCCTCCCATTTAACTCTCCAAAGGAAATTTGATAGACATTGTCTATATGGACTTCAGCAAGGTGTTCATAACATTCCAATTGATAGGCAGATTAAAGGTTTGGTCACATGGGACACAGAAGAAGCTAGTCACAATTGGCGTGAATGAAGAGGGATATTTTTCAGACTGGAGGCTTGTGACCAGTAGTGTGCTGCGAGAATCAGTGCTCAGTTCACTGCATTTCATCATTTATGTAAATAACTCAGATGTGGATATCAGGGCCATAGTTAGTAAGTTTACAGATTACATCAGAAATGTGGTGTCATAGATTACCTCAGAGTACAACGAGACCACAATTAGATGGGACAAAGGGGCAAGGAGTGACAGATGAAGTTTATTTAGATAAATATAAGGTTTTGCATTTTAGGAAGAAATTATACACTTAATGGCAAGATCCTGGGGAGTTTTATGGAACAAAGGGACCTAGGGCTGCAGGGACATTGTTCCTTGAGAGTGGCGTCGCAGGTAGACAGAGTGGTGCTGAACATATTTGGCACATTTGCCTTAATCAGTCAGAGCATTGAGTATAGAGTTTGTGGTGGCATGTTGCATCTCTACACCGTGTTGGGAAGGCCATTTTAAGAAAACTGCAGAAAACGCGGTTATCTGCAGAATAGATTTACACAGATGTCCCAGGGAGAGGTTGATTAGGTTGAGGTGTTTCTCCCTGGAGTGCCAGAGGCTGAAGGGTGACATTATAGATGTTTATAAAATCATCAGGGGAATGGATATTCTGAACAGCCACGTTCTGCTCTTCAGTGCAGGGGAGACCAGATTCAGAGGCATAGGTTGAAGGCGAGGGGGAATTGATTTAGAAGGGACCTGAAGATAAATGCTTCACACAGAGAGTGGTGTGTGTACAGAAAGTGCTGTCAGAGGAAGTGCTGAAGGCGGTTACAATCGCACATTTAAAAAGTATCTGAAAGAGGAGGGATATTGGCCAAATGCTGGCAAATGGGACGAGATCAGATTTGACATCTAATCGGAGTGAACAGGTTGGACTAACGGGTCTGTTTCCATTCTGCATGAATCTCTGATTCTGTAAGAAGGATTACGAAAAATTCTAAAATGACCTTTCAAGTGGGAATTCTCATCACTGGAAGTTTATCGTGCCTCTATGTTCACATTGATTGAAATCTGTATTACTAAATATTTGACAGGGAAGTAAGTCACGGATATTGGGATACAGACAGGAAAGTGGGGCTGAGTCCACAACCTGATCAGCCACAATCGTAGTTCCTGGTGGAGAAGGCTCAAAGTATCTAATGACCCACTCCTTCTCCTCAGTCCCATGTTTCTGTGCTCCATTCAGCCCCTCATACCTGCTAGACAGGGACAGTTGGAGGCCACTTACTCCTATAATCTGGTGCACAGAAACAGAGGAGACCATTCAGCTTCTCAAGACTGTCACACACGCTTTGAAGTGATTTGGGAAATGTAATTGGAAAATCCAGGCACAGGTATGAAAGAGGCCCCTCATCTCTCTTCACAGAGCTTCCCCTCTCTGCAAATTGTGCTTCATTCGTTGGTCATGCTGTAGACGCAGATTGACCTGAATACATCCCATATTCTCACCAGAGATGGCTCACAAAATCATCTGGTCTCCCTGACTGCAATATTCAGTAATTGCACATTTATCACAATAACATCCACTAACTCTCCAATAACAGAATGTGCGAACATCAGAAACAAAGGCATGTCTTTCATTACCCCAAGCCTGGCTTCCCCTTCACTAAGATCATGACCGATCTGCTCTTGGTCTCAAATCCTCTTTCATACCCAATTCTTCATCGCCCTCAAATCTCTGTCAGGTCAATATCCATCTACCTCTTCTTCAAATACTTTCAGTTATCTTGCTCCCTAACATTCTTGAGAAGAGAAATCCTGCCATTCAATGCCATTTGTTAGAAGAAAATACGTGTTGTTCTTATACCATGGCCTATTGATATGGAGAAAAGAGGTTGGCTCAGATAAAAATAATTGGCCCTGATATCAAGGCAGTGCTTGGCTTTTGTTGACATCAAGGAGCTTAACAAAACTGAACTTAATGGGAATCAGACGAAACTGTCCAGTGTTTGGAGTCAAACATGGCACAAAGGAAGATGTTCATCATCTCAGTCCTGGATCACCACTGTGGGAGATCCTCAGGGTAGCTTTCTCTTCACAAACAGCTTTAGCTGCTTCATCAATGTCTCCCCGCCTCCACCCTCCACAACATAAGATCAGAAGTGGGGATGGTCACTGAAGATTCCACAATGTTCAGAACATTTGTCGCCCGTCAGCTCCTGAACCGGTCTCTGTCCATATGCAGCAAGACCCAGACACCAGTCAGGTCTGTGCTGTTAAATGGTCTGTAAGATTCATGTAACAGCACTGCCTGACACTGCGCATTGCCACAGTGAAAAAGAGTTCATTCAGCAGCTCACGCTAGTTTCACAGGAATATGAGGAAGTCATTCAGTCCATTGACAGTATTAGAGTAGAACAGGGAAAGCCGATTCAGTGCCTCCAGCCTATTACTCAGGAAGAGGAGGCGTCTAGTGTGATGGACTACACCAGAGCCCCTCTAAAATATTTGAAGGCGGTAACCTAGACTCTAAAGTTTTTGTATTTTAAAGGAAATGTAAAGTGTCTGTTCCAGATGCAATGTGAAGGGTCAAACTACTCGATGTGAAGCAAACGCCATTTATTTAAACACGGAAGATAAAATGAAACCAAAGAAAGAAGAATTTAGAATAACTTAATTCTATTGGACAAGTTAACAGAATAATAGGTCGTGGAGCGATTACTAATGAACTGTTCCAATATAGGAAAAGCCCATAAACACAGCCGCTGACAAAAAGTAATATTCAGACACAGAATGTCACAAACCTTTCTCCAACCCAGGAATTGAAAACAGCAGCAAGAGAAATTTCATGGAGAGTAGCAGCCAGGAGACATTCACTGAAGCTTCCAATTCTGTGTAGACCCCAAATTTTCTGATGTTGCAGAGAAACGAAAACCAAGAGATTCTAATCTGTGAGAGTTGGCCACACCCATTCAGGCTGCATTAAAATAAACCCTAGGCTTCCCTCGCTGTTTACCCAGCGGTCTTAACTAGCCAGCTCCTTCAATCTCTCTCCTAAAACAAACCAGGACCAAATAAGCTCTTAAAGTTGCAGCATCATCACACTTGTCAGCACATCGAGTTGTCAAACAGGAATCAGGGATAACCAATCAGGCCCTTGGCCATGTCCAACCGGACAAGGAACAAGTCATTCAGTCCTTTGAGTCAATTACACAGAAACAGAATGAGGCCATTCAGCCCGTTGAGCCACTTATTCAGGAAGAGGAGGAGGCTATTCAATCAGTTGAGCCACTTATATAGGAACAGTAGGAGGCCATTCCCACCTCAATGCACTTACACAGGGGCAGAATAGGGTAATTGATGCTGATCCTGATGAATGGCTTATGCCCAAAACGTCGACTCTCCTGCTGTGCTTTTCCAGCAAACCACTGTCTACTCTGATCTACAGCATGGGCAGTCCTCTCTGTCTCCTAATTGATGCTCTAACATGATGACCAATTGGAGTAGAGGCTACACAGACAGATTGCTCCACGTTGTACCTCGTGGCGCCATCGCTCATGATACACACGTGGGACTTTAACGTGGTTTACTCGCGGTGAGGAGGGAAGCCATATGTCTTGTGTGAAGTCTCAAGAAGGCATGTTCCATCTCCGAGGTGACAGCCTGGTGTTCTCTGTGGAGGGCGGAAGCTGGTGGGAATGGCTACCTGTTGCAGATGGAAGGTATTGTGGCTGCTGTTCGGGATTATGAACAACTTAACGTTTGGGTTCATACGCCGATTAGATTAGATTACTTACAGTGTGGAAACAGGCCCTTCGGTGCAACAACTCCACACCAACCCACCGAAGCGCAACCCACACAGTCCCATTCCCCTACATTTACCCCTTCACCTTCCACTACGGGCAATTTAACTTGGCCAATTCACCTAACCTGCACATTTTGGACTGTGGGAGGAAAGCGGAGCACCCAGACGAAACCCATGCAGACACGGGGCGAATGTGCCAACTCCACACAGAGAGTCGCCTGAGGCGGGAATTGAACCCGGGTCTCTGGCGCTGTGAGGCAGCAGTGCTAACCACTGTACCTCTGTGCCGAATTCGCATTCATGTGGGGAGAGTTAATTAAGGCATATAAACTATTAGGAAAGTCACGTTCGACTGATGAATGGACTCTCTAAGTTCAAATAATGCTGATCTTATTCATGTTGATCTTGTCTCGTGCTTGTCCTGTTCAGTGTATCCTGTCTGCCTTCCTCTGTTCAAGTCTATTTCCACCCTATGATCTCTCTGGCCATGCTTACTATGATCTGCCTCCACTGCTCATAAATAAAGTGTTTCCCTGTACAGAGGTACATGTGGCAATAAATCAAACCAATCAATTCTGAGTAAAGTATGGAATTTCTCACCCTATCAATGTCTCTTTTGGAAATACGTGATCGCTGCCACTCCTCGTGTTTCAGCATCGCCATTTCTTCAATTCTCACAGCTCTACCGATTAAGCACTCAGCCAATGAGCCAAAAGCCCTTTTCACTGCCCTGTCTACCTGTGACTCCACTCTTAGAGAATCGTGCACTGAACACCAAGGTCTCTCTGCCCACTCCACACCTTGAAACTCTTACCTTGATTTGAGTTTTCAAAATGCAAGACCTCACACGTCTGTATTAAACTCCATTTGCCATTTCTCAGCCGATATCCCGAGCATCAAATGCAATTTTCAAGGGTTTCAAAATATTTGATTCAGCTAAAAACTGGTGCGGTGATTAATCATGCTTTAAAATTCTCAAATGCCTCCTGGCATTGTTGTCTCCACAACAATTCTGTGTTCCTCTTTAATAAATCCAGCAGTGGTGCCAATACGCTGCTGACGTTTGCAACAAACCTTTGATAGAATCCACTCAGTTCCAAAAATCAAAGCACCTCTTTCTTCGAGGATGGTTGTGGAAATTCCTCAAAGCCCTTCGTCTTTATGTTCCATCGAGTCAACCTTCCATGTCCAATGTAATGTCCCGAAAGAGAAAATGAGGTCTGCAGATGCTGGAGATCAGAGATGGAAATGTGTTGCTGGAGAAGCGCAGCAGGTCAGGCAGCATCTAGGGAACAGGAGAATCGACGTTTCGGGCATTAGCCCTTCTTCAGGAATGACTGAAGAAGGGCTAATGCCCGAAACGTCGATTCTCCTGTTCCCTAGATGCTGCCTGACCTGCTGCGCTTCTCCAGCAACACATTTCCATCAATGTAATGTCCCAACAACGTCACCTCTGCCTTCTAGAATTCTGTTTTCTTGAAGTTTATTATCTGAACAAGACTGTTTCAGATGTTCTCATCATTTTACATAGAAATATTCAGCTTTTTCTATTCTTATTGCAAACCACCTTCCAGAATATTCTCTTGCACCTCCCAATGTTTTCAATATCATTCACAAAACACTGACAGCAAAATAGATGACATGATGAGATGTAGCAAACTGTTACACTGAATACCTTCATGTTGCAATGTAATAATATCCAGTCAGAAACCTGCCCTGGGTCAGGGACAAAACCTCCCTGAGTCTGGAAGTAGGGACTGGGCAGAGAACGGGGTTTTCGTCTGTCACTGAGTTAGTTTGGAAATCTGTGCTGCACATGGACATTTCTCCACATTATATTCAGTTTCTATGTGTGAGTGTGTGTGTGTGTGATGATTTGCAGCGTTGGATCAGAATCCTGCCTGGCTTGGCCTCAAACCCTAAACCCCTCAATTTGATTCCAGGCTGTAACTCACTCCGGGCTATCTGTTATTCTGTATATAAACCACCCTGAACATCTCGATTCGATTCCACGATCGAACTCACTCCGGGCTATCTGTTACTCTGTACATAAACCACCCTGAACCCCGCGATTAGATTCCAGGCTATAACTCTCTCCTTGTTATCTGTTATTCTGCATGTAAACCACGCTGAACCCCTCGATTAGATTCCAATCTGTAACTCACTCTGGGCTATCTGTTATACTGTATATAACTCACCCTGAACCCCGCGATTAGATTCCAGGCTGTAATTCACTCCTGGCTATCTGGTTTGCCGTACATAAACCACCCCGAACCCCTCAATTATATTCCAATCTGTCCTATCCCTTTTGGGTATCTTATATGCTGTATGTAAACCACTCTGAACCCCTCGATTAGATTCCAGTCTGTCCCTCACTCCTGGGTATTTCATATGCGGTATGTAAACCATAAACCCCTCAATTAGATTCCAGTCTGGAACTCACTCCTGGGGACCTGTTATTGGATCTGTGAAATGATCCTTGTTGGATGTTAGACTGAAGACAGGATAAACTAAATGGTCAAATGTTACATTGTGCGCAGGAACACAGAGAGCTGCTGTTTCATTTCTGTCCTGTTACATATCTACAAGTTTCAGATTTGGATTGAATTTCTGTCACAATGGGGAAAGCCTCAAAAGCGTTTGACTGTCCTGCATGAATGCATCATCATAACATGAATTCCCTTGCAATATCGGAAATGGAGACAGCTTCTGGAAGGTGTCTGTATCTCTGTGTGAGTGATTCTGTGTGATTGTGATTCTGTGTGCATGTTCAATGTTTTATATATTTTCAAACTGTATTGATGTTGCCAGTCTCTCTTGCTTTTCCTTATTTATAAACTCAATGTCATCGTTTTGCTGATATAAAATGGCGGCTGTGGACAAATCTAAAATGTCTGTCTGACTGATTTGTGACCGGAATAATTTCAACAAGGGAGAGAGGGCAATGTGTCAAAAGCCATTTCCATTCATTGATGCTAGCAGAGATAGGAAATGGAGACAGCTCTTTGAAGGGGATTAAAATGCAAATCCCAGAACCTGTTTACAGTGAATGCGGAGAAAGAATGTGACATTCCAGTATAGTCTGCCTTACTTTCCAAGCTCCTAATATATGAGAGAAACATAATATACAAAACCTGAAAGAGCTCAGCCACCGAATTGTAGATTTGCAGCGTTTGATCAGGCTAGGCTAGGCTAGGCCTTATCCCAAATTGAAGGGTTTCTCAAATCCAACACTGACCTTCTGTGGGTTTAAATTGGGAACCCATTGACTAGATTCAAGGCTGTAAATCACTCCAGGCTCTCTTTTTATTCTGTACATAACCACACTGAACCCCTTGATTAAATTCCAATCTGTAACTCACTCCGGGGTATCTTTTACTCTGCAGGTAAACCACACTGAATAACCGTGATTAGATTCCAGGCTGTAAGTAAGTCCGGGGTACCTGTTATTCTGTATATAAACCACCCTGAACCCCTCAATTAGATTCCAGGAGAAAACTGACTCCGGGCTACCTGTTATTTCGTACATAATCCACCCCGAAATCGGCGATTAGATTCCAGGCTGTACTCTTTCCGGCCTTTCTGTTAGTCTGTATATAAACCACTCTGAACCCCTTGATTAGATTCCAGGCTGTAACTCACTCCGGAGTATCTGTTATTTTGTATAGAAACCACACTTAACCCCTCGATTGGATTCCAGGCTGCATCGCATTCTGTGACATCTGTTATTCTGTTTTTAAACAACTCTGAACTCCTCATTTAGATTCCAGGCATTAACTCACTCAGGGCTATCTGTTATTCTGTATATGAACAAGCCTGAACCCCTCAATTAGATTCCATGCCTTAACTCACTCGGGGGCATCTGTTTTCTGTATATAAACCACCCCGAAACCCTCGATTACATTCCAGGCTTTAACTCACTCCGGGGTATCTGTTATTCTGTAACATAAACCAGCCTGAACCCCTTGATTAGATTCCAGGCTGTAAATCACCCTGGGCTATCTGTTATTCTGTATATAAACCACTATGAACCCCTCAATTTGATTCCATGCCTTAACTCACTCCGGGCTATCTGTAATGTTGTATATTAACCACCCTGAACCCATTGATTTGATTCCACTTCCTGTCATGTTTAGCTCATATTCCCAACACAGTCTAATCTCAGTAATGATCAATGTATCACAGGTCCGCCTATCTCTGGCACTACCATCATGTTAACTTACTGATGTTTACGTACATGATCAGCTGTAGCATCTGGACAATACTGTTTCAAAATTTCTCATCATTTTACACAGAAACATTCAGCTTTTTCTATTCTTACTGCAAATCACCTTCCAGAATATTCTCTTGCACCTGCCAATGTTTAAAATATCATTCACAAAACACTAACAGATGTAGATGACATGATGGGATGTAGCAAACCTTTACACTCTGTACCTTCATGTTGCAATGTAATAATATCCAGTCAGAAACCTGCCCTGGGTCAGGGACAAAACCTCCCTGGGTCTGGAAGTGGGGACTGGAAAGAAAACGGGATTTTCGTCTGTCACTGAGTTAGTTTGGAAATCTGTGCTGCAAATGGACATTTCTCCACATTATATTCAGTTTCTATGTGTGGGTGTAAGTGTGATGGAGAGAGTTTAAACTGAGTTTAACTCTGCGTTTCTGCTTAGGAATTCCCTGTCCTTCAGATATTTGACTACAACATCATGGAAAGTGTGGGTATCTGCCTATTTCTCTCCCATCTTTCAGAACACATGGAAACCTCCACATACAGCAGTTGAATCCTGTCTGACTCAGCTCATTGTTGAGTTGGTCCATGGTGGGTACTTTCTCCTCTGCTTTCTCTCCTCTCGTATCCCGTTGCTCTGTCTATAAATCGCTGAATACCCTCAATTTGAATGAAATCTGCAGCTCACTCCGGGGTATCTGTTCTTCTACACATAATCGTCCCGAATCCCTTGGATAAAATTCCAATCTGTAACTGACTGCCAAGTTTAAGGGGCTCTGCACATTAGCCACCTCAATCTTTTGATTAGACTCCAGTCTGTATCACACTCCTGGGTCTCTGTTAGTTGTATATTAATCATCCAATCCAAACACTGCTAAAATTGCCCATGGTATTCAGGGATGTGCAGGTGAGGTGCATTAGTCAGGGGTAAATGTGGGGAAATGGCTCTGGATTGATTATTCTTCTGAGGGGCAGTGTGGTCTTGTTGGGCTGAAGGGCTTGTTTCCCCACTGTCGGGATTATATGAATCACCCGGAACCCTCTCGTTTAGATTCCAACGTGTCACTCACTTCCATGTATGTGTGACTGGCATGTTTCAAAAACACCCCAAAACCTTCAATTCTATTCCACTTCGATAAACACGAGATGCTGCATTTTGGGAAAGCAAATTTGAGCAGGATTGTAACACTTAACGGTCAGTTACGTGGGAGAGTTGCTGAACAAAGAGACTTTGAATTGCAGTTTCGTCGCTCCGTGAGAGTAGAATGGCAGGTGGGTAAGATAATGAAGGCAGCGTTTTGTATGCTTTCCTTTATTGGTCAGAGTATAGACATTGAGAGGTCATGTTGCAGCTGGACGGGTCATGGGTAAGGCCACTGTTAGAATATGGCATGCAATTCTGGTCTCCTTCCTTTCGGAAGGATGTTGTGAAACTTGAAAAGGGTCAGAAAAGCTTTACAAGGAGGTTGCCAGGGTTAGAGGACTTGAGCTACTGGGAGAGGCTGAATAGGCTGGAGCTGTTTTCCCTGGAACATCAGAGGCTGAGGGGTGACTTTATCGGGGTTTATAAAATCATGACCGGCATGGAAAGGATAAATAGAAAAAGTTTTTTCCTTTGAGTAGGGGAGTCCAGAACTAGAAGGCATAGGTTTAGCGTGAGAGGGGAAAGATATGAAAGAGACCTAAGGGGCAACTTGTTCACTCAGAGGGTGGTACATGAATGGAATGAACTGTCAGAGGAAGTGGTGGAGGCTGGTGCAATTGCAACATTTAAAATGCAGCTCGATGGGTATATGAATGGGAAGGTTTGGAGGGAGATGGGCCAAGTGCTTGAAAAAGAGTCTAGAGTTGGTTAGGATATCTGGTCAGCATGGTCGGATTGGACCAAAGGGTCTGTTTCCATGCTGTACATCTCTATGACTGTATGACTCCGCGATTTTGTGACTCACTCCTTGTTATCTGTTATTCTGTATGTAAACCACTCTGAACACCTCGGTTAGATTCCAATCTGTAACTCACTCTGGGCTACATGTTATTCTATACATAATCCACCCTGATCCCTGTGATTCGATTCCAGGCTGTAACTCACTCTGGGCTATCTGGTGTTCTGTATATAAACCATCCTGAACCCCGCGATTAGATTCCAGGCTCTAACTCACTCCGGGCTATTTGGTATTCTGTATTAAAACCACCCTGAACCCCGCGATTAGATTCCAGGCTCTAACGTCCTGTCAGGGTTGAAAGGGAAGCCTGGTAGTTATAGGGAATGCTAGCTAACTAAAGAAATTGAAGGTCTGGTTCACAAAAAGATAGACGCATATGTCAGATATAGACAGGATAGATCGAGTGAATCCTTAGAAGAGTATAAAGGAAGTTGCAGTATACTTCAAAGGGAAATCAGGAGGGCAAAACGCGGACATGAGATAGCTTTGGCAAATAGAATTAAGGAAAATCCAAAGTGTTTCGACAAATATATTAAGGACAAAGGGTAACTAGGGAGAGAATAGTGCGCCTCTAAGATCAGAAAGGCGGCGTGTGTGTGGAGCCACAGAAAATTGGGGAGATATTAAATGAATATTTTGCATCAGTATTCACTGTGGAAAAGGATATGGAAGATATAGACTGTAGAGAAATCGATGGTGACATCTTGCAAAATGTCCAGATATACAGAAGAGGAAGTGCTGGATGTTTTCAAACGGTTAAAGGTGGATAAATCCCCAGGACCTGATCAGGTGTACCCGAGAACTCTGTGGGAAGCTCGAGAAGTGATTGCTGGGCCTCTTGCTGAGATATTTGTATCATCGATAATCACAAGTGAGATGCCAGAAGAGTGGAGTTTGGCAGACGTGGTGCCACTGTTTAAGAAGGGTGGTAAAGACAAGCCAGGGAACTTTCGACCGGTGAGCCTGACCTCGGCGGTCGGCAAGTTGTTGGAGGGAATCCTGATGGACAGGATGTACATGAATTTGGAAAGGCAGGGACTGATTCGGGACAATCAACATGGCTTTGTGCGTGGGGAATCATGTCCCACAAACTTGATTGAGTTATTTGAAGAAGTAACAAAGAAGATTGATGAGAGCAGAGCAGTGGATCTGATCCATATGGACTTCAGTAAGGCGTTCAACAAGGTTCCCCATGGGAGACTGATTAGCAAGGTTAGATCTCATGGAATACAGGGAGAACTAGCCATTTGGATACAGAACTGGCTCAAAGGTAGAAGACAGAGGGTGGTGGTTGAGGGTTGTTTTTCAGACTGGAGGCTTGTGACCAGTGGAATGCCACAAGGATCGGTGCTGGGCCCTCTACTTTTTGTCATTTACATAAATGATTTCAATGTGAGCATAAGAGGTACAGTTAGTAACTTTTCAGATGACACCAAAGTTGCAGGTGTAATGAACAGCAAAGAGGGTTTCCTCAGTTTCCAACAGGATCTGGACCAGATGGGCCAATGGGCTGAGAAGTGGCAGATGGAGTTTAATTCAGATAAATGCGAGGTGCTGCATTTTGGGAAAGCAAATCTTAGCAGAACTTCTACATTTAATGGTAAGATCCTAGGGTGTGTTGCTGAACAAAGAGGCCTTGTAGTGCAGGTTCATAGCTCCTTGAAAGTGGATTTGCAGGTAGATAGGATAGTGAAGAAGGCATTTTGTATGCTTTCCTTAATTGGTCAGAGTACCGAGTACAGGAGTTCGGAGGTCATGTTGCGGCTGTACAGGGCATGGGTTAGGTCACTCTTGGAATATTGCGTGCAATTCTGGTCTCCTTCCTATCGTAAAGATGTTATGAAACTTGAAAGGGTTCAGAAAAGATTTTCAAGGATATTGCCAGGGTTGGAGGATTTGAGCTACAGGGAGAGTCTGAACAGACTGGGGCTGTTTTCCCTGGAGTGTCAGAGCCTGAGGGGTGACCTTCGAGAGGTTTACAAAATTATGAGGGGCATGGATACGATAGGATAAATAGACAAAGTCTTTTCCTTGGGGTCCGGGGTTTCCAGAACTAGAGGGCATAGGTTTAGTGTGAGAGGGGAAAGATATGAAAGAGACCTAAGGGACAACTTTTTCACACAGAAGTTGGTACGTGTTTGGAGTGAGCTGACAGAGGAAGTGGTGGAGGCTGGTACAAGTGCAACTTTTAAGAGGCAATTGGATGGGTATGTGAATAGGAAGCGTCTGGAGGGAATTGGGCTGGGTGCTGGCAGATGGGAATAGATTGGGTTGGGATATCTGGTCGGCATGGCCAGATTGGACCGAAGGGTCTGTTTCCATGCTTTCCATCTCGATGATTCTATAACTCTATATCTCACTCTGGGCTACCTGTTATTCTGCATATAAACCACCCTGATACCCTCGATTACATTCCAGTCTGTAACTCACTCCGGGGTATCTGCTATTCTACACATAATTATCCCAAAATCCCTTTATAAATTTCCAATCCGTAACTGGCTTGCAATTTTAAGGGGCTCTGCACATTAGCCACCTCAATTCTTTGATTAGATTCCAGTCTGTATCACACTCCTGGGTATCTGTTAGTCTGTATATTAACCATCCAATCCAAACCCTGTTAAAATTGCCTATGGTATTCAGGAATGTGTAGGTGAGGTGCATTAGTCAGGGGTAAATGTGGGGAAATGGCTCTGGATGGGTTATTTTTCTGAGGGTCAGTGTGGGCTTGTTGGGCTGAAGGGCTTGTTTCCCCACTGTCGGGATTATATGAATCACCCGGAACCCTCTCGATTAGATTCCAACGTGTAACTCACTTGCATGTATGTGTGACTGGCATGTTTCAAAAACACCCCAAAACCTTCAATCCTATTCCACTTCGATAAACACGAGATGCTTCATTTTGGGAAAGCAAATTTGAGCAGAACATATACACTTAATGGTCAGGTCCGAGGGAGAGTTACTGAACAAAGAGACTTTGAAGTGCAGGTTCGTAGCTCCGTGAGAGTAGAGTGGCAGGTGGATAAGACAATGAAGGCAGCGTTTTGTATGCTTTCCTTTATTGGTCAGTGTTTTGAGTATAGGCATTGAGAGCTCATGTTGCGGCTGGACGGGACATGGGTTAGGCCACTGTTGGAATATGGCGTGCAATTCTGGTCTCCTTCCTATTGGAAGGATGTTGTGAAACTTGAAACGGTTCAGAAAGGATTTACAAGGAGTTTGCCAGGGTTTGAGGATTTGAGCTACCGGGCGAGGCTGAACAGGCTGGAGCTGTTTTCCCTGGAACATCAGAGGCTGAGCGGTGACTTTATCGAGGTTTATAAAATCATGACGGGCATGGAAAGGATAAATAGACAATGTCTTTACCTTGGGGTGGGGGAGTCCAGAACTAGAGGGCATAGGTTTAGTGTGAGAAGAGAAAGATATGAAAGAGACCTAAGGGGCAACTTGTTCACTCAGAGGGTAGTACATGAATGGAATGAACTGTCAGAGGAAGTGATGGAGGCTGGTACAATTGCATCATTTAAAATGCAGCTCGATGGGTATATGAATGGGAAGTTTTGGAGGGAGATGGGTCAAGTGCTTGAAAAAGAGACTAGAGTAGGTTAGGATATCTGGTCGGCATGGTCGGATTGGACCAAAGAGTCTGCTTTCATGCTGTACATCTCTTTGACTGTATGACTCCGCGATTTTGTAACTCACTCCTTGTTATCTGTTATTCTGTATGTAAACCACCCTGAACCCCACAATTCGATTCCAGGCTGTAACTCACTCTGGGCTATCTGTTATTCTGTATATCACCCACCTTGAACGCCTCGATTCGAGTCCAGGCTGTAACTCACTCCTGTCTATCTGGTTTGCCGTACATAAACCACCCCGAATCCCTCGATTAGATTTCAGTCTGTCCGATCAGGGAGGAGAAAGTGAGGTCTGCAGATGCTGGAGATCAAAGTTGAAACTTTATTGCTGGAACAGCACAGCAGGTCAGGCAGCATCCAGGGAACAGGAGATTCGACGTTTCGGCCACGTCGAATCTCCTGTTCCCTGGATGCTGCCTGACCTGCTGTGCTGTTCCAGCAATAAAGTTTCAACAGTCTGTCCGATCACTCTTGTGCATTACATATGCTGTCTGTAAACCACCCGAACCCCTCGATTAGATTCCAGTCTGTCCCTCACTCCTGGGTATCTCATATGCTGTATGTAAACCCTAAACCCCTCAATTAGATTCCAGTCTGGAACTCACTCTTGGGGATCTGTTATTGGATCTGTGAAATGTTCCTTGTTGGATGTTAGACCAAAGACAAGATAAACTAAATTGTCAAATGTTACATTGGGAGCAGGAACACAGAAAGCTGCTGTTTCATTTTTGTCCTGTTACATATCTCCAAGTTTCAGATTGGGGCCGAATTTCTGTCACAATGGGGAAAGTCTCAAAAGCTGTTTACTGTCCTGCATGAATGCATCATCATAACATGAATTGCCTTGCAATATAGGAAATGGAGACAGCTTCTGGAAGGTGTCTGTATCACTGTGTATGTGATTCTGTGTGTCTGTGAGTCTGTGTGCATGTTCAATGTTTTATATATTTTATAACTGTATTGATATTGCCTGTCTCTCTTGCTTTTCCTTATTTATAAACTCAATGTCATCGTTTTGTTGATATAAAATGGTGGCTGTGGACAAATCTAACATGTCTGTCTGACTGATTTTTGACAGGAATACTTTCAGCAAAGCAATTTCCATTCATTGATGCGAGCAGAGATAGGAAATTGAGACAGCCTCTTGCCCCCTCCCTCTCTCTCTCGCTCCCTCCCTCTCTCTCTTGCCCCCCCTCTCTCTCGCCCCTCTCTCTTGCCCCCTCCCTCTCTATCTTGCCTCCTCCCTCTCTCTCTCGCCTAACTCCCTCTAACTCTCGTCCCCCTCCTTCTCGCTACCTTCCTCTCTTTCTCGCCTCCCTCCCTCTCTCTCTCTCTCACCCCCCTCCCTCTCTCTCTCGCCCGCACCCCGCCCTCTCTCGCCTCCTCCCTCTCTCTCTGCCCACTTCCCTCTCTCTCTCGCCCCCTCCTCCCCTCTCTCTCGCCCCCTCCCTCTCTCTCTCTCTCGCCCCCACCCTCTCTCTTTCGCCGCCCTCCCTCTCTCTCTTGCCCCTCCCTCTCTGTCTCGCCCCCTCCCTCTGTGTCTCTCGCCCCCTCCCTCTGTCTCTCTCGCCCCCTCCCTCTCGCTCTCTCGCCCCCTACCACTCCCTCTCGCCCCCTCCCTCTCTCTCTCGCCCCCTCTTTCTCACCCCTTCTCTCTCTCGCCCCTCCCTCTCTCTCTCAACCCCTCCCTCTCTCTCTCGCTCCCCCTCCCTCTCTCGCCCATCCTTCTCTCTCTCGCCTCCCTCCGTCTCACTCTCGCCCCCTCCCTCTCTCTCTTGCCCCCACCCTCTCTCTCGCCACCCTCCCTCTCTCACTCTTGTTCCGCTCGCTCTCTCTCTCGCCCCCTTTCTCTTTCTCTCACCCCTCCCTCTCTCTCGCCCCCTCCCTCTCTCTCTCGCTCCCACCTCTCTTGCCCCCCTCTCGCACTCCCTTGCCCCCTCCCCCTTTCTCTCGCCCCCTCTCTCTCTTGCCCCCTCCCTCTTTCTCTTGCACATCTCTCTCTCTCGCCCCCTCCGTCTCTCTCTTGCCCCCTCCCTCTCTGTCTCTCGCCCCCTCTCTCTCCTGCCCCCTCCCTCCCTCTCTCTCTCGCCCCTTCCCTCTCTCTCTCTCACCTCCTCCCTCTCTGTCTCTCGCGCCCTCTCTCTCTTGCCCCTCCCTCTCTCTCTTGCCCCCTCCCTCTCTCTCGCCCCTCCCTCTCTCTCTCACCCCCTCCCTCTGTCTCTCTCGCCCCTCCCTCTTTCTCACCCCTCTCCCTCTCTCCCTCACCCGCCCCCTCCCTCTCTCTCGCCACCCTCCCTACCCCTCTCTCGCCACATCCCTCTCTCTCGCCCCATCTCTCTCTCTCACCCCCTCCCTCCCTCTCTCTCACACCCTCCCTCTCTCTCTCTCTCTCACCCCCTCCCTCCCTCTCTTGCCCCATCACTCTCTCGCGCGCCTCCCTCCCTCTCACTCTCGCCCCTCCCTCTATCTCTCTCACCCCCCCCTCTCTCGCCTCCCTCCCTCTCTCACTCTCGCTGCACTCGCTCTTTCCCTCGCCCCCTTTTTCTTTCTCTCACCCCTCCCTTTCTCTCTCGCCCTCCTCCCTCTCTCTCGCCACCTCTCTCGCTCCCCCTCTCTCTCGCCCCCTCCCTCTCTCTCTCGCCCACCTCCCTCTCTCTCGCGCCCCTCTCTCTCTTGACCCCTCCCTCTCTGTATCTCGCCCCCTCTCTCTCTTGCTCCCTCCATCTCTCACTCACCCCTCCCTCTCTGTCACCCCCTCCCTCTCTCTCTCCTCCCTCCCGACCTCTCTCTCGCCCGCACACCTCCCTCTCTCGCTCCTCCCTCTCTCTCTCACCCACTCCCTCTCTCCCCTGCCCCTCTCTCTCCCCCATTCTCTCTCACCCCTCCTCTCTCTCGCCCCATCACTCTCTCTCTCGCCCTCTCCCTCTCTCTCTCTCACCCCTTCCCTCCCTCTCTCTCACCCCTCCCTCTGTCTCCCGCCCCCTCCCTCTTTCTCTCGCCCCTCCCTCTCTCTCGCCTCCCTCCCTCTCACTCTCGCCCCCTCCCTCTCTCTCACTCACCCCCTCCCTCTCTCTCTCGCCCCCTCCCTCTCTCACTCTCGCTCCCCTCGCTCACTCTCTCGCCCCCTTTCTCTTTCTCTCACCCCTTCTTCTCTCTGTCACCTCACTCCCTCTCTCCCGCCCCCTCTCTCTCTCGCCCACCTCCCTCTCTCTCTCGCCCTCTCCCGCTCTCTCGCCCCCCCTTCTCTGTCTCTCGCCCCCTCTCTCTCTTGCCCTCTCACGCTCTCTCTTCCCCCCTCCCTCTCTCTCCCTCTCCCCCCTCCCTCTCGCTGTCATCTCCCTCCCTCTCGCCCCCTCCCTCTCTGTCTCCCCTTCCTCCTGCTCTCTCTTTCTCACCCCCCTCCCTCTCTTTCACTCCCCTCACTCTTTCTCTCGCGCCTGCTCCCCACCCTCTCTCGCCCCTCGCTCTCTCTCTCGACCCCTCTCTCTCTCGCCCCCTCCCTCTCTCTGTCTCGCCCCCTCTCTCTTGCCCCCTCCCTCTCTATCTTGCCCCCTCCCTCTCTCTCTCGACCACCTCGCTCTCGCTCTCGGCCCCCTCCCTCTCTCTCTCGCCCGCCCCCTCCCTGTCTCCCCCCTCCTTCTCTCTCTCTCGCCCCCTTCCCCCTCTCTCTCGCCCCCCTCCCTTTCTCTCTCACCTCCCTCCCTCACACTCCCGCCATCTCCACCTCTCTCTCTCATCCCCTCCCCCTCTCTCGCCCCCTCCCTCTCTCTCTCTCGCCCCCTCTCTCTCTTGCCCCCTCCCTCTCTCTCGCCCACCTCCATTTCTCTCTCGCCCCGCTCGCTCTCTCTCTCGCCCCTCCCTCTCTCTTTCCCCTCCCTCTTTCTCTTGCCCCTCACTCTCTCTCTCGCCCACCTCCCTCTCACTCTCGTCCCCGCCTTACCCCTCCATCTCTGTTTCGTCTCCCTCCCTCTCTCTCTCTCTCACCCCCTCCCTCCCTCTCTCTCTCACCCCCTCCCTCTCTCCCTCGTCCACCCCCATCCCTCTCTCGCCCACTCCCTCTCTCTCTCGCCTCCTCCCTCTCTCTCTCTCGCCCCCTCACTCTCTCTCCTGCCCCCTCCCTCTCTCACTCTCTCGCCCCCAGACTGTCTCGTTCGCCTCCCTCCCTCCCTCTCTCTCTCGCCCCCTCCCTCTCTGTCACCACACTCCCTCTCTCACTCGCCCACTCCCTCCCTTTCTCTCTCGCCCCCTCAATCTCTCTCTCGCCCCCTCCCTCTCTTTCTCAAACCCCCTCCCTCTCTCACTCTCTCGCCCCCAGACTGTCTCTTTCGCCCCCATCCCTCCTTCTTTCTCTCGCCCCCTCCATCTCTCTAACGCACCCTCCCTCTCTCACTTGCCCGTACACCTCCCTCTCTCGCCCCCTCGATCTCTCTCTCGCCCCACTCCCTCTTTCTCTCTCTCACCCCCTCCCTTCCTCTCGCCCCCTCCCTTTCTCTTTCGCCCCATCCATCTCTCTCTCGACCCTTCCCTTTCTCTCTTGCCCCCTCCCTCTCTCTCCTCTCCCTCTCTCTCTCTCGCCCCCCTCTCTCTTGTCCCCTCCCTCTCTCTCTTGCCCCCTCCCTCTCTCTCTCCCTCCTCACTTTCTCTCTCGCCCCGTCTCTCTCTCTCTCATCCCCTCCCTCTCTCTCGCCTACTCCCTCTCTCACTCTCTCTCCCCTCGCTCTCTCTCTCGCCCCCTTTCTCTTTCTCTCATCCCCTTCCTCTTTCTTACCTCCTCCCTCTCTCTCGCCTGCCTTCCTCTCTCACTCTCGCTCCCATCGCGCTCTCTCTCGCTCCCTTTCTCTTTCTCTCACCCCCTCCCTCTCTCTCTCGCTCACTCCCTCTCTCTCGCCCTCCTCACTCTCTCTCTCGCTCTCCCCTCTCTCTCGCCGCCCTACCTCTCTCTCGTGCCCCTTCCCTCTCTCTCTTGACCCCTCCCTCTCTCTCACCACTCTCCCTCTTTCACTCGCCCACCCCCTCCATCTCTCTCGCCCCCTCCATCTCTCTCACGCCCCCTCCCTTTCTTGCTCGCCCGCACACCTCCCTCTCTCGCCCCCTCCCGCTCTCTCTCTCGCCCCACTTCCTCTCTCTCACACACTCCCTCCCTCTCTCTCGACCCCCCTCTCTCTCTCTCTCCCACTTCCACTCTCTCTCGCCCCATCCATCTCTCTCTCGCCCACCTCCCTCTCTCTCGCCACCCTCCGTCTCTCTCGCCCCTCTCCCTCTCTCTCTTGCTCCCTCCCTCTCTCTCTCGCTGCCCTCCCTCTCACTCTCGCCCCCTCCCTCTCTCTCACTCACCCCCTCCCTCTCTCTCTCGCCCCCTCCCTCTCTCACTCTCGCTCCCCTCGCTCACTCTCTCGCCCCCTTTCTCTTTCTCTCACCCCTTCTTCTCTCTGTCACCTCACTCCCTCTCTCCCGCCCCCTCTCTCTCTCGCCCACCTCCCTCTCTCTCTCGCCCTCTCCCGCTCTCTCGCCCCCCCCTTCTCTGTCTCTCGCCCCCTCTCTCTCTTGCCCTCTCACGCTCTCTCTTCTCCCCTCCCTCTCTCTCCCTCTCCCCCCTCCCTCTCGCTGTCATCTCCCTCCCTCTCGCCTCCTCCCTCTCTGTCTCCCCTTCCTCCTGCTCTCTCTTTCTCACCCCCCTCCCTCTCTTTCACTCCCCTCACTCTTTCTCTCGCGCCTGCTCCCCACCCTCTCTCGCCCCTCGCTCTCTCTCTCGACCCCTCTCTCTCTCGCCCCCTCCCTCTCTCTGTCTCGCCCCCTCTCTCTTGCCCCCTCCCTCTCTATCTTGCCCCCTCCCTCTCTCTCTCGACCACCTCGCTCTCGCTCTCGGCCCCCTCCCTCTCTCTCTCGCCCGCCCCCTCCCTGTCTCCCCCCTCCTTCTCTCTCTCTCGCCCCCTTCCCCCTCTCTCTCGCCCCCCTCCCTTTCTCTCTCACCTCCCTCCCTCACACTCCCGCCCTCTCCACCTCTCTCTCTCATCCCCTCCCCCTCTCTCGCCCCCTCCCTCTCTCTCTCTCGCCCCCTCTCTCTCTTGCCCCCTCCCTCTCTCTCATGCCCCCTCCCTCTCTCTCGCCCACCTCCATTTCTCTCTCGCCCCGCTCGCTCTCTCTCTCGCCCCTCCCTCTCTCTTTCCCCTCCCTCTTTCTCTTGCCCCTCACTCTCTCTCTCGCCCACCTCCCTCTCACTCTCGTCCCCGCCTTACCCCTCCATCTCTGTTTCGTCTCCCTCCCTCTCTCTCTCTCTCACCCCCTCCCTCCCTCTCTCTCTCACCCCCTCCCTCTCTCCCTCGTCCACCCCCATCCCTCTCTCGCCCACTCCCTCTCTCTCTCGCCTCCTCCCTCTCTCTCTCTCGCCCCCTCACTCTCTCTCCTGCCCCCTCCCTCTCTCACTCTCTCGCCCCCAGACTGTCTCGTTCGCCTCCCTCCCTCCCTCTCTCTCTCGCCACCTCCCTCTCTGTCACCACACTCCCTCTCTCACTCGCCCACTCCCTCCCTTTCTCTCTCGCCCCCTCAATCTCTCTCTCGCCCCCTCCCTCTCTTTCTCAAACCCCCTCCCTCTCTCACTCTCTCGCCCCCAGACTGTCTCTTTCGCCCCATCCCTCCTTCTTTCTCTCGCCCCCTCCATCTCTCTAACACACCCTCCCTCTCTCACTTGCCCGTACACCTCCCTCTCTCGCCCCCTCGATCTCTCTCTCGCCCCACTCCCTCTTTCTCTCTCTCACCCCCTCCCTTCCTCTCGCCCCCTCCCTTTCTCTTTCGCCCCATCCATCTCTCTCTCGACCCTTCCCTTTCTCTCTTGCCCCCTCCCTCTCTCTCCTCTCCCTCTCTCTCTCTCGCCCCCCTCTCTCTTGTCCCCTCCCTCTCTCTCTTGCCCCCTCCCTCTCTCTCTCCCTCCTCACTCTCTCTCTCGCCCCGTCTCTCTCTCTCTCATCCCCTCCCTCTCTCTCGCCTACTCCCTCTCTCACTCTCTCTCCCCTCGCTCTCTCTCTCGCCCCCTTTCTCTTTCTCTCATCCCCTTCCTCTTTCTTACCTCCTCCCTCTCTCTCGCCTGCCTTCCTCTCTCACTCTCGCTCCCATCGCGCTCTCTCTCGCTCCCTTTCTCTTTCTCTCACCCCCTCCCTCTCTCTCTCGCTCACTCCCTCTCTCTCGCCCTCCTCACTCTCTCTCTCGCTCTCCCCTCTCTCTCGCCGCCCTACCTCTCTCTCGTGCCCCTTCCCTCTCTCTCTTGACCCCTCCCTCTCTCTCACCACTCTCCCTCTTTCACTCGCCCACCCCCTCCATCTCTCTCGCCCCCTCCATCTCTCTCACGCCCCCTCCCTTTCTTGCTCGCCCGCACACCTCCCTCTCTCGCCCCCTCCCGCTCTCTCTCTCGCCCCACTTCCTCTCTCTCACACACTCCCTCCCTCTCTCTCGACCCCCCTCTCTCTCTCTCTCCCACTTCCACTCTCTCTCGCCCCATCCATCTCTCTCTCGCCCACCTCCCTCTCTCTCGCCACCCTCCGTCTCTCTCGCCCCTCTCCCTCTCTCTCTTGCTCCCTCCCTCTCTCTCTCGCTGCCCTCCCTCTCTCTCTCGCCAACTCCCTCTCTCTCTCGCCCCTCTCTCTCTTGCCCACTCCCTCTCTCTCTTGCCCCCTCCCTCTCTCTCTCGCTCCATCCCTCTCTCTCTTTCCTGCCCCATCTCTCTCTCGCCCCCTCCCTCCCTCTCGCCCCCTCCCTCTCTCGTCCCCTCACACTCTCTCTCTCGCCCCCACCCTCTCTCTCTCGCCCCCTCCCTCCCTCTCGCCCCACTCCCATCTCTCTCTCTCTCACCCCTCCCTCTCTCTCGACCCCCTCCCTCTCTCTCTCGCCCCTCCCTCTCTCTCGCCCCATCCATCTCTCTCTCACCCCTCCCTCTCTCTCTCGCCCCTCCCTCTCTCTCTCTCGCCCCCTCCTTCTCTCTCTCTCACCCACTCCCTCTCATTCTCTCGCCTCCTCCCTCTCTCTCTCGCCCCCTTCCTCTCTCCTGCCCTCTCGCTCGCCCCATCCCTCTCTCTCTCTCTCGCCCCCTCCTTCTCTCTCTTGTCCCATCCATCTCTCTCTCGCCCCCTCCCTCTCTCTCGCCCCCTCCCACTCTCGCTCTCTCGCCCTTTCCCTCCCTCTCTGTCACCCACTCCCTCTCTGTCTCTCCCCCCTCCCACTCTCTCTAGTCCCATCCATCTCTCTCTCGCCCCCTCCCTCTCTCTCACCCCCTCCCACTCTCTCTCTTTCGCCCCCTCCCTCACTCTCTCTCGCCCCCCCCTCTCGCTCTCTCGCCCCCTCCCTCTCTCTCCCACTCCCTCTCTCTCTCTCACTCCCCTCTCTCTCTCATCCCCTCCCTCTCTCTCTCGCCCCTCCCTACCTCTCTCGCCCTCTCACACACCCCTCTCGCCTTTGTGCCCTTCCACTCTATCACCATCTCTCTCTCTATCGCCCTTGCTCTCTCTTATCCAGTTTCTCTCTTTCTCCCTCTCTCTCACCTCCCTCTCTCGACCCTCTCTCTTTTCGCACCTCGATCTCTCTCTCTTCACTCCTCTATCTCTCCAGTCATCCCGCTTTCTCTTGCCCCCATCTCCAAACCCCTTTCTCTCTCTCGCTCACTCATTCTCTCTCTCTGTCCTGTCTTTTTTTCTCTCTCTCGTCTCCCCTATCTCTCTTGAACCCTTTCTCTCTCTCATCGCCCCTCTCTCTCTCTCTCTCTATCTCTTTCTCTCTCTTGCCCCCTCCCTCGCCCTTCTCTCAGTCTCACTCTCTCTCTCTCGCCCTTCTCTCTCGCTCCTCTCTCATTATCTCCTCCCGTCTCTCTCTCGCTCTTTCCTTCACCCTAACTCTCTCTCTCCCCCTTCTTGCTCTCCACCTCCCTCGGTGTTTCTCTCTTCCGACGTCCCTCCCTTTCCCTCTGACTGAATCTCTCTCCCTCCTGTCCCTGCATCCCTCTCTCTCTCACACACTCTGTCTCCCTGGTTCTTCCCTCTCCCTCTGAACCAGAGACTGGGGGCGTTTGGGGGTGAGGCTGCGTGTGCTGGGTGAGGGTGAGATGTGGGAGGTGGGGAAAATGGTGGGAGGCAGACAGAGACGGCATGAGAGAGAGAGAGAGGGGAGAGGGAAGAGTGGAGGTAGGTGCAGAAACCGGGGTTAGGGGGTGTGTGTGAGAGAGAGAGGGGATGAGGGAGAGGGTTGAGAAAGAGAGTGTGTGCCGAAGGAGAGAGAGAGAGAGAGAGAGAGAGAGAGAGAGAGAGAGAGAGATAGAGAGAGAGAGAGAGAGAGAATTGAGGAGAAAGAGTAGGGGAGAGGTAATGGGGAGGCCAGCCTGCGGTGGGGGCACAGAGGGAGTTAAACCCAGCTCCTGAGCTCAGGGCGCGGTGCCCTCCCCTTCCCTGAGGACCAGAACTTGGGGCTGATTCTGTCTCTCTCCAGCTCAGCTTCTCCAACACAAAGACACACAACAACATCGGTCACTGTGCTGCTCGGCACGCTTTAATCAACATTTTTATTGTTTACAAATGGAAGTGATGGATACAGTCAGTGGGATGATGCCTTTTCTCACAGGCCCCTGGGTTGTGCGAAACATTGAAATGTGTCCCTGTAACCCCCCTGTGGGATAAGGATGGACAAACCAGTGCTACCCTCAGTCTGTTACCATAGCGACAGGCTGCTCCATCGCTGAGACACTGAATTGAAATGAGAAAATCCCGGATGGAGTGATTAATGAGGGAATTTGATGGATGGATGGATTTGGGTGAAGGGATATTTCAGCACATTCTTCAGCTGCTGCCTTAACTTAGTCTGGGTCACGGCATAAATCGCGGTGTTTGTGCAGCAACTGAGGAGCTGCAGCATGAAGCCCAATTCCTGCACAAAGGGATGGAGATACATAGACCGATACCCAATATCCCACATCCGCAACCATATAGAATACAGCATGAACGTTGACCATAACAGGATGAAATTGGCCGAGATCACAAACAGTAAAATGATGGATTTCTTTCGGTTTCTCATTTCTGTGTCAGACTGAGCGTCCCCATTGGTGTGAGCGCGGAGTCTCCTGCGGGGTCTGCTGGTCACTACAATGTGTCTGACGGTGAGAACATTGAGCAGCAGAATCAGGAGAAATGGGACACACGGGGTTAGAATGTGGTGGAGGAACTCGATTGTGACCCAGACACTGGAGACTGCAACAGCGTCTGTTACATCACAAAACCAGGGGAGGTTCCACAGCGAATACCGAGCCTTGAGCATAAAATACCAGGAAATGTCCTTTAAACAGCTCAGCACAGTCACTGCTCCCAGAACCACAGCCGCCGTTTTCTCACTGCAATATTTACTCTTCAGCTTCTGGCAACAAATGGCCACAAACCGATCAAAGGTGAAAGTGACCGTGAACCAGACAGAGCAGTCAGTGGCTGCATAAAGCAGAACGGCGTGAATATTACACACGGGGACGAAGTACAGGAAATAAAACTGTTTCCGATAAACAATGGGAATGTGTCTCAGGATCAGATCGAGGATAATGACCAGGAGATCCGCCGCTGCCATGACCCCCAGGTAACGTCTGACACATGGACACAATCCACAATCTTTATATAGCAAGACGTAGATGGTCAGTACGTTAACTGTGAGGAAGGAAAACAAACCCATTATCCATCAGCCTGGAGGCACAGGGACCCGTTTGATCAGGGACCCAGTGAGATTTTCAAATGTGTCCCTGTATTCAGGGATTTATTAAAATCATTGGAGCTGGAATAACAAATGGGAAGGTCGGAATTACTGACACAAGTGTGACATAAACCACAAGAAACCGTCGCTCCCCAAACACACAGAGAGACACATCCAGAAGGACAGATGGTTTCCAGAACATTCCCAACGACTCGATCACTCGAGAGCAGACACAGGTCACTCCTTCCCAGTTCCTAATACGGAGGGTGGGAACGTTGCTGTCCTGAAGGATTCGCTCCCAGTTTCCTGAGACAAACGGAGTTTGGGAATTCCTGTATTTTGTTCTAAATTGTGGTCGATACTGTGTCGTGGAGAAATGTAAACGCAGGGAAAACGTATTCACCCCTTTAACTGCCTGAGGGGCCTTCGGAACAGTGTCTCCTTCTCCCTGGAACTGGATCTCTTCCCTCGGGATCTTATCGTTTGTTCAATTCACTGACGTCCGGCCGTTTACAAACAATGTCAGGGACAGAACGTTACAGGGAATGTCAGTTATAGATTGTCGGGGACAGAACGTTCTGGGGAATGTCAGTTATAGAATGTTGAGGACAGAACGTTCCGGGGAATGTCAGTTATAGAATGTTGGGAACAGAACGTTCCGGGTAACTCCTTGACCTGTCCATCAACTTCTCCCCCTACCCAACCCATCACCATGATGTACTGTACCTGGGCACACTGTAACATTAATGGGGTGAGAGACTGAGGGTCCAACCACAGGATTGGGAACTAAAAGCATTGCCAGATCAGCCGAAAGAGTTAGATATACCACATTCTCAATCTACCACACAGATCCAGCCCAGACACCATACACCCAGAGGAGATATCTGTTCACCGTGGAATACTGTGCAGACCAGGCCAGTTTGCTGCTCAGTACAACCCAGCAATCTGTCCAGAGTGGAACACTACACAGACCAGATCATGGCATTGATTTATAATCCCAGACCATATATTTGTCCAGCGCGGAGAGCTGTGCAGAACACAGCAGTGCATTAATATATGAACCCGGACTAAATATCTGTCCAGCACGGGGAGCTGTCCAGACCACAGAGTGCATTGATCGAGTAAAACACGGACTAGATATCTGTCCTGCACGGGGAGCTGTGGAGACGACAGCAGGGCACCAATGTGTGAACCTGAAACAAACATCCATCCAGCATGAGGGGCCACACAAACCACATCAGTGCATTATCTATAAATCTCAACCGTAGAGTCTGACCAGCACAGTGAACAGTGCAGTGATCATCCGTGAATTAATCTGTAAACCAGGAGCAGTTACACTCCCAAAATGTAGGACTGTGTACACCACCCCAGTGCATTGATCTGTACCCAGGGGCAGTTACCCACCCAGCATGCAGGACTGTGTACACCACCCCAGTGCATTGATCTGTACCCAGGGGCAGTTACCCACTCAGCATGCATGACTGTGTACACCATCCCAGTGTATCGAACTGTAACCAAGGAGCAGTTACCCTCCCAGCATGTCGGACTGTGTACACAACCCCAGTGCATTGATCTGTAACCCAGGAGCAGTTACCCTCCCATCATGTCGGACTGTATACCCCACCCAATGCATTGATCTGTAACCCAGGAACCGTTACCCTACCAGCATGTTGGACTGTATACCCCTCCCAGGTGCATTGTTCTGCAACCCAGGAGAGGTTACCCTCCCAGCATGTAGGGCTGTGTACACCTCCCCAGTGTATTGATCTGTAACCCAGAAGCCGATACGCTACCAGCATGTAGGACTGCATATCCCACTCAGGTGAATTGATCTGTACCCACGGGCTTTTACCCTCCCAGCTTGTTGGACTGTGTACACCTTCCCAATGCATCGACCTATAACACAGGAGCAGTTACCCTCCCAGCATGTAGGTCTGTGTACCCCACCCCAGTGCATTGATCGGTAAACCAGGGGCGATACCCTCCCAGCATGTAGGACTGTGTTCACCACCCCAGTGCATTGATCTGTAACCCAGGAGCCGTTACCCTCCCAGCATGTCGGACTGCGTACACCACCCTATTGCATTGATCTGTAAACCAGACGCAGTTACCCTCCCAGCATGTAGGACTGCGTACAATACTCCAGTGCATTGATCTGTAACACAGGAGCAGTTACCCTCCCAACATGTAGGACTGTGTAACCCACCCCAGTGCAATGATCTGTAAACCAGGAGCAGTTACCCTCCCAGCATGTAGGACTGTGTCCACCTCCCTAGTGCATTGATCGGTAAACCAGGAGCAGTTAACCTCCCAGCATGTAGGACTGTGTACACCACCCCAGTGCATTGATCTGTAACCCAGGAGCAGTTACCCCCACCCCCCCCTCCCCAGCATGTTGGACTGTATACCCCGCCCCAGTGCATTGATCTGTAACCCAGAAGCCATTACCCTCCCAGCACGTAGGTCTGTGTACTCCACCCCAGTGCATTGATCGGTAAACCAGGCGCAAATACCCGCCCAGCATGTCGTACAGTATACCCCACGCCATTGCATTGATCTGTAACCCAGGAGCCGTTACCCCCCCCAACATGTCGGACTGTTCCACAACCCCAGTGCATTGATCTGTAACACAGGGGGCAGTTACCCTCCCAGAATGTAGGACTGTGTACACCTACCCAATGCATTGATCTGTGACACAGGAGCAGTTACCCTTCCAGCATGTAGGACTGTGTACACCTCCCCAGTGCATTGATCTGGAACACAGGAGCAGTTGCCCTCCCTGCATGTAGGACTGTATACCACACCCCAGTGCATTGATCAGAAAACCAGGCGCAGATGCCCTCCCAGCATGTCGGACTGTATACATCACCCCAGTGCATTGATGTGGAACCCAGGAGCCGTTAACCTCCCAACATGAAGCACTGCGTTCACCACCCCAGTTTATTGATCTGTAAACCAGAAGAAGTTACCCTCCCAGCATATAGGACTGAGTACATTACCCCAGTGCATTGATCTGTAACCCAGGAGCCGTTATCCTCCCAGCATGTAGGACTGTGTACCCCACCCCAGTGCATTGATCTGTAAACCAGGCTCAGTTACCCTCCCAGCATGTAGGACTGTGTACACCACCCCAGTCCATTGAGCTGTAAACCAGGAGCCGTTACCCTCCCAGCATGTAGGACTGTGTACACCACCCCAGTGCATTGATCTGTAACCCAGGAGCAGTTACCCTCCCAGCTCATAGGACTGTGTACCCCACCCTAGTGCATTGATCTGTAACAGTGTGTTAGATCCCTGCATAGCGTGGGGAAACTTGGTATGGGAAATAGACAGAAAGAGGGAAACTGAGAGACAGTTTTATGGAAGGATGTGTTCCCAGGTTTCAGAATGCTGAAATGAAAGCATTTTAACAGCATCCTGTCACAAAAGTGTTTCCAGGAATGGTAGGTGAACAGGATATTGTTGGGAGTTCAGATGATGCAGAGTTTTGGATGAGTATTTGTTCTGCAGCTTTGTATCTGGGTGTAGGGTCAGCAGAGTCTTTGACTCATTGGGCTAAATCTAACAATAATTTGTCTCAGTGCCATTTTCATTGAGTGTAACAGAGGGATCATCCACATGAGGCCGAGCTACTTTCCTGGTGCTATCTTCTTGAACTCACTCATTAACTACCCAGCCCATCCTATGGTGTTGCTCTCATTCAATACCAGCCCGATTCTCCCACCCATCATGGCTGGAGGTACTCACCATCGCCTGGATGCCCCTGGATATTGCATGATCCATGACACAGGCGCCATCTTTAAAATGCCACTGAGCACATGGTTGAGCTTTCTCAGTTCGGAGCTGCCCTGCACAGTTTACCCGAGCATGGCAGATAAGGGGCATTTACACCACGGTTTGTCGACAGGGGCACGGAGGTCCTGGTGAATGGGCGAGTACAGAGGGGGACCATTCTCTTCCCAAAGGGGGCCACACCACCAGACCCACTGAGCATGGTCTGAGCTCACAACCCAGCTCAGTGCAGTATCTGCGGTATGAAGAAATGTCCAGCAATACACGACAAGTATCAATAACCTTCCCCACTCTGTCAGGATAAGGGTCACTGTATTCTCTCTGCTCCCTCACACTCACTGTATATCTGTTATAGCACCGACGCCAGAATGTGTTCCACCACTCTCACTACTGCATGCAGCACCTTTCTCTTTCTCTCTCTCTCTCCACGACATCGCCCACACTAATAACACTGCATGGATATAACAGTGTTAACTGACTCCCTCCGGACACCTCACCATGTCCCCGACCCACCTACACCAGCACTAACAGCAGGGCAACGAACTCCCTCCCTCCCCTTCTCCCATTCCAGGAGAAACAGCCTGGAATAGAACAGAAATGGCCAAGCCGTTTGGTGGAGTGCCCGATATCCGTTCCCTCAGCCCCCGCCATTTGGGGAGGACCCTGGTAGGAGCCGGAGAGGACGGGGACGCCTCGTGTCGAGATTCTGAAACATCCACGTCCCACCGACCGAGTAAGGAGAAATGTTCAGTGAAGGGGCAATTCTCATTTTAAACCCACTGGCAGCTCAGATTGCCCCCGGCACAACTTAGAAGCCGTGGCCCTGATGCCATCTCCCTTTTGTGTCGAGCTGGTACAAATGGAATCCCCACGGTCTCGGTGGGCAGGAGGGTGGGCTCACAATACATCGTCACCACCACCTCCCAGGAAGGGGGCACGGAGGATCCCTCCTATACCTCCTCCTGTAAACAGGTCAGCTACTGAAACTAATCTGTGATATTTACTGCTCTCCCCAGTTGTCCTGACATCTTCAACAATCTGTGCTCATATACACGCAGGACTCTCTGCCCCTACAGCCCTTTTATAATGCCACAGTCTGTTTTAAACTGTCTTTCATTGTCTTTCCTACCAAAGTGTATCACCTCACACTGCTCTGCACTGATCCCCAGCTGCGATAAACTTGAACACTACACCAACGTGTCACTGTCCTGTTAGAGATCCACGCTGTCCTCCATAGACTTCAGAGTTCTTCCATATTCAGTGCCATCTACAAACATTGAGATTGTCATAGCATCACAGTCCCCATGAAACAACTGAAATCCTGCCATACTCACGAGTGTGAGCAAGTGAAATACTGCTATATTCCCATGGCGGGAATCAATTAATGAGATGTTGTCAAGAGAGCAACAAAAATCTAGACACATGCCAGACGGAGTGAATGAAATATCGACTAACCACGGATCAAGGGAAATCCGGATCGGCTCCACTTATCTATATTGACATCATGGTAGTAATGTGATGAAGTTGAAAGTGTGTACTGTACCTTAAAGAGAGAATGAATGCTGTTCTGAAATGAGTGCTTCCAAGCACCTGTCGATATGAGAGGATGGCAGACACAGAGTTTCAAGGACAACAGAAAATACGTCACATTTGGCTGTGAAATAGATCCCTGAGATGGTTGCTCTTTGGACAACAATTCAAATTTTACCAATCAGTTTACTTTAAGCACCAGGATATTAAAACCAAATAAAGTTTGAATTTATTGTTTTTCGAAAACCAAACCAATGAGATGATCCGATGTTGTGGATATCTAAAATGCAGTCATCTTGAATATTGCAGACAGAGCAAATGGGATCAACACAGATGCAAGAAATTGTAAAACACTCTCTGTCAAAGGTACCTTTTCATATGAAACATATCCACAGTAAACAGAAAGAAGATAACCAGGGAGATCGACAGACGGAAGAAGACACAAAGCCAACAGCTGCTGTGTGGTTTTGAAATTAAGTTTATGTAAGTTTAATAAGTGTCTTATTGAGAGCGTATATCGTTATAGAGCTGGAGTCAGATAATAAGCAGTTAAGAGAAAGGGGGTCTTAGAGTTCAGAATGCTTGATGTAAAATGTTCACTTTCAGAGTTAAAAATAAATTGTTGTTATTATTTAAACAGTGGACTTTGGGAGTTCTCTGTCACTCATATTTTAACAATTTTCGAAGCGAATTGAGCATTTCTTTACGTTTAGTTAAAATTACCAGATGAGCTCAATGTTGTGTCCTAACAACTGTTGTGTTTATCTTGTGTGTCTCTGTGTGGGGCAGGTCTGGCAGTCTCTGCAGTGCTTAAAGTGTTGCAATGCCACACTCTGCTGGCCTCCCCACGCCACTGCACAGGCATTGGCAGAGGGTGAAAACCAACAGGGATTCATTCAAAGAGGGGGAGGGAGAGGGCAGCTGTTCACAGCACCATCCAAACTGATGTCTTATCCATGTACTGATCTAAATGTCCTTTAAACGTTGTAACTGTCCCTGTTTTCACCACTTCCTCTGGAAGTTCATTCCACACCCAAGACAGATTCTGTCTAAAACAATTACTCTCATGGCTTTTGTAAATCTTTTTCCTCACACTTCAAATGTCCCTCAGTTTTGAATCTCCAACTCTAGGGAAAAACAAGATTAGATTACATTACTTACAGTGTGGAAACAAGCCCTTCGGCCCAACAAGTCCACACCGCCCCGCCGAAGCGCAACCCACCCATACCCCTAACCTAACACTACGGGCAATTTAGCATGGCCAATTCTTGCTAACCCTGCACATCTTTGGACTCGGGGAGGAGACCGGAGCACCGGGAGGAAACCCACGTAGACACGGGGAGAACGTGCAAACTCCACACAATCCGTCGTCTGAGGCGGAAATTGAACCCGGGTCTCTGGCGCTCTGAGGCAGCAGTGCTAACTGCTGTGCCACTGTGCCGCCCACCCGACAGCAGCCCTTCAGCTTTTCTATAACCTTCATGATTTTATAAACCTCAGTAAAGTTAACCCTTAATCTCATAATATCCAGTGAAAAGAGCCCCAGATTATCCAGCCGCTCCTTATAGTTCACTGCCTCCATTCCCAACAATATCCAGGTTAATGTCTGCTCAATCCTCTCCAGCTTAATAAATAGTGCGGTGAGGAAGGCATATGGCGTACTGGCTTTTATTGGTAGAGGAATTGAGTTCCGGAGTCCTGAGGTCATGATGCAGTTGTATAAGACTCTGGTACGGCCGCATCTGGAATATTGTGTGCAGTTTTGGTCGCCATACTATAGGAAGGATGTGGAGGCATTGGAACGGGTGCAGAGGAGGTTTACCAGGATGTTGCCTGGTATGAAAGGAAAATCGTATGAGGAAAGACTGAGGCACTTGGGGCTGTTTTCACTAGAGAAAAGAAGGTTTAGGGGTGACTTGATTGAGGTGTACAAGATGATTAGGGGGTTAGATAGGGTCGACAGTATGAACCTTTTCCCGCGTATTGAGTCGGGTATTACAAGGGGGCATAGCTTTAAATTAAGGGGGGGTAGATATAGGACTGATGTTAGGGGTAGGTTCTTCACTCAGCGAGTCGTTAGTTCATGGAATGCCCTGCCAGTAACAGTGGTGGACTCTCCCTCTTTATGGGCATTTAAGAGGGCATTGGATAGGTATATGGAGGATAGTGGGTTAGTGTAGTTTAGGTGGGCTTGGATCGGCGCAACATCGAGGGCCCAAGGGCCTGTACTGCGCTGTATTCTTCTATGTTCTATGTTCTATGTTCTAATATCAAGGTCACTAATATCAAAGAGAATAGCCAAGGTATTTTCTAAGGGTAGGGGAGACCAAAACTAGACAGTACAGGTTTAAAGTGAGAAGGGAAAAATTTAAAAGCGAGCTATGGGGCAGCTCTTTCACCCAGAGGGTGGTGTGCCTATGGAATGAGCTGTCAGGATGACCAGACTGGACACAGTATTCCAGAAGAGGTCTCACCAATGTCATGTACAGCCTCAACATGACGTCCCAATTTCGATACTCAAAGGTCTGACCAATGAAGACAAGTGTGATAAACACCTTCTTAACCACACTATCTGTATGAGATGCAAATTTTAAAGAATTATACCTGACGGCCTAGGTCTCTGTTCTACAACACTGCCAAAGGTCCTGCTTTTAATTGTCTAGGTCCTGCTCATTTGATTAACCAAATCCAATACCTCGCATTAATCCAAACTAAACTCCATCTGCCATCCCTCAGCCCAGTGAATGTTATTACCTCCTCCTCACTCTCCCCGTTTAAAATTTCGCCCCCCCCCCTCCCCCTCCAGAAGGCTTACACACTTCGGCTTTGATTTTCACAAAGACCCTAAGCTTGGTTTGCCTTGTGTGGTTCGGGGAAGGAGGGACAGATTGCAGACGCAGTCAGTGTGGAGTAGACTCTGGACATTAATCAGCGGCATGGTATCATTTCATGGTTTTAGGAAGAAGGCAGTCACAGGTGAGAGTTGCGTAAAACTGATAGGTGTTTTGGGGCCAGAAATTATTCTTTTTCTTCGTCTGTGGTGTTCAGTGATAAAAATCTATTCGAGATCCTTCATTGGTCAGAGTGTGTCTGCAGGATTTCTTTCCATACTATTGCAGACTACATATAATACCGATTAAAGACGTTCATAGTTAATTTCGATAGCATAGCATGTGCACTCAACATCCTACAGTTGAGCCAAATATTTTGTATTTGTTTAACAACACAAAATGCTCTGTGTAGCTCAGTAATGATAACCTGATTATATAAAATCAACACCAATCTGAAAGCTGGCGCTTAAAATATGACCCAATGTCTGGGTATGGTTGTGTAGTGGGTAGTGTCATTGCCTCTGAGCCAGAGCACTCGATTTGATTCCAATTCCTGAACTTGTGTGGTAATGTTCATAGCTGTGGACTAGTAGGACTGCATTCAAGTCCTGCCTGTTGCAGAGGTATGTCACAGCATATCTGAACAGGCTGATGAGCAATGACACAGGAGAATAATGTTACAGCTTTATGGGTATTGCCGACTGATGCTGATGCCCTACCTCCGGGCACAAAGGTCTCAGTGTAAATCCCACAGAGGTGGCTCATGATACATCTGAACAAACTGATTAATATGAATTTTGAATGGTGACCTTATGGAGAAGGAAGAGGTGTCAGTATTGCATCTCAGAATTTAGGCACGGGGTGACTGAAAGTACAGCCATTCGTGTTGATTGGAGTCACATTTCGCAGCAGTAAAGGTTTATAAAATCAGAATGGTCATGGGTAGGGTGAGTAGTCAGGGTTTTTCCCCACGTTAGGAGAGTCCAAAACCAGAGGACATTGTTTGAAAGTGAGCAGGGAAAGGTTTTGATGAGGCCTAAAGGGCACCTTTTCACACAGAGGGTGGTGTGCATATGGAATGAGCTGCCAGAGGAAGTAGTGGAGGCTGGTACAAATCCAGCATGTAAAAGGCATCTGGATGCTGACAGATCTGCCGAGCGTTTCCAGCAATTTCCGTATTTCTTTTAAAAATGCATTCAGTTTAACACAGGTATTCTGATTAAATTAAACATTTCTTATTTTTTAATGGCGCAGGGAAATGTTTCAAATCGACCGAGACCATTTTCTTCTCTGGGTATTGCTCTGTGCAAGACAACAGCAATGGTGCACCTACATGGAACAGGGAATGTGATGGAGACATAGTTTGAACAATGTACAAGGAGACCTCACATGGTCTAGTTTGGGAGAGAATGACATCACTGTGTGATTCAACTCAGAGAGGGAGAAAATGTAATCTGCCTGAGAAGGAATGGCCTATTGCACTCTCTCTCCTACATTGTTCCTCATCACAGCAATATGTGCGAGCAAAACAAGACTCTATAGTCATCGTTACCATTCTTATTTTTACAGATGCCCTGCAGTGTTGAAACAGGCCCTTCGGCCCAACAAGTCTATACCAACCTTCCCAACCCATTCCCCAATATTTACCCCTGACTAATGCACCTAATCTAGAAATCAGTGAACACTACAGACAATTTAATATGACCAATCAACCTAATTGAGCTGTGGTAGGAAACTGGATCACCCATTAGAAGTACACACAGAAAAGTGGAGAACGTACAAACTCCACACAAACAGTCACTGAAGGCTGGAATCGAACCCAAGTCTCTGGGGGTGTGAGGCAGCAGTGCTAACCAGTGTGCTACTCGTTGGATGATCCCTGCCCAGCATCTATTGGAATCTACTCACTGCCTAAAGCAAAGGGAATTCAGCCAAATACGACTCTCCTCGGATGAAATCCCATTGCTAGCAGCTCTGTGAGTACAATACCTTCAGAAGCAGAATAACGTTTTGGACAATCTTGCAATTTTTCCTTTTGTCATGAGTTACAATAATATCTGGACAAAATAAAATTGCAGAGAGAGAGAGACTGTTTAGAAAGGGAAATATTGATTATATATTTGCAATACCCAAACTGTTTGCCATTCGTCATTCCATCATAGTTTGAGTAACATTGCTGTGGATCATAAACGTGTTGTTTTAGCAGATTAAAGAAACTAGCCTGACTTGTTCCTAAAACGAACCCTGACCCAGTTTGAGACCGATATCATCGGCAATATCACCGACCTGGTTACATTTAACATTTGTTGTGAGGAGTGGAGGAGTGGGATTAGAACAGGAAGCAGGGACCCAAAAAGTCTGGGAACTATAGACCGGTGAGCCTGATGTCAGTGGTGCGTAAGTTATTGGAGGGGATTCTCAGGTACAGGATTTTCATACATTTTGGAAGTTAAGGGCTGATCAGCGTAGACAAAGTGGCTTTCTGCATGGGAGATCATGTCTCATTAATTTGGTTGAGTTTTATGAAGAGGTGACAAAGAAGATTGATGAAGGCATTTTGGTAGACATTGTCTACATGGACTTCAGTAAGGTGTTCATTTAAAGGACAAAGAACAAAGAAAATTTACAGCCCAGGAATAGGCCCTCAATCAGGTCCCCCCTTAATCTCCTTTTATCTAGTGAAAATAAACCTAACCTACTCAGCTCTCTGATAGCTAGTATTTCATTCTGATTGGTAGACAGATCAGAAAGTTTCGGTCACGTGGAATACAGAGGAAGCTAGTCACAATTGGCTTGAAGAAAGAGGGATATTTTTCAGACTGGAGGCTTGTGAGCAGCAGTGTGCTGTAAGAATCAGTACTGAGTTCAGAACATTTCATCATTTATGTCAAGGATTTAGATGTGAATATTGGGGACAAAGTTAGTAAGATTACAGATGACATCAGAAAGGTGGTGTAGTAGATTATCTCAGAGTACAACAAGACAACAATCAGATGGGACAAAGGGGTAAGGAGTGACAGATGAAGTTTAATTTAGATAATTACGAGGTTTTGTATGTTGGGAAGGCAAATCAGGGCAGAACTTATACACTTAATGCTAAGGTCCTGGGGACTGTTGTGGAACAAAGGGATAGGGCTGCAGGTGCATTGTTCCTTGAAAGTGGAGTCGCAGGTAGACAGAGTGGTGCTGAACATATTTGGCACATTTGCCTTCATCAGTCAGAGCATTGAGTATAGGAGTTGTGGTGGCATGTTGCATCTGTACAGGATGTTGGTGAGGCCACTTTAAGAATACTGCGTACAACTCAGTTTTCTGCAGAAATGACTTACACGGATGTTCCAGTTCTGGAGGTTTGAGCTTTATGGAGAGGTTGATTAGGTTGAGGTGTGTCCCCCTGGAGTGTCAGAGTTTGAGGGGTGACATTATAGAGGCTTATAAAACCAGGAGGATGGATATCCTGAACAGCCCCAGGTTAAGGGAGTCCAGAACAAAAGGGCATAGGTTGAAGGCGAGTGGGGGATTGATTTAGGAGGGACCTGAAGATAAATGTTTCACACAGAGAGTGGTGTGTGTACAGAAAGTGCTGTCAGAGGAAGTGGTGAAGGCGATTACAATCGCACTTTTAAAATGTGTCTGAGAGGAGGGCTATTAGGCAAATGCTGGCAAATGGGACGAGATCAGATTTGATATCTGATCGGTGTGAACAGATTGGACTTACGGGTCTGTTTCCGTTCTGCATGACTCGCTGATCCTATAAGAGGTGTGATGAAAAATTCTGAAAGGTCCTTTCAAGGCGGAATTCTCTTCACTGGAAGTTTATCGTGCCTGTATGCTCACAATGATTGAAAGCTGCGTTAGTTAAATATTTGACAGAGAGATGAGTCATGCATAATAGAATACTAGGAGGAAAGTAGGGCTAAGACCTGATCAGCCACAATCTTAGTGCCTGGTGGAGAAGGCTCAAAGTATTTAATGACCCACTCCTATTCCTCAGTCCCATGTTTCTGTGTTCCATTGAGCCGCTCAAACCTGCTAGACAGGGACAGTTGGAGGCCACTTACTCTTATAACTTGGTGCACAGAAACAGAGGAGACCACCCAGCCTCTCAAAACTGTCACACACGCTTTGAGGTGATTTGGGAAATGTAATTGGAAAATCCAGGCTGGGTATGAAAGAGGCCCTTCATCTCACTTTGCAAAGCTTCCCCTTTCTGCAACTTGTGCTCCATTTGTTGGTCATGTTGTAGACCCAGTTTCACTAGCTCAGCGAGCAAACTTACATCCCATAAAACAACATAAACTATGTAACTGGAGGCAGAATGCAAAACTCGGTGGTACAAAGGGATTCCTGTGTCCTGGTATGTAAATCACATCATTTTAGCCTGTAGATGCAGCACGTGATTTGGAGAATAACTGCAATGATACTTTTTTCTTGCAAAGAGTATTGGGTCTGATCTTAACGATGTTTTACTGCATCTGTACAGGCAGTTGCTGAGACGACATCTGATGTACTGTGTGTGGTTGTAATTCCACTGAAGTGAAAAACAAACTTTTTTTTAAACTTTTCAAAAATGTTTCTCTTTACTCATTCTTGGGATGAAGGTCTTATGTTATGTACGATTGGATGTTTAGGCCTGAGAATGAGAAATGTTCTTATTGACCATATAAGATTTTAAGCTGGTGAAAACCTGATGAATATTTCATCTTGCATGGGAGAATAGACTGGGGAAGTAATTTAAGACAAAGATGTATTCATTTAAATACCGATATTATGAAGATACTAAAAGTTGTATTTAAAAGTATACCGGAACATGCAAACACATCTTCAAATCTAATGGAGCTGTTTGTTATGAAAATATTGGCTATGCATACAACAGCAGCAATGATGTACCTACATGGAGAAGGGAATGCAATGGAGTCGCACAGTTCAAACACTCATTTGATTCAGTTTGGGGCTGGATAATGTTATTGCGTGATTCAACTCAGAGAGGTAGGAAATGTATTCTTCCTTAGAAGGAACAGCCTGTTTCTCCCTCCCTCTCCGTGTTCCTCTTGACAGCAATGTCTGTGAGCTGAAAACTCCTCAGTCATCTTTGCCACTCATGGAGGATTCCTGTTGAAGATTCACTGGAAGCGTCCCACTGCCTGAAGTAAAGGGAATTCAGCAAAATCACCTATTCCAGGAAGTGATCCCATTACCAGTAGTTTGTAAGAACAGAATAGCTCCATAAGCTGAATGATATTTGGAACAATCACTAATGTTCCCTTTCATCATGAGTTCAATTAATATTTCGGCACAGTTCTTCCAAGTTAATGCTCTGCCAAGATTTTGTTGTTCCGTTGGTCAAAAAACGTGTGCAGGTGTCAGCACCCTTAGAAAGAGAAACATTGGTGATCAGATTTGTAATATCCAAACTGTTTGTCATATAGCTTTCCAACATAATTTGAGTAATCAAAGTTTGTGCGAAGATTTGTAGCTCGGGTGCTCGTTGTTGTGGTTCTGTTCGCCGAGCTGGAAGTTTTTGTTGCAAACGTTTCGTCCCTTGGCTAGGCGACATCATCAGTGCTTGGGATCCTCCTGCGAAGCGCTTCTTTGATGTTTCCTCCGATGTTTATAGTGGTCTGTCCCTGCCGCTTCCGGTTGTCAGTTTCAGCTGTCCGCTGTAGTAGTTGGTATATTGGGTCGAGGTTGATGTGTTTGTTGATGGAGTTTGTGGATGAATGCCATGCTTCTAGGAATTCCCTGGCTGTTCTCTGTCTGGCTTGCCCTATGATAGTAGTGTTGTCCCAGTCGAATTCATGTTGCTTCTTGTCTGCGTGTGTGGCTACTAGGGATAGCTGGTCGTGTCGTTTCGTGGCTAGTTGATGTTCATGTATGCGGATTGTTAGCTGTCTTCCTGTTTGTCCTATATAGTGTTTAGTGCAGTCCTTGCATGGTATTTTGTACACTACATTCATCTTGCTCATGTTAGGTATCGGGTCCTTTGTTCTGGTGAGTTGTTGTCTGAGCGTGGCTGTTGGTTTGTGTGCCGTTATGAGTCCTAGGGGTCTCAGTTGTCTGGCAGTCAGTTTCAAGATGCTCCTGATGTATGGTAGTGTGGCTAGTCCTTTTGGTTGTGGTATGTCCTCATTCCGTGGTCTTTCTCTTAGGCATCTGCCGATGAAGTTGCGCGGTTATCCGTTTTTGGCGAATACCTTGTATAGGTACTATACACAACACAATTGACATTCAACAACCAGACATACGAACAAATCAACAGAACACCCATGGGATCTCTAATTTCGGGACTCATCGCAGAGGCAGTTATGCAAAGATTAGAACAAAAAGTCCGACCACAAATTCAACCCAAACTCTGGGTCAGATATGTCGATGACACGTTCGTAATCATTAAAAACACGGATATAGAAAAAACACACCGGATCATCAACGCCACACGCAGGAATCCGATTCACGAGAGAAGAAGAAAAGGATAGCCAACTCCCATTCCTAGATGTGATGGTACAGAGAACACCAGACGGAGAATCCACTACAAGAGTATACAGGAAAGCCACACACACAGACCAAGTCCTAAACTATGAAAGTAACCACCCCAACACACACAAACGAAGCTGCATCAGGATACTATTCAAAAGGGCCACAACACACTGCAGTACACCAGAACTGCAAAAAGAAGAAGAGGAACACCTATACAAGGTATTCGCCAAAAACGGATACCCGCGCAACTTCATCAGCAGATGCCTAAGAGAAAGACCACGGAACGAGGACATACCACAACCAAAAGGACTAGCCACACTACCATACATCAGAAGCATCTCGGTACTGACTGCCAGACTACTGCGACCCCTAGGACTCATAACGGCACACAAACCAACAACCACGCTCAGACAACAACTCACCAGAACAAAGGACCCGATACCGAACATGAGCAAGACGAATGTAGTGTACAAAATACCATGCAAGGACTGCACTACACACTATATATGACAAACAGGAAGACAGCTAACAATCCGCATACATGAACATCAACTAGCCACGAAACGACACGACCAGCTATCCTTAGTAGCCACACACGCAGACAAGAAGCAACATGAATTCGACTGGGACAACACTACTATCATAGGGCAAGCCAGACAGAGAACAGCCAGGGAATTCCTAGAAGCATGGCATTCATCCACAAACTCCATCAACAAACTCATCGACCTGGACCCAATATACCAACCACTACAGCGGACAGCTGAAACTGTCAACCGGAAACGGCAGGGACAGACCACTATAAACACCGGAGGAAACATCAAAGAAGCGCTTCGCAGGAGGCTCCCAAGCACTGATGATGTCGCCTAGCCAGGGGACTAAACGTTTGCAACAAAAACTTCCAGCTCGGCGAACAGAACCACAACAATAATTTGAGTAACTTTGTTTGGGTGATAAATTTGTTAATTTTAGCTGATTAAAGAATCCTGCTTAATTTGTTCCTAAAGGAGGCCTTTTGCTCGAAACGTCGATTCTCCTTCTCCTTTGATGCTGCCTGACCTGCTGCGCTTTTCCACCAACACATTTTTAAGCTCTGATCCCCAGCATCTGCAGTCATCACTTTCTCCTAATTTGTTCCTAACCCTGACCCAGTCTGAGACCTATATTGTTGGTCAAACCACCAACCTGGTTACATTAGCGTTTGCAGTGAGCAGTGGAAGGATGGGACGAGGGAAATGAATAGAGACCTGAAGGATAGATCGGTGAGCCTGATGTAAATAGTGCGCATGTTGTTGGAGAGGATTGTGAGGGGAAGCATACACATGCAATTGCAGTTGCATCTACTGATTAGGTATAGTCAACATGATTATGTGCATGGGAAATCATTTCTAACAAAATTGGTTGCGTTTTTTGGAGAGGTGACAAACAAGTTTGATGAAAGCAGTGTGGTAGACGCTGTCCATACAGCGTTCATCAAGGCATTCGACAGGATTCCACATGACAGACAACTTTTTAAGTTTAGATCATAAATGGATCCAAGATAAGCTAGCCAATACACGGCAAAATTAAAGTGAAGGTAGGAGGCAGAGTTTGATAGAAGACTGTTTTTCAGACTGGAACACTGAGTCCACTGATTTTGTCATTTATATACATGAATTGGATGTGAATATTTACCTGTTTATTATGTTTACAGATGTCATCAAAATTGGAGGTGCAGTGGCCAGCAAGATTTACCTTGGAGTACAATGGGACCTTAATCAGATGGGGCAATGGGCCAAGGAGTGAAAAATTGAGTTAAATTTAGATAAATGTGAAGTGCTGCATTTTGGAAAGGAAAAATACGGCAGGACATATAAAAATAATGGTAGGGTCCTGGGGATTGTTGTTGAACAAAAGAGTGCAGGATCATTGTTCCTTAAAAGTGGAGTCGCCAGTAGACACGGTGGTAAAGAAAGAGATTGGTATGTTTATCTTTATTGGTCAGTGCGTTGAGTATGCAAGCTGAGAGATCATATAGCGACTGGGCTGGATGTTAGTGAGGTGGCATTTAGAATATTGTGTCTAATTTGGTTCTCATTGATATAGGAAGGATGTTGTTAAACTTGAGAGGGTGCAGAAATGATTTCGAAGGATATTGCCGGGCATGGAGGAATTGAGCTACAGAGAGAGGCTGGACAGACTGGGGATTGTTTACTCTGGAGCATCGGAGGCTGAGGCGTTACATTATAGGTGTTTATAAAATCATGAGGAACATGGATAATCTGAATATCCAAGGTCTTTTTTCCAGGATTGGTGAGTCCAAAACTATCGGACAAAGGCTTAAGGTGAGAGGAGAAAGACATTAAAGGGACAAAATGTTCATGCAGACTGTAGTGTGGGTGTATGGAATGAGCTGTCAGAGAAAGTGATGCAAGTGCTAAAGTTCCAACATTTCAAAGGTATCTGGATGTGCATATTAATATGAAGGATTTCGAAGGATATGGGCCTAATGTTGGCAAATGAGTTGAGATCAGATTGGGATGTCTGGTTTATGTGGATAGGGTTCCATGCTGTCCAACACTGTAAGAGAGATGAGGAGCAATTCTAAAAGGGCCATTTGAGTGGGAATTCTCTTCCTCAGAAGTATGTGGTGCATCTATGTTCACATTTATTCAAACTGAATTCATTAAACACTTGACAGAGATTGAGTCATGAATAATGGGATACAGACAGGAAAATGAGGCTGAGACCACAACCTGATCATCCACAAACATAGTGCCTGGTGGAGAAGTTTCATAGTGTCGATCGACCAAATCTTGCTCCTGAGTGCGATGTTCCAATGTTCCATTCAGCCCCTCCAACCTGCTAGACAGGAGCTGTTGGAGGCCACTTACTGCTATAACCTGGTGCACAGAAACAGGGAAGACCATTCAGAGATCTTTCATTGATGTAGCTCCCCTGAATCTCTGGAATAGAGAATTCCTGACATTCACTACCCTCTGTTTGAAGAAATCATTTTCTGTCATACACGATGACCTGTTGATATAAGCGAAAGAGGTGAATACAAGGGCTTAGCTAAGAGCGACTGACCCTGAGTTCAAGGCAGTTTTTAACTTAGGATGACATCAAGGAGCCTGAGAAAAATCGCACTTCACGCGAATCTATTGCAAACTCTCCAGTGTTTGGAGTCGTTCACAGCACCAAGGAAGATGTTTATCGTCATAGTGCATCAATCGTCTCAGCCGTGGGACATCACTGCAGGAGATCCTCAGGGTAGCTCCCTCAGTCCAGGCATCTCTAGTTTGTCAGTGGGGAATCCCTGCAGTGTGGAAGCAGGCCAGTCAGCCCATTGAGTTCTCACCAAACAGAAGTGGGGATATTCACTAAAGTTACACAATGTTCATAACACTTCGTCATCCCTCAGGTCCTAAAGTATTCTGTGTCCATGCGCAACAAAACACCTGGACAGCATTCAAGTTAACGTGTCGGCAACATTCATGGAACAGCGCTGCTAGACACTGCACATTTCCACACTAAACGAATGAGTTCATTCCGCACCTCAATCTGGCTTCACAAGAATGTGGAAAAGTCATTGAGCCCATCAAAACTATTGTGCAAAGGAGGGACAGCCCATTCAGTCTCTCCTGCCTGTCACACAGGAAGACAAGCAGTCTGTCCAACACCACACGTCACTTACACAGGACCCTGGAGTCAATAAAAAGAAACAGGAAGAGCTCATTCAGCTTCTCAAGTCACTAACTAGGCACAGGATGATGTCAGAAATGCTCCAACATCACAAACAAATGGAGAAGGAGCTGCACAGATAGACTGCTTCACCTTGTTCCTCGTGGTGTCATTACTCATAGTACATGCGTGTTAATTTAACATGATATCCTGGGAGCAGGAACGAAGCCAATTTTTAATAAGTCTCAAAGGCATCTTCTATCGCTGAAAGAGCAGACCCATGTTCTCTCTGGAAGTAAGCAGCTGGTGGGGAATGGCTAACTGTTTCAGAATGAAGGTATTATGGCTTCTGACAGGATTGTATACAATCTAACATTGAGTGCAGGGTCACACAGTAAGTGTGAATGAAACTGTTCAGAGTTCATTCAGAGCCTGTACCTTACTGTCAAACGAAATAACGTCACTGCACAGGAATTGAGCATCCTATGGAAAGTACGGAATTTCTCACCTTATCAATGACTGCTTGAGATATAATGAGGGTCCCTCCATAACAATCAAGTTTCAACTTCTTATTCTCCCATAGCGCTACAGATTAAACACATAGTTACTGCACTCTCTCCTTATGGAAACATCATGCCAGGGTTCAGTCTGGTGAAACTCCTTTGCACTGTCTCGGTAACATGGAGACCATTATTTATAAAGCAGATTCTCTGAACACAATACTGGCTAAATACTGACTCATCAAAACTACCATTGAGTAAGATATCATTTGCTCTGGTACTTTAATAATTTTCCATGGTGGACCACATATCCTTTACAGTTAGAATTACTTTCTGCCCCATACGAATTCTGTTAGTGACTTATAATCAAGGATATCTAGGTCCTTTTTCAACAACAGCCCTTCCCAACCTCTCACCATTTAATAAACGTAAATGTGAATGATGGTATTTGTGTTCACATCTGAATTATTTTTGTACCTTGTGCACAGCTATTGCAGAAGAGCTGATCCTTCTGATACCCCACAAGGCTTCCGTCTAGAGGAAAAAAAATCAAAATCACTTCTCTGCTCATTTTGTCCATTCTCCAATTTTTAATACATATGGTGTATATTACACCCTTACCATGGACTCTAACATTCTCCACTCATCTAGCATTCAACAATGTCAAACTTCGTCTGAAAATTCAATTACTCCACTGCGGCTGGTTCTCCATTGTCAATGACACAACTGACAGAGTCCACAAACTCCACTAAGTTTAGCAAAGATAATTTCCCTTTACTGAATCTAGGCCATGTCTATCAAATCGTACCATTATTTTCTAAGTGTCTAGTTGCCACTTTCTTATGAAAGGTCCCAAAGATTTTTTTCACAGCTGACATCAAGCGATTTAGTTTTTTTTTGTTTGCCTTCTCCATCCTGTTTTAAACTTTTAGTTTTGCAATAGCTGCTTTCCAGTCTGCAGAATCCTTTCTCGTATGTAACCAGCTTTGAAGAATAATCAGTAATTCTCCTCGATATTCTGGGATGTAGCTCAGCATTTACATTTTCCAAAACACACTCTTTATTAATTCTAGTTTCGTGCAGTTCCTCATTTTCGTCTGTCACGCTGTTCCCTAGTATATCTGGGAGTTTGCTTCTGTACCTTCCTCAGGGACATAAACTCAATGCTTTCCTCTCAGCTGGCAGATGGCTTCTGACAGCCAGTGAATATTTCGGAGGACTGCACTTCGGAGATGATGAATATGTTAACAACTCGTGCCTGGTAAGTTCCAGAACTAATCCAGTTCACTTCATGGTGAGTGTCAGCACTTTTCTGTCCTTCCTGTGAGGCTACAGGTTATACTGATGGAGGGGACACAGCTCAGTGACAACCTAATTTTTGAAAGGTTCACATTTTATGTTTGGAAATGGTTCAGCTTAGAAATATATTCCTGGAAATCCCAGGGAGTATAATACAATGCCCAGACCCTCGCCATGTACAGAGCTTCCCTTCTGTGTCGTCTCGGCTCCATTTGTTTCCCATGGACCCAAACACTCTATAAATGCAGAGTGGGGTCACCAGACCCTTGGTCTCTCTGAATACATGCTGCAGCTGATAATACACACCCGAGAACAGCATCCACAGAACCTGCCCTTACTGTGTAATGACAGGCGCAAGTTAAATTCCCACACACACGATGCATCCATTCCATGTTGAAAGTGTTTCTCGTCCTGGCTACAAAAGCCGTTGCATCTCTGCACAGTCCCACAGTAACAGTTCTTCTCTCCAGAGAAGCAGTTGACAATATAAAATTACGTTTCTCTATCTCAGCAACTATAAGGGCAGCACCAGTATTGCCGCTGGAGTTGATCACCACACTGAGAGAAGAGTGATACAGGGAATATACTTCACTTTAAACAGGGACATATCTAGATTGACGTGATGTTCAGGAATATGGGGAAAGGGGTTATGTTCGAAGAAGGTCCCTTTTTTATTTTCATTCGACTTCATCATCAGCAGATCCTTTGTTTGCTTTTCATTTATTTCTCTGTCTCTCTCTCTCTATTTCTCTTCCTCTCTCTTGCTGGACATTTCTCCATCCATTCAACTAACCTCCCCCCTCACTTATCCAGCTATCCCTAATATAAATAATATTATTTCTCGGTAGCTTTCAGTGTTGATGTAGAGTCACTAGACATCAAACTTTATCTCTTTACCCTCTGACGGACGCTGCCAGACTTGCTGAGATTCTACAACATCTTCAAACATTGGAGAATTTTATTTCAGATCTCCACCATCCACAGTTCCATGGTTTATTTCACCGTTTAATGTTGCTGTTTACCGGGATGTCAGCATCACCGGCAAGGGCAGCATTTGTCGTCCATCACTAAATGCCCTTGAGTGTGAGGTCATTTTTCAAGACAATATGAAGCCAACCATGTGGTCGTGGCTTTGAAGGCACACTTAGTTTCTTTACCAAAGGATATCAGTGAAATGATGAAATAAATTCTGGTGGTTTATGGTTTCCATTAGTAAAATGAGCTTTCACTCCAATTTTTGTCATTCGAATTTAAGTTCTGTCATCGGCTGTGTTACGATTTGAAACAATGCCTCTAAGATCCCGTCCAGTGGCATTATTACTCTGATATGGGGTCCCTCTTATGAAATAGCTGGAGAAGCAAGAGCAAGTATGTGTTCAAAATATTTTCAGTTGAAGGAGAGGTCAGAAGAGAACTGAAGCCGTAAAATCTGCAGTTACCAAAGGGGCAGATGACAGCTAAATCAACAACCGCATTGAGGCAGAGGTGGAGACTGGGGATATTACAGAGCTGGGTAGGCAGGTTTTTTGGCAGAGAGAATATAGAGAAACAGTTGAGCGTAAAAGGAAGATTCAAGGGTCAGAACAATTTTGCTCCTTCTTAGAGGTTTATGAGTGAGGAGTCTGAAATTGGTGGAAATGAAGTTGAGTTTGTGACTGAAACTGAAGATAACAAATTATGCATCTGTTAAATATAAAAAAACGGAACTAGCAATAACCTTCAACATCGTTTATAGAATCAACAGAGATAGCCTTACCAGGAACACAAATAATAGCGAGGGTGGTATAACCTGCTTGAATAATTACCAGTATGGCTTCTATCCGCAACTCAAGCCATGCCGTTATTGGAACATTCCAGTCTAATGCATTCATACTCTCATCCATTGTTGGAACATTCCAGTCTAATGTTCGCAAATTCTGATCCTTTGCTGAAACATTCCAGTCTATTGTTCTAAGATTCTCTTCCTCTCCCTCTCTCTGTCGCTGCTGATTTCAATCGTCTTGATGATGATGCTGCCACTGACACTATGGGATTACAGGTTGAAGGAAGCCCCTTTTTAATAGAAGATGAAACCCGCCAGCGACACAGTTAGGATCCATGGAGACTGACATCTATCACAGTCACTGTACAAACAGCTCCGGTTAACCCCTTTCAAAACAACCCTGACATATCGCAATACTACTTGGTCTGGGTGGGATGTTGACATCGCTGACTATTAGGTGAATTGTACATCTCCAGTTATAAAGTTACAGGAGAGGGAGAGAGACGATGCTTTCTTTTCACCATCTCAATAATTCTCCTGTGTTTTGTCAGGGTAGGAATTGTTGGGCTTCCGAGGCCATCTGTGTCTGATCACCAGGTCTGCTGTATCCGTTGGCTTTATTTATTTATCTTTAACGTTGACATTTACCTTGCCATCATTTCACGGCTTAGGTGGAGTTAGGCATTTTTGAGAGGCTCCTACAGTGCATTCCTTGTGGTCATTGCAGCCACGGTCTTGTCCTGTGGAGTGATGGTCAAACTCTCCCAGAACCAGGATTCTTAGTTCTACCTTTCGCCAGTTATTGCTGGGGTCAAAGCAGGGTTGGAAGGCAGGAAATCTCTCCTGGCTGCCACACTTGCTCTCTGAGATTTCTCTCAGAATTGTCTTTTGATATTCTTTCGTTTTGGATTAAAGAACTGCATGTGAGACAATCTGTTTCCTGAATTTGTTTATTGACAAGTGTTTCTCGGATGTTACCACATTAAAGTAGTTACTGTTTAGTAATGCAATGATGTATTCAACTGTTAAGTTTTCCAATAAATTAAATTATTAAGGTTCCCCCTGATTTTAAGAGAGAAAATGCTGGAAAATCTCAGCAGGTCTGGCAGCATCTGTAAGGAGAGAAAAGAGATGAAATTTTGAGCCTTACTGATCCTTTATCAATGCCAGCTTTGACAAAGTGTCAGTTAGACTCGAAACCTCAGCTCTTTTCTCTCCTTACAGATGCTACCTGACCTGCTGAGATTTCCCAGCATTTTCTCTTTTGGTTTCAGATTCCAGCATCCGCAGTAATTTGCTTTATTCCCCCTTGGTTTTGATGTAGTTTGTCTGCAGTGTTTGGATAAATTGTGTTTTGCTTAATGTCGAATACTTTGACGAAGCGATTTAGTTCTGAAACACAGAGCCTCACAATTACGTTTAAAATAAGAATATGTTCAGGTCAAGGCTCCCTTCGTCATGTATTGTGAGGGGAGTCTGCTCGGGTCCATAGCAAATAGGACAGAGATGATGTTTTCTTGGGATAATTATGTAATGGACAACATGTTGCAGAAGTACGGGGTTTGAAAGCGGAATGCACCGAGCTGGAGGACTAACACCTCATTCAGGAATTATATCGGATACACAATCCATCTCATAGATACAGCCCAGATACGTATGAGACACGATGAGATATCTGTTCAGCATAGAGCACAGTGCAGACCAGGCTCCATACAACCCAGCAATCTGTCCAGGATGGAATACTGTGCAGCTGTCACTAATACACTAGCTATCAGTCCAACATGGGGAGTAGTAGATACCACACCAGTGCATTGATTCAGAAACCTGGGCAATATGTTCTATCCAGCATGGCGTGAAATGCAGCCCACCCCAGTGTTTTGCTGTATAATCGTTGACAAGGTATCAGTTTAGAATGTGGAGCTGTGGAGTTCATAGCGATGAAGTGATCTGTAAACCAGGAGCAGTTACCCTCCCAGCATGTAGAACTCCCCCCCCCCCCCATGCATTCAACTGTAAACCAGGAGCAGTTACACTTACAGCATGTAGGACTGTGTACACAACCCCAGTGCATTGATCTGGAAACCAGGAGCAGTTACTCCCTCAGCATGTAGAGCTGTATACACCCCCCAATGCATTCAACTGTAAACCAGGAGCAGTTTCCCTCCCAGCATGTCGGACTGTGTACCCCTCCCCAGTGCATTGATCTGTAAAGCATGAGCAGTTATCCTTCCAGCATGTAGAGCTGTGGGAAATCACTGCAGGAGATCCTTAGAGTAATCTCAGCCCAATGTATCCTCCAAAGTATCATCATAGAATCCCGACAGTGTGGAAGGCGGTCATTCAGTCCATTCAGTCCAAACTGAGCAGAAGTAGGGATAGTCACTGAAGTTTACATAATGTTCAGAACAAGCTGTCCCCTTCAGCTCTTGAAGTAGTCTGTGTCCATGTGCAACAAGACCTGGACAACTTTCAATATCATGCTGTTAAAGTCTGGATAACATTCATATAACAGCACTGTACATTTCCTCAGTAAAAGGAAGAGCTCATTCAGCACCTCAGTTTGGGTTCACAAAAATATGGGGAAGTCATTCAGCCCATCAAACTATTGAACGTGACGTAGGTAGCCCATTCAGCCCCTCCTGCCAAATACATAGGAAGTGAAGGGATCTGCTCACTCCCACACGTCATTTACACGGGATCACAAAGAGACCATTTCACACCCGGAGTCATTAAAAAGGAACAGGAAGAGGTCATTCGGCGTCTCAAGTCACTAACAGAGCAGGAAGATGTCAGAGATGCTCCAACATCACACACAAATGAACAGATGGATTGCTCCAAATTGATCCACATGGCTTAATTACTCAGAGTACATAAGAGTTATTTTATCATGGTTTTCTGGCAGTCAGACTGAAGCCAGCGTTTTTAGAAATTCTCCAATATTTCTTCCATCTCCAAGAATGCATACCCTTGGTGTCCATAGAGGTCAGAAGATGGTGCAGAATGGCTAACTGTTTCAGAATGAAGTTATTGTGACTGCTTGCAGGATTGTGTACAAAGTGACATTCAATGCAGTGTCACACAGTAACTGTGCATTAAAGTGTTCAGAGTTCATTCAGAGCCTGGACCGCTCTGTCAATTGACATGGGGGCTCTGTAGAGGCACTAAACGTGGAATCAAACATCCAATAAAAAGTATGGAACTTTCACCCTATTCTGCTATTTGAGTCATAATGAATGTCCGTCCATAACCTTCAAGTTTCAATTTCTTATTCTCTCACAGAGCTACGGATTAAACACATAGTTACTGCACTCTTTCCTCATGGTACCATCATGCCAGGGTTTAGTCTGGTGAATCCCCTTTGCACTGTTTCGGTGACAAAGAGACTATTATTTATAAAGCAGGCCAAATCTGTACACAATTCACCAAATACTCTGTCAACAAAACACTACCATTGGGAAAGATATACCAACTCTGGTTCTTCAATCATTTTGCATGAAAAACCACATATCATTTACATTCTGTCCTGTAAGAGTTATGTTTGTGACTTATGACCAAGGACATCCTTTTTCAACAATAGCATTTCCTAATCTCTCCATTTAATAAATATAAATGCGAATGATGATAATTGTTGTTCCCATCTGAATTATTATTATACCTTGTGAGCAGCTACTGTCCAAACAGTGATCTATCTGATACCCAACAAGCCTTCAGTCTAGAGAAAAAAAACATTACTCTGCTCGTATCTCCATTATCCAATTTTTAATCCATGGTATTTATTCCATCCCTACCTACCCATGGACACTAACCTTCCGCAATCACCCTAACTCATTCATGTCAAACGTCTGCTGAACGTTTAAATACTCCACTCCCATGGGTTCTCAATTGTTCATTTCACAGCGGACAATCTCCAAAAACCCCAACAGGTTTATCAAAGATAATTTCCCTTTCCTGATTCTAGGCCGACTCTACCAAATCATATCATTATTCTCCAAGTGTTAAGTGATCACGTTCCTTATGAAAGGTTACAATTTTGTTTTCCTCACAACTGGCATTAAGCTATCCACTTTCCAGTTTTCTGTTTGCCATCTCCGTCCTGTTTTAAATATTTAGTTTCACAATAGCTTCTTACCAGTCTGTAGGATCCTTTCCAGAATCCAAGCAGCTTTGAAGAATAATCCATAATACATTTACTATCTCTGTTGCCACATCCTCAATACTCTTGCAAGAAGGTCATCAGATGCATCACTTGACAAACCTTCAGTTCAATGTGATTTTCAAAGAAATGCTTTTTTATCAATTTTAATTTTCTGTAGTTCACCTTTTACACTAGCCACTCTGCTTCCAAGTTTGTTTATGTACCTTCTTCTGTGGAGACAGAACCAATGTATTCCTCTCAGTAGGCAAATGGCTTCTGTTAGCTAGTGATTCATCGGAGGATTGCACTCCAGAGATGATGGATAAGTCACATCTCCTGCCTGGAAAGTTCCAGAATCAATCCAGTTCTCTTCATGGTGAGCGTCAACACAGTTCTTTCCCTGGTGTGAGGCTGCAGATTATAATGAAGGAGGGGACATAGGAGCACATCATATTTTAAACAAACTGGTTTCACACTTTACAATTGGAATGAGTCCAACTTAGAAAAATGTTCCTGGAAATCTCAGGGAGGACAGTGTAGTTCCTTGCTCCTCCCTGTTGACAGAGCTTCTCTTCTGTGTCGTCTCAGCTCCATTTGTTTACCGTGGACCCAGACACTCGGTAAATGCAATGTCCAGAGTGGGGCCACTAGACCCTCGGGTCTCCCTGAAGGAACCCAGCAGCTGACAACACATACCTGAGAAAAGCATCCACAGAAACTCCACTGACTTTTAAAAGACAGGACAAAGGCAATTCCTTACACCCATGGTGCACCCATTCAGTGTTGAAAATATCTTCACATCCTCAGATTCTCTTCCTGGCTTAAAAAGCCGTTGTATCTCTGCAAAGTCCCTCAGTAACAGTTCCTCTCTCCAAAGAAGCAGTTGACAATGGAACGTTGCGTTTCTCTGTATCGCAGCAACTATAAGGGCAGCACCAGTATTGCCGATGGAGTTGATCATCACACTCAGAGAAGAGAGTCAATAGGAACATAACTCACTTTAAACTGGGATATACCTAAACCGATGTGATATTCAGGAATATTGGAAAAGAGAAATGTACGAATAACTTGCCATTTTACTTTCTTTTCAGTTCATCATCAGCAATGCCTTTCCTCGCTTCTCAGTTTTTCTCTCTCTTTCTGTCCATTTCTCCATCCATTCATTTTTAACCTTGCCCCCAACCTTCCCTCCAACTCAATCATCCCTTATATCAGGATTGGGTCAGTGTGGGGGGCACTGTTGTTTGTAATATCAAAAAATGATCTGGAAGAGGGCACTGTTGGTATGAGAAGCAAGTTTGGAGATGACACGAAGATTGGTGGAGTAGCAGAAAGCATAAGGGACTTTCAAAGAATACAGAAGGATACAGATAGACTGGAGAGTTGGGCGGAATATTGGCAGATGTACTTCAGTCCAGACAAATATGCGGTGATGCATTTAAGCAAGAGTAATTCTAGAGAGAATCATAGAATGAACGGAAGAGCCTTGGGAAAGAGAGATCTGGGAGTACAGGTCCATTGTACCCTGAAGGTTGTTGCACAGGTGGATAGAGTGGTCAAGAACGAATATAGTACGCTTGCCTTCAGTCGATTGGGTATTAGACCCTGGAATTCATGTTAAAATTGTACAAGACATTGGTTCGGCTGCACTTAGAATATTGTGTACAGTTCTGGTCGCCACATTACCAAAAGGATGTGGAGGCATTGGAGAGTTTGCTGAGAAGGTTTACGAGAATGCTGCCTGGTATGGAAGGTGTTAGCAATGAAGAGAGTTTGAGTAGGTTAGGATTATTTTCATTGGAAAAAACGGAGATTGAGGTTCACAAAATCATAAAGGATATAGGCAGGATGAATAGAGACAGCATTTTTCCTAGGGTGAAGGATTCAATAACGAGAGGTCACGCTTTAACGGTGAGAGGTGTAAAGTTTAAGGGTAACACATGAGGCAAGTACTTCACACAGAGGGTGGTGGGCTTTTGGAGCATGTTGCTATCAGAATGGTAGAGGCAAGCACGGTAGATTCATTTAAGGTGCGTCTGGACAGATGCATGAGTAGGTGGGGAGCAGAGGGATGCAAATGCTTAGGAATTGACCGACAGGTTTCGACAGTACACTTGAATCGGCTCAGATTTGGAGGGCCGAAGAGCCTGTTCCTGGGCAGTACAATTTCTTTGTTCTTTGCTCTTTGTTATAAATAATATTATTTTCCAGCTGCTTTCCGTTGTGAAGAAGGGTCACTGCACTGGAAACGTTATCTGTGTTTCTCCTCACAGAGGCTGCCATACCTTTTGAGATTCTCCAACAATTTCAGACACTGGGGAGTTTTATTTCAGATCTCCAGCATACACAGTTCCTTGGTTTATTTCATCTTTAATGGTGTTGTTTCACGGTATGTCAGCATCAATGGCAAGGGCAGCATTTGTTGCCGATCACTAATTGCCCTTGACTGTGAGGTAATTTGTCAAGACAATATGGAGCCAAATACATCGTTGTGATCTGAAGGCACACTTAGTTCAGACTGGGCAATAATGTTCAGTTTCTTTACCAAAGGCTATCAGTGAAAAATAAACATAAATCCTGATAGTTTCTGTTTTCCATGACTGAAATTAGGTTTCATTCCAAATTGTGCCATTCGAGTTTAAGCTCTGTTATCAGCTGTGTTAGGATTTTAAACAGTGCCTTTGGAGTCATAGCCTGTGCCTCTGAATTATCCGTCCAGTTACATTATCACTCTGATATAGACCCTTATTACACATAGTCCATATTCCCTATTCCATTATCCCTGCCAGAGAGAGATGGCGGGAGAATCGGTTTCAGTACAAACAAACAAAAGGATTTTGGGACAAAAGAGAAAAGGAAATGGAGAAAAAAGTTCATGTAAAATCACAGGTTTCAGAATGCAAAAATGAAGTTATATCGACAGCATCCCGCAACATGAGCCAGTATTCCCAGGAATGAATATCCTTTTTCCAAATGCTGGAAAATATTGTCTGAATATTTTTTTCAGCTGCTTTGTAACTGCGAGTGAGGTCAGCAGAGTCTTCCACTCACTGGGCTGAAACTAAGAATAATTTGTCTCAGTGCCATTTTCATTGACTGCGACAGAGGGATTATCTGTACAAAGCCGAGCTAGTTTCCTGGTGGTATCTTATCGGACTCACCTCATTAACTAACTACCCCACCCCATGGTTTCCCTCATTCAATACCAGTGCAATTCTCGCACCCATCGTGGCTGGAATTACTTACCACGGCCCTGATAGTTCTGGATATTCCGTGGTCCCTGGCACCTGTGCCTTCTTGAAAAGGTCAATGGGCATACGGTTGAGCTTTCTCAGTGTGGAGCTACCCAGCACATTTTACCCTGAGCATGGCAGATAAGGGGCAATTACACCACGGTTTGTCGACCGGGACACGGAGGTCCTGGTGGATGAGCTAGTACAGAGGAAGACCATTCTCTTCCCAGAGTGGGCCAAATCACCAGACCCACCGAGCAAGCTCAGTGCAGTATCTGTGATCTGACAAAATGTCCAGCAATACAGGATAAGCATCAATAACCTTCCCCGCTCTATCAGGATTAGGGTCACCGTATTCTCTCTGCTCCCTCACCCTCACTGTATATCTGTTATAGCACCTACCCCAAAACAAGGCTCATGATCCACCACTCTAACTGCGGCATACCAAACCTTCCCCATCTCTCTCTCTCTCTCTCGCCTTTTCAACAGCCACACATGGTGACAGAATGTTGTGGAGAATACCGATTATAAAATGTTCCAGAAAATGTCCCAAATAATTCCCATTTGCAGGAAAATGTCAGTGCCCCAGTAAGTTACAAGTAATGGGAAGGAGTAGAGATGTACGTTTTTTGAATCACAATCAATTAAAATCCATCATGAGGTCATTCAGCCCTTCAAACATGCTCCAGCATTTAAGAAGATCGTGGCTGATCCAGATGAGACTCGGGCACATTTACCCTGGTTTTCTTCAAGCGCCTGTTCGAGGGCATTTCCCATGGGAACGTAATCTGTGAGCAATATATTCCATCAGCGTTATACTTCTATGTAATGGTAAGCACGTTTTACACAAACCAATAAAAATATACACTAAGTTATGGTTACTCATAGCAAATTACAATTCGTAATTCTGGTTATTTCACTTGTCTCACCTTATTGTATTCAGCCAAAGCCAGATTTTAAACATTTTGACTCATTATAAAATACAAGTTATAGCAGAGAAGTCTTTTATCTTCAGCCATTATCTTGACCGTTATCTCAATTTTACCTTTTTCCTTTTGATGAAAGTTTCTTTCCTTTGAGTGTGCCTGTTTCTGTCTGTAACAGTTACACCATCTCCCACTCATTTGGCTGTACGGCTGGATTGTGATGCAGAGGGAGGCCAACAGCGCATGTTCGGTTCTCCACACTGTCAGAGGTTACCATGAAGGGGACGCTCTCTCAACCTCACCCCATCACCCGAGGTGTGGTGACTGTCAGGATAAACCACCACGAGTGGTATCTCTCTAATGACAGAGTGGCTCTCTCTAATGGAAATTTATTCTATCACTGTTAGCTTTGTAAAGTGTTTTCTGGATTATCATTTCATTTTGACGAATGTTCTGGAGCAGTGTCATTTTGTACAGCTGTCAGCCTTTCCCCATGCTGCACATTCCCCCATAGTGCACCATTTGCCAAGAGGTACCAGGGAGGAGTGAAGGAATTCTGGGATGTTTTTAAGTGGATGAGGAAAGGGATTGATGATCTGAAAAGTGACTACAGAGAGTAAGGTTGAAACAGAAGAACTTTGCTAACGGTGCCACGAGATAGTGAGATGAGGAACAGTCAGCGAATGAAGATTTACTTGTGGCTGTGAGGCTGCTGCAAGAGGAAGGGCTTCAGGTACTTTGACCATTGGGATACCTTCTGGGAATAGTGAAACCTGAACATGAAGGACGGGTTGCATCCGAACTGGAGGGGCACAAATGGCCTGTGTGGGAGATTTGCTCGTGTGATTCGGGAGGACTTAATCTAGAGCCATGTGTCTGAGAGGGGATCAGTTTCAGAAGGGACAGTGACAGGATATATTGAATCTACCAGGAAGGTTTCTCACGTGATGAAAAAAAGTGATCGGTTAAAGTGCATCTGCTTTAATGAAAGGAGTGTCCGAAATAAGGGTGACGAACTTCGAGCATGAATCAGTACTTGGGGCTGCGATGTTGTGGCCATAACAGCGACGTGGGTTTCACTGGGGCAGGGATGGTTGCTTTTTTTCCCAAGGTTTAGAACATTTAGAAAGAACAAGGAGGTTGGAAAAATAGGAGCCGTGGAGCACTGTTAATCAGAGAGTGCATCACAGCTACAAAAATGAAGGTTGTTGAGGAAGGTTTGTCAACTGAGTCAGTATGGGTGGAAGTTAGGAACAGCAAGGGAACAGCCACCGCATTGAAGGTTTTCTGCCAGACCACCTAATAGCAGCAGAGAGATTGAAAATCTCATAGGTGAGCAGATTCTGGAAAAATGCAAAAGTAACAGGTTTATTGTTATGGGTGATTTCAATTTTCCCAAAATCGACTGGGACCTCCTAAGTGTAGATGGTTTGGATGCATCCGTTTCAGTCAGGTGTGTTCCAGAGGGTTTCCTTACTCAGTGTGTGGACAGACCAAAAAGAGTAGGGGCCATATTGGATTTGGGTGGTCTGCAACGAGTCAGGACAGGTGTCAGAGAACACTTTGGTGAGAGTGATCACAACCGCCTCACATTTAGCATAGCCTTGGAGAGTAAAAGGAACAGTTCCCGAGGGAAGATATTTAATTGAGAAAAAGGAAAATATGACGCTGTCAGACAGGAGTTGGGAAGTACAGACTGGGAGCAATTGTTCCAGAGAAAGAGCACAGCAGACATGTGGAGACTATTTAAAGTGCAGTTGTTGCGATTGATGTACACATTTGTTCCTCTGAGACAGGTAAGCAGAGGTAAGATTAAGGAACCATGGATGATGAGAACAGAGGAACTTCTCATGAAAAGGAAGAAGGCAGCAAGGGTCTAGCACAGCTTCAGAAGATTACTGGCTTGCTAGAAAGGAGCTCAGAATTGGACTGAGGAGAGGCAGGAGGGGGCACGAAAAAGGCTTGGCAAGAAGGATTAAGGAGAGCCTAAAGGCATGTTACCCGTACATGAGGATAAGAGAATGATAAGGGAGAAGGTAGGGCCGATCGGGAATAGCGTAGAGAACTTTTGCCTGGAGTCTGAGCAGATAGAGGAAGCCCTAAATGAGTTTATTGCTTCGGTTTTCACACAAGGAAAGGGAACTTGTTATAAATGAAAACTTCGAAGAGCTGAGATATAGTCTTGAGCAGATCAAGATTTATGAAGTTGATGTGTTAGAAATTTTGGCAAACATTAAGATTGATAAATCCCCAGGTTCAGACCAGATTTATCCTAGCCTTCTCCGGGAAGCGAGGAATTGGGTTGTTAAGTCGCTGGCGAGGATATTTACCTCCTCACTCTCCACAGGAGTAGTAACGGAGGATTGGAAGGAGGCAAATATTGTTCCGCTTTTCAAGAAGGACAATAGGGAAATCCCTGGCAATTACAGATCAGTCAGTCTTTCGACTGTGGTGAGCAAAGTTTTGGAAAGAATTCTGAGGGATAGGATTTATGATTATTTGGCAAAGCATAGTGTGATTAAAGGCAGTCAGCATGGTTTTGTGGGTAGCAGGTCATGCCTCACAAATCTTATTGGGTTCTTGAAGAGGTGTCAAGACAGGTCGAACAGCAGGTGTGGTGTATATGGACTTCAGCAAGGCATTTGATAGTGTTCTCCATGGTCGGCTCATTCATAAAGCCAGAAAGTATGGGATACAGGGAGATTTGGCTATCTGGATTCAGAATTGGCTGGCTGACAGAAGGCAGAGAGTGGCTGTGGATGAGAGGTATTCTGCCTGGAGGTCAGTGGTGAGTGGGGTCATGCAGGGCTCTGTTTATGGACCTCTCCTCTTTGTAGTTTTTATAAATGACTTGGATGAGGAGGTTGATAGGTGGATTAGTAAATTTGCAGATGACACAAAGGTTTGAGGTATCGTCGATATTATAGAAAGCTACAGCAGGCTGCAGCGTGATATAGACAGGATGCAGAGCAGGGCTGAGAAATGGCAGATGCGAAGTGATGCATTTTGAAAGGTCGAAATGGAATGCTGAATATAGGATTAAAGACTAGATTTTTGGCATTGTGGAGGAACAGAGAGATTTGGGTGTGAAAGTAAACCGAGGCCTCAAAGTTGCCACCCAAGTGGATAGTGTTACTAATAAAGCATATGGTGTTTTGTCTTTTATGAACAGGGGCATCGAGTTTAAGAGCCGCGAGGTTTTGCTGCATCTCTACAAGTCCCTGGTGAGACCACGCTTGGAATGTTGTGTCCAGTTCTGGTCGCCCTACTAAAGGAAGGATACAGAGGCTTTGCAGAGGGTGCAACGAAGGTTCACCAGGATGCTGCCTGGACTGGGGGGCTTGCCTTATGAAGAAAGTTTGAATGAGCTCGGACCTTTCTCTCTGGAGAGAAGGAGGAAGAGAGGAGACCTGATCGAGGTGTACAACATAATGAGAGGAATAGATAGAGTCAATAGCCAGAGACTTTTCCCCGGGGCAGGATTGACTGGTACGAGAAGTCATAGTTTGAAGATATTAGGAGGAAGGTATAAAGGAAACAAAGTTTGTGAGAAGATTTATAGCTCGGGTGCGCGGTTATCAACAAACATATCGACCTGGACCCAATATACTGGCCACTGCAGCGGACAGCTGGAACTGACAACCGGAAGCGGCAGAGACAACCCACTATAAATGGTGGAGGAAACATCACAGAAGCGCTTCACAGGAGCCCCCAAGCACTGAGGATGTCACCTAGACAGGGGACAAAATTCCCAGCTCGGCGAACAGAACCAGTATAAAGGAAACGTCAGAGGCAGATTCTTTACGCAGAGAGTTATGAATGTATGGAATGCGTAACCAGTTGTGGTGGTGGAAGCAGAGTCATTGGGGACATTTAAGCGACTGCTGGACATGCACATGGATAGCAGTGAGTTGAAGGGTGCGTAGATTAAGTTACTATATTTGACATTAGGATGAAATCTCGGCACAATATCGTGGGCCAAAGGGCCTGTTCTGCACTGTACTTTTCTATGTTCTATGTTCTATTCCTGCCCATTCCCCGACAATTCTTGACTACATTGTTCCTTGTGAACCTTGCTGTCTGCGCAACAAAAAATATTCCACATCTCTGCCTCTCATGCTCTGCGGGGAAGACAGTTACAAAGACTCACAGCACTCTGAGAAACAAAAATAAAAATCACCTGGGGTGTGAGGTTACTTTTTGTCGACTTACGTGAGAATGGATATAATTACATCGGAAGCAGTTCAGAGATGTTTCGCTTCATATATTCCAGGGATGAAGGCCTTATATTTTGGATGCTTTAACAGGTTACTCATAGAAAGAGAGATGATCTTATTGAAACGTACAAGACCTTCAGCAGAGTGGATCAAGTAGATACCCACTGGGTGTTTTTTATGGTCCAAACTTGTTGCCACTGTTGTAGAACCTCGGCAGTGTGGAAGCAGGACATTCTGCCCATCGAATCCACACCGACCCAATCTGTCATGGCCAATCCACACATCTTTGGATGTTGAAGGAAACTGGAGCACTGGGATGAAACCCACACAGACACGGGGAGAATGTTCAAACTCCATATAGAGGGACACCCGAGGTTGGAATTGAACCCAGCTTCTTCGGGATGTGAGGTAGCAGTGCTAACCACAGATCCACCACGCTCCTCTATTATTTCTATTAGTTACTTGCGGCTGACTAAAGGAATCTGCCTGACTTGTTCTATCACTGAACCTGACCTAGTCTGAGACCTTTATTATCGGCCATATCACCAACCTGGTTACATTTTAAATTTGTTGTGAGTAGTGGAGGAGTGGGACTAGAAAAGGAAATATGATACCCTCCCGAAATGGAGTGAGGAGAAATTCACAAAATGAGATTTCATTCAAGTGTAAATTCTGTTTCCAAGATGTTTAGGAATTCCAGATCTCTATATTGTATCAAGGCTGGCTTTGTCTGATTTTCCATAGACAGTTGAATCAGGGATAATGGTGCATGGAGAGAAAAGTGCAGCTGGGACCACAAGGAGATGATCCACGACCTTATCTGCAGGTGGAGTAGTGTCAAAAGCCCGAATGGCCCCCTCCTGTCCCTCAGCACTGTCTTCTGAAGTTCCATTCAGCCCTTCAGACCTGTTACACAGGAGCAGATCGAGGTTACTCCGATGGTTGTGTAGTTTCAGATATATACTTGGAAAATCCAGACTGGACAGGAAGTAAACCCCCACCACCCAATCCCTATTTCCAGGCTTCCCCTCACTGTAACTTCAGCTCCAGATATGTGTCATGTTACAGACCCAGATTCATTGCGAATACAGCCACCTTACCTCACCCAGAGCTAACTCAAGCAAATCCTCTGCTCCCCTTGAATGCAACATTGTACAATACGACTTCCAGGAAAGTAACATAAGAACGTAAGAAATGGTAACAGGAGTAGGCCATTCGGCCCCTCGAGCCTGCACTGCCATTCAATTAGAGCATGGCTGATCTACTCCACGGCTCAACTCCACTTTCCTGCTAATCCCTTGTATCCCTCAACTCGCGAATATGTCAAAACCCAATCCAACCCGTCTGTAAATACATTCAGTGTGCCAGTCTCCACAACTCTCTGGGTTAGCAAATTCTGGATATTCACTACCTTCTGAGAGAAGACAGTTAATTACATGCCAGTTTGAAATCAACATCCCTTATTCTGTATCTATGTCCCCGAGTTTGATACTCTGCCCAGGTGTGGAACCATATTCTAACATCTACCTTGTTAAGCCCTCTCTGTATCTTGTACGTTTCGGTAACATCACCCTCATTCATTTCAACCACAATGAATAAACGCCTCACCATTTTTGATGTACTCAATAATTGAACCCTTTCATCTCAGGAACCTGCCTAATGAACTAAACGAGTTACTTGCTGCGTCAGCATGCTGACTTTATGGTTCATACACAGGAACACTCCAATCCCTTTGTACTGCTCTTTAATTTGGGAGTCCTCTTCATTAAATAACAACCTGCCTTTTGGTTCTCAGTGTCATCCCCAAACTCGGATGTATATTGCACTAAACTCTCTCCACCAGGCTATTAGGATAGGTTGTCAATAACTGAAGCCGTTGGACCGATAATTGTGGTAATCCAGTAGACACATCTTTGACATAAAGATCGATTAATCCTGACTCTCCAACATCTATGTGTTACCCAACCTTCATCCTATGCTAATACAGTTTCTACTATACTATGAGATTCTGTCTTGTGTACGAACCTTCATTTTGTGATACCTCGTGGAAAATCTCTGGAAAGCCTCATGTCTACCTGTCCCCCTTCATCACGTCCCGTTGTTATATTCTCAGAGATCTCCAGAAAATAAATTGCATGATTTTATAGACAAAATATAGATCCCCTTTCACAGAACCATGCTGACTCTGTGTGAAGTTTTTCTAAATGCCCTGCAATTCCTTCTGTACTAACAGACTCGCAGATTTCAAGCAATAATGGTGAGGCTAAATGGTTCCAGCTTTCTGTCTCGTTCCTTTCTTGAAGACAGGCGCCACATTAGAGGGTGTCCAGTTTCACTGGAACACCCCTGTAATCCAGAGAGTTATGGAATATTTCACACGGTGCCACTAGTCACTCTGTAAGTGCTGCTTTTAAAATCAGCTATGAATTACTGCTGACCTGGCTACCCTTAGCCTTATCTGTTTGTTAAAAACCTTCTTCCTTTTGTTAGAGACAGTTCAAGAACTTCCCTCCTATGATCATTTTGTTTATATCATTGAAATATTTACAGCACCTTCCCTTGTGAGGAATGATGTAAAATACTGGTGTAAGTTACCTGCCTGTTGCCCGTAGCCAGTTCCCCATTCACAACCTCCAAATGTCCTCCATATACATTCCTCACTTCCTTTCTCCGAAATGTCAGACACTCATCTTGAACATTTTGTTACATATACACGGAAAAGCTCAGGATGCTTGTTTTTATGTTTCTTGCCAATTTACTACATCATAAATTTTCGCAGCTCAAACTGGGCATTCATGTGGTGCTCTAGATCTCGGCAGCCGCAGCAGAATTGTATTCAAACATAGTCTGTAAAATTTTCACTGGGATAATCCCTCAGTCTACCATAACCATCAAGCCAATCTATGGTTCAGTGACGGTTGTGGGTGAACATGCCAGAGTCAGAACCATGTGTAGCTAAACCTGATGACCACCCATTGAAACTATCACACTTGACTGGTTACATTCTAAACAGCAGAACTAACATCTAAGATCCAAGCAGATCAGATCGAAGCTCTGCCGTCCTGCATCAGCCAGACAGAAGTGTTGATGGACTATTAAACAACTCACTGGAGGAGACAACTCCACAAATATCCCCATACTACAGAACAGAACTGTCCTGTACATCAGTGTAAAAGACAAGGATGCAGTATCTGCACTATCCTCAGCCAGACGTGTTGAGTGGGTGATCCACCTCAGCCTCGTCATGATGCCCACAAAGTCATGCATTCCAGTCTTTAGCAATTCAAATCGCTGCAGGTTTCATGAAGAAACAGCTGAACACAGTAGATACGACAAAGGCAATGGGCCCTGATACCATTCCTGCAAAAGGACTGAAGACTTGTGCTGCACAACAAGCCGTGTCCCTGGGAAAGCTGTTTCATTCCAGCTCCAACTCTGATATCTCCCTGGCAATGTGGAAAATTACTCAGCTATGTCCAATCCCCTAAGAGGGGAATAATTACAATCTGACCAATTACCACCCCTTCAGTCCCATCACGACAGTCAAATTGGTGGGAGTTCTTTTTGACGGAACTGTCAAGCACCACAGAAATAACACGCTCAGTGTGTTTTCCAATAGGTCCCCATGTGGATATGGTGCTGTTGTGGAAATATCACTGGACTATTAACCCAGACCAGGCTAATGCTCTGTCAAGTGGTGCAAATTAAAAACAATTAATAAAATATTGAGATCTAACATCTGGTGTGAGTAACAGTGACCTTGAAGCCAGTATCGATTGTAAACACCAATTTCCTTCCCCAATGTACTTTCAGGAAGTGAGTCACCCGTGCTTACCTGGTCTGGCCTAAAAGTGAATCCAGACACGCAGACATGTGATAAACTCTTCAATAGTCTCTGAAACTGTCGAGCAAGACACTCAATTGTATCAAACCGCTCGAGATATTAAAGGATAACCCGAACAGAACAGCAGGCACTAGACTCGGTATTGGGAAAGGGAATGGAAACACAGTCCTGTTGATCCCGCAGAGGCCTCCTTCCTAACATCTGAGAGCTTGTGACAACATTTACAGAGCTGTCCCACAGACTGAACAGAAACATCAGGAAAGGAGGCGGTCACACAACACATTGAGCATTCCCCATTCTAGCTCATAGAGAAAATCTCCTCAATGCAGTTTTCCCCACAGTGTGTTCATATTCCTTGGTATGTTCAAACACCCGGACATATAAAATAGGAACTGCAGTAATCGCTTTGGTCCATCAATTTTGCTCCTCGATTCAATATATAGGTAGTTCTCCAATAATGCGTGATTATTAAACATGATTTGACTACAACACAATTCGTGAATGGCGCCCTTTTCTTTATATAGCGAGCTCCTGTTAACTGTGATGTGATTCCTTGCTGGGCACCCGCTGAACAGAAAATCCCAGCTTCAGAATCCTCTGTCTGCAAAATGCACCCTCAGTGTGTTCAGCTAAAACAGGAATATAATCCACTCTGCAAGCCTTGAAACTGAGCCTCAAACTGGGAATTGTATTCTATGCTTAGAAGGAATTTTATTTCAAACCAGGGGAGAATCTTGGGGAGTAATTCATGTCGGCAGCACGTGGTCAGCCATGTTGCATGCTTTCTTGTGAAGCGCTTGGTGAAAGTTAGAGTGCTGTAGTTAGTGACTGTTGTGTTAAAGTCTTACATTTACAGCACTATTTCATTCAAATATAAGAGATAAAGATTTAAATGGACTGTGCTATCATTCGTGTTTGGCTATTTTTAGTAGACTTTCACTGATATTATTGGGGGTTCGCCCTTACCCTCTTTTTTCCCACAGGGTCCATTATTTATATTGCACGATTTTCTATAAGACGGTGTTCCACAGGAACACAGCTTCCCTGTTAACAAAGAACTACTTGCAATATTCGCTGATCCTGCAATTCCATAGCATATTCCTACGCTGTTCCCATTCCTTTAGTTTCTTGCAATCCTTATTTATATTCAGTGCCTTGTCTTCCACAGTCTTGTGTTGACAAGAATTTTCGAGGTTTGCCAGTCGTTGAGTACAGAGATTTATTCTCATCTTAATGCGCAGTGGCCTGTCTGTACCTAATACTGTGGCCCCTTGATTTAGACATCCCTGCTTCCATACTGTCTCGCCCTATCGGAGTTTTATATATTTCACTAAGATCTCCACTCATTTTCCTAAACCTCATGAAACACAGGCCCAATCTCTCCAAACTCTGGTTCCACAGCAAGCCTGTCATTCCAGAGATCATCTGGTCGTCCTTCGTTGCTCGCCATCAATGTCAGGCTTGTCCTTTATTAGATAAGGAGACCAAAACTACACACAATACTGCACAATGTTCGAGATGGGATCTCACCAACGCCCTGTACAGCGCTTTCTTCTTTACTCAAATCCCCCTGAGATGAAGGTTAACACACCGTTTATCTTCCTAACTGCTTTCTGTGATCACAACCTAACAGTCACAGAAGCATAGATTCTGTACGGTCGGAAAATCAGCACGAACTACATTCGTCCTATTTTCTTACATGAAACCCTTAGCGTAACTGTTATGATAGTTCAAGAGCTGACTCAATTATATTTTAATGGTTGTGAGGTTACCCATCAGAATTCCCCTCTGAGGAAGTTTATTCCTGATCCCAACATCCTCTGGGTGTACGAACAATCTTTAAATCCTCCCTGAACTTCAAACACTTCACTTTTAAAGTGTGCTCCCCTGCTATTGATCCTCTGACTAAAAGGAACCGCTGATATCTATCCACCCTGTCCATTCCCCACGTAATCTTAAGCTACTGAATCATATTTCCCTCAGCCTTATCTGCAGAAAACTAAACAAGGCGAGTATATTCAGCCTCTCTCCATAGCTGATATTCTCCATCCCAAGGAAGATCCTGATGAATGTCCTTTGCACCACCTCCAGTGCAATCACATCCTTCCTGTACTCTGGCTCCCAGAACTGCACACAGTGTTCCATATTAGCCTAATCAAAATCCTGTATAGCTTTTACAATCTGTGTCTCGATAAGTAATGGCGATGCCGACAATCGCCTGTGATTTCTTAACTAATCTATTTACCTAACCTATTATCCTGTCCAGTCCCATTCAGGGATGTGTGGAGAAGCACCTTCTGAGCTTACTAGTGTGCAGTCATTCATTGAGTCCTCCCCTGCTTGTCTGGTTCCTTCTTCCAAAGTGTATCACCTCATATTTATTAGTGTTACATTCCATCTGCCATTGATCTGCCCATCTGACCAATCCATCCACACCTTCCTCTACATAAATACTACTCCTCACTGCCAAGCACCCAGCCAATCGTATGTCAAACACACCTTTATTTTTCGCTCTCCCCACCACCCCATTCCGTATTCATGTCTATATCATTTATAAATACCACAAATAATAAGGGACACCGAAATGATCGCTGTAGTACACCGGGGAACACTGGTCTCCAGACACACAAACAGCCTTCTCCCACCACCCTCTGTCTCCTGCCACGAAGACAATATGAATGTCACTTACCAAGTTACCCTTGATATCATTAGATTGTATTTTCTTTATCAGTTTCCCCCATGGGGTATTGTCAAAGGCCTGGCTGCGAAAGCATATAAATGTCCTCTTCGAAATAAATCAATAAAACTTCTTCAGCATAACTTCCCTCTGATGACTGCATGCTGACTATCTCGAATCAAACATTGATTTTCGAAATTAAGATCAATTTTCTCCTTCTGTATTTAAAAAAAAAAGTTTCCGTGACACTGATCTGATACTCGGATACTCACTGATACAGAGTTGCCTTGTCGAGCTCCACCAGCCTTCCTGTAAAGGGTGCTGCCCCCCCCCCCCCCCCCCCACCCAGTACTCTGGCCCTTCTCCTTTGACTAGAATCTACTGAAACATTTGAGTAAGAGCCTTTCATCCCTTTTCTCCCACTGCAGCCTGTGATACAACTCATCCAGACCTGGGGACGTCTCGAATTCTATACCTGCCAAAACCATCAATCCCTGCTCACATCTTATATCAACCAGTTCAAGAGCTTCCCAGTCCAGTCTTCTTGAAATAATTACCTGTCTCCTTCTTCTTCCAAGTAAAACGGATGTGACGTTCTCATGTCATAATCTACCAATATTCTCCAGCTTCACACACAGATTGCCCCCTTAGTTGAGTCACCATTCCCTTTTGCTAAATACACCTTGGGGGACATATTCATATTCTACGCCTTACAGTGTTTCTATAAATAAGAGACATTGCCTGTCTTTCATTAAGTCTTTTTCATGTAATTTTCAAATTCACTGAAGCCAACTTATCCCCAGACGTTCATGGCTTACATGACTCAGAAATATACACGTAATTTAAGAATAAAAAACTACTTTGTATTCAGATGTTGTGTAAAATTATTTTTTTTTAGGATCACAATTCCATAAAGCTCCTTAACTGCAACGTTTTCAATTAGCTCTCCTTGTCATACAACACCAATTCCAAAATCGCCTGATCTCTAGCTGGGTGCTCAACCTAATCCATTACAGTAATCCATCTCAAACACGTTCACGAAATCCATTTTCCCAGCATTAACATGCACTTGGTTTAATGTTGCTCAGATGTAATTTGAAGCTGTCCTTTATTACTGCAGTACCCACAAACGTGTGCAGCTAATTTCCTATTTTATAACATACCCGACATTTATATTGCAGCTTTCACTTTGAAATATAGCTCCTATCAATGTTTTCTTCTCCTTGCTGTTTCTATCCGCCACCTTACCAGATCCTACGGAATCAGAGTAACGTGGGCTCTGGGGAGATTAACGGTAGTCTCAGGCGAGATTTTTGGCGAGGCAGGTCTCAACATTGATATTATCTCACCACACCTTACCAGTTCTTCTCAAGCGTCATTGTGACATTATCACCAGATCTCCCGTTATGCTGGAGAGTAGAGAAGGACAATGATCTTTCAGCATTGCTGTGTGTTCCCCCGGAGAGCTGAGACCTCTCTAACCTAGGTGGGAACCTTACAGCAGGTTGGTAAAGTGTTGCTGCTGCTGTACACGATTTTAATGGGATCACATCTGGTGTAGTCAGCACAGATTTAATCTCCTCACTAAGGAACGGATATTGGAATTAACTCAGAGATTATTCGCTCAACTGATTTCTGCAATGAAGGTCTTAATCATAGAATCGCTAGTGTGGAATCAGGTCATTTAACGCATCGACTTCACACTGATCCTTCGAAGATCATCCCATCCAATCACACAACCACCTCCCCCACCCCCCACCCGCACCCACCCAATTTCTGTAACCTGTATGACTGATGAACGTAGCCTGCACATCCCAGGACGTGATGGGTATTTTAGCATGGCCACTCCATCTAACCTGCACATCTTTGGACTATGGGAGGAAACTGGAGTACCTGGAGAAACCCACGCTGACATTCGGAGAATCTGCAAACTGCACATGGACAGTCAACAGAGGCTGGAATTGAACCTGGATCGTTGGTGCTGTGAGGCTGCACTGCTAAATACTCAATTACCCAGTGCGGGCAACACAACTTGCCTGCACAATTCAGCCCTCAAAATGTGACTCAACAGCAGGGTGATTCCATAAATCGCCAAACATTCATTGAACAACAGGACATTGACATCTTGAGCGGCTTGTTCAGGAACAGGAGTTGGACATGCCCACCAGGAGGACATTCAGCTCATCAAGACTGTAATGTTGGAACACCAAGAGGACATTCAGCTCATCGAGACTATAATGCAGGAACATCAGGAGGACATTCAGCTCATCGAGACTATAATGTAGACACACCAGGAGGACATTCAGCTCATCAAGACTGTAATGTTGGAACACCAAGAGGACATTCAGCCCATCGAGACTATAATATAGGAACATCAGGAGGACATTCAGCCCATCGAGACTATAATATAGGAACATCAGGAGGGCATTCAGCTCATCGAGACTATAATGTAGGAACACCAGGAAGACATTCAGCCCATCGATACCATAATGTAGGAACGCCAGGCAGATAATCAGACAGTCGAGACAATTATGTTGGAACACTAGAAGGACATTCAGCCCATCGAGACTATAATATAGGAACACCGGGAGGATATTCAGCCCATCGAGACTATAATATAGGAACACCGGGAGGACATTCAGCCCATCGAGACTGTAATGTGGGAACACCAGGAGGACATCCAGTCCATCACGTATGTAAAGCAGGAACAGAATTTGTCCAATCAGCCACTCATGCCTCTTCCAAAGCAATTGTAGCAGATCTTTTACAGCCTTGTTCCTGTCACACAGGAATTGAAAGGGAATGGAGAGGTTATAGAAAAGAAAGAAATTAGAATAACCAACCACACTAAGGAATGGAAAGTATTGATCAAACTGCTGGTATTGAAGACAAATTTTTAGAATCTGTTATGAAGGAATTAATAACGGGAGGTTTTCAAAGTCAAGCCACAATCCATCATATGGTTTTATAAGGGATAAAACATGTTTGAATGATTTGACTAGCATCTTTTTTTACAAAAGTGACAAACCAGGTGGATAAAGGGGAATCCTATAGATGTATTATAACTGGACTTCCAGACAGCATTGCGTAATGTATCACAAAAAGATTAATATGCGAGACAAGATCACGTGGGGTTAGGAACGAAAATTGCTAGGAGAGAGCATTGGCTAACAAGTAAAAGCCATGAAATGTAGATGCTGATTCTGGACTGGGTTGGACAAGGTCAAAAATCACACGACACCCTGTTACAGTCCAAAAGATCTATTGTAAAACACAAGCCGCCAGAGCGCTGCACCTTCATCAGGTGTTAGTGTGAGAGGAAGATCTTAGACAGCACTTATAAGGAAAAGATCAAAAGGTTGTACAGTTCATGCACATGAATTGAACATATGCAAGATTGCTCCGAAATCTTTAATCAGTTAGAATGGAAGTGTAGGTTTCCATTGATTAAAATGCAAATCGCAGAATTTCTTTAATGTCACTGCTTCGAGAGACCATCAGGTATTATCGATGTAAAGGAGGTGAGCCCTCTGGTCAGAAAATGCATTTTAGGAATGAGGCATTGTTTGGAGTCTGTCTGTGTCTTCACCTGGAGTCATACTGGGTTAATTTTCAACGTAGTAAGTTATAAAATACACATTGACAGACTGTCTACAAATTGCATATTTGTTGAACAAAATGAAATGTATCTGTAAACACAAATGTGCATGTACAAATTCACTCCACAGATTTTCATGTGTGTGTGTGCATGTGAAAGAGGGCGGGTGTCTGTGTCAAGGGGAGAGAGAAATAGACAGTGTGTATGTGAGGGAGAGTGTGTGCGTGAGTGTGGGAGGGAGAGAGAGGGTGTGTGCGTATGCGTGCGTGTGACATACAGAATGCGCATGTAAGAGAGGAGGAATTTGAGTGTGTGTGTGTGGAGCAGATAGGGAGAGTGTGCATCAGTGTGTGTAAAGGGGAGAGTAAGAATGTGTGCTTGTGCAGGCTAAGACACAGATATGACAGATCCCTTTCCCCAGACCCATCAATCCGTGGTTTCAGAGCTTCCCCTCCCTGCAGCCTCTGCTCCATTCGTTGTTTATCTTACAGAGCCAGATGTTGTAATTACACTCCCCATGCTCCATCCGGAGTTGGACAACCAAATCCTCAGGTCTCCCTGAATGTCTGAGGCAGCTCACAGCACAACCTCCAGCAAACCATCCCCAGCACCTCCACTAACTTTTCAATAACAAGAGACAGTCAGAAGCTCCTCAGCTACAAGTTAGATGCCTGGACCTTCACAATGATATTCGAGGGGCTTCCTCGTATTAATGACTGCACCTTTAGCTGACAAGGACAAACACAGGCGTCCGGTGGACAGGCGCAGACCAAGTTTCAAAGAGGTGTCTCAAAGTTGCTGAAACCCTCTGGTCCAACATGAAGCACCACATGGGACACACCAGGAAATAAATGACTGCCTGACACACAACATTTCATCGTTTTTGCACTTCACAATGCCAGCACTCGATACACTCGACAGGCAAAAACCAAGGCCAGGGAAGATTCACATGAAAGATAGAACTAGGCAATTCATTAACTGTGAACATGATGTGGAAACATGGAGGGGAAAGACAAGACAGAGGAGTGTTTCTAACTGGATGAGTTAGTCATTGGTGCGTTCAATCACAAGAATGAGAACATGAATAAATCATTGCTGGATGAGTCGAAAATGTCTGTGGCATCTAATGCTTAATCTCCCGCACAGAATCAGCGCAGACACCATAAACTGGGACAAGGTAACAGCCCAGCATGGAGAACTGTGCAGACTATGCCAATGTATTGCTCAGTAGGCTGGACGATCTGCTTAGCAGGGGAACTATTGCAAACCTTTGTCAGTATATTGCTGCTCCACTTGCACTGGATATCTGCCGAGCATGGGAAGATTTACAGCCCATACTGCAAGGCACAGTGAGTGGGACTCCCACAAATTAATGTCCCTGCATCTCCATGCTGCAGCTCAAGGCAAGGGGTGTTATGTACGCATGCGTGTGTGGGTCTGGGATGGTGGTAGATGTGAAAATCATTGTCTGAGAGAGAATACACATGGAAAAACTGATTTTCAATATGAACAACTGGTAGACGTTGGAATCATGGTTAGAGAGAAACGGAGGAATGTTCATGGACAGATATGTGGAAATGCTTGAGAATATTAAAGTAACTGCATTGCAGGACCCGATAACAATATAGATCAGACTGCACAGGAATGACAGGTTGTATGGGATTTTGGTGTAAGTTAATATCCAAGCCATGGAGTATTGACTCCGATTTGCTTCTGAAGGTTCAAAGCTTTGAGAGTCAGCAGCAGATCATTGGCTTCATTAAGACTGTATCTCATTGCTCAACCTTCTAAGAGCAGATGGGATGAACCAATGAAATACATTCTGAAGGTGTTAGTAGTTGAAAATAGGAATGGTCAGGGTCTGGTGTCAGGAGTCAGGTCATGTCCAAAAGAAACATTACAGTTGAGACTCGTCTGCTTCAGGCTTCGTTATTGGCCAGGGATGAGATGGAGTTGGAGGAAGGAAATTGAGTTTATAACTAGAACCGAAGATGGTGACCGCCCTGCTCTGAAAACTTATGTAAAAACGGCAGTGGTATCATGAATCAAGGTTCACAGCTGAAATTGAGTAAGTCAACACAGAAGTCTATGAGGGACACTGCGAGAGGCAAAGAGGGATGGAGTAAAGAAACAAGCTCCCTGATGCAGTTAGAATATTTGCATTGAGATTCTCAGCAGGAATAAAAACAGCAATAAGCGGAGTAGAGTCATGAAAAGAATAGTGTTACATTTAAACCCGATTTATAGATTTAATGATTGAACATGAGACTTACCAGGGGCACCAAAGATAGCCAGGATTGGATAGTAAAAATATTGAATAATGTTCAGTACCCGTATGATCTTAAGTGGTAATGACAATTGATCGTAATATGTAGAAAGATACCAAATATCCCAGGATAAACTCCTGTCCATTATTTGAACATGCCAGTCCATTGTTCTCAGATTCTGATCCATTGGTGGAACATTTTGTCTAATGCTCCCAGACGCTGATCTCTCCTCCCCCACTTTGGAGCTGTTAATCCCTGTTAGTGCTGTCGATGGTGCTTCCACTCATACTATGGGATAACACATTGAATGGAGCCCATTTATCATTACAAGCTGGAAACCCTCCACTGGGATAATTACAATCCATGAAGACTGACATTAATCACAGTCACTGAACAAACAGGCTTAACAAACAAGTTAACTGCTTTCTTACACCACTTTTCCTATCCCAATAAAAGAGAATATTTACTCAGTGTGGCGGAACAGATAATGGTTGCTGAGAGATGGACCATCAATCTTCCACTCCTTTTAATTTTTTTCTGCTTGGATGTGGAAGTATTGCCAGAACACTGCAGAGTTATATATGTTCCACCCTGTTTATAAAAGGAGATAGGAATAAAATAACAGACCAGCTGCATAAGATGATGGGTGGGCAGGTTCCCAGAGACCTTAATCTAGGGTACACTATTTATTGCCCATTGACTTTGTGTAGTGCTGCAACTGGTTTAACGTGCACCTTCATTATTTTTTTCCCCAAGAACTTGAGACATCATTCAGAGCATCGAGACTGCTGCTCAGGAACGGGAGGAAGCAATTCTGTCCCAATTCTGCCTGTTACAGAGATAGAAAGAGACCATTCAGTCTTTCGGTCCCGTTAGAGTGAGATAGGAGGAGGCCATTCCTTCCAATCGTGCCATTCAGCATCTTGAACCTGTTACAAAGGGACAGGAGGACGCCAGTCAACCTCTTAGGTTTGTTACAGAGGGACAAGAGGAGGCTATCAGCCTGTCGAGTCTGTTACAGAGGGAAAGGAGGAGACCAATTTTGTTTCGGCAACCACTTTGAAAAGCTGCTTGGGAGAAACTCATGGCAGGAAAGTGGGAGGCATTCACAAATGAAATTAGAGAGTCTAGCGACAGTATGTCCCTGTTCATGAACAGGGTAAGACTGGTAGGTGTCGAGAATGCTGGATGGCTAGAGAAATTGAAGCGATAGTTAAGGAAGAGAAGGAAGCAGGGATCGAGTAAATCCTTCGAGAGTACAAGTGCAGAAAGTTAAAACTCAAGAGGTAAATCAAAAGGGCAACTTGGGTACATGAGATATCTTCAGCAAATAGGGTCAGGGAGAATCCAACGAGATTCTGCAAATACATGAAGGTAAAATGAGTAACTCGGGAGAGGGCAGGTCTGTTCAAAGATCAGCAAGGCCACCTATTTGTGGAACCATAGGAGTTGGGTGAGTTACTAAATGAATAATTCAAATCAGTATTTACCCTGAAGAAGAATATGGAAGTTAGAGAACTTGGGAAATAAACAGTGACATCTTGAAACGTGTCCAAATCACAGAAGTGGAAGGGCTGTAATTCTTAAAATGCGTAAAGGTAAATAAATCCCTGCGACCTGATCATTGTATGTGGAAGAGCAAGGACTGATTAGAGATACTTGACATGGCTTTATGCATGGCAAATCTTGTCTCATTAATATGAACAAGTCTTTTGAAGATGTGATAAAGAAGATTGATGAATATACAGCAGTGGACGCTGGCGACATGGACTTTAGTAAGGCATTCGACAAACTGTTTAGCAAACGTACATCACAGAATCCAGGGAGAGCTGAGGGCAATTGGCTCTAAGGTAGGAGACAGATGGTGGTGAAATGTTGTTTTTTGGACTGGAGGCCTGTGCCCCGCAGTGTGCACAAGGATCGAATGGAATTTGCCATTCACAGAAATTGTTTGTATGTGAGTTTAATACGAATGTTAAGTGAGTTTGAAGACAAACACCAAAATACTGTTAAAGACAAATCATTCCCTCATTGTAGAGGGGGCACAGAAATATCTCCACATGAGAATATTCCACTCTGAGAGGTGTAGTGGTCAGTGAAGATGGTTAAGTCAGAGTACAACTGGATCCTGATCAGATGGCGAAAGGGCGGAGGAGTGGCAGACGGAGTTTATTTTAGACAAACAGAAGGTGTAGCATTCGCTAAGTCAAATCAAGACAGCACTTATAGTCAATCTGGGAAGGGTTGACAAACACATATGTTTATAGAAATTATTGAATTCCTACAGTGTGGAAACAGGCTCTTCAGTCCATCATGTCCACACTGACCCTCCAAATAGTATACCACCAGACACAGCCATACATTACCCCGGTAACTCTACATTTCCCACAGCTAATTCACCGAACCTACACATCCCTGGATACTGCAGAGCAACTTAGCAAGGCCACTGCACAGAAACTGCGCATTATTGGACTTTGGGAGGAAAGTCAAGCTCCAGGAGGAAACCCACGCTGACACAGGGAATATCTACAAATCGCACACCTTCATCAGAGGTGGGACTGAACCCGAGTCTTTGGTGCTGTGAGCCAGCAGTGCTGACCACTGAGCCACCATGCCCTCTCAGCGATCTGCTCAGAGCGACTGCATTCTCTTACTTTCTCTGGAACCTTCACATCTGTTCAGATGTTGCTGAATTCCAGTGGCGACCTCCAATGTGCCCTACTTTACCCTCAGCAGAGCATTCACCCCCTCCCAAACTCTGATGGTCAGGGCGTTCCGCTGTAACTGACCCATCTCCTGCACTTCAGCCCTCATCTCTTCCCCTCCTTCCCAGATCAATTCATCCATTAATACTGCAGTATGCACAATACTTGCCAAGTTAAAATAAAACAAAGAGCTGCGGATGCTGGAGACCTGAAACAAAAACTGTTCTGATGAAGTCTCCCCAGATGTTACGTGCTAACTCTGCTTTCTTCTTACGGGTGCTACAAGACTCGCTGAGTTCTGCCAGAAATTTCTTCCATAACTAATTCCCTGTTTATCTCGTGTGCAAAATTTTCCCTGCAGTTTTGCCTTCGATTTGTTTCACCTTGCTGTTTCTAATCTCCACCCAAACTGTTCCTGAGCATTCTGAGCACCTTGGGCTGTGGTGTGATAAATGGTACATTCAGTGAGATGTTCCCTGAGGCCTTTCTTGAAGTTAATACAATCTCGCTGCCTCTTGTTTGTCATTCTCAATGGGAATGATGAGATTCTCCCTGGGTCTCCCCTTGCGCTGATGGAGTGGAGAAAGACATTGATCTCCCGTCAATGTGGTCCATTCGGCCCGATGGCTATGTCTGCTCTAACCTGGAGCGGGGCAACCTTAGAGCAGGCAGGCATGATCTGGTGTCATGGCCATCACTCCTGGTCCTGAGGGAAGTGGAAATCTTGCCTGTGACCCTCTCCACCCAGGAGTGGCTCCATGCCCCTGCCCACAATTTGAGGAGGGCTGTAATATCCCCCTGCCAGCTACGTGTAGGCTCAATATCAGGAGGTGTGCAGGATAGCTCCACACGGAATGGGCTTGTCCCAGTGCACTATGGGCATTCAAAGATGGCACTTGTTCTCGGGATGCTATTTACTTCCTAGATCTCTCGTGAGCTGGGAGGTGGTGTGGGAATGGTGTGTTGTAAGAGTGGGGGAAAACCAACTTACCTCTAACTGTGTGGTCTCGAACACCAATTAATGTGGGGAGTTTGGTAAAAATCCACTCAGCCACACAATGGGAATTGCTCCCCAAACTCAACTCAAGTAGCACTTTAAATAAAAACAAGACGAATTATTAAAATAAATCCATAAGAACACAAGGACTAGGAGCAGGAGTATGCCATCTGACCCCACCATTTAAGATGATCAGTGTGGATCTTTTCATAGACTCAGCGCCACTTACTCGCCCTCTCACCATTACCCATAAATCAATTGCTGTTCCAAAATCTACTTTTGCCTTAAAAACATTCAGCGAAGTAGACTCAACTATTTCACTCAGCAGGGAATTCCAAGATTCATGTGAAGATGTTCCTTCTCAACTCAGTCCTAAATCTGCTCCCCCTCATTTTGAGGCATTTCCCTTACTTCTAGTTTCACCCAACAATGGAAACAACCTCCCTGCTTCTATCTTATCTATTCCCTTCATAATTTCATCTTTCCATAAGTCCCGAATCATTCTTCTAAATTCTAATGAGTATAGTCCCAGTCTACTCAATCTCTCTTCATTATTCAATGCTCTGAAATCTAGAATCAACAGAGTGAAACTTTGCTGCACCCAAGACGGTGCCAGCACGTTATGTCTCAAATAATTAGGCCCACATCTGTACAACGGACACCAGGTGTGGCCTCACCAGCACAATATCAAGCTACAACATAACCTCCTATTTATGAAGTGCATCCCTTAAGCAATGAAGGATAATATTCAATTCGCCTTCTTAATTATCTGCAAAACAACGTTTTGTGATCCCTGCACAATGATACCGAGCTCCCTCTGCACAACAGAATGATGCAACGTTTTCACCATTTAAAAATAGCCCTTTTTACACTTAATGCTCCAACGATAGATAACACAACAGTGTACTCCCATTGCCAGACCTTTGCCTACGCACTGGGTCTGTGTATATTACTTGGCATGATCTGGCCTGATTTGCCTTTCCAAAATCCAACAGCTCACAGTTATCTACATCAGCCATTCCTTGCTCCATTGCCCCATGTGATTAAGATGCTGTTGTATTCTGAACTAACCTTCTTCACCGTCCACTACACTTCCAATTTTGGTGTCTTCTGTAAACCTACTGATCATACCTCATATATTCACATCCAAGTATTTTACATAAGGACTCTATATCCATCCTTGCAGCACACTGTTGCTCACAGGTCTCCAGTCCACAAAGTAAACCTCCATCATCCCCCTTTGTCTCATACCTGCAAGCAAATTTTGTGCCAAATGGCTATTTCTCCCGAGATTCCATGTTACCTAACCTTGCTAATCAGTCTGCTTTGCGAAACCTTGTTCAATATCTATATAGACAACATCCACCGTCTGCCTTCATGAATCTTTTTTTCACTTCAAAAAACTCAAACAAGTTAGTGAGACAGATTGTGCACGCACAAAGCCACATTGACTCTCCCTAATCATTCGTTGTCTTTCCAAATACATGTATATCCCGTCCCTCAAAATCCCTTCCAACAACTTGTCTGCCACTGACTTCAGGCTCACTTTTCTCTTGTTCCATGGCCTCTTCTTACCACTTGTTAAAAAATAATTGCACCTCACTTGTCGCTATCAATGATACAAATATCTTAGAGAGGAGCCCAACAATTACTTCCATAGCTTTCCAGAAATTTCTTGGATACACCTGATCAGGTAACAGGGCTTTATTCACTTTGATGCGACATAAGACATCTAGTACCACATCCTCTGTAACATGGACACTTTTTAAGCTATCACTGTTTATTTCTCCAAACTCTCTCCAATATCCATCTCCATTTAAAAAATGCCGTGAAATACTCGCATATCTTTCCCAGCCCCATGGTGCCATAAACAGGAGTCCTATTCGCTGGTCTAGTTAATTTTTTATCTGTGATATATTTGTTTGATCTCTATGGATTCTAAGTAAACTATTTCCTGAAGCTCTTTCGCGTCCCTTTTTGCTCTCCCTATTTCCCTCGAGCATACCACTTTAAAAACGTGATCCTTTACTCCCATCTGCCATATCTGCTCCCAGGAGGAACAATTCAACTCCAGGCAATCCCAGAAAGGCCTCCTACTACATGGATCGCATTTTCCCTCCTATCTTATCAACAATGCCCTGCATCGCACTCCCTCCACTTCCCGCACCTCCGCCTTTATCCCCTCCCTTGACCCACAATAAAAATATAACCCCACAGTCTTTATCTTCCACCCCACTAATCTCCAGAGACAGTGTATTAACGTCTGTTATTTCTGCTACCTAATGTCAGACTCCACCACCAGAGACATATGTCCCTCCCCAGCCCTATCTTCATTCCGCATAGACCATTCCATCTGCGACTCCCTTGTTAGGTCCACACACCCTCACCAACATACCCTCCACACCATTGACCCTCCCTTGCTGCCACGGGAGATGTAAAACGTGCGGCTACACCTCCCGCTGACCTCACTTTGAGACCCCAAAAGGATCTTTTTCACATCAGGCAGAAATTTTCCTGCACGTCCCAACACCTCATCTACTGCATGTCGATAATATGGTAAATTTAACATAGTTAATCCAACTAACCTACACATCTTTGTACTGTGGGAGCTAACTAGGACACCCGGTGAACCCCTCACAGACACGGAGAAAATGTGCAAACTCCACACAGACAGTCACCTGATGCTGAGCTGACACGCAGGTCGCTGGTGCTGAGGCAGCAATGCTAACCACTGAGTCACAGTACAGTGGGAGCTTTGGTGCTTACATGCTGCCTCACTGACGCCGAAGTCACTCAACTTGCCTCATTTCCCAACAGAAGAGGTGGAGATGGCCTAGTGATATTATTTTTAGACAGTTAATCCAGAGACCCAGATAACATTCTGGGGACCTGAGTTTGAATCCCACCACGGCAGACGGGGGAACTTAAATTCAATGATAAATCTGGAATTAAGAATGAAGTGACCACAATGAATCCATTGTCAATTTTTGGAAAAACCTATTTGGTTCACTCATGTCCTTTAGGGAAGGAATCTGTCATCCTTACCTGGTCTGGCCTACATGTGACTCCAGACCTAAAGCAAGGTGGTTGATCTTAACTGTCCTCTGGGTAAACGCAGCAATAAATACTGACCAAGCCAGTGATACCCTCATCCTGTGAATAAATAAATAAAACAGGTCAACTTTTGTTACTTCTCTGGAAGGAACATCCGACAAACTCAATCAAACGTTTTCTCATACACGCTGAACAATCACCTGATGAAGGAGCGTCGCTCCGAAAGCTAGAGTGCTTCCAATTAAACCTGTTGGACTATAACTTGGTGTTGTGTGATTTTTAACTTTATACACCCAGTCCAACACCGGCATCTCCGAATCATGACTGAAAAAATATCTTTCCATTCAAACCGTAAACACGATAGCACTCCAAGGCTATGTTGGTAAAGTTAAAACTCCTTATCATTGCATCTATATTATTCTTACAGATAACTGAGAAAGTTGCATCTGAATTCTCCACTGACTAGTGGTCTATAATACAATCCCAGTAGGGTGATCACCCCTTTCTTATTTCTCGTTCAACCCAAGTAACTTGCCTAGATGTACTCCCAGGAATATCCTCCGGAAGCCCATCTGTAAGGTGATCCCTAATTAAAAACGCCACTTCCACAGCTCTGTTGCTCCCTTTCTATCCTTGCTATAGCATCTATACCCTGGAACATGAAGCTGCTAGTCCTATCCAACCCCGAATGATGACGAGGGAAGTGGCTGGGATGGGGAGGGGAATGTTGAGAGAGAAGGTTATGAGGTGGGGGAGGGGGTATCTGAGAAGGAAGATGCTGGGGTGTGGAAGTGTGATGTGGGGGTAAGGTGTTGGGAGGGGAGGGGGACTTTGAAGGTAAGGTGCTGGGGTGGGGAGGAGGTTGTTGAGGGAAAAGGCGCTGGGCTGGGGAGGGGGATGTTGAGAGGAAGGTGCAGGGGTGGGAAGGGGAATATTGAGAGGGAAGGTGCTGGGGTGGGGAGAATGTTTAAGAGAGGGAAGGTGCTGGGGTGGAGAGCGAGATGTTGAGAGTGAAGGTGGGATTTGAGAGGGAAGGCGTGGTGAAGGAAAGGGGGATTTTGAGAGGGAAGGTGCTGGGGTGGGGGTGGGGATATTGAGGGGTGCTGAGGTGGGGAAGGGCATGTTAGATCGAAGATGCTGGGGTGGGGGAAGGGGATGTTGGGAGAGACGGTGCTGGTGTGGGGGATGGGGATTTTAGGAGAGAAGGTGCTGGGGGAGAGTGATGTTGGGAGAGAAGGTGCTGGTGTGGGGGACGGGGATTTTGTGAGAGAAGGTGCTGGAGTGGGGAGGGGGATGTTGAGAGGGAAGGTGCAGGGGTTGGGAGAGGGACGTTAAGGGTAAGATGTTGGGGTGGGGAGAGGGTTGTAGAGAGGGAAGGTGCTGGGTGGGGCAGGGGATGTTGAGGGGGACGTTGCTGTGTTGGGGAGGGGGATGTTGGGAGAGAATGTGCTGGGGTGGGAGAGGGGGATGTTGAGAGGGAAGGTGCAGGGGTCGTTAAGAGATGAGTTGCGGGAGTTGGGACGGGAATGTTGAGAGGGAGGGTGCTGGGGTGGGGAGTGGATTGTTGAGAAGGAAGGCGCGGTGGTGTGGAGGGGGATGTTGAGAGAGAAGGTGGTGGGGAGGGGAGGGGGATGTTGAGGGAAGGTGCTGGGTGGGATGGTGGATGCTGAGGGGAAGATTCTGGGGTGGGGTGGGTGATGTTGAGAAGAATGGTGCTGGATTGGCGGGGGATGTTGAGAGGGAAGGTGCTGGGGTAGGGAGTGGGTTCTTGAGAGGGAAGGCACCGGCATGGGAAGAGGAATCTTAAGAGAGAAGGTGTTGGTGTGGGGCGGGTGATGTGAGAGGGAAGGTGATATGGTCGGGGGGTGATGCTGAGAGGGAAGGTGCAGAGGAGGGGTCGTTGGATTTCGAGAGAAGGTGCTGGTTTGGGGATGAGGATTTTGAGAGGGAAGGCACGGGGGTAGAGAGCGTGATGTTGAGAGGGAAGGTGATTGGTTGGGTAGTGAGACGTTGAGAGGGAAGGTGTGGGTGTGGGGAGGGGGATGTTGAGAGGGAAAATGCTGTGGTGGGGAGGGAAGTTTGAGAGAGAAGGGGCAGGGAGGGGGAGGGGATGTTGAGAGGGAGGTTGCTGGGGAGGGGGTAGGGTATGTTGACGGGGAAGGTGCTGGGTTGTGTGAGAGGTTTGTTGAGAGGGAGGATATTTGGTGGGAGAGGGGAATGTTGAGAGGAAAGGTGCTGTGTAAGGGAGGGGGATGTTGTGAGGGAATGTGCTGGATTGGGGAGGCAATGTTGAGAAACAAAATGCTGGTGTGTGGTCGTGGGATTTGATAGAGGACGTGCTGGGATGTAGAGGGGAAAGGTGCTGGGGGGGATGAAGGGGGTTATTGAGAGGGTAGGAGGAGTGGGCCAGGGCGACCGAGAAGGTACAGTCCCTGCAGAAGATGGACAAGCGAGGGTAGCAGAATATGTCTGATGGTGGCATCTAGGAATTGGCAGAAATCACGGCTGATGATCTATATTCTGCATGTAAACAGAGATCCCGAGCTTCCAGTTCACTGCCACTTTAACACCCCACCCTGTTCGCAGGCCAACATCTGCCTCATGCTTTCTGCAGTGTTCCAACAAAGATCAGCATCAGTTGGTGGAACAACATTTCGTTTTCCATTTGGAAACGGTGCAGCACTCCGGACTCAATACCAAGTTCAATAATTTTAGAACCTGAAATCCCTCATGTCCTAGCACTCTATCCCACATACCAGGCCTTGTTATCACATAGCCTGCCATTACACATTACCTATGGTTAGCCATCAAGTCTCCATTAACAGCAATTCACCCTCCCAACAACATTGTTCTCCACGCCTTTATCCAACTCTTCTTCTCACTCTATCCCTACCTATCCTTTACTCCTTACATCCTCACCCCACCGTTCCTTCAGCATATAAACTAGCATTTTACGACTATCAGCACTGAGGAAGGGTCATTGGGTTCGAAATGTTAACTCTGAAAACTCTTCACAGATGCTGCCAGACCTGCTGAACTTGTCCAACACCTTCTGGTTTTTGTTTCTGATTTACATCATCCGCAGTTCTATTGATTTTACTTCCCTGGGAGCTTCTAATTCAGGTCTAGCAGCCTAAACTGTGTTTATGAACCCTCCCAGTCCACACTAACTCAATTTCTCTCCCAGTCTCTGCTGTCTTTCCCACTCCCTTCACATTCAATGACCACACCTCCCCCCTCCCCGCCTCACAGTGACACTGCGCCACAGCTCATGGTCAGGTGTCACCTTGCTGGCCACGTCCCTTTTTAGGTCTCATTGGCTGCAGAACCACATCAAGTCTCCTCCTATTGGTGCGAACCTGGAGTCAACAGCTGATGGTCACGTGTCATCCTGCTGGCTCCACCCCGATCTTCTCTCCCATTGGCTGCTGCACCACACTCCTCTTGGTCTGCAGCTGCCATCAATCAGCCAGGCCCCATTGTGAGGTGATTGGTTGGATTCTACCTCTCTCTGCCCTGGGATGAGTTTCATCATTTACAGTGAATGGGGCAGTAAAACAGAGCACAGGAGCTGGGTCTATTCAGCCGATTGTGGGCTGTATTCTCTCCCTCTGTAGATGTTGCAAATCTGTCCCAAACCCCTCTCATTTGTCCACAGCTCTCAAAATCTTCCTTTAAAAAGTTGTTCCAAATCTGTTTGAGAATAACTGTTGAATCAGCATCCACCTGCCATTCCGACTGTTCCAGATGCTCAGAACTTACTGAGTAAAACAATCTTCACATTTTCACCCTGCATTATTTGCCAATGAAAGTAGTTACTAAAAATTGTGACAAAGTTTATAATTTCTCTCGGTCTCTCTGTAAGTTAAATATCCCTGAAAACGAGCTGCTCCTGGTCGAAATTACCGCTTAACCTTCTCAGCTCCAAAGTGAATTATCTGAAATTGTGCTACATCTCCATAAAAGGGAAACCTATCGTAGTTTTAATTTATTAGTGTCATAGAGATGTACAACACAGAAACAAACTCTACGGTCGAACTCTTGCATGGCAACGAGGAATCCTGGATTCCCATTTGCCAGGAGCTGGCCTATATCCCTCGACGTTCTTCTTCTTCATGTACCCAATCAGATGCCGTTTAAATGTTGTAATTGTACTAGTCTCCACCCCTTCCTCAGGTTGCTCATTCCATACAAGTACCACCATCGAAGTGAAGAAGTTGCCCCAAAGTCCCTTTTAATCTTTTCCCTCTCACCTTCAGCTGTGCCCTTTAGTTTTGGACCCACCGAACATGGGAAAATGACAATGACTGTTGACTTTATTCATGGCCATCACGATTTTATAAATCTTGACAAGATCACCTCTCTGTCTGTAACAATCCAGGGAAAATAGTCCCAGCCTATTGAGGCTTTCCCAATAGCTCAAACCGTTCAACCCTGGCAAAGTCCTTGCAAAACTTTTCTGAACGTTTCAAGTTTCACAATATCATTCCTCGAAGAGGGAGACTGGAACGGAAAACAGAATTCCAGAAGAGCTTTCATCAACGTCCTACACAGCCACAATAGGACATCACAACTTCTGTATTCATGCATTGTTCAATAGTGGAAAGCGTACCTTCACTACCCTGCCTTTCCAAAATGCAGCACTTCACATTTATGTAAATTATACTGTCTGCCATTCCGCAGCCCATCAGCCCATCTGATCAAGATCCCGTTCTACACTGAAGTAAACTTCTTCACTGTCCACTATACCTCCAATTTTGGTGTCTTCTGTAAACCTACTCACCATACCTCATATTCACATCCAAATCATTTGTATAAAAAGACCAGCATCGATTCTTGCGGCACACTGCTGTTCACAGGCTTCCAGTTCACAAAGCAACCCCCGATCACCGCAGTCTGTGTCCTGCCTTCAAGCCAATTTGTATCCAAATAGCTAGTTTTTCCCTGCGTTCCATGTTAACGTCCACAGACTCCTTTCAACCTTCTTTGTCACTTCGTCAAAAGAAGAAGTGAGACACAATTTTTCACGCACAAAGCCAAGTTGACTATTCCTAATCATGCCGTACCTTTCCAAACACATGTAAATCCTATAACTCTAGGAAACGGTTCTCTAGGAAAGTGTATGAAAAGGCTCACTTTTCTCTTGTTCCCCGGTCTTACCTTACCACCTTTTTAAAATCATTGCAGCTGTCTTCCAGTACTTCTCCTGTGACTATCGATGATACAAACATCTCAGGAGGTGTTCAACAATCACCTCACTAGCTTTCCACAAAGTTCTGAAATACATGTCATCAGGTCCCACTCAGTTATCCACCTTGATGCGATTTAAGACATCCAGTACCACCTTCTCTGTAATATGGACACTTATCAAGTTATCATTATTTATTTCTCCAAACACTCTAGCTTCCATTTCATTCTCCAGTAAAAAAAAAGACATGAAATACGTGCATAATATCTCTCCCAGCTTAAGTGGTTCCATAGACCACCTTGTCGATTGTAAGGGGTCCTATTCTCTGCCTGGTTATTCTTTTATCTGTGATGTATTTGCATAATCTTTGGATTCTCCTTAAACCATTTCATGGAGTTATTTCATGTTCCCTTTTTTAACTTTTGATTACTCTCGAGTATAGTCCTGTACTCAATTCCTCCATGGCTTCCATATCTGACTTAGAAGGAGCAATTCCACTCCAGAACATTCCAAAAAGGCTTCTGCTTTCTGTGATCACATGTTCCTTCCCACGTGATCAACAATGCCATCCAATGCATGTCCTCCACATCCTGCACATCCTCCCTTGAACCCCACCCCTTCAACCACAATAAGCATATAAATCCCCAGTACTGACCTTCCACTACATTAATCCCCAGATACAGTGCATTAACCACTGCCATTCCGCTACCTACAGTCAGATCCCTGCACCAGGGATATATTTCCCTCCCCACCCCAATCTGCATTCCGCATCGACCATTCCCTCTTCGACTCCCTTGTTAGGTCCACACCATCCCTTAAACCCACCCTCCACACACAACGCCCTCCCTTGCTACCACAGGAGATGTAAAACCTGTGCCCACACCTCATCTGTCACCTCTGTTCAATGCCCCAAAGGATCTCTTAAAATCAGGCAGAGATTTTCCTGCACATCTAAACACCTCATGTACTGCGTCTGGACCCGATGGGCAATTTACCCTGGCTAAAGCACCAGTTCTTCACATCTTTAGACCGTGGGAAGAAACCGGAGCACCTGGAGGAAATACCTGGGGAGAATGTGCAAACTCTATACAGACAGTCACCTGAGGCTGGGATCAAACCCAGGTCTGAAAATGTGTTGCTGGAAAAGCGCAGCAGGTCAGGCAGCATCCAGGGAACAGGAGAATCGACGTTTCAGGCATAAGCCCTTCTTCAGGGTGAATCAAACCCAGGTGCCTGGTGTTGAGGCAGCATTGCCAACCACTGAGCCACAATACTGTGGGATCTTTGGTGCTGTTGTGTTGTCCCACTGATACCTCAGTCACTCACCCTGCCTCATTTCCTAAGAGAAGAGGTGGTAATGGTTTAGTGATATTATCACTAGACAGTTAATCCAGAGACCCAGATAACCATCGCGGGATATGGGTTTTGATCCCATCACAGCAGATAGGGGAATTTGAATTTAACAAAAATCTGGAATTAAGAATTTAATGACGACAATGAATCCATTTGTCAATTGTTGGTTCGAAAACACCATATGGTTCAATAATGACCTTGAGATAAGGAAGCCATCCTTACCTAGTCTGGGCTACATGTGACTCCAGACACACAGCAATGTGGTTGACTGTTCACTGCCCTCTGGGGCCAGCCAGTGACACCCTCATCCTGTGGGAATGAATAAAGGAAAAAAAGATCAAGTTTTGTTCCTTCTCTAGTAGGTGTATCCTAGAAACTAATTCACAAAATGTTCTGGTACACACTGAACAAACACCATTCCATCCAAGCCCATAACACTACAGCACTCAGAGGCTATGTTGGTAAAGTTAAAACCTCTTATCATTGCAACTATTTTATTCTAACAGTTAACAGTAAATTTTCTTCTCAATTTTTCCGCTGACTATTGGGCGGAGGTGACCATCCCTTTCTTATTTCTCAGTACCACCCAAATAACGTGCCTGGATATAGGACCAGGAGCGTCCTCCTGAAGCCCAGCTGTAATGTTATCCCTCATCAAAAACGTCACACCCTCTGATGTTGCCCCCTTTCTATCCTTGCTATTGCATCTAAACACAGGAACATTAAGTTGCTGGTCCTATCATCCCTTACTATTAATTGTTATAATATCCAAGTCCCATGTTCAAAACCATACACTGAGCTCATCTGCCTTCCCTGCTCAGTCCGACCTCATTCTGAGACTTCCTCTTGCCTAGCTTGCCAGGCTGACCTCTGAACAGTATCAAGCTCAGACTTACCTTTTTCTCACTATTTATTTGGGTTTACCCCCATTTCCTCACTGTTTCAGTTCCTACTAAGTAGCACTAGCAAATCTTCCCTTCCAATGCAGGTACAATCCATCCTTCTTAGGCAGGACGATTCTATCCCACAAGAGATTCCAACAATTCAAAAACGTGAATTCTTCTCCGCTCCACCAGGTCCATAGCTACTCATTCATCTCCTCCATCCTGTTATTCCTACTGTCACTAGCATCTGGAACCAGGACTAATCCACTTATTACTATCCTTGAGGACCAACTGATTAAACCTCCAGGCTAATTTGCCATATTCTCATCAGGACCTCATCCTTTATTTTCCTATGTCATTGGTACAAACGTAAACGACATTCTTTGAGAAGATTCTTCTCCCTCTGGGAGACATCCTTGACACTGGCACCAGGATGGCACCACCCATTCTGATGTCTCACTGTCAGCTGCACAAACGGCAGTCTGTGCCCTATACAACAGAATCCCCTATCATGATTGATCATCTGGAACCTGATATACCTCTCATTACATTGGAGAAAGTCTCAGTACAAGGAACTTGTCTGTCAGTGCGACAATCACTTGAGAGTCTATTATCCTCTAAATTTTCAAAACCAGTATACTTGTTTGAGATGGAGACAACCACGGAAGCCTGCTGCATTACCTGCCTGACACTGGCACCAGGAAGGCACCACCCCATTCTGATGTCTCACTGGCAGCTGCACAAACGGCAGTCGGTGCCCTATATCAGAGAATCCCCTATCATCATTGATCATCTGGAACCTGACATGCCTCTCATTACATTGGAGCCAGTCTCAGTACCAGGAACTTGGCTGTCAGTGCGACAATCGCTTGAGAGTCTATTATCCCCTAAATTTTCAAAATCAGTATACTTGTTTGAGATGGAGACAGCTACGGGAGCCTGCTGCATTACCTGCCTACCACTCCTACTTTTCGTGGAGGTAACCCATCCACCTGACTGCATCTACTATATCATGCCATCCTGAGACTGCCACCTATTCTGCTCACTGACCTCCTGTCAATTCCTAACTGCCTTTAACTGCCCCGCTCCAACCAAGCCATGCGATCCAATGGGATTTGCAACCTCACTTCCTGCCGACATAATCATCAGGATCATTGAAACTCTCCCTAATCGCACACATCTGACAGGAAGGGCACAACACTCTACGAATGGCCATCTCTGCACCTTAACATTTTACAGACCCAGGAAAAGGCACAGTCTTACTGCTCTACAAAACACTACTCCAGAATAACTTAATATCTACGTTTTATATTTTAAAATTTAATCAAGAGACTGTAAGATATATTGAAAAGAAACCCTCAGCTTATTCACTATTGTAGATTTACTAAAATAAAACGGAGTATGATTTATGTGTTAAGTGATAATCCCCAGCTGTAGTAGTTCTGAGAGTGAGGTTTCTCCGAGGGTAGCTGTGAAATGTCACTGTTTGGTTCTCTTTTCTCTCAGCTCCGTTTCCAGAGAGGTTTATACCCACACACCTCACTCCCTCCCACATTTACCAATTGATGAGAATCCACAACCTGGGTGAAATAGTCTATGCTTCATCTGAGTTTGTTCACTCCATAATGGCCTGTTCAACCGACTTACTGATTGTTTTCCATTTCAGGACTACCTATGGTGCTGTCTTCCTGATAAAGTGCGATTCCCAATATCCTGAGGATCATGGAATTGAAAATATAGGAAGACACCAAAATTTTCTGTGAGAAACTCCACATAATGAGAGGCAGGTTTGAACTACCAGAAGGAGAGTGATTATTGTTCACAAGGGTCAGCACAAGCCGGTAGCCTGCACACTCCAGCAGCATGGTTGGGAGCACATGCACTTTCGGAGAGACTTAGTAAACGCTGCCCATTATTGAGGGCTGTCCCCCTGCACACTGAGTGGGAAATTAATCACCAGAAACTCATGGTATGTGGAGGTGATCGCTCAGTTCAGGAAAGTGGCATTTGATGCATCAATTTAAAAACAAGAAATGATGAAGTACAGATGAGGTACAGACTGTTCCTGGTGTTATATTCCAGGTTGGATGTCCTTTGCCTGGGTGCTAGGATTATTACATATCAGACAGATGTGGTCAGGGAATAGATAGAGACGTGAAATTGTGACATGTTCTGCCAGTAGAGATGTGGTTGAAGGAGGTCAGGATTGGCAACTCTATATTCTGTAGCATAGGAACTATAGGCAGGAGATGCTGTTGTTTTATTAATTAAGGAATCAATTAATGCTGTAAATAGGTTCAATATCTTGGATGAGCCTTCAACTGAGGGTTCGAGGATCGCGATTAGAATAAAAAGATGACAGATAATTGCTAGGGTCATATTAAAGATTAGTTAGAAGAAAATACATGGCCCAATGTGTAACCAATCGCTGTAGTGTATAAAAACAATAAGAGGGTAATTCTACTTATGCTTTTCAATATGCAACATTTATTGGGGCAGTCACGTGCTTTTAAGAGGGGACAAATATGTTGAAATTTATTGCTGATAGCTTCTTGTATCAGCATATGGAAGATGCAACAAGGGATGGTTTATTTCTGGACCCAACATAATCTAGTCCCATTAGCAAGCACCTGGCCCACATCCCTCCAAACCCTTCCTCATCATATATGCATCCACATCCCTTTTAAATGGTGGAATTCTAATTCTGGGTAAAACTGTAGTCGAACAGCGTGGAGTGGGGAGCGGTGTTCATGCTCAAAGTGGATTTGATGAGAGTATCGGCCCAATATTTTACACTCTAAAATCCAATGAAGGAAAATGAGTCAACACGACGTTGAACATCTGCAAATATTAAGAGCAGAATAATAAAGTAAAGAGAAGTTTAAAGCAGCTATAAAGTGGACAGAACAATGGAATCCCTATAAGAAAGTAGAAAGTGCAACACTGAACTTAAGGAAATAGTAGAAAAGCAAAAATGGGGTGTGATAAAACATCAGCGGGCGTTCTATCGCTATACCAGGGGAAGAGGATAACTTGGGAAAGAATGGGGATATTAGGGATCAAGGAGGCAGCCTGTGCATGGATCCAGAGAATATGTTAAATATCTCATTCATATCAGTCTTCAGTTTAGAGAGTGACTTATTGGAATCGGAGAGAGTCGCAGAGTAAAAAGAGTGGACACATCCCCAGATCTGGATGAGCTGTATCTTAACTGATATGGGAACAGAAGGAAAAAAATACAGGTTCTGATCCTCTTTTCTTACTGTGCTTTTGCCACAGAGGATTTGCGATAGAACAGGATGCAATCAAATGTAGGTTCAACAATGTATGCTAGAAACAAACGAGACAATTAAAACCACCAAGTCTCATATCAGTGAGAGGGAAACAATTGTAGAAGGTTCTGAAAGCTATTGAGCCTGGATCATTAAGTATCTTCAAGGGTGAGAGACATATTTTTAATCAATCAATGAATCAAAGGTTACGAGGGAAATGGAGTTGAGGATTATCAGAACAAACATCATTGAACTGAAAGGCAGAGCATACTCGGTGAGCCGCTGGTCCTACTGTTGTTGCTATGCCTTATGGTATTCGGTCTGTTACTATCCCTGTGTTCGTAGGAACAACAACCACTCTCTGAGACACAGTTCAGATTGCAACTGACTAATTCAAGGAATTTATAAATACTACACCGATAAACAGAAATATGTTTGAATCAGGAATACAATCTTTATTTTATAACTTGCAATGAATTGTAGTCTCATTCTTTGAAACACTAGGGAACACAGATCTAGTTTGTCATGGCCCTCTTTGATAGAATGTTCCTTGGAAGAAGTCAATTGAACCTTGCTTGCCATCTCTCTGTGGCAGTAATATATTTCCTGAGATAAACAATCAACATTGCAAATAGTCCTTCACGTACAATCTGGCCAAGCTCCTTCTCGACTGAAGAAAGAAGTCACTCCTCCTGTGCTGAAATCCTCGGACAATAAAGGTTCCCATTCCGTCGACATTCCAAGTAATTTGCTGCACCTGCATGTTATACGTCGGCAGATTATAGACAAGGACACTTAGGTTTTATTTAAAATTGTACTTTCCAACATTTTAAGATTTAAGAATTATACTGCAAATCAATTTCGCCAAAAAAGTTGATAACTTTCTGTTTCCACATGATGATATTTGCACTGATCTTGTTAATGTGGAAGCCTATTCAATCTTCATAAATCTTTCCATCTTCCTCACTGCACGCATTCCCACACAAGAATTACGTTTAAGTCCTACATTCTGTTTACAGTCTTTTCAATAATAACTAATCCATCGAGTGGATTTGTAATGCTAGAATTGTTATGGAGCAGGAGGCCCAGTGTGCATTCACAGGCTCTTCAAATGTACATCATTACCTCCACCCAATATTCTGCCTTTCCTCTGTATCCTCCCTGACTCATCCTGAACACAATCTACTTATTTTATTTCTTTCTGTGAAAAGCAATCTAACTGTCTTTGTTGAAGAATAATCTCCTCTGAGTAAATATTCTCAACCGAAGAAAATGCAATGAATGAAGTACATCACCTCGGCATTCAAATTGACCCTCAGCAGCCGAATATACTCAAGATTGATTTGACACGTTTCAGGTTATCCACCCGACAGCCATCTTGTTCCCTGTTTTGGTTGGTATTGTTTAGTTATTTGATTACACCTTAATACCTGAGAAAGAAACCCTCTTGCAAAGGAAAGGTTGTGTCAGATTTGGGCCAAAGGCAGGTAAACGGAGTTACGAAACAAATGTCCTTAAATTGTGGAACAGGCGCAAAGGGTTCAACAACCTCATCCTATTCCTATGGTCGTGTGTTCCATGTTGCAATGGCATGGTGAGCATGCAGCCAATTACAAATTCATTTCAACAGATAAATGTTTAATTAAATTATATGGAGTCGCTGGTTGTAACATAATGAATTCGTATTGCTAAAAAAATGTAGGAACATACCTGGAAGCGTTATGCTGTCCATGTATAAGGAAGGGTTCGTTTGCTGTCCATCTTGGTTGCCATCACATCCACAACATTCACTGCCTCCACCATCAACTTTCAATGGAGGAAGTGTATCCAACAAGATTCATCGTAGATACTTACCACAGTTTATTCGACAGCACCTTCCAAGCCATGATCGTCAAGGGCAACAAATCCATGGAAACATCACCCCTTGCAAGTTACACATAAAGTCCATGACTGTTCTGACATGGAAATATATCTCCATTCCATGGGTTTCATTTGATGAATACCATGGCTTTCTTTCCTTCACATTATTGTGGGTGTCCCTGCACCAAACTGACTGCAAATGCTCAAATAGGCAGCGCACCACCACCTTGTCCAAGAACAACAGTCTATGTGTAATACATGATGGCCCAGCCAGCAATGGCTGATACCTGTCACTGAATAATACACTAATGTTTCACAGCTTGCAATCTGGGTTTCACTTTCGGAATAAATTTCGCCTATATTCTTGAGTTTCAGGAAATGGATACGTGATTTGATTGAAATATAAAAGATTTTGAATTGCAAGGGCTTGATTGGACAGATGTTGAAAAATTATTTCTGTGGGTCAGGGAGTCCAAAACACGATAACAGGGTCTAGGGATAACAGGCAATTTATTTGGGTCTGAGAGGATGTGAAATCATTTCAATCAAAAGGTATTAGAGTATTTAGTATCCACCATCTTAAGAATTGCGGATGCACTGTGAATGAAAACAATGTAAAGTTCACAGAGATATGGAGGAGCTGAGGGTTAGAGGAGGTTACAGAAATAGGGAGATAAAGGTGCAGGCGAATGTTGCAGATATGGGGAAGCTGTAACAGGACACAAATATTACCTGGATAGTGATGGGTTTATGGGCTGGATGTTAGAGAAGGCTGTAGGTGCTGGAAGAGTTTACAACAATAGGGAGGACTGGAGGAGCTTGAGGTGTTTATAGTGATATGGAGGGATGTAATTTCAAGAGTGGGTTCCAGTCCTGTGGAACAACGTACGTGCTGGAGGAATCCTCAGTTACAGGAAGAGGTGAAGATGCTGGAGATCAGTTGGAGGGGTAGAAATGTTAGACAGAAAGGGAGGTGTGTCGTGACTGGAGGAGATTACAGAGATAGGCAGAGCTGTTGTGGATGGACGAGATTCCAGAGATAGGGAGAGTTGTAGGGGGCTGGAGGATGATACAGAAATTGGGAAATGTGTAGGCCTTGACTAGGATACAGAAATTGGGAGGTGCATAGGGTCTGTAGGAGCGTACAGAGATAGGCAGATGTGTTTTGGATGGAGTGACATTTTTGCCACCAGAGAGATGATTGAAGCAGATCAGGATTGACAACTTAATCTTCTGTAGTACAGGAAATATAGGCTGGACATGATTTAGTTTTATTAATTAAGGAGTCAATTACTGCAGTAAAGAGGGATGATATTGTGGAAGGGCCTTCAAATTGAGGCTTCATGGATAGAGACTGGAATACAAAGATGACAGATACATTGGTAGGGTCATATTAAGACGCACAGTTAGAAGAAAGTATAGGAGCTATTGTGTCACCAATTGTTTTATACACGACAGTGAGGTTTGAGAGACATGACCATGTTGACTATTTGCAATCAAATTGTTGCTTGCTAAATGATTATAAATCCTATCTCTTATAATCCTTTCCAAAATATTTCGTACACACACATAAGGCCAACTGGTCTGTAATTACCTGGGCCATCTGTACTCCCCTTCTTGAACAAGGGCAAACATTTGCAATCCTCCAGTCCTCTGGTACTAAACCTGTAGACAATGAAGATTCAAATATCAAAGCCAAAGGCTCCAACAACTCCTTCCGAGCGCCCCAGAGAATGCTCGAATAAATCCCATCCGGCTCAGGGGACGTTTCCACTTTCACTCTTTCTCGAATTGATAACACCTCTTCCTTACCAACCTCGATCATTTCTAGTCAAATATCTCGCATCCCATTCTTCTCTATAATATTCTCCTTTCCCTGAGTGAAAACCAATGAGAAAGGTTCGTTTAGCACCTCTTCGATCTCCACAGAATCCAAGCGCAACTTCCTACTTCTGTCTTTGACTGGCTCTATTCCTATCCTCGTCATCCTTTTCTTCCAAATGTACCTATACAAAGCTTTAGGATTCTCCTTTATTCGACCTGCTAAAGACTACTCAATTCCTCTCTTTGCTCTTCTTAACTCTCTCTTTAATTCCTTCCTAGCTAATCTTTAACGTTCCACCGTCTCATCGTCACATAAGCCTCCTTCTTCTTCTTAACAAGAGATGTAATTTCTGTAGTAAACCACGGTTCCCTTACATTATCACTTCCTCCCTGCCTGATAGGGGCATGCTATTTAAGGACACGCGATGTCTGTTTTTTGAACCAGCTTCATATTTCGATTATCCCCATTCCCTGCATATTGCTACCCCTTTCTATGCATCATAATTCCTGCCTAATCGCTTTACAATTACCCTTCCCCATTGATAACGCTTGGCCTGTGGAGTGTACCTATCGCTTTCCATCACAAAACTAATCGTGTTTATGGAGGTTATATACATAAGAAAAGGTAGAGGTACTGACAATGCCAGAATTATGGGACGGTATGGAGAGGCTGGAGGAGGTTACAGAGATCATGCGAGCCTAGTGGTTGGATGAGGTTTACAAAGGTCGGGAGCGGGGTATGGTTGGACAAGGTTACAGCGGCAGGGTATATTTGAGAACACCTTAGAGAGATAAGTATTTTTTAGGGGCTGAAGTAAGTCACAGGTAAAGGGAGATATGTAGATGATGGAGGAGATTAGTGCGATAGGGGGGGATGTAGGGTTTGGAGGTGGTGAAAGAGATAACGAGGGGTGCAAATGTTGGAGTTGGTTAGGGAGAGAAGGAGGGATCTGAATTTGGAGGAGTTTGCAGAGTTAGGGAGAGGTGAAGGAGTTGAAAAGTATAAGAGAGATGGAGAGTGGTGTTGGATTTGAAGGAGGTTAGAGAGGTAGGGAGTGGTGTAGGTTTTGGAGGTGATTAAAGAGATAGAAAGGGATCTGGGTTTAGAGTAGGTTGCAGTGAAAGGGAGGAGTGAAGGAGGTGGAGAGTATTGGAGAGATAGGGAGGTGTATAGTGTTTGGAGTAGGTCAGAGCGATAGGGAGGGTGTAGGATTTGGACTAGGTTAGAGAGGTGAGGCGGGATGTCGGATTTGGAGAAGGTGAGAGAGACAGGGATGGGTGTAGGATTTGGAGGATGTCAGAGAGATAGGGAGGGATGAAGGGTTTGGAGGAGGTTAGAGTGTTGGGAGAGATCTCTGTTTTTAGGAGTTATGGGAGCTAGGGAGTGGAGTAGAATTTGGATGAATTTAGAGAGATAAGGAAGGTCTGGGTTTGGAGGAATTTGCAGATATAGGGAGTGTTATGGGGCTGGAGTAGGTGAGAGAGATAGGGAGGGGTGTAGGGTTTGGAGGAAGTTACAGAGGTAGGGTGTTGTAGCATTTGGAGAAGTTTAGAGATGGGGATAGGGTAGGACTTGGAGGAGATTACAGAGATAGGAGAGGGTATGGGACTGGAGTAGGCTAAAGAGATTGGGAGGGGTGTAGGGTTTGGAGATGTTTAGTGAGATAGTGAGGGTTGTAGGGTTTTGAAGACGTTATAAAGATACGGAGTGGTATAGAGTTTGGAGGAGTTTAAAGAGATAGGGAGGAGGACGGTTCTGCAGATATTTACAGTAATAGATTGGTTGATGAAGGACAGACAAGGGACAGAGAGTAATTGAAGGAGTGAGACCATGGAGTGTCGAATCACGAGAGCCAAAGAGTCAGTGTCATACACACAGGAGAGGCCCTTCTGCTGACTGAAATAAAATAAAATACCTTGTAGACCGTGCAATCTCCTCCTTCCTAATGTATTGGAGCTTATGCCAGAATTAAGAGAGATGTGCTCCAGACTGGTCAAGCAAAAATGTGACAGAACAAAACTTCATGGGGTCATATCAAAGCATGAACGGAAACCTCCTGCTGACTCCCCTCCCTCAGCCTCACGGTGTCACATCAAAAACTGACACGGAAACCTCCTGCTGACTCCCCTCCCTCAGCCTAACGTTGTCAGATCAAACACTGACAAGGAAACCTCCTGCTGACTCCCCTCTCTCAACCTGACAGTGTCAGATCAAACACTGACACGGAAACCTCCTGCTGACTCCCCTCCCTCAGCCTCACGGGCTCAGATCAAACAATGACACAGAAACTTCCTGATGACTCGCCTCCCTCAGCCTCAACGGTGTCACATCATACACTGACAGACAAATCTTCTGCTGATTCCCCTGCCTCAGCCTCACGGTGTCAGAGCAAACACTGACACGGACACCTCCTGCTGACTCCCCTCCCTCAGCCTCACGGTGTCAGGTCCAAACACTGATACGGAAACCACCTGCTGACTCCCCTCCCTCAGCCTCACGATGTCACATCAAACACTGACAGAGAAACCTCCTGCTGACTCCCCTCCCTCAGTCTCACAGTGTCAGATCAAACACTGACAGAGAAACCTCCTGCCGACTCCCCTCCCTCAGCCTCACGGTGTAAGAGCAAAAACTGACACGGAAACCTCCTGCTGACTACCCTCCCTCAGCCTCACGGTGTCACATCAAACACTGACACGGAAACCTCCTGCCGACTCCCCTCCCTCAGCCTCACGGTGTCACATCAAACACTGACAGAGAAACCTCCTGCTGACTCCCCTCCCTCAGCCTCACTGTGTCACATCAAACACTGACACGGAAACCTCCTGCTGACTCCCCTCCCTCAGCCTCACGGTGTCACATCAAACACTGACACAGAGACCTCCTGCCGACTCCCCTCCCTCAGCCTCACGGTGTCACATCAAACACTGACACGGAAACCTCCTGCTGACTCCCCTCCCTCAGCCTCACGGTGTCACATCAAACACTGACACGCAAACCTCCTGCTGATCCCCCTCCTTCAGCCTCACGGGCTCAGATCAAACACTGACACAGAAACCTCCTGCCGACTCCCCTCCCTCAGCCTCACGGTGAAAGAGCAAACACTGACACGGAAACCTCCTGCTGACTCCCCTCCCTCAGCCTCACGGTATCAGATCAAACACTGACACGCAAACCTCCTGCTTATCCCCCTCCCTCAGCCTCACGGTGTCACATCAAACACTGACACGGAAACCTCCTGCTGACTCCCCTCCCTCAGCCTCACGGTGTCACATCAAACACTGACACAGAAACCTCCTGCTGACTCCCCTCCCTCAGCCTCACGGGGTCAGATCAAACACTGACACGGAAACCTCCTGCTGACTCCCCTCCCTCAGCCTCACGGTGTCACATCAAACACTGACACAGAAACCTCCTGCTGACTCCCCTCCCTCGGCCTCACGGGCTCAGATCAAACACTGTCACAGAAACCTCCTGATGACTCCCCTCCCTCAGCCTCACGGTGTCACATCAAACACTGACACGGAAACCTCCTGCTGACTCCCCTCCCTCAGCCTCACCGTGTCAGATCAAACACTGACACAGAAACCTCCTGCTGACTCCCCTCCCACAGCCTCACGGGGTCAGATCAAACACTGACACGGAAACCTCCTGCTGACTCCCCTGCCTCAGCCTCACAGTGCCAGAGCAAACACTGACACGGAAACCTCCTGCTGACTCCCCTCCCTCAGCCTCACGATGTCACATCAAACACTGACACAGAAACCTGCTGCTGACTCCCCTCCCTCAGCCTCACGGTGTCACATCAAACACTGACAGAGAAACCTCCTGCTGACTCCCCTCCCTCAGCCTCACGGTGTCAGAGCAAACACTGACACAGAAACCTCCTGCTGACTCTCCTCCCTCAGCCTCACGGTGTCCGATAAAACACTGTTACGGAAACCTCCTGCTGACTCCCCCCTGCCTGAGCTGGTGGATCATTGTCCCTCTGCATTGAACAACACTTGGAGGAAGCACTGAGAGAGTGACAGAGCTGGCGGATGTATACTGGGTGGGCCATTTCAAAACAACTACCAAGAGGAGCTCAGCAGCAGCATTACTGATCGAGGTGGTCGGGTTCAAAAGGACACAACTGCTTCACTGCCTCTGCACCGGGTCAGGGGGAACGACTGACAGGGAGAAACATCCTTGACCTCACCATCACAAATCTACCGGATGCAGACATATTGTTCAAATGACCTTATTGGGAACAGTGGCTACAGCACACAGTATTTCTGGAGACAAAGTTCCACTTTTACATCGTGAATACCCTCTGTGTACATGTGATACCATCACTGTGCTAAACACAGCAGATTTCCAATAGATTTTGTAATTTTGTACTGGCCTGTGTGAGGTGATTGGGGTCATTACCAACAGCAGCAGAATTGTACTCCAGTATAATTTTCACTATCACTGCCTGGCGTATTCTCCACTTTTTCGTGACCATCAAGCCAGGGATACGGCCTTGTAAAATGGAGAATACAGTAGGGCCTGCCTATAGTAGCACCAAATACACCTCAGAATGAGATGAAGTTACTAAATTGGGCCACTTACTCACCACATGGTATAAATAGCAAATGATACATAGATCTAACCAATGAATCAGACCTAATCTCTATAATCCTCTCACAGTCTGGGTGAGTGGTGGTGGACAATCACACAACTCACTGGAGAAGGAGGATCCACAAATACCACCTTCTTCAAAGATTGAAGAGCCCAGCACAATAATAGAAAAGCTAAGTCTGCAACTTTCACAAAAGTGTTCTGACAGAAATATCGATGGGACGATCTATTTTAGTTGAAAAACCGTGTTTCTGGAAAAGTACAGCAGGTCAGGCAGCATCCAAGCAGCAGGATAATGGATGTTTTAGGCATAAGCCCTTCTTCAGGCTAATGCCCGAAACGTCGATTCTACTGCTCCTTAGATGCTGCCCTTTTCCAGCAACACATTTTCAGCTCTGATCTGCAGCATCTGCAGTCCTCACTTTCTCCTATTTTAACCTCCTCCAGATGGCAGTCTTCAGTTAATCCTATTCACTGTGTGTGGTATTTACAAACAGCTGGGGGGATTGGAGAAAGCAAAGGCTGTGCGCTCTGATAACATGCCATTCAGGCTGTTCCTGCTGGGATGCAGCACTGGCATCTACCTGACAATGTGGGAAACTATCCGGGTGTGTCCTGTACATACACAGACAAAACAGCAGACAATCAATGACTGCCCCATTGCTCCCATCTCTATCATTAATAATGGGATGGCAGATGTCACCTACAGTGGGATCAAGCAGCACTTCCTCAGCACCAACCTGCTCACTAAAGCTCAGTTTGGGCTCTCATCCCTTGTGCTCATTGAAGCCTTGGTTTAACAATGTACAACAAGAAAACACATAGCTGAATTCTAGAGGTAAGGTGACAGTGACAGTTAACATGATCATAACTGCATTTGACCAAATGTCGTATCCAGGCTTAACAGCAAACAGGAATCGTCTGCACTGGCAGAATTTACACCTGGTACAAAGGAAAGTGGCTGGGGTTGGTAGAGAGCAGCCATCTCAGCTCCGCCGCAGTTCCCCAGGGGAGATGTTTCTGGGTAAGCCTGTAGATCAGAAACCAAAAGGTAGGGCACCGTACCCCGACAGGATGATAGGGCTACTCTCGCATTAGTCAGAGACGACGGGTGGTAGTTGAACTGGAAGTCATCATGCCTCAAGTGAGGGAGAGCTTGAGTAGAACAGCTCTTTTCAGACACCTTAATCAGTACAGGAATTGAACCCACATTGTTAGTATTAATGTGCATTGACAAACCAGTCGTCGAACTGATTGAGCTAACGAAGTCCTCTCTCAACTGCTTGGGGAAGATACTGTAATATTATTCCATTCAGATATGTTGTTAGACACCTCTGGAGCAGGTGGAACTAGAAGCCAGCTTCCTAGCTCAGAGAGAGGGACAGCATCAGTGAGCTGTAAGAGTGCTCTCCGCCCTCGGCCCAATAATTTTCAGCTATTTCATAAATGACCATCCCTACTCAAGTGAAGTCACAACTGGGGATGTTTGTCAATGATTGGACAGTATTCAACACTATTAGTGATTTACTCAGATACTGAAGCAATCCTTGTCCAAATGCAACAAGGACATGGAAATATGAAGGTGTGTGCTTAACAGTGACAAGTACCATTCCCATTGCACACATGCCAGACAACAACTCCCTCTAACAATTGAAAATAGAACCATGTCCTCTAACGTTCAATGCCACCACCATCACTGAATTCCCAACGACCATTATCCCGGGGATTAACATTAACCAGAACTGAACTGACCATATAATTTCATTACCCATTCTTGTAAATGGCTTAGCTAAAACGTTGACTCTCCTGTACCTCAGGTGCTGGCTGACCTGTTGTGCATTTCCAGCGCCACACTTTGACGCATATAAATTAATTGGCTGCAAGAATATCTCAAGCGCGAGGAATCCTGTAGACATAACATACCTCATGATTTCCAAAAACATGTACACCATCTATAAGACACACATTGAATGTGTGTGTGATGAAATACCCGCCCCCTCCCAAATTGCCTGTGAATGCAGCTTCACCCCTCATCCACTGACACTGAGGAGCAGCAACACCTGCCATGTACACGGTGCCCTGCAGAGATTTACCAAGGCTTCTTACAACGTACCTCTGAAACCATGACCGTGAAGAAGGACAAGGGAAACAGATACATGGGTTCATCACCATGTTCGCTTTCCCTTCCAAGCCACCCACCATCCTGATTGGGAAGTATATTGCCGTTCCTTCAGTGCCACGATTTCAAGTTCCCTCGTAATGCTATCGTAAGTCGAATTACAACACATCGACTGCAGTGGTTCAATGTGGCAGCTCCCCCTCACCTTCTCAATGGCAACAAGGGACGGACAATAAATACTGGCCCAATCATATTCCATGAATAAATGAAAATGAAAATATTGTCCAGACCTGCTCAATGCTGGACACTGTGCTTTGGGTTTTTTTGAGCTCAGGCTGTTAGGGTCCAGGCATAACCTGCTTGTTGTGAACAGCTGAAGGGATGTGTTGTTTTAAACAATGTGTCAGTCTCTCAGATGCATGGCCTACGTACCGAGCCTCACACAGACACTGACATTCACATCCCACATTACTGAGCTCTGAGATAGACAGAAGCAATTCAAAATGTACTCATATCTGACTGTAACATGCTTAGAAACACATTGATATTGTTGCCATGAAAGTGATTATGAGTGAATATTAGCAGGAAGAAAGTGAGGACTGCAGATGCTGGAGATCAGAGTCAAAATGTGTGGTTCTGATAAAAAAAAAACAGAGCCATTCAGGCAGCATCTGAGGAGCAGGAGAGTCGACTATGAGTTCACAATATTAATACAAGGGAAAATAAACGAATATTTTCAAAGTCCTTGTACTTAATAATAATGTGGTCTTGGGTGTGGTAATAAGATTCATCATTTCAATGCTCCTTACTGTGAGTTGACCACTCACATCATATTGTTGTTATAACAGTGTACTGAATAAATGGGTGGATTCTGTGCTTATTGGACAATCTAAAAGTTGGTATTATGAAAGGATATTGGACCTTCAGTAAAGAGACTTTATTTAATGGCTGTTAACGGTTAGAACAATGCTGCAAACATTCACACAGATTTCCAGCTCAAGTCACACACATGGTTGTTGGTCTGGGATGATGCCGGCCATCAATGGAGCTGCACAATTCTGTTTGGATATTGACATTGTGGGGCTAACATACACTGGATATGGTTTATGAGGGATTCAATGCAAGATGTCATGTGCTGCGGGAGTCCATCACCTTTATAACACCTTCATTCAGGATCGAGTCCAAGGTGCAGAATTACAGAGTTTAGGTGGCACAAAAGAAGTGATATACTTACAAGACATGGCTGTTTTCAGGTCGTTGTTATAAATATTGAACTGCGTCTGGACCAGCGTCATGTGCTAGTCCATTGACCAGTCTGCCCCACACACATCTCTCCGTTGTTCAGGTTTGTCTCTAACCAATCTATTGTGAGGGATTATGTCACGAACTGCCCAGCTCCAGTTTGGAAGCTCTCTGGACAGATATTGGAGATGGCCAGTGTTTTGGAGGTCATGGTGAGGGACAGTAACACCCTGTCTGAATTCAGGCTTTCCCTCAATATCATTTCCAACTGCTTTGCTGTCTGAAAGATGGTGTGTTCACTGATCTGAACAATAATCGGCTGTTTACTATCGTCACTGAATTGTGTAATAGTTAGCTGTGTGCTCTGGTATTTCAATTATTATTCACTTCAATTGTTTTCAACTGATAAATAATGATGTTTGGTTTATTCTAAAATATGTAAGAAACAAAGTGATATTAACACTTGATGATACAAAATGTAAAAGTAACAAGTTGTATATTACCCACGGACTAATAAAAAAAATCAGATATTGACTGTAAAGCAGGATTCTGTGAACAGGACTATGTCCCTGGCAACTTCACCACCCTCTCTGGTAGGTTCTGTCCCACTGACAGGACACAGTCAGGCTGAGGGGGACATCTCCTTGGTAAAAAGTCAATACAGTGCTCAGCATTGATGCTGGATCCTGTAGCTGCTGGACTGCTCTGTGGCACGTCATGGGGGAATCAGGAAAAGGGAAACATATAATTGACCACATCATCGCCGATCTGCCTGCTGCAGGTACACCTCTCCATTTCATAGATCGGTAAGAATGGTCACTGCACAACGGGGAGCAAGGACTATCTTCACATGTTGCAGACCCTCCTCACTGTGATAATGACTCCTAATGGGACAGACGTTAAACAGATTGAGCAACAAATAATGATGCATCTATGAGGTGCAATGTGCCATCAGCAGCGGCATAATCATACTCTGTACAACTCAGTCTGCACCATCACAGCCCGACATAGCTCCCACTGTACAGGAAACATCACGGCCCAACATATCTCCCACTGTACAGTCACCATCACGGCTCGACATAACTCCCACTGTGCAGTAACCATCACGCCCGATATACCTGCCACTGTACAGTAACCGTCACACCCCGACATACTACCCACTCTAGAGGAACAATCACGGCCAGACATACCTCCCACTGTACAGTAACCATCACAGCCCAACACACCTCCTACTGTACAGTAACCGTCACACCCCGACATACTACCCACTGTAGAGGAACAATCACAGCCAGACATACCTTCATCTGTACAGTTACCATCACAGCCCGATATACCTCCCGCTGTACAGTAACCATCACACCCCGACATACCTCCCACAGTACAGTATCTATCACAGTCTGACATACCTCCCACTGTACAGTAACCATCACGGCCCGACATATCTCCCACTGTACAGTAACCATCACTCCCCGACATACCTCCCACTGCACAGTAACTATCACATCCGGACATACTCCCACTGTACAGTATCTGTCACACCCCGACATACCTCCCACTGTACAGTAACCATCACGGCCCGATATACCTCCCACTGTACAGTAACCGTCATGGCCCGATATACCTCCCAATGTACTGTAACCATCACGACCCGACATGCCTTCCACTGTACAGTTACCATCACAGCCGAACATAACTCCCACTGTACAGTAACCACCACGGCCCTACATACCTCCCACTGTACAGTAACCATCACGGCCCGACATACCTTCCACTGTACAGTAACCATCACAGTCGAACATACCCCCCTCAGTACAGTAACCACCACGGGCCGAAATACCTCCCACTGTACAGTAAACGTCACGGCCCGACATACCTCCCACTGTACAGTAACCATCACGCCCCAACATACCTCCCACTGTACAGTAACCATCACTCCCCAACATACCTCCCACTGTACTGTAACCATCACTCCCCAACATACCTCCCACTGTACAGTAACCATCATGGCCCGACATATCCCCGACTGTACTGTAACCATCACAGCCCGACATACCTCCCACTGTACAGTAACCGTCACGGCCCGACATACCTCCCACTGTACAGTAACCATCACGTCCCGACATACCTCCCACTGTACAGTAAACATCACCCCACCACATAACCCCCACTATACAGTAACCATCACAGCCCGACATACCTCCCACTGCACAGTAACCGTCACGGCCCGACATACCTCCCATTGTACTGTAACCATCACTCCCCAACATACCTCCCACTGTACAGTAACCATCACGGCCCGACATATCCCCCACTGTACTGTAACCATCACAGCCCGACATACCTCTCACTGTACAGTAACCGTCACGGCCTGACATACCTCCCACTGTACCGTAAACATCACGGCCTGTCATACATCCCACTGTACAGTAACCAACACCGCCCGACATATCCCTTACTTCACAGGAACCATCACGGCCCGACATACCTTCCACTGTACAGTAACCATCACGGCCCAACATGTCTCCCACTGTACAGTAACCATCACGGCCCGACATACCTTCCACTGTACATTGGCCATCACTGCCCGACATACCTCCCACTGTACAGTAAAAATCACGCCCCAAAATACTCCCACTGTACAGTAACCATCACGGCCCGACATATCCCCCACTGTAAAGTAGCCATCACGTCCCTACATACCTCCCACTGTACAGTAACCATCACGGCCCGACATACCTCCCACTGTACAGTAAACATCACGCCCCCACATAACCCCCACTGTACCGTAACCATCACACCCCGACATACCTCCCACTGTACAGTAACCATCACGGCCCGACATACCTCCCACTGAACAGTGCCATTCACGGCCCGACGTATCCCCAACTGTATTGGAACAATCACAGCACCACCTATCCCTCAGCATACAGTAACCGTCACGGCCCGACATATCTCCCACTGTACAGTAACCATCACAGCCCGACATACCTCCCACTGTACAGTAACTATCACGGCCCCACATACCTCCCACTGTACCGTAACCATCACGGCCCGACAAACCTCCCACTGTACAGTAACAATCACGGCCCGACATACCTCCCACTGTACCGTAACCATCACGGACTGACATACCTCCCACTGTATAGTTACCATCACGGCCCGACATACATCCCACTGTACAGTAGCCTTCACGGCCCAACTTGTCTCCCACTGTACAGTAACCATCACGGCCCGAAATACCTCCCACTGTACAGTGGCCATCACTGCCCGACATACCTCCCACTGTACAGTAGCCATCACACCCCGACATACTTCCAGCTGCACAGAAACCATCACGGCTCAGACATATCTCGCATTGTACAGTAACCGTCACGGCACGACTTACCTCCCACTGTACAGTAACCATCACGGCCCGACATTCCTCCCACTGTACAGTAACCGTCACGGCCCGACATACCTCCCCCTGTACAATAAACATCACCGCCTGACATCCCTCCCACTGTACAGTAACCGTCACGGCCCGATATATCTCCCACTGTACAGTAACCGACACGGCCCGACACACCTCCCAGTGTACTGTAACCATCATGGCCCGATATATCCCCCACTGTACTGTAACCAACACAGCCCGACATACCTCCCACTGTACAGTAACCATCACAGCCGAACATAACACCCACTGTACAGTAATCACCACGGCCCTACATACCTCCAACTGTACAGTAACCATCACGGCCCAACATATCTTCCACTGTACAGTAACCATCACAGTTGAACATACCCCCCACAGTACAGCAACCACCACGGCCCGACATACCTCCCAATGTACAGTAACCGTCACGGCCCTACATACCTCCCACTGTACAGTAACCATCATGGCCCGATATTTCCCCCACTGTACTGTAACCAACACAGCCCGACATACCTCCCACTGTACAGTATCCGTCACGGCCCGACATACCTCTCACTGTACAGTAACCATCACGTCGCGACATACCTCCCACTGTACAGTAACCATCATGGCCCAACATGTCTCCCACTGCACAGTACCCATCACGGCCCGACATACCTCCCACTGTACAGTAAACATCACGCCACCACATAACTTCCACTGTACAGTAATCATCACACCTCGACATACCTCCCACTGTACAGTAACGATCACGGCCCGACATACCTGCCACTGAACAGTGCCATTCACGGCCCGACGTATCCCCAACTGTATTGGACCATCACGGCACGACTTATCCCTCACCGTACAGTATCCGTCACGGCCCCACGTACCTCCCACTATACAGTAACCATCATGGCCCGACATACCTCCCACTGTACAGTAACCATCACGGCCCGACATACATCCCACTGTACAGTAACCATCACGGCACAACATGTCTCCCACTGTACAGTAACCATCACGGCCCGACATTCCTCCCACTGTACAGTAACCATCACGGCCTGACATCCCTCCCACTGTGCAGTAACCATCACGGCCCGACCTAACTCCCACTGTACACTAACCATCACGGCCCGACGTACCTTCCACTGTACTGTAACCGTCACGGCCCGACATACCTCCCACTGTACAGTAACCATCACGGTCCGACATACCTCCCACTATACAGTAACCATCACGGCCCGACATTCCTCCCACTGTACAGTAACCACCACGGCCCTACATACCTCCCACTGTACAGTAACCATCACTGCCCGACATACCTCCCACTGTACAGTCGCCATCACACCCCGACATACCTCCAACTGTACAGAAACAATCACGGCTCAGACATATCTCGCATTTTACAGTAACTGTCACGGCACGACACACCTCCCACTGTACAGTAACCATCACGGCCCGAGCTAACTCCCACTGTACAGTAACCATCACGGCCCGACGTACCTTCCACTGTACTGTAACCGTCACGGCCCGACATACCTCCCACTGTACAGTAACCATCACGGCCCGACATACCTCCCACTGTACAGTAACCATCACGGCCAGACATACCTTCCACTGTGCAGTAACCATCACAGCCGAACATCACTCCCACTGTACAGTAACCACCACGCCCCTACATACCTCCCACTGTACAGTAACTATCACTGCCCGACACACCTCCCACTGTACAGTAGCCATCACACCCCGACATACCTCCAACTGTACAGAAACAATCACGGCTCAGACATATCTCGCATTGTACAGTAACTGTCACAGCCCGACATACCTCCCACTGTACAGTAACCGTCACGGCCCGACATACCTCCCACTGTACAGTAACCATCACCGCCTGACATCCCTCCCACTGTACAGTAACCGTCACGGCCCGACATACCTCACACTGTACAGTAACCGTCACAGCCGAACATACCTCCCACTGTACAGTAACCGTCACGGCCCGACATACCTCCCAGTGTACAGTAACCATCACTCCCCGACATTCCTCCCACTGTACAGTAACCATCACGGCCCTACATACCTCCCACTGTTCAGTAACCATCACTCCCCGACATACCTCCCACTTTACAGTAACCATCACGGCCCGACATACCTCCCACTGTACAGTAACCATCACGGCCCGACATACCTCCCACTGTAAAGTTACCATCACGGCCCGACACACGTCCTATTGTACAATCACCATCAAGTGCTCGGTGCTTAGCACTGCTGCCTCACAGCACCAAAGTCCTAGATTCAAATCCGGCCTTGGTTGAGTCTGTGTAGAATTTGCACATGCCCCCCTTGGCTACGTGGGTTCCCTCTGGCTGCTCCGGCTTCCTCCCACAGTCGTGTGATGTGCAGGTCAGGTGAATTGGCTATTCTAAACTTCCCACATTGTTTGGTACATTAGTCAGGGTTAAGTAACCGGCAGGGGAATGGTTCTGGTGGAATACTTTTCGGAGGGTTGATGTGGACGAGTTGGGCTGAAGGGCCTGTTTCCACACTGTGGGGAATATAATCTAACTTCAAAGGTTCAAATCAGGAATATGATGGACTAATCACTTGTCTGAATGCGTGCAGCTCCAACAGTACTCTAGTGTGGACTTGCTAGCAACAGGCAACACAGTTGTGTAGGGAATATCCTGTCTCACAAACTTCATTGATTATTTTGAGGAAGTGACAAAATTGATTGATGAAGGCATGGGGCTGAATGTTGGCCGTTTGGACCTTAGCATGGCCTTTGATATGGTTCCTTATGCAGGCTCATACAGAAGGTGAAGTGAAATGGGATCAGCGGTCAGTTAGTAAGATGGATAGAGAACTGTTTGGTTCTAGATCACAGATTAGTGGAACAGTGTTTTTGTGACTAGAGGTCTGTAAATAGATTGGCGGAGTTGCAGATTGTGAGGATGATTGCCAGAGAATACAGCAGGATATAGGTCAGCTGCAGACTTGGACAGTGAAAACACAAATGTTACTTTATTTGGACAGTTGCGACGTGATGCGTTTTAGAAGGTCAAATGCAGGAGGAAAGTATACAGTGGATGGAAAAACTACTGGCTGCATCAGCATCCGTAGGGATCTAGGTTTACAGCTCGTCAGTTCCCTGAAAGTGGTAACACGGGTGGATGGGGTGATCAAGAAGTCTGACGACAAACTTGCAGACATGCATCGCAGCATGCAGTATGAAAATTAGCAGGTCATATTGCAGCTGTAGAGAAACCTAGTTCGGGGACATTTGGAATATTGTGTGCAGTACTGGTTGCCACACCAGAAGAACGATGTGAAAGTATTGGAGAGGGTATGGAAAAGTTTTACCAGGATGTTGTCTGATTTGGAGGGTATTAGCCAGAATGAGAAATTGAACAAACATGGTTTGTTTGCTTCTGGGCATCATTGACTATGGGGCTACCTGATAGATAGATTTACAAAATAGTTAGAAGGACAGTTAGAGGCTTTTTCCCCCCAGAGTTGAAATATCAATTACTCAGGTTTTAGGTTAGAGGAAGAAAGTTTAGGAAATATGATCGGCAAGTTTTTTTTTTGCTTTTCCAGACAGAATGTGCAAGTGCCTGGAATGCACTGATAGAGGAGAAGAAGCTAATATAGCAAGGTTCAAGAGGGATCATGGCACAAATATGAGTAAGTAGGGAACAGAATGACATAGAGGGTGTCAGAGCAAAAACTTTCTTTTTAACTTTAGAACGGCATCATGTGTCTGTGCGGGCTTGCTGGGATGAAGGGGCCTGTTCCTGTGCTGGACTGCACAGGAGTGGCAAGATGTTGACTGAATGATTACATTGAGTTGGTCTCTCCTCAACAACTTGCAGCTTCATACCCTCTCTCCCACAGTAGGGAAACTCAATATGGAGAATTGGATGTGAAAGTCCGAGATGGTAACTGGTGACTTCATCTTGCCCTTCGCTCCTGCGGCCTTCTATCTTGGACACCAACGTCACAGCCAGAAGCTGCATGTACTCCACACCCACCAATCCTGGCATCTGTCACATGCTAGGCTCACCATGCCATGCCAGCACATCTCCGACCCACTGACTGTACGCTTCTGTACTTCAATGCTGCAGCTCAGAGTGCACTGCCAACTCTCATTGCAAGGACACCGAGCTCAGCGGGACACACCCATTACAGAGACTGTCCCTCTCGGCTGCTCACTCCGTGTTTGTTTGTACACACTCAATGCTGCCACAAGGACACTGTACTCAGGGACACACATCCAGCTCATGGACTGTCTCTCTGGGCTGCTCACTCCGTGTTTGTATACACTCACTTTGAGCGGACTTGAATGCTCACAGAATTATTGCCTTAACTTACCCTGCCCTCAGCAGTGTTTCCCCTCAGCCAGAGCTACCTGACTCACCCGCCTGCTGTATTGTCAGACACAAAACCATGAAGATTGATATCATTGTCCACAGTCATTTATGGTGCCCAGTAATGGGTCAGGGGGAGTCTCAGATCCCAGTCCGGGAGCTTGGACACGGTCAGTCAGCCTCTCATCGTTGTTATGGACAGGATCATTTCCCTGTGATTGGGTGAGGAGCTGAATGTTGGGGAGCCCCCTATCCCTGTTGGCTCTTTCTACTCTCGTGTGGTGTGGTTCCTTCCGAAATGTGAGCATTACCAAACGGTATTAAGGGAGGTGGAATTATTTGTTACAGCTGGTACAGCTGGAGGAAAGGAAGCGAGGTGTCCTGAGTGAGTGAGTTGGCAGCACAGACACCAGGCAGAATTAGGGAGCGGGACAGAGAAGCGGTTAGAGAGAGACTGACTGAGTGTGCTGCATTCAGTGAGAGTGGGAGAACATGAACCTTGGTCGGAGGTGGGTGCAGTAACAGAGAGAGTGATGATCAGGGCACGAGGTACAGATGGTGGCACTTATCCTGGTGGAGTGGGGAAGGTCACCGACCTCCTTCCTACACTGCTGGGCATTCGCCCAGAAGGCTGGCATCTCACTGACACAGGGGTCAACAACGGGCGAAGGTGGCAGGGCCTGGTGCCATGGCCTCTCCTGCCAGTCTTAGATGAAGATAATGTCCCTCTCCTGCACCATGTTATCCACCAGAATCTCAGGGGCTTGTCCACAAAGTGGGGCCCCAGTTGTATCCCCTCTGCCATGTCTAGGGAAGTTTCGGATTGACAATCCAAGAGTATAATGACTTTTTAAAGATGGCCACTTTAACAGGGAGGCCGGTGCATTCTGGGATATCCAGGCAGTGGGCAGTTGTTATGACAAAGGGGAAAAAACATCAAGTTAGTGTCAGATGAAAGGAAGACCACGTGGGCAGGCAAGGTAGTTCATGAGCCAGATTGGGGATGGCATCATGAGAAAATACACTTCAGCTTGTGGAGAGTAACCCTCCATGAAACCCGACTAAAATGGGACGTGACCAAATCATAAGATGGTTGAGGTTTCTGTTTGTCTGAATCAAAATAGGGATGAAATATTGGGAGCAACAAACTTGGAGCAGAAAGTTTTACAGCAGATTCAACTCCTTAAAATAGGGGTAACACAATGTTCCAAACTGTTAAAAGGAGCCGGGAAAAATCCCCGGCCTTATCGTTACCCACATTATCCAACCGTCACTGGATGCAGGGATGATGCCGGAGGACAGGAAAATGGCTAATACCGCAACTTTGTTTAATGTGGAGTAAGGGACTGACTGAATAGGTCGAGGCTGGATTTCTGAGACAGTGGATAAACGGTCACTGAGGAAATCCCAGGGACTCCAACACAGTCGGTCTGGATTTATTCAAGGAAGATCGTGTGTAATTAATCTGACTGTGTCGGTTTGAGGCACTAACTGTAACTGCATGTGACTTCCTTGGATTTAACGAGAGATTCCATGGCAGACAGTTTAAAAACAGAAACTATAGGATCCAGGGGAATGGAGCAAACAACTCAGAGAAGTGCAAAGCAAGGCATTTGGGGACATCAACAATAGAGGGGAATGTACAATAAAATGAGAGTATGATCGGTGTGGGCAGATAAATGAAGGTAGCAGGAAACATCAATAATCTTGTTATTGTAGCAAATGGCATTATTTCCTCTATCAGACAAAATATTCTTCAGAGCACGAAGCTTATGCAGGAACTGTATACGAATGAGCTCAGTCACAGCTTGGGGACTGTTCACCCCATCACATGGAAGGATGGAATTGGACTGGAGAGTGTACAGATGATATTCTTCACCCTGTGAAAGTGGAAGTGCAGTTATGAGGAAAGATTGGAACGGTGGATGCTGAGAGGAGATTTGATTGGTATGCACATATTGGCAGGAGCCTGGGTAGAAAGGGAGAGAACACCTTATTCCTGTTGGACATCTCAGTTATCAGTGACAAATATTTATTGTAATTGTATGATATATTAGAGAAATTGTGAGGAAGGTTGTTATTTCACCCAGAGTATGGTCGGACTCTGGGAGTCACACATAGACATGGGGTCGAGGCAGAAACTCTCAAACTATTTTAAAAAGGTGCCGGGATCATCACCTGAGGTTCTACACTGTCCGGGGAGACAGAACTAGGGCTTTAAAAAACAACGTTGCCTCTCTTCCAATGCAGAAAGTGGACAGAGTCATCTCCTCTATACTGTGTTATTTTCTGAAATTTTCAAAGGTTACCAATATCTGATAGGATCAATACGCAGGGATGAGGGGTGAGGGGTGAGGGCAGGGAGGAGCTGTGTGTGAATTGATTAGTATCACAATAATACTGATCCCATGCTTTATACACAATGCTACTTCATTGTGTTGCCTTATTTATCCTTCCTGTATAAATGGAGGAAACCTTTGATTATCCAGTTCTCAGTCGTGGTCACACTGCAGCCCCATCTCCATAATCCCAGCTCCATCTGACTTGGTTCACACTATTTAAAGCTACCATTTCACTAGCCTTGTGGAAAAGTTCCCAGCTTCATTTTTGCCCCATTGAAGGTTGCTCTCAGTCAACTACTGTTTCTCTCTCAATTATTGCTTATCATTCTCTACCATCATCCTGAACTTTGCAATAAAATGATCATTGCGCCCCAAAACGTTCCCCGACTGACACTGGATCCAGTTTCCCCATCTATTTCACAAGGACCGGGTCCAATAGTACATGGTCTCTTGGGCTGGACAAATACTCCTGCAGTAAGCTCTCCTCCGTGTAATCCAGGAATACTCGATCATCGTGATCCTGCACACCAGTATCCCTGTCTATATCTGGAAACATTAACTTTCTCAGTTTATCTAATCTGTGGTATTGTCATCGCTCTGAAATGACCCTGCCTATTTATTCTCTCCATCATTTCTTTGGTTGCTGGCCGACAGACTACCTCACAGTGTAATTGTATACTTGTGCTGTGGCTCCAACCAAATTCATTCTGTCCTTGGACGGATCCTCTCTCTCTTGGATGCCTTAACTAACGCTAATCGAAAACAATACTTCTACCTTCATCCTTTTCTTTCCCTTCTATTATTTTGGAATCCTTTACACCCAGCAATATTTAACACCCAGCCCTGGCATTCGTTGAGCCATCTCTCGGTGTCAGTACATCAGATTTCCACACACCAATCTGCATCTGCAACTCCCCAAACTCCGAGTATTCACATCCATTCAGAGTACCTCAGATTAAGGCTTTCTTTCTCAAACCATCTTCCACTGATAAACTTGTTGTTGTAAATTAGTACCAACTGTATCTCCCATGATGTTGAGAATCATGGCAGTCTCCTCTACTATTCCTTTTTGGATCCTAAGCAGACACCAAGTTATTTTCAATCCCTCCCGCAAACCCCGTAAGGAATTCAGTCCCAGCTCTGTCACGTTAGCCCATCCAGCTTATACAGTTGCTGCCTTCCCCAGAACAAGCCCCAAAGTCTTAGGAATCTGAAGCCCTTCCTGCTGCACCATCGTTCCAGTCACACTCTCATCTACCTAAAACTCCGAGTCCTGTTCTCACTTGGACACGGCACTGGGAGTATTCCAGGTATTGCTACATTTGAGGCCCTGATTGTTAACCATCCACCTAGCTCCCTAAATTCTGATTCACAGACCACTTCACCCTTCCTACCCAGGTCATTCCTACCAACATGGACATGACCTTGACTTTTCACTGTCTCCCTGACGAATGTTCACCCCACTATCCTGGAATTATAGACACGCTGACATGTTCTTCAATTTCCTTTCTCCTCCTTCCTTCTCCCTCCCCTCCTGTACAGTCAGGCTGCTTGTGGTGTCACAAATTTGGCACATTTTCCATCTGACAAACATGTCTTGCCATGTCTTAAAATGCACCATGTGTGGAGTAACTTAATTACTTAGAATGAAGTTAACATTCGGGAAGTAACAATGTGGTTATGTCCCTTCTTCAACTGTGGCTTACTGAGGGTAATTTATTATATTGGCTCACAATTTCACTTTTCCCTCTTATTTCTGTGTTCAACCCTTATTTCAGAAGTTGAAAAAATAAATTTGCTAATTATAGCAATTAACGGACAGTTGCTAATAACGGTGTATTTATCAGCCAATGAACTTACAGCCTTTTCCAAGATGGCTCTGGCACTTCTGTCAAACTCAGTGCAGGCAGGTCCCAGCAGCAGAAATTTATCTCTGTGACTCCCAGGAACTTGTAATCCTTCAGCTCCCACTCTATTCTGCTCCCTCACAGGGTCACCGTCTCTGTAACTCCCAGGGACGTGTAACCCTCGAGGTCCCACTCCATCCTGCTCCCTCACATAGTCACTCCCTCTGTGACTCGGTGCTGATTTCGAGCCTCCTGCTCTGCTGTTTTTCCAACTCCAAGTCTCAGTCCACCTCTATCCTCGCTGCTGATTTATATTCTCCCGCTTTGTGCTGCTCTCTCTCAGGTTCTCTTCCTTTGTGACTCCCACGTAAACGTAGGCCTCAAACCTCCGATGAGATTGATAAAATCCCATTCCACACTGTTCTCTTACCGAATCGCTGTTGTGCCTGGAAGACAGTGGAAAAGAGGATGATTAGACAGAGCAGAGGGTGCGACAGTGATTGAGCGAGCTGTATGGGATGGAACAGGTTATCTGGGGAGCTCGGCAGACCTGCAGCAACTAAAGAAGTTTACTGGAAGATACAGCAAGAGTTACAGACACTGAAGGCGGCAAAGGAAATAGAGAGATGGTGGCTTGTTCATGACGGAGCTTTGTAGAGCCTGAAGGGCTTTTCCTGAACTGCCTACAGAGATGTGTAGACTTCAACAAATGCAAACTGACAGCCAGCAAGTGTGGCATGGTACTGGAGACTGTTGGATATTACAGAATGAGAAGACTTGCAGTAACTGGAGGAATATAAACTTTTGGAGCACTGGAGATGTTCAAGGACCCTCAGGACACGAGGAGATGCAGAGAATGGGAGCGTTCGAAATAGAGGGATTGTAGGGGCTGCAAGTCCTGAAATGGATAAGGAGGATGAAAAGTTCCAATTTAGCACACGCAACCATTGTAGTTACAGAGATTTAAGGAAGGGAGCCTGTGCTGTCATTGATTACAGTTACATGGAGAGTTACTAAAGCTGAAGGGGTTACAAATGTAAAAAGGGAGAGATTTTGGTGATCAGAATTTAAATAAGAGTAAAGAAATTTTAGAGATCACTGGCACAGATAAGAATGGAGGAGGTGAGATATTGTGAGGAACTATAAGAGTTATAAGTCGGGGATGATGTTAGATATAAAAGGGAGAGCTGCATTGTCTGTATGCAGTTACAGACATGAGGAGTATTGTAGCGCCCGCTGGAGGGTACACAGATAACAACAGTTCCAACGGCTGGTGCAGTGGCTCAGGAAGGCAGCTCACAACCACCTTCTCAGGGACAACTCCAAATCAACAATAAATGCTGGCTCAGCCAACAAAGCTCATGTTCGTGAATGAATGAAGGAATAAAAGATCTACAAGTAGCACTGAGTTCACTCAGGAAGGCCCTTTCAACAGCCCTTCACAAACCTGGAGCAACTGTACCCTGGAAGGACAGGAACTGCAGGTGCAGGAAAACACCAGCATTTCCAAGGTGCCCTCCAAGCCACGCTCCATCCTCCCAGCACGGTGTCTGTCCCTACACCCAAAGGACTGCAATGGGTCAGGAAGGCAGCTCATCACCATTTTCTCCAGGGAATTACAGATGGGAAGGTAATGGTGAAACTCAGCTGTTGACAGCCAGACAGAAAAATAAATCTAGCAGTGGGTGTGAAATGAAATTTCCGTTTCAGAGCAACATGCTGAACATAGACAGAGGATTTGTCTGATTGGCACAAGGCAGAGGGTGTGAAGAAAGAGGTCTTTTTCACGATGGGAACTGGTGATGGAGGAGCACCGCAGGGGTCAGTGTTGGGACTACACTCTATACGTTATACATTCAGAGTCTGGACAAAGGATGTGAAGGGGTCCGCGAAGTGGATTTCCAAGAAAGATCCCAGGGATAAAATCCTTGTCATAGGAGGAGCAGGTGATGTTTCTGGGTCTGCAATTGATGAAGTTTCAGAGGCAGCGGCAGAATTTCATTCAGACTGACAGAATACTGAGGGAACTGAATGGTGTGGACGGGGGCAAGATGCTTCCATGAGCAGGAGAGACTAGGGGCCAAGGGCACAGCTTCAGAGTGAAGGGACGACCCTTTAGAATAGAGATGTGGAGGAATTTATTCAAACAGAGTGTGCTTTTTCTGTGGAAATCATTGCTTCATTGGGCTGTGGATGCTAAGTGATTCAGTGTATCTTACTCAGAGATAGCTAGGTTCTTGATAAGTAAGGGGATCAAGCGTTACAGGGACTAAGTGAGAGAATGGGGTTGAGAAACAATTCAGCCATAATCAAATAGCGATAGAGACCCGATGGACCCAATGGCCTAATTGTAAACCGATAAATGATGGTCCTATGGACTGCACTTATTCCATAGGTTTCTAAGTGTGCAGTTATCATTTCTGGCATATCATTTACCATACATCCCAGCACCTTCCTGATTATTGCTGTCACCTCTTGGTTTCAGATCAACTGCAGAAAGCTACACCACGGAGTAACGTGGGAATCCGTGTGTATAAATTTCAGAAAGGTGGCATACAGGGTCAGCAGGTTTTAGAAAAGGCAAGTGGAATGCTGGCAATGATTCCAAAGGGAATGGAGAATAAAAATATGGAACGCTTCTCACAACTATAGTGGTCTCGAATCTGCTCATATTGAGAAGACTGTGATCAGGTTTGGTCCCTGATCTGGAGGGAAAATGTCCTTGCATTGGAGGCAGCCAAGAGAAGGTTCACCAGGCTGTTCTTCAAAATGGAGGGTTATTGATGAGAAGAGGTGGAGATGGTTGAACTTGCAGTCGTTAAAATTTAGAAAATGAGGCAAAAGTATTGATATACCGAATATTGTGTTCTTACTGATTTGGTGTTTCCCTGAGCAAGGATCTGTAACTGGAGATAACGGGGAATACAGACACCAGAGAAGCTAACAGATATAAGCTGGGTTGTAGAGACTGGAGAATGTTGCAGAGTTTGCGTGGTTTGAGATCACTGTTGGCGGTTAGAGATCAGATAGGTTTTCGGGCTGAAAGATGTCAAGGAGAGTTACAGTTTTATCAGTCCTGAAGGTGTTACAGAGATCAGGAGGAATATAGGGACTAGAGATTACTCAGATAGGGGTGGTCGTTGGAGCTTCAGGAGATACTGAGACTGGAGGGTTGTCGGGACTGGAGATTACACAGATATTGGTGGTTATTGGAGCTCGAGAAGCTTTTAGAGAAAGGGAAGGTTGTAGGCACAGGAGATTAGACAGATTGGGTGGTAGTTGGAGATGCATGAGTTTATAGAGATCAGGAGGATTGTCGGTGCCGGGAATTACACTGACATGGACAATAGTTGGAGCTGCAGGAGTGAGTGAAATAGTCAGGGTTGAAGGGGCTGGAACAGTTCACACTGCCAGGGAGATGTGTAGGGATTGAGGGAGCCAGAGATACTGAGGGTTGTAGGGCTGCAGGAGTTCAGAGAGCTAGAGAGGACTGTGAAGGCAGGTTTGCAGCATCCTATCAGTTACACAGAGATGGGGAGTGCTGGAGTGCTGTTCTGGAGGAGGTTACAGAAATCAACAGGGTTGCAGATACTGGAAGGTATTACAGATACAGTGAGCTGTAGTACTTGAGGAGGTTACAGCGACAGGATGCATTGAAGAGTTGGAGACTGCTACAGGTGTTAAACATGCTGTAGAGGATCAATAACCTTACATCGATCGGGGAATTGGAAGTTCTGGAGATAAAGAAACAGAATTGCAGCAACTGAAGAATATCACAGAGATGGGAGTAACATATGAGTTAGAGGCGTTATAACATGAGATGAGCTGTATTCAATGGATTCAGGGAAGATACAGGGAGATCCAAAGGGATCACAGATGATCCAAAGTACAGTGAGGCTTTTCAGTGTGGGATTGGGGTAGTTTACGCAGACAGGGAGTATGTTATCGAATGGTGCTATTATACAGAGATTATGAAGTTGTATAGAACTGAGGAACGGACAGAGATGTGGAAGGCTGTAGTTAATTAAGTCATTTGCTGATGCCGGATGCTGAGGTTCTGGAAATTATATGGACCGGAAAGCTAGACAATCTGTCAGAGCTTACAGAGACAGGAACAGCAATACAGCCCGAGACACTAATAGAGATAGGGAAAATTGTACACACTGGAGGTGGTTTCTGCTTTCGGATGGTTGTAGGGGAGTGTAATGTTTACATAGATAGGGGTGTAAGAGTTGGAGAAGGTTATGGAGATGATTAGATTCATGGGGAGACTGGAGGAGCTTACATTGACAGGGCGGGTGAAAGCGACGGGGGAATGTTACATAGATTGTAAGTCTTGTAGAAACTGATCGGGAGAGTCACAAGCATTGGCGATGGTTCCATAGATCGGGGGTGTTGCAGGGACCTGAGAGGATTCCGCAGATAGGGGGGATTGTAGGATGTCTACATTTTCAGAGTGTTTCAGGATTGGAAAAGGTTACACAGTTAAGGAGGGATGTTGGAGCTGTGGGAGTTCACAGAGACACGGAGGTTCGAAGGGTTTGGGGCTGTTTATGGATGGAGGGATATATTTAGGGACAGTAATATGGAACGCAGAGGGAGAGTTTAGATTAGATTCCCTACAGCATGGGAACAGGTACTTCGGCCCAACAACCCCACACCAACCCTCCAAAGAGTAACCCACCCAGACCCACTTCTCTCTGGCAATGCACCTAACACTATGGGCAATTCACCTGTCCTGCACATCTTTGGACTGTGGGAGGAAACCAGAGCACCCGGAATAAACTCACACAGACACGGGGAGAATATGCAAACTCCACACAGACAGTCACCAAACGCTGGATTCGAACCTGGGTCCCTGGCTCTGTGAGGCACCATTGCTCACCACTGAGCAACCGTGCGGTCCCAAATTGCAGAATTACACGAAGAGACAATGATTTTGGTGCAGGGAGGGCTGTAGGGAGTGGAGGAGCAAACAGAAATGTGGAGTTCTGTTGTGGCTTGGAAAGGGTCTGGAGGTGTTTATACAGATAAGGAGCTCGGTAGGGATGGGAGAAGGTTACTGAGATGGTGTGGTACTGTAGGCTAGGAGGCAGGTGTGTTATAGGGCCTGCAGAAGGTTACAGTCATATCATGTTTTCTGGGGGATTGAAAGGTAGACAGAAGTGTACTTTGGTCCAGGCTGGAGGATTTTACAGAGACGGCGGCACGCAAGTATTGTGCCAGTACTACAGAAATAAGGATTATTATACTGAGTGCAGGCTGAGATTATAGAGATTGGACATGTTATTGGAGCAATTTACACATAGGGAGAGTCGTCAGCATTGGAGTAGGTTTCATATATACAGCAGGAATATGGAGGGGTGGAGGTTACAGAAATAGGAAAATTTCTGGGAATTACAAGCATTCAAGACATTGGCACAAGCAAGGTAGACCGAAAGGCATGTTTCCTTGCTGTATAACTCTATCCCATGACAAGAGACAGTGTGAGGAGGGATTATAGGACAGAAAAATCCCAGGTTTCAACACCATCTCCTTGAGGGAGGCCTGCTTTCCCATCTGTTGTACTGATCCTCACTAAGACAGCACAGGCCTGGATTGATAACTGTCAACTTCCTATATTGTGAGAGGAAGGCTCAGTACAGCAGAGATGAAAATGAACGAGAGGGTGGGGATTGAGCCTGGGACCATCATGCTCTGTGTTTACCCTTCAACACCGTATCTATGTCATGTCTTCTGGACCAAACTTCGATCCCTAAAATACGCTCTGCTCTATTCACTGTGAGTGATCTTACCTCGCTGCAGGATTTACTGAAGGCTTCAGATCTCACTCTCCACCTCTCTGACTGACCAACTGTCTTCAGTGTGGTGATGGACGAGACAGGAATTGGGAATTCTGATGAGCCAAGAGCATCCTGAATATCAACAGGAGATAGAGAAACAGACAGAATGGGAAATTAGACTGATGCAGTGAGGATTACACATGGAGAATGGCACTGAGTCCAACAGAGATCTGGAAAATCCCAGTCTCCATCCCTGGTTTGTGTTGCCTCATCTCCCTGGAGTGGAGAATTCTATTGGCTCAGGATCGGGAGTAGCTGCAAAAGGTGCAGTCACCGGCATCATTTAAACCCTCACAGTAACAGATATCACATGGAGAGACACTGTGTGATATCACCAGAGTGCAGGAAGTTATCAGGATCAAATCACGGTCAGGAGGAAGATGCACTGGGATCAGTACTCGGGGATGATGGAGCAATCAGTGGACCAGGCAATGACCTCGTGTTACTCTCATTAGACTGTTCATCCAGAATTTAATGCCACAGTAAGGGATACACATCTAACCGTTTAATAATATCCTTTCAGAAAGCAAATCTGTTATAGGCTGCCAGTCTGGCCTACATATGAATCCAGACCCAGAGCAATGAGATTGACGCTCAAATGCCCACTATAATGATCTGGCAAGCCACTCAGCCCTAAGGCAGCTCAGGGTTGGCAATGCAATGCTGGCCAGCCAGAGACAGCAACATCCCATGAGTGATTTAAAATCAACACTGCTGGGAGCAGCGTCCTGGCCAATCATGTCGGTAGGTTTATGGACAGGGCTTTAAACTGACATGGAGGGTGCAGGGACATAGTTCAGTTGAAATGAGCTTTCCAAATCCAAAGAGAAAATGTGAAGCCTCAGAACAGCATGGGATGTGGTTGAAGACAAGCAGAAAGGAACAGGAAGGGACAGAGTTTGACTAAAACTGTACATCAATGAATCTGTTTGTGACAGGACATTGTGGGGAGAGGAAATTATAATGTTGCTTTTTTTTGGAATGGACAAAGTATCTACAATAAGGTAATAGACTTGGGACACAGAGAAAAATGAGACTTAGTCACCTGACAGACGTGATTACAGGTTGAACAAAAGGTGGAACATAAATATTCAACCTTACAGGATCTCAGGAAGAATGGAAAAGCAAGATGGGAACCCTGACACTAATGGATAACAAAGGCATTACAGAGAAAGCATTTGGCGTCAGATTATGCAGCTGAATCAGCCTGAATGTAAATTTTGGGTGCTGTGTGTCAAAAACACAAGCAGGAGAACAGTTTTATGCTGCCTTGCAGTATTTCATTGCTCATCCCTGCATTAAACAGGAATTCAAGAAGTTGTAGCAAAGGCGGTGTGATAATTTTTGGAGACGTCAATCGTTTGTATAACCTGGGACAGACACATTGGCAAGGGTGATATTATCCGAGATCCTCCTTGAATGTTTTTGTCAGTGTTTCTTTGAATAACGCATTGTGCAAATAGCGAGGGATGTAACTATCTCAGATCGACTGTTGGGTGATGAAGCTGAGTGAATGAGTAATATCACACCGATATTCTCCAGGAAATTATACCGGTATTCAAAGAGATTATGACATTTTAAAGTGACCATAAAGCACACCCGAGCATCAGTAACAAAGCCCATTATATGATTTTGAGAGGGAACTGACCAAGGTAAACAGGGGAAACAGACTGAAATGTCAGTCTGTAAATGAACTGTGGAAAACATTTAGAGCCAGAGAGACCTAGAGACGTAAAGCCCATAAACAGACCCTTCGGTCCAACTCGTCCATGCCGACCAGATATCCTTTCCTAATCTCGTCCCATCTGCCAGCACTTGGCCCATATCCCAATAAACCCTTTTGATTCTTATACCAATCCAAATGCTTTTTGTATGCTGCAATTGTACTAGACTCCACCACTTCCCCTGGCAGTATATTCCATACATAACCACACTCTGCGTGAAAAGGTTGCCCCTCAGGTCCCTTTTAAATCTTTCATCTCTCACCTTAAACCTACGCCCTCCATTTCTGGTCTCCACAACCCAAGGAAAAGATCTTGTTTGTTTATCCTATCCATGTCCCTCATGATTTTATAAACCTCAAGAATGTCACTCCTTAGCCTCTGACGCTACAGGGAAAACAGTTCCAGTCGTTCCAGCCTCTCCCAATAGCTCAAATCCTCCAACCCTGGCAACATCCTTGTAAAACCTTTCTAAACACTTTCACGTTTCACAACATCCTTCCAATAGGAAAAAGATCAGAACTGCATGCAATATCCCAAAAGTGCCCTAACCAGTGTGCTGTACAGCTGCAACATGACCTCCAAACTCCTATAATCAATGCTCTGACCAATAAAGGAAAGCATACCAAACACCTTCATCACTATCCGCTTACCGAGGTAACATTTACGGGGGTTTGGGCGTGGACATGGATTGGACGGTGGGTGTGGTGGGTGGGGGCGGTGTTGAACGAGTTTGGGGACGGGCTGAGGGTAATGTAGGATGTGTCTGGGAGGTGGGGCAGGCGGCGGTTGGAGGGTGGTGTCAGACGGTTTTGGGGGCAGGATTCGCTGTTGGGTCGGTTTGGGGGGGCGACGTTCAGAGGCGGGTGGGGGCAGTGTTGGATGGGTTTGGAGGCGAGCAGGGTGTGTTTTGGGGGTTTGTCAGGTGTGGGGGCTCGCTCATGGCTTGCTGTTGCCTAGTCACCTGAACAGGGAGCAGACTGGACTGAAAACCCCGAGCCCCAGAGGAAAGGTATTGAATCGATAAATCAAATAATCAATTATCCGAACGGAATAGTGCCCGCTCATCTCGTTCAGATAATCGAGGTTCCTCTGTAAACCATTTGGAATATACCCTAGTGTTGGGTGAATTTTACTTTCACCCAATCAACCCCAGCTCGATCCTGCTGAATGGCCCCAATATTGGCCCAGTTCCACTTTAAGACCTAAATCTGTCAACCTGTCTGATCTTTTCCCACAACTATGTTAAAACAAATACAGTTGTGGTGACTGGACGCAATGTGCTCTCCGACTGATTATTCAGTCACTTGCCTGACCTCGTTTTCTGAGGAGAGGTCTCGTGTTGCATCCGCCTGAGTAGCATCTTGATTTCGGAAACTTTCTTGGACACATTTTACAAATTCCACCCAGTACGGGCCTTTTGCACTCTGGGTGACCCAGTCAATCCAGGGGAAGTTAAAATCTCCATCCAATACGACTCTATTATTATTATAGATACCTGCAAACTCAATACACATTTGCTCCTTTCGTACCCGCTGGCTATTTGAGGGTCTCGAACATGATCCCAGCAGACTTACCATCCTCTCTTTGTTTCTAACTTTTAAATTTACGCGTTCATTTGATGACTGCTTAACAGAATTGTCTTGATGCACAGTTGTTATGTCCTTCCTAATCAAAGGGACAACTCCCCTCCTCACTTACTTGCCCTTCTGTCACGCCTGTAGTTTCTTTATCCTGGAACACTGAGCTGCCGGTCCTGCCCTTCTCTCAGCCATGTTTCTATTATGGCTATAATATCCCAGTCCCCAGAGCTAATCCATGCTCTGAGCTCGTCTGCCTTACCAGTCAGGCCTCATGTGTTGAAATAAATGCCCTTTAACCAGATATCGTTCTCTCCCTCGACTGTGCCCCTGGATATCCTGAATAGGTAACGTGCTCTTGATGGCTGATGTGTTTCCCCTGACTTTTCGATGGTCCCTCTCTCACTCAGAGTCTCAACCCCCTCCCAAACTAGTTTAAATCCTCCTGGTAACACTAGCAAATCTCCTCCCTGGAATACTAGTACCCCTTTGCTTCAAGTGCAAACCATCCCGTTTGTACAGATCACCTCTACCCCAGAAGAGATGCCAATAACCCAAGAACTGAAAACCCTGCCCACTATACCAGCTCCTCAGCCACACATCCATCCGGCCTACCTTTCTATTTCTATCCTCACTGGCACTTGGCACTGGGAGTAATCTGGAGATCATTAAGATCAATATCCTGCTTTTTTCACACATCACCTGACTCCCTGGACTCATTTCACAGGACCCCATCCCTTTGTCTACCTCTGTCATGTGGACCGATGTGCACAATGACCTCTGGATGTTCACCGTCCTCCTTCATAATGTTCAATAACGACTCAGAGATATCCTCGACCCTTGCACCCGGGAGGCAGCACACCAACCTGGGGTCTCTTCTGCAGCCACACAGTCTCCTGTCTGTCCCCCTCACAACTGTGCCTCCTATCAGTATCACGATCATTACAGAGGATCTGGCAAACAGAGACAGGGAGGAACTACCTACAGTTGGGTCGATATTAGGAAAGTTGGAGTATTTAAAAGTGATGCTGTGAAAGCTCGGGGCCAGTGTGCTCCTTGAAGAGTGAATAGTAAAGGTAGCAAGTCCAGGGAATACTGTTCAAGTGATATCGTGAGTTTGATAAAGAAAATACAGTGCAATCAAATAAGGTGACGCCCGTCACAAGTATAGAGAGTGCAAAGGGATTGTAGAAAATAAGGGACAAACAATGGTCATGAAATATAAATGGAAGATACGATTGCGGAAAAGCCACAGGTATTTTATCAGCATCGTGAGAGTAAGAGGATTCCCAGCGAAAGAGGAACCAAAGGGACAATCTGTGCATGGAGCCAGAGGACGTAGGTGACGTCTTCAATAAATACTTCCCATCTGTATTCACACAGGAGAAAGGCATTGTAGCCAGGGATTTCAGTTGGGATGCTGAGGTTCCAGAACATGTTAAGATCAATAAAGAGGAGGTATTAAATGTTTTCACAGGCATAAAGGTGTAGAAATCTCCAGTGCCCAATGAAATGTATAGAAGATAGATAGAACATAGAACAAGACAGCACAGAACAGGCCCTTCGGCCCACGATGTTGTACCGAACATTTATCCTAGCTTAAGCACCCATCCATGTACCTATCCAATTGCCGCTTAAAGGTCACCAATGATGCTGACTCTGCCACTCCCACAGGCAGCGCATTCCATGCCCCCACCACTCTCTGGGCAAAGAACCTACCCCTGACATCCCCTCTATCCCTTCCACCCTTCACCTTAAATTTATGTCCCCTTGTACCCGGGGAAAAAGTTTCTGACTGTCTACTCTATCTATTCCTCTGATCATCTTATAAACCTCTATCAAGTCACCCCTCACCCTACGCCGTTCCAATGAGAAAAGGCCAAGCATTCTCGACCTATTCCTCGTACGACCTATTCTCCATTCCAGGCAACATCCTGGTAAATCTTCTCTGCACGCTCTCCAACACTTCCACATCTTTCCTAAAGTGAGGCGACCAGAACTGCACACAGTACTCCAAATGTGGCCTTACCAAGGTCCTGTACAGCTGCAACATCACCTCACGACTCTTGAATTCAATCCCTCTGCTAATGAACGTTAATACACCATAGGCCTTCTTACAAGCTCTATCCACCTGAGTGGCAACTTTCAAAGAGCTATGAACATAGACTCCAAGATCCCTCTGCTCCTCCACTTACTAAGAACCCTGCCGTTAACCCTGTATTCTGCATTCTTATTTGTCCTTCCAAAATGGATAACCTCGCACTTGACAGGGTTGAACTCCATCTGCCACTCCTCAGCCCAGCTCTGCATCATATCTAAGTCCCTTTGAGGCCACAAACAGCCCTCCTCACTATCCACAACTCCACCAATCTCTGTATCATCTGCAAATTTACTGATCCATCCTTCGATTCCCTCTTCCAAGTCATTAATAAAAATTACAAACAGCAGAGGACCCAGAACTGATCCCTGTGGAACTCTACTTGTAACTGGGCTCGAGGCTGAATATTTACCATCTACCACCACTCTCTGACTTCGACTGGTTAGCCAGTTTTCTATCCAACTGGCGAAATTTCCCTCTATCCCATGCCTCCTGACTTTCCGCATGAGCCTACCATGGGGAACCTTATCAAATTTCTTACTAAAATCCATGTACACTACATCCACTGCTCTACCCTCATCCACATGCTTGGTCACCTCCTCAAAGAATTCAAAAAGACTTGTAGGGCAAGACCTACCCCTCTCAAATCCGTGCTGGCTGTCCCTAATCAAGCAGTGTCTTTCCAGATACTCATAAATCCTATCCCTCAGTACCCTTTCCATTACTTTGACTACCACCAAAGTAATTCCCGGGGTTATCCCTATTCCCTTTTTTGAACAGGGGCACAACATTCGCCACTCTCCAGTCCCCTAGTACCACCCCCGTTGACAATGAAGACGAAAAGATCATTGCCAACGGCTCTGCAATTTCCTTTCTTGCTTCCCACATAATCTAGGATATATACCGTCAGGCCCGGGGGACTTGTCTACCCTCAAGTTTTTCAAAATGCCCAACAAATCTTCCTTCCTAACAAGTACCTCTCCAGCTTACCAGTCCGTTTCACACTCTCCTCTTCAACAATGTGGTCCCTCTCATTTGTAAATACTGAAGAAAAGTACTCATTCAAGACCTCTCCTATCTCTTCCGACTCAATACACAGTCTCCCACTTCTGTCCTTGATCGGACCTCCCTTCGTTCTCGTCATTCTCATGTTTCTCATATACGCATAAAATGCCTTGGGGTTATCCTTGATCCTACCCGGCAACGATTTTTCATGCCCTCTCTTAGCTCTCCTAATCCCTTTCTTCACGTCCCTTTTGGCTATCCTGTATCCCTCCACTGCTCTGTCTGAACCCTGTTTCCTCAATCTTATGTAAGCCTCCTTCTTCCTCTTTACAAGACATTAAACCTCCCTCGTCAACCAAGGTTCCTTCACAACACCATTTCTTTCCTGCCTGACAGGTACATACATATCAAGGACACGTCGTATCTGTTCCTTGAAAATGTTCCACAGTTCCACGACATCCTTCCCTGACAGCCTATGCTCCCAATTTATGCTCCTCAGATCCTGTCTTACAGCATCGTAATTACTCTTCCCCCAATTGTAAAACCTACCCTGTTGCACAAACCTATCTCTCTCCATAACCAAGGTGAAAGTCACAGAATTGTGGTCACCATCATCAAAATGTTCACCCACTAACAAGCCCATCACTTGTCCCGGTTCATTACCGAGAACCAAATCCAATATGGCCTCCCCTCTGGTCAGACAATCTACATACTGAGTTAGAAAAGCTTCCTGGACACACTGCACAAACACCGCCCCATCCAATCTACTTGATCTAAAGAGCTTCCAATCAATATTTGGGAAGTTCAAATCGCCCATGACGACTACCCTGTGGCTTCTGCACCTTTCCAAAATCTGTTTCCCAATCTGTTTCTCCACATCTCTGCTGCTATTGGGGGGGCAATAGTAAACACCCAACAAGGTGACTGTACCTTTCCTATTTCTGACTTCAGCCCATACTACCTCCAAAGGCAGATCCCCCTCGAACTGACTTTCTGCAGCCGTTATACCATTTCTAATCAGCAACGCCTCCCTCCCTAATCTTACTAAAACATCTGTAACCAGGAACCTCCAACAACCATTCCTGTCCCTCTTCTATCCACGTTTCCGTGATGGCCACAACATCGTAGTCCCAGGTACCTATCCACGTCTTAAGTTCACCCACCTTATTTCTGATACTCCTTGCGTTGAAGTATACGCACTTGAACCAATCTCTGTGTCCGCAAGTATTCCCTGTCAGTGCTACCTTCTTCACAGCCTCCCAACATTCTTGGACATCCTGATAAACAGCTAGCCTACTTGCTGGACTACAAGTCCGGATCCCATCCCCCTGCCAAATTAGTTTAAACCTCCCCGAAGAGTGCTAGCAAACCTACCCCCCCAGGATATTGGTGCCCTTCTGGTTCAGGTGCAACCCGTCCTGCTTGTACAGGTCCCACCTTCCCCAGAATGCAGTAAATTGTCCAAATACCTGAAGCCCTCCCTCCTACACCTTCCTTGCAGCCACGTGTTCAACTGCACTCTCTCCCTATTCCTTGCCTCACTGTGACGTGGCACCGGCAATAACCCAGAGATGACGACTTTGTCTGTCCTAGCTTTTAGCTTCCAGCCTAACTCCCTGAGCTCTTGAATGACCTCGCCACCCCTCTTCCTACCTGTGCCGTTGGTGCTAACGTGCACCACGACTTCTGGCTGCACACCCTCCCCCTTAAGGATTATGAAGACACGGTCTGAGGCGTCCCGGACCCTGGCACCTGGGAGGCAACAAACCATCCGAGAGTCTCGCCCATGTCCACAGAACCGCCTGTCCGTCCCTCTAACTAGAGAGTCTCCTGGAACGAGCGCTCTCCTCCTCTCCCCCATTCAAACATCAATCACCTACCTTCCCGACAAGCTCCGCGCTCCAACCTCACCTCCGCCCAGCCCGCGCCGCTCTCCGCTGCACCCATACAGTGTTATTAATATGCGGGGGTGGGTAAAGTGGAGGGAGGGAGAGAGACAGAGACAGAGACAGAGACGGAAAGGGGGAAGGTGCTGCATGCAGTAGTGAGAGTGGTGGATTTTTGAAGATGTCAGGACAAGTGGGGAGGGCAGTAACTATCACAGATTAGTTTAAGTATCTGAGCTGTTTACAGGGGGAGGTGCAGGAGGAAGTCTCAGTGCTCCCTTCCTGGGAGGTGGTGGTGACGATGTGTTGTTAGTCCAACCTCATGCCCACCGAGACCGTGGGGATTCCATTTGTACCAGCTCGACACAAAAGGGAGATGGCATCAGGGCTCTGGCTTCTAAGTTGTGCCGGGGGGAAACGGAGCAGCCAGTGGGTTTAAAGTGAGAATTGCCCTTCACTGAACATTGCTCCTTACTCTGTCGGTGGAACGTGGATGTTTCAGAATCTCCACAAGAGGTGTCCCGGTCCTCTCTGGCTCGTACCAGGGTCCTCCCCACATGGTGGGGGGAGGGGGAGTGAGTGAACGGGTATGGGGCACTCCACCGCCCGGCTTGGCCCTTTCTGTTCTATTCCAGGCAGTTTCTCCTGGAATGGGAGAAAGGGAGGGAGAGTGTGAGTGTGGAAGTGGGTGGCCATGCTGTTAGTGTTAGTGAAGGTGGGGGACATGGTCATGGTGAGGTGTCCGGAGGCAGTCAGTCCACAGTGTTGCATCCATGCAGTGTTATTAATGTGCAGGGGTGGGTAAAGTGGAGGGAGGGAGAGAGACAGAGACAGAGACAGAGACGGAAAGGGGGAAGGTGCTGCATGCAGTAGTGAGAGTGGTGGACCATGAGACTGGTTCGGGGTCGGTGCTATAACAGATATACAGTAAGTGTGAGGGAGCAAGAGAATACGGTGACCCTTATCCCTACAGAGTGGGGAAGGTTATTGATGCTTGTTCTGTATTGCTGAACATTTCTTCAGACCGCAGACACTGCACTGCGCTGGGTGGTGAGCTCAGACCAAGCTCGGTGGGTCTGGTGGTGTCACCCCCTCTGGGAAGAGAATGGTCCCCCTCTGTACTAGCCCAAACACCAAGACCTCCGTGCCCCTGTCGACAAACCGTGGTGTAATTGTCCCTTATTTGCCATGCTCGGGGTAAACTCTGCAGGGCAGCTCCAAGCTGAGAAAGCTCAACCGTGTACCCATTGGACTTTCAAAGATGACATCAGTGTCAGGATTCACGGAATATCCAGGGGCATCCGGGTGATGGTGTGTACCTCCAGCCATGAAGGGCTCCATTTACAAAGCTGAAGAACAAATGTTCATCCAAAATTCTCCATCATCTGACCTCACACCAATATCCCTTTTTCCCATCTTTTCTGGGAAGACAGGCTCATATTACAGGATGCTATCGAAGTGTTTACCTTTCAGCATTTTGCAACCTGAGAACACCTCCTTCCGTGACACTGTCTCTCACTCTCCACCTCTCTGTCTGTACCCCAAAACCCTCCCATGTGGTGATATTTAAACTGATTCCTCCGCCATTTCTCTCTGGCAGTGATGTTCACACCCACAGCACCCCCTTGTCAGGGCACAATGGGGATATGGAGCTGTAAATGGGTGGGAGCTGTACATCCTGTCACTTCCAGCCCAGGCTGCAGGTTTCCCCTAGCTGGGCAGTGATCTAACACAGTGTTACTGAGCATTGCACTGGGGTGGGGTGCACATCTCTACATTCTGGGATGGTAATTGCTCCTGGTTTACAGATCAGTGCACTGGGGTGGGGTACACAGTCCTACATGCTGGGAGGATAACTGCTCCTGGTTTACAGATCAATGCACTGGGGTGGTGTACACAGTCCGACATGCTGGGAGGGTAACTGCTCCTGGCTTACAGATGAATGCACTGGGGCGGTGTACACGGTCCTACATGCTGGGAGGGTAACTGCCACCTGGTTTACCGATCAATGCACTGGGCTGGGGTACACAGCCATACATGTTGGGCGGGTAACTGCTCCTGGTTTACAGATAAATGCACTGGGGTGGGGTACACAGTCCTGCATGCTGGGAGGGTAACTGCTCCTGGTTAACAGATTAATTAACGGGTGATCACTACACAGGTCGCTGTGCTGGTCAGACTATCTGGTTGACGTTTATTGATAATGCAATGATGTGGTCAGTGCAGCTCCCGGTGCTGGACAGATATGTACCCTGTGCACAGTACATCATGTTGGTGGGGAGGATAGGGGGGAAAGGTGATGGACAGGTCAAGGAGATCTCTGGAAAGTTCTGTCCCCAACATTCTATAACTGCCATTCCCCGGAACGTTCTGTCCCCAACATTCTATAACTGACATTCCCCGGAGCGTTCTGTCCCCAACATTCTATAACTGACACTCCCCGTAACGTTCTGTCCCCAACATTCTATAACTGACATTCCCCGGAATGTTCTGTCCCTGACATTCTATAACTGCCATTCCCTGGAACGTTCTGTCCCCGACATTCTATAACTGACATTCGCCGGAATGTTCTGTCCCTGACATTCTACAACTGACAGACCCCGGAACGTTCTGTCCCCGACATTCTATAACTGATATTCCCCGGAATGTTCTAACCCTGACATTGTTTGTAAACGCCAGACGTCAGTGAATTGAACAAACGATAAGATCCCGTTCCAGGGAGAAGGAGACACTATTCCGAAGGGCCCTCAGGCAGTTAAAGGGGTGAATACGTTTTCCCTGCGTTTACATTTCTACACGACACAGGATCGACCACAATTTAGACCAAAATACAGGGAATTCCCAAACTCCGTTTGTCTTCAGGAAACTGGCACAGAATCCTTCAGGACAGCAACGCTTCCACCCTCCGTATTAGGAACTTGGGAGAAGTGACCTGTGTCTGCTCTCGAGTGATCGAGTGTGTGGGAATGTTCTAGAAACCATCTGTCCATATGGATGTGTCTCTCTGTGTTTGGGGAGGAAGGGTATCTTGTGGTTTATGTCACATTTTCGTCAATAACTCCGACCTTCCCATTTGTTATTCCAGCTCCAATTATTTTAATAAATCCCTGAATACAGTGATACATCTGAAAATCTCACTGGGTCCCCAATCAAACGGGTTCCTTTGCCTCCAGGCTGATGGATAATGGGTTTATTTTCCTTCCTCACAGTTAACGTAGTGATCATCTACGTCCTGCTTTATAAAGATTGTGGATTGTCTACATGTGTCAGACGTTACCTGGGGGCCATGGCAGCGGCGGATCTCCTGGTCATTATCCTCGACCTGATCCTGAGACACATTCCCATTGTCTATCGGAAACAGTTTTATTTCCAATACTTCGTCCCCGTGTGTAATATCCACGCCGTCCTGCTTTATGCAGTCACTGACTGCTCTGTCTGGTTCACCGTCACTTTCACCTTTGATCAGTTTGTGGCCATTTGTTGCCAGAAGCTGAAAAGTAAATATTGCAGTGAGAAGACGGCGGCTGTGGTTCTGGGAGCAGTGAATGTGCTGAGCTGTTTAAAGAACATTTCCTGGTATTTTATGCTCTCGGCTCGGTATTGGCTGGTGAACACCCCCTGGTTTTGTGATGTAACAGTCGCTGTTCGATTCTCCATTGTCTGGGTCACAATCGAGTTCCTCCACCACATTCTAACCCCGTGTGTCCCATTTCTCCTGATTCTGCTGCTCAATGTTCTCACCGTCAGACACACTGTAGTGACCAGCAGAGCCCGCAGGAGACTCCGCGCTCACATCAATGGGGACGCTCAGTGTGACGCTGAAATGAGAAACCGAAAAAAAATCCATCATTTTACTGTTTGTGATCTCGGCCAATTTCATCCTGTTATGTTGTATATTGTGCATTCCCCTCTGCGTCTCCATCACTTTGTGGGGGAATTGGACTTCATGCTGCAGCTCCTCAGTTGCTGCACAAACACCGCGATTTATGCCGTGACCCAGACTAAGTTCAGGCAGCAGCTGAAGAATGTGCTGAAATATCCCTTCACCCAAATCCATCCATCAATCAAATTCCCTCATTAATCAATCCATCCGGGATTTTCTCATTTCAGTTCAGTGTTTCAGCGATGGAGCAGCCTGTCGCTATGGTAACAGACTGAGGGTAGCGCTGGTTTGTCCATCCTTATCCCACAGTGGGAGTTACAGGGACACATTTCAATTTTTCTCACAACTCAGGGGCCGGTGAGAAAAGGCACCATCCCACTGACTGTATCCATTACTTCCATTTGTAAACAATAAAAATGTTGATTCAAGCGTGCCGAGCAGCAGAGTAACCAATGTTGTTGTCTGTCTTTGTGTTGGAGAAGCTGAGCTGGAGAGAGACAGACTCAGCCCCAAGTCTCCATCACTTTGTGGGGGAATTGGACTTCATGCTGCAGCTCCTCAGTTGCTGCACAAACACCACGATTTATGCCGTGACCCAGACTAAGTTCAGGCAGCAGCTGAAGAATGTGCTGAAATATCCCTTCACCCAAATCCATCCATCAATCAAATTCCCTGGTCCTCAGGGAAGGGGAGGGCACTGCACCCCGAGCTCAGGAGCTGGGTCTAACTCCCTCTGTCCCCCCAACTCCAACCTGACCTCCCCATTTCCCCTCCCCAATTCTTTCTCATCACTTGTCTGCCTCTCTTTCTCTTTCTGCACACCCACTCTTTCTCACCACCTCTCCCTTTCACTCCCTCTCTCTCACACACACCCAAACCCCATTTCTCCAACTGCCTCCACTCTTCACTCTCCCCCTCCCCTTCACTCTGCCGTATCTGTCTCCCTCTCGCAATTCCGTCTCTACCCCATATTCCCCTCCTCCTACCTCCCATATCTCTCTATTCTCTCACCACCCCATCCCCCTCACATGCAGCCGCACCACCACCCACCTCAGTCTCTGGATCAGAGGGAGAGGGAAGGACCAGGGAGACAGAGTGTCAGAGAGAGAGTAGGGTGGTAGAGGAGGGAGAGGGATTCAGTCAAAGAGAAATGGAGGTAGGTGGGGGGAGAGAGAGAGAGAGAGATACCGAGGGAGAGGGCACGAGAGTGTGAGAAGGTGGAGAGAGAGAAGGAGCGGGGAGAGAAAGAGGGGAACAAGAGAGAGATAGGTTAGGGAGGGAGAGAGATAATGAGAGACAGAGACGAGAGAGATGTGAGGGAGGGGGCGAGAGAGAAAGGGGACAAGTCTTAGAGAGAGAGGGAGGTATAAGGAGAAATGGGACAACAGAGATGGGAAGGCGAGAGAGAGAAGAGGAGAGAGGGAAGAGAGAGAGAGAATTAGGGGGTGAAAGAGTGATGGGGAAAGAGAGAGAGACAGGAGTGGGAAATAGAGTGAGGGGCAAAAAAGAGCAGGATGGCAAGAGAGAGATAGAGAAGGCAAGAGAGAGGGTAGAGAGAGAGAGTGCGAGAGAGAGGGATGAAAGAGAGAGAGAGGGAGAGAAGAAAGAAAGAGAGAGAGAGTGAGTGAGCAAAGGGGGGGGGCTGGGTCCAGAGACAGAGAGAGAGGAGCACATGCAGAGGGGGGAGATGGTGGGGAGAGAGCGACAGTGGGTGAGAGAGAGAATGTGGAGGGAGAGTGAAGGAGCGGGGGAGAGAGAGAGAGAGAGGGCGAGAAAGAGAGATTGAGAGATAAGGGCGAGAGAGGGGGTGAGAGAGAGAAGGGTGTGTGAGAGAGAGAGAGGGGTGAGAGAGAGAGAGGTGAGAGAGTTGGGCGAGGGAGAGAGAGAGGCGCAAGTGAGAGAGGGGTCGAGAGAGAGAGGGCGATGAGAGAGATGGATTAGATTAGATTAGATTAGATTAGATTACATTAGATTAGATTAGATTACATTACATTACAGTGTGGAAACAGGCCCTTCGGCCCAACAAGTCCACACTGACCCGCCGAAGCGAAACCCACCCATACCCCTACATTTACCCCTTACCTAACACTACGGGCAATTTAGCATGGCCAATTCACCTGACCCTGCACATCTTTAGGACTGTGGGAGGAAACCGGAGCACCCGGAGGAAACCCACGCAGACACGGGGAGAACGTGCAAACTCCACACAGTCAGTCGAGAGAGAGGGAGAGAGAGGGGGTCGAGAGAGAGAGAGGGGGCGAGAGAGAGGTGGGAGAGGGGGGGCAAGAGAGAGAGAGATGGGGCGAGAGAGAGAGGGGATCAAGAGAAAGGGGTGAGAGAGGCGAGAGAGAGAGGGGGCGGGCCAGGGTTCGTGAGAAAGGGGTTGGGGAGGGGAGGTGTTCTACAGGGTTGGGGGAGGGGGCGGTGATGGATTGGGTTGGGGGAGGGGGCGGTGTTGGACAGGGTAGGGGAGGGGGCGGAGTTGTGCGGGGGGGAGGAGCGGTGATGGTCGGGGTTTGGAGAGGTTGCGGTAATGGACGGGGTTGGGGGAGGGGTCAGTGTTGACAGGGTTGGGGGAGAAAGCAGTGTTGGACCAGAGAGGGGATGGAGGGTGGAGGGTGCGAGGGATGGGAGAGGGCGAGGGAGGGGAGAGAGGGAGGGGAGGGCGAGAGGGAGGGAGAGGCCAAGAGAGTGGAGGGAGGGGAGGGTGAGAGATGGGAAGGAAGGAGGGGAGGGCGAGAGAGGGGTGAGGGTGAGAAAGGGGAGTGCGAGAGAGGTGAGTGATTTGAGGGCGAAATGGAGGGAGAGGGCTAGAGTGGGGAGGGTGTGAGAGGGTAGGGAGGGATGGGAGTGAGAGAGGGAGGGAGAGAGCGAGAGAGGGGAGGGAGGGGAGGAAGAGAGAGGAGAGGGAGGGGAGGGCGAGAGAAAGGGGAGGGCGTGAGAGGGGAGGGCATGAGAGAGGATGGAGGGAGTGGAGGGCGAGACGAAGGAAGAGGGCGAGTGAGGGGAGGGCGAGAGGGACGGAGAGTGTGAGAGATGGGAGGGAGGGCGAGGTGGGCTAGAGAGGGGACGGCTAGAGAGGGGAGGGAGGGAGGTGAGGGTGAGAGGGAGGGAGAGGGAGAGGGAGGGAAGCGCGAGAGAGGGGAGAGCAAGAGAGAGGGGAGGGCGTGAGAGGGGAGGGAATGGCAAGAGAGGAGAGGAGAGCAAGAGAGGGGAGGGAGGGAGAGAAGGGCGAGAGGAAGGGAGAGGGTGGCGAGGGGAGGGCCGGAGAGGGGAAGGAGGGAGGTGAGGGCTTGTGGGAGTGAGAGGGCGAGAGAGGAGAGTGAGGGAGGGAGGAAGAGGGCGAGAGAAGGAAGGGCTAGAGAGGGGAGAGCAAGAGAGAGGGGAGGGCGTGAGAGGGGAGCGGGGAGGGAATGGCAAGAGAGCAGAGGAAAGCGAGAGAGGAGAGGGAGGGGAGGCGAGAGAGGGGAGGGAGGGATAGGAGGGCGAAAGGAAGAGAGAGGGTGAGAGAGGGGGAGGGCAAGAGAGAGGGGAGGTCGTGAGAGGGGAGGAGATGGCAAGAGAGGACGGCGAGAGAGGGAAGGTAGGGGAGGGCGAGAGAGGGGAAGGAGGGACGGGAGGGCGAGAAAGAGGGAGAGGGTGAGCGAGGGGAGGGCGAGAAGGAGGGAGAGGGCAAGTGAGGGGAGGGAGGGAAGGGCGAGATGGAGTAAGAAGGCAAGAGAGGGGAGGGAGGAAGGGGAGGGCGAGAGAGGAGGAGGGCAAGAAAAGGGAGGTCGTAAGAGGGGATGAAGGGATGGGAGCAAGAGAAGGGAGGGTGGGAGGGGAGGGCGAGAGAGGGGAGGGCGAGAGAGGGGAGGAAGGGAGGTGAGGGTGAGAGGGAGGGAGAGGGTGAGAGAGAGTTGAGTGTGAGAGAGGGGAGGACGAGATGGAAGAGGGCGAGAGTGACGGGAGTGCGAGAGAGTGGAGGGCGAGTGAGGGGAGGGCGAGAGAGGTGAGTGCGAGAGAAGGGAGGGCGAGAGAGAGGGGAGGGTGACAGAGAGGGGAGGGCGAGAGACGGTCAGTGCGAGAAAGTGGAATGCGAAAGACGGTAGGGCGATGGGGGAAGGGCGAGAGAGGGGAGGGCGAGAGAGGGGAGGGCGAGAGAGTGGAGAGTGAGAGAGGGGAGGGCAAGAGACAGTAGGGCGAGAGAGTGGAGAGAGGGAGTGGAGCGCGAGAGAGGAGGGCGAGCTAGGGGAGGGAGGGAGGGGAGGGCGATAGAGGAGGGCGAAAGAGGGGAGAAAGGGAGTGGAGGGCGAGAGAGGGGAAGGAGGGAGTCGAGGGCGAGAGGGGAGGGAGAGGACGGGTGAGGGGAGGACGAGAGAGGGGAGGGCGAGAGAGGATAGGAAGGGCTGGGAGTGTCAGAGGGGAGGGCGAGACAGGAGGGTGAGAGAGGAGTGGGAGGGAGTGGAGGGCGAGAGAGAGGAGGGATGGAGGTGAGGGCTTCTGGGAGAGAGAGGGCGAGAGAGGGGAGTGAGGGAGGGAGGAAGAGGGCGAGAGAGGGAATGGTGAGAGGAGGAGAGCAAGAAAGAGGGGGGTGTGTGAGAGGGAAGGGGAGGGAATGGCAAGAGAAGAGAGGGGAGCGAGAGAGGGGAGGGAGGGGAGCGCGAGAGAGAGGAGGGAGGGGAGGGCGAAAGGAAGAGGGAGGGTGAGAGAGGGGAGGGCGAGCGGGAGGGAGAGGGCAAGTGAGGCAAGGGAGGGAATGGCGAGATGGAGGGATAGGGCAAGAGAGGGGAGAGAGGAAGGGGAGGACGAGAGAGGGGAGGGCGAGAGAAGGGAAGTCGTGAGAGGGGAGGAACGGATGGGAGCAAGAGAGGGCGAGAGAGGGGGAGGGCGAGAGAGGAAGGCCGAGAGAGGTGAGTGCGAGAGAGTGGAGGCTATGAGGTGGAGGGAGGGATGGGAGGGAAAGAGGGGAATGTGGGAGTGGAGGGCAAGAGACGAGAGGGAGAGAGGGGAGGTAGGGAGGGGTGGGCGAGAGAGGGGTGAGTGTGAGAGAGGGGAGGACAAGAGAGGGAGGATGAGAGAGATGAGGGCGAGAGGGGTGAGTTTGAGAGAGGGGAGGGTGAGAGAGAGGAGGGCGAGAGAGGGGTGTGCGAGAGAGGGGAGGCTGTGAGGGGAAGGGAGGAATGGGAGGGAGAGTGGGGAGGGTGGGAGTGGAGGGCAAGAGAGGAGAGCGAGAGAGGGTAGGCAGGGAGGGGTGGGCGAGAGAGGGGTGAGTGTGAGAGAGGGGAGGACAAGAGAGGGGCGGATGAGAGAGGGGAGGGCGAGAGGGGTGAGTTTGAGAGAGGGGAGGGCGAGAGAGAGGAGGGCGAGAGAGGCGAGGGCGAGAGAGGGGAGGCAGGGAGGGGTGGGCGAGAGAGGGGTGAGTGTAAGAGAGGGGAGGAAAAGAGAGGGAAGGATGAGAGGGGGAGGGCGAGAGAGGGGAGTGTGAGAGAGGGGAGGGCGAGAGAGTGGAGGGCGAGAGAGAGGAGGACGAGAGAGAGAGGTGTGCGAGAGGGGAGTCTGTGAGGGGAAGGGAGGGATGGGAGGGAGAGTGGGGAGAGTAGGAGTGGAGGGCAAGAGAGGAGAGCGAGAGAGGGGAGGCAGGGAGGGGTGGGCGAGAGAGGGGTGAGTGTGAGAGAGGGGAGAACAAGAGAGGGGAGGATGAGAGGGGGAGGGCGATAGGGGTGAGTGCGAGAGCGGGGACGGCGAGAGAGTGGAGGGCGAGAGAGAGGAGACGGCGAGAGAGAGGGGCGTACGAAAGAGGGGAGTACGAGAGAGGGGAGTGTGAGAGAGGGGAGGGCGAGAGAATGGAGGGCGAGAGAGGGGAGTCTGAGAGAGGGGAGGGTGAGAGAGTGGAGGGCGAGAGAAACGATGGCGAGAGAGAGAGGTGTGCGAGAGAAGGGAGAGTGAGCGAGGGGAGGGCGAGAGGGGTGAGTGCGAGAGCGGGGACGGCGATAGAGTGGAGGCCGAGAGAGAGGACAGAGTGAGAGAGAGCGGAGTACGAGAGAGGGGAGTGTGAGAGAGTGGAGGGCTAGACAGAGAGGAGAAGGTGAGAGAGAGGGGAGTGCGAGAGAGGGGAGTGTGAGAGAGGGGAGGGGGAGAGAATGGAGGGCGAGAGAGGGGAGTGTGAGAGAGGGGAGTGTGAGAGAGTGGGGGGCGAGAGACAGGAGGGCGAGAGAGACAGGCGTGCGAGAGAGGGAAGAGTGAGCGAGGGGAGGGCGAGAGGGGTGAGTGCGAGAGCGGGGAGTATGAGAGAGTGGAGGCTGAGAGAGAGGACAGGTTGAGAGAGAGGGGAGTACGAGAGAGGTGAGAGTGAGCGAGGGGAGGGCGAGAGGAGTGAGTGCGAGAGCGGGGACGGCGAGAGAGTGGAGGGCGAGAGAGTACAGGATGAGAGAGAGGGGAGTGCGAGAGAGGGGAGTGTGAGAGATCGGTGGGCAAGAGAATGGAGTGCGAGAGATGGGAGTGTAAGAGAGTGGAGGGCGAGAGAGAGGAGGGCGAGAGAGAGGGGAGTATGAGCGAGGGGAGGGCGAGAGGGGTGAGTGCGAGAGCGGGGACGGCGAGAGAGAGGAAGCCGAGAGAGAGGACAGAGTGAGAGAGAGCGGAGTACGAGAGAGGGGAGTGTGAGAGAGGGTAGGGCGAGAGAGTGGAGGCCGAGAGAGAGGACAGAGTGAGAGAGAGCAGTGTACGAGAGAGGGGAGTGTGAGAGAGTGGAGGGCAGGAGAGGGGAGGGCTAGAGAATGGAAGGCGAGAGAAGGGAGTATGTGAGAGTGGAGGGCAAGAGAGTGGAGGGCGAGAGAGAGGGGAGGGCGAAAGACGGTAGGGAGAGAGGGATGGGCGAGTGTGAGGAGGGCGTGGGAGTGCAGGGAATGAGCGGGGAGGAAGGGATGGGAGGGACAAGGGGAGGGCGAGAGAGGAGGGCGAGAGAAGGGAGGCAGCATGGGGAGGGCGAAAGAGAGGGAGGGCGACAGAGGGGAAGGAGGGAGGGGAGGGCGAGATGGAGGGATTGTGCGAGAAAGGGTGAGCGAGAGAGGGGAGGGCGAGAGAGGGTCGAGGGCGTGAGAGCGGAGGGAGGGATCGAGGGTGAGAGGGAGGGGCAAGGCGAGAGTGGGGAGGGAGGGGAGGGCAAGAGAGGAGGGCGAGTGAGTAGAGGGAGGGAGGGGAGGGCGAGAGAGGGGGAGTGTGAGAGAGTGGAAGGATTGACGGGAGAGAGTGAGGGATGGGGAGGACGTGAGGGAGGAGGAGGGCGAGAGAGGACAGGGAGGGAGGGGAGGGTGAGAGAGGGGTGATTGTGAGAGAGGGGAGGACGAGAGAGGGGGAGGGTGAGAGTGAGGGGAGGGCGAGAGAAGGGGAGGGCGAGAGAGAGGGGAGGGTGTGAGACGGGATGACGAGAAGGGGGAGGGTGAGAGAGAGGGGAGGGCGTGAGAGGGGAGGGAGGGGAGGGCGAGAGGGAGGGAGAATTCAAGGTGGGGGAGGGCGAGAGAGGGGAGAGAAGGGAGCGCATTAGAGAGGTGAGGGTGAGAGAGGGGAGGGAGAGAGAGGGGAGGATGAGCGGGGAGGATGAGAGAGGGGAGGGCGAGAGAGGGGAAGGCGAGAGAGGGGTGTGTGAGAGAGGGGAGGGCGAGAGAGTCGGGGGAGAGAGAGGCAGAGGGCGAGAGGTGGGAGGGCGAGAGAGGAGGGCGAGAGAGGAGGATGAGAGAGGAGAGGGTGAGAGGGGGGAGGGCGAGAGAGGAGGTCGAGAGAGGAGGACGAGAGAGGGATGAGGGTGAGAAAGGAGAGAGCGAGAGAGGAGAGGGAGAGAGGCTGCTGGCAATGTGTGGACGGTGGTGATATTCAGGCTGGGGGAAGTGCGTGGGTGGGGGTCATGGTCAGGCTGCGGGCGGTGTTGAACGGCGGTGAGGGTGAGGCTGCAGGCAGAGTGTGGACGGCGGTGAGGATCAGGCTGGGGATCAGTGTGAGTGTGAGGGAGTCATGGAGATGGTGATGGAGTGAGTGCGAGGGATTCAGGGTGACGGTGATGAAGTGAGTGTGAGAGGGTCAGAGTGATGGGGATGGAGTAAGTGTGAGGTGGTCAGGGTGACAGTGTTAGAGTGAGTGAGAGGGGGTCAGGATGAAGGTGATGGAGTGGGTGTGAGGGGGTCAGGGTGTGGATGATAGAGTGAGTATGAGGATATCAGAGTGATGGTGATGGAATGAGTGTGAGGGGGTCAGATTGACTGTGATGGAGTGAGTATGAGGGAGTCAGGGTGAGGGTGATTGAGTGAGAGTGAGGGGGTCAGGGTGACAGTGATGGCGTAAGTGTGAGGGGGTCAGGGTGACAGTGATGGAGTGAGTGTGAGGGGGTAAGGGTGACGGTGATACAGTGTGTGAGAGGGAGTCAGGTTAATGGTGATGCTGTGAGTGTGAGGGTGTCAGGGTGAGGGGGATGGAACGAGAGTGGGGGTATCAGGGGGACAGTGATGGAGTGAGTGCGAGAGGGTCAGTATGATGGTGATGAGTGAGTGTCAGGGGGTCACGGTGACGGTGAAGGAGTGAGTGTGAGGGGGTCAGGGTGACAAAGGTGGAGTGAGTGTGCGGGGGTCAGGGTGACGGTGATGAAGTGAGTGTGAGGGTTTCAGGGAGACATTGATGGCGTGAGTGTGAGAGGGACAGGGGGTCAGGGTGAGGGTGATTGAGTGAGTGTGAGGGGGTCTAGGTTCGTGATGGAGTGAGTGTGAGAGTGTCAGGGAGCGGTTGATGGAGTGAGTGTGAAGGGGTCAGGGTGACCGTGAAGGAGTGAGTGTGAGGGGGTCATGGTGCAGTGATGGAGTGAGTGTGAGGGGGTCACGGTGACAGTGATGGAGTGAGTGTGAGGGGGTCAGGGTGACGGTGATGGAGTAAGTGTGAGGGGCTCTGATTGACTGTGATGGAGTGAGTGTGAGGGGGTCAGGGGGACGGTGATGGAGTGAGTGTGAGGGGGTCATGGTGGTGGTGATGGAGTGAGTGTGAGAGGTTATGGGTGACGGTGATTGTGTAGTGTGAGTCGGTCAGGGTGACGGTGATGGAGTGAATGTGCCGGTGTCAGGGTATCGGTGCTGGCGTGAGAGTGAGGGCGCCAGGGTGACAGTGTTAGAGAGAGTATGAGAGGGCACTGGTGACGGTGATGAAGTGAGTGTGAGGGTGTCAGGGTAACGGTAATGAAGTGAGTGTGAGGAGGAAAGAGTGACGGTGATGGAGTTAGTGTGAGGGTGCCAGATTGACTGTGATGGAGTGTGTGTCAGAGGGCCATGGTGATGGTCATGGAGTGAGTGTGAGGGTGTCAGGGTAACTGTAATGACGTGAGTGTGAGGAGCACAGAGTGACAATGATGGAGTTAGTGTGAGGGGGTCAGTGTGACAGTGATGGAGAGTGTGAGGGGGTCAGGGTGACGGTGATGGAGTGAGTGTGAGTGTGTCAGGATAATGGTGATGGAGTGAGTGTGAGAGGGTCAGGGTGATGGAGATGGAGTGAGAGTGAAGGGTTCAGTGTGATGGCTATGGAGTGAGTGTGAGGGGATCAGGGTGACGCTGATAGAGTGAGTGTGAGGTGGCCAGGGTGACGGTGTTGGAGTGATTGTGAGGGGGTCAGGGTGGCAGTGATGTGTGAGGGGTTTAAGGAGATGATACAGTGAGTGCGAGGATTCATTGTGACGGTGATTGAGTCAGTGTGAGAATGTCAGGTTGACAGTGATGGAGTGAGTGTGAGGGGTCAGAATGACTGTGATGGGTGACTGTGTTGATGTGAGTGTGAGGGGGTCAGGGTGACGGTGATGGAGTGAGTGTGTGTGGATCAGTGTGACGGAGATGGAGTGTGTCTGAGGGAATCAGGGTCACGGTGATAGAGTGAGTGTGAGTGGGTCAGGGTGACACTGATGGAGCGTGTGTCAGTGGATTAGTGTGACGGTGATAGAGTGAGTGTAAGGGATCAGTGTGACGCTGATGGAGTGAATGTAAGAGGTCAGGATGACAGTGATGGTGTGAGTGTGAGGGTGTCAGGATGATAGTGATGGTGTGAGTGTGATGGGGTCAGTGTGATGGTGATGGAGTCAGTGTGAGAGGGTCAGGGTGACGCTGATGGAGTGAGTGTGAGTGGATCAGTGAGACAGTGATAGAGTGAGTGTGAGTGGTCAGGCTGACGGTGATGGAGTGAGTGTGAGGGGGTCAGGGTGAGGATGATGGAGTGAATGTGAGTGGATCAGGGTGACGATGATGGAGTGAGTGTGAGGGGGTCAGGGTGAGGATGATGGAGTGAATGTGAGTGGATCAGGGTGACGGTGATGGAATGAGTGTGAGGGGCTCCGATTGACTGTGATGGAGTGGGTGTGAGAGGGTCAGGGTGATAGTGTTGGAGACAGTGTGAGGGGGTTGGAGTGACGATGATGGAGCGAATGTGAGGGGGTCAGGGTAAGGGTGATGGAGTGAGTGTGAGAGGGTAAGGATGACGGTGATTGAGTGAGTGTGAGTGGGTCAGGGTGACGGTGATGGAGTGAATGTGAGGAGCGCAGAGTGACGGTGAGGGAGTTAGTGTGAAGTGGTCAGTGTGACAGTGATGGAGAGAGTGTGAGGGGGTCAGGGTGATGGTGATGGAGTGAGTGTGAGGGGGTCAGGGTAACGGTGATGGAGTGAGTGTGAGAGGGTCACGATGGGGGTGATGGAATGAGTGTGAGTGGGTCAGGGTGATGGAGATGGAGTGCGTGTGAGGGTGTCAGGGCGACGGTTATGGAGTTAGTGTGAAAGGGTCAGTGTGATGGTGATGGAGTAAGTGAGAGGGAGTCAGTGTGACGGTGATGGAGTGAGTGAGATGGGGCCAGGATGAGGTTGATAAAGTGAGTGTGAGGGTTCAGTGTGAGGTTGATGGAGTGAGTGCGAGGGGATCAGTGTGACTGTGATGGAGTGAGTGTGAGGGGGTCAGTGTGATGGTGATGTGGTGAGTGTGAGGGGGTCAGTCTGACGGTGATGGAGTGAAGGTAAGGGAGTCAGTGTTACGGTGATAGAGTGAGTGTGAGGGTGTCAGTGTGACGTTGATGGAGTGAGTGTGAGGGGGTCAGTGTGATGGTGACAGAGTGAGTGTGAGGGAGTCAGCGTGAAGGTGATGGAGTGTGTGTGAGGGGATCAGGGTGATGGTGATGGAGTGAATGTGAGTGGGTCAGGGTGACGGTGATGGATTGAGTGTGAGGGTGTCAGGGTGACGGTGATGGATTGAGTGTGAAGGTGTCAGCGTGACCGTGATGGAGTGTGTGTGAGGGGATCAGGGTGACAGTGATGCAGTGAGTGTGATAGGGTCTGTGTGACGGTGATGGACTGAGTGTGAGACGATGAGGGTGACGGCGATGGAGTGAGTGTGAGGGGGTCAGTTTGCCGATGATGGAGTGAGTGTGAGTGGATCAGTGTGATGGAGATGGAGTGAGTGTGAGGGGGTCAGGGTGTCAATGATGGAGTGAGTGTGAGTGGATCAGTGTGACGCTGATGGAGTCAGTGTGAGGGGATCAGTGTGACTGAGATGGTGTGAGTTTGAGTGCTCAGGGTGACGTTGATGTAATGAATGTGAGGGGATCAGTGTGACGGAGATGGAGGGAGTGTGAGGGGGTCAGGGTGACGGTGATGGAGTGAGTGTGAAGGGGTCAGGGTGACGGTGATGGAGTGAGTGTGAGGGGGTCAGTGTGATGGTGATTGAGTGAGTGTGAGTGGGTAAGGATGACATTGATGAAGTGAGTGTGATTGGATCAGTGTGACGGTGATGGAGTGAGTGTGAGGGGGTCATAGTGACGGTGATGGAGTGTGTGTGAGTGGATCAGAGTGATGGAGACAGAGTGAGTGTGAGTGGATCAGGGTGGCAATGATGGAGAGTGTGAGGGGGTCAGGTAGACGGTAATCGAATGAATGTGAGGGGGTCACGGTGACGGTAATGGACTGAGTGTGAGTGGATCAGATTGATGGAGATGGGGTGAGTGTGAGTGGATCAGGGTGATGGAGATGGAGTGAGTGTGGGGGGATCAGTGTGATGGTGAACGAGTGAGTATGAGGGGGTCACGGTGACGGTGATGGAGTGTGTGTGAGTGGATCAGAGTGATGGAGACAGAGTGAGTGTGAGTGTATTAGGGTGGCGATGTTGGAGAGTGTGAGGGGGTCAGGTAGACGGTAATCGAATGAATGTGAGGGGGTCATGGTGACGGTGATGGACTGAGTGTGAGTGGTTCAGATTGATGGAGATGGAGTGAGTTTGAATGGATCAGGGTGACGGAGATGGAGTGACTGTGGGGGGTCAGTGTACGGTGATGGTTTGATTGTGAGGTGGTGAGGGTGACTGTGAAAGTGTGAGTGTGAGGATGTCAGGGTGAAAATGATGGAGTGAGTGTGAGGGGCTCAGCGTGATGGTGATGGAGTGAGTGTGAGGGGTTCAGTGTGATGTTGAAGGAGTGAGTGTGACTGGGTCTGGGTGACGATGATGAGTGTGAGGGGGTCAGGGTGACGGGGATGGAGTGAAGGTAAGGGGGTCAGTGCGACCATGATGGAGTGAGTGTAAGGGGGTCAGGGTGACGGTGATGGAGTGAGTGTGAGGGGCTCAGAGTGACGATGATGTATTGAGTGTGAGGGGGTCAGGGTGACGGAGATGGAGTGAGGGTGAGGGGTTCAGTCTGATTTTTGATGGAGTGAGTGTGAGGTGGTCAGGGTAACGGAGATGGAGTGAGAGTATGGGGGTCAGGGTGAGGGTGATGGAGAGAGTGTGAGGGGGTCAAGGTGACGGTGATGGAGGGAGTGTGAGGGGGTCAGGGCGACGGTGATATAGTGAGTGTGAGTGGGTGAGGGTGACAGAGATAGAGTGAGTGTGAGGGGTTCAATCTGATTTTGATGGAGTGAGTGTGGGGGTGTTAGGGTGATGGTGATGGAGTGAATGTGAGGGGATCAGTGTGAAGGTCATGAAATGAGTGTGAGGGTCCCAGTGTGACAGTGATGGAGTGAGAGTAAGGGGGTCAGTGCGATAGTGATGGAGTGAGAGTAAGAGGGTCAAGGTGACGGTGATGGAGTGAGTGTGAGGGGGTCAGGGATACGGTGATGGAGTGAGAGTAAGGGGCCATGGTGAAGGTGATGGAGTGAGTGTGATGGGGACAGGGTGATGGTGATGGAATGAGATTGAGGGGGTCAGAGTGAAGTTGATGGAGTGAGAGGGTCAAGGTGACAGTGATGGCGTGTGAGTGAGTGGGTCAGTTTGAAGATGATGGAATGAGAGTGAGGGGGTCAGGGTGACGATGATGAAGTGAGTGTGAGGGGGTCAGGCTGACGGTGATGGAGTGAGTATGAGTGGATCAGTGTGATGGAGATGGAGTGAGTGTGAGGGGGTCAGGGTGACAATGATGGAGTGAGTGTGATTGGATCAGTGTGACGCTGATGGAGTCAGTATGAGGGGATCAGTGTGACCGAGATGGTGTGAGTTTGAGTGCTCAGGGTGACGTTGATGTAATGAATGTGAGGGGATCAGTGTGACGGAGATGGAGGGAGTGTGAGGGGGTCAGGGTGACGATGATGGAGTGAGTGTGAAGGGGTCAGGGTGACGGTGATGGAGTGAGTATGGAGGGGTCAGGGTGACGGTGAAGGAGTGGGAGTGAGGGGGTCAAGGTGACGGTCACGAAGTGAGTGTGAGGGGGTCAGGGATACGGTGATGGAGTGAGAGTAAGGGGTCATGGTGAAAGTGATGGAGTGACTGTGATGTGGACAGGGTGATGGTGATGGAATGAGATTGAGGGAGTCAGAGTGAAGTTGATGGAGTGAGAGGGTCAAGGTGACAGTGATGGCGTGTGAGTGAGCGGGTCAGTTTGAAGATGATGGAGTGAGAGTGAGGGAGTCAGGGTGACTGTGATGGATAGAGTGTGAGGGGGTCAGGGTGACAGTGATGGAGAGAGAGTGACGGGGTAAGGGTGAAGATGATGGATTGAGTGTGAGAGGCTTCGGTTGACGGTGATGGAGTGAGAGTGTCGGGGTAAGGGTGACAGTGATGAAGTGAGATTAAGGGGGTCAGGGCGATGATGATCGAGTGAGAGTGAGCGTGTCAGGTTGATGGTCAAACTGGATCCCTTCCCTCGCTGGACATGATCCCAGCAATCATTGGCCGAAATCGGTCCTGTTATCGTACTGGATCCCTGCGCTAGATCCACTTGATCACTGCACCAGTCCAACTGGATCACTCCCACGCTGGACTTGGTCCAAGTGATCATGGAACTAGATCCCCAGTCATTGTACTGGATCCCTGCACTGGATCCACTTGATCATTGCACCATTCAAACTGGAACACTTCCCTCGCTGGACCTGATCCCAACGATCATTGTACTAGATCCCTCCAGTCATCATACTCGGTCCCTGCGCAAGATCCAATTGATCACTGCACCAATCAAAATGGATCCCTTCCCTCACTGGACATGATCACAGCTATCATTGAACTAGATCCCCCAGACATTGTACTGGATCACTGTGCTAGATCCACTTCATCACTGTACCTGTCCAACTGGATCCCTCCCTCACTGGACATGATCCCAGCGATCAATGAACTAGATCCCCAATCATTGTACAGGATCCCTGCGCTATATCCACTTGATCACTGCAGCAGTCCAACTGGTATCCCTTCCTCACTGGACTTGATCTCAGCAATCTTTGAACTAGATCATTCCAGTCATCATACTGGATCCCTGCACTAGATCCACCTGATCACTGCACTGGTCCAACTGGATCACCCCCTCACTGGACATGATCCCAGCGATCATGGGACTAGATCCCAAGTCATTGTACTGGATCCCTGCACTAGATCCACTTCATCACTGCAGCAGCCCAACTGGATCCCTTCCCTCACTGGACTTTATCCCAACAATCTTTGAACTAGATCACTCCAGTCATCATACTGGATCCCTGCACGAGATCCACTTGATCACTGCGCTGGTCCAACTGGATCCCTCACTCACTGGACATGATCCCAGCGATAATTGAAATGGGTCCCCAGTCATTATACAGGGTCTCTGCGCTAGATCCACTTGATCACTGCACCAGTCCAACGGGATCCCTTCCTCACGAGACATGATCTCAGCAATCTTTCAACTAGATCACTCCAGTCATCATACTGGATATCTGCACTAGATCCACCTGATCACTGCACCGGTCCAACTGGATCACTCCCTCGCTGGACATGATCCCAGCGATCATTGAACTAGATCACCAGTCATTGTACGGGATCCCTGGACTGGATCCACTTGATCAATGCACCATTCAAACTGGATACTTTCCCTCGCTGGACATGATCCCAGTGATCATTGGAATAGATCCCTCCAGTCATCAGACTGGATCCCTGCGCAAGATCCACTTGATCATTGTACAAATCAAACTGGATCCCTTCACTCACTGGACATAATCCCAGCGACCATTTAACTAGGTCCCCCAGTCATTGTACTGGATCCCTGCACTAGATCCGCTTGATCACTGCATGGGTCCAACTGGATCCCTCTCCTCGCTGGTCTTGATCCCAGTGATCATTGGACTAGATCCCCCAGCCATCATACTGGCTCCCTGCACTAGATCCACTTGAATGGTACAGTGATCACCATCCCAGCGATCATTGTACTATATCCATCTGGGGAATGTCCTGTCCACAGCCTCCAACCTCATTGTCCATGAACCGCGCACTATCTGATTCTACATCCTTCCTAAGACCTGTTGTCTCATCCTGCGCCTGTCTGACCCAACTCATCTCTTCCTATCTCAACACCTTCCTGTCTCCACAGTCCAGGAAATCCTGACCTACCATTTGTTACACCACCTATGCACTTCATCTCCTCGAAGACATTTATTTTCCTGACCCACAACGTTTCATTTTCACGTTGGACATCTAGTCCCTGTACACATCTATTTGCCATGACGAAAGTCTCCAGCCCTCTATTTCTTCATCTCACCCCAGCCCAACTAGTAGCCTTCCACCAACACCCTCATCCACCTGGTTGAACTGGTCCTCAGCTTCAACAACGTTTCTGTCCAATAATCCCACTTCCTCCAAACCAAAGGGGTAGCTACGGGCACCCGCATGTGACCTAGCTGTGCCTGCCTGTTTGTCAGATATGTGGCAATATCCGTCTTTTGCAGTTACATTGGCACCTCTCTCCACTTGTTCCTCCGCTACATTGATGAATGCATTGGTACCACTTTGTGCTCCCACGAGGAGGTTGAACAGTTCACCAACGTTACCAGCACCTTTCACCCTGACCTCAAATTCACCTGGATCTTCTTGGCAAATTCCCTCCCCTTCTCGGACCTGTCCATCACCGTCTCCAGCGAATGACTCATGACAGACATATACTACAAGCCCACCGACTCCCACAGCTACCAATACTACACCTCCTCCCATCCCACTTCGTGTAAAAACTTCATCCCTTTTTCCCAAATCCTCCGTCTCTACCACATCTTTTCCCAGGGTAAATAATTCCACCACAGAAAGTCCGAGTTGGTCTAATTCTTCCATAATCGTTAAATTCCCTCCCCCCCTTCCAGTGCATCTCCTCCACTTCACTCACCACCGCCCTCAAACCCCACCCCTCCCGCAACAAGGACAGAACTCCATGGTCCTCAACTTTCACCTCACCAACCTCCACATAAAACACATCATACTCCACCACTTCTGCCATCTCCAAACAGACCCCACCATTAGATATATATATATTTCCCTCCACACCCCTATCAGCATTCTGAAAAGACCATTCCCTCTACGAACCCCTTGTCAGGCCTACAACCCCCAATAAGACCACACCCCACTACTGGCATCTTTCCCTGCCACTGCTGGAAGGGTAAAACCAGCGCCCACACCACTTCACTTATCTCCGTCCTAGGCCCCAAGGGATCCTTCCACATCCGTTAGAAATTCACCTGTAAAATTTCCAATGTCATCTACTGCATCCGTTGCACACAGTGTAATCTCCTCTACATCAGGGAGACAGGACGCCTTCTTGCAGATCATTTCAGAGAACATCTCTGGGACATCCGCATCCACCAACTTCACCATCCCATGACTGAACACTTCAACTCTCCCTCCCACTCCGTAAAAGACGTACAGGTCCTGGGCCTCCTTCACCGCCAAAACATAACCACCAAATACCTGGAGGAGGAACGCAGTATATTCCGCCTTGGGACTCTGTCACCTCACGCGATAAGTGTGGATTTGAACAGTTTCCTCATTTCCCTTCCCCCATGTCCCAAGCCTCAAACTTGAGACTCTGATCTCCAGCATCTGCAGTCCTAACTTTCTCCTAGGAATAATCAATGACCTCGAGTGAAGATACCCCTGGATTGCAGTGATCACAGTGTGACTGAGTTTTGCGTTTCTTTTGGGTGGGGGCAGGCTGGATTTGAGACGAGCGCTTAACACCTAAACAACGGAAATGTTATCGCATAGCGAAGTTAGGGCAGGCTGAAGTGAAGTGGAAAACTCTGTCAGAAAGTGGATCAGTACAATTGCATCATATCACCCAGACTGTAAAAGACACGCAGAAGGAGCAAATCAACTTCAGTTCAGACACAATAACAGGTAAAGTGGAAAGAAGACAATATAACACAATAAGATGGAATGGAATTATTTATGAGAAAGGATTAAGTATTTAAGCTATTTTACATACAGACTCTTGTCACATTGGAAAAGGGAATTTACAGCAGTGTAACGGTGATATTTGCCTGCGACATCACAATTTCGAGACACACTGACATATTATCTTCTGCATCAGCGTGGCCAAGTGAAAGCATGATCGGCCCATCAAGCAGAATTCAATACTTCAAAGCTCTCCTCGGCACTGTACAACCTATTTGCTGCTCCTGTAGTCAGGTCCCAATCGCTTCACAGTGTATCTTTTTTTCTGCTTCCTGCCTCACATAAACACTTGAAACCTGATCAAATCCCCAGTGTTTCCGCTTTAACCCATATTTTGTCACTCCCGAGCTGACACAGGTATGAGTGACCAATTGGCCTTTTCGAGCGCTCTCATTCTATATGATCTGAATGAAAAACGTGCACTTTATCTGATTGGCAGGACACACTGAAGAAATTATCCCATCACAGCAGACTGAGCTGCCTCCATTGAGAGAGCTGTCTCCATTGGTAGAGTATCACACAGTCACAGCGAACATCTTTTCATGTCATCCTTGAAGGTACTTGCTACAAAAAAGCTGAAGACGGCTGGAAACTGCTGTCGTCAGTGCGATGTACAGAGGCCCAGCGGGGGCCCAGTGGGCCCATAAACCAGAAATCAATTGGTAAAAATATTCTTCTTTTTAGAAGACTCCGATTCAGACCAACAAGTTAAAACTTACTGGGGAGAAAATTGGTGTGAAAGAACGGACAGTCTCAACTTGTTCCAGGATTTACAATCTTGGTCTGTGTGACAACAAAAGCAGAACCCTGGAACTGTTTATCTTGCTTCTGAAAAACAGGTTAGTAAATTTTGAAGAGCAAAGATATTTCTCCCTGGTGTTCATGAAATGATCAAGAGCAGAGTAGGGTTCCCTGAGTATGGTCTGACTTTTGGGTTATGGACTGTGATATTCTGCTCACATGATCTGAACAGATACAAAGAAATGACTCAGTGACAAGATCTGCTGAATGAGATTCCGTGAAGAACATAAGCCGATGTAATGAAAAGACCAATAAGAGCGGGAATGCAGCAAATTATTTTCCAGACTCGAGGAGAGTGCACAGTGCTGATTCCAGGGGTCAATATCTGTTCAAGTAGACTGAAACAGCGTTGGGTGTTATTGTACTGCATCTTTTTTATAATGGTGCAAAAGCACGGAACTTTTGTATAGAGGGGATAAATTCAAAATCCCCAAGAGGCAAAGCATACAAATGAGGTAAACAACAAAGTAACCACACAATTTAGTGTTACATCATGCGGTAAACTTCCCTGCTCAAATTTCATTCAAAATCGCTCTCTGTCTAATTCCTAAGACTGATATTCGAACAGTGAATGGTATGTTAATAAAAACTGCTCTGATCTCGCAATTTCAGCATTTCAAACACCCCTTATGTATGTTTGGCAATTGTAATTGATCCTTCACTGTGTTACTTCAGCACACGTAGAGAAAAAAATAACTATAAGAAAATCAGTCATGTATGTGACTGGGATTTGACCCGATTCTGTTGCAACCAATCCATTCAGCTGTAATTGAAATTGCTTCCATCTTTCCTGTGTCGGTAATAAGATTACATAGCTTAGTGGTGAGTTTTCATGCATTGAATTGGACCCAGCATCCTTTCTCAGGTTGAAATATACAGGGATATAAAGACATGATGAAAGACATAGGCAGTGTTTACTGGACTATAAAGACGTTAGGAATGAAACGGCCATTATACCATGTCGTTAGAAACTATGGAAATGAGGTTTACTGGAAGATAAAGCCACTAGAAATGAAAAGAGGGGGTTTAATGGGATGGTGGCATAGATAAGGAATAATGTGGGAGAAATCAGGAAAGACTTAGTCGTGTCCGAAAAGAAGTTATCCAGCTAATGTGAAATTATTAAGAGTAAATACGAGGGAACTTTCCTCGTTTAGGTGAGTGGAAACTAAAAGTTAGAAACTCAAACTCATCAGGACACGATAAAGAAGTTTGCAGTAGGCATTTTTTATTCTGAGAGTGATTTAATTCGGAGAGGAATTTTCAGAAATAGAATCATTTTAGAAGCTGATTCAAGAATATTTGAAAAGCGAATGCAGGCAGACAATTAGATTGGATTAGATTAGATTAGATTACTTACAGTTTGGAAACAGGACCTTCGGCGCAACAAGTCTGCACTGATCCGCCGAAGCGCAATCCACCCAGATCCATTCCGCTACATTTACCCATGCCCCCAACACTACAGGCAACTTAACACAGCCAATTCACCTAACTTGCACATGTTTGGACTGTGGGAGGAAACCGGAGCACCCGGTCGAAACCCACGCAGACACGTGGAAAATTAAACAGCGACAGGAATTCTGGGTTGCCTGGATGGGTATGCAAAATGGGAACATTCCTGAATTGGTTAACATTCATAGGAAAGAAATTGTATAACACCTGCAATTGAAAATGTTATGTATAAGAAGAGCTAGTGGAGTTGGAAAGTGCAGCAACTCATTCAACATGAAATATTATATGCTGTGAATGCACTGAGCTGTTTGGTTTAGCTCTGCATTGAATGGAAGTCTGTTAGCTTAGTCCGCTGACTAACTGGTTTATGAGAAAAGTGAGACCAACAGAGTGGGATTAATTCTCTCACTGTCTCAGGTTTCCTAAAGAATCATCATCTTCCCCGCTCAACTGATCTGTAATACTGTGGTGCCACGCGTGAGCAAGATTTGGCCTGTCGATGTAAAACATCATTATCATTGCCATCTGTTGCTTTGAACACTTGGTCATAATCAACCGAAAGGGGAGTAAGTCCATTTAATACACTTTGATCCCCGCTTGAAAAATCCTGCGTCAAGACTCAACCTTATTCCAGTTTGACACTTTGTTCCTCCCAACAGCAAAACTACTTGCCCAGATCCTTTACCAGGTTTACTGACAACAGTCAAACTCTACAAAGAGATAAATCTAATAGTTTCGATTGGTTGAATGCGTTGTGCAGCTCTCAGGAAATTGAATGATATGAAACGATTTATACAGACTTTCCCAGGATGTAATCCAGTGCTGGGTCAGCGATTTGAGGAAGGTCATTAAGATAAAACCTCACCTCTGCTTCTCTATTCACGGATGGATATTCACGTGGAGAATACTTACAGATTTTCTGTTAATAATTGGCATGTTTACCAAAAGCAAAACTTTTCCCCATGTCAGAAACTGGAGTTTTCACATAAATGCTATTTTACTCAACATTGTTTTCAACTGCGCTTCAGTCTGATGCTTCAATAATCCCTGGTCAATGTCAGTAACAACATATTTAGATCAGCATTGAACTTACAATCTTGGCATGTTATGCATTTTTAAGTATTCAGCGCTGACCAACTGTGCGACCAGAGCCGCAGACAGCGAACCTGTCACGTGACCTACACGTACCTTGGAAACTTTAACTCAACTGCTCTACTTTTGCTGTGATTATTAGATTCCCGACAGTATGGAAACAGACACTTCGGACCCAAAATTCTACAACCCTCCGAAGAGTGACCCAACCAGAACCATCTCCCCTCTGACAAATGCACTATGGGCAATTTAGAATGTCCAACTCACCTGACCTGCACAATCTTTGGACTGTGGGAGGAAAATGGAACACCCGGAGAAAAACCACGCAGACACGGGGAGAATGTGCAAACTCTACACAGACAGTCCACCGAGGCTGGAATCGAACTTTAGACCCTGTTGAGGCAGCAGTGCTAACCACTGAACCACAACACAACATCTTTGGTAGTGATGTGCTGCCCCACTGGTATCTCAGTCACTCACCCTGCTTCATTTCCCTGAACCGTCTGGTTCTGAAATTAAAGCTAATGCAGTCAAGGTGAAACTGACATGAACCTATGATTATTAAAGTATCAGGTTAAGGAAAAGGATACAAAAAGGACACAAAAAATGTGAAAAAATAGACAACATTGAAAAATGAGTTTCCGTTGTTTCCTGCGTTGTTTACAGACAATGTGACCTTGCAGCTGTCGCAGGGTTTTTCCTTCAATCAGCTTCAATCGGCACAGAATTCGAATCAATGAAACTTCACCAACTTCATTCTGAAAGTTCATACAGGTAACATGAAACATTTTGCGTTCATTAATAACCTTCACCATTCCTACATCCAAGAACACGTTGCACAGTTTGCATGAATATTGAACATGTGAGAATGTTATGCATTAATAAAATTCAATTACAGTTTAAATTGTCAAGTAGGTCGAATGTACAGTAAGTCTCAGAATGTCAGAAATTCATGTGACCAGAACTGCAGCCCAGCAGATTGGAAACATGTCCCTGAATCCCAATATCCACACGTTTGCTTGCTCCATGTACCCAGTTGGAAACCTGTGTGAAGGAGCTTGCAGTCTGACAGAGCACCTGAGAGAATCCTTCACTTTCTGCTCTAAAGCAGCAATAGGAGCTGTTTGTTCTGGCTGTGATAGCTGTGGTGTAAAGGGGAGGACTTTGATATCCCGCAGTGTAGATTCACATTGCCCTCATCATGTTAATTTTGAAAACCCTCTGTAAGAAACAGCACAGAAAATGAGGAACAGGAGGAGGCTATTCCAAACACCTGTACGACCCGCCTTTTGATATCATCATGGCTGACCAAACACGTCAATGTCTTTCCCCAGCTCCTCCACAACAACCTTTCGCACAACGGGATAAAGACATTTAAGCAATCGAACATTTTTGTGTAACTTTGGGAGGGAAATGTGTTTCGAGACAGTGGGTTTCTGCACGAAATTTGCACGTTTTGCGGGTGAGCATCTGATTCTGGTCTGATCATGATTCCGTAAAAACTCACAACCAAGAAGTTAAGGAATTTCCTCTAGTCAGTAGCAGGTTCGAGAACTCCAGACAACAGGAATTGGCGATGAACCAGCACAACAGTTAATGAATCAGATGAAAACTGAACTAAACTCCAATTCTAGTGCGGTTCAAACTCACAAACTTTGAATAGCAAAGTTACATTCAGAAAACAAATCCTTGAATCCCCCCGAACCTCAGGGTCCATGGCATACAGTCATAAAGTCATTGAAATATGCAGCATGGAAACATAACCTGCTGTCCAACCTGCCCATGCCGACCAGATATCCCAACCCAATCTAGTCCCACCTGCCAGCAACTGGCCCATATTCCTCCGTACCCTTCCTATTCACAAGCCTCTGAAATGTTACAATTGTACCAGCGTCCACCACACCATCTGGCAACTCATTCCATTCACGTACCACCCTCTGTGTGAAAAAGTTGTCCCCTAGGTCTCTTTTTCATCTTTCCCCTCTCAAACTAAATCTATGCCCTCTAGTTCTGAACTCCCCGACTCAGAGAAAAGACTTTGTCTATTCATAATGTCCATGCTCCTCATAATTTTGTAAACCGCTATAAGCTCACCCCGCAGTCTTCAACGCTCCAGGGAAAACAGCCCCAGCCTGTTTAGCCGCTTCTGATACCTCAAAGCCCAACCCTGGAAACATTCTTGTAAATCTTTCTGAACCCTTCCAAGTTTCACAACATCTTTCCGATAGAAAGGAGACCAGAATTGCACGCAATATTCCAACAGTGGTCTAAAAAATGTCCTGTACAGCCGCAAATGACCTCCCAACTCCTGTACACAACACTCTGACCAAAAAAGGAAAGCATACCAAACGCTTTCTTCACTATCTTATCTACCTGTGATTCCACTTTCAAGGAGCTATGAACCTGCACTCCAAGATCTCTTTGTTCAGCATCACTCCCTCGGACCTTACCATTAAGTGTATAAGTCCTGCTAAGATTTGCTTTCCCAAAGTGCAGCACCTCACATGTATCTGAACTAAACTCCATCACTTCTTACTTTTTCTTTAATCATGTCTAATAGCTTATCAGAATGCCCAACTGTGTTAGTCAGAATCATCTCACTTCAGCTATACAACAAACCAATAGTGCTAATTCCCATTATCGTTCTACTTCTGCCACTATGTTTTTTCATAATTCTACTTAATATTATGCGACTGTCACTATTAGGTATTCTATTGCCACTTCTGCTACAATGAACTTCCATCCCAGACTAAACTGTCATGATTAGATACTTAGCTACCCCATCTATCACAATGTTTCCCTGTTCCAAGCTGACTCTACTAACTACTGATTAGATATTTAATGTCATATCTTTCCGTCTACATGCGTCTCAAGCAGGCTGACTTAACTATCAATTAATTATTGAAAATCATGTCCTTAGTATGTATTGTCACGACTTGTCCCAAACTGCCATGATGATATTTAATAGGCGAGACTGACTTTACTACTTGTTTTTTATCTCAGCCTGCCGTAGTAACCTTTCAGCCCATTCTGACTCTGCTAATTGGTGTAGGAGCGTTCAACTATTCTTATCTCCTCCTGCCACACTGGCCACATCCTGCCCCAGTGACCTTATGACGAGTGTAACATTCCGCAGACCCCTTGTAACAGATCGCCAGTAGTTTCCATGTCTTTACCCTTCCCATGCTTTCATGCTCTGTATTTTCTGTACAGTGTTTGGTTCTTTCATCAGACATCTCTTTAGCTTCACCCCACTTTCCAGTACCTGGTCGTTATCCATGTTTGCTCTAGCTTCTCAAGTATTCGGCTAAATACTCCTGAAATGTTTTGCTGACTCATACCTTTACCACACCGACACACAATGAATTCCAAATAAACAACACTCTAAGAGTGAAAACGCTCTTCCTAAATCTCGTCTGAGCACCCTCACCCTTCTGTTTAACGGAGATCCCTGGTTGTTAACTCTTCCCAGAAGAAGTTTGTTCCTGTCACACATACCGATCCCCTTAAAGTGCACCTTAATCACTTCCTCACTTAGCGTTCTCCGCTCTCAGATAAAAAGCCTGAGCAGAGCTCGTCCAGCTTCGCCACGGCGACAGTGTCGTGCTGGAAAAGTACAGCAGGTCAGGCAGCATCCGAAGAGCGGGAGAATCGACGTTTCTGGCATACGTTTTTCATCAGGAATGAGTCTTGTTGGGGGGGGGGTGTGGCTGGGAGATAAATGGGAGGGGATTGGAGTTGGGTGCAAGGTAGCTGGGAAAGCGAATGGTGGTTCGAGGCAAGGGAGGAGGTGATATGTCAGACGGGGAGAGATATGTAGGTCCGGAGGGTGGTGCTGAGTTTGATGCTTCGGACTATAATAATGTGTGGCGAGGAGAAATGAGGAAGCCGTTGAAATCCACATTTTTCTCGTGTGGTTGCAGGGTCCTAAGGCAGAATATGAGGCGTTCATCTTCCAGGCGTCAGGTGGTAACGGTTTGGTGGTGGCTTATGCACAAAACGTCGATTGTCCTGTTGTGCAATTCACATGACAGGATAGATGTGAATAACAAAGACTAAAAAAGGGACAAAGACTTACAGATACAGAGTTAATGGAATTAGACACAGTGCATACAGAAACCATTTGGAAGTTGAGTCTGCACTGTGCCATGGAAGAGATTCGCACTGCCCCACTCTATCTTTCTAAATCCGCATTTATGATACACCTACGAAAATAGAAATTGCTCCAAAAACTCAGCGAGTCAGGCAGCATCAGTGGGGAGAAATTAGAGTTTACATTGCGAATTAAAAACAGTTCCGAGGAAGGGTCTGTTGACCCGAAATGGTCATTCTGTTCTCCCCGAGCTACAATTCTGACTTTTGTCTCTGATTTACAGCACTTTCAGTCCATTCAGATTTGGTTTTCCATTGACCTGAATTCCACACCTTTGCACTGTGGGAAGGAATCGGAGCAGCCAGAGGAAACTCACAAGGGAGAGAGAGAGCATGAGAGTGCAAATTCCACACAATCAGTCAAACAAGTCTGGAATCGAATGCGGGTTTCTGGCGTGGGTAGGTGCAATTCTACCCACTGATCTCTCCCATTACGCAAGCATTCATCCAGGAAGCGAATTGAACCGGATCTCACGCAGCGATAGGTGGTGGTACTATCCAGGAATTTTATGCAAAAAGAAGCCTATTTGGTATTACTGGAAATTAACATTCGCCTAACTATCATAACACTTTTTAAAATCACTTGGCCTATAGCCTCGTCTGTCTTGGAATCACAAAATTCACATCTGAATACTTCTGAAAGTTATGAGGATTTCTGCCTCTCCAACCTTTGCATGCACTGAGTTCCATATTTCAACCAACTGCTGTTTCAAAACATTTGTCTGCGCATTCACTCAAATCTTTCCTCTTCTATCCTTAAGTCTATGCCACCTTCCCTTCCCCCCTGATCGATCTCACCATCAAATAGAAACGTTTATTTCAGTCTACACCGTCCATATTCCTGGTTATTTTGTACATCTCAATGATGTCTCCTCTCAATTTCTTCGGCTACAAGAAAAACACCTCCAGACTATCCAATTTCTCTTTATAATTGAAACTCTTCTACCCAGACAATATCCTGGTAAATCTCTCCTGCATCATTTCCAATGCTATCATATCCGTGGTATCATGTGAATTGCAGAACTGCACACAACAGACGAGAGAGAGCCAAATGAGCAAGTGAAATAAATGACGTAGAAGTCCACAGAAAGACGTACTTCCAAATAAATTTTCTTTTCCTCACTGCTACCTATGTCCTTTTGCTGAGCCTGATGTTTCAATAATCTATGGTCCATGTTGTAAAAGCTGCGACATGAGAAATGATCTCACAACCAGGGTATTGAAATGGAATGACTGCTTTGAAAGTGAGGACATGGTTCTTATATGATGGTACAGAGGCGCATGAAATGCCAAAGCTCGGAGGTTCCCTGGTTAAACGCGGGGAGGAAGGGCATATTTGTCTCCGTTTATTAGATTATTAAGATACAACAGCAGCATTAACCCGCACTGCAGATTGGCTCAGCTGAAGCGTGCTGGAGTCTTAAGCGAGAGGTCGATTAATTGAAAGCATTCTCTGAAATTTTCCTTCACAATGCGCTGTTTTGTTACTTTGACAGTAAGAGCTGTTTTAGATCACATCCTCTCCAAATCAGCCTCTTGCTCCCAGTAGACACTCCAATCCAGCATACATCACTTTCATTCCGACACAGCCGCATGTCATATTCGAATTCCCTTTATGATAATTGGAATTGACAATGTCATTCTCTGAGATGTAGCAATGCAGCATAAAGTTGGTAGTGAACACAGAGGAACAGAGAACACAGAAAATTTACAAGCCAAGAACAGACCCTTTGGACATCGAAGCCTGAGCTGATCCACTGTCGAAACCTATCACTAAATTCCAACCCAACTGTATCTTTCTGCACCCCATCTACTCATGCATCCAGACGCACCTGAAATGGATCGACCGTGCTTGCCTCTACTACCTCTGCTGTTCAACACTATCCAACTACCTACCACCCTCTGTGTAAAATGCTTCCAACGTTGAACTCTCTTAAACTTTTCACCTCTCATCTTGAACGTATGACATCTCATTATTGAATGCCTCACCTTGGGAAAAAGCTTATCTCTTTCCACCCTGGCTATACCGTTCATGATTTTGTAGACGTCAATCAGGTCCCCCTCAATCTCGTTTTCTTTAATGAAAACAAACATTACCTACTCAACCTCTCTTCAGAGCTAACACCTTCCATACCAGGAAACATCCTCATAAACTTTCTCTGCACTCTTTCATGAATGTGCATATCGTTTTGGTAATTTGGAGACCAGAACAGTACATAGCATTCTAAATGCGGTTGAACCAAAATCTTGTACAATTTTAGCATGCCAACTCTTATACTCAACGCCCCGTCTGGTGAAGACAAGCACGCCATATGCCTTCTTGTCCACTCAATCCACCTGTGCAGCTACATTCAGGGTACAAAGGATCTGAACTCCCAATCGCTCTGCTCATCAACTTTACCCAAGGCTCTTCCGTTTACAATATATTTGGCTCGAGAATTAGACTTCCCAAAATGCATCACCTCACATTTGCCTGGATTCTACTCCATCTGCCAATACTCCGCTTAACTCTCCTGTCTATCTATATTCTCCTTCATTCGTTGACACTCCCCTATGATTTCGGTTACTCCATCAATCTTCGTGTCATCTGCAAATGTAATGGCGATATTTGGGCCAGAAACCATTGGGGAATGGAGCATGGCAGCTGGTAGTAATTAGATTTGATGAATAAAATCTGGAATATAAACCCGCTCAGATGAACAGTGACAAAAAAAAATTAATTTGTTGAAAACCCATTCATTCAGTTCCCTTCTAAAGGGAAATCTGCCGTCCTTAATGAGACCTGCCAATATATGACTCCAGCCGCACAATAGTACGGTACACCCATAAATTCCCTCTGACTCAGGTCAAGGAGAGTTAAGGATGAACAATAAGATTATGATGGTCACACTCCGTGGGAGAATAAGGAAGGATAAAAAAGATACATGGAAGACGGGGATAATTGGGAGTCGTCTCAGCGTGGACTCAAATTCAACTGCTTATCCAAACTAAACAGACACAAGGATACCCACGCCGCAATGAAGGCATGTCCATGCGGGCGGGGTCTGCAGTACGAGATTCAATTGCCCGTTGAAGTGTAAACTCACTTGCTCAAACACAACTTGGACAGGTCATTCACCACTCCCATATGTGAGAAGGAATCAGTCAGGAGACCAACCTGCTGAGTCACCATCAGGTTTACAAATGACAGCAAGGGTCCGAGTCTGCTGTTATTTCAGGTATTCATCCCATCCAAAAATGAACCATGTTTGGATGCCTGTTACCAGTGGAGTACAACTGTTTTCTGATGTAGATCGATAATTCAAACTTAGTTGTAGGAGTCATGGTTTAGAGGTTTACAGAAGATACAACAATTGTTTGTGTAGTTGACTATGATGAATAATTTCAGGGACCACAGGGATGTAACAATCAGGTAGAAAGGAAAAATGGCGAATGTAACTGAATCCAGACCAATAAGTGGGAATGAATTTGGGGAGTTGAAACAATGACAATGGGGATTCTGAGTGGTGTACAGGAACAAAGAGATCTTGGAGTGGACATTCACAGATCTCTGCAGATTGTTGGACAGGGAGATCAGTTGTTCGAGAGGGCTTTTGGATATTTTCTATTATTGACCACAGGCTGAGGATGATATTCGATCTTGAGCAACCGCCAGTTTCGGAAACAACCAAAGAAATGTGCACAAGTCTGGTCAATGCAAGAGTCAATTTTTTAAAAATTGTATGATAAAATGTGGAGGGCTGAAGTATAACTCTTTGAGCATCAAGACCGTTTCATCACTCAATGAATTTACCACTGATTCCTCTCCAAGTCATGCTGGTATGTGCCTTGGAGGGTAATTTGCAAACGGTGACGTTTCAGTGCATCTTCAATCTTGCATTATAGTCGGTAAAGTTTTTGAACATTGATGGTTCTGTCAACAAAACCTGGATGACGTACTCCAATGAATCTTCTAGGTGGTGCACTCTGCTGCAATTGTGCCTTAGCAATTAAGGGAATAAATATTCAGGTATTGAAGAATGTACAGTTAAGTGACTGCATTGTCGTGGAGGGTGTCCAGTTCCTTCAGTAGTATTGAAGCTGCACCCACCTCGGTAAATGGAGAGAGTTCTGTTAAACATCTAATTTGTGCATTGTGGACAACGTAGGCTTCATGGAGACGAGAATTGAGTTAATAATCAAACAAAGTCGACCAACGGACATGTTATTATAGTCAACTTCTTTATATGGGCGGTCAGGTTCCATTTCTCCTAAATACTGGCTCCCAGGACGATTACTCGGAGGAATTCAGTTACAACGAAGCCATTGAATGTCAATCGAATATGATTAGATTCTCATTTGTCAGAGTTATCATTTCTGTATTTGGTCCTTCTGTGGAACAATCCGGTTTCAATCGCTTTCTGATTTCAAGTTCCAATTCCCGTCTGCGCCTGAAATTTCAACCCGTTTCCTCGCCGAAATTTCTCCACGTGTCTTATAAGTTCGTAAGGACACTGTACGGGCCAGCAGGGATTTACAAACATGTTGCTAACTCTGTATAAAATGGACCTTCGTGGAATGATTGGTTCGGCTGGGATTATTCTCCTTGAAACAAAGGAGGTGGAGGGGAACTCTATAATCTCATAATAACATTTATAAACGTTCAATATTCACTGGAACTTGACAGGGTAGATACGGACAGGTGGCTTGCCCTATGCTGTGAGGAGAGCATCAATCGACATGAACACAGAATTAGGTATTGCCTATTTATTTCAGAAATGATGAGTAATTTCTTTGCTCAGTGGCCAGAAAGTCTGTGGCATTTTTGTGGCACCCACTGTTGAGGTTGAGTTGTTGGGTATTTTCAAACTGTGCCAGATAGTTAATCAGAAAGATGATGAAACTTTGTCGAGGTAAATGAGCAGAATCGAGTTGAAGATTATCAGATCAACCATGAGTTTTTTGAATGGTGGGGCAGACTCGATGGGCTGAGTGGCATACTTCCACTTTGTTTAACATTTGGTCTGACGCCCTATTTTATTCATAAGTTTAGAATTGTGAGGAGATGGGCTGAAGTGATAGTAAACGTTTATTAAACAGGTCAGACATATCAAGAATAAGGCTCATAAACTCAGGAAGAAGAAATGGGCTGTGGCCTGGGTGCAACAAATGACACTGTGCACAGCACAGGTGGCTGTGTACAGAAGCTGTGAATGCTGAAGAAAGTTGGTAGACCTTATACAATTGGCAAGTCAGTGATCACACTGGATGATGGATCATTGTATGATTCACACACAGCAGAAATTTGTGAAAGAATGAAAGGTTCGTTTCATTGGAGAAGTTTTCTGCGGTTCGAATTCCGAGTCACTGTTTGAATTACTGATCAGATCATTGTGTGAAGTGTTAAGTTAAGATACTCATGAACAACCCCACTGGATGAACTTGTGCTCCCGATCTCTTGTTATTTGTTTTTCTTTCTTTCAATGCAAATTCATAGAAAGACAAGATGGAATGGAGGGCGGAAAGAAAAATGCGTTCCTTCTCATTCCACCAATTTCATCTACAATTGAATAGAATGACTGCTCTCACTTTTCATTTCGACTTTAATGTGGTGTCGATTATTTGTGAATCTGCCGTGCAGTGAAGGGCAAGAACAAGATTTTCGATACAGTGTTTCCCAGAGTGTGAGGTGCAAAACTGCTGGAGCGGTTTGTGAAGCTAGCAAACAGGGTGTGACTCGAACTCGTGAATGTGGAGCACAGCGGTATAATAACCCAACACCATAATCTTTCAGTCTTCGCAGCACATTTTGAAGAGGAGTGACATGTCACCTCATCAGGTTACATGTGGTGAAAGCAAAGGATGAGAAATGTGGGTGGCACAGTGGTTAGCACTGCTGCCTCACAGCGCCAGAGACCCAGGTTCAGTTCCCGCCTCAGGCCATTGACGGTGTGGAGTTTGCACGTTCTCCCCATGTCTGTGAGGGTTTTCTCTGGGTGCTCCGGTTTCCTCCCACAGTCCAAATATGTGAAGGTCAGGTGAATTGGTCATGCTAAATTGCCCGTAGTGTTAGGTATGGGGCAAATGTACGGGTGGGTTGCGCCTCGGCGGGTGTGGACGTGTTGGGCCGAAGGGCCTGTTTCCACACTGTAAAGGAATCTGATCTAAAATCCGCAGAGCGGAATCGAATCCACGCCATTGTGTTTCTGCTTGCACCAGAATTATAATAACAGCAAATTCCAATAAATAGCCATGCTTGACAGAATGAATAACTGTCATTGACACATTCTGAGTCAGAATTGTGTCAGAATGAAACAGAAAACAAGAATTTTCAGTCATATTCACACCTACATTTGACTCATAATTTCTTTAGTCACTTTCTCTCTCACGTGAATAAGCAGCCATGGAGAGGGAAATAAAGGCTATGTTGTGGCTCAATGTCCTTTCTGATATGGCTGAACCTGAACTGGATTAAATCGCAAGAAACGCTGTTTTGTTCGTTTCATTTTAATTTTGCTGCAATCTCACAATGTTCATTGTAATAATCAGAAGTGAATTAGATAAATCTCATTGTAACGATTAATGTTGTATTCAAATTTGCTCCGACTTTATTTCTGCTAAAGAAAAATATTGCTTAGAAAATCAGAGTGTTAAAATGCAAAAGAAAACCCACCAGCTTTGTTCCTCGTTGCTTTGGCAGATTTCATCGAGAATAAAATGGACCAAACATCATGGTGTTTGTCCTCATATCTTTAACGCATATGATGAAAGCCGGAAGTCGATCTCCAAGCAACTGTTCACTTCTTATTCATTATGTAATATCATCCCTTCACAATGAGAAAAATCCACTTAGTTCCATAAACAATGCTTCAGGTCGAATATTATGCCAAATCTTTCAAAATCCAGAGTTTTTGGAACCGAATCTTATTCAGCTACGCACGTTCACGAAATTTCTTTACATTTAAAGTCAATCCACTTAGACATTGTTTCTCCGCAACTTCTGACCGACTACACCCCACCCCTACACGTTTACCGATCCAGACGCTGTCTCTCTCCTTGTGAAATTTATTCCTTGTATGTCACCAAATGTGCCTTTCCAAATATTTTGAAAAACAGATTCTCGGAGTAACAGCGATTCTGCTCTCATCATTTCTTTGTCCTTCAAAGGTTTTTTCAAAAGCTTTGAATGTCTAGCGTCTCGATGTTTACTTACTTGAAAGTGGGAATTTTCCACATATTTACTCTGTCCAAACATTTCATAACCTGACAAAACCCCAATTAAGTCTTTCTTGGTTCAGGGATAACTGTTCTAAATTTTCGAAGACAACAAGGGAATAAAATCTCATTCTCAGTATACCTTGTCAGCATCGTTTCTAATGGTCTTACACCCCAGTAAACACCGTCATTATCCTCTCCGATAGATTCACAGAATCCTACAGTGCAGAAAGAGCCTTTCAGTCAATCGAGCCCGTGTCGACACTCTGACGAGCAACTCACCAAGACCTATCTCTCCTCCCCATTCCCTTATATTTCACCAGAAGAAGGGGCAACCCTCCCAATTATGATGTCAAATAAAGCTGTTGGGCTATAACCTTGCGTCCTGTGACTTCTGTCATTGTCCCCGCGTGACCCATGGCTAATTCACTTAATTTACTTAATTCAATCCCTGGACATGAGAGGGCAATTTAACTTGGCCAATCAACATAACCCTCAGACCGAACAGCAATGCGAATTCCTGATTCAATGTTCCATCATAGTGAGCAAAACCTGAATCATTTATAATGGCATTCTACCCTGGTAACGCAGCCTCATCAACCCAAATTCAATGTATCGAAATGCTACTCTGTGTTTTACAATCTGATTCCTGCTGCGGGAAATGTTTCTGCACTCATATTTGAATGCTTTTACGCTGTTTCTCCCTCACTTTCCTGCTTCCAATAAACACTTCAATTCGGAACAAGTCTGCCGAAAGTCTTTCATTCCAAGACAGTAACAAGGTGCAGTTTTCAGAAGTCACGTGTTTGCGCTTTCATTGACACACTGCCTCCCTGAGAGCTGCTCTTATTCCCCACTTGATTCAGGCAGCACTGGCCTTCCTGTGACATCGAGAATGGAAGGGCAAGTATCAATACCCGCACTTGGGAATAGAGCGACAGTTTTAAAATATTTGCATTGTCCCCTGTGGAGAATTGAGCCCTGTTACAGGCGGGGACACTAACCACTTTACTACCGAGAACAAAAGTGTCAAAGGAGGCCCTTCAACCAATTGTGGCGACACTTGTCAAAAACAATGCCTAATGAACTGAATCCCATTTCACAACGTTTATCCCACAGCCTTATTTGTCTTGGCATTACAAGTTCAAATCTGAATGTTTGTTCAGGTTCCTAAGGGTTTCTGCCGCTCTGAAAAATGCAGACAGTGTATTCCAAATTCCAACCACCTACTGGCTTATAAAGCAGTTTCGCACATCTTCTCAAACCATTCTGCCTTTCTCTTAAATCTCTGGCCCCTGCTAATCACTCCCTCCATCAATGGGAAACTCGTTCAGTCAACCCTGTCCATACCCTAACTCAATCATGTCTCCTCTACATCTCTTTTGCATAGCAACAAACACTCCACTATGTCCTGTCTTTCTTCACAACTGAAACTCTTCATCCCAAATAATATCCCGGTAAATATCTCCTGCAATTTTCTCAGTGTGATCACATCCATGCGATAATGTGACTTGCAAAACTGCACACAACACTCTTGCTTGAGCCTAATGAACATTTGTTTTAAAATTTCTATATTAGTATGAGGGCAATTCTGGCTAAGCAGAATTTATTACTCATTCTGAATTGCCCAGAGGGCAATTGAGACTCAACCATATTGTTATGAGTCTGAAGTAACATGCAGGTCAGACCAAGTAAGGGCAGCAGATTCCATCCCGAAATGTCATCAGTGAACCAGATGTTTCTTTTTCAACAATTGTCAATGGATATATAGTAATCAATAGATTCTTCCTTGCAGATATTTGCTGAATCCAAATTTAACAATATGGCATGGTGGGGCTCAAGCCCGAGTACCCAGATTATTATCTCGGTCTATCGGTTATCAGTCCTATGAAACTACCACAAGAGCAACACAGAAAGCCAGAAAAACCTTTCCAGTAAAATTTCTTTTCCCCAAAACTGGCCTGGGTCTTTTCCATGAGCCTGATGCTCCAATTGTCTCTGTCTTATGTCAGTAAAAGCTGCTACATGGGGATTGATTTCACAACCGCGGTATTCAAATGGATCGACTTGTTTGGAAGTCCCGATGGTGGGATTGGGGCACGTACACCCAGCAAAAGTGACCGCAGCACAGACAGAACGGTATCAATGTGAAGGGAGTGGTAGATTGTGCATTGCCTCAGAGAAATGGGAGGAGGGACGGAAAGGAGGTTTAATGATCGTGGGAAGAAGATAAATCTCCGACAACGAGTGTGTTTGAATCCTGATATATGAAATGCAGAGATGTGAGAGAGCGGAATTTGAAGGTAAAATAATTAATTTCTTACCATGTGTCACAAAAAGGACAACGGAAAGAAAACTTTGTGCCGTGAATTGGTTTCACATCGAGGTTGCTGTGGTCACAATTCAAAATACCTACAACCACAATCACAGCAACAACAGAACAGGATGCTTGCAAGCAGCAATACGTATACTAGCAGAGGAAATGATCGGAAAAACAGCAAATGTACAATATCAGTACTCAGCGAACAGTGACAGGCATGTGGGAACTGAGAATGAATTGAATCTTCAAATTCGATGTCTTCAGAGGCTGTGGAGATCCTTTAATGAGAATGTTGAAAACTGAGATTGATAGATTTCGCCAAAATATCAAAGACTCGGGGGACAGTACAGGATATTGTTGAAATGTATGCTTTAGCAGCATTTTAGCTTAACATCAGCGACTTCACCAGCTTCCTCAAGGCCATAACCAGTGTTGCAGATAATCACACATAATCCTCGTTCACAGCCTTTGATTCAGAGAAACTGCGGCACAGCCTCCCAGATCCAACCGGAAATGGGAATGGGATGAGTGCACGATGTTACTCTCTGGCTCCAGTGATGCAATAGGTGACAGTGCGGTCCTTCTATGATGGTATAGAGGCGCAAGAAATTCCTCATGCTCCTGATCAAGGGAATAGTTGTCCCCGTTTATACTCTCATAACGATTTATAGTGCATCTTGCTAAGACAGCTGAGTGGCACAATTGGAGCGTGTTGAGCCGTTAACTTTGCATTGGTGGGTTTAACAGATGATTTTGCTATTTGGATCTGTGTTTCCGACACTGGCGGTGGCAGCTGCATTTGCTTGCATCAGCTCAGAATCAGTTTCTTCCACACAGTCAAGACTCCAACCTGGAGAAGGTGGTGTTGGGTGATATTTTGAACTGGTTGTCCTTAGGGGCTGGGACACGGAAAAGGTGATGTTTAAGTTCGACGAGTAAAACCTGGAATGCAAGCCTGACCTCAGAAACAGAGATAATAAATTTAATTTCCTACAATCCCATTCATTCATGTCCCTTATGGAGAATCTTCCCCAGTCCTGCCTACGAGAGACTCCAGGGCCAGAAAAACATGAGCTGACTCTTAATTCAAGAATCCCCATCGTTTGGGGAAGCAGGGTAGTCGGCCCTTCCAGTCCTGACGGTCCATCCGAAGCGCATCCCACCAGACCCCACGGTATACCCTATCCCATAAACCTGCATTTCCCATTGTTTTTCCCTGTAACTGGCACATCTTTGGTCAGAGGGAGAAATAAAAACGCAAACACACAGAGAATGTGCAGACTGACCATTCTGTGCAGACAGAGACCCGAGGCTGGGATCGCACCCGGGTGTGTGGCGTAGCCAGGCAGCAACGAACAATGGGCGAAGAATACATGTTGTCCTGACCAGTGATACTCACACCCTGTGGGTGAATGAGGAAGAATGAAAGCACATTAACAACACGGAAAACAGGATTTGTATATGTGTGGACACAATTTGAAAGGATCGTTCACCCTGGGTTGAAAAAAGGACGCCGATACCACAGAGAAAGCAGGGCAATGTGGGAACTGCTGGAAGAGATTCAATTAACCACAGAAATGGAAACTCATTTAATCAATAACACTGGGGACAAGCCGTTCACCAGTCCCGTGTGTGGGAAGGGGACACTGAGCAAAACAACCTCCGAGACTCCAGCAGGATTACATTTCTCATCAGGTGTTCGGTTATGCTATCAATGCTGCTGTTCATCCCAACCAGCTATTTGCTCCATAGCGTCAATCGTAGAGTCATACAGCATGAAAACAGCCCCCTCAGTCCAACCAATCCATGCTGAACATACTGCCAAACTAATCTACTCCCATCTGCCTCCTGCTGTACCCGCTGAGTGGTTATAATGCCCTTGTAGTTTTACTTCTGTGTTGTTGATCCAAACACCCAAGTAATATTTTGGGGACAAAAGGTTCAGGTCCTGGCATGACAGATAGTGGAGTTTGAATTCAATAAGCACCTGGAATTGAAGAGTCTCAGTTGTGTGGAAACTCCCATCTGATTCACTCATGCCAGTTCAGAAAGCAAACTGTCATAATCCTCTGCTTTGTCCCACAGGATACTCCAGATGGATAATATTGTGGTTGACTCTTAACTGTCCTCTGGGAAATAACTGATGTACTAGGTATGAAATAAATTTATTTTAAAAATCCCACTTTCCCATTCATGTTTGGATCGAATTGTTCTTTAAATGTTGCAAATGTACCCTCATCCATCACTTCCTCAGCAAGTTAATTGCACACGCAAAACACATTCTCTAAAAAAAAGCCTCACGTATCTTTTTTTATTAACTCTCTCTCTCTCTTCATCTTAAACATATGCCTTCTCGTCTTAAAATCCCCCTCCTGGGAAAAGCCAGCTATCGTTAACTCTAACTTGCCTCTCAAGAATTCATAAATTTCTGTCAGGTCGCCGGTCAAACCCCTAACCTCGAGTGAAACCAGTCTCAACTAGGAGAAAGTGAGAACTGTAGATGAGGGATCAGAGTCGATCGTGTTGTGCTGGGAAAGCACAGCAGGTCAGGCAGCATCTGAGGAGCAGGAGAATCGACGTTTCAGGGAAGAGCCTGATGAACGACACTTGCGCAAAAAAATGATTCCCCTGCTCCTCGCATACCGCCTTACCTGTTGTGGTTTTCCAGCACCCCGATCGGGAATCTGAAAATAGTCTCAGCCTGTAGAGCCTTTCATTAAAACTCAAACCTTCCACACACGGCAACATGCGTGTATACCTTTTCTGAACCTGCTCCAGCTGAATAATATCATTCCTACAACTGGGCTAATAGAACTGGACATAATATTCCAGAAGAGGCCTCATCATAACGTCCCGACTACTTTCCACAAAGGACTGAGCAATGAAGGGAAGTATGTTAAATACCTTTGACCACCTTGTCTGTAGGTGATGCAAATTACAAAGAATTATGTACCTGCATCTCTAGCTTCCGTGTGCTCCAACATTACGCAAAACCCTACGCTTTTTGTTGTACCAAAATGCAATACTTTCCATTTATCCAGATTGAACTCCATGTTACATTTTTCAGTCCAACGACTCATTGGATTAATATCCTTTTGAAACTTAGATAATCTTCCTCACTGTCTACAATTCTGATATCGCCTGCAAACCTACGCAGTATGTCTGCTGTGTGTTCCACTCTTTTCTCATATAGATCAATGATTCATATTTACTTGTAATGATCGTTATTCAGCAGTGTGCAGATCATACAAGTTAGTCATGCAATTAACTATGAGGAAGAAAGCCGCAGACTGCAGGGAGATTTTAAACAATTGGAAATAAAAATGGTGAAAACAATTCATTCCAGGGAAGTGGGTGATAGTGAAGCAAAATCAAACTTCAAACCAGCCGCCCTCGCTCCAGTTGTGGCAGTCAGCTGTGTCAGCAAGATGCTCTGTAGATTGCTATGTCATTATAAACGGGAACAAATTTCCCTTCTGCTCCGCCTTTGACCAGGAGCACTCGCAACCACGGAACTGCTTATGCCTCTAAACCGTCATAGAAAAACCGTGCATTCTCCGGTTGTGTCACTGGAGCCATCGAGTATCTCTGCGACCTCATTCCCATCCCGATTTCCAGTTGGATCTTTGTGACTGCGCCAGTCAATTCCTCTGATTCTGGGGATGGGAACTGGGACTCTGTGGCAGCAGTGGTTGCTACCTTGTGGGGGAAAACTGGTGAAGTAGCCGATGTTAAACTGCATTGCTATTGAAGCATACATTTCAACAAAACCTGCACTGTCCCCGGAGTCTTTGATGTTTTGGAGAAATCTATTTATCTCAGCCTTCAGCATATTAATGATGGAATCACCACAGCCTCTGCGGGCACCGATGTTAAACGGTCAGCCCATTCTGAGTTCCCACATATCTGTCACTGTTCACGAAGCATTGTGTGTTCGGTACTCTGCCTAACATTGTCTATGTTACTGTACTTATAGCGCACTAACAGCGTGCTGCTATATAGGATGCCGCGATCGTATGGTGGTTAGTATTCTGCGTTGTGGCCGCAGAAACCTTGCTTCGAATCCAAGTCACGGCATTGGTTTCTCTATTCGCCCCAGTTTTTGTGAAGCACACAAAGGTATAAGTTGTTTTAACATGGTAATTTTGTCCAAGGCAATGATCTTTTTCCTTCAAATTCTGCTCGCTCATAACTCGGTGTATCATATGTCGGCATTCAAATCCAACCGTTGTCAGATATTTATTTCCTCCTCCGATCATTAACCCGACTTTCCGTCCAACACCACCATTTCATTAATTTGTGCATACCGGTGTTGGACTATGGTGTACAAAGTTAATAATCACACAACACCAGGTTATAGTCTTGCATGTTTAATTGAAGCACTAGCTTTCGGAGCGCTGCTCATTTGTGGAGTCATTTCCTATTTCATTAAGGCACTGCAGAATCAAACACTGACTCTCACATTGATACCGTTCAGTCTGTGCTGCTGTGGTCACTTTTGATTGGGTGAACGTGCACCAACCCCACGATCGGGACCTGCAGACCAGTTGATCCATTTGGTTACCGCTGTTGTGAGATTAATACTCATGTAGCAACTTTTACTGAGACGGACAAGTGATTATTGGAGGGTCAAGCTCAGGAAAATGACACAGGACAGTATCTGGGAAAAGCAACTCCATTGGAAAAGATCAGTTTGACCGGTTTTCTGCCATGGCCGAGCGCTCTTACCGCTGGACTGTTAATTCAGACACCAGGGACTCGGGTTTGACAACGACCATGCTAGGTGGTAGAATTGGGATTCAGTAAATATCTGGAATTACGAATCTAGTAACTCCCATAAATCCATGGTCAATTGTAGAAAAAAAATAAAACTATCAGTTTCACTGGCGTCCTTTAAAGAATGAAACTGCCATTCTTATCTGGTCGGGCCTCCATATGACTGCAGACTCACTGCAATATAGTTGAGACTCAGTGCCCGCTGTGTACTTAGAGATAGCAAAATATGCTGCCGAGCCAGCAATGCCCTCATACAATAACAGAATAAAAGAAGTTTATTTGGCTCTAGCTCGAGTACTGTGTGCAGTTCTACAATTCACATTATAGCATGGATATGATCACACTGGGAACAGTGCAGGAGAGATTCACTGGGATATTGTCTGGCTGAATAGTTTCAGTTATGAGGAGAGACTGGGGTTGTTTGTCGCCGAGCAGCGGAGATTGGGGAAGAGATGACTGAGATGTTCAAAACAATCAGGGATACGGATCGGATAGATTGAAAGAAGCGTTTCCTGTTGATGGAGGGATCGAATACCGGGCCAAGAGATGTGGGAAAAGGAAGAAAGGTTTGAGTAGATGTGCGCAAAGTGTCAGAGAGGCGGAAACCCTTTTCACCTGAAAAAAAAATTCAGATGAGACTTTGTGATGTCAAGACATATAAGGCTATGGTCTGAATGATGGGAAACTTGATTCAGGTCGTTAGGCAATTGTGTTGGACAAGTGCGGCCACAACAGGCTGAAGGGCCTCCTTCGACGTTGTTGTCATCGGCAGTATCATGGTTAGTGTCCCCGCCTGTCACAGGGCTCAATTCCCCGCTGGCGGCATCAAATAAGGTTTTAAACTTGTCGCTCTGTTCTCCAGTGAAGGTTATTAATGCCTGGCCTTCCATTCTCGATTGGATATGTCACAGCAAGGACAGTGCTGTCTGAATCAGCTGGGGAAAGACTGCAGCTCCTGGAGAGAGTTTGTCAGTGAAAGTGCAAACACGTGACTTCTGCAAACTGCACATTGTATCTGTGTTGGAATGAAAACCATTTTATCGATTTGTTTCTGACTGATACGTTTGCTTAAATCAGGAAACTGAGGAAGTAAAAAGGGTAAACCCATTCAGATCTGAGAGCAGAAACATTTCCTGCAGCACGAATGAGGTTGTACAGCGCAGAATCGCGTTTGGATGCATTGAATTATGGTTGATGGGCGCAGCTTGCTTTCACTAGGCTGAGTTACCAGTGTATAAAGCTATTAAACATGATGCAGATGGTGCTCACTGTTTTGATATAATTGCTGAGTGGCTCGCACTGATTTTATATCTGCAGTTGAGGTGGATTGACCATGTTAAATTGCCCTTTCATGTCCAGGGAGTGAAATCACTAAGTTAAGTGAATTAGCCATGGGTAATGCGGGGATAATGTCAGCAGTCACACGATGCAATGTTTTATTCCAGTAGGTTTATTTGAAATCACAAGCCAGAAGGCTGTTCTTTCTTCAGGTGAAATATATGGGATAGAGTGGGGGGATAGGTCTGGTTGTTTTGCTCTTCAGAGTGACCCTATAGACTCGATTTGGTGAATTGTACTTTCTGCCGTGTAGGGAATCTGTGATTCTATCAGAGAGGACACTTCCAGCGTTTACTGGGCTGCTAAGACATTAGAAACGATGCTGACGGCGTTTAGTGGGGATGGGATTTTATTTATTTGTGTGTTGAAAAATTTGGAACTGAACCAAGGAAAACCGGATGGAAGTTTTCCAGAGTATGTGAGGTTTGGAGGGAGGAAATAGGTGGTAAATTCACTCTTTCAAGTTACTAAATTTCTGAACGTCAGGTATTCAAAACCATTGATATAGGACAAAGAAATGATGGGAGCAGAATTTCTGTCACTCAGAGAATCCGTTTCCAAAATATTTGGGAAGGCACATTTAGAAACACACAAACAGTGAGTTTCACCAGGAGAGAGAGACAGCCTGTGGCTGGGTAAAAATGTAAAAGTGGGGTGTGGGGGATGGAAGGTGCGAGGAAACAATGTCTAATTTGGATGAATTGAAATATAAAGAAATATCAGAAAAGTATGCAGCCGAATAAGAGTCAGCAAAAAATGCAGAATTTTGAAAGATTTGCATTAATATTCCACATTAAACATTATAAATGGAACTGAGCAGATTTTATAGATTGTCAAGGAAAGATATTCCATAATGTATAGGAAGTGACATGTCGCATGTAGGTCGATTTTTAATTTCATGCCTTAAAGATGGGAGGATACCCACTGAAATCTGCCAAAGTAACTGGGCATCAAAACTGGCTTTTTCTTTGTAGTTAAACTTTCAGTTTTTCTCATCAGTATTTTCTTTAAGCTGAAATAAATTCGGATCAAAATTGAATACAATATTAAACATTCCAATGATATAAATCCAATCATTGGAATGAGCAGAATGAGGTTGCAGCAAAATTAATAAAATGAAGCGAACAAAACTGCATTTCCGGGAACTTTACCCAGTTCAGGTTCAGCCATATGAGAAAAGCCATCGAGCTAAACCATCACCTTTAGTTATCTCTCCATATATACTTCCTCACGTGACGGAGAAAATGTCTGAAGAAATTGTGAGTCAAGAGTAAATATGCGTGTGAATGTGATGGGAATTTCATGTTCTCTGGTTCATCCTGAGACCGTTCCGACTTGGAATGAATCAAGGACAGCTATTCCTTCCAAAGATGGTGTCAATTCCCTGGTTTTTGCTGATATTATAATTCCGCTGAAAGCAGAAACAAAGTGGCATGGATTAGATAACGCTCAAGGAATTTCTCATCCCCTATTAGCACCATATGTAATCTTGACAGGGTCACATGTGAGCTCCTTTGTTGTGCGAGGAAATGGCCCCGAGGTTATGGCGACGGGTTAGCAATTCATTGTTCACACGTGGGTTCAAATCCTACTCTGGTTGTGACTTTTATTAAACGCAGCTGTGGTTTTCCTTTGTGACTCGCATGTTTAGTATACATTAGATGGAGAATCTTGCTCTTGCACTTCATTGCACCAGAGATTTGAGATAAATTGATACCTCATCAAAGTCGAAACAAGCCAATTTGATTCTGTTGTAAGTTGAATTGGGATAATGAAAAGGAGTGCATCTTTTGTTTCGTCCCTTCATTTCGTCTTGACTTTATATGAATATACATCGAATGAAAGAGAAACAAATAAAGAGAGATCGAGAGCAATAGTTTATCCAGTGGGATTGTGAATGAGTATTTTGATGTAACACTCCACACAAAGGTCTGATCAGTATTTCAAACAGTCAACTGGAATTGGAACTGCAGAAACCTCTCCAATGAAACAAACATTTCATTCTTTCACAAACTATTGCCGTGTGAATCACACTGCGATTGATCATCTAGCACGATCACCAAGTTGCCAACAGCATTAGATCCACCAATGTTCTTTAGCAATCACAACTTCTGCATATACCCATCTGCGGTGTGCCCAGTGCCATTTGTTGTTTCCAGGCCACAACACATTATTTGTTCGTGGGTTTATCAGCCTTGTCCCTGATCTTTCTGATAAGTTTGAGAAACCTTTTCTATCACTTCATCCCATCCCCTCAGAATTCCAAACTTATCAATAGAATAATACGTTCGACCAAATGATGTAGGATTGGAAGTTGGCCATTCAGCCCATCGAGTCTGCTCCAGCATTCAACGAACTCATGGCTGATCTGATAATCCTCAACTCCATTCTCCAGCCTTACGTCGACAGAGCCTCATCGTCTTTCTGGTTATATATCTGTCTGGCACATTTTGAAAATACGCAATAACTCAGCCTAAACAAAAGTTTCTGGAAAGGGTTCCACAGAATCACTGGACCCTGAGCAAAGAAATTACTCCTTATTTCTGAATTAAATTGGCAATAACTAATTATGACTTCATGTCCTCTGGTGCTCTCCACATACCAGAGGTCGCACTACCTGCCCGTAACTACCCTGTTAAGATCCCATGAATATTGAACGTTTATAAATGTTATTATGTGATAATAGAGCTCCCCTCCGCCTCCTTTGTTTTAAGGAGAATAATCCCAACCTCACCAATCATTCCACGAAGGTCCAGTTTATCCAATGTTGACAACATCCTCTCAAACCTCTGCTGTTCCCTGCAGCGTCCTTACATATTATTTAGGCAAGTCGAGAAATTTATGCGAGGAAACGATTGAAATTTCAAGCACAGATGGGAAATGGAGCTTAAAATCAGATAGCGACTGGAATCAGATCGTTCCACACAAGGACGGAATACAGTAATGATAACTCTGACAAATGAGAATCTAAGCACATCCCACTGACATTCAATGGCTTTCTGTAACCAAACTATCCCATGTAATCGTCCACCGAGCTAGTATTTAGAGTAGAAAGGATATGAACTGGCTATTTGAACACTTTGACAACAAAAACATGTCCTTTGGTAGACATTTTTTGATTATAAACTCAACTCATGTCACCGTGAATCCTAAATCGTTTGCAACGCATAAATGAGACGTGGAACACGACTCTCTCCATTTGCTTAGATGAATATAACTTCAATAAAATTTTAAGGAACTGGATACCATTTACGACAATGCAGTCACTTGATTGTATCTTCTTCAATACCTGCAATATTCATTCTCTTCACCGCTAAGGCACAATTCAACAGAGTGCACCAACTACAAGATGCACTGGAGTAAGTATTCTGGGCATTTTGACAGAACGTTCAAAGCTCAACAGCTGTACTGACGATAAGAACAAGGTTGGAAGATACAATGAAACGTCACCATTTGCAAGTTACCCTCCAAGGCGCATAGCACCGTGACTTGGAAAGGAATCAGTGATAAACTCATTGAGTGGTGAAACAGTCTTGATGGGCAACATTGCATATTTCAGCCTTTCATCATTTACCTTACAATTAAAAAAAAAACGTTGATTTATGCGGTGACCAGACTTGTGCTCAGTCCTTTAGCTGTTCCCTAAACTGGTGGTTGCTAAAGTTCTACTATCATCCACAGCCTGTGGTCAACAACAGAAAATCTCCGAAAACCCTCTCAAACAACTGACTCCCCTCAAGATTAGAGTGGTGTTGGAGAAGCACAGCAGGTCCGGCAGCATCTGAGGAGCGGAAAAATGAATGTTTCGGGCAAAAGCCCTTTATCTGAAATGAGACTGGAAGCATATGGGATGGAGAGATAAATGGGAGGGGGTGTGGCAGGGGGGAAGGTAGCTGAGAGCGCAGTAGGTGGATGGAGGTGGGGGGTGAACGTGATATGTCAGAGAAGAAGGTGCAGTGGATAGGTGGGACACGTCAGGAGGACGGTGTTGAGCTGGAAGTTGGGAACTGGGGAAAGGTAGGGAAGGGGAAATGAGGAAACTGGTGAAGTCCAAATTGATGCCATGGCGTTGAAGGGTCGCAAGGCGAAGGATGAGGCTTTCTTCTTCCAAACATCGGGTGGTGAGACAGTGGCGATGGAGGAGGCCCAGGACCTGCATGTCCTTGGGAGAGTGGGTGGAGGAGTTGAAATGTTTGGTCAAGGCACACTGGGGTTGATTCTTGTGGGTGTCCTCGAGATATTTTCTGAAGTGCTCTGCGAGAAGACATCCAGTCTCCCCAGTTTAGAGGAGACAACATCGGGAGCAACAGATACAATGAATGACAAGTTTGGAAGTGCAGGTGAACCTTTTATGGGTGTGGAATCCTCCATTTGAGCCTTGTACGGAGGTGATGGGGTAGATGTGCGTGCAGGTTTTGCAGTTCCTGCAGTGACAGGGGAAGGTGCTAGGAGGAAAGGGTGGATCATTGGAGGCCGTGGACTTGACTAGGTAGTCACGGAGCGAACGGTCTTGGCAGAAAGTGGATAGGGGTGGGATCCGTTTAGAGGTGGCGAAACTGTCAGCGGATGATGTGATTTATGTGGAGGTTGGTGTGATAGAAGATGAGAACCTTGTTGCGGTTGGAGATGTGGACTTCGTGGGCGGAGGTACGGGACATTGATGAGATGCGTTTGAGGGCACCTTCAACTAGAAAGGAGGGGAAGTTCCGGTCTTTAAAGAAGGAGGACATCTGGTGTGTTCTGTGGCGGAACTGGGCCTTTGGGAGCAGATGTGATGGATGTGGAGGAATTGGGAATACAGGATAACATTTGCACAAGACGTGGGCTCGGAGGAGGTATAATCCAGACAGCTGGAGTCAGTGGGTTTGTAAAAAGTCTCAGTAACACTGACCTCGAGGGATATATTTCCCTCCCCACCACTATCCACTTTTCACAAAGACTGTTTCCTCCACGACTACCTAGTCAAGTCCACGCCCTCCAATGACCCACCCTCTCCTCCAGGCACCTTCCCCTGCCACCGCAGGAATTGCAAAACATGCACCCATATCTTCCCCCTCACATCCTTCCAAAGCTCCAATGGAGCCTTCCACATCGATCAAATGTGCATCTGCACTTCCACACCTCATTTATTGCATCCGTTTCTCACGATGCGGTCTCTTCTACATTGGGGCCACCGGACATCGTCTCGCAGAGCGCTTCACAGAACATTTCCAGGACACCCGCAACATTAAACCCAACGCTCCGTGACCAAACACATCAACTATCCCTGCCCATCCACTCTCCCGATGGCATGCAGGTCCTGGGCCTCCTCCACCGGCATTACCTCATCACCTGACGCCTCATCTTCCACCTCGGGACCCTTCAACCCCTGGGCATCAATGTGGCATTCACCAGATTACTCCTCTCCCCACGCCCACCTTGTCAGAGTTCCAGCCTTCTAGCTTGGCACCATCCTACTGACGTGTACAACCTGTCTATCTTCCTTTCCACCTATCCGCTCCACCCTCTTCTCCAACCTATCACCTTTAACCCCACCTCCTTCCACTTACAGCATTCTCATCTAAATTCTTCACAGACCCAGCCCTCCCTTTTAGCTCTCCACCCTCGAGGCTGCCAGCTTTATTCCTGATGAAGGGCTTTTGCCCGAAACATCATTTTGTTTGCAACTCGGATGCTGCATAACCTGCTGCGTTTCTTCAGAACCACTCTAATCTTGATTCTAATCTCCAGCATCTACAGTACGCACTTCTGTCCAACTGATTCCCCTGTCCATTCATCTTCAGCGATCGTGAATGTCCACTGCATTATCTCTTTGTCCGTCTACACTACACAGCATGCTCACTGTTATTGTTTCTTCTCCCCAAATTCATTAACACTCATTGATCTGGATTCAATTCCATTCAGCATTTTACTTTTCCACCTGACTAATGCATCCCTGCAGTCCTTGGCATTCTTCACCAAAGTCAACTACATGACCAATTGTTGTATCATCAGCAAACTTGCAAATCAAGGCTTCAACAACTAAGTCTAAATCATTGGTCTACATCAGAAACAGCGGCACTCCACTGGAAACAGGCATCCAAACAGGGTTCATTGCTGTTTGGGATTAAAAGCTTCAATAACAGCAGAATCGAAATCCTGTTGTCATTTGTAAACATCCTGGTGACTCTGTCAGTTGGTCTCCTGAGGGATCACTTCTCACATATGGGAGTGGTGAGTGACCTGTACGCATTCTGACTGAGCAAGTGAGTTTACACCTCAGTGGGTAATTGAATCCCTTCCTGCAGTCACCCCATGGCCCTGACTTCTTGGCGCTGCGGGTATCCTTGTGTCTATTTAGTTTGGATATCAGTTGATTCGAGTACACACAGACACGATTCCCATTTTCCCCGTTGTTCATGTATTTTTATTATTCCTTAGTCTCCCATGGAATGTGGCTATCATTGGTCTGAAGACCATTTGTTGTTCATTCTTAATTCACCTTGAACTGAGTCAGAGGGCATTCATGGGGGAACCACATGGTTGTGGTTCTGGAGTCACATGTTGACAGGACTCGTTACGGTCGGCAGATTCCCCTTTCGAAGGGACATGAATGAATGAGTTTTCAGTAACATAAAATTATTGTCTCTGTTCCTGAGATTGAGTTTGTTTTTCAGATTTTATTAATCGAATTTTACTAACAGCAGCTGTCACGTTTCAGTCTCCAAAGATTACTAGCCCAATAGATCACCGCTGCACTAACAACTCCCTGCTGCATTTCTCCATTGAAAGAATGACATTGTCAATTCAGATTATCCCAGATGGAGAGAGAATAGGACGCGTTTCTGTGTTGGAATGGAAGCAATGTACGCTGGATTGGAGTGTTTACTGGAGCGAGAGACTGATGTGGAGACGATGTGAGCAAAAGCAGTTCTTACTGTCAAAGCAACAAAATATCGCTTTGTTAAGGAAAATCTCTTAGAATGCCTTCAATACGTCGACCTCTCACTTAAGGCTCCAGCGCGCTTCCTCTGAGACAATTCTCAGTGTGGGTTAATGCTGCTGCTCAATCTTAATAATGTAATAAATTGAGATCAATATTCCCTCCACCCCGCCTTTGAACAGAAGCACTCACAGTCTCAGCATTTCACGCGCTTGGATATACAGACAAAATCTTTTCCCTTGGGTCGGTGAGTCCAGAACTAGAGGACATAGGTTTAGGTTGAAAATGGAAAGATATAAAGGAGACCTAGGGGCTACGTTTTCATACAGAAGGTGGTGCATGTATAGAATGAGCTGCCAGAGGAAGTGGTGGAGGCTAGTACAATTGTAACATTTCAAAGGCATTTGGATGGGTATATGAATAGGAAGGGTTTGGAGGGATATGGGCCGGGTACTGGCAGGTGGAACTAGATTGGGTTGGGATATCTGGTCGGTATGGACGGGTTGGACTGAAGAGTCTGTTTCCATACATCTCTATGACTCTATGACCGGGCCTTTACCATTCATGTCACTGGTGCCACATAATAGCTTCACGTGCTCATGTCCACCGCCACTTCCAGTCCCTATACACACCCATCCCCATCACAAAGGCCTCAAAGCCCTCCGCTTCTTCCTTTCCCGTCGAACCAACCAGTAACCTTCCACTGACACCCTCCTTCGACTGACTGAACTGGTCCGCACTCTGAACAACTTCTCTTTCCAATCCTCCCACTTCCTCTAAACCAAAGCAGTAGCCATGGGCACCCGCATGGGCTCCAGCTATGCCTGCCTCTTCGTTGGATAAGTGGAACAATCCATCTTCCGCAGCTACACTGGCACCACCACCCACCTTTTCCTCCGCTACATCGTTGATTGTATCAGCGCTGCCTCGTGCTCCCACAAGGAGGTTGAACAGTTCATCCACTTTACTAACACCTTCCACCCGACCTCAAATTTACCTGGACCGTCTCAGACTCCTCCCTTCCCTTCCTAGACCTCTCCATTTCTATCTCGGTCGAACGACTCAACACGGACATTTACTATAAATCGACTGACTCCCACAGCTACCGAGATTACATCTCCTCCCACCCTGCCCCATGTAAAAACGCCATCCCATATTCCCAATTCCTTCGCCTTTGCCGCATCTGCTCCAAGGAGGACCAATTCCAATACAGAACAACCCAGATCGCCTCCTTCTTCAAAGACTGCAATTTTCCCTCAGACATGGTTGACGATGCTCTCCACCGCATCTCCTCCGCTTCCCGTTCCTCCACACTTGAACCCCACCCCTCCAATCGCCACCAGGACAGAACCCCACTGGTCCTCACCTACCACCCCACCAACCTCCAGATACATCGTATCATCCTTTGTCATTTCTGCCACCTCCAAACAGACCCCACCACCAAGGATATATTCCCCCCCACCACTATCAGCGTTCCGAAAAGACCACTCCCTCCGCGACTCCCTCTTCAGCTCCACACTCCCCACCAACCAAACCTCCACTCCCGGCACCTTCCCCTGCAACCGCAAGAATTGCAAAACTTGCGCTACACCTCCCCCTCATTTCCCTCAGGCCCCAAGGGATCCTTCTATATCCATCAGAAATTTACCTGCACCTCCACACACATCATTTACTGCATCCGCTGCACCCGATGTGGACTCCTATACATTGGGGAGACAGGTCACCTACGTGCAGAACGGTTCAGAGAACACCTCTGGGACACCCGCACCAACCAACCCAACCGCCCCCTGGCTGAACACTTTAACTCCCCCTCCCACTCCGCCAAGGACATGCAGATCCTTGGCCTCCTCCATCGCCAGACCATGGCAACAGAATGCTTGGAAAAAGAGCGCCTCACCTTCCGCCTAGGAATCCTCCAACCACAAGGGATGAATGCAGATTCCTCCAGATTCCTCATTTTCCCTCCCACCACCTTTTCTCAGTCCCAACCCTCAGACTCAGCACCACCTTCTTGACCTGCAATCTTATTCCTGACCTTTCCGCCCCCACACACACTCCGGCCTATCACCCTCACCTTAACTTCCTTCCACCAATCGCATTCCCAAACGCCTCTCCTCCAAGTCCCTCCTCCCTACCTTTTATCTTAGCCTGCTTGGCACATCCTTCTCATTCCTGAAGAAGGGCTTATGCCCGAAACGTCGTTTCTCCTGCTGCTTGGATGCTGCCTGACCTGCTGCGCTTTTCAAGCAACACATGTTTAAGCTCTGATCTCCAGCATCCGCAATTCTCACTTTCTCCACCACCACTTCAACTTTGGTATTCGCGGCTGTGCCACAAAGTTTGTCTGATTCTGGTTCCAGGAACTGGAGTGATGTGCCTGACTGCAGCAATGTGTACTTCCTTGTGTGTGGAAGTTGGTGAAGAAACTGTAATTAACGCATAGTTAATAACACATTGTTATTGAAACATACATTGCACCAATATCCCGCACCATCCCCTGAACCATTTTTTTCTCGAAATCTATCAAACTCAGTCTTCAACATGCAGTCTTCGATGAAACCACCACAGCGTCTGGTGATATCGAATTTAAAGATTCAGCTAATTCTGAATTCCCACATGTCTGCAGTCGCTCAAGTAATATTCCTGCTGTGTATCTGCTTCTCTTCCTAACGCATCCTCTGTCACTGTAATTATTGCTGTTTTTAAACACGGGACTTTGCATGACTCAGTGGTGGTTTGAATGTTAAAACATTCTGCATTGTGGCCGCAGTAAGATCGTTCGAATCCGAGTCACTGCATTTTATTCCTTGTGATTAATGCTGAAGAAACACAGAAAGGAATCATTTGATTTTACATGAAGGCATTCTCTGAGATTATGTCTTTTTTCCATCAAACCCCTCTCTCTCTCGCACATCTCTGCGAGTCATATATCAGGATCCAGACTCACCATTCTCGGAGAATTCCCTACCTCCCGCAATCACATACCTCCTTTAAGTTCATCGTCCCGTTTCCCTTACAATCACTTTCACATTCACCTCCTTCAGTCTGTGTTGCTGTGCTCACTATTACAGGGTGACCATGCCCAAGTCTTACCATCGGGACGTTGAAACTATTTGATCCATTGTTATTGTTATAAATGAATCAGATCTCTTTTGAGTTTCTCAACTAGTTCTTTTTCCTCATCTTCCCAATTTAGACATTTTGGTTCCCCCTCTAATAGTTTGAGATATAATTTCGTGTCTTCTGAGCATAGGAATCTATCCACAATCTGCAATATCCCATTAGACCCAAAAATGTACATAACTCCCGTTAAGTGCTGGGCAGTGGCATCCCCGTTATTCCCTATATCCGTTCCGGGCAATATCTTTCACTTTCCCTCGCTACCTAAATGTCCCAAGTATTTCACTTCCCGCTCCATATATTGTAATTTGTTTTTAGCTACTCGCAGTCCTTGCTGACCCAGGAAATTCAATAATTTGTTAGTGGCTCCTGCTTTTTCTCTTCTTTTTCCTGTTACTAAGAGGTTGTCTACATACTGCAACAGGGTAGTTCCCTTGGGGCTGCTAAATATCTCCAATATTTGTTCTAACATCTGTCCAAATAAATTCGGGGATTCTGTAAACCCCTGGGGGAGCACAGTCCACCGGTATTGCTGTTTCCGTCCTGTCTTAGGGTCTTCCCATTCAAAGGCGAACAAATTCCTACTTTCCTCCGTCAAGGGACAAGCCCAAAAGGCGTCCTTTAAATCTATCACACTAAACCATTTGTGATCATGAGGGATCTTACGTAATAACGTATAGGGGTTTGGCACCACTATTCAATTCAATGTTCTCAAATCCTGCACCAATCGAGAAGCTCCATCAGATTTTCGCAATGGTAGAATTGGGGTATTATAAGGAGACATACATCGCTCCAACAGTCCATCTCTAATCACTCCCTCAATTACTGGCTGCAGTCCTCGCTTACCTTCTATGGACATGGGATATTGTTACTCACAGACAATGTCCCCTTTCCTTTTTAAACGTATTTCTAGGGGAGGGATCTGTAGTTTTCAACAATTCCCTTCTCTAGCCCATGCAATAGGGTCTATCTCTTTCTCCACATCCTCTGTCAACATTGCCATTTGTACAACTATTTCTTTTCCTGAATGCAAATTTCCAATCCTAAGAGGATAATTGAATCTCTCCCTAATAAGTTACGTCTTATATCAGGATATACAACAGTTTCCCTGTGACGCTATCCTTAGGACCTTCTATCATCATAGGTTCAAATACTGGAACAGTAAATCCTTCCCCTTTTACCCCGGAAACTGTAATTGACCGTCATGACATTCCTATTTTCTTTGATTTAAAATTCAGCGATGACCGTGCTGCTCCCGTATCTATGAGGAAGACTACCTCTTCCCCACAGGGTCCCACCTTCAAGTTTATCAAGGTTTTCTGGTGGGTCCCCGGGGGCAGGAACCCCTAACACCCCCATTCTTCATGTAAATTCATAAGCGGAATTGCCCTTTCTTCCCTTTGTAGATCAGGACACTCCCGATTAAAATGCCCTATCTTTCCGCAATAATAGCATCCTGCCTGTGGAGACTTCCATCTCTGCCTCTGTCACCTGAACCCTCTATCAAATGCTCCCCCTTGTCCTCTCCCTCTCCCCTTTCCTCTCTGTCCTACATGCTGCCACCCACTGTTCCGGTTGCTCACTATTGGTTCCATTCTTTTCTTAACTATCTCGTCAACCGTATCTACCATCATTTTCGCCTTCTGTTTTCGTCTCTCATCCTCTCTCTTTACAAACACTTTCTGTACCTCCCTTAACAATTCCTCTAACGAAGGAGCAGCGCTATGGAAGCTTGTGTTTTCTAATAAACGCGTTGCAGTAAAAACTACTGTCGTGTTACTATTGCTGTTCCTTCATTAAATGTTAGAGAGACAGGACTACCTTAAATACAGAAGTTAGAAGGATTGTACAACTCATGCGCATGAAAGGTACGTACCTAAGATGGCTCTTAAATCATTAATCACTTAGAATGGAGGTTCATGTCTTGATTGTTTAAATGCAAATCGCAGGATTTATTTCAAATTACTGCCTGGAGATACCTTCAGGCATTATTGATGTAAAAGAGGTGACCCCTCCGGTCAGACAATGTATTTCTGGCGAGAGGTCTTGTTTGGAGTCTGTCTGTGTCTTCGCCTGGAGTCAGATTAGGCTTGTTCCAAAGTACGAGCTCATAAAATACAGCATTGACTGACTGCCTCCAAATTTTATGTTTTTGTAACAAAATAAAGTGTATCTGCAAATGCAAACGTCTGACCCAGTCCCAGCTGCTCCATATCATAGTTTTTTTATTGCTTAGCCAATCGTCTCTCTTAGCAAATAAATCTTTCTTTTCCCCGTGTGATCTTCTCGTGCATATTAATCTTTTGTGAAGCACGTTACACACTGCTGTCTAGAAATCCAGGTATAATACATCTATATGATCCCCATTATCCATCTTGTTTGTCATTTTTTAAGAAAGCTAGTGAAACCATTCAAACATGATTTATCCTTTATAAAGCTATGTTGACTGTGCTGGATTGTGTCTTGACTTTGAAAATATCTTGCTACCACTTCCTATATAACGGATTCTAACAATTTGCCTTCATTATCAATAAATTTCTCATTACTTTTCATTCCCTAGAGAAGCTGGTTATTCTAAGTTCTTTGCTTTCAATAACCTCTACGTTTCCTTTCACAATTCCCATGTAAGAGGCACAAGACTGTAAAAGATCTGCTCCAATGGCTGTGTAAAAGGCATGAGTGGCTGATTGGACTCATTCTGTTCCTGCTTTACACACTTACTAGGCTGAATGTCCTTCTGCTGTCCCTATATTATAGTCTCGATGCCTTGCATGTCCTGCTCCTGTTCCTGACCAAGCCTTTCAAGATCTCATGCCCTCCTCCTGTCGCTCAACTACAGTTTTGGGGACGGATGGAATCTCCCTACTCAACTGTCACTTTTCAAGAGCTGAAATATGCAGGCAAGTTGTGTTGCTCACATTAGGTAGCTCAGTGGTTAACACTGCTGCCTCACTGCACCCAGAGATTCATGTACAAATACAGTCTCCAACTTCCTCCCACAGTCCCAAGATATGTAGGTATGGTGGAATAGCCACGCTAAATTACCCATAATGTCCGGGGATGTGGAGGCTCGGTGCATCAGTCATGGAAAATGCCAGGTTATAAAGATTGGGTGGGGGAGGTGGTGGGGTTGGGATGGATGGCCTTCGGAGGATCAGTGTGTTGTCGATGGGTCAAATGGACTGCTTCCACACTGTAGAGATTCTTGCAGTAATTAGTTGAGGGAACAATCCTCGAGTTAATTCCAATATCCTTTATTCAGTGAGGAAATTAACTCTATTCACACTACTCGAGATGTGATCTCACTGAAACCCTATACAGCAGCAGCAGCACTTTGCCAGCCTACAGTAAGGTTCCCACCCAGGTTAGAGCAATCTCAGCTCTCTGGGGAATACACAGCATTGCTGAAAGATCATTGTCCTTCTTAACTCCACCAGCATTACGGGAGATCTGGTGATAATGTCACAATGACACTTGAGAAGAACATGTCAGGTGTGTTGAGATGATATCAATGTTGAGATATGCCTTGCCAAACATCTCGCCTGAATCGACCGTTAATCTCCCCAGAGCCCACGTCATCAAATTCCACGGAAGCTGGTAAGGTGGAGCTTTGAAACAGCAAACATTGATGAGTGTTATATATCAAAATCAAAATTGTGATGTAAATGTTGGGTATGTTATAAAACAGGAAATTAGATATGCAAGTTTGTGGGTACTGCAGTAATAATGGAGATCTTTAAGTTACTTCTGAACAAGTAAACCCAAGTGAATGTTAATGCTGGGAAAATAGATTTCATGACCGTGTATGAGATGGGTTGTTATGACAAGATGTTGACCACCGAGCTAGATATCAGGCTGTTTTGGAATTGCTGATGTGTGATCAGAAGAGGTAATTAAAGTCTTTGATGTAAAGGAGCTTTTGGGAATAGTAAGCTTAATATTTTGAATTTAAATTACATCTGAATACAAAGCAGTTTTTTTCTTATATTACTGGTGTATACCTGAGTCATGCATGCCATTAAGATACGAGGAAAAAGTTGGCTTCGGTGAATTTGAAAAGTATATTAAAATGATTTAATGAAAGACAGAGAATGGCTGTTATTTATACAAATTATCGAAATTAATCCCTCCGGTAGCAAGATTGTCTGATGAGGGAACTCTGCTCGTGTTCCAGAGAGTTTCAGAGAATGAGAGGTGATCGAAATGAAACATTTTAAAAAAACTCACACAGAGGGGAGTGGTAAACACAGGGACACTCACAACCGAGAGCAAGAGTACCGAGAATCCCAAGGCATTCCAGAAGGACATCAAGCAGAACAGAATAACCAGGTAATGTTTGATCAGGGATAGTCAGCATGAACGTGTCAGAGGGTGGTCACGCCGAACGAACTTTATTGATTTTTTTTCAAAGAGGTTGTTTATATGTTTTTTTCAGCAACGCCTTTGACAAACCTCGCATGCAAAACTGATAAATAAAGTACAATTTCATGGTATCAACGGTAACTTGGTAAATGACATTCAAATTTTCTTCTGGGCAGGAGACAGAGGGTGATGGGAGAATGTTCTTTGTGCGACTAGAGAGCTGTGACCCCTGGTGTACCCCAGTGCTGTATCCCTTATTGATTGTGGCATTCATAAATGATGTAGATGTGAATGTGTAGGGGGCAGGTAAAGTGTGATAAATAAGTGTATGTTCGACACAAAGATTGACCAGGTGATTGGCAGTGAGGAGGAAGGCCTTATCTTACAGGAAGATAGAGATGGTTTGGTCAGATGGGCAAATCAATAGCAGATAGAATGTAACTCTGATAAATATGAGGTGATGCATTTTGGAAGAGGGAACCAGTCAGGGGAAGACTCAATGAATGGCAGCACACCTAGAAACTGAGATGGCGCTTCTCTACACATACTGGATGTGACTGGCCAGGGTAATAGTGGAGTTAAGAAGGCATTGTGAAAAGTAAATAGCCTTGACTCATCGGGACATAGATTATACGAGCTATACAGGACTTTGGTTTGGCCAAGATGGTATATTTTGTGGCGTTCTGGGAGCCACATTACAAGAAGGATGTGGTTCCACTGGAGGGGGTGCAGAGGAGATTCACCGGGATGTTCCCGGGAATTGAGCATATCAGCCATGAAGAGAGGCTGGATAAGCTCAGATTATTTACTTTGGAGCAGAGAAGGCTGAGGGGGATGTGATTAAGAAAGATAAGATTACGAGGGGCTTTGACAGAATGGATAGACAGCAGCAGTTCCATTTAGTCAAAGAGGCAAGAACAGGGGAGCACACTTTTAAAGTGAAGGGTTTGAGGATTAGAGAGGATTTGCCGAATGTTTTCACCCAGAGGGTGTTGGGATCTGCAACGTACTTCCTGAGGTGGAGTTGTCCTGGTAACCTCATACCTTCTAAATAGGACTTGGGCAAGGTCTAGAAGTATCATAACATTCACAGCTGTGGGCTTCATGTCGGAGAGTGGGGCTACTGTAGAACATGTTGTATTTCTGACGGGACAAGGACAATGCTCCAGTGACTGTAAGGCGTTGACACGAATTGATGGGTTTCTGAAGAGAATCTTATAAGAATTATAAGAGTGAAATGTCAATGGAAAAGTTAGAGAAAACACGTGCAGACTTCGTTACAGTCTGAACCCAGAGGAAGGAGAATAGAGAACAGGGCAATAGTAGAACTATGAAGCAAATACTTCAGTTCAGTCTTCACAGACGAAACCAAACCAAACAAATCAAATCTTTCCAGCAAGACTGGAAAGCCCAAGTCACGAGAGAAAAAGAATGAAATTAGTAATTAAGTGTTTTGGGAGATATTAGTGGGACTGAAATTATGGTTGAATATAGAATACAGATGGAAGGTGAGATGATAAAGTCCAATGCCAGGGTCCTGTGCAGAAACAAAGGAGACTACAATAGGATGAGTCAGGAGTTGGCTAAGATGGCTGGAAGCAAAGACTTTAAGGTGGAACCATTGATGAACAGTGGCAGGCTTTCAAAGCAGTTTTTCCAAATGGTCAGCACCAACATATAACAGTGAAATGGAAGGTTTGTCGGAAAAGGGTAAGCTGCCATGGATGTCTCATGAAATAAGGGAGGCTATCAAAATAAAATAAATGGCATAAATAATGGCAAAGACCAATGGGAAACTAGAAGATTGGGAAAACTACAAATGTCAAAAGGAAACAGCAAAAAAAAACTATCTTGAAACATCAGATAGATTATGAGAGTAAACTACCTCAGAATATAAAAAACAGACAGCAAAAGATTCTAAAAATATATGAAATGAAAAGAATGGCTAAGTTAACCATTTGTCCTTTATCGGATGAGAAGGGGGATTCAGTGAGGAAATGGCCGAGGAATTGAACAGATATTGATTCGGTTTTCACAGTGAAGGGCAAAAATAACGTGCCAGAATTGTCAAAGAGAGGAAAGTATTTGAAGACCTGGAAACAGCCATTCCCACGAGATAGACAGTGTTGGGCAAGCTAATGGATCTAATGGTAGATAAGTCTCCCGGCCCTGATGGAATGCATCCAAGGGTACTAGCAGAGGTGGTGGAAGAAGTAGCAAATGCATTTGTGGAATTTTTCTAAATTCACTGGACTCTAGTGCAGTTCCAGCTGATTAGAAAACAGGAAATCAGACACCATTTTTTAAAAAGGGTAGAAAAAAAGTTGAGAATTATAGATCGGTTAGCCTAACGTGTAGTGGGGAAAATACTTCAATCTGTAATCAAGGAAAAAATAGCAATGCATCGAGTTAGAAATTGTTCCGTTCGACAGGCACAGCATCAGTTCATGAAAGGCAGGTCATGATTAACAAATTTAATGGAAATCTATGAAGACATTATGACCAGGGTGATCCCAGAACATGTGGTATACCGACATTTACAAAAGACATTCGACACAGTGCCACCAAAGAAAAAAAAACAGCTACTGCATAAGGGAAAGATGCGTGGCGTTATGGGTAATGTATTCACATTGGTAGAGAATTGTTTAACTAACACAAAACATAGAGTGGGAATAAAAGAGTGAGTTTCTGGTTGCTGATCAATGACTACTGGTGTGCCTCTGGGATCAGTGCTGGGACCGCAATTATTCACAGCTTACATCGACGATTTAGAGTTGGGGACCACGTGTAATGTCTCAAAGATTGCAGATGATATGGAAATGAGTGGCAGAGCCAATGTGCAGAGGACTGATAAACTTTACAAAACGACATAAATAGTTTAAGTGAGTGGGCAAAGGTCTGGCAGATGGAGTACAATTATAATAAATGTGAAGTCATCCATTTTGGTCGGAATAAGAGTAAAAAAGAAAGCGTCTGTGCAGAGGGACCTGAGTGTCTTTGTGCATGAATCACAGAAGTTGGTCTGCAGGTGTAGCAGGTTATTATCACGTCAAATGGAATGTTGTACTTCTTTCAGAAAGGGATTGAGTTTGAACACAGGGAGATTATGTTGCTGCTGTACAGAGTGCTGGGGAGGTCACATCTGCAATACTGTGTGCAGTTTTGGTCTCCCTACTTGAGAAAGTATATCCTGGAACTACAGTGGATGCAGAGGAGGTTCGCTAGGTTGGTTCCGGAGGTGAGGCGTTTGGTGTATGAGGAGAGACTGAGTTGACTGGAATTATATATTGATTGGAATTTGAAGGAATCAGGGAGGATCGGATATAAACAGATATAATTGGGAAGGGAATAGATAAGATGGATATAAAGAGGATGATTCCAGTAGCAGGTGAAACTAGGACAAGAGTACAGAATCTCAAAATTAGATGGAGCAGATTTAGCATTGAACTGAGAAGGAACTTATTGACCAAGAAGGTTGTAAATCTGTGGAATTCCCTGCCCAGTAAAATAGTTGAGGCTTTATCATTGAATGTTTTTGAAGCTCAGATAGATAATTTTTTGAGCAGTAAAAGAACAAAAGTTTATGGTGAGTGGGTGGGTAAGTGGAGCTGAGGCCATGATCTTACTGACGCTCCTAGCTCTTATGTAATGGGTCAATATGAAATGAGAATCATATTTGAGAAACGGACTAATTGATACATATGGAGAATCAATGGATGCAATGCATTTGAATTTTCAGAAAGATAATGGTACAGACTCTGGCTTATTGTGCAAAGTCAAATGTTACAGGATTGGGGCTAAAATACGAACATGGTTTTAGAATAGGAGAGCTGACAGGAAACAGTGAACATGAATAAAGCAATATGTTTTGAAGTAAACGATCATGGCGTGTTGTAGGGATTGGTGCTTGGACCCTTACTATTCCCAATGCATGCCAAAAATTTAGTTGAGGGAATCAAATGCAATATTTCCCAGTCTGTTGACAGTACTAAATGAGGTCGGATTGTGAGTGGGTGAGGAGAATGCAAAAAAAGCTCCAAGGTGATTGAGACAAGTGGAGTGACTGGAAAAATACATGGCAGATGGAGAGCAATGGGGGTGGATGTGACGGTGTGTACTTTGGTGGGGGATCAATAGAACAGTATTTATTATTTGAAAAGGGATTAGTTGAAACATGTTGATCGTTAAAGGTATTTATGCTCTTTATTTGTTTCTTCTGTGCCGACCTCCGAGGTCAGTGCAGGGCAGTGAGTCCTTAACCTAGAAATCAATGCTGGAAATGGCATTGGCATGCTGACCAGTGTGCGTAAACCCACCAATGGGGAGCTGTAATATTGAAAAGTATCTGGATCTCCCTGTACACCAGGCACTGACAGCAATATTACAGCAAAGAAAGCAGGTAGGAAGATAAATGATGCATTGACCATTACTTCAGGGGGAGTTGAGTCGAAAAGTATGGGTGTCGTACTGAAGCTGGACAGGGCCTTGGTGAGACTCCATCTCGAACATTGTGCAGTGTTGTGTGCGATTTTCGTCTCCTCACTTCATAAAGGACAAACCTGACATTGAGGGAGTGCAGTGAAGGATGACCAGATCGATCTCTGAGGTAAAAACAATGACTGCAGATGCTGGAAACCAGATTCTGGATCAGTGGTGCTGGAAGAGCACGGCAATTCAGGCAGCCTCCGAGGACAGGCAAAATCGACGTTTCGGGCATTCCTGATGAAGGGCTTTTGCCCAAAACGTCGATTTTGCTTGTCCTCGGATACTGCCTGAATTGCTGTGATCTCTGAGGTGACAGGCTTGTTTGGGAGAAGAGTTTGGGGCGACTGGGCCTGTATTCCATGGGGTTTAGGAAAATGAGTGGAGATCTCAGTGAAATATATAAAACTCCGACAGATTGGAAGTAGAGCTGATAATTTCCTCGGCTTGGACGTCAAAAACAAGGGGCCACAGTATTATGTACAGGCAGGTCACTCTGCATTGAGATGTGAATAAATGTCTGCACTCAGAGACTGGTGAACCTGGGGCGTTCTCTCCCACATAAGGTTGTGAAAGTCAGGACACCGAATATAAATAAGAATTTCTGGACACTAAAGGGATCAGGAGACAGCTGGAATACAACTGTTACAAGCTCTCAGATGTTAAAAAGGAGATCTCTGCAGTGTCAACAGGACTGTGTTTCCCATTCCCTTTCCTGACACCGAGTTTTCTGTTGGTTTTATCCTTCCAAACGTCGGGGTACTTTGATACATTGGAGTGTCTTGCTTGACTGTTTTAGAGACCATTGAAGAGTTTATCACACGTAGGTGTGTCTGGAGTCACTTTTAGGCCAGACCAAGGAAGTGCAGGAGATTCACTTCCTGAAAGTACATTCGGGAAGGAAACTGGTGTTTCCAATCAACATTGGTTTCATGGTCACTATTAATGACACCAGCTTTTAAATCTCGATATGTTATTAATTGTTTTTAACTTCCACCAGCTGCCAGAGCATTAGCCTGGTCAGGATAAGTAATCCAGTGACATTTCCACAACAGCACCATCTCCACATGGTGACCTATCGGAAACCACAATGAGCGGGTTATTTCTGTGCTGCTTGACAGCTCTGTCAGAAAAACAACTACTAATCTGACATTATGGCACTGAGGGTATGGTAATTGGTCTATTGTAACTATTCTTCTCTTTGGGATTTGGACGTAGCTAAGCAATTTTCGGCTTTGTGAGGGAGATGTCAGAGTTTTCATCTTGGGGGTAATGGTAGACTGAGGGATTATCCCAGTCAAAAAGTTACAGATTGTGTTTGAATATAATACTGCTTCTGCTATGGTCTACAGCACCACATCAATGTCAGGAATTCTGTATTTAAGAAAGTTTACAGAGTTATATCATTGAAGGTATTTACAAATAGGTTTGACTTGGAAATGAATTGAGTGCAATGAGGAATTAGTGCTGAAAGAGGAGTTTGCAAGTTATAGACTCTTAGTCATACAGTGTGCAAACAGCTCCTTCGGCCCATCTCATCCATGCTCGCCAGGTTTCCTAAAATGAACGAGTTCTATTTTTCTGCTGTTGGCACATACCCCTCCAAACCTTTCCTTTTCATGTACACATCAGATTGTCTTTCAATTGTTGTAATTGCACTCACCAATGCCAGTTTCTCTGACATCTCGCTACAAGACTCTGTAGCGCTCTCTCTGAGAAACAGCTGCCCTTAGATCTCTTTCAAATCTCTTCCCTTTCACCTTAACCCTATCCTGCCTGGATTTGGACACGCCCACCCTGGGAAAAAGACCTTTGCTCTTCATCCTCTCCATGCCACTCACGATTTTATGAACCTCTGTAAGGTCACCCCTCAGTCTCCTATGCAAAAGGAACAAAATCCCATCCTCTCCATCTATCTCAAAACCTCCCATCTCCGTCACATCATTTTAAATACTTTTGTCCCCTTTCCAGGTTATAACATCCTTCCTATAACATGGCGACAAGAATTGTACTCAGTACTCCAAATGTGGCTTTAACATTCTCTTGAACAGCCACAAAATGATGTCCTAATTTCTGTACTCAATGCTCTGACCGATGAAGGTAAACATGCCTAATGCCTTCTTCACTGCACTGTCTAACTGCGACTCCACTTTCAAGGAACTATGTACCTGCACCCTGGGTCTCTCTGCTTGATTACACTCCCCAATGCCCTACCGTTAACGGTATAAATCCTGCCCTAGTTTGTCTAATAAAATGCAACATCTCACATTTATTTGCATTAAGCTCTATCTGCCAATCCTCAGCCCATTTTCCCAGTTGCTCAAGATCTCATTGGATATTACTCAAGTTAAATTGGACAATCAGGAAGTAGTCTAAAATTGAGATAAATTATTGTGTTACCTTCCTGAGAAAAATCGAAATGAACGAGTTATGACTATCACATGGGGAGATATGCGGAAATTAACTTGGAAGTACTTACCTAATTGTGCATAGATATAGGAGATGTTGTTACGATTAAGAAACATCCTTATAGGCATAACCCTCTAAAGTTGGCACAGGTTCAGAAGGAGTTTGAACATATGCTCCAAGATGGCAGAATCGAAGTGAGTTACAGTGACTGGAACTCACCCTGAGCCATGATGCCAAAGCCAGAAAGCGCCCAACGGTTATGTGTGGACTATCGCAAAGTCAATGCAGTTACAAAATTGGCTTTACAGTAGGAGGTAGATAGTTTTGGGATGAATCCTCTGAATTGGTTCTTCCTTCTTTGTTGTTATCATTAGCACCTTCTCCTCTTGCTTTCATTCCCTGCCAAAAACATTTTTGAGCATATTCACATGACACACTCTGTGAGATTTCTTTCTGTCTGGAGTTCCTATCAAATTACCCTCACTCAATTTCATTTGCATTTGATAAGGTCCACTAAACCTTGCATTTCAAGGTTCACCTATTACTGGAAATTACACTAATACATTATCCCCAATAGCAAAATTGCAAATTTTTGATTTCCTATCCGCTTCCTGTTTCATTACATGCTGCAATACTTTTAAATTCTGACGAGTCAACTCCCCAGCGCTATTATTCGTTCCCTAACATTTGAGACCTATTCCAAATGTGTGGCCTTTGAATTCTGATTTACTAATTTCTCCTTAACCATTTTTAAAGGTCCTCTCACTTGATTCCCAAAAACTCATTCCAATGGACTAAATTTGGTGCATTCATTTGATGCATCTCTGATCGCAAAAAGTAAAAAGAGAATTCCCTTACCCGAATCATCAGGATAATCCTGACCATAAGCCCTCAACATGGTCTTTAGTGTTTGATGTCACCTTTCTAGTGCTCCCTGCGATTTTGCATGGGACGCAGTAGATTTGAATTCCTTTATTCCTAAGTGGCCCTTATCTTCTTTGAATAGTTTGGATGTGAAGTTTGAACTTTGAACTCACTGTATCTCTATTAGTAGACCGCATCTCTTTTTAAAAGAGTAATTCCACTACAATCCTTTTAGCTGTGATATTGCATCTGGGAATGGCCTCTGGAAATCTAGTCGATACATCCATTATTATTCAGAAGTACTGATTCCCACTTTATTGTTTGAGGTTGCCGACCTAACCAGTCCAATTAAGACTCTTGTAAAAGGTTCACCAAATGCAGGAATAATTATTAAAGGTGCAGGTTTTATTACCACCTGTGATTTTCCAATTACATGACATCTATGCCACAGCTGGCACACTTCAACGACATGCTGGCGCAGTCCAGGTGTGTAAAAATGTCTTTGTATTTCAGCCTGTGTTTTCCTCACTCATAAATGACCTCTAGGTGGTCACTCATGCGCCAATCATAACACCACCATTCTACACTGCATTAGCAATACAATTTGATGCATTAATGCCCATTTCTCATCTCCTTGATTATGTGATAGTCTCCATTTCCTCATTAGGTCATAATTTGTAAGGTAATAACAAACAGTGATACATTCAGAACACCTAATTTACAAACTTTTTTGTTATAACAGCTTTAAATTTTCATTTTTCTGCTGCAACTTAATTAGTTTAGCTGAGCTAAAAAATATTGCATGAGACCCTGTTTGCTCCTGTTTTGTCTCAACTAACTGATGGAATAAAGTGTCTGCTAATGCCACTTCAGCTTCCTTCTCTTGACATTTTTCATCTCGCTTGTTTCAACTGGTGACATTGAGACCTTGTTACCCCACAATCAGGAAAGATTACAGGATAAGACTCCTGCATTGCTTCAGTTGCCTGTGTCTCTGCTGGCTTTTCAATCAGAGAAGGTAGTATTCTACAGGTAAATCAGCTATATACCTTGCAAAGACAAGTTGTATTCCTGGAGCTGACAGCGTGTCCAACACTCCTACCACAATTCCTCCACACTCCTCTTGACATTCTGCACTTACTTTACGTAATTTTGTGCTTTCAGTCTCACCATGAGTTTACTTTAGCAGTACCTTTTCTGGAAATATTCCTTCTGGAGTACATATCTCCTCATCTTTCAGCATCACATACTGAGAGGATCCTGTGTCCCTTAATATCGCATTTTCTTTACCTGCTACTCCTAGACTATGTGAATAAACTTGGTCGGTACATTTTATAAGCAGATCCGGCACTTCCTCGTTAACCAACCTCCAATAAACTGGACACTATGATGCAGCTTTCTAGCTTCCACTGTGCTTTCTGTTACCAGTCCGACAAAACTCCCAGGCTTATCCTGTTTTCCTACATCTGTTTTATTTTCCCCAGCCAACCAACAGAGTGATTTCATGTGACCTAACTTATTGCAATAAAAACACCGGAGCTTTTCTAACTTCATTGTGCTCTTCACGGGTTTCATTTTTATCCTGTAGTAAGTTGTTCTGATGATCTTCACTGTCATCTTCCTTTCCTTTTTCACGTGAGGATTTATCATTGGCCCAATTTCTATCCCTCATGGGCTGAAATTGATTCTGGAAGCCAAACCGTGTTGTATGGGTCAATTCATAATCATCAACCACTTCAGCTGCTAACCTTGCTGTTTTAACTCTCCGCTCTTCCAAATGAGTTTGCACTATATCAGGCCAGCATTTTTGGACTCCTCCAAACTAATTGTCTCTCCACGAGCATCGTAGATTTGCTTGATTTTTAAAGCTCTTATCAATCTATCAAAATTACTTTGTTGGATCCTTTCACACTCAAAATAGTTTTGACCAGGATACCTCCTTAGATTCCTGAAATATTGTCTCTCGGCTTCTGGCTTACAGGTTATGAAGTCAGAAGGGCAGAAGGAGGAGAGAGTATCTAATTTCAACAGCGACCCTCACTCAACTAATTGGAGAAAGCGAGGACTTCAGATGCTGGAGATCAGAGCTGAAAATGTGTTGCTGGAAAAGCGCAGCAGGGCAGGCAGCATCCAAGGAGCAGGAGAATCGATGTTTCGGGCATGAACCCTTCTTCAGGATTCCTGAAGAAGTGCTCATGCACGAAACGTCGATTTTCCGAGAGCTGGCCAAGTCTTCTTGATTATACAAACTTGTTTTTAAAGACGTAAACTTTGTCTGCCTACGGCATTATTGTTATGTATAAACAAAAGGACGCCAATAAACCTTTTAGACTTCAGACATATTGGACATTTAGAACCTCTTTAAAAAGAATCACGAACATCATAACCTTGTAAAGGGACCAGCTTTGTGCCAACATGCCACATTTCACTATGGACTGAATTCAATAAATGAAAGTCTTACTGTTTTGAATCCAATCAAGCGTATTAAGGTGAAAATCATTGTGCGTTGAAGATACGAATTTGCCTTATGAGATCAATTAGAGGAATGCCCAGGCAAACCCACACTTCCTGCCCACTGCAAATCTATTGCTTGGGGCCTGTTCTAGTGGAGGGGTGCACGCTAACCTCAACATCGAGATTGTGTTTTTGGAGGTGATGGTGGGAGGTTCAGGTGGTTACAGCATTGCAAATGAACAACACACCAGAATTATCTCGCCTGCGATAAGAAAATATCCATCATTCTTCCTCATAACTAACTTCACTTGAGCAATTGGAGATGGGAGATGTGACCAATATCCTGCAATGCCAGCATTCAATCCAGTCCAGTTGTTTTTGTGATCTGAATGTACCACACTGAAAGTAGCTAACTGACCTGTTTGTTCAGTGACTGTGATTGATGACAGTCTCCATGGATTCCAATTGTGTCGCTGGATGGTTTCCCTCTTCTATTAGTAAGGGGCTTCTTGCAATGCTTTGCCCCATTGTAGCAGCAGATGCATCACCTCTAACACTAACGGGGATCAGCAGCTGCAGAGATCAACATCTGAGAATATTTTGGATTGTTACATTAATGGATCAGAATCTGAGAACATTAGACTGGAATGCTCAACAATGGACAGGCGTTTATCCTTGGGTCTTTTGTATCTTTCGTCGTATTGGTCAACATTACCAGATCGGATAGAAGCCGAATTGTTGATTATCCAGGCGGGTTACTATCCCATGCTTGCTATTGTTGGTGTTCCTGCTAAGTCTCTCCATCTCTATCCATTTGTTAATCCCATTAACTATGCTGAACATCATTGCTATTTCTGTTACCTATATTTGACAAAGACAGAAACTACTGTCTTCAGTTTTCAATACAAATTCCATTCATTACCATAAACGTCCGAACCACCCAACATCCCAGTCGTCACAAACATCTGAGAACTAGACTTAATTTGGAGATGCCGGTGTTGGACTGGGGTGTACAAAGTTAAAATTCATCAACATCAGGTTATAGTCCAACAGGTTTAATTGGAAGCACGCTAGCTTTCGGAGCCACGCTCCTTCACCAAGTGATAGTGACTATCACCTGTTGAAGGAATGTCGCTCCGAAAGCTAGTGTGCTTCCAATTAAACCTGTTGACTATAACCTGGTGTTGTGTGATTTTTAACTGAGAACTAGACTGTTCACCATCATAAATTATCTTTTGCCTTGAATTCATTTATTTCCCGGTATTCTCTCCATCACCAAACATCCCCACTACGAGCTCCATAATATTCACAGTCCCCACCTTGACGTCAGTGCGGGCCCTAAATAAACCATTATCTATGCCTTGGTAAAATTCAGATTTTATGTTTCCAGTTCTCTTCTCAGCACTCTGTTTGTTACAAACATGTCCATCAGAGCCTTGTTCTTGTCTCTAAAGTAGGTTCATGACAGGGACAGTGTGTCAGAGATGCAATGTTGCTGGACATGTAACTCAGAGGCCCAGGTGACTACACGAAATACACTGTTTCAAATCCTACCTCAGATGATGTCAGAACTTAAATTCAAATGACAAGAGTTGGACGTTAAAGCTAATTTCATTAATATCAACAATAATAACACACCTTTTTGTCAATAAGTTTGTCTATTTCACTGATGTTCTTTGGTAAATAAATCTAACATTATTACTTGGTCTGGCTTCAGACTGATGTCAGACCCACAGCAATGAGCTTGGCTCTTTACTGCCTGAAGGAATTACCTCACAGTAAAGAGCATTTAGTGAGGTCATCAAATGCTGCCCTTACCAGCGATGCAGACTTCCCATGTCATAACAATATGGAAATTCAAATAAAATAAAAAATGATGCAAGAGATCAGAAACAAAACAAAAGTCGAAAAACTGCCACTGAAACTGAGCAGATTTTGCACCCTTTGGTCGAGGGAAAAATAGAATTGACATTTCGAGCCCACTGCCCATACATCATAACTGAATACAGCTTGAAAATATTGTGATTGATGTTGGTGACAGTGATGTCTATTATGAAGGGAGAAGGGGAAAGTTGATTAGATAGAGAAAGAGAAAGATAAAAGAACATTTGTTGTATAGGAGAGAAGGAGTGAGTTGAATAGATAAAGAGAGGGAGAGAGAACAAGAAGCAAACCTTCTTTGAGAAGGTGACCAAACAGGTAGATGAGAGTAAACCAGTTAATGTGGTGCATATGGATATCAACAAGGTGCTCGTTAAGGTTGCCCACAGTAAGCTATTGTACAAAATGCAGAGGAATGGAATTGTGGGAGATATAACAGTTTGGATCAGTAATTGGCTTGCTGAACGAAGACAGAGGGTGGTAGTTGATGGGAAATGATCATCCATTTCCCAGTGATGTACCGGAAGGGTCGGTGTTGGGTCAACTGCTGTTCGTCATTTTTATAAACGACCTGGATGAGGGCGTAGAAGGGTGGATTAGTTATTTGCAGACGACACTAAGGTCGGTGGAGTTGCGGATAGTGACGAAAAATGTTGTAGGTCACAGAGAGGCATAGATAAGCTGCAGAGCTGGGCTAAGAGGTGGCAAATGGAGTTTAATGCGGACAAGTGTGAGGTGATTCACTTTGGTCGGAGCAATCGGAATGCAAAGTACTGAGCTAATGGTCAGATTCCTGCTAGTGTAGATGAGCAGAGAGATCTCGGTGCCCAGGTACACAGATCCTCGAAAGCTACCACCCAGATTGACTGTGTTGTTAAGAAGGCATACAGTGTTTTCGCTTTTATTAATACAGGGATTGAGTTCCAGAACCATGAGTTATGCCACAGCTGTAAAAAACTCTGGTTCCGCCGCACTTGGAGTATTGTGTACAGTTTTGGTCACTGCATTATAAAAAGGAAGTGGAAGCTTTGGAAAGGGTGCAGAGGAGATTTACTAAGAGGCTTCTTGGTATTGAGGGAAGGACTTACGAGGAAAGGCTGAGGGAATTGAGGCTGTATTCGTTAGAGAGGAGAAGGTGGAGAGGTGACTTAATAGAAACATATAAGGTAATCAGAGGGTTAGATAGGGTGGACAGGGTAACCTTTTTTCCAAGAATGGTGACAGCGAGCACGAGGGGGCATAGCTTTAAATTGAGAGGTGATAAATAGTAGGACAGATGTCAGAGGTAGCTTCTTTACTCAGAGAGTAGTAAGGGTATGTATGGAATGCTTTGCCTGCAACCGTAGTAGATTCGCCAACTTTAAGTACATTTAAGTCGTCATTGGACAAGCATATGGACGTACATGGAATAGTGTAGGTTAAGTGGGCTTCAGATTGGTATGACAGGTCGGCGCAACATCGAGGGCCGAAGGGCCTGTACTGCGCTGTTATGTTCTATGTTCTATGTTCAAACAAAGGGATTGTTGATGATCAGCTGGAATGGAAATAAAAACGAGATTAATCTTATTTATTTTATTTTGTTCCCATATTACTGAAAGTCATACCCATGCTGGGTAAACACCAAAGTCACTGTATAAAGTGAGCTATGTCTCTGTCTCTCTTCCCTGTGTGTATTCATTATCTTCATTTATTCATTAGTGGGATGCTGGGCCAGTATTAAATTTCCTTTCCTCATTGTCCATGAGATGGTGTTGGTGAGCTGCCTTTCTGACCCACTGCAGTCCGTGGGCTGTAAATAGTCAGTGCTTAGGACTGAACATCCCCACTTCTGATCGTATGATAAAGGGAAAGACATTGATGAATCAGCTGAAGTTGTTTGTGCCGAGAACGTTTCCCTGAGGATCGCCTACAGAGATATCCAGGGACTGAGAGGATTGATCTCCACCAGCCACATTGTGTTCTGAATGACCCAAACAGTGGGGATTTCAATTTTGTTCAGGCTCCTTGACACCTTGCTCAGTCAAATCCTGCCGTGATGTCAGGGCCAGTCACTCTGACGTAATGTTCATAACTTTTGTTCATGTCAATAGGCCAAGGTATATGTGTGGGGAGTGTTTCCTTCTCTCAGAGGGTAGTGACCTTTGGGGCCTCTCTATTCCAAACAGCTACATTAATGAAACGTTTGAGGTCGCGGCGTAGTGTTAATGGATGTTGACACGTCAGGGAGTTGAGGGCGACAAAGAATTGGGCATGTAAAAGAAATTCCTGCCAAGAGCATATCAGCCATGACCTTACTGAATTGAACGTCAGGCCTGAGGGGCTTTGTCGTCTGGTGTTATTTCAGTATATACCATAATCCTGTCATTTTGTGGCCTCTTCCATTTCCTATGTTACTGACTTGAAGTAGCTGAATAGACTGATACTGTCGCGACATGATCTAAACTGGGTCTAGTTCTATCGATTTGAGGGACTGATAAGTCTCCTTCTGTTACTGTATATCAGGCTCCATGGGCTGAAAAGGTTCATCTTGTTCTGGTGTAACTGAAATCCAGATAATACAATTCTACCACCATTGGAGAAAGTGAGCACTGCAGATGCTGGAGATCAGAGTCGAAAGGTGTGACTCTGGTAAAGAACGGCATAGCAGGCAGCATCCGATAAGCAGGAGAATCGATGTTTTGGACATTGCTGATGATGGCCTTATGCCCGAAACGTCGATTCTCCTGACCCTCCGATGCTGCCTGACCTGCTGTGCTTTTCCAGCACCACACGTTTTGACGTCTACCGGCCCGCCCGAGACAAAATTCCTGATCGTGTCATCAAAGAACTTTAACATATTCATCAGGCGTGAGCTTCCACTCATGCTTACTATTCCTAATCAAGCCCTGTTTTCCAAATGCATTTTATCCCTCAGAATCTTCTCAAGTAATTTACCTTCCACAGATGTTAAACTTACTGGTCTATAGTTCCCTGGCTTTATTTTTCAGTCCTTCTTGAGTAAGGGTGCAACATTTGCAATCCCTCAGTCTTCTGGGATCTCACTTTTGGTAAATGATGATCAAAATTATCAGCCAGGGCCACCGCAAATTCTTCTCTAGCCCCTTGCAGTGTGGTTGAATATATCCCGTAAGGACGATGAGATTTATGCAACTTCAACATTCCAGTGCATTCTGTATCTACTCTACTGTGATATGGACTGTCCGTAAGATTTTATATTCAACTTCCTCAAATTCCCAAGTATTCATGTCTTTCTCCACGTTAAACACGGAGCAGAAATATTTGTTAAGGACATCGCACATTTCTTATGGTTACACACATATGTGTTCACTTTGGTCTTTGAGTGGTCCTATTCTCTCAATAGTTAATGCTTTTCCTTAAATATACTTAAAGTTCCTCTTTGAATTCACCCTGATCTTCTCAGCCAAGGCGATCTCACAGCCCTTTATTGCTGTCCTGATTTCCGTCTTCAGTAAAGTCCTGTATCACTTATAAACCTCCAGGAGTTCCATTGATCGCACCTGCCTGGACGTGAGCCACACCTCCACATTTTTTCAGGTCAAAGCCTCAATAATTCTTATCATTCAGGGTTCCCCATTCCTGACAACTTTCCTTTCACGCTCACAGGAACATATACTGTAGATTTTGAACTCTAGCTGTCTCCTATTTGCCAGAGTTGCCTTTGCCCGCAAACAAACTACTCCAATCAACCCTACAAGCTCCTGTATAAATCCATCAAAATTCATTTTGCCACAATTTAGAACTTGAACGTTTGGAGCAGTTTCATCTTCACTCTCCATAACCATTTGAAAATTAATAGAACTATGGTTATTTGTCGCAAAATGCTCACCCACTGTCACCTCCGTCACCTGTCCTGCCCTATTTCTTAAGAGTAGGTCAAATTTTGCCACTTCTCGAACAGGACCCTCTATATAATGCTTGAAGAAACTTTCCTGACACACTTAATGGATTTCATTCCATCAAATCACTTAATGCTCTGGCAGTCCCAGTCTGCCCTATTAAAACCCCTATTATGACAACACTATTGTTCCTGCAAGTCTCCCCTCCCTCCCTGCATATTTGTTCCTCTAATTACCATTGACTATTTGGGGACCTATAGTACAAACCCAATAATGTCACCATCCCCTTCCTATTTCTTAGCTCCACCCAAAAACCCTCACTGGTAGATCCTTTATATATATCATCTCTGATCACTGCTGTGATACTCGCCTTAATCCAAAATGCAACGCCCACTCACCTCTTTCCACCACCTCTGTCCCTCCTAACGCACGTTACCCTGGTAGATTAAGCAGTTAGTCCTGTCCCTCCTTTAGCCATGTTTCTGTAATGGCTAAAATATCCCAGCCCCACGTACGTATCCATGCCCTGAGTTCACCGGCCTGACCGGTCAGCTCTTTTGTATTGAAATAAATGTAATTTAATCCAGCAGGCATTCCTTGCTCCCTATCGTGTTCCATCCTGAACTGTCTCTCCATCTTACTGTTTCTGATTACTGTATCCTTCCAGCCTTGCATTTTCCTCCATGATCTTGAGGATAACTCACCCCCCACGGCCCCCCCCCCCCCCCCACCTCGCCAATCTTGTTTACACTTTCCCGTGTTGCACAGTTAAAACTGTCTGCAAAGTTGTTGGTCCCCCATCCATTGCATGTGCCACCTGTCCCTCTTGAACAGGTCAACTCTGTCACAGAAAAGATCGCAATAATCTAAAAATCTGAATGCCTCCTCACTGCATCGATTCATTAGTCACATATTTATCTGCCATTTCCTCCTATTCTTACCATCACTAGTTCAAGACACTGGAAATAATCTGGAGATTACCACTGTCAAGGTCCTGGTTTTTAACTTTTCTCCAAGCTCTCAGTAATCACTCCGTAGGACCTCATTCCTATATCTACCTGTGTCATTTGTGCCAACGTGCACAATGACTTCTGGCTGATCACCCTCCCCTTCGAGAATATTCTGCTGCCGATTGGAGACATCCTGGAGCCTGACACCTGAGAGGCGACATAACATCCTGGTTTCCCGTTTGAGGACACAGAATCTCCGATCTGTCCCCCTAACAATCGAATCACCTATACCTCAGACCATGTTTACCTTTATCCTTTCCTGCTGCTCCCCATAGCCAATCATAGTGCAACCAACCTTGCTACTGCTGCTTTCCCCTGAACGGTCATTTCCTGACACCCATCCCCCATCTCCCAACACAAACAAAATCAGTATCCAAAATGTTATACTTGTTTTCGAGAGGAAGGGCCACAGGGGATTCCTGCACTCTCTGCCTACTCCCTTCGCCATTCCTGGTGTTCGCCCAGCTACTCTCTGCCTGGAACACGACAGGAAGCAAGGAACGCCTGTTGGATTAAATTGCGTTTATTTAAATGAAAAGGGGCTGACAGGTAAGGCTGATGAACTCAGCGCGTGGAGCTTTACATGGGACTGGGATATTATATTCTTAACAGAAACTTGGCGAAGGAAGGTACTTAGATGTGGCCACCTTGCGAAAGCTCTTATCTATGAAGTGCTCTGTATCTGGGTGATCCGGAAAGCAGCCAGGTCCAGGTCCCTAACATGGTCCCCCAGGAGCTACAGCTGGTTGTACTGCCCATACGTGCAGTGATCAGGGACGGTGGAATTCTCCCTGAGCTTCCACATCCTGCAGGAGGAATGTGCAATTGCCCTAACAGCCAGCTCAACTGTTGCCAGACTAACGTTAAAAGGACTTTACCTGAGCTTATCTGTACTTTGTGGTGAGTTGCTGCTCAATGAACCATAAGACCATAAGACCATAAGACATAGGAGCGGAAGTAAGGCCATTCGGCCCATCGAGTCTCCTCTGCCATTCAATCATGGCTGATGGGCATTTCAACTCCACTTACCCACATTCTCCCCGTAGCCCTTAATTCCTTGTGACATCAATAATTTATCAGTTTCTGCTTTGAAGACATTTAGCGTCCCAGCCTCCACTGCACTCTGTGGCAATGAATTCCACAGGCCCACCACTCTCTGGCTGGAGAAATGTCTCCGCATTTCTGTTCTGAATTTGCTCCCTCTAATTCTAAGGCTGTGTCCACGGGTCCTAGTCTCCTCGCCTAACAGAAACAATTTCCTAGCGTCCACCCTCTACAAGCCAATTATTATCTTGTAAGTTTCTATTAGACCTCCCCTTAATCTTCTAAACTCCAATGAATACAATCCCAGGAACCTCAGCCATTCCTCAATGTTAGACCTACCATACCGGGGATCATCCGTGTAAATCTCCGCTGGGCACGCTCCAGTGCCAGTATGTCCTTCCTGAGGTGTGGGGACCAAAACTGGACATAGTACTCCAAATGGGGCCTAACCAGAGCTTTATAAAGTCTCAGTAGCACAACGGTGCTTTATATTCCAACCCTCTTGAGATAATTGACAACATTGCATTCGCTTTCTTAATCACGGACTTAACCTGCATGTTTACCTTTAGAGAATCTTCAACTAGCACTCCCAGATCCCTTTGTACTTTGGCTTGAACGAATTATCTCACCGTTTAGAAAGTAGTCCGTGCTTGTATTCTTTTTTCCAAAGTGCAAGACCTCGCATTTGCTCACACTGAATTCCATCAGCCATTTCCTGGACCACTCTTCCAAACTGTCTAGATCCTTCTGCAGCCTTCCCACTTCCTCAGTACTACCCTGCCTGTCCACCTAACTTTGTATCATCGGCAAACTTCGCTAGAATGCCCCAGTCCCTTCATCCAGATCATTAATATATAATGTGAACAGCTGCGGCCCCAACACTGAACCCTGCGGGACACTGCTTGTCACCGGCTGCCATGTCAAAAAAGAACCTTTTATCCCAACTCTCTTCCTTCTGTCAGACAGCCAATCCTCAATCCATACCAGTAGCTCACCCCAAACACCATGGGCCCTCACCTTGCTCAGCAGCCTCCCGTGTGGCACCTTATCAAAGGCCTTTTGGAAGTCTAGGTCGACCATATCCACTGGGTTTCTCCGGTCTAACCTACTTGTCACCTTTTCAAAGAACTCCAACAGGTTTTTCAGGCACGAACTCCCCTTACTAAATCCATGTTGACTTGTTCTAATCTGACCCTGCTCTTCCAAGAATTTAGAAACCTCATCCTTAATGATGGATTCTAGAATTTTACCAACAACGGAGATTAGGCTAATTGGCCTATAATTTTCCATCTTTTGTATTGATCCTTTCTTGAACAAGGGGGTTACAACAGCGATCTTCCAATCATCCGGGACTTTCCCTGACTCCAGTGACTTTTGAAAGATCTCAACCAACGCCTCCGCTATTTCATCAGCCACCTCCCTCAGAACTCTCGGATGTAGCCCATCGGGGCCAGCAGATTTATCAATTTTAAGACCTTTTAGCTTTTCTAGCACCTTCTCTTTTGTAATGAACCCTCTCGGACCAAAACATTACTACCTACTCACCTACTAACAGCACGTCAATAGACCAGTCCACGTTTAGTTTGGGTGAGAGAAGGAGGGAGACACTAGACGGATGTAACATTTGGGCCTTATGCACTCTTTGACTTTAGGCCCATACTTGGACATGGGGGGTGTCTTGCTGAGGTCTTCCTTCCAGTAGTGGTGACTGCGCTGATGCAAATATTCGCCCCGACAGCTAACTCACGTTGTCGCAGTCCTTTGGTCTTTTCTGTCTATTAGTACTGCATTTATGAATTCCTTGAATCCATCGATTGCATTCCAAACTGTGTCTCACTCCGGAAGGAGAGAGGTTGATTGTCCAGTGAACACAAGCTATTACAAAAAGTTTGCCATTAGACATATTGGCGACAACATACCCATCCGCTCGCTGAGTCTGCTTATACTTTCAGTTCGCGTATATCTTTTCTGATAACCTTCCATTCCATTTTCCTGCGTTTACCACATAACTATTGTTTAAAAATCTGTCCATCTCAGCCTTAAAGATATTTAGTGATCCAACCTCAAAAACCTTCACAATTTTCTCCAAATGTTCCCTCCCCCTGATGTGAGACTTGGTGGTCTTTAATCCCATGGCTTTTTTTTTCTAGCACTCTGTGTGGAAGGTGAACCTACATTAGATGTTCGATTCCTGTTCGATCACACCACCTCTTTGGCTAGAGACAAAACAATAAACAATACTAAGCTTAAGTGCCTGTAATCTTCTCCCTCATCTTCCACATACAGTTCATCCAGATCGAGGGATTTGCCCACTTTTTATCCTGCATCAACATTCAATCCTTCCTCAGCTTCTGTGTCAATATGCTCAGTTCACTCTGGCAGGAACAGACAGCGAATCCAGTATCCCTAATACTCTCTATTCTTTCTGATGTTACCTTCTTACCCTTAATAAACCGATAAAATGTCTTTGGATTCTTGAAAATATCGCCCACTAATGCTTTTATCAAGCCCCCTCCCCGCGTTTTGCTCTTCTACTTGCTTTCTTGAGTTTTGCCCTACATGGTCAACTACTCTTCTGGGACCTCCATTGACCTGCTCACTTTATTTCTCCTTTAATCTTCTCTTTCATTGTTAATTCCGTTCTGAATATTTGTAGACCAGCTTCACTGGGCTGGTTTCCCTAACTTTGCGGTGACATTCTCATCAATTCCATTTTGAGCATGTGACATGCCCCCCACCCCCTCTAATTTTTTTAGATTAGATTACTTACAGTGTGGAAACAGGCCCTTCGGCCCAACAAGTCCACACTGACCCGCCGAAGCGCAACCCACCCATACCCCTACATTTACCCCTTACCTAACACTACGGGCAATTTAGCATGGCCGATTCACCTAACCTGCACATTTTTGGACTGTGGGAGGAAACCGGAGCACCCGGAGGAAACCCACGCAGACACGGGGAGAATGTGCAAACTCCACACAGTCAGTTGCCTGAGGCGGGAATTGAACCCAGGTCTCTGGCGCTGTGAGGCAACAGTGCTAACCACTGTGCCACCGTGCCGCCCAAGTTTTGCTACAGTTTCACTCAGAAGTAACTGTCCTGTGGCCAGATCCTGTCTTTTTTTGATAAAATCTGCCTCCTTCATCCAAATTATTCTTATTTTTCAAACATTTTCCTTTTGGTCTTTTCTTTAACAAGCTAAAGTGCATGAGTCACGGTCACTAATCCTAATTCTGCTTGCAACACCAGACTGGCTTTGTTCCCCACACTGAGGCCCGGCACAGCCCCGCCAATTGTATCTGCTACATGTTGATATTAGAGGCTCTCTGGAATAAATATCAAGACATCTGCCCCATCTTTAAAAATTATCACTGCCCGAATGAATGTTTGGAATTGAAATGCCTGAATACAATAATCCTATTATTGTTGTTGTGGTTCTGTTCGCCGAGCTGGAAGTTTTTGTTGCAAACGTTTCGTCCCCTGGCTAGGCGACATCATCAGTGCTTGGGAGCCTCCTGCGAAGTGCTTCTTTGATGTTTCCTCCGGTGTTTCTTGTGGTCTGTCCCTGCCGCTTCCGGTTGTCAGTTTCAGCAGTCCGCTGTAGTGGTTGGTATAATGGGTCCAGGTCGATGTGTTTGTTGATGGAGTTTGTGGATGAATGCCATGCCTCTCGGAATTCCCTGGCTGTTCTCTGTCTGGCTTGCCCCACGATAGTAGTGTTGTCCCAGTCGAATTCATGTTGCTTGTTGTCTGCGTGTGTGGCTACTAAGGATAGCTGGTCGTGTCGTTTCGTGGCTAGAGGCATGGCATTCATCAAAGAAGCGCTTCGCAGGAGGCTCCCAAGCACTGATGATGTCGCCTAGCCAGGGGACGAAACGTTTGCAACAAAAACTTCCAGATCGGCGAACAGAACCACAACAACGAGCACCCGAGCTACAAATCTTCGCACAAACTTTGAATCCTATTATTGTATTTACACACATCAGTGAATTGGTTATATATCTGCTCCTGTATTTTCTTTTATCTGGGGGTCTATAATATCTCCGCAGCAGTGTGTCTGCCATTGTTTTGATCCTAACCTCAACCCAGAAGGCTTCATTTGAATACGCTTCCAAGATATCATCCGTCCTTACTGCACTCATTGACTCCATAACTAACAATGCAACACCACCTTCTCTTTTACCCCTCTCCTGTGCTGCCTATTGTTCTTGTACCACAGAATATTGAGTTGTCAGCCCTGACCTCCCTCAAACACATCTATGTGATGGCAAAAATGTCCACTTCTCTATGTCACCATTTTCACATCAGTCGGTCCGATAATATTCCCTGCATTACAGTAAAGGACATCCAGTCTGGAATATAGCACTGGAATACTCTGTACCCCCGAGTTGTTCTGTCATTTACTGTTTGTTATCAAGCTGAATTTCCATGATCGAGAACTGTAACTCTGGGACTGAATGAATAATTGTTGAGTTGTAATTTCTTTTTTAATTAATCAAATTCAATGTTCCAGAACTGAACAGTTAGCTCCACATACAATGAACTTCTGCTGATTAATTCCCTGCTCAGTGTCCAGAGGAGTCAGCCCTCAGTAATGGAGAAAGTGAGGACAGCAGATGCTTGAGACCGGAGTCGAAAAGTGTGCTGCTGTTAGGTCACAACGGGTCAGGCAGCATCCGTGGATTGGGAGAATGAAAGCTTTGAACATAATCCCTTCATCAGGAAGACATTGGTGTGGTCACATTTCTTTTCCATTCCATGATTCGCAGGGTATTTGGAACTGTGTTTGCTCAAGAAGGCAGCAGTGTATATAGCCCTGAAATGGAAAGCAGTCAATCAGTTGTTTGGACAGGGAGTAGACAAAGTGAGGTGAAGTACAGACTGATTGAAGTACAAACATAAGGATAGATAAGTCCCCTGGACCAGACTGGAAGCACTCGAGGTTACCAGAGGAAGTGAAGGTCGAGATTGCTGCGCCTTTGTAGATGATCTTTGCGTCCCCACTGTCCAATGAAGTATTGCCTGATGATTGCAGGGTTCCAAAAGTTATTCCCTTGTTCAGGAAAGGCAATAGGGATACTCCTGCGAAATACAGGCCAGTCAGTCTCACGTCTGTCTTGAGCAAAGTATTGGAAAGGATTCTGAGAGACAGAATTTATGATTACATGGAAAATCATAGTTTGATGAGAGATCGTCAGCATGACCTTTGAGGGGCAAGTCATGCCACACACATCTTACTGAATTCTTTCAGGATGGGATCAAACACATCGGTGAAGGTAGAGCAGTGGATGTGATGTGTATGGATTTTAGCAAGGTGGTTGATGAATTACCCTAAGATCGGTTCATTCAGAAAATAAGGCGGTGTGGGATGTAGGGAAACAGGGAAAACTGTCTATGTGGATACAGAATTGTCTGACCCATAGAAGACTGATGGTGGTAGAACATGGAAAGTATTCAGCCTGGAGCTCGGTGACCAGTGGCGTTCTGCAAGAATCGGTTCTCGGACTGCTGTTCTTTGTGATTTTTTAAATGACTTGGATGATAAAGTGAAAGGGTGCTTTAATAAGTTACACAATGTAACAAAGATTGTTGGAGTTATACGTGGTGTGGAGGGCTGTTGTAAGTTGCAATTGGACATTGACAGGATGCAGAACTGGGCTGGTATATGACAGATGGAGTTCAACCTGGATACGTGTGAAGTGATTCATTTTGGAAGGTCGAATTTGAATGCAGAATGCAGGGTTAAAGTGAGGATTATTGGCAGTGTGGAGGACCATAGGGGTCGTGTGGTCTATGTCATAGGACGCTCAAAGTTGTCACCCAAGTTGATAAGGTTATTAAGATGTATGGTGTTTTCATTAGCCTGAGATTGAGTTTAAGAGCCGCAAGGTTATGCTGCAGCGCCAAAAAGCTCTGATGGGACTACACGTAGAATATTGTGTTCTGTTCTAGTCGCCTCATTACTGGAAAGACGTTGAAGCTTCGAAGAGGATGCTGAGGAGATTTACCAAGATGCTGCCTAAACTGGAGGGGATGTCTTACAAAGTAAAGTTGAGAGAGCGAGGGCTTTTCTCCTTGGAACAATGAAGAATGGGACGTGACTTGATAGAGGTGTACAAGATGATGAGAGGCATGGATAGAATGGGTGGTCAGAGACTTTCTCGGATGGTGGAAGTGGCTATCTCGAGCGGGCATAATTTTAAGGTGATTGGAAGAAGGTTTGGGGAGATGTCAGAGGTAGGTTCTTTTCTCAGAGTGGTGGGTGCTTGGAATGCACTGCCAGCGGTAGTAGAGTTAGCTGCATTAGGGATATTTAAGTGACCATTGGATAGGCGCATGAATGAAAGTACAATGAAGGATATGCCAGTTAGTCTGATCTTCGAGTAGGATCAAAGTTCGGTAGGACGTTAAGGGTCGAAGGGTCTGCAGTGTGCTGTACTGTTCTGTGTTTTATGTTTCACCCAGCCTGTGCATTCTTATCAGTTGTTGAATGTGAGGGAGTGATGTATGTGAGATCAGGAAGCTAGGGAGGGCCGTTAGCCCAGATCTTCAAGTTATGTTGTTCATTGTTACATTCACGTGAATGCTATTACAGTATATGTAGTGTCCGACACCAGGCAGGCTCCGCCAAGTTCAGTTATTAACGTGATTCTTGACTTGTCATTTGCTGCTATTTTCTTCAGGTACAATCTGTTGGGTGACCCATATATTGATTAGATGTTTGCTAAGTTGCATGAATTGGGTAAAAAAAATAAGACATCAACTATGATTATTCAACTGAACTATAATCTCTGAAAACAATCAGGTCGATTCTATATTTATGGAACTATAATATAAACTCCTGTCAAGATTTTCCAACTCAGAAATAAAGAATGCACATTTTATTTTCTATCGAACAAAGAACATGGATGTAACTCTTTTCGCGATCATAATTACACACACAATGTCAGGATTCAAAACAGTGCATTGTCACTCCAACATTTTGAAAATGGTTGGCTTCTGAATGAATACATGTTCAGGGTGAGCAAACAATTGAACAATCAAATTGAATTAGCGTTCTTATACATTTATAAATGACCAATCAGTTTAATTTCTCACTGAAATGTATAAGCTTCAGCTATTTGTCAGCGAATTAAAAATGGCTATAGTTCAACATGCTCTGTGAATATTAAACTAAATAAATGATTTGTGCTATCAAATTTTAGTGAACAATAATTCGAAAACGTTTAACTTTTAGAAAGAATTTTATTTAATTTGAAATGCAGACAGTGAACAAAAAGTATGAATATATTAATGTGTGAGTGAAAAATCAAACCTTTTCAAGGAGATTTGTGCCAAAGCAATGACAGATTTGTTTGAGTAATTGGAATACAACATTTAAAATATTCATATTCTGAGCAATACTTAAACTATATAGTGAAGCTGACCTTGCAATACTTGCATTTTAAATGCTTATGCTGCACTAAACAATCAGATATTCGCGAGCATTTACAATGGGAAATAATCGGATACTGACTTTTATTCACATCAGACACATGATAGAGTGCAAAACGTTAAAGTACAGGAGGAGGCCATTGGCCACTGTGTGTGCATCAGCTCTAGCAATGTCTCCCAAACCCCTTTCATTTGCCAGCCCTATCTCTGCAGCCTGTTAAATTCATATTTCCAAATATATATCCAGTTCTTTTGTTTAATGTTCATCTACAACTCTCCCAGGCAGTTCCATTCCAAATCCTAACAACTCTCTCAATAAAGAAGTTTTTCCTTATCTCATTCCTGGCTCTTTTGCTAGCAAGTTTGAAATTAGAACTCCTTGATGCTGTAATGCCAACTAACGGAAACAGAGTATTCCTGTTTACTCTATAATTTTTTTTCATACGTTTGAGCACCGCAATTAATTCACATATTTGTCTGTTCTGCACAAGGAAGAATAAGCCTTGCAAGAACTGTAACAAGCACTACATCGGAAAAACAGTCAGAAAACTAGCCAACTGGATACATGAACAACAATTAACCAGAAAAAAAAAAGACATGACCCACTATCACTATCCTTACATACACATGAGGAAGTATAAGATTTAGACTGGTCAAAGTTTGTGAGACGATTTGTAGCTCGGGTGCTCGTTGTTGTGGTTCTGTTCGCCGAGCTGGCAATTTGTGTTGCAGACGTTTCGTCCCCGTCTAGGTGACATCCTCAGTGCTTGGGAGACTCCTGTGAAGCGCTTCTGTGATGTTTCCTCTGGCATTTATAGTGGTTTTAATCTGCCGCTTCCGGTTGTCAGTTCCAGCTGCCCGTTGCAGTGATCGGTATATTGGGTCCAGGTCGATGTGCTTATTGATTGAATCTGTGGATGAGTGCCATGCCTCTTGGAATTCCCTGGCTGTTCTCAGTTTGGCTATAATAGTAGTGTTCTCCCAGTCGAATTCATGTTGCTTATCATCTACGTGTGTGGCTACTAAGGATAGCTAGTCGTGTCCTTTCGTCGCTAGAAGGTGTTCATGGATGTGGATCGTTAGCTGTCTTCCTCTTTGTCCTATGTAGTGTTTTGTGAGGTCCTTGCATGGGATTTTGTACACTACTTTGGTTTTACTCATGCTGGGTATCAGGTACTTCGTTCTGGTGAGTTGTTGTCTGAGAGTGGCTGTTGGTTTGTGTGCTGTTATGAGTCCTAGTGGTCGCAGTAGTCTGGCTGTCAGTTCGGAAATGCTCTTGATGTATGGTAGTGTGGCTAGTCCTTTGGGTTGCGGCATGTCCTCATTCCATTGTCTTTCCCTTAGGCATTTGTTGATGAAATTGCGCTGGTATCCGTTTTTGGCGAATACATTGTATAGGTGTTCTTCTTCAACTTTTTGCAGTTCTGGTGTACTGAAGTGTGTTGTGGCCCTTTTGAATCGTGTCTTGATACAACTTCTTTTGTGTGTGTTGGGGTGGTTGCTTTCGTAGTTCAGCACTTGGTCTGTGTGTGTGGCTTTCCTGTATACCTTTGTGGTGAATTCTCCGTAAGGTATTCTCTGTACCATCACGTCTAGGAATGGGAATTTAGACTGGGTCTGCACATCCGTCTCGGACAAGCCATACAGGGAAACCCGCGAGAATTCCTAGAAGAATAGCATTCCAATCTGAACTCTATCAACAAACACATCGATTTTGATTCCATCTAACACTCTCTGACAAAAAGTACCAGACATAAAATCACCAATACTGGAAATTACATCACTGACTCAAAGAAACCTAAACACATAAATAGCAACCATGACATAACACTAGCACTTCACCAGAGGCTCATTGATAATGTTCCCTAGTACAGTGATGAACCATCTGAAAATGAACTCTGCAGCTCAGCGAGCAAACTGACATCCAGAAGAAGTGCAATTTCTCTCATCCTCTCTTTAACTAAATACTTCATTCCACTTGTCATTCCGATTAGTTTAAGGTTATTTGCATTCTTCTGTAAAGTAATATCATGTCTTTCTCTGTGTGTTTGAATGTATGTGTATGTGTGAGAGAGAGCGAGAGAGAGAGAGAGAATAATCCTCTGTAATTTCCTGATTACTCCCCGTGCCATGTGGAAAAGAGGGAAGGATGAGGAAGACAGTAAAGCTTAACATGTTGTTAAAAATCTAGTTCAGAGGTGAGGGTTCCAGATTGTTGGATCATTGGGATCTCTTCCAGGACAGGTGGGGATCTGTACAAAGAATATAGGTTGTATCTTAACTGGACGAGCACCAACATCCTTGTGGGGAGGTATGCTAGTGCAACTCAGATGGTTTTGAATAAACCAGGAGATTGAGAACCAAAGCAGATGATCAGGAAGTGAGCAGAATGTAGAGGTGAATAGGACATCAGGCACGGCCAGTCTAATGACCATGCCGAGAGAAGGAATCAAAACAGTGAGTTGGGAATTGGAATAAATTATCGAGATGAGGCGCAGGTTTTTCAGAGATTAACAAGTAAGGGTGAAGAGTGTGGGGGATGTGAGGGAGTGAGGTGTGTGAGATCAGGGAGACAGTGCACAAGAAAATGTTAAAGGGGAAAGAAGTTGGGCTGGGGAATTCTGTGATAAACAACTGGCAGCAAAAACTGGAAAACTTGCTGTTTGTCAAAGTGAATACCTGGGAAAGAATTGTTTTTCCTTCAGATAAATGCCACCCTTATTGCTAGAGTTCTGTGTTATAATGGAGGAAAAGCTGTGTTCACATTATGGCTGTAGCTTTAATAATGGTGGCAAACAGCTAGAATGTGTCAGTGCTGTTGTTGGACAATGCTATCACTGAGCATATTAATTACACTGGATATTCCCCGAGATGGCTGGACTGCCTTTGTTTGAGTGAGTGCTGAAGTTGCATGAGATGATGTTGGTATGTAATATAGCCACTTACTGAGTACAGTCAAAGGAACAAAGCAGCAACTGCCATTGTTTATTGTTTCAGAATACACCAGAAATTTCATGGTTGCCACTGCAAAGAATCATGCAATGAAAAACAGGTCTGTCACGTCTGTGCCAGCAAGTGCATATCCGAAGACATTTTAAACCTTTGTGGGTTTACCCGCCTCAACGACACACCTAGACAACGCATTCCAGATTCATACAATCCTCTCAGTTCTAAACACATTCCGCAAATCCTCTCTTAATCCCCTGACGTTCACTTTAAAAGTGAATCCCTTTGTTTTTGATCCTTTGACTAAGGAAAACAGCTGCTGCCTGTTCGTCCTCCCCATACCCTTTTTGCTCTTGTACACCTTACCATATTCCCTCCTCAACCTTCCCTGCTGCAAAGAAAAAACGAGCAAATTTAGCCCTCCTCTTTCATACTCACTTTTGAGTACTCTCTTGTCTTGCTACTTCTGACTTGCATCTTCCCAATTTATCGGTGTTACATTTCATCAGGCCATTGATCTGGTTATCTGAATAATCTGTTTCTATCCTTCTGTAGCCTAACACTTTCCTCCTGACTATGACCCAACCAGCTCATTGGTCATCATCTCACTGCTCCCCACCTTCCACATTCTCACAATCGTCATTTCTGAATATCACAACAAACCGTGATTTCCTTCCTGTTCTCCAGATGTTAGTCAGAGGATGACTTGACAATTCCAGTCTCTTGATTTTCCTATTTTGGTGAATTTGAGTGATGTAGTTAACACATTTTATGAGGGAGCCCCAAATAGCATTTTCGACACAGAGTTGAATTCACCTTTTACACTCTGCCCCTCTGCATTGTAAATAATTTAGGATAAACTAGTGTTTGGCACCTTGCAATAGAACATTAGCATTTTGCGTGGCACTGTTCTTTGTAACATTCCCTGCAATAGCTAGAGCTGAATAAATTTTTAATCTGCAGGATGGACATGGACAAACATTCATTGCTCGTTTAAATCAGCGAATGTGATGAGGATAGATATTCCATGAAGTTCTATGTTAGGGGCAAACTGCAGAAGATCAAATCATATTCTCATATCCACCTTGAATTGGAAGCAAATATATACTTTAAACAAATCAAAAATATTGAATCACCACAGTAGGGGAGAAAGAAACATGTCGTCTGCACTTGATGGTGATATAGAAGTATATAGTACATGTCCAACCTGAACAAGAATCAAGTGGTAGAAGAGAAAGTACAAGGAATCCTTTCTACATTTCAAATGGAATCCAGATCCCGATTTTCTTGTAGTGATGTTTTCTCATCCAATCTCACTTCCTCAAAAACAAGCTTTTCCCTATCACTCTATCGTCATCTGCCATTCTTCCTCTTCCGTCCTACTCTTTTCTTACATTCCTACTCCCCTTGCACTACCCCTTCTGCTGCTACATTCTCGTCCACTGATGATCTCCCTTCACATTCTTCTTCTGCTACTCCCACTGTAAGTTACACCAATTCCCCAGTTACTCCCACTTTCACTGGCCATCCCTTCCCCTTTTTGCTTTCCAACTGGGATGATGGGAGCCGCTGGCTTCTGGGCTGCTATTTGTCATCAGTCAATGATGAGATTGAGATGATCAATGTCCAATAGGAACAGACAATAGTGTGTTTCTGTCATTGTCTGATGCACCGTGAACAGGCTGGTTTTGTTCCTCATGGTACAGAGTGGAGTGTCTTTCTGTCTCTCTGTCACAGCATTTAACCAAAAAGCCTCATCACAAATAGGACAAACCTCTCCTCAGAATCAGAAATCCATGCATCAGTTTTCCCTTAAACATTGTGAGGAGAGTGAGCACATTGTGCAAACAGGCCGTGAACTATCCTTTTGTTCTTTATTCATTTAACTGATTTTCCAATGTCAGTTGAGGTGAGGTCAGAGTAACCTGCGTTGCATCAAAGTAGTATTTGACTCATGTGACATCAGGGATCCTGAGTAAACTGTAGTCAATGGGAATCACAGGAAAATCTGCGTTGCTTATTTCCTCACTGAACAATGACACTTTCCCCAGAGCTATTGGGAATGACTCTGCCCTTGCTAGTGCCTTCAAAAACCATGGATACATTTGTCCTGTTAATAACATCAAGGTATATTATGTTTTCAGATTGGTCTAAAGTCTCCAAAAAGTAAGACCTTGCTGCTTGAGTGTCAATGCAGTGAAATCAAGACGTTGCAATAAGATTACCTTCCCAATTATTTTCAGTCAGTTGCTTTCTGAGGACTGATCGTGCGATATCAGTACCACTGAGATCAACGTTTTCTCTGTCCAGAAGCATCGTATCATATTGTCTCAAAGCTGCACCACTCCACAATTCTAATTTAATCACGGGCTTATTCGTCGTGCTAACCAGATGTACTGGGCACACAATTTGCAACAACGTGGAGATGCCCTTGACCCTCTGGAACCTTCCTTCCCTCCCATACCTGCCCTCTGACTCTCTGCCCTCCCCAACCACCACCTTCTGTCGTTTATTCACAACCCCTCCTTAACTTCCACTCTCTGATGCTGAATGTTCTGTACTTAGCAAATATCTGAACTTTGCCTATCTATGCCCCCACTTTAATGAATTTTAGGCATGACATTCAGTTGAGCTCTTCTGCTGTCTTCGCCTCAGTGCCCATTTCGTTCGGCAAGATTCCTCTCCCTGTCCCATATACCCGTTACCCAGCTGCAACACTCTCCCTCCACCTGGACCCCTCCCTCTGGCCTTTACATGAACTAAATCGGTTCAATGAGAAATCTCCACATGGCATTGGTTTTCTTAATTTCTCTGCACTCTCCTCACCAAATCCAACCTGTCACTGTCCGAACAGCCTCCACTGCATGTGCTTAACTACAACCCTGACTGTGTTACTCAACCTGTCCCGATAAGTCTGGTGGACTGATTTCGAAATTGCAGAGGTCGAGGTTGAACGCCCACTCTCAGATAACTCCTCTAATCTCCCCCTGCACCATGATCCTACCATGGCACATCAGGCCATTGTATCAACTATGATAACTGACCATATTTCATCTGAAGATTCCTGCCCCACTCATCCCTCCCCCCAACTGCTCCAAGTTGATGTTCCTCTGATAACAGATCTCGCTTCTATCTCCCCAGCAAAACAAAATTCACAAACAGAACTGCCTGGGCAGACCCATTGATTTCATCCTGCTCCTGCCACACAGAGGAAGTGCATAGATACACACGTGGGCTCCAGTTATGCCTGTTTCTTCTTGGGGTACGTCGGCCATTCCCTGTTCCAATTCTCCTCCAGCACCCATCCACAACTCTTTGTCCGATACATAGATGATATAATCGCTGCTGCATCTCTCTCTTGTCCGGAATTGGAAAAGTTCATCGATTTCGCTTGGAATTTGAACCCCTCCATCACTTTCACCTGGTCGATCTCTGGCTCCTTCCTTACTTTCCTCAACAGGGTCCTCAATCGAGTCTGACCCATCTCCTGCACTTCTAGCCTACCCCTCCCCTTCCCTCGAGCAACGGAGTTTCCCTTGTCCTTGTCTACTATCCCAGCAACATTAACATGCAGAGGATCAGCAGCTCGCATTTCCCCCACATCCAGCGAGATGTCCCCACCTGCACATATTCACCTCTCTTCCCTTGTCCACCTTCTAGAGGGAGTATTCCCTACTCTTTATTCACTTCCACCACAGGTCCACTTCACTTTCCCCTGCCGGAGGAGTGACACATTCCCATTTACCTCCCTCCTCATCAGTATCGAAGGGTCCAACTATACCTTCGAGGGGAAGCAGCACCTTACCAACAATTCCCACAATCCGGTCTACTACATGCACTGCTCACAATGTGGTCTCCTCTACATTGGGGAAATGAAGGGTAGACTGGGTGACCGCTTCACAGAACATCCAAGTTGGACCGCTGCAAATGACTCTGAGCTTTCAGTTGCCTGCCAGTTTAACAGCCCATCCTGCTCCCTGGCCAATATCTGATTTCTCTGCACAGACGCTGCCAGACCTGCTGAGCATTTACAGCAACTTCCGTTTTGTTTCAACATTTTCATCGCAAGTTCTCACAATGCAATACGTCATCGATATTTAGAGCCCTGTCAAGCATAGGAACTTTGTAATTTCTCATTTAATGTCCATAACAAATCACTCGAGATTCAACTGAGATAACAGCTTTGCTGCTATAATTCAGATCAGACACTTTGTCACAGTTCAGAAAGAAGAAATAAACCAAAAGAGCTGGAATGAAACTCAGTAGATCTGGCAACATCTGAGCAGAGATGCAAAACATTAACCTTTAATTCTAATAGGACTTTTCAGAACAGTGTCACATCATATTACATATGTTAATTCTGTTGCTCTCCAAATGCTTCCTCATCTTTTTCGTTTCTCCAGCATTTTCTGTTTTTATTTCATGTTTCCATTATCTCTATATTTCATGTTGCTTGACAGGTCGACATATTGCACTTGGTTATACTTGGAAAATGTGGTTATTTCCTATTCCTATTACAGTTGGTGTGTCTGTGACACCTGAATTATGGGCGAAATCTGTTTCTTCTTGATGATACAAAGTAAAAAAAAATCTGAACATCCCGTAAATCTCAGGAAATCAATTTTCTTTGAAAATACATTTCAGAGGCAGCTGAACTGCATGAAATAATAGGGATAAATTATTGATGATGGAATACTCTGTGTCCTTCACTGAACAAGCTTGTCTCCGCACTCTCCAAAAGCTTTAAATGTGTAACATAGAATTATTACAGCAAAGGTGGTGAAAACTCAGCATATTGTTTCTTCCATGTTGGGCAGTGCGATACGGCATGGTAGCACCGTGGTTAGCACTGCTGCTTTCATGCGCCAGAAACCCAGGTTCCATTCCCGCCTCAGGCGACTCTGTTGTGGAGTTTGCACATTCCTCTGGTGTCTGCGTGGGTTGCCACCGGGTGCTCTTGTTTCCTCCCACAGTCGCAAAAATGTGCAGGTTAGGTGAATTGGCCATGCTACATTGTCTGTAGTGTTAGTTGTAGGGGAATGGGTGTGGACCTATTGGGTCAAAGGGCCTGTTTCCACATTGTAAGCAATCTAATAGCTCTACTATCATTGGCCCCATAGCCCTGCACATTTCGTGACACGTATCTGCTTTTAATTGTAAGTTTTCTGCCAGATATGAACAGTATGATCAATCGCAATCAAAAACAGACGTTGGAGGTAAAGTTCAGCAGTATCTGTGAAGAGAAATCAAAGTTAATGTTTCAGGTGCGGTGACCCGACTCAATCTGTATTCCAAATGATTAAATTATGTGCAAATAAAAATATAGTTCACTTTATCACATTTAAAATTTTCCTGTTCAGCTCACATTGTCATTCAGCATTGCATCTCCCAAACGTTGGCTGATTCCTTGTTGGGCATTATATTTAATTCTATATGTCAGAAAGAGTGATGATGATTGGGGAATACCATTGTACTCCCCATGTAGTCTCCAGAGCTACTGCCCCCATTCCGCCCTATCTCCCAGCCAATGTTATTTTCATGCGAACCTGACTCATTAATTCATAATTCTTAATCAATAAGTCCATTGTACTTATCACTTTTGGTTTTGGACTGAGGGGAAAAAGCGTAAAAATTATTGCTTCACAGCAAATAAAACTGCATTAGGCTGTTTGTCAATTTGTATAAATAAGTTACTGAAGCATATTCTGCATGGAAGTGCCAACTTTTCCGTATTAGAGCAGGGAGAGGAACATTCAGAGAAGTTCACACTTCCTGTATATGTTCAGGGCAACTGTGCCCAGTGACAGGGTGTTGGCTGGCGTTTGTTCCCGTGGAGGAGAGATCAGCACAGTAACAACATCCTGATTGTGTTTCTTTTTTTTGAGGGGCAGGAATTCGGGGAAAGATGGTTACAGCATTGCAAACGTACAAGAGAGCAGAGTCACCGAGCCTGCAATAAGAAAACATCCATCATTCTCCCTCACAACTCACGTCACTTGAGGAATTGGTGATGGGAGATGTGACCAATAGTCAACGATGTCAGCACCCGGTCCAGGCCAGTTATATTGTGAACTGAATGTGCTGTGTTGAAAGCTAGAACTGTTTGCTCAGGGAATGTGATTGATGTCAGTCTCCATGCATTGCAACTGTGTCGCTGGAGGGTTTCCCTCTCCTATTGGTGAGGGGCTTCACTCAGTTCGCTATCCCAGTGTAGGAGTTGATGCATCAGCTCCAACAGTAACAGAGATCAGCAGCTGCACAGACGTGGAGAGGACAGATCCGAATTTGTGGATAATGGATTCGATAATTACACCAATGGAGAGGAGGCTTTCCTTGGGTCTTTTCAACATTTCCCTCTCTTGGGAATTTCTACCATATCGGATATTAACGGTGCTGATTATTATTTTGGCCGGGGTGGAGGGTGTGTTACTAATCTATTCTCGCTATTGTCGGTGTTCTCTACTTCTGTCCATTCATTAATCCCATAAACAATTTTGAACTTCATTGCAATTTCTGTTATCTATATTTGTCAAAGAAACTTTTATCTGCAATTCCAATTGCAGTCTCCATTCATCTGAATTGCAGACCAGTCCCTTATAGACATCTGAGAACAAAACTGTGGACAACCTCGGGATCCCTTTTTGCCCTGAACTGATTTATGTCTCATGTTCTCACTGTCACCAACCCTGTCCACTACCAGTTTATAATATCCCCAATCTCCATCTCTGCGTCAATGCTGTGGCTGAACAAACCATTGTCTGCACGTTGGTAAAATTCAGACTTTATGTTTCAAGCTCTCTTCTGGCAACCTGTCCAGTTAAAAGTATTTCAGTCACAAAATTGTTCTTGTCTCGGACGTTACTTCATGATTAGGACAATGTATCAGAGTCGGAATGTCGCTGGTTGTAATTCAGGAGCAAAGCTTATCAAACGAAAGATATTGTTTCAAGCAATTTGTTTCAAGTCCTACCACAGCTGATGGCAGAACTTCAATATAAATGATAAGAATTGGAATAAAAGTGAATTTCACGAAAAACAACCATAAAACGCACATTTTGTCTGAAAATCTTCATGTTTCACTGATGACCTTCGGTAAATAAATTTAATGTTACTACCCGGTCTGGTCTAAGTGTGACTTCAGACTTTACATTGGCTGGTGGAATGGCCTCACAGTAGGACAATTAGTGATGATTAACAAATGCTTGGCAGAGATGCCGACTTCCCATGGAATAACAAATTTGAAGGTTAAACCAAATAAAGAAAGATGCTGGAGATCTGAAATTGCATAAAAAATGCCAAGAAAAGAACAGAAAGTAGTGGGGACCTTTTATGAACTGAAAGCAGCTGGAAAATAGTGTAAATAATGCTTGTGACACGGACATCTGCTTTGAAGGGGAGGAGGAATGAGTTGAATCGATAGAGATCGAGATAGAAGAAAAAGAGCAAACAAAGGGAATGATGATCAGCTGGGATGGAAATAAAATGTGAGATTCATCTCATTTATCCCATCTTCCTGAATATCATGCCCATGTCAGTACATGTATCGCCCGCTATTCAAACGTGTGCTTTTTGCCACTTCCCTTTCCGAAAAACCTCCGTCAGGTCCTGTTTTCGCTACCCAAAAGAAATCTGAAGAGGATTTTCACTTTTACGAAGAAAGGTGAATTTTTCCCACATAAATTAATGCTACTTCGCTTTACGCCATATCAGATTACTTTCAGTTACTGAGGGAAACCTGTGTGTACCTAAGATCATGTTTAAAGCGATTTGATCCCAACTGTCTGTCTTCCCTGAGTGTCGTCATTTTCTTATATTTATTAATGGGATATAGGTATCGCTGGCTGGGCCAGCATTAGTTCACTTATTTGATTGCCCTTGAGAAGACCTTGAGCCTCAATGGCACTTCGACAGAGTGAGGCATGCAAGGTGACAGCTGCATGGGAGCTGTGCAAAGCAAGATCGACGTTAGAAAGATTAATATTATTTGAAAATTAAGAGATGTCAATTCGTCAGTGTAATTACGGTAGGGACGAAGGTGTTCCTGAGCATGCTGATCCATGTTTTCAAGCCTCTGTATCTCCTCCCTTTTGGAAGAGGTTGTTGGAGATCATGACCGGTTTTGGAGAGATATTTGATGTTGCCAGCCTTTCGCTGACAATGGGAAGTCTAAAGGGATGGAAGATTGTCTTCCATGATAGTCTGTGCTGTGCACACAACCGTCTGCAGATTCTTATGGTCCTGGGAAAAGCAGTTACCGTCACACTATTATGCACGTGAATAGAATGTTTTCAGTTGCCAGTATGCAGAGCACTGGGTGAAGACAGTTCCAAAATATTTAGGTGTAACAATTGGTTGTTAAATGGATATCCAAGTTCTGGTTGCTGTTTTGACAACAATTGAAGTTTAACCAATAAATTTAAATTATGACCAAGATACCAAAGCACAATTAAATTTATTGTATTGCCAACATCCAACCCAAAGAGCCATCACATGCTTCAAAAGAATACAGAAGCCATCACCATCACAACAAGGGAGAAAGAGACAGACACGTATAAGGAGAGAGAGAAAACATAGCGAGGGAAACAGAAGGACAGTCAGTAAAACAGAGAAATGAAACAAAACAAGAAACAAACAGTCATAAGAACAGGGAGAAGGGGAGATAGTAAGTTCTGGGAACGAAACAGAAGACAGAGAAAAGGAAAACACGGATACAGACAGTGTGAGAGAAATAGTGAGATACAAAGCACCCAGGGAGTTAGGGATTGGGTCACAGTGTGCTGGAGGTGGGGAATGGGAGGTTCTGGGGGTGAGGACCAGAGACAGCTGGGAGTGAGCACTGGAGGAACTGGGGGAAGGGAGGTGAGGATTTACTTTGACCTGTACCAAGATATATAGGCAAAGCATAGTAAACAATGATGTAGAGAACAATGGTTATAAAATATGTTTGAGAGCCATGCAGGTTACGATGCACAGGGCGTGTGCGAGGCGAGATCAACAGGAACAAGATCAGCATTTTCTGAGATAAGAGAGTGCACTCATCAGTCTAATAACAGTCAGGAAGAAGCTGTTCCTGAACCAGCTGCTCAGTGTTGTCAAGCTTCTGTACCTTTTAGACTGATGGAAGAGGTTGGAGGAGACCATTACTGGGATCTGATGGGTCATTGATAATGTTGTAACAAAGAACATTCCAGCACAGAAACAGGCCATTCGGTGGTACAAGCCTGTGACGATCCAAATCCTCCATCTCAGCTTGTCTCCAATTTTCTAAGGATCTGTATCCCTTTGTTCCCAACCCATTCATGTATCTTTCCAGAAACATCTTAAAATAAAGCACTGCTCACAGTTCTCCATTTTGAGAAACTCCCTCTCCAGACTATGCTCTGCCTCCTGTTGCCCAGCCAGTTCTTTATCCACCAGCTCGCGCACCATGTGACTTCACTTTCGACATACCCCGACCATGGGGAAACATACCAAGCGTCTTCCTGAAGTCCACGAACATGACATCTACAGTGCCTCCCTCATCAATCAACTTTGTCACTTCCTCAAAGAAGTCTATTGATTTGGTAAGACATGACCTTCTCTGCACAAAACCATGTTGCCTATCACTGATAAGCCTATTTTCATTCAAATAAGAATAATTCCAATCTCTGGACCCTGTCTTTGTGGAGTTTTCTTTACAATCTCCCCGTGTCTGCATTGGGAGAATTAACTCTTTTCTCTCTTCACAGTATGTTTCTATGTTTGTTTCAGGTTTCTGCCATCTGCAGTATATTTACTTGTATTTGAGGAGAATTGCTGCAAATATGACGGGTTTATTGTAAAAGTGGCAGTGATGCTCGGGCTCCCCAGTTACTTATGTGAGTGCATGCCTCTGATTACCTGCGCTGTCTCTCTCAATCCCTGAGTCCATCTGTCACTGCATGCAGCCTTTCATCGAGCCACTCCAGGATTCCCCACACCCCATCGCCTGGCACTGGATGCTCCCTACGCATGGAACGCACAAAGACACTGGGCACTTTCTGACCCGCTAGGGATGCGAGGCAAAGTCTCTGCCATTAAAAGGAACAGAATAGCTAAAATCCAATTGAACAGCAAAGCAGAGTAAACAGGCTGATTGGCAGCCATCTGTTCTGACATTTTCTGGTCTTTTGGACTAATTCTGTTTATTCTCGTCCATCTACAAATAGATGCTCCATATGTATACCTTGTCACACAGGTTTGGTGAAGGTGATAGATAACAGATCCTATGGTCATTGCGAGTAATTCATTGGGCTCCACTTTCCTGGTTAATGAGATGACACTAAGTTTTTATTGTCAAGTCTATCCATTTCAAGGAAAAGGTCTTGCCGGAGTTGTGCTGAAAGGATTTTTGAATGTTGGAAAGACTAAATTATGCCACGTGCCAGTGAGGTTAGGAATAGGAAGGTAGTACAGTTAAAAACATGACCAAAGAGCTGGTAGGGTCGGCAGCCCTTCTAATATGTGGATCATTGGCATTCCAGGGTCGGTAGGATATACACAAGAAGGACAGGATGCATCTGAACTGGCAGCAATCTCCGATATGTGGGTCATTGGGATTCTTGGGTCAGTATGAAATACACAAGAAGGACGGGATGGACGTGAACTGTCAGCAATCTCCTGGCAGGCAGGTTTGCTATCGTCACTCAGGACGGTTTAAACTTGTGCGGCGGTGGGGGCAAGGAGCAATGCATCCACAAGCACAGTGACTGAAGAGGAGTTGGAGACTAATTCCAGTACAACTCAGACCAACAACAAACTGGCAGAGGGGAGTGAACACAATGGGACTAGAAGTCTGAAGTATGCTGACTTTAATGTGAGCAGTATGACAGGCAAGATAGATGAGTATATATAACTATGATATAAATATTACAGAGATTTGGTTGAGAGAGGGATCAGAAAACAGTCAATCCAATGGGTCCAGAGAGAGGTGAAGAATGTGCATTGAGAGGCTGGAGACTGTTGTTTGAAGCAGAATAATTATCCAGCAGTTTAATGGAATTGGACAGTGTGTGATGCAATGTACAGATTGAAGGGACAAGGGAGGTAACTGAAATTGTCTGTTTACAATATTTTCTGCTTTACTGATAGTCCTTTGTAATCTTATGTTACCAGAGATTAGACGAGGAGAATTTACATCAGGGAAACTCAAACCAAATATCAGGTCAGGATCTGATGGAGTTTGGCTGAAGAGTATTTATTTCAATGCAAGAATTGTTATGGGTATGGAGTATGAACTGGGAGCCTGAATCCATACATGGGACTATGATGTTGCGGCTTTACAGAGACTTGGTTGAGAGAGGGAAAGGATTGGCCGTTCAAAGTATCCAGGGGTTCATTGGTTTCGGCGAGATAGAGAAGAAGCTAAAACAGGTGGACGAGTTATTTTACTGATCAGGGAGAATGCTACATCTGCACGTGAACGGGACATACAGGAGGGACCATCCACTGCAGCAATATGGGTCAAGCTCAAAAATAAAATGAATGCAAGCACTGCATTACTATAATCCCTCCAACAGCCACGGAGGGATTGAGGAACAGATATGTATGTCGATCAAGGAAAGGTGTGTTAAAAAAAGAGTGGTCATAATGAGTGACTTTAATATCCCCAATAATGACTGGAAGTCCATTAGAGCAAGGGGCTTAGACGGGGCAGAATTTGTTAACTGCAGCGGTATGTGGATAGTTCAACGATAGGAAGAACCATACTGGACCTCATATTGGCTATTGAGCCTGGCCAGGTGACTGACCTTTCAGTGGGACATAATTTTAGAAACAGTGGTCACCGTTCCTTCAGATTTAAGATAGCAATGAACACGGATATGTCAGGACCTGTGGGAATCTACTGAATTGGCGGAAGGCAAATTACATCAGTATCAGACAGAGCTAGGACGTGTCAATTGGGAGGAGCTGCTCTCAGTCAAATCCAATTTTGTACGTGGGAACTGCTTGTTATATCCTGACAGCAAAGTCATCTCGTGAACGTTCTCCCAACTGCTCGAATTTCTATCTTTTTTTAACTGATATTTCAAGGCCGCTGCATATCAGACAACAGGAAGAGATAAAGGATGATTCTGCACTGTGTCCTTCGCAGGATCAGCTTGTCTCTCCAGGTACCTGAAGTCTTTATTGTGTGTCAGAGAACTTCAGGATTGATAGAGCACTGAAGGAGGCCATTTAGCCCATTGTACACCGACGAGCTCTCCAACAGCACAATTTGTCAACAGAGAGAACAGAATGTGTGTGTCTGTGCGTGTGTGCGTGAGAGAGAGAAAAATTAATAGAGAAAAAAAGGAAGTGAAGAGATATAAAAGGAATGGAGAGAAAACGGAGCCACAGAGTGAGTGAGAGCACGGGGTGTCAGACGAGTCTGAAGTTAAATCAGAATTCAGCATGAGGAGAAATACACAGAAATTTCATTTAGAAACTCCCACAGACTGCAAGCCCTTTGTCTGGTGCCGTACCCTGTGAGCACTATGCTGTCATCCCAGATCACTTAATAATAATATCACAGAACCGGGTTGCTGACGCTGAACAGGATCCAAAAGAACAATGGATTAGTTCCAGGGAGAAGGTGAATTAATTTAAATATTCTGGGCCAACAGAAACTTGTAGTCCCTCCAGACACGGTGTGAGAGACAGGGCGAGAGATTCTCAGTGAGGGGGATCACAGACAGGGGGGAGATCAGCATCTCAGCTGTGGGTCAAATAATGACTGATAAAGGTTGAAAACCCCGTCTGTGTTGTTTAAAATCACATTTCAATTCATATAACTCCACATCGTAAGTGTATTTTAACAAACTTGCATCTTTGTAGTTTTCATGTTTTGGTATGTACAGAAAAGCTTGTTTTTTGTCCCTTTATTTTGTGTTGGGACCAGAGTCCGATTGAATCCTAACTACGGCTGTAGACAGAGGTCGAAACTGATTAGGAGTGTGTGTGTGTTGGCAGGGTGGGGGGTCCGTTATAAGGTTTAATTAGAAAAGAGGAGGTAAATGTACAGAGCTCGGGAGAGGTTATTAACATCTCCAGCACAGAGGCAAATAAGACAGAGTGTATGGAAAGTGCAAGCAATCAGACTTCAAGCACACTGGACAAACAAATAACAATGAGAAGAGGAACTGTTCATACAAGATTGAAGGGGTTATATCTGAATGCACGCAGTATAAGAGGGAAGCATGGATAGAAGTTTGGCGGCCTGAGAGAAAGCATAGAGTGGAGATAAAAGTGTTCTTCTCAGGATGGCAACCAGTGACAAGTTTTTGTTCCACAAAACTCAGTGTTGGGACCACAACTTTTCACTTTGTGAATTCATTATCTATATGAAGGAACTGAGGGCATTCTGGCTTAGCTTTCGAACAGTGCAAAGATAGATAGAGGGACAGGTAGCATTGAAGAGGTGGTTCGGCTGCAGGAGGGTGCTCTCGCGCATCTCCTCAACTTCCCAAACCTCCGCCCTTGCACTCCACCCTTCCAACGACAACAAATTAGAACCTCTCTGGTGTTCGCCTTCCATCCCACCAACCTCAGGATACAATGCATCATCCTCCGCCATTTCTGCCACCAACAGTCAGACCCAACACCAGAGATATACTTCGCTCCCCACCCCTATCATCATACTGCTGAGACCATTCCCTCAAAACTCCCTCGTTAGGTCCACACGTCCCCAACAAGCCACCTTCCACTCCCAACACCATCCCTTGACGCTGCAAGAGATATGAAATCTGTGCCAGCACCTCCCTCCTCACCTCCACCCAAGGCCCCAAAGGATCCTACCACATCAAACAGTGAACATCCTGTGCATCCAAACACCTCTTCTAGTCAGTCCATTGCTCCTGTCTCCTATACATTGGCGAGACAGGATGTCAACTTACAGAACGGTTCAGGAAACACTCTTGGACCCATAAACCCAACAACCCCACTTCCCTTTGGCCGAATATTTCAACTCCCCCTCCCACTCCGCCAAAGCCCTGCAAGCTTTTGGCCTCCTCCACTGCCAAATTCTAGCCACCTGACTTCTGGAGGAAGAACGCATCATCTTCTGCCTTGGGACCCGCCAAACACACGGTATCAAGGACAATTTCACCAGTTTTCTTATCTCCCCTCCCTCCACCTTATCCCAGATCTAACCCTCCAACTCAGCACCGCCCTCTTGAATATCCTACCTGTCCATCTACCTTCCCAAGTATCAAATCCACCTTCCACTCTGACCTATCACTATCATCACCCACCTTCATCTAGCTGTCGCCTTCCAAGCTACCTTCCTCCCAGCGCCACCCCCCTCCCCTCATTTATCTCTCTGCCCCCTTCAGCCCACCTCACATTCCTGATGATGGCTGTATGCCTGAAACGTCGATTCTCCTGCTCATCGGATGCTGCCTGACAGGCTGTGTTTTTCTATGACCACACTTTTTGACTCTGATCTCCAGCCTCTGCGGTCCTCACTTTTACCTGCTGAAGGACTTTCACAGGTTTGGAGAGTGAGCAAAGAAGTGGCAGTACAATGTAGGAAGGTGTGGGAAAGCATTTTGCCAGGATGAATAGAGGAATGGCATATTCTCTAAATAGCGAGCAAATTCAGAAGTCTGAAGGGCAAAAAGACTAGGGAGTTTAGTCCAGGAGTCTTGAAAGGTTAACTTGCAGTTTGTCAGCAGTTAGGCAGGCAAATACAATGAAGGTACTTATTTCAAGAAGGCTTAAATGTAAAAGCAGGGATGTACTTCTAAGGCTCTACAAGACTTTGGTCATGCCACATTTGGATTATTGTGCGCAGTTTTGCTTTCCATATCTCAGGAAGGATGCACTGGTCCTGGAGCGTTTTCCAAAGAGATTCACGAGAATGGTGCCAGGAAATAAAAGCTTAACATATAAAAAATATTTGAGGGCTCTAGGTCTGTATTTGGTAGAATTCAAAAGGATGTTAGGAGGTCTAATTGATACTTACAGAATACTAAATGACCTGGGAGAGAGGGGATTTTGGGAAGATGTATCCAATGTCGGAGAGACTAGTACCCGAGGGGACAGTGGAAAGAGAAGATCTTTTCGAACAAAGATAAGGAGATACCTCTTCAGCCAGACAGCGGTGAATCTATGGAATCCACTGCTACAGAGGGCTGCAGAGTCCAGGTCATTGAGTATATTTAGGAGTGAGACAGATAGATTCTTGACTGTAAAGGGGATCAAGGGTGACAGGTAGAAAGTGTGAGAATGGGGTTGAGAAGCTTAACAGCCATCATGGAATGGTGGAGCAGGCTCAATGGGTCTAATGGCCAAATTTCTGTTCCAATGTCTTCAGGTTTTGTGGTTAATATTGGCTCTCCTCATTCCATATTGGAGATGTACCCTTGAATTTGATCTTCATATGATTTATGAAGAATAAAATTCCAATACTGATGGCTGGTAAATATCATATTCCCTCCCTCCACTCTCAGCAGCCATGCCCCAATATTATAATCACACTGCAATTGAAATCCAGTGAAATTTACTTCAATAAAGTTGATTGACATCGATAACATTAACAGCATGACCCTTACCTGCCCTCTCTGATCCTTGAATAACCATCTGAATTGTGTGTCACATCATATTCTCTGTTAACATACCATGCCATTTGTCTGTTATCACTCATGTTGTCATAAGCAATTTTCTGTCAGATTATGGACTAAAAACTTCTCTACATATTTCACGGACATTATAATCACTGATCAGTAGTTACAGACTATATGTTTCGATTTATAAACCGAGAAATTTGTTTAAGTTCTGACAATCCTTTGACATTACTGCCATATCTAAGGCAGATTGAATGATTACATTCAATCAAACTACCATCGCAAATATTTCTTCCTGTTCACACCCCACACATATCCCACGCCAAATGTGTAAAGTTTAAAAGTTCTTTTGAATTTTAATAAAATCATTATTGAATTCAAAGGGGTTAACTGGAGTTATTTGTTCAGTGACTGTGATTAATATCAATCTCAGTGGATCCTAATTATGGCAGTGGAGAGTTTCCATGGTTGAAATATAAATGGGCTTTGTTCAATGTGCTATAACACAGTGTGAGTAGGAGCATCATTGACATCACTAACAGGGATCAGCAGCTCGAGAGACAGCGCGGGAGGAGAGATCAGAATCTGAGAACATTAGATAGGAACGTTACAATATTGATTCATAATCTGAGGACCATGGATTGGAATGTTCCGACAATGGATCAGAATCTGAGAACATTAGACTGGAATGGTACAACAATGTATCAGAATCTGAGAACATTAGACTGGAATGTTCCAACAATGGACAGAATTTTATCCTCGGGTCTTTACTGGCTTTCTCAGCCTTGGATGTCATTAGCATCACGGATCCAGGATATCCTTTGGATTATTCAAGGTGGTTACTATCCCATCCTTGCGATAGTTGGTGTTCCTGGTAAGTCATTATATTTGTCTACTAAACCGGGTTGAACTCAATTTCTGCTCATGATATACACATTTTGGAAAGTGCAAGTCAATGTCTTCAGTTCCAAACAAAAAAATTCTTTCCTTATAAATTATAACTATCAAACTACTATTTATAAATTACTCACTGATATGCGAGAAGGACACAGAATGTTCTCAAACTCCATAATCCATTTTGTCCTTCACGGATTTACATCTCCATGTCCTCCCCACTCACCAATCCTGTCCAAAACCACCATCATGATATCTCAGTCTCGTCTGCAGGCTCATTGCAACTTCTGAATGAACCATGATTTTTGCTTTTTTTCAATCTGGATGCAACAGTTTCAAGTGCCTTCTAATCACATGCCCGTCACTAAATAATTGCTCTTGAGGATGTTTGACTTGTTCCCTGCACGTACAGGAAGACAGTTTATGCTAGTCAAGTCATTGACTCATAATCTAGAGCCACAGAATAATAGTCTGTTGATATCTCGTGAAGGAAAGTGGTGGAATTTAAAATCAACCATTATCATTTGTTATAAAAACCCATCTGCTTGCCTGAAGTCCTTTAGGTAAGTCAATGCATCAACCTCCCCTAGTCAGGTTTCCGTGTGACTTCAGTGATGAAGATGTGGGTGTACTACACCTTTAAACCACGTGACAGCACCAAGTCTTCTGAAAAATAGATATAATTTAACATTTGGTCGAACAACTGGATTAGCTCATTGTCTTGAGACAAAAACAAATTCAGCCAAACAGTTTAAATTTATACCCCAAATGACCCACCTCCAATCAAGTTTGAATGTAATATATTGATAATCTTAAAAGCCAATAGTTTGGAGGTACAAGACCGTGGAAAATTGAACATGTGACAGCAGAGCTGCCAAGCTACCAGCAAGCAAAGACTGCCTGAAAAATAGCTCCTTTAAAAGTATATTCATTGATTAGTAACTAGTGAAGTAGAATTCCCCCGAAGAAAAGACGACAGGACTATGGAGAAGAACCGAAAGCTTCCTGGTTTTGAGATAAGAAGTTTTATTTTTTAAATCATAATTAGGAGTCTTATCGGACTCGTATTGAGGAGGGGGAAAGGTCAAAGTTAGGTTAGAGGAAGAAGTTGTAAATATTCGTTCGATTATTATTCTCTGGAATACTTTAAGAAATAAAATTGATAATTTTTAATTTAAATGTTCTTAGACTCTAGAACTATCACACATTACTGCATTGGATAATTTTTTCTGTGTTGCTGGTTTTAATTATGCAGGATAATTCATCCAGAATTGTAACACTACAAACCCCTAGCAATGTATTTTACTCTTTACTGTCCTGTGGAACAACTGAACAAGCCATTCAATTTAAGATTGGCGTAACATGCTGCCCTGACCAGGGCTGCATACATATTGTGAGAGAAGAACAAAAGTAAAGATAGCTCCCTTCCTCTACCTGTTTCCCGCATTTGTACAGCTCATTTCTATTCAGGTAGGTGATCATTACATCTTTTAGGTGTATTCGATCTCATTGAAATTCTCCCCGAGTGTGATGCACATCTCCACAGGCAACTCTGGTGCTGGCTTTATTGATGCTGACGTACAGATATAAGGAACTTATAAATTCCATGTCAGTCGTAGTGCATAGAGAAATAATGGCGTTTCATAACACAGGAAGGAAACGGCGATGTCTAAGTGAGAGAAAAGGATTATTGTGATCATCCCTGAGTGTGTTGAGGCAATATTTGGTTACTGTGGATAGACTTTCTCTCAAGTCTCACCTAACTAATCCCTGGGATGATGGCAACATGAACAGTGAGTGAAGCTCAGTGAGAGAATAAGATGATTTCATTGAACATTAAGGGGGATGTATAATCACTTATGATGTTCTAAACAGACACTGTTATGGTGTTAAATTCCATGGCTTTTTATTTCACTCGGGTTACATGATTCTCAATAGTTTATGAGCCTCTGAGAACGTTCCACCCAACTACCATCACTCCCTATTTCGATTCAGAGAGAGAGAGAGGTTCAGGCGTTTGGAAAAAAAAACTCTCCCAACGTTAATACAGCTCAATTGGTGCGTGATCCTGCAATGAACATCATGCTAGCCATAATCCCGACAGCAGCAACAGTACCTTCATTATAAAAGAGTTAACTTTTCCCAGCAGCTTCTGACCTACTTAGAGCACATGGGAGTTCTTCTCGGAGATAGAAGATGCCTCCTTGAGACTTTACACAAAATACTTGGTTTCCCTCATCACTGCCAGCGAACCATGTTAAGGGAGCACACGTTCTGCAAAGAATGGAACCATGATTAACACCATGGAGCCCCCTATCAATGAAGTCTCGGTTTCATTGGTTTGTCATGTTGGGTATCAATGACGCCCTCCTGTTTCTGTATAACTATCTCGTGGGGCTGAATAGCCTCCTCCTTGTCTCATGGAACAGGTTTAAGGGTCTGATTGGGCTCTGCCTGTTCCTGTTTAACAGCTCGATGTAGTGACCAGACCCCTTCTCTTCCTGTGGAATAGGCAGGTGGATTGAATGTCCCTCTTCTTGTTCAGTAGTTTCCACGGGCTCAATGGCTTCCACATATCAGTGTGCAACCAGCCTGAGATGCTGATTGAGCTCCTCTATTAACTGTGGAAATGTGCATGTCCGGCAGCGCTGTTACATGAATGTTACCGACACTTTAACAGCACAAACTGAATGCTGCCCAGGTTTTGGTGCACATGGACACAGGATGGTTCAGGAGCTGAGGGGGCACAACATTTCTGAATTATGAGTGATCTTCAGTCATCATCCCTACTTCAGATCTTATGATGGGGCAAGATATTGATATAGCAGTTGAAGATGTTTGTGCTGAGGAGGCTAACCTGAGGATGTCATGCAGAGATATCGCGGCACTGTTAGGGCTGTTGGCCACCGACCACAAGCATCTTTCTTTGTGCTCAGAAAGACTCAGACAAGTGGGAGGTTACACCTGATTTCCATTCAGCTCAAATAAGTGGGTGGTTCTGATGCCATCCTCAGTCAAATACTCACTTGATATCAAAGCCATTCACTGTTTGCTGAGCCCCTGTGTTCACCTCTCGTTCATATCAATTAGTTGACGATGTATGTGTAGGGAATGTTTTCCTCTCACAGCGGGTAATCAATGCCAGGAATTGTCTGGGCTAGCGAGTTATGGGAGCTACATCACTGAAAGTATTTAAGGAGGAGGTAGATGGATTTTTGACCTGTCAGACGCTAAGGGATGTGAAGAATTGGGCATTAAAAAGGAGTTAATGCCAATAATAGATCAGCCATGATGGTAGACAATGGCTTGATCGTCCGACTTAGCTGATCCGGTTCCTTACGCCCTCATATTCTGTAATTACAAAGTAATTTTCCTGAACGTTCTGTTATTGAATGTTGCAATCAGACAGAGCTAAGTATTTTGTGAGTCATCTCTGGATGAGATATGAGGATTGTACTCACAGTGAATCTGGGCCTGTATTATGACCAACAAATAAAGCACAAGTTGCAGAGAGGAGACACTCTGCAAAGAGACCAGAGGCGTCTTTCGAACCCAGCCTGGATTTCCAAATAGCAATTTCCAACCCACACTAAACCGCGTGTGTGTGACAGTCTTGAGGGACTGAATGAGATGCTGTGTTACTGTGGATCAGGTATTTGGAGCAAGTGGCCTCCAACTGCTCCTTGCAGGAGCTGTGAGTGGTTGGATGGAACATAGATTCATAAGACTGAGCAGTTGGAGTGTGCCATTAGACAACCACTCCACCATGCTCAAAGATTATGGGTCATGTTATTGTGGTCTCCCCAGCACTTTTCTGTCTGTATTCCATTTTCTACATTCACTTTTCTGTCAAATGTCAATAAATACAAGTTTGAATAAATGTAAACATCCAGGCACCACAAACTTCTGGGGAGGGAATTTCCACTTGGACAGCCCTTTGAAAATTTCTCATTTGTGTTCCAGCCAATGTTGGAGGGTCACTGTTTCTTTTTCCGTCCCACTCCTCCACTGGTGACACCAGTCTTAAATGTAACCAGTTTAATGATGTGGCCAATGATATCTGTCTCAGAGTAGGTCATTTTCTAGAAAAAAAATGTAAGACACAGAACGTTGAACTCATATCAAATGGTAAAATGACAGAGTGCTCCAAATATTATTCTGCCTTTGAGGTTATTCTGTTCAAATAAGCTACTGGTTGTGGATTTCTTTCTGGAACAGTTGGATTTGGATGAATTCCCTTTGTTTCGGGCATATGAGAGTTTCCAATGAATCCTCACCAGGAACCCATCACAAATGGCAAAGATAACTCGGGGATTTTATCGACTGACACTTTGCCATCTGGTGGAACAAAGTAAGAGAAAGGGATCAATCGGCTGTTGCTTCTCAGGCAGGGAACAAGTTTCTCCCTCTCTGTGTTGAAACATACAATAACGTCAACTGAAAACCAAACTGGACCATGTGTGCTCTCCTGGAACATTCTCTGGAAACCCTGATTATGGATTATATGCAGGGGCATCATTGCTCTTGTTGTACACAATTCCATTCAATCTCAAAAGATGTCCCAATTTTATAATTTGATGACATACACGTGTCTGTGTAATTTGTAAATATTGGTAGGTGTCTTCATAGTATGTGTGTTAATATCAATGCATCTTTTTCTTCAAATTTATTCTCTAGCTTTAGTCTCCCTGACAAGAGATAATATGCATCTAGCTGATGCACTTTTCTGAAAGTCATGGTGGTTCAATACTATTTCTAGGCTAAGATCGGAACGGATTATCCCCCATAACCAAAGGCCGGCATCCCAGGAATGAGAAAAGGGAAACCTCTTTGAAAATTTCAAAAATAATTATATCCTTTTATTTTATTGTTAGTGGATCAAAACTGCACACAGTGAATCAGATGTGGTCTCAGCAATGCCCTGTACAGATGCAGTAAAACATTCCTGCAATTAAACCTGAAGCGTTTGTCAAAAACAGTAACATTCCACTTACCTTCCAAATCATTTGCTGCATCTGCAGACTGATTTCACATGATTCATGTCCCAGGAACATGGAAACCGCCTGTATCACAGAGTTCTGCAATCTCTCTCCATTTAAATTGATTTCCATTATTTTATCGTTCATGCCAAAATAGACAATTTACCTTATGTTATTTCTACTGAAGGTTTGCGCACTAACCTTCCCTGTCTATAATCATATTTCAGACTCAGTATCTCAATTTGACGACGCAATGAATTACCATCTTGGTGTACGAGCTAATTGAGCTCCACTCCATTCCCTCCCCTTCCTCCAGATCATTGATACAGATTATTGGTCATTGATGACCCCACAGTGATCTCTGAGGCACTCCATCAGTTAGAGCTTTGCAGCCCGAAAGTAAACATTTCTCTCTACTCTCTATTTCCTGCTAGCGACATATTTCCTGTTCCTGTGTAGCCGCTCTTGCGTGTTGAATGGCCTCGTCCTGGGTTGTGTAATGTAATCAACGACCTGAATTACTCCATTCTATATTCCTGTGTAATTTCTGAGAGGGGCAGAATGGTCTCTTCCTGTCTCATTGTAACGATCCTGTCTGACGGATTGGGGTGGTCCCCGACCCTGTAACAGCATCGAGGGGTGGATTGAAGGAACAACACATGGGTTCGGAGCAGCAGTATATCTCTGTAATGGCACCGTGAGACGGATGAGGGAAAAACACATTGGGGAGGGACAGCAGTATACCTCTGTAACAGCTTCGAGTGGTGGATTGAGGGAACACACATTCAGAATGATCATTGCTGGTCCAATTGTCTCTGATCATCCCTCTCCTGTCTGTTCCCGATAAACATTGACTTTCCTGTCCAGCAAAGGTCAGTTGAGCTCAGTCTAGAATATCCTCAATAACAGAGTCTTCCCTAATCCCGGAGGATGAGGATACCACAGACCGCCCAGCACTAAATGGAAAGGGTCATCTTTACTTCATTGTCGGACCCATGACATTAAAACTGTGCTAACCTCACATCAAATCACCACCTCTTTTCCTACTTAAGGATACAATAATTATGAATAACCATAAACCATTCTGCCCTCCAAAACTGTCCCACGTTCGCACTGACTCTTTCCAGTCAAATATGCATCAAACCCAGCCTCTGCAGCAATCTCGGAAAGTGAATACTTGATAGCATAAGACCACATGAGCATGAAAAAAGGAGCAGAATGAGGCCATTCGGCCCATCGAGTCTGATATGCCATTCAATAATTTCTTGTATGTACCCCAAACTCATTCTCCTGCCTTCTCCCGAAAATCCTTGATCCCTTTATAAACCAAAAAACTGCCGATTTGTGTCTTAATGACACTAGTGCTTGTATCTCTGTGTGTATGTATATATATATATATATATATGTGTGTGTGTGTGTGTGTCCGTATGTGTGTGTCCATGTGCTTGTTTTCTGTGTATTTGTGTGTCTACATCTGTGTACCTATGTATCAGCCTCTGTGCTTCTATCTGTGTGTGTGTCTATTTGTGTGCAACTGTATATGTATTTGTGTGTTGCAATGAGTGCGTATGCCTATCTCCTTATACGTGTTGTGCATGTTAGTATGTTGGGTGTTTACCAATACGTCTGTGCATTTCAGTGTCTGCATCACTGTGCAGTGAGGGATCTGTTTTTGTTTGGGAGTGAATGGACTGACGTTGGAACTGACAGTGGGTTTAAAGTGAGAACTGAATGTTGATGGGAAGTGGATATTTGCGAAGCTCCACATGAGCCATCTTGCTTCTGTCCGGCTCATGTCAGCTTCCTCCCCACATGGTGGGGGAGAAGGGGTGTAAGGGAACAGATATCAGGCACAACACCACCCGGCTTGGCGCTTTCTGTCCCATTCCAGACATTTTCTCCTGGAACAGGAGAAAGGGAGAGAGGGAGGGAGAGTGGAAATGGGTGACCTTGCTTTTAGTGCTGGTGGATGTGGGGCTGGGTGGAATGGTGAGGTGTTCAGAATGAGTCAGTCGACAGTTATAAATCAATTTAGTATTATTAGTGTGGGGGGTAGTGTGTAGTTGACAGAGAAAGTGAGGAAGAAAGTTGCTGAATTCAATAGTGAGTTTCGAAATGCCTGAGCCTTATTTGGAAAAAGAGTGTGAGCCTTGTTCGGGGGTCCGTGCTATAACAGGGACTCAGGGAGTGTGAAGAAGCAGATAGAATATGCTGAGCCTTATCCTGACAGAGCGGATAAGGTTATTGACGCTTGTCCTGTATCACAGCGTCATGGTGACCCTTCCGGAATGTCTTGTCCAAGTCTATCACCAATAACGCCACAGACCATGTCCCTCAGATTCAGTTTAAAGGGAGCTTACAAATAACAAGAAGAAGCAAACTTTGGTGTATTATCTTTCGAAACTAAAACTGTCGCAGAAATTCTGAGCGTCATATGCTCTGAAAATTAGACATGAAAATATCATGGATACTGCAGTCTTATTGGATGGTCTCAAGTTGCATCTTAACTGTGTTAATTAAGTGACTGTTCATGCTGTGAAAAATAAATTCCCTAAATGTATATCAGGTGGGTTGAAGAGTATGTATTGAACCAAACTAGAGATCAAGTTTTTTCCGGATTTGGTGTTGTGTGGTCAGGAGGACTAATCAATGTCCTTGTTCTGAAGCAGCTTTGGAGGAGTAGTGACATTAATATGTTGTATTTTACACGGCGTCTGCATACAATATAGAATGTTTGTACATTTTAGTCAAACATGATGGAAGCATGGAGCCGAGAGGGTCAAGTTTGTTCCAGTGAATTGGGAAATTACAAAATAACATTCAGTGGGAGATAAGCAATGGTTGTTAGAGTCATAGGGTCCTATAGGCCCTTCGGCTCAAACTGATCCATTCCGACCAAAATGTCAATTCACACTTACCCCATTTCCCAGCCACTGCCCCGTATCCTTCTAATCCTTTCCTATCCTGTATTTGTCAAAATTCATTCTAAATATTGTGAATCTACCCACCTGAACGGCTTCTGCTGGCAGCTCATTCCATATGCGTATCACCCTGTGTGTAAAAACGTTGCTCCTCAGGTTCCCTTTTATTCTTCCCCTCTGACCTTAAACTGATGCCCTCTCGTCCGTGATTGTCCAATCCTAGGAAGTAAAGGCTGAGCGCATTCACTCTATCCATGCCTGTTATAATCTTATACCCTTCAATAAGATCCTCTCCCCATTCTCATACACGCAAAAGTAAAAAGTCCTAGCTTTTCCAAACTCTCCCTATAACTCTGAGCCTTGAGTCCTTGGTAACATCCTTGTAAATTTTTTTCTGCACTCATTCTAGTTTAATAACATCATTCCTATAGCAAAGTTAACAAAACTGAACATAACGCTATATGTATGGCCTCATCAGTGCCCCGTATTCTGCAGCATAGCTCCCAAAATTCGCTACTTAGTGCCCTGACTGATGAATGCCAGTGTGACAAAAGTCTTCTTCAACGCCCTGTCTACCTCTGAATCAACTTTCAGAGAACCATGTACCTGAATTCCAAGGTTCCTCTGTTCCACTACATTCCTTAAGACCCAGCCATTCACCATAAAATTCCGATATTGACTTGAGTTTCTAAAATGCAAGAACTTACACTGATCTGCATTAAAATCCATTTACCATTTCTCGGCCCACTTCCCCAAGGTACTGCTGTAAGTTCTGAAATTTCTGATAACCTTTGTCATTCTCCATGTAACCGCCTATTTTATTGTCACCTTCAAACTTACAAATCATGCACGTACATTCTCATCTAAATTATAGATATATGTGATACATCGTGGTGCCAGCATCGCCCTGATGCATCCCATTAGTCCCAGGCCTCCAATCTGACAAGCATCCTTCCACTATTACTCTTGCTTCCTACCATCAAGCCAATTTTGTATCCAATTTGGCAGGTCCTCCTCAATTTCATGCGATCTAACCTTCCAGAGCAGCGCACCATGTGGAAGCTTTTTAAAGGCCTTACTTGAATCCATATAGACTACGCATACCACCATGACCTCCTCAACGTTGCTCGTCACTTCGTCAAAGAATTCGAACACATTTGTGAGCTATGGTGTCCGATGCACAAAGCCGTGCTGACTTTGATGATAGACTTTTTCCCAAAACGTTGATTTTCCTGTTCCTCGGATGCTGCTTGCTCTGCTGTCCTTTTCTAGCACCACTCTAATCTTGCTCCGAATCACACCCTCTCTTTCCTAATGCACGTATATCTTATCTCTCAGAACCTTTTCAAGTAAGTTACCTACTACAGATTTTAGGTTTAGTGGTCCATAGTTCCCAAGTTTTTCTTTGTAGCTCTTCTTGAGTAAGGGCACAGCATTCGCAACCCTCCAGTCTTCCGGGACCTCACCTGTTGGCCAGCGATGATGCAACAATATCAGCCAGGGCACCCGCAATTCCTTTTCTGTCCTCCTGCAGTGTTCCCGAATATATCTGGGCAAGACCAGGAGATTTATAGAAATAATGCTAAGTCTGAATAATATGTCTATTTATTTTGGGTATAAACACCAAAGAAAAGGAAATGTTGTTTAACATAACACAATGTTGTTTAACATAACAAATTAGAAAACGTGTTAATCATAGGAAGTGGCTTCAGAAGAATTTCAGTCATTGTGAAAACCTGAGAATTCTCAGAAATTCACGATCCAGAAACAAGGGCCATGAAATTTATAAGGAAATCAAAAATAGAACATGAACAAGAGCTACAAAGAAAAACTTGGGAACTATGGACCACTAAACCTAAAATAAACAAGAAAAAACACTGCATAAATCTACAATCTGTATTTCAAAGGAAACAAAGTAAAAGCAAGGTCAAATATGGAAATTGGTAATCGGGAGAGGAGAGAGTTTATTGTGAAGGACAGGAAAATGGCCAAGAAAATAACCAGTTACTATGCATCTGTCTTCATGGAGGAAGATCCACAAAATCACCCAGTAATACCAAGTGATCATGTAGGGCTTGTGGAACTGAAGACATAAAGTCAACTTATATCAGTAACAAGGTGGTATTTGAGAATGTAACTGGATTGAGCATTGCTAAGTCTGACAAACCTTCATATTAAAATGTCTGACATAAATTGGCAATAGAAATATTAATGCACTGTCGATGACTGTGTTTCATTTTCCTGTGCATTCTGCACAGGCTGGAAGCCATTGTGGATAAATGGAAGTTAGCAAACGTTGTCCAAGCACTATAGATTAATGGAAGGAATCCAAGCATCTATAAAGGGAAGAGGACATAGTTTGGAGAACAGCCGAACAATTAACTTGACATCTGCAAGTTGGAAACTGTTGGAATCTATTATACAGCATGTGATATTGGATATTTAGGAATTAACAGCAACAATGGAGAAAATCCATATGTATTTCTTACAGATGTCTAACTCGATGTGCGATTAGATTTTAGACCCCATCAACCGCCCTCCGAGAACAGGAACAGGAAGTGAATTCGCCACAGGAAATAGCATCACCAACACCAAGGAATCCAAACATATAAATGGAAAGCAGGAATTTTAAGCATTCGTTCGCATGAGGTCCACTGAAGATGTTACCGAGTAAGATAACGAAACGTCTGGAAATGTAGAGAGCAAACCTACATCCATTGTGTAAAGTGTTGGTGGCCCAATCTGAGAAAGAATATACTGACCACAAAAACGTGCAATGGACATTGTCCAGATTAATCCCTCAGATGGCGAGATTGCCTGATGAGGAAACTCGGCCTGTGTTCTTTAGAGTTTGAAAGAATGAGAGGAGGGTCACAATGAAACTTCGAAACTTCACAAAACATATGCCAAGTTGGAAATAAACAGGACGTTTCCCTGCCTGTCAGTTCCACATTCAAGGCAAATAATTGCAGTTTCAGGGACAGACCATTTAAGACAGCAATAATGAGGAAATTCTTCACTTGATGAGAACTGCCTAAAACAGGGGCATAGAAACCTGCTGGTAGGGCAAGATTAGGGAGAATCCCCAGATATTCTGCAAGTGTGTCAAGCGGAAAAGAATAACAAAGGAACAGGTCAGAGTCATTTGTGACTTGCCAAGTTGCATCCAAATCACCTTACTGTTAGGAGACAGAGGGTAGTGGTTGAAGGCTGTTCCTGTGTCTGGAGACCGGTGTCCAATGTGTATCACAGGGATCAGTATTGTGTCCCTTATTATTTGTGATACGGAGGTGTTGGTGTTGGCCTGGGGTGGACAAAGTTAAAAATCACATAACACCAGGTGATAGTCCAGCAGGTTTATTCAGAGGCACGAGATTTCAAAGCGCACAACCACCTGATGAAGAAGCAGCTCTTCGAAGCTAGTGCCTCCGAATAAACCTGTTGGACTATAACCTAGTGTCGTGTCATCTTTAACCTGATTATTTGTGGTATTCATAAATGATGCAGCTGTGAATATAGACGGGGGTGGCGGTAGTGTGACAACTAAGTTTGTGTTTGATACAAAGATTGGCCAGGTGGTTGGCAGTGAGGAGGAAGGTCTTATGTTACAGGAAGATACAGATAGAATGGTCAGATGGGTGGATCAATGGCAGATGGAATGTAACCCTGATGAATATGAAATGATGCACTTTGGAAGAAGGAACTGGACAGGGGAGAACTCAATGAATGGCAGCACACGAGGAAGCTCAGAGGGTGCTTCTCCACAAATCCCTGAATGTGACTAAATTGGTTAATGCACAATTTGAGAAAGCATAGGGGACCGTAGACATAGCCTTTATTCATCAAGGCATAGATTATAAGAGCTATGCGGAAGTTTGCTTTTGCCAAGATTGAATACTGATTGTAGTTCTGGGAGCCACATTACAGGAAGAATGTGATTGTAGTGGAGAGGGCTCAGAGGAGATTCACCAGGATGTTCGCTGAGATGGAGCATATAAGCTGTGGAGAGAGGCTGGATAAGCTCGGACTGTTTAGTTTGGAGCAGAGAAGGCTGAGGGGGCCGTGATTCAGAAGGATAGGATTCCGAGGGACATGGGCAGGATGGATAGATAGCAGCTGTTCCTTTTAGTCAAAGGGCCAAGAACAATGAAACACATTTTAAAGTGAAGGATTTGAGATGTGGAGAGGAATGGAGGATTGTTTTTCAAAAAGAGGGTGCTGGGGTCGGGAATGCACTTCCTGAGAGAAGAATTGTCATAGTAACTTCACAACCATGAGAAAATACACGGTTGTGAACTTGAAATGCCATAAGATTCACGGCTACAGTTTTGTGTCGGAAATTGGGGCTAATGTAGACCGTGCTGTATTGTTGATGGGACAAAGTCTGTGCTTCTGTGTTTGTATGGCTGTGGAAGGTCAATCATTGAGTAGCTTAAGGTAGGAATTGATCGGTTTCTGAAGAGTATATTAACAAGGGTTTTAAGATTGAACTTATAATATCTTCTGAAAGTATGTCAATGGCAAAATTACGGGAAAAAAAGGTGCAGCTTTCTTACAGTCTGATACCAGAGAATTGAGGACAGGGAAAAGGCAGAACTGTGGACCAAATATTTCAGTTATGTCTTCAAATAAGAAAACGAAACAAAAAGAAAACTTCCCATCAAAACTAGTCAACATTAGTCTGTTTAGAAAAAGGGAATAAAATGAAATTAGCAACTAAACAGTTTTAGACGAAGTATTGGAACTGAAAGTAATGAACACAGAAAAAGTCAACAGAGAATGATCAAATGGGAATCATATTTAAGGAAGTGCCTTTAGCATAATTATGGAGAAGCAATCAATGAAATATGTGCATTTTCAGAAAGATTTTTGGTAAATCCTATTATGGAAATTCAAATCCTATGGGTCTGGGACTAATATGGCTTTAGAATGGGAGAGCTGGCAGGAAGCAGTGAGTAGAAATAAAACAATGTATTTTTTTTGAATGGAAGGCTTGGAGGATATAACAAGGGTTGGGGTTTGGGCCCCAGCTATTCCCAACACACATCATATATATGATTGAGTGGATAAAATACAATATTTTCAAGTTTGCAGATGGCACTAAACAGTATCAGATTGTAAGTGGGTGAGCAGGATGTCAAAATGCTTCAAGGTGATTGAGACAAGTGGAGTGTCTGGGCAAATACGTGGCACATGAGGAGCAATGGGGAGGGAAGGCGTGAGATATATGATATTGTGACCTTTGATGGGAAAAACAGAACTGGAGCCTATCATTTGAAAAGGGATTGGTTGAAAAATGTTGATCTATAAAGGAACTTAAGCTGTTTTTTTGTTTCTTCTGTGCATCCCTCTGAGGTCAGTGTCGGGCAATGAGATCTGAATCATGAAGACAATACTAGTAATGGCATTGGCACGCTGACCTGTGTACACAGACCCAACAAGTAGGGAGCTGTAACATTGAAAAAGGATCTGGATCTCCCTGTACACCAGTCACTGAAAGCAATATTGCAGGTGCAGAAAGCAGATAGGCAGATAAATCGTGTATTCACCTTCATTTCAGGGGGATTTGAATGCAGGAGTAAGGGTGTTTTAGTGCAGCTGTACAGGGCGTTGGTGAGACCTCACCTCGAACACTGTGCAGTATTATGTACAGTTTTGGTCTCCTTACCTAATAAAGGACAAACCTGACATTGAGGGAGAGCAGCGAAGATGACCAGACTGCTCGCTGTTGTGGGAGCAGAATCTGGGGCGGCTGGGCCTTAATTCCATGGGTTTTAGGAAAATGAGTGAAGATATTAGTGAAATATATAAAGCTCTGTCAGGACAAGACAGATTGGAAGCGGGGTGACAATTCCCCTGGCTGGGACATCAAAACAAGGGGCCACAGTATTAGGTACAGACAGACCACTCTGTATTGAGATGAGAATAAATGTCTGGACTCAGAGACTGGTGAACCTGGGGAATTATCTCCCAGATCAGACTGTTGAAACCAAGTCACGGAATATAAAAATGGATTTTTATATTCCGTGGGCGGCACGGTGGCACAGTGGTTAGCATTGCTGCCTCACAGCGCCAGGGACCCGGGTTCAATTCCCGCCTCAGGCGACTGACTGTGTGGAGTTTGCACGTTCTCCCCGTGTCTGCGTGGGTTTCCTCCGGGTGCTCCGGTTTCCTCCCACAGACCAAAGATATGCAGGGTCAGGTGAATTGGCCATACTAAATTGCCCGTAGTGTTAGGTAAGGGGTAAATGTAAGGGTATGGGTGGGTTTCGCTTCGGCGGGTCGGTGTGGACTTGTTGGGCCGAAGGGCCTGTTTCCACACTGTAATCTAATCTAATCTAAAGGGATAGGGAGAGAGCAGGGTATGGTATGAAGATAGAGGATCAGATATCATTGCAGGTTGCTCTCCAATAACGTGGCAGCTGTGTTCCTGTGCATCACTGTGTTGCAGAAAATCATGCAATATTAACGATGTGGTCTATGGAAAAGAGAATAATGGGCGAACCGCAAAATACCTGTAAAAAACAAAATTTAAGTTCGTCTAACACACACACTAGCACAGTTTAATTAAACCTTTAAATCGTATATGGTAATGAAATAGTGCTATAAATGCAACACTTTCACAATACAGTCACTGGCTAACTTTCACCAAACTCTTCACCACAAAGCGCGCAGGGCTGACTGACCACGTGATGCCAACATGGAATTCCATTTCTCCTCAAGATTCTACCCCGGTTTGAAATAAAGTTCCTTTTAATTGGAGAGAACACTTCCCTATTTCAGGCTCAGGTTCAAGGCTTTGCAGAGCGGATTGCATTCCTGTTTTAGCTGAACAATCAGAGGGTGCATTTTGCAGACAGAGGATCCTGAATTTGGGTTTTGTTGTTCAGCTGGTGCCTGGCAAGGAGTCGCGTCACAGTGAGCGGGAGCTCACTTTATAGAAAAAAAGATCCACAATTCACGAATCGCACTGCAGTCAAATCACGTTTAATAAACCCGCATTATCAGAGAACTACTTGTATATTGAATCGAGGAGCAAGATTGATGGACTGAAGGGACTACAACAGTTCTTATTTTATATTTCACAATGCTTAAACATATTAATGGATATGAACACTATGTCGGGAAAACTGCATCGAGGAGATTTTCTCAATGAACTAGAATGGGGAAGGCTCAATGTGTTGAATGGCCTACTCCTTTCCCGATGTTTCCGTGCAGCCTGTGGGAATGCTCTGTAAATGTTGTCACAAGTTCTCAGATGTTAGGAAGGAGGACTCTGCAGGGTCAACAAGACTGTGATTCCCTTTCCCTTTTCTGATATCGAGGCTGGTGCCGGGTATTCTGTCTGGTTTAATCCTTTCAGACTTTGGAGCAGTGTGATACAATTGAGTGTCTTGCTTGGCCGTCTCAGGGACCATTGAAGACTTTATCACATGACTCTGTGCCTGGAGTTATTTTCAGGCCAGACCAGGAAAGCACGGGACATTGACTTCCTGAAAGTACGTTGGGGAAGGAGATCGATGTTTACAATCAACATTGGATGCAAGGTCACAGTTGCCATCACCAGATTCTAGATCACGATATTTTATTAATTGTTTTAACTTCCAGCAGCTGCCAGAGCATTATCCTGTATTGGGTTAGTAATCCAGTGACATTTCCACAACAGCACTATATCCACGTAGGAACCTATCGGGAACCACACTGAGCGGGTTATTTCTGTACTACTTGACAGCTCTGTCAAAATGAACTCCCACCAATGTGATTATCGTGAAGGCACTGAGGGAGTGTTAAATGTTCAGAATGTAATTATTAATCTATTAGGGGACGGGACATAGTGTGAGTAATTTTCCACATTGCCAGGGAGTTGTCAGAGTTGGAGCTGGAATGGAAAAGCTTCCCCGGGGACACGGCTTGTTATGCAGCACAAGTCTTCAGTACCATTGTGGGAATGGTGTCAGGGCCCATTGCCTTTGTCGTATCTACGTGTCCAACTGTCTCTTCATGTCAAGTGCAGCGAATCGAAGTCGTTGAAGACTGGCATCTGTGATTCTGTGGCATCATGACGAGGGTGACGTGGATCATCGATTCAACACCTCTGGCTGAGGATGGTGCAGATACGCTATCCTTGTCTTTTTCATTAATGTGCAGGGCTGTTACATTACTTAAAATGGGGATATTTCGGGAGTCCTTTCCTCCAGTAAGCTGTTTCGTCGTACACCGACATTTATGTCTGGATGTGGCAGGACTGCAGAGCTTAGATCTGATATGTTGGTCTTGGGATCATTTCGTTCTCTCTATCAGATGTTAGTTCTGCTGTTTGGAATGAAACCATTCAAGTGCAGTAGCTTTAATGGTTTGTCATCAGCTTTAGGTACACATGGTCCTGACCTTGGCATGTTCACCTACACACATCACTGAACCATCACTCGGCTTGGTGGTAATGATAGACTGATGGAATATCCTAGGGAAAATTATACAGATTATGTTTGAATACAATCCTGCTTCTCTTGCTACTGTTGTCTACAGCATCACGTGATAGCCCAGTTTGAGCTGCAATATCTGCAATTCAATTCTACTGACTGTCCCCCAGTTCACATAGAGACCCATTCAACCATCAGACGTGAACTCAGTGACATCACCTGGTTTCTGATGCGGAAATACTTCCATTTTCCTACTCTCATTCTGCTGAGGGTCTCTCCTTGATGTCATGTTTCCAATTTGTTACATTACTCAAACCCTTAAACTTTTCATCTGAATCTTCTCCTTTATCTTAATGTCATCTTCTGCGGTTGAATTGAATGTGTTTCTCTCTGGTTTTCTTCCTGACCACGATGAAGAGCTCTGTGGTGTCAGTGATGCCAGCCATATGCAGTTTCAGAGCCAATGAATGTGTGCACTTTGCATTATCGTTCAGTTCCCAGGGTACGACGCTCCGTTTTGGACAGGGCGTTTGAGAAGCTTTCACAAATTGGAACTTGTTCAAAAATAGCTGAAGAAACAAAGCAGGTCTGCGGGCGTCTTTTGTAGTGAATGTAGAGTTAGTCTTTTGGGTCCAGTGACCCTTTTACGAAGCTCTCAGTTTCTCCAGCAATTATTGTGATTTTAGTTCCAGTATCCTTCGCTATTTCTTTAATTGAATATTTGTGCTGTGCCTATTCGTTTCTGGAGAAACTCAGCAGGTCTGGCAGCATCTGCAGAGACAGAGAAACAGAGTTAGCCTTACAAGTCCGTGTGACTTGTTCAGAACTGAAAAAGGTTGGAAACTGGGCTTTTTAATCCCTTGCCGGAGTTGGGGGATGCATGACTTGGAAAAGAGGGCATGGCATAAGATAAACGGGCTATTAGCAGTTGTGAACGAGAAGATGATGCAAAATGGGTTTAAATTAAGATGTGAATGGGGGAAAGGGGTTCTCTCCAACTGAGTGTAAGGTAAAGAAAACACAACCACACAAGGTCACAGAGAGAACAAGAGAGAGAATGTTGACCATGTGGTATTATATAGATCTATCAAGAGATAGGTTTTCACTCTCTCGATCATCACCTCCTTCACAATAAGGAATTCAGTAGCTTGACCTCTTATTGGCACCAGGAAGAGTTTCATGCTGCCTTAGTTTTGTAACATAGAGCAAAACTGACAGTATGAAATTTGGGCTGTTTTCTTTACCTGTCATCTTTATAATTCTTTCAAATTTGAAGTGCTTATTGTTAAACGTTTTATCTCGAAGTTAGTATTAGATGGAGTGTAGGAGGTTGAGGGGTGACATGCTCGAAGTTTATAATGTCATGGGAGGCATGGATCGGGTGAACAGCCAAGGTCTTTTCTGCAGGATCGGGGAGTTCAAACATAGATGCATAGCTTTAAAGTAAAATAGGGAAAACTTGAAAGGGACAAAGGGGCAACTTTATTTACAGAGGGTGATGTAAGTATGGAATGAGCTGCCGGAGGAACAGTCGTAGATGCAAGTGCAGCTACAATATTTCAGACATTTGGAGAAACATATGAATGGGAAACGTTTAGAGGCATATGGGCCAAGTGCAAGCAATTGAGACTAGTTTAGTTTAGAAAATCTGGCCAGCATGGACAAATTGGACCAAATATGCACAATATGACCGTATGAATCTAGAAAGCGAGGAAGAAGTATGAAAAGATATGATGTAATAAATTTGCAAGAAATATAAAAGCAAGCATCACGAGCTTTTCCGTCTGTATAAAAAAAAGCTTAAAAATGTGTTTGTGAGCTGAGGCAGAAGTGCAGTCGGGAAAGTACATTGAGGCCATATGGAGGGTGTAACAAGGGAACTGGCCACAGGGAACAGGCAAATAACTTACACCAGTATTTTAAATCGTTCCTCATGGGGAAAATACTGTAAGCATTTAAATGGTATAAACAAAATGGTAATAGGAGGGAATTTTTTGAACTGTCTGCAACAAAAGTAACACGGTTTTAAACTAACAGATAAGAATAAGGATAGCAAGTCAGCACTAATTCATAGTTAATTTTAAAAGAAGTGGTCACAGAGTGACGAGCAGCACTGTGTGAAATATTCCATAACACTCTGGATTACAGGAGTGTTCCAGCGAAACTGGAGACCCTCCAATGTGGCGACTGTCTTCAAGAAACGAATGAGACAGAAAGCAGGAACCATTTTGCCTAACCATTATTGCTGGGAATGTTCGAGAGCCTGTTGGGTAATGAAGGAATTGCAGGGCAGTTAGAAAAGCTAAGACCAGAGTGGCATTTTTTTGTGAAAGGGAAACTACTTTTGTTCTGTAAAATCATACTTTTTTTTCTGGAGATCCTGAGAATGTCAAGGTTAGAGTCATGCTGGAAAAGTACAACAGGTCAGGCAGCATCCAAGGAGCATGAAGGTCAATGTTTCGGGCAAGAGCCCTTCATCAGGAACTCCTGAGAATGTGACAAACAACCTTGATAAAGGGAGTCAGCTGAGACTATGACAAAGTGGCACAGTTTCAGAGTGAAGAGATAGGCGGAATGGCCTAAATCTATAGCTATATCTCATGCCCTTATGGTCATACAATCTATTATTCAGTGCAGAGTTGAAAGTCTCAGACCTGCTCGTGTAACCCTTGTATCTGTACGTTGATTTGACTTCACCTTCTGGTCAATGGTAACCCCAACAATATGGACTGTGGGAGAATTCACTGCCAGCCAATAGCGCAGTAATATGTTGAATATAAGCTGCTATCTGTGAGTCTAACCTGGTAGGAGTACATTGTCTCTACGATGGTTGTCATTTTCAGTCTGGTATCTTTGAAGGATCGATCCTGCTATGCTAATATTGTTGAATTTAATAAAACAGGTGCAATTTATCACAGCGCTCAGCAACAATACGTCATGGAACACTGAACACCTTTCTAATAACAGAAAGGTCTAAAATGTTCATCATCAGAAACACTGCTTTCCTGTTTATGTTCAAATCAGACAACCTGTCTCATCAAAGTGCTCAACTGGAACTTGTTACATTTTTTTTGGATATGAGAATCGCTGGATGGGCCCACCATTTCTTGTCCGTCCCAAGTTGCCCCCTTGAGAAGGTGGTGCTGAGCTGCCTTCTTGTACCGCTGCATGTCCACCTGCATGGCATTGACCCACAATGATATGAGGGAGGGAATTACAGGGTTTTGACCCAGCAACAGTGAAAGAATTGTGATATATTTCCAACTCAGGATGTTTACTGGTTTTGCAGGGGAGTTTGAAGTTGGTGGTGTTCGCAAAAGCCTGCTGCCTTTGTCATTCTAGATGGAAATGCTCATAGGATTGGCAGGTGCTGTCTGAGGATCCCTGAAGAATTTCTGCATCTTCTAGATAGTACACACTGCTGCTACTGATCTTTGGGAGTGAAGGGAGTGACTGCTTGTGGATGTGATGCCAATCAAATGGGCTGTTTTGTCATGGATGGTGTCAACCTTCTTTAGTGTCGTTGTGGCTGCAGTCATTCAGGTAACTGGGGAGTATTCCATCTCTATCCTGACTTGTGCCTTGTAGATGGTGAACATGCTTTGGGAAGTCAGGAAGTGAGTTACTCACGCAGTATTCCTAGCCTCTGATCTGCTCTTATATTTATGTGGCGAGTCCAGTTGAATTTCTGGTCAATGGTAACCCCAAGCGTAATGATGAGGGTGGGGTGGTGTGGTAGGGAATTTAGTGACAAATATGCTGCTGAATACCAAGTGTTTGTATTGTTTCTTACTGGTGATGGTCATTGTCTGGCATTTGTGTGATGCGTATGATACTTGCCACTTGTGAGCCCAAGTCTGGAGATATTCCAGATCTTGTTGCCTTTAGGCATGGACTGTTTCGGTATCAGAGCATTTGCGAATGGTGCTGAACATTATGCAGTCATCGTCGACTATCCCCATTCTGACCTTATGATGGAGAGAAGGTCATTGATGAAGCCACTGAAGATGTTTGGACCTAGGTTTCATCCGGAGGACCACTGAAGATTTTACGTAGTATGGTGATGAAACGTCTGTAAATGACCATTCCAGTGCATGGAGCAAACCTGCATTAACATTATCCTGAGGGACTAGTGCAGAGATGTTCTGGAACTGAGATGACTGACCTCCAACAAGAATGACCGTTTTCCTATCTGTCAGTTATGACTCCAATAACAAGTGTTGGCCCGCAATACTCTTTTTGCTGGGGCTCCTTGATGCCACATTTGAAAGAATGCAGCCTTGATGTCAAGGGCTGGAATTCAGTTCCTTTTTCAATGTTTGAACCAAGGCTATGATTAGGTCAGGAGCTGAGTATCTCTGGCAAAACCCAAAAGGGGAGTCACTGAGCAGGTTATTTCTGAGCAGGTGCTGCTTGATAACACGATTGATGACAATTCCATCACTTTACTGATGATGGAGAATACATTGATGAGGCGGTATTGGGCCGGGTTGAATTTGTCCTGCGTTTTATGTACAGGACATACTTGAGCAGTTTTTTTTTCCCCATTGTCGGTTTGTAACTACTGGAACAGCTTGCCTTGGGAAGCGGGAAGTACTGGAGTACAACTCTTCAGGACTATTGTCAGCATGCTATCAGGGTCCATAGCCTTTGCAGTATACAGTACCTTCAATCGTTTCTTGACATCAGTCAATCGAATTTGCTGAAGACTGCTATCTGTAATGATGGGGACCACGGGAGAAGGCCGAAATGGACCATTCACTCGAAACTTCTGACTGAAGATTTCTGCGAAAGCTTACCTTTTGCACTGAAGTGCTCGGCTCTTCCATCATTGAGGATGGGAATATTTGTGGAGACTCCAGAGTTGTTTAATCGTCTAACACCATCCACGATCGGATTAAGAGGACTGCAGAGCTTAAATCTGATGCATTCGTTGTGGGATAGCTCAGTTCTGTCTGTCCCTTGCTGTTTATGTTATTTGGCACGCAAGTATTTCTGTTTGGAAGCTTCAGCAGATTAACATTTTATCTTTGTGTATTCCTGGTTCTGCTCCTGGCATGCCCTCCTGCACTCTCCATTGAACCAGAGTTGATCCTCTGGCTTGATGGTAATGGCTGAGTTGGGGATATTTTGGGCCGTGACATTACAGATAGTGCTTGAGTACAGTTCTGGTTCTATTGATGGTCCACTGTGTCTTATGGACGCTCAGTCTTGAGTTGCTAGATCTCTTCGAAGTCTGTACCATTTAGCATGGTGATAGTGCCACATAACACAAAAGAGTTTATTTTGAATGTCACCGTGAGACTTTTACCGATACTGTTATGGACAGATATATCCGCAGTTGATAGATTGGTAAAGATGAGGTCATATATGATTTTTTTCCCTCTTGTTCTTTCCCTCACCATCTGCTGCAGACCCAATCTAGTAGCTATGTCCTTTTTGTACCCGACCAGCCTGATCAGTAGGACTGCTGCTGAACCAGTCTTGGTGGTCGACTTTGAAATCTCCCAGCCAGAATACACTTTGTGCCCTTGCCACAGTCAGTTCTTTCTCCAAGCGTTGTTTAACATAGAGGAGCACTGATTCATATGAGGAACTACGTTATGTGGTAATCAGTAAGAGACATCGTTGTCCATGTTTAATCAGAAGCCATGGGACTTCATTGGCTCGGGAGTCAATTTTGGGGACTCCCAGAGCAACAACCTATCAACTGTACCTCACTGAGCTGCCCCCTCTGCTGGATAGGTCCTGCCTTTGAGGCAGGACATATCCAGGGATGGTGATGGTGGTGTCTGGGTTATTTCTGTCAGGTATGATTCCGTGAGTATGACTATGTCGGGCTGTTGCTTGAATAGTCTGTAAGGCAGTTGTCCCAATTTTGACACTACCCATTAGATGATAGTAAGGAAGACTTTGGAGGTTCTACAGTGATGTTTCTAATGTTGATTTTTCCAGTGCACTGTTTGATGCCAGGTGGTCCAGCCGGTTTCATTTCTTTGAAACTTTGTAACGATTGGTACAACTGAATGAATCACTAGACCATTTCAGGGGGCGATTGAGAGTCAATGACATTTCTGTGGGTCTGGAATTGCATGTCAGCCAGACCAGGTGAGGATGGAATATTCCTTCATTGAAGGATATTAGTGATCCAGATGGATTTTTCTGAAAATCGGCAATGATTTCATTCTCATAGGTAGATTCATAATTCCAGGGATATTGAACTGGATTTCCACCGTCTGCAGTGTCGGGATTCGAACTTGGGTCCAAAGAACAGGAGCTGATTTTCTGGATTGATAATTTATCGGTAAGACCATCAAGCCTACATGGAAGCACATGATGTTCTCAACTGCCATTTCTTGTGTTGCCCTGATTTTCATTAATTGCTTATGCTATTATGTAATCTCATCCTTCATTAAATCCTGATTGAAATACACAATCATGAACGTCCTCTCGACTGCTTGAATTTCATTTCATCCGTTTCGTTTGGACAGACATTTCAAGGTAGCTGCCCATCGGAAAATACCAGGAAATCAGAATGGCTGACTGTGCACTGTACCTGTCACTAGACCAGCGTGTCTGTCCAGGCACGTAAAGTATTTATGATGGGTCAGAGAACCTCCGAATTATTAGAGCACAGATGGAGGCCATTCAGCCCATCGAGGAGTCACAAGCTCTCCAACTGAACAAACGGAGATAGAGAGATTGTGTGTAGATAGATGATGTGTGAGAGAAATAAACAGAGAGAAAGAAAGTGAAAGGAGATAAACTGAGAGAGGATAGAAAGGGGAGTGACTGGCTGAGTGGAGAATGTGTTAGATGATGGTGAAGTTAGATAGATCAGGAGACCGCATTAGAGTATATAAATATGCACAGACAGTAATTAGAAGTTTTATTTAGAAATTCCTCTGGACGCCATACTATGTGAGCACTGTGCTGATACTGGCTGCCATCCCAGAGTATTTATTTCCAATAATACCACAGAATTTACTGACAGATAAACAGAACCCATTAGGTCAATAGATTGGTTCCATGCAGAAAGCAGAGTTTTTAAATAGACTGTGCCAACAGCAGCAGGAAATGATGACCCCCCCAACCCCCCACCCCAAACTGTGTGAGAGACTACACAGTTTGAGAGGCCGGAGAATCACAGTGAGGAGGATCACTGACAGAGGGGAAATCAGCACCTCAGCTGTGGGTGAAATAAATATTGATAAAGTTTGAACACACTAACCTAGTTTTGTAATCCACATTTCAATTCATATAGCACAGTATCAGAAGTGCATTTTAACAACCTTATCTCTTTGTACTTTGCATATATTGGTATGTGCAGAAAATCATTTTGTTTCTGGATTTTACATTGCACGAAAAGCACAGTAACAGAAATGCATTTTAACAACCTTATCTCTTTGTACTTTGCATTTATTGGTATGTGCAGAAAATCATTTTGTTTCTCGATTTTATATTGCATGAAAAGCACACTATCAGGAGTGCATTTTAACAACCTTATCTCTTTGTACTTTGCCTATATTGGTATGTGCAGAAAATCATTTTGTTTCTGGATTTTATATTGCATTAAAAGCAAAGTATCAGGAGTGCATTTTAACAACCTTATCTCTTTGTACTTTGCATATATTGGTATGTGCAGAAAATCATTTTGTTTCTGGATTTTATATTGCATGAAAAGCACAGTAACAGAAATGCATTTTAACAACCTTATCTCTTTGTACTTTGCATTTATTGGTATGTGCAGTAAATCATTTTGTTTCTCGATGTTATATTGCATGAAAAGCACATTATCAGGAGTGCATTTTAACAACCTTATCTCTTTGTACTTTGCCTATATTGGTATGTGCAGAAAATCATTTTGTTTCTGGATTTTATATTGCATTAAAAGCAAAGTATCAGGAGTGCATTTTAACAACCGTATCTCTTTGTACTTTGCATATATTGCTATGTGCAGAAAATCATTTTGTTTCTGGATTTTATATTGCACGAATGCATTTCATTAATATTGTCTCTGCCAGTTCCTCATTGTAAATGTATCCTGGAATCTGTTCTTCATATGAGTTATAAAAAGTAACGTTCCAATACGGGTGACTGGAGAACATTTCTCCACCCACTCTAAACAACCATGTCACCCAGTCCTCTCCATCTTCTGTCTTTCCCCAATGTCATAATCACAATGTAAGTGAAGGCCATTAAATGACACTTCATCACAGTTCGTTAACATGGATGCCATCAGCAACATGACCCACACCTGCCCTGTCTGATTCTGGAATAACAATCTGAATTGTGTTTGTCACGTACAATTCTCTGTTAAAATATCCTTGCCATTTGTTTGTCATAACCTACGTTTTCTTAGGCACATTTTGCCATCGGGTCATGGACGAAAGATGTTCTGTCAATGTTTTACAGATATTGCAATGACTAATCTGTAGTTACAGGATTTATTTCTCTATTTATGAATAGAGAAGCATGTTAATGCTCCGTTAAACACTATTTCTTCCATTACTTCCATATCCAAGGCAGACTGGATGATTACACACAATCAATCTGCCATCTTCAACATTCCTTCCTTCAGTCACACTCACATATCACATCCAGAATGCACAAATGTTCAAAGTTATTTTGAACTTGAATAAAACAGTATTGATTCAACAGTTAACAGATTCAAATCGGTTAACTGGAGCAATTTGTTCAGCGATTGTGATTATGTCAGTCTCCATGGATCCTAAGCGTCCCTAGAGAGTTTCTCTGTTCTATCAAAAGGGAATGCTTTCAGGTTTTTATCCCATAGTATGAGTGGGAGCACCACCCACACCAGAAACAGGGATCAGCAACTCCAGAGAGAGGTGGAGGAGAGATCAGTCTGTGAGAACATTAGACTGCAATGTTCCAACAATGGGCAGGAGTTTATCCTATGGTATTTACTGGCTTTCAAAGCCTTGCATATCATTAGCATATCGGATTGAAGATGTACTGCTGGTTATTCAAGCTGGTTACTATCCTATTCTTGCTATAGTTGGTGTTCCTGGTAAGTCACTCAGTCCGTCGATTGAACTGCATTGATACTGATGATTTGTAAATTTTGGAAAGGTGCAAGTCAACTTTTTCAGTTCCAATCAAAGATTCCATTCATTAGAAATAATAACTAGCAAATTATTATTTACAAATAACTCCCCAATTTGCGAGGATGAAACACACTGTTCTCAACCATCTTGATTCATTTTCTCCTGCAAAATTTTCCATCTCCATATCCTCCCCACATACCAATCCTGTCCAGAACAAACATTAAGACGTCCCAGTATCCTCCTCAGCCGCAGTGCAACTCCTGAATAAACCATTGTTTGCGCCTTTTGTTAATGCTGGATACATGTTTCAAGTCCCTTCTTACCACGTGTCCATTGCAAAATAATTGAACTTGAGATGTTTAACTTGTTCTCTGTACAGAATCTGAAAGATGGGAAGATAGTGTATGGTGGTCACGTGATTGGCTCGTAATCTAGATGCAAAGAATAATAATCTGTTGATATCGGCTTGCCTAATGCACATTTAAGAAGGCAGTGGGTCGTACTTCTCTGGTCAGGTCTCTGTTTAAATGCAAATTCACAGCAGTTTGTTTTACTATTTACTGTCCTACGGAACAGGTGAACCAGCCACTCAGTTCAAGATCGGTATAACATGCTGGCCTGACCAGGGCTGCACACATCCCGTGAGGGAAGAACAGAAGTGAAGGCAGCGCCCTTCCTTTGCCTATTTCCCATAATCCAACAGCTGATTTCCATTCAAGTAGGTGATCATTCACTGTTTTAGGTATATTCTTTGTCATTGAGTCTCTCCCCGAGAGTGATATCCATCTCGATAGGCACCTCTAGTGCTGGCTTTATTGAGGCTGACCTACAGATGTAAGGATGTTTTACATTCCACATCAGTGGCAAAGGATTGTAAATGAATGGTTTCCTTTGTCGCATGAAGGAAATGGAGCCAGCTAAGTGAGGGAAAGGATTTATTGCGATCAAACCTGAGAGCGTTGTTGAGGCAGTATTTGGGGCATTGTGGACAGATTTTCTCTCCTTTATAAGAAGTGATCTCCTTACCACAGAGAGTGTGAAAAGGAGTTCCACCAGATTAATCTCTGGGATAATGGCATCGTAAGGAATGAGTAAAGTTTGATCTGGGGTGCTTTCAGAGAATAAGAGGTGATTGCATTGAACACTGAGGGGGGAGGGACAATCACTTCTTATTTTCTAAACAGATAATGAGAAGGTGATAAATTCCATGTCTGCTGTTTCACTCAGGATGCATGATTCTGGATAACTTTAGTGCGTCTGAGGACGTTACGCCCACCCACCCCAACCTCCACTCCCCAAGGTGACTGAGAGAGACGGAGAGGACCAGGTTTTGAATAAACTATCACCATATTAATTTAGTGCAATTGTTGTGTGATCCTGCACTGAATGTCATATTATCCACCACCCTGACAGCAGCCACAATACCTTCATTCTAAAACAGTTAACTATTCCCATAAGCTTCTGACATTCATGAAGTACATGAATCCATCGACTCAGAGACGTCTATAAGACACAGGAGCAGAAATTAGGCCAGTTAGCCAGTTAAGTCTGCCCATCATTCAATCATCGCTGATAGTTTCTCAAATCGATTCTCCTGCCTTCTCCTCGTAATTTTTCATCCCCTGGATAATCAAGAACCTATCTAAAGCCGTCTCCAATAGAGTTAATGACCTGGCCCCCATTGCCTTCTGTGGCAATAAATTTTAAAGATTCGACATTCTCTGGTTAAATACATTTCTCCTTATCACTGTTCTAAAAGGTGTTCCCTTTCATCTAAGTATCTGACCTCGAGCTCTCGTTCAATGGAAACATCTTACCAACGTCACCTCTGTCCAGGTAATTCAGTACTCTATGCTTCCATTACATTCCGTCTCGTCTTTCTAAACTTTACCGAGGAAATACCCAGAGCCCACAACCATTGTGGGCCCAGGAAAGTATAGACCAGTTAGTCTGACCTCAGTGGTGGGAACGATGCTGGAGTCTATTATAAAGGTTGAAATTACGGCACATCTGGATAGTAGGAACAGGATAGGACAGAGTCAGCATGGATTTATGAATGGGAAATCATGCTTGACTAATCTTCTTGATTTTTTGAGGATGTAACTCTGAAGATGGACGAGGGAGATCCAGTAGATGTAGTATACCTGGACTTTCAGAAAGCTTTTGATAAAGTCCCACACAGGAGGTTAGTGAGTAAAATTAGGGCGCATGGTATTGGGGGATTGAAAATTGGTTGGCAGATAGGAAACAAAGGGTAGTGATAAACGGCTCCATTTCGGAGTGGCAGACATTGACCAGTGGGTACCGCAGGGATCCGTGCTGGGACCGCAGCTTTTTACAATATAAGTTAATGATATAGAAGATGGTATCAGCAATAACATTAGCAAATTTGCTGATGATACAAAGCTGGGTGGCAGGGTGAAATGTGACGAGGATGTTAGGAGATTACAGGGTGACCTGGACAAGTTAGGTGAGTAGGCAAATGCATGGCAGATGCAGTTTAATGTTGATAAATGTATGGTTATCCACTTTGGTTCCAAGAACAGGAAGGCAAATTACGACCTCAATGGAATCAAGTTAGGTAAAGGGGCAGTACAGAGAGATCTGGGTGTTCTTGTACACCAGTCAATGAAGGCAAGCATGCAGGTACAGCAGGTAGTGAAGAAGGCTAATAGCATGCTGGCATCATAACAAGAGGAATTGAGTATAGAAGCAAAGAGGTGCTTCTGTCGCTATACAGGGCCCTGGTGAGACCACACCTGTAGTACTGGGTGCAGTTCTGGTCTCCAAATTTGAATCTGCCGCTTCCGGTTGTCAGTTCCAGCTGTCCGTTGCAATGGCAGGTATATTGGGTCCAGGTCGATGTGCTTATTGATTGAATCTGTGGATGAGTGCCATGCATCTAGGAATTCCATGCATCGAAATCTCTGGACTCAAAGCAGAAGTGGTAATATAAAGATTTGAACAAACAGTCTTACCGCAAATTCAACCCAAACTCTGGGTCAGATATGTGGATGACACCTTTGTAATCATTAAAAACACAGAAATAGAGAACACACACTGGATCATCAACGCCACACTCACAGGAATCCGATTCACTAGAGAGGAAGAAAAGGACAACCAACTCCCATTCCTAGATGTGATGGTACAGAGAACACCTAACGGATAATTCACCACAAACGTATACAGGAAAGCCCCACGCACACAGACCAAGTCCTGAACTACGAAAGCAACCACCCCAACACACACAAAAGAAGTTGCATCAAGACACTATTCAAAAGGGCCACAACACACTGCAGTACACCAGAACTGCAAAAAGAGGAAGAAGAACATCTATACAATGTATTCGCCAAAAACGGATACCCGCGCAATTTCATCAACAGATGCCTAAGGGAAAGACAACGGAACGAGGATATGCCACAACCCAAAGGACGAGCCACACTACCATACATCAAGAGCATTTCTGAACTGACAGCCAGATTACTGCGACCAATAGGACTCATAACAGTACACAAACCAACAGCCACTCAGACAACAACTCACCAGAACGAAGGACCCGATACCAAGCATGAGCAAAACCAATGTAGTGTACAAGATCCCATGCAAGGACTGCACAAAATACCACATAGGACAAACAGGAAGACAGCTAACGATCGGCATCCATGAACACCAACTAGACACGAAACGACACGACAAGCTATCCTTAGTAGCCACACACGCAGATGACAAGCAACATGAGTTCGACTGGGACAACACTACTATTATAGGACAACCCAAACGGAGAACAGCCAGGGAATTCCTAGAGGCATGGCACTCATCCACAGATTCAATCAATAAGCACATCGACCTGGACCCAATATACCGGCCACTGCAGCGGACAGCTGGAACTGACAACCAGAAGCGGCAGATTCAAACCACTTTAAATGCAGGAGGAAAGATCACAGAAGCGCATCACAGGCGGCTCCCAAGCACTGAGGATGTCACCTAGACAGGGGACGAAACGTCTGCAACACAAATTCCCAGCTCGGCGAACAGAAACACAGCAGAGAATATTATCTATGCCTCTAACTATACTACCCGCATTTATCCATAATTGAGCAGCACAGTGAAACAGCAATGCTGCCTCACAGTGATAGGGATTCGTGTTCAATTCCAATCTCTGGCAACTGTATGTGTGGAATTGGTATATTCTTCCCGTGTCTGCACTGGGAACATAAACTCTTTTCTCTCTCCACAGTATGTCTCTATTTGTTTCGGATTTTTACAATCTACTGTATTTTTTCTTTTATTTGATGGAGAAATGCTGTAAATGTGACAGTTGTTTGTAAAAGCAGCCGTGGTTCGGGGATTCCCCTGGGTGTTTAGGAATGTTGACCGGCCATTTGAATGAGTGCAGTGTCCCTGGATACTCATTCCATCTCTTTCAGTCCCTCCGTCCATCGTTACTCCATGCAGCCTTTCCTTTGCCCCCCCCCCCCGGGGCTCCCCACACCCCATTGCCTGCCACTGGATACTCCCTTTGCAGGACTGTGCACGTAACGACACTGGGCAGTTTCTCACCCGCCGGGGATGCTGGGTAAAGACGCTGCCATTGAAAGGAACAGAATAATGACAATCCAATTTAATCGCAAAGCAGAGTAAACAGGCTGAATGACATTATCTGCTCTGACGTTCTGTAGTCTTCTGTTTATCCTCGTCAATCTGCAAATAAATGGTCCATATGTCTACCTTGTCAAACAGATTTGGTGGGGGTGATAGATATCAGATCCTCAGGCCATTGGACTGAGTCAGTGGGCTCCATCGTCTTGGTTAATGAGGTCACACTTACATTTTTATTATCACGTCTATCCACTTTAAAGAAAAGGCCTTGCTGGAATTGTGCTGAAAAGATATTTGAATTTTGGAGACACTAGAATATGTCACGTGCGAGTGAGATTAGGATTAGGAAGGTAGTACAGTTAAATCGCTGAAAATGTGTTGCTGGAAAAGCGTATCAGGTCAGGCAGCATCCAAGGAACAGGAGAATCGACGTTTCGGGCATAAGCCCTTCTTCAGGAATCCTGTTCTCCTGTTCCTTGGATGCTGCCTGACCTGCTGCGCTTTTCCAGCAACACGTTTTCAGCTCTGATCTCCAGCATCTGCATTCCTCACTTTCTCCAATACAGTTAAATACACGGCCAAAGAGCTGGTAGCACTTCTGATATTTTGATCATGGCGATTCCCGACTCGATAGAATATACCCAAGGAGGACAGGATGGACCTGAATTGGCAGCAATCTCTGACATGTGGATCATTGGGATTCCCGGGTTAGTAGGCTGGAGACAGTCGTTTAAAGTAAAATTATTATCCAGCCCTCTATCGAAATCGGATCATGTGTAATGCAATGTACAGATTGAAGTGACAAAGGAGGAAACTGGAATTTTCTGTCTACAATATTTTCTGCTTCACTGACTGTCTTTTGTAATCTTCTGTCACCAGAAAATAGCAGCAGATAATACTTCAGGGAATCTCAAACCAAATATCAGGTCAGTGTGTGATGTGTTTGGCTGAACTGTATCTATTTCAATGCAAGTATTATTATGGGTAAACAGATGAATTTAGAGCCTTAATAGGACTACGATGTTGCAAACATTATAGGGACTTGGTTGAGAAAGAGACAGGAATGGCTACTCAACTTTCCAGGGTTTTGTTGTTTTAGATTAGATAGAGGAGAAGCTAAAAGAGGCGGAGGAGTTGCATTACTAATCAGGGAGGTTATTACATCTGTACTTAGGACGTATTGGAGGACTCATCTACTGAGGCAACATGAAGCGAACTCAAGATATGCTGGATGCATGTGTTAGGATTGTACTGTAGTCCCGACAACAGCTACCGAGAGATTGAGGAACAAATATGTCGGCCGATAATGGAAACGTGTATTAAAAACAGAGTTGCCAACGTGAGTGACTTTAACATCCTCAATATTGACTGGGGGCCCCTTAGATCAAGAGGCTTAGACGGGGTAGAATTTCTTAAGTGCATCCAAGAAAATTATTTGCAGCGGTATGGGGCTTGTCCAACTACAGGAGGGCCCATACTGAACCTCGTATTAGAAAATGGGTCTGTCCACTTGACTGACCATTTACTAGAAAATCATTTTGGAAACAGTGATCACAATGCCCTCAGGTTTGAGAGAGCTATGATCATGAAATAAGACAGGACCTTGAGGTAGTCAATAAATTGGTGGAAGGCAAATCCGTATCAGGCAGAAGCGAGGGGCTGTTAATTGGGAAGAGCTGCTATCAGGAAAATCCACATTTTGCATGCTGGAACTGTTTATTAAATCCTGATTTCACTATCGTCTGGTAAATATCCTCCCAACTGCTCGAATATCAGTCTATTTTGTTTGAACAGATATTTATAGGACACTCCATGACAGAAAACAGGAAGAGATAATGGATGATTGTGTATTGTGTCCTTCGCAGGACCAGCTTGTTTCTCCAGGCACTGAAAGTCTTTATTGTGGGTCAGAGACCTTCACATTTATATGGCCCAGACGGAGGCAATTTAGTCCATCCTACATCCACAAGCTCTCCAACTGCACTATCCGAAAACAGAGAGAATTATTGGAGATACAGAGAGAGAGAGAGAGAGAGAGAGAGAGAGAGAGAGAATGAAACAGAAAGAAGGAATGTGAATGGAGATCAGCAGAGTGGATAGAAAGTGGAGCGACTGACTGAGTGGGAGAAACGGGTGTTAGAAGAGAGTGAAGCTGGATAGATGAGGAGGCACCATGAGGCAAATAGACAGAAGATGGAAATTCTATTTCGATATTACGCTGGACTGAAGGCCTTTGTCTGGTGCCATACCCTGTGAGCACTGTGCTGATATTGGCTATCATCCCAGATCATTTATCTCCAATAACCTCACAGAGCTAGGTTGCTGACAGTTAAACGGAATCCAATAGACAAATTGATTGGTTCCAGGGAGAAGTTGGATTAACTTCAATAGATTGGGCAAACAGCAGCAAGAACTGATAAGCCCCGAAAAACTGTGTGTGGGACTGTACCAGAGAATATCAGTGAAGGGGAACATTGACAAAGGGGAAATCAACATCTCAGCTGTGGGCCAAATTATGATTGATAACGTTTGCACAGCACTTCCATGGTTTTGTAATTCACATTTCAATTTATACAGCTCAAGGTCATAAGTGTATTTTAACAATCTTATCTGTTTGTACTTTCCATATTTTGGAATGTACAACAAGTCATTTTGTTCCTGTATTTTCTTTTCCATAAGCATATTGTATTATTGGGGAAGAAAGGACCTGTTCTGATGGTACGGCCTTCATCTGAACAATTCTGGGACCAGAGTCCTAACAAATCACATAACTAGGGCTGCAGTCCGATCTTCCAACAAATCTTTAGGTTTGGGTGGAGTTTCAGTTATAGGGGAAATTAGAAAACTCGAATTCAAAGAGGTCGTAAGAGTGCAGAATGCAGGAGAGTCTCCAGCCCAGGCACAGATAGGACAGAGTGTATTGAAAATGTAAACAATTAAACTTCAAGCTAACTGGACAGACAAATGAAATTGAGAGGAGGCACGGTTAATACGGGACTGAAAATGTTATATCTGAATGCACATAGTATAAGAAATGAAGTATAATGAGCTTGTAGCGCAGATTGAAATTGGTAGAGACGTGCTGAGAGGGGATCACGATTGACAATATTCAAGGATATGCATCCTATCGAAAAGATAGGTTGGTGGGAGGAGTAAAAATAAAAATAAATCAATCGTAAGAATCCTGGTCTCCTTACTATTGGAAGAATGTTGTGAAACTTGAAAGTAATCAGAAAAGATTCACAAGGATTGGACTATTTTGAGCTAAATGGACAAGTTGAATGGGCTGGGGCTGTTTGCCCTGGAACGTCAGAGACTGAGAAGTGACCTTATAGCGGTTTAGAAAATCACAAGGGGCATGCATGGGATAAATAGACAAAGTATTTTCCCTCGGGGATGGGGGAGATCCGGACGGCATGGGTCTAGGTTGAGAAGGGAAAGATTTAAAAGAGACCAAGTTTTTTCATGCACAGGGTGGTGCGTGTATGGAAACAACTGTGGGAGGAAGTGATGGACACTAGTCCCATTCCAATATTTAAAAGGCATCTGGATGGGTATGTAAATAGGAGGGATACGACGGTTGTAGGTCAATTGCTGGCAAATGGAACTAGATTAGGTTGGGTAATCTGATCGGCAAGGACGAGTAGGACAGAAGGATCTGTTTCCATGCTGTACATCTCTCTGACTGTATAACGTTCTGACTGAATGACACAAAGTAGGGTCAGATGGACTAAAATAAGTGTGGGTCGAATAGAGTATCCCAAAATGTTGATTAAAGAAACATAGATGGCGTTATGTTCAGGATTGCAAAAAGTAGTCAGGAGCTGCGGCACAATATATGCCAGGAGATAGGAAAGATGCATAGAAAAGGCAAAGTACAGTAGTCATGAGAGATTTCAATATATGGGGGGACTGGGAAAATCAGGTTGGTAGTGGTTCACAAGAAAAAGAATTTGTGGAGTATCTTCGATAGGGCTTTTGGAGCAGCTTGTGGTGGAGCCCACTCAGGAACAGGCAATACTGAGTTTAGTGTACTGCAATGAGGCAGATTATTTAAAAGAACTTAAAGTGAAGGAACACGAAGAAAGCAGTAATCATAACATGATTGCATTTATAATGCAATTTGAGAGGGAGAAGATAGAATCAGAGGTAATGGTATTTCAGCTGTATACAGTCAACTACAGAGGCATGAGGGAGGAGCTGGGTAGAATTGACTGATGGGGTCTAGCATGAAAAACAGTAGAACAGGAATGGCAGGAGTATCTGGGAGTAATTCAGGAGACACAACGGGTATTCTTCCCGCGAACAATGAAGAATGGTACAGGGGAGGATGAAGCAACCATGGCTGACTAGGTTAAAAAACAGACAACATCGGCTTATAGTCCAACAGGTTTAATTGGAAGCACACGAGCTTTCAGAGTGCGGCTCCGTTCAACAGGTGTTTGTGTAGGAAGTCAGGGGCAGAATAATAGCATATAAGGTGACGAAGGACAGAGGAAAACCAGACGATTTGGAAGCTCACAAAGACCAACAGAGGACAACAAAATAATAAGTATGGAAGGAAGAGATTAAATATGAGGGTAAGCTTGCCAGTTAAATCAAGGAAAATTGTAAGATTTTCTTTAGATATAAAAAGGGCCAAGGCAAGACAAAAGTAGACATTGGACTGCTGGAAAATGGCACAGGACAGACAGTAGTAGGGAACAAAGAAATATCCGGGAACACGAATAATTTCCCAATAGTTCAAGAATGTGAAGGGGAAAAGCTCAGTTTGTCACCCATCGCCAAGGCAAACAGGATAGAAAAGCTAAATGGGCTGAACATGGATAAATCACCTGGACCAGAAGGACTACACCACAGAGTTCTAAGGAAGAAAGCTCAGTGGTAGAGGAGGAGTTAGTGGTGACCTTTCCGGAACCATTAGAATCAGGGAATGTCCCAGAGGACTGGAATAGCGGTCATGTAAAATCCCTGTTTAAAAAGGGAATAAGGCAGAAGACGGGAAATTACAGACCAAATAGCCTAACCTCAGTCGTGGGTATGGTCCTGGAACCGATCGGGAAGGATAAGATTTCTGAATATTTGGAGGTGTATAGTAATATAAGGCAAAGTCAGCATGGTATCATCAAGAGGAGGTCATACCTGACACATCTGCTCGAAAATTTTAGAAAGTAACGAGCAGCGTAGACCCAGGAGCGCCGATGGATGTTATTGCCCGGGCCTCACGAAGGCTTTTGACGAGTTCCACACTGAAGACTATTGATTAAGGTAAGGGCCCATGGTGACAGAGGAAAAGTGCTAGCATGGATAGAAGTTTGGCTGCTTGGCAAAAATCAGGTAGTGGGGATAAAATGGTACTTCCTAGGATGGCAGCTGGTGATATAATGTGTTCTGCAAGACTCAGTGTTGGGACAACCTTTTACATTGTACATTAATGATATAGATGATGGAACGGAGGACAAACGGAGGAACCGGTATTCAAAGATATGTAGAGAGACAGGTAGCACAGAGAAGCTGCACAAGGATTTGGACAGGTGAGGAGATGGGCAAAGCAGTGGGAGATGGAGTAAAACATGCACTAGTTTGAGGTCATGCACTTTGGTACGAGGAATAGAGGCATGGACTATTTTCTAAATGGGGAGAAAATTCAGAAGTCTGAAATGCAAAGAGACTTGGGAATCCTAGTACAGGCGTCACTCAAGGTAAACTTGCAAGTTGAGTCAGTAGTTAGGAAGGCAAAAACAATGAAGGGATTTATTTCGAGAGGAATTAAAGTTAAAAGCGGGGATGAACTTACAAGGCACTAAAAAGCTCTGGTCAGGTCACATTTCGATTATTGTGTGCAATTTTGGAATTTATGTCTCAGCGGATATGTACTGGTCCTGGAGCGTATTCAGACGAGGTTCACTGGAATGGTCCCAGGAATGAAAAACCTAACATATGAAGAACGTTTGAGGGCCTGGGTCGATACACGATGGTGTTTAGAAGGAAGAGGGGGAATCTAATTCAAACGTGCAGAATAGTGAATGACCTGGACAGAGTGGAGTTTTGAAACTTGTGTCCATTGGTGGGAAAGACTAGGATCCGAGGCACAGACATAGACCACTACGAAGACCTTTTGGAACAGAGTTAACGAGTAACTTCTTCAGCCAGAGCATTGTGAGTCTGTGGAATTCACTGCCACAGAAGGCTGTGGAGGCCAGGTCATTGAGTATATTTAAGCCTGCGTAGGATAGGTTCTCAATTGTAAAGAGGATCAAGGGTTATGGGGAGAATGGGTTTGAGAAATTTATCAGATTTGATTGATGTTTGAACAGATTGGATGGGCTGAATGGCCAAGTTTCTACTCCTAGTCGTCCGGTCTTTCGTAATATTTGCTCTCCTCAGTCCTCATTGTAGAGTTACACTTGCATCTGATCTTCAAATGATTTATAAAGAGAAGCGTTCTAATACGGATGAATTGGCAATATCATGTTCCCTTACTCTCGGCTCAGCTGCCATGTTCCCCAATTCTGAATGATTTCTATCTCCACCCCAATGCTATAACCACATTGTAATTGAAGCCCTGTAAGTGGCACTTCATCACAGTTGATTGGCATTAATAAATCAACAGCATGACCCTCACCTGCCCTCTCTGATCTTGGAGTAACAATCTGAATTGCATTTGTCAGGGATAATTCACTGTTAACATATCCATGCCGTTTGTCTATTATAACCCCATGTTGTCTTAGGCACATTTTCCTGTCAGATTATCGACTATAAAAATTGTCTTAATGTTTTATTTATATTGTAATGACTGATCACTAGTTGCAGACTGTATGTTTCCAATTATAAACAGAAACGCATTTATGTTCTGACAATCCTCTGTCATTACTCCCACATCCAATTCAGATTGAATGATAACACACAATCAATTTACCATCTCCAACATTCCTTCCCTCAGTCACCCTCCCATCTCCCACTCCGAATGTGTAACTTTTATATGTTATTTTGAAATTTAATAATAACTCTATTTAATTGAAATGGGTCAACTGGAGCTATTTGTTCAGCGACTGTGATTAATGTCAGTCGCTGTGGATCCTAAGTGTGTCACTGGAGGATTAGCCTCTTCTTCACCTAAGGACTGGTTCGATGTGATATCCCATAGTATGAGCAGGAGCATCACCGACAGCACTAACAGGGATCAGCAGCTCCAGAGAGAGGGGAAGGAGAGATCAGAATCTGCGAACATTTGACTGGAACGTTCCAACAATGAGCAGGAGTTTATCCGAAGGCCTTTACTACCTTTCTCAGCCTTGGATATCATTAGCAACACGGATCGAAGATATCCTTTGGATTACTCAAGGTGGTTACTATCCCATCCTCGCTTTAGTTGGTGTTCCTCATAAGTCATTCTCTTTGTCTATTAAACCGGGCTGAAGTATGTTTCTGCTCATGTTAGGTAAATTTTGGAAAAGGGGAAGTCAGTGTCTTCACTTCCAGTCAAAAATTCCTTTCGTGATAAATTCTATCAAGCAAATTACTATTTATAAATAGCTCACTGATATACGAGAAGGAACCAGGCTGTTCTCAAACTCCATTATCCTTCTAGCCCTGCGCAGATCTACATTTCTATATCTTCCCCACTCACCAATCCTGCCCAGAACCACCATTGTGATGTCCCGGTCTAATCGCCAGCCTCAGTGCAACTTCTGAATAAACCTCTTTATTTGTGCAGCTATGAAATCTGGATTCATCTGTTTCAAGTCACTTCTAATCACATGTCCATGCGAAAAGAATTGTACTTGAGATGTTTAACTTGTTCTCTCCACAGAATCTGTCAGACAGGAAGATAGTGCGTGGTGCCCAAGTCATTGACTCTCCATGAAGAGGCACAGAATAATAATCTGTTGATGTCTCATGAAGCAAATTGATGGAAGTTACAAGAAACCATCATTATTTGTAATAAACAGAAGCCCATCTGCTTGCACTATGTCCTTCAGAGAAGGAAATGGGTTATCCTTCCTTGGTCAGGTCTCCTTGTCACTGCAAACCCACAACAATGTGGTTTACTCTTTACTGTCCACTGGAACAGCTGGACCAGCCACTCAGTTCAAGATAGGGATAACATGCTGGTCTGACCAGGGCTTCATATGCCTCGTGAAAAAGAACAAAATTAAAGATAACTCCCTTCTGCTTCCTGTTTCCCATAATCCTACTGCTCGTTTCCATCAGGTAGGCGACTATTCCTTATTTTCGGTGTATTCAATCTCATTGCGTCTGTCCCCGAGAGTGATGTCCATCTCGATAGGCACCTCTGGTGCTGGTTTTATTGACACTGACATACAGTTGTAAGGAAGTTGTAAATTTCGCATCAGTCGCAATATATAGAGAATGATGCTTTTTACGCCATAAGCAAGAAATGGAGACAGTGAAGTGAGGGAAAGTAATTAATGTGATCATCCCTGAGAGTGTTGTTGAGGCAGTATTTGGGGAATTGTCCACAGATTTTCTCTCCTTTATAAGGAATGATCTCCTTACCACAAAGAGAGTGCAAAGAAGTTCCACCAAACTAATCTCTGGGATGATGGTACCATGAGGAGTGAGTGAATATTAATCTGTCGCACTGTGAGAGGATAAGATGGGATTGCATTAGACCTTCAGGGGGATGGACAATCTCACATGATGTTCTAAACAGACACTGATACGGTGGGACATCGCACGGCTTCTTTATTTACTAAGTTTATGAAATTTTAGATACTTTTAGTAGCTCTGGGAACATTCCCCCCAACCACCCACACTCTCCATATCAATGAAGAGCAGGAAATCCGGAATTTGAATAGAAACTCCACATATAAATGCAGTGCATTTGGTGTGTGATCCTGCACTGAACATCATGTTATCCACAATCCCAACCTCAGCCACAATACCTTCAATCTAAAACAGTTAACTATTCCCACCAGCTTCTGACCCCCACGGAGAACGTGGGTCTGCCTTTTCGGAGATGCAAGATGTCTCCTTGAGACTTGACAGAAAACAGTTCTCTTCCCTCTTCACTGCCAGCAAACCACGTTAAAGTAGCACATGTTCCACAGACAATTGAACCACGATGAACATCATGATCTGCTTCAGTGATTTGCCATATTGGACCATCAGTGATATCCTCCTGTTCCTGTATAAGCCTTTGCGAGACTGAATGGCCTCTTCCTGGTCACGTCTAACAGTTTCGAGAGACTGTTTGGCTCCACCTGTTCCTGATTTAACAGTTCGATGTGCTGACCAGACCTCTCCTCTTCCTATGTAACAGGCTTGAGTATTGAATGTACTGCGACTCTTCCCGTTCAGTAGTTTCGATGGGCTGAATGCTAACTCATAATCGTGTGTAACCCACTTGAGATGCTCGTCTTTTAACTGTGGAAATGTGTAGTGTCTGGCCGTACTGTTACGGGAATGTTACCGATACTTTAATGGCACAAACTGGATAGCTGTCCGGGTCTTGCTGCACATGGACACAGACTGCTTCAGGAGCTGAGGGGGGAAAATGTTCTGAACATTGTGTGATCTTCAGTGATCATCCCCATTTCGATTGTAATGATGGGGAAGGACATTGCTGATGCAGCTGAAGATGATTGTGTCTAGGACGCTACCCTTAGGATCTCCTGTAGGGATGTCCCGGGACTGAAAGGATTGATGACCCCCAACCATGAACATCTTCCTCTGACCCCCAGTGAAGAGATTGTGGCTAATTCCTATTAAATTTAATTTAGTCAACGATTCTTTATACCATCTTGAGTCAACTCCGGCCTTGATATCAGGGTCTGTCACTCTTACATGAGCTGCTTTATTCACCTCTTTAGAACATACAAATAGGTTATAGTGTATGGTTGGGGACTGTAACCTTCTCACAGAGGATAGTGAATGTCAGGAATTATCTGGTCGAGAGAGTTCGGGGAGCTAGATCATTGAAAGTATTTACAGAAGAGAACGGTGGGTTTTTCACCTGACATAGAATTGAGGGATGTGAAGTATTGGGAAATAAAGCAGAATTGATAACAACAGTGGATCATCCATAATCTTATACAATGGCACGGCAGCCCTGACATTCCGAATTAACATCCGATCCTGTTCCTTATGTTCTCATATTCTATAATTAAAAAGTTACTGTTTGTAATTTTCCCGAATATTCCGTTTTTAGACGTTACAGTTACAGAGAGCAAAGCATTTTATGAGTCATCTCTGGGTGAGGAATGGTGACTGTATTCACAGTGAATATGGGTCTGCACCATAACCAACAAATGAAGCACAGGTTTCAGAGAGGAGACGTTCTATAAATAGACCAGAGGCGTCTTTTGAGCCCAGCCTGGGTTTTGAATTAACATTTATCTGCCAAACTGAGTGACAATTATAAGGAACAGAAGGAGATCCTGTATTACCGTTTACCAGGTATTTCGAGCAAGTGGCCTCCATCCAATCCTGTGCAGGAGCTGTGAGGGGCTGAATGGAATATAGGAACATCGGACTGAGGAGTAGGAGTGCGCCATTAGGCACTTTGTCTTTGATCTGCCACGCACTAAGATCGTAGCTGATCTGATTGTAGTCACAGCAGTACTTCTTCTGTACGTGCACTATTGTCCTACATTCAATTGTCTATCAAATATTTAACAGACACAACTTTGAATAAATGTAAACATCCAGGCACCACAAACCTCTGGGGAAGTTCACTTCCCACTTGAACAGCCCTTTTAGAGTTTGTCATTCGTGGTCCAATCAATGTTGCAGGGTCAGTGTTTCCTTTTGCAGTCACACTGCTCCACTGTTTACAACAAATTTCAAAGTTTAGTGATATGGCTAATGATATAAATGTCAGCCTGGCTCATCTTCTAGAAAAATGTGAAACACACACACACACACACACACACACACACACACACACACACACACACACACACACACACACACACACACACACACACACACACACACACACACACACACACACACACACACACACACACACACCTTAAGACACAACAGAAACATGAAAGCTTTCCAGAGTTTCATAATAGTTGAAGTCATAACAAGTCGATAGACGAAAGACTGTCCCACATGTTATTCTGTCCACTGAAGTTATTAGATTAGATTCCCCACAGTGTGGAAACAGGCCCTTCGTCCCAACAAGTCAACACCGACCCCCCGAAAATTAACCCACCAAGTGCCATTTCCCTCTGGCCAATGCACCAAACACTATGGGCATTTTAGCATGGCTAATTCACCTGAACTGCATATTTTTGGACCTGTGTGAGGAAACCGGGAAACCCACGCAGACACGGGGAGAATATGCAAACTCCACAGAGACAGTCGCCCGAGCATGGAATCAAACCTGGGACCCTGGTGCTGTGAGGTAGCAGTGCTAACCACTGAGCTGCAATGCCGCCCATTTTGCTCAGACAAGCTACTTGTGATGTGATTTCTCCCAGAATAGTTGGAGTTAACTGAATGCCCTTTGCTTCAGACGTTAGGGAGATTCCAATGAATCTCTCATCAGGGATTCTCCACGACTCATCAAGTAGAGGTGAGTCAGAAATTTACTGTTGTCAGGTGGAACAAAAGAAGATAGAGGGATCAATCGGTTGCAGCTTCTCAGGCAGGGAACATTATTCTCCCTCTCTGTGTTGAAACATGCAATCATGTCAACTGAACACCAAACTGGACCGCGTGCGCTCGTCGTGAACATTCTCTGGAATGGATCATAATGGACGATATGCAAGTGCATCATTGCTGTTCTTATACACAGTGCCTTTCATTAGCAAAAGAGAAAATTCCTGTTTTATAATTTGATGATATGTTGGTACGCATATGCTTAATTTTTAAAAATCGTTTGATATCTTTATAATATCTGTGCTAAAATCAATACATTTTATTCTTAAAATTTATTCCCTAGTTTTTGTCTCCCTGAGAAGAGAAAATACGCATCCAGCTGATTTTTCTCAAAATCGTGTATGTTTCAAAATGATTTCTCATCCAAGTCTAAAACTGCTAATGTTTCAGGACAAAAGGCCTTTATTCCAGGAAAGTGTGACCAAAACATTGCTGATAAGCTTCTAAAACTTTTTTTTTACCTTAAGGGATCAAAACTGCACATAATGTGTCAGATGTTGTCTTAGCTATGCCCTGTACAGATGTAGATTCGTAAAATGTGATGCTGGAAAAGCACAACAGGTCAGGCAGCACCCTACGAACAGGAAACTCGATGTTTTGGGCACAGTCCTGATGAAGGACTTATACCCGTGACGCCAAATCTCCTGCTCCTCGGATGCTGCCTGATTGGCTGTGCTTTTCCAGCCTCACACTGTTCGACTCTGATCTCCAGCAACTGCACTTCTCACTTTTACCGGTACAGATGCAGTAAAACATTCCTGATTAAACCTGGTATCCTTTGCCAGAAACACAATCATTCCACTTAGCTTCCAAATCACTAACATCAAGTGCAGAGTAACTGCATATGATTCGTGTACCAGGATCATGAATGCTGTCTGTATCACAGAGTTCTGCAATCTCTCTCCACTTAAATTGTTTACCATTGTTTTATCCTTCCATCCAAAATGGACAATTCACATTATGCTATATCTGGTGAAGGTTTGCTCACGAATCTCCCTTTGCCTATATCACATTGATCACACACGACCTCCATTTGATGACATACTGGATGACCAGCTTGGTGTTTAAGCTAATTGGGCTTTGATATATTCAGTCCCTTCCTCCAGATCGTTGATGCAGATATTGATCGTTGATGATCCCATAGTGATCTCTGAGGCACTCCACCACTTACAGCTTTGTAATGTGAAAATAAGCATTTATCTCTACTCTCTATTTCCTGTTAGCAACAGCTTCCTGTGTAGCAGCTCAGTTGTCTACATGGCGTCCTGTGCAGTAAAATGTACTCAGTTAGCTAAAATAATTCGTTCTATTTTCCTCTATAACTCATTAAATAGGCAGAATGGTCTCCTCCAGTCTCATGGTAACGATAATGACTGGCCCCCTATCTCTGTAAACAGCTTCGAGGGGTGGATGCAGGGCACAATGCATGGGATAATGGCAGCAGTATATCAATGGAACAGCATAGAGGGTGGACTGAGGGAACAACACATTGGGTAGGGTCAGCAGTATATTTCTGTAACCGCATTGAAGGGTGGCTTGAGGTAACGACACATGGGGTGGGGCAGCAGTATATCTCTGTAACATCATTGAGCGTGGATTACCAGAACAAGACATGACGTAGGGACAGCAGCTCGTCTCTGTAACAACCTTGAGGGTGGATTGAGGGAACAACACATGGGGTAGGGGAAGCAGTTGGCCATTCGGCACCACCAGTCAGAATGCTCATGACTGAACCGATTGTGTTTGACCATCCGTCTCCTGTTCCCAATAAATATTGACTCTCCTGTCCAGCAAAGATCACTCGAGCTCAGCCTTGAATATTTTCAAAAACCGAGTCTTCACTGCTCCCTGAGGATGAGGACCCTACAGATAGTACAACACTAAAGTGAAAGGGGCGACCTGATTTCAGCGTGGACCCTGTTATTTTAAACTGTGTTAACCTAACATGAAATCTCCACCTCTTTTGAAACAGAAGGACAGAATAATTAGGCATAGACATAAACCCTTCAGCCCTCTAAACCTGTCCAATAGGACCACTGACTCTTTATAATCAAATATGTATTAAACTCATTCTCTGCTCGTGTCCCAGGAAGATAATAACTGATAGCATGACACCACACGGGCATTAAAAACGCAGAATTAGGACATTCGGCCCATCGACTCTGAATGCCATTAAATAGTGGCTTAGAGATTTCTCAACACCATTCTCCTGACTACTCTCTGTAACTCTTGACATGCTTATTCGTCAAAAACCTATTATCTCTGTTTCATATGCACTAGTGTCTGTGTCTCTGTGCGTCCATATGTGCACTTGTGTGTGTTTGTTCATTTGTCTGTGTGTTTGTGTATTTATGTGCTGACATCGGTTTATCTGTGTATTAGCCTCTGCGTTTTACTTGTGCTTGTGTCTATTTGTGGGCGACTTTCTATGTCTCCGTATGCCACTACTCGTGTGCGGGTCAACCTCCATATATATACTGTGAGTGTCAATATATTGGCGTCGTTACATATGTCTCTGAATATTTTTGTGTCTGTATCGCTCTGCAATGTGATATTTGTTATTTTGGGAGGGAGAAAAGTGTGAGAACAGACAGAATGGTTAAAGTGCGAATTGCCATTCACTGAACATTTTTTTTCACTCAGTTCGAGGGACATGGATGTCGAGGAATCTCCATACGACACCTCCCGGTTCTCTCTGGCTCATACCAGGATCCTCCCCACATGGTTGGGAAGGGGGTGTGGAGGTGGGATCAGATATCGGGTGCTCCACCATCTGGCTTGGCCCTTTCTCTCATATTACAGTCCGTTTCTCCTGGAATGAGAGAAAGGGGGGAAGGGAGTAGTGGTGGGAGTGTGTGTCCCTGCTGTTAGTGCTGGTGTAGGTGGAGGGGGAGGGGGAGGGGGAATGGTGATGTGTCCGGAGGGAGTCAGTCCACAGTGTTGTATCCATGCTGTGTTTTTAGTGTTGGGAGTATAGTGGAGGGAGAGAGAGCACGCAGGGTGGGGGTGGGGTGGTGGTGGTAGGTGCTGAATTCAATAGTGAGAGTGGTAGTGCCTGAGCCTTATTTGGAGTTAGGGTATGAGCCTTGTTAAGGAGTAGGTGCTGTATCAGGTAGTGAGTGTGAGGGCGCAGAGAGACTATGGTGAAAGTTAACCTGACAGAGTGGGGAGGATTTTGATGCTTGTCCTGTGATGCTGGTCATTTCTTCAGACCATGTCAGCGTCGAGGTGACCCTCCCCGAATGTCTTGTTCATGTCTATCACTAATAACGCCACTGACCCTATCCCTCACATTCCACAGAATCAGTTTGGGTGGATCTTACAAATAGGAAGGAGAAGCAAGCATTAGTGTATAAGTGTATTATTTGCTCTCGTGCAAATTCTGTGCGTTATGTGCTCTATATATTAGAGATGCAAATATTATGGGTGCTGCAGTATTATTACATGATCTCAAATTGCATCTAAACTGCATTAACGAAGTGACTGCTAATGTTGTGAAAAATAAATTCCGTAAGCGTATAACAGGTTGGTTGAAGAGTATGTTGTGACTCAAACAAGAGAGCAGGTTATTTTGGATTTGGTGTTGTGTGGTCAGAAGGACTCATTAATAACTTTGCTCTGAGGACTAGAGACGTTAATATACTGCATTTTACACGGCGTCTGCATACAATCTCGAATGTTTGAACACAGAGTAGTAGACACGAAATAGTTGTTAGAATATTAGAATCATGGAGTCCTGCAGCTTGGATACAGGCCCTTTGGACCAAAGTGGTCCGTGCTGACCAAAATGTCCATCCTGTTAATTCCATTTCCCTGCCCTTGCCCTTAATCTTCTTAATCTTCCCTATCCACGTATTTGTCTAAAAGCCTTTTGAATGTTGTGAATGTACGTGTCTCAACCAAACCGCTGTCTGCTCATTCCATATGTGTACCAACCTCTACGTAAAAAAAAAAAACTTGGCGCTCAGGATCCTTTTTATTCTTTCACCTCTAACCTAATGTCCTCTAGTCTTTGATTCCCAAAACTGGGAAAAAGAATAGGTGCATTCACCTTATCGACGCATACCATGATCTTATACATTTCTATACGATTTCTCCTCAGTTTCTTCCACTTAAAGGAAAATGCCTGTCCAAACTCTCCCTACAACTCAGACCATTGAGTACTGGCAAAATCCTTGTAAATTTCTTATGTCCTCTTTCCAATTTAATCACATCCTTCCGATAGCAAGTGAACAAAACCGAACACAATATTCCAAGTGCATGCCTCATCAGCGTCCTGTCCAACTGCAATATAACTCTCGAACGCCTATACTCAATGCCCTGACTGATGAAGGCCAGTGTGCCAAAAGCCTTTTTCACTGCCCTGTCTACGTGCAACTACTGTCAGAGAACCACGGATCTGAGCACCAACGTCCCTCTGTTCCACTACAATCCTTCAAGGTCTAACATTCATCAGGAAATTTCAACCTGGACTTGACTTTTCAAAAAGCAACATCCCACATATTAATCTCCATTTGCCATTTCTCGGCTTACTTCCCCAGCTGATAAAGGTCCTGCTGCAATTTCTGATAATCTTTCTCACTGTTCACAGTATTGTCTATTTTATTGTCATCAGCCTAATTACTAATCATGCTTTGCACATTCTCATCCAAATCATTGATATAGATAACAAACAGTAATAGGCCCAGCACCGACTCCTGATACACTCCACTAGTCACCGGCCTCAAGTCCAACAAGCATCCTTCCAGTATTAGCCTCTGCTTTCTACTATCAAGCCAATTGAATATCCAATTTGCCAGAGTCCCATGGATTCCATGTTATCGAACCTTTCAGAGCAGTCTATCATGTGGAATCTTATCAAAGGCCTTTCTGAAATCTAGATAGACTTCGTCTACCACCCTAACCTCATCAACATTCCAGGTCACTTCTTCAAACGAACGCTAAAGAATTGTGAGCCATGATATCCTATGCACAAAGCTGTGCTGACTGCTCCTTATGAAACCGTGTCTTTTCAAATGCATGTATATGTTATCTCTCAGAACCTTCTCAAGGAACTTACATGTCATAGTTGTTATGCTAACTGGTCTACAGTCCGCAGGTTCTTCTTCATAGCCCTCCTTGAACAAGGGCACAGCGTTCTCTACCCGCTAGTCTTCCAGGACCTCCCCATGGCTAGCGATGATGCAAAAAGATCAGCCAGGACCCCTGCAATATCTTCTCTCGTCTTTTGCTGTGTTCTTTGATACACCTGGTCAAGACGAGAAGCTCTGCAGAAATACTGCAATGTCTGAAAAAAAATGTCTATTTCTTTAAGTAGAATCACCAAGGAAAGGGCAAGTGACTTAATGAATGCTAACATGATAAATTAAAGATTATATTAATCGTAGGAAGTGATTTCAGAAGAATTTTAGACATTGTGGAAACCAGAGAATTCTCAGAAATTTGTTTGTGTGGAGTTTGCATATTCTCTCCAGGTTTGCGTGGGTTTCCTCCGGGTGCTCCGGATTCCTCCCACAGTCCAAAGATTTACACGTTAGGTGAATTGGCCATGCTTATTTGCCCAAAGTGTTCAGCGATGTGTAGATTAGCTGCATCAGTCGCAAAATGTAGAATCGGACGGGAATGGGTCTGGGTGGTTACTCTTCGGAGGGGCAGGATGGACTTGTTGGGCCCAAGGACCTTTTCCATACTGTGGGCTTTTAATGATTCTGTGAAAGAAGAACATGAAGTTTACATAAATCTACAATCTGTATTGCAAAGAAAACAAAATAAAAGCAAGATAAAATGTGGAATTTTGTAATGGGGAGAGGAGAGGTTATTGTGGAGAACAGGGAAATGTAGAAGAAAGCAGCCAGTTACTTTGCATCTGTCATCACGGAGGAAAATCGCTGAGAAATACTAAGTGATCACATGGAACTTGTGGAACTAAAGATATAAAGTCAATTCATATCAGTAACAAGGTAGTAGTTGAAGGCTAGCATTGTAGTATTGAAGCTGGATTGAGCATTGCTAAGTCTGATGATCCAGTTGTACTTCGTATCAAAATATTAGAAATAAATCAGGAAGAGATGCATTAATTGTGCTGTCGATGACTGTTTTTTTCCTGTACATTCTGCAGAGGCTGGAAGTTAGTAAATGTGTTCCAAGCATTGTAGATGAATGGATGGGATTCCAGCATCTGCAAAGGGAAGAAGAGATAGAGTGGAGCACTGCAGACCAATTAACTTGACATCTGTAGGGAAACTGATGGAATTTATTATATAGGGTCTGATATTGGATATTTCGAAATTAACAACAACATTGGAGAGAATCAGTATGCACTGACAGAGTCTGACAGAGTGTTCATATTTGACAAACTTCAGAACGATTTGAACTTGTTTATTGCAACATAGAAATGGCATATTTCGATTTTCAGAAGGCTTTTTTTTTATCAGAACTCATGCAGTGAATTCATAAATAAAGTAATGTGAATGGTAATTGGAGAAATATATAGAAGTGGAAAGTTAAAGTCAGGTTCGCCTTCATTTAAATGAATCAGAACATAGTCGGAAGGTCATGTTGAAGCAGTTTCACAGCTTACTAATGAAACTGTACATAGAGTATTGAGTCCAATTTTGGTGATCCAATCTGAGAAAAAATATACTGACCACGAAGGATGTGCAATGGACAGTCTCCAGATTAATCCCTCAGATGGTGAGATTGTCTGATATGGAAACTCGGTCTGTGTTCTTTAGAGTTTCAAAGAATGAGAGGTGATCATAGTGAAATTTAGAAAAGTTACTGAACATATGAGAAGGTGGAAATAAACAGAATTTTTCTTTGGCTGTCTGCTCTACATTTAAGGCAAATAATGGCAGGTAAAGGATGGACCATTTCAGACTGCAATAAGAAGGCAATTCTTCATTTGAAGGGGACTGACGAACACAGTGACATGGAAAGCTGCTGGCAGGGTAAGATTAGGGAGAATCCCCAGATATTCTGCAGGTACATCAAGTGGAACAGAATAACCAGGTAACAGGTAGTACTCATTAGTGACTTGCCAAGTTGCATCCGAATCAACTTAGTTGCAGGAGACAGAAGGTCTGCTGGTAGAAGACTGTTTGTTTGACTGGAGACCAGTATCCAATCGTGTACCACAGGGATCAATGCTGTGTCCCAAATTATTTGTGATTCGGAGATGCCAGTGTTGGACTGGCTTGGGCAAAGTTAAAAAAGTTACAAACACTAGATGATAGTCCAACAGTTTATTTAGAGGCACGATCTTTCGAAGAGCATAATCACGTGATGAAGAAGCAGCGCTGCGAAAGCTAGTGCGTCCGAATAAAACTGTCTGATTATAAACTGGCATTTTTATGATTTTTAACCTTATTATTTGTAGTATTCATAAATGATGCAGCTATGAATATGGAAGGGATTGGGATGAGTGAGATAAATCAGTTTGCGTTTGACACAAAAATTGGCTGGTTGGTTGGCAGTGAGGAGGAAGGCCTTACATTACAGGAAGATACAGATGGAATGATCAAATAGGTGGATCAATGGCCGATGGAATGTAACCCTGATAAATATGAGGTGATGAACTTTGGAAGAAGCAACCAGACAGGGGAGGACTCAATGAATAGCAGCACACTAGGAAGCTCAGAGGGTGCTTCTCTGCATATTGGGCGGCACGGTGGCACCGTGGTTAACACTGCTACCTCACAACGCCAAAGACCCGGGTTCAATTCCCGACATCGGCGACTGAATGTGTGGAGTTTGCACATTCTCCCCGTGTCTGCGTGGGTTTCCTTCCGTTTCTCCCCACAATCCAAAGATGTGCAAGCTTGGTGAATTGGCCATGCTAAATTACCTGTAGTGTTAGGTGAATGGGTGGGTTGCGGGTCGGTGTGGACTTGTTGGGCCGAAGGTCCTGTTTCCACACTGTACGTAATTTAATCTAATATCTCTGAATATGATTAAACAGGTTAATGCACAGGTTGACAAATCATAGCGACCATAAACATAGCCTCTATTCATGGAGGCACAGATTATAAGAGCTATGTGTAACTTTGGTTAGGCCAGATGGAAGGCTGAGAGGGACGTGCTTTAGAAGGATAAGCTTACCAGGGGCATGTACAAGATGGATAGACAGCAGTTGTTCCTTCCAGTCAAAGGGCAAAGAAGAAGGGAGTACCATTTTACAGTGAAGGTTTTGATGTTTAGTGAGAATTTGAGGATTGGTTTTCATCCAGAGGCTGTTGGGGTCAGAAATGCACTTCCTGAGAGGGCAGCTGGCACAGGTAACCTCACAACCGTTAATAAATACATGGTCGTGTCCTTGAAGTGCCAAAACATACATGGCCAAGGGCCTCGTATAGGAAAGTGGGACTAATGTAGATCGTGCTGTATTTATGACAGCACAGAGTCAGTGCTTTTGTGATTGTATGGGTTGGACGTTCAATCATTGAGCAGCATACGACAGGAATTGATGAGTTTCTGAAGAATGTATTAACCAGGGTTATAAAAGTAAACTTATCTCCATGTGCTAGAACAGGGAAGCTAAAAGTGTCTCATGCCCTGCTCCTGATGTTTCTGTGCAGTCTGTGGGAAAGCTCTGTCAATGTTGTCACAAGCACTTAAACTTTAGGAAGGCAGCATCTGTCTGGTTGAAAGGACTGTGTTTCCAGTTCCCTTTTCCAAAACTCATTGCCAGTGTTCTGTCTGGATTTGTCCTTTCAGAAGTCAGAGCAATTTGATACAATTGAGTGTCTTGCTTGGCCGTTTCCGAGACCATTGCAGAGTTTATCACATATCTGTGTGTCTGGAGACACTTGTAGGCCGGACCGGGAAGCACGGGAGATTCACTTCCTGAAAGTAAATTGGGGAGGGAACAGATGTTTACAATGGACATTAGATTCAAGGTCAATATCACTGGCACCAGATTTTAAGTCTCGATATTTTGTTAATTGTTTTTAACTTCCACCAGCTGCCAGAGAATTATCCTGGTCTGGATCAGTAATCCAGTGATATTTGCACAACAGCACCATCTCCACATGGGGACCTATCAGAAACCACACTGAGCACATTATTCCTGTGCTGCTTGTCAGCTCTGTCAAAAAAAAACTCCCACCAATGCGACTATCCGACGGGACTGAGGGTGTGGTAAATGGTCAGACTGTAGTCATTCCCTTGTCATGCGACTGGATATAGTTGAGGAACTTTTCACGTGGCCAGGCAGATGTCAGAGTTATAGCTGGAATAAAACAGCTTCCCCAGGGACACGGCTTGTTGTGCAGCACAAACTTCAGTCCTATTGCAGGAATGGTGTCAGGGCCCATTGCCTTTGTCATATCTACTGGGTTCAGCTGTTTTTCATGTCACGTGCAGCGAATCGAATTGGTTGAACACTGGCATCTGTGATTCTGTGGGCATCATGAGGAGGGTGAGGTGGATTATCGACTCAACACTTCTGGCTGAGGATGGTGCAGATACTACATCCTTGTCTTTTACACTGATGTACAGGGCTGGGGATATTTGTGGAGCTCTCGCCTCCTGTAATTTGTTTATTAGTCCATCGACATTGATGACTGCATGTGGCTTGACTGCAGAGTTTCGATCATATCAGTTTGTCTTGGGATTATTTCCCCTCTCCACCAGATGGCAGTTCTGCTGTTGAAAATGTAACCAGTCAAGTCCGGTCGCTTTAACGGGTTGTCATCAGGTTTAGATACACATGGTTCTGACTCTGGCATGTTCACCCAAACTCGTCACTGAACCATCACGCGGCTTCATAATGGTAGAGCGATGCATTACTCTGGGGGAAAAGTTATGGATTGTGTTTGAATGCAATTCTGCTGCGGCTACTGCTGTGATAACATGATAACCCAGTGCGAGCTGCAATATCTGCAAATCAATTCTACCGACTTTCCCCCAGTTCACAACGAGACCCATTCACCCATAAGCCCTGTACTCAGTAACCTAACCTGGATTCTGATAGTGCAAACACATCCAGTTTCATAATCTCATTCTGCTGAGGGTCCCTCCCTGATGTCACGCCTCCAATTTGTTACTTTACTTTAACATATTAATCTGAATCATTTTCTTTCCCATCATAACATCTTCTATGTTTGAAGTGAATGGTTTTTCCTCTGTTTTTCTCCCTGACCATGATTAAGACCTCTGTCATGTCAGTGATGCCAGCCTTATGTCGGTTCAGAGCCAATGAACTTGTGCACTTTGTGTTTTTGTTCCCTTCCCAATGTTCAGTGCTCTCTGCTGGACAGGGCTTTTCAGCAGTTTCGACACACGTCTTTGGAAAATGTTCAATTAGAGAAACTGCTGAAGAAACTAAGGAGGTCTGGCTGCATCTTGTGAAGTGAAAGCTGAGTTCACCTTTCGTGTCCAGCGACCCTTCGACAAAGCTCCCATTTTCTACAGCAATTTGTGCATTTTTATTTCTAGTATTCATAGTTATTTGTTTAAATGAAAATCTGTGATGTGACTATTCATTTCTGGAGAAACTGAGCAGGTCTGGTAGAATCTGCAGAGACAGAGAAACAGAGTTAGCGTTTCAAGTCCAGTGTGACCCTTCAGAACTGAACAGGATCGGAAACTGGGCATTTTAGTTCCTTGTTAGAGGTGGGGGGTAGGTGACAGGGAAAAGAGGGTGTGACAACAGATAAACAGGCTTTTAGCAGTGGCGAAAAGAGAAGATGGCATAAAATTAGTTTAAATTAAGATGTGAATGGGGGAAAGGGGTTCTCTCTATTGAGTGCAAGATAAAGAAGACACAACCACATAAGGTCATATGGAGGCCAGGAAGGAGAATGTTGAACATGTGGTATTATATAGGTCTGGCCAGAGATACATTTTCACTGTAGAGATCACTGCCGTCAGGCAAAGGAATTCAGGTGCTTGTCGGCTTATTGGCACTAGGAAGATTTTCATGCTGCTTTAGTATTGTAATATAAAGAAGAAAACAAATAACAGTATGAAGTTTGGGCTGAGCGTTGTTTACCTGTCACTTTTAACATTGTTTCAAATTTACAGTGCTTATCTTTAAATGCTTGTTCTTGAAGTTAGTATCAGATGGTTTGTAGGAGGTCGAGGGGTGACATTAGAGTAATTTACAAAATCAGGGGAGGCTTGGGCAGGGTCAAAAGCCGAGGTCTTTTCCACACGATAGGAAAATCAAATCAGAGAGCCATAGGTTTATGGCGGAAGAGGGAAGATTTAAAAGGTAGTAAGAGGGAACTGTTTTTTTGCACAGAGGGTGACGTGTTTATGGAATGAGCTGCCAGAGAAAGACTGGCAGATGCAAGTACAGCTCCAACATTTGAAAGACATTTGGACGAACATGTGAATGGGGACCGTTTAGAGGCATATGGGCCAAATGCAAGAAGATGGGAATAGTTTAGTTTGGAAAACCTGGCCGGCATGGACAAGTTGGATCAAAGATTGTGCGTGTATGCGCTATGACTGCATGAATATAGAAAGTGAAGAAAAGGGAAGAAAAGATGTGATGTAAGTAAATTGGCAAGAAATAGAAAAACAAGCAGCACAAACTTTTCCATGTATGTAAGAAGAGTTAAAGAGGTGTGTGTGTGTGTGTGATCTTTGATAAAAAGGAAGTCAGGAAAGTATATGAGGATATTTGGAGGTTGTGACTGGGGAACTGGATACAGGGAACAGACAGATAATTTACATCCTGTATTTTACATCGTTCCTCACAGGTAAAGGTGCTGTAAATATTTCAATGTCATAAGCAAAATTGTAACAGTAGGGAAAATCTTGAGCTGTTTCTAACAGAAGTAACAAGGCAATTCTCAAACAGATAAGACCAAGGGTAAACAGGTCATCAACAATTCAGAGCTGGTTTTAAAAGAAGTGGTCACAGAGTGGCTGGTGGCACTGTGTGAAATATTCAATAGCTCTCTGGATTAAAGGAGTGATCCAGTGAAACTGGAGACCCTCCAATGTGGCGCCTGTTTTCAAGAAACGAACAAGACTGAACGCATGAAACACTTAGCCTAACCATTATTGCTTGGAATCTGTGAGAGTCTGTTATTATGGACGGGACTGTAGAGCAATTAGAAAAGCTTCACACAGAGTCAGCATGGTCTTGTTAAAGGCGAACTACATTTTGCCTGTAAAATCATGCAAAACCTTTCTGGAAATCCATGCGAATGTGACAAGCGGCCTTGAGAAAGGGGGACTGGTAGACATGAGGCTTTCCAGGGATTTTCCACAAGGTATCACAAAATAAAGGTTTAGATTATATTAGATTACTCACAGTGTGGAAACAGGCCCTTCGGCCCAACAAGTCCACACCGCCCCGCCGAAGCGCAACCCACCCATACCCCTACATTTTACCCCTTACCTAACACTATGGGCAATTTAGCATGGCCAATTCACCTGACCTGCACATCTTTGGACTGTGGGAGGAAACCGGAGCACCCGAAGGAAACCCACGCAGACACGGGGAGAACGTGCAAACTCCACACAGTCAGTTGCCTGAGGCGGGAATTGAACCCGGGTCTCTGGTGCTGTGAGGCAGCAGTGCTAACCACTTACACAAGACAGAAGCTCATAGTCTGACGGATAATGCATTAGCATGGGATGACACTTGGTAAACACTTACAAATCGGAGAGTCATGATTCATCTATCTTTATGAACAAAAATGTACCTACTGGAGTACCACAAATATCAGTCCGATGGCAAGAGCTGCTTACAAGAGCTGCACTCAGCTCCTGACGGTGGGAGCTGAGTGCAATATACATTCGAATTTGAGGATGACACTGACAACCAAAAGGCAGCTGTTATTAAATGGAGAGGACTCCCAAAAAAGGAACAGTACAACGAATTGGACTGTTCTTGTATATGAAACGTCAGCAGGTTGATGCAGAAATTAGACTGGTTCCTGGGATGAAAGGATTGAATTATTGAATACATCAAAAATGCTGAGGTGATTATTCATTGTGGTTTAAATGAATGAGAGTGTCATTACTGAAACGGATAAGATACAGAGGGGGCTTGACAAGGTCTGTGTTGAGAATGTGATTCCACACCAGAGCAGAGTCTCGAAGTCAGATATGTAGATACAGAATAAGGGATATCGATTTCAAACTGAGATGTAAAGAAATGTCTTCTTTCAGAATGTAGTGAATGGCTGGAATTTCCTAACCCCGAGAGTTGTGGAAGTTGGGTCACTGATTGGATTTACAGACGGGTGGATTGGTTTGTGACATTTCATCGAGTTGAGGGATGCAAGGGATTAGCAGGAAAGTGGAGTTGAGCCGTGGAGGAGATCAGCCATGTTCTCATTGAATGACAGCGCAGGTTTCTATTTCTTACGTTCTTATTTATGTTTTTTTGGAAAATAATTGATTATTTTCCTGGAAGTCACGATGTAAAATGTTGCATTCAGAGACAGCAGAGGATTTGTCTGAATTGACTTTGTGTGGGGCATGGGGGCTGTATTCAATGCGAATCTGGGCCTGTAACATGGCCTACATCAGGAGTAGAAGTTACAGAGAGGAGAAGCCTGAAAAGAGGGATTGGGGGAGGGGGGTCACTGCCTGACCCAGCCTGGATTTTCCTATACATTTGCCAAACAACACCAAACCATCAGAGTGGCCTCAAACCTGCTCCTGCACAGCAGGACCGAAGGGCTGAATGGAACGGACACGACTGGGCCATTCAGAACTTTGACACACTCCCACCAGTCAATACGATCATGGCTCATCTCATTGCTTTCCCAGCTGCACTTCTCTCTAATTTCACAATGATTCCTAATTCACCTGTCTATGGAAAATCAGACAAAGTCAGCCTCGATATAATATGAAAATTCAGCCCTCCCAATCTTTTGCGTGAGAGAATTCCCACTTGAATTAATTCCCACTTTGTGAATATCTCTTCACTCCAGTTCTGACTGAGGTTGGAGCGTGTCACTGTTTCCATTTCTAGTCCCACTCCTCCACTGCTCACAAAAACTTTGAAATGTAACCAGGTTGACGATATGGCCGATGATAAAGTTCTAATACTGGGTCAGGTTCAGTTATCAGGACAAGCCAGGTGGATTTCTTCAGTCAGCTACAAGTAATTAACAGAACTAACTGAGGAGTATGATGGATATGTGGTTAGCACTGCGGCCGCACATCACCAAGGAGCTGGGTTCAATTTCAACCTCAGGTGAGTTTGAATATTCCCCACGTATCTGTGTGGGTTCCCTCCCAATGCTCCAGATTCCTCCCAGAGTACAAAGATGTGCGGCTTAGAGTGTATTTGCCATGCTCGATTGCCCATTATTGAGAGAGCGTCCCCTTCATGGTAACCCCTGTCAGCGTAGGGGAACTTAACCTGCGCTGCTGGCCTCCCTCTGCATCACAAACCAGCCATCCAGCCAACTGAGTGGGAGACAGTGTAACTGTTACAGACAGAAACAGGCACAGGCAAAGGCCAAGAGAAACTTTCATAACAAGGAAAATGATATAATTCAGATAACGGTCAAGATAACAGCTGAGGATAAAATGTTCTCTGCTCAAAATTGTATTTCATAACGCGACAAGTGTTGAGAAGCAGTGTTTGGCTGAATACAATAAAGAGAGACAAAGTGAAATAGCCAGAATTACTAACTGTGATTGGATATAAAATAAGTGCATATTTTTGCAGGAACACAGGGGGTTGAATGACTGAAGGTTCCTGTACCTGAAAATGGGAATTCTTTGGAACAATATCTGGAATTTTCCATATTCAAAGTGTGTGTGTGTGTGTGTGTGTGTGTGAGAGAGAGAGAGATAGAGAGAGAGAGAGAGAGAGAGAGAGAGAGAGAGAGAGAAAGAGAGAGAGAGAGAGAGAGAGAGAGAGAGAGAGAGAGAGAGAGAGACAGAGAGAGACAGAGAGAGACAGAGAGAGACAGAGAGAGACCGCAGATACTGCACTGAGCTGGGTGGTGATCTCAGACCATGCTCGGTGGGGCTGTTGGTGAGGCCTCTTCTGGGAAGAGAATGGACCCCCGTGTACTAGCCCATCCACTAGGACCTTTGTGCCTCTGATGAAAAACCGTGGTGTTAGTTCCCCTTACCTGCCATGCTCGGGGTCAACTGTGCAGGATGGCTTCAAACTGAGGAAGTACAACAGTGTGCCTATTGACCTTTGAAAGATGGCATCAGAGTCAGTGATCATAGAATAGCCAGGGGCATCATGCGATGGTGAGTCCCTCCAGCCATATTGGGTTGGAGAATTGGGGTGGCATTGAATGCGAGGAACGCTATGAGTGGGTAGTTAATGTGGTGAGTTCGATAAGATAGCACCATGAAACTAGTTCAGTCTCGTACAGACAATCCCTCTGTCACACTCAATGAGAATGTTACTGAGACAAACTATTGTTAGATTCAGCGTCGAAGACTCTGCTGACCCCACACCCAGTTACAAAGTTGCAGAACAAATGTTCATCTAAAACTCTCCCTCATCTTTATTGACGCCAATATCCCCTTCACCTATTATCCTGGGAATACTGGCTCATATTGTAGGATGCTGTCGAAATGCCTTCATTTCAGCATTATGAAACCTGTGATCTTACATGAAATTGTCTCTCAATCTCCCTTTTGCTTTTTTCCCCAAAATCCTTTTTATTGTTGGTAAATAAACTGATTTATCGCCATCTCTCTCTGCCAGGAACTAGGGAATACGGATTGGCAATAAGGGCTCTGTATCAGAGTGATTATGTAACTAGACGGGTAATTCAGAGGCACGGTCTGTGACTCCAAGGCAGTGTTTAAATTCCTACCACAGCCGATGACAGGGCTTAAATTCGAATGACAAAAATTGGAATGAAACTTAATTTCACTCATGAAAACCAGAAACCGTTAAGAGTTATTTTTATTATTTCACTGATAGTCTTTGCTAAAGAAACTTAACATTCTTATCCAGTCTGAACTCAGTGTGACTTCAGGCCCCCAACAACATTGTTGGCTCCATTTTGTCTTGACTAATGGCCGGGTAGTCACAGACAATTAGTGATGGACAACAAATGCTGCCCTTGCCAGTGATGCTGGCATCCCGTGAAACAAATGCATTAAAGGTAAAATCAACCAAGGAACGGTGGGTGCTAGAGATCAAAAATAAAATTCTCCAGCGTCTGAAAGTGTTGGAGAATCTTGCAGGTATGGCAGCCTCTCTCAGGAGAAATGCAGATAACGGTTTGAGTCCAATGACCCCGCTTCACAAATGAAAGCAATCTGGGAAATAATATTATTTATCCTGGTATCATGGATTGTTGGGGTGGAGAGAGAGGTGGGGGCCAGGTTAAAATTGAATGGATGGAGAAATGGCCGAAAAAGAGAGGAAAAGAAATGAAAAGTGAGCAAAGGGTTTGCTGATGATGAACTGAAAGGAAAACAAAATGGCAAGTTATTCTCGCATTTCCCCATTTTCACATATTCATGAATATTGCGTCCATTTAGATTTGTCCCTGATTAAAGTAAGTTAGGTTCCTGTATCTCTCTTCTGTGAGTGTGATGATAAAATCCATTAGCAATGCTAATAGTTGCTTATAGTTGCTGAGATATAGAGAAAGGTAATGTTACCTTGTCAACTGCTTCTTTGGAGAGAGACAACTGCTTCTTTGGAGAGAGAAACAGTTACTGTGGGAGTGTGCAGAGATGCAACAGCTTTCTCAGCCAGGAAGAGAAACTCAGGAGTGGAAATATTTTTCAACACTGAGCGCGCTCCCGTTCCATGTGGGGAATTGACTTGCTCCTGTCATTGGAAAATCAGTGGAGTTTCTGTGGATGATTATCTCGGGTGTGTATCGTCAGCCGCTGGGTCTGCTGACCACACTCTATACACTGCATTTACAGAGTGTCTGGGTCCATAGTAAACAAATAGAGATGAGGGTCCACAGAAGGGAAGCTCTATAAATAGGGAGGTGCGGGACAGTGCATTATCTTTCCCGGGATTTCCCGGGACATTTGTCTAAGATGGACCAGGTGTCAGGTATGAAACCAATTTGTTTCAAAATTGAGGTTGTTACTGAGCTGTGCCCCCTCCTTCAGTATACTGTGTAGCCTCACACCAGTGACAGGACTGTGCTGATGCTCATCATGAATTAAACTGGATTAATTCTGAAACTTTCCAGGCAGGAGTGAGTAACATATCCATCATCACCGGGTGCAGTCCTCCGATATATTCACTGGCTGACAGAACCCATCTGTCCGCTGAGAGCAATATATTGTGTCCATCTCCCTGAGGAAAGTAAATAAAGTAATTTCCAGAAATACAAGAGAACCGAGTGACTGGTGAAAATGGGGAACAGCAGGAAATTAGAATTAATAAAAGGTACGACTTTGAAAATCTCATTGAATTTATGCTTGGTATATTGCTGCATCTGATGAGCTACATCCCAGACTATTGAGGAGGTGGCAGTAGAGCTAGTGAAATAATTCCTGATTATTCTTCAAAGCTGGTTAGATTCTGGAAAGGATCCTCCAGACTGGAAAGCAGCAATTGTAAACCTAATTATTTAAAACAGGACGGAGAGAGCAAACAGCAAATTAAACAGTGGTTAGCTTGATGTAAGCTGTGAGAAAAACATTGTAACCTTTTGTGAGGAATGTGACAACTAGACCCTTGGAAAATAATGACATGATTCGGTAGAGTCAATCTAGATTCAGAAAGGGGAAATGATCTTGATCTTTGATAAACCTGCTGGATTTTGTGGAGGTTGTCCGTTGTGACATCGACAATTGAGAACCAGTGGGAATGAAGTATTTGATTTTTCAGCAGACGTTTGAAATGGTTGAATACAGGTGAGTGGGGAATGTTAGAGTCCATGGGTAGGTAGGGGAGAAATACATTGAATGTATTAAAAGTTGGATAATCGAGAGAATGAAGAGGGTAATAGAATTATCTGGAGTGAAGGCTTTGGGGTATCAGAAGAATCAGTTTGGGCAATAGCTCTTCACAAGATATAAAATGTTTCAGATATGAACAACAAATATCATCATTCACATTTATGTTCATTAAATAGTGAGAGGTTGGGAAGTGCTGTTGTATTGTTGAAACAGACCTGGATGTGCCTGGTCATAAGTCACAAACAGAATTTTTACGCAGCAGGAAGTAAATGATATGTGACTCATCATGCAAAATGATTAAAGTACCAGAGTAAATGTATCTTTCCCAATGATAGAGTTTTGTTGAAAGACTGTTTAGTGTATTGTGTACAGGTTGAATCAGCTTTTTAAATAATGATCTTGTCAGCGATTCAGTCCAAAGGGGTTTCACCAGACTAAACCCTGGCATGATGTTACCATGAGGAGAAAGTGAAGAAACGTGTGCTTAATAAAGTGTGTTAAGGTGTTTGGTAATTTATATTTTAAAACAAGTGCTGAAGCACATTGAGTGTTGAAGATACAAAATTGCCTTATTAGATCAATTAATTGAATACCCAGGCAAATTCACATTTCCTATGTATTGAAGTGCAAATATATCCACTGTAAATATATTGGCTGGTGCCTGTTCTAGTCGAGGAGAGATCTGCACGCTAACAGCATGTAGATTGTGGTTTATGAGGTGGTGGTGGTGGGAGGTTCAGCCGGTTACAGTATTACAAACGGACAACGCAGCAGAATCATCTAGCCTGCGATAAGAAAACATGCATCATTCTTCCTCACTCCTAACTTCACGAGCGCAATGGGTGATGGGAGATGTGATCAATAGCCAACGGTGGCAATATCCAATCCAGTCCAGTAGTTTTTGTGAACTGAAGGAACCATACTGAAAGGGGTTAAATGGAGCTGTTTGTTCAGTGACTGTGATTGATGCCAGTCTCCATGGATCCTAGTTGTGTCACTGGATGTTTTCCGTCTCCTATTAATAAGGGGCCTCTTGCAATGGTTTATGCCATTGTAGTGGCAGATGCATCAACTCCAAAGGGATCAGCAGCTGCAGAGACAGAAAAGGGAGATTTAAACATCTGAGAATAGTCTGGAATGATCCATTAATGGACCAGAATCTGAGAACATTAGACTGGAATGCTGCAACAATGGACAGGAGTTTATCCGTTGGTCTTGTCTATGTTTCCTGGTCTTGGTTACCATTACCATTTCGGATATGTGGTGCACTGATGATTATCCAGGCCGGTTACTATCCTATACTCGCGATTGTTGGTGTTCCTGGTAAGTTTCTTCATCTCTATCCATTTATTAATCTCTTCAACCATGGCGAACATCTTGGCTATTTCTGTTATCTATATTTGACAAAGACGGAAACTATTGTCTTCAGTTTCAAATGCAAATTCCATTGATTACCCACAAATTTCAGAACCGCCCACACTCCCGCCCTCACAAACATCTGAGAACGAGACTGTTCACAATACCGAATTTAATTAAATAAAATTCAGTTGTGTCTCGGCATTCTGTCCATCACAAAACCTATCCACTACCAGCTCGACTATACGCCCAGTCACCATCTTGGCTTCAATGCTGACGCTTAATAGACCATCTATGCTTCGGTAAAATTCAGACGTTATGGCTCCACCTCTCCTCTAAGCACTCTTTCAGTTGCAAATATTTTGATCACAACTTTGTGCTTGTCTCTAAAATAACATAATGACAGGAACATTCTCTCAGAGCAGTAATGTCAGAAGAAATGTAATTCAGATCCACAGGTTATTACACAGAAAGAGAGTGTTCCACATCCTACCACAGACGATGTCAGAAAGTAAATACAAAAGACAGGAATTGGAAATAACAACCATAACATTTCCAGCATTTTGTCTATACGTTTATCTATTTCACTGATGTCCTTTGGTAAATAGATCTTGCGTTATTATCTGGTCTGGCTTAAGATCGATATGCGACCCACAGCAATGTGCTTGGTTCTGTACTGCCTGAAAGAATGACCTCGCAGTAAATGACATTTGATGAGGTCAACAAATGCTGTCCCTGTCAGCGATGCAGACATTCCAAGTAATAACAAAATTAAAGGTTAAATAAAGCAAAGAATGATGCAACAGATCAGAGCCAATAAAGAACGAGAAAGTGACAGACAAACAGAGCAGATTTGGCAGTCCCCTCGGGTCAAGAGAAAAATAGAATTGGCAATTCGATTCTTATGACCATACATCAGAACTGAACACAGTTGGGAAATAGAGTGATTGATGTTGGTGACACCGACATCTGTTATGAAGGGGAGAAGGACAGAGTTGAATAGATGGAGAAAGAAGAGATAGATAGAAAGAAGCAAGCAAAGGGATTGTTGATGTTCAGCTGGGATGGAAATAAAACATGAAATTAAACCTTGCTTATGTTTCTCCTGTTCCAATAATACTGATAATCATAACCATGTAAGGTATATGTCAAAGTCCCTGTTTACAGTTATTTATATCTGTTTTTCTCTCTTCCCTGAGTGGGATCATCTTCCTTTATTCATTAATAGGATGCTGGCCCAGTATTTAATTCCCTTTCCTCATTGTCCTTGAGAAGATTTTGGTGAGCTGCCTTCCTGACCCACTGCAGTCTGTGGGCTGGAAGTAGTCTGTGCTGAGGTCCATGCGGTTTCATTTCTTTGAGTCTTTGATATAACTGAGTGGCTGGCTTGGATATTTCAAACTGCAACTGAGAGTTAACCACATTGCTGCGGGTCTGGAGTTACATGTAAGCCCGACCAGCTGAAGATGGTAGATTTCCTTTCCTGAAGGGCATGAGGGTGCCAGATAAGACAATCAACAATGGTTTCATTGTTTCCTTTGATTCGCAATTCCTGATATTTTATTGAATTCAATTTCCAACATTTGCCATTGTGGGATTTGGATCCGGATGTCTGGATCCTTACCTGATTCCCTGGATTAATATTCGGAGATAATACAGCTAGATCATCGCATCCTCAGTATCTCCCATCAACTCCAATGGCAACAGTGATGTTGTTGTTGGTGTGACTTTGCTTCATAAGGTAAATAAATGATTTGCAAAAAATGCCATCCTTCTCATTTTATATTTATGAGAAGGCGAGATGATGGGAAGTGCTCTTGGTAAAAATGAGCTGGATGTCCTGGATCATGAGGCACTAACAGAATTCCTACAGAACTGTCGGGTACTGACAGGTGGGACTCGATTGGGTTGGGATATCTGGTCGGCATGGACGGGTCTGTCCGAAGGATTTGTTTCCATGCTGTGCATCTCTATGACCCTATGACTCAGCAAGTAATCAGCATAATAAATGAGTAGGAGCGTTCATTACAAAATGATTAAAGTATAAGAGTGAAGACACCGCCCTGCAGTCGTGGAGTATACTTGAGACAGTATTTTCTTTCATTTATAATCAATGATCTCCTTGCTAAAAAGAGACGGTGTAGTGGAGTTTCACCAGACTAATCCCTGCGGTGATGGTACCATGAGGAGAATGTGAAAGAAATGAGTGCTTAATCTGTAACGCTACAAAGAGAAAAAAAAAACGTGATTGCATTAACACTGGAGTGTTATGAATCAACACTCATTATTTCCAAAACAAAACACGGATAGCTTTAGATATAACATGTTTTCCATGATACGTGTCTTCACAAATGGACAAATACATAGGCAGGAAAGATTTAGAAGGATATGGACCAAGCGCAGGGAAATGGGGTTAGCATGGATGGACATTTGATCAGCATGAACCAGTTTGTGCTAATGGGCCAGTTTCTGTGCTGTAGGATTCTATCACCCTTTGATAGTTTACAGAGCTCTATGAAGCCCCCCTGTTGGTTGAGAGAGTGCTCCAGGTTCTGAATGAACTCTCACCTTCTGGATGTACAGTTGGTGTGTGACCCTGCATTGAATGTCATGTTGTTCACAAATCTGTCATTAGTCACACTCTGATAGTATTCGCCATTCCCACCAGCTTCTGACGTCCATATGGAAAACTAGCCTGTCTTCTCTGTCACAGACAAATCCTTCTTTCTTGCTAAAAGCTGTTCATTGCCTCAAGTAGACTCTGTCCTTGATGTTTTTCAGAGGGTCAATAAAACGGGGCCAGGCTACGATCAGTCTGGTTTGGTACAGACGCGAAATGGATTTTCAGAGGCCTTTTATTTATATGTAAACAGATTAAACTACATGGCAAAGTTGTCATGCTTTAGAAGTGACGTGTATAATGAACGGGGAGTTGTCAGCTCTTTTAGCTGAGCGAGTTGAGTTGAGCTGAGCTGACCAGTTTTCAGTTAAGTCTTGAACTGGGAAGTTCAACTGAGAGCTGTGGAAACGCTCCCTATTTTCTGCCCTTCAGCTTCAACCTGGAAGCATGGATTCCATTATAACGTTTTTTCAAGGAAGTTTGATTATTGGGACTATTGTGTCCATTTGGAATAGCATAATTAAGTCTAGCTGGATAGGTTGAATTCTGTAGGTGTTCTTTATTCTGTTTTTTTTTTGTGTTTCATTGTGCAACTTTGTGAATAACGTTTTTGTCTGTTTTAAAATCTAGTAGTCGCCCTAGCTAAATTACTCCGGGTAATTTTTATAGGATAATTAGCAAAACAAACTGCAAAGTTATGCTCTGGGCTGCTTGCTTAAGAATGTTTTGAGTGGTCTAGCCTCATCCATAACAGACTGCAGGCTCATTGCTGGATTTTTAACAGCAAGTGGGAGATGCTCGTGTCTTTATTTCGGGTATTAGTTTGATTGGGTTGACAACACTTCGAATAATAATGGCTCTTTCAGTCGCCAAACATTTCCTTGGGTATGCATGCAGTGACTTTGGAAATTTTACGAAAAGTGAATAAGACCAATTTGCAGATGCAGTCAGTTCCAAGCTGGAATTGGAACTGACTGCATCTGTAAGGAAAGGAGAGATAATTTCAGCAGTAGCCCGTCAATTAAACTTGCTGGAAAAACCATCAGAATCAGAGATGGCAAGACTTCAGTTGCAAATTAAACATCTTGAGTTAACATCGAGAGGTAAGGAAAGGGCAGCCAAAATGAAACATTTGACTTTCGAAAAATGCAGAGGGGGGGGGGGGGGGGAGGAAGAGAGAGCAGGAGAACAGAGAGTAAAAAGAAAGAATGGCAAAGAAGAAAGCAGCAGGGGAGAGAGAAAGAGAGAACTTTTTAATAGCAAAAACTGACTCTTAAAAAGGAAAGTCAGTGTAAAAGGCTGGCGATAACTGTTGAGGGTACGCTTGTTTAGGCAGAGAGTGAGGATGAGCAAGCCCCAAGTAGTCAGAAGCCTAGTGAGAATTTGTTTGAGTATGTTCAAGCGTTGCCTCAATTTGATGAGAAGAATGTGATGCCCTTTTCATCTCATTTGAAAAGTTGGCGAACCAAATGCTGTGGCCAAAGGCAATGTGGGTTTTGTTGATCCAAACGAAACTTGTAGGTAGGACTGGTGAGGTATTCACATCCCTATAAGAGGACGTATCTGGGGAGTATGAGCAGGTTACAGAAAACATTTTGTCTGTATAGGCGACATTTCAGGAATCTAATGAGGGATCCTGGTCAAACCTACACTGAGACAGAACATAGAACATAGAACATAGAAGAAGACAGCGCAGTACAGGCCCTTTGGCCCTCGATGTTGCGCCGATCCAAGCCCACCTAACCTATACTAACCCACTATCCTCCATATACCTATCCAATGCCCGCTTAAATGCCCATAAAGAGGGAGAGTCCACCACTGCTACTGGCAGGGCATTCCATGAACTCACGACTCGCTGAGTGAAGAACCTACCCCTAACTTCAGTCCTATATCTATCCCCCCTTAATTTAAAGCTATGCCCCCTTGTAATACCCGACTCCATACGCGGGAAAAGGTTCACGCTGTCAACCAAATCTAACCCCCTAATGATCTTGTACACCTCAATCAAGTCTTCCCTAAACCTTCTTTTCTCTAATGAAAACAGCCCCAAGTGCCTCAGTCTTTCCTCATACGATCTTCCTTCCATACCAGGCAACATCCTGGTAAACCTCCTCTGCACCCGTTCCAGTGCCTCCACAACCTTCCTATAGTATGGCGACCAAAACTGCACACAATATTCCAGATGCGGCCGCACCAGAGTCTTATACAACTGCATCATGACCTCAGAACTCCGGAACTCAATTCCTCTACCAATAAAAGCCAGTACGCCATATGCCTTCCTCACCGCACTATTTACCTGGGTGGCAACTTTCAGAGATCTGTGTACATGGACAACAAGATCCCTCTGCTCATCCACACTACCAAGTATCCGACCATTAGCCCAGTACCCCATCTTTTTGTTATTCCTCCCAAAGTGAATCACCTCACATTTAGCTACATTGAATTCCATTTGCCACCTTTCTGCCCAGCTGTGCAGCTTCTCTATATCCTGCTGTAACCTGCCACATCCTTCCTCACTGTCAACAACTCCTCCGACTTTCGTATCATCCGCAAACTTGCTCACCCAACCTTCTAACCCCTCTTCCAGGTCATTTATAAAAATGACAAACAGCAATGGTCCCAAAACAGATCCTTGCGGAACACCGCTAGTGACGGCACTCCATGAAGAAACTTTGCCATCAACTACTACCCTCTGTCTTCTTCCATCCAGCCAATTCCTAATCCAAACCTCCAACTCACCCTCAATGCCATATCTCCGTATTTTCTGCAGTAGCCTACCATGGGGAACCTTACCAAACGCCTTACTAAAATCCATATATACCACATCTACCGCTTTCCCCTCATCAACCTCCTTCGTCACCTTTTCAAAGAATTCAATAAGGTTTGTGAGGCACGACCTGCCCTTCACAAAACCATGCTGACTATCCTTGATCACATTATTACTCTCCAGATGTGCATAAATCCTATCCCTTACAATTCTCCCTAAGACTTTGCCCACAACAGAAGTGAGACTCACCGGCCTATAGTTACTAGGGTTATCCCTACTCCCCTTTTTGAACAAGGGAACCACATTTGCTATCCTCCAGTCTTCTGGCACTACTCCTGTAGACAAAGAGGACATAAAAATCAAGACCAATGGCTCTGCAATCTCCTCCCTTGCTTCCGAGAGAATCCTAGGATAAATGCCATCAGGCCCAGGGGACTTATCTATTTTCACCTTTTCCAGGATTTCCAACACCTCTTCTCTACATACCTCAAAGCCATCCATTCTACTTATTTGTGACTCAGTATTCACATCGACGACAATGCCCTGTTCCTGAGTAAATACTGAAGAAAAGTATTCATTCAGTGTCTCCCCAATCTCTTCCGCCTCCACACGCAACTTCCCACTACTATCCTTGACTGGACCTATTCCTACCCTAGTCATTTTTTATTCCTAACATACCTATAGAAAGCCTTAGGGTTTTCCCTAATCCTACCGACTAAGGACCTTTCATGTCCCCTCCTTGCTGCTCTTAGCTCTCTCTTCAGGTCCTTCCTGGCTACCCTATAACTCTCAATCGCCCCAATTGAACCTTCACGTCTCATCTTGAGATAGGCCGCCCTCTTCCATTTAACAAGGGATTCCAATTCCTTATAAAACCACGGCTCCCTTGCACGACCCTTTCCTCCCTGCCTGACAGGTACATAATTATCAAGGACACCCAATAGTTGCTCCTTGAACAAGCTCCACATATCATTTACACTCTTTCCTTGGAGTCTACTTTTCCAAGCCACACATCCTAAGTCATGCCTCACCGCATCATAATTTCCCTGACCCCAGCTATAACTCTTGCCCTGTTGTACACACTTATCCCTCTCCATCACGAGAGTAAAACTCACCGAATTATGATCACTATCCCCAAAGTGCTCACCTACCTCTAATTCTAACACGTGGCCTGGTTCGTTACCCAGAACCAAATCCAGTATGGCCTCACCTCTTGTTGGCCTGTCTACATATTGTGTCAGGAAACTCTCCTGCACACATTGAACAAACACTGACCCATCTAACGAACTTGAGCTATAGCTTTCCCAATCAATATCAGGAAAGTTAAAGACCCCCATAACAACCACCCTATTACTGTCACTCATCTCCTGAATCACCTTCCCTATCCTTTCTTCAATGATTCTAGGACTATTAGGAGGCCTGTAAAAGACTCCTAACAGGGTGACCTCACCTTTCCTATTCCTAACCTCAGCCCAAACTACCTCAGATGGCAAGTCCTCATCCATCGTCCTTTCCACCACTGTAATACTATCTTTGACAAGCAATGCCACACCTCCCCCTCTTTTACCCCCACCTCTGACCCTACTAAAACATTTAAATCCTGGAACCTGTAACAGCCAATCCTGTCCCTGTTCTAGCCATGTCTCCGTAATAGCCACAACATCGAAGTCCCAGGTACCAACGCACGCTGCAAGTTCACCTACCTTATTTCGTATACTTCTTGCATTGAAGTATACACACTTTAAGCCACTTTCCTGTTTACAGGCACCCTCCTTGGAAATTGATGCCATGTTCCTAACCTCCCGACACTCCAGGCCCTGCACCCTGAAGCTACAATCTGGGTTCCCATGCCCCTGCAGAGTTAGTTTAAACCCCCCCCCCCCCAAGAGCACTAGCAAACCTCCCCCCAAGAATACTGGTGCCCCTCAGGTTCAGGTGTAGACCATCCACCTGATTGTAAGGATCAAACAGACTAATTTCGATAGTTGGATAAGAGCTTTAAAATTCAACAAAGCTATAATGCCCTTAGAGAGGTTGGTACTTGGAGGAATTCAAAAATTCACTACCTGAAGTCTTGCAAACTCAGGTGGAAGAGCAGAGAGTGTAAGCAGCAAGGTTAGCTGCTGAAATGGCTGATGATTATGAACCGGTCCATAAACTTGGTTTGGCTTCCAGAACCAGTTCTGGTCTCTGAGGGACAGAAATTGAAGCAAAGAGATATCCTCACGTGCAAAGGGAAAGGTAGATCACAGTGTAGATCATAAGGATAATTTACCACAGTAATAAAGAAAACCTTGAGGGGGACAAAGAAGTTAAAATACTATGGTGTTTTCATTGTAATAAAGTGGACCGCACAAAATCACAGTGTTGGTGAGCTGGGAGAAAACCAGTTGTAGGATAACCAGACAAGCCTGGAAGCTTCGTTGGACTCGTAACAAAAAGCATATGGGAAGTTAGGCAACTGCCTCAGAGTGTACAAGATGATAAGTAGACGTGTCAAATCTGCATAAAAAAACTTACATGAAAGAGTAAAGTTTATTCACGTTGGCCAGGAGTAATTGGTAAGGAGGTTCCAATATTAATTGACACAGGATCTTTTCACTCTGTAAAGCTGAGGGGTGAGGCTTTATGTACTCTTGAGAAACTATTGTCAGAAAATGTGCTGGTAACAGGAATTCATAATGAGTTCTGTAAAGTGAGGCTAGAGAGACTAGAGAAGAGTGGAGAATGTGTGGTAGGAGTACTGGACCCCTAACTCTCAGCTCCAGGAATAAAATATGTTCTTGCAAATAATATAGCTGATTCACTGGTAGGCGTGCTGCCTATTCTAGTTGAAATCCAGTGGAGATGCAGGCAACTGAAGACGTTGAGAATTTTTATCCAGGAATTTCCCCTGATTGCGAGACCAGAAGATCACACATGCACAGGTCTAAGCAGGATAAAGGCACAGATAAAGGTAGAGTTATCCGATAGTTTCTTTTTGATCAGATAAGTGGAACAGAGAAGGAGCAAGAAGGAAAACATGAACGTATTTTTAGCTCTGCTAAACTGCTTGAGTGACAGCTGAAAGATGAGGAGTTACAAAATTTATATCAAAAGATATTTAGCAAGAAAGAGAATGAATACATTCCTGTGTGTTATTACTTAACAAATGATGTCTTAATGTGGATATGGAGATCAGCACACATTGAAGCAGGTCAGACGTGGACAGAAATTCATCAAATTGTTTTGCCTGTTGTGTATAGAAAGGAGGTGCTGCGAGTGGCGTATGCGCTACCACTTGGAGATCATTTCGGGTTGAGGACATTACAGGCTGAAATACAAAGATACTTTCACTGGCCTGGACTACACAAAGATGTAGTTGAATATTGCCAGACATTTCAAACATGTCACACAGGCAGTAATAAAACCTGCAACTTTAATACGTATTCCAGACCTTGAGGAACCTTACACAAGAATATTGATAGATTGTGTAGGTCCCCTACCTCAAACAAAAAGTGGGAATAAGTATTTATTAACAATAATGGATGTGTCGACTAGATTTCCAGAGGCAGACATATTATGCAGCATCACAGCTAAAAGAGTTGTGGAAAAAAAATACTTATTTTTTTATCTAGGTATGGACTACCAATAGCGATCCAGACAGATCAAGCCTCACATCGAACTATTCAAGCAGGTGATTGATAACTTGGGAATAAAGCAATTCAAATCTACTACGTAGTATTTGGAATCACAGTGAGCATGAGCGAGATGGCATCAAACAGTGAAGACCATGTTGAGGGTTTATGGTCAGGTTAATCCAGATGATTTCGATAAGGAAATTGCTTTTGAACTATTTGTGATCAGAGACGCACGAAATGAATCGACCAAATTCAGACTATTTGAATTAATTTGTGGGCATGAAGTATAAGGACCATTACCATTGATTAAGGAGAAATTAATAAGTCAGAATTCAGAGACCACCCAATTGGACGATGTGTCAAATTTTAGGGAATGATTAAATAGACAATAGACAATAGACAATAGGTGCAGCAGTACGCCATTCTGCCCTTCGAGCGTGCACCGCCATTCAATATGATCATGGCTGATCATCCTTAATCAGTATCCTCTTCTGGCCTATCTCCATAACCCTTGATTCCACTATCTTTGCGAGCTCTATCCAACTCTTTCTTAAATGACTCCAGGGACTGGGCCTCCACTGCCCTCTGGGGCAGAGCATTCCACACAGCCACCACTCTCTTGGTGAAGAAGTATCTCCTCATCTCTGTCCTAAATGGTCTACCCCGTAGTTTTAAGCTGTGTCCTCTGGTTCGGCACTCACCCATCAGCGGAAGCATGTTTCCTGCTGCCAGAATGTCCAATCCTTTCATAGTCTTACATGTCTCAATCAGATCCCCTCTCAGTCTTCTAAACTCAAGGGTATACAAGCCCAGTCGCTCCAGTCTTTCAGTGTAAGGAATCCCGTCATTCCAGTAATTGACCTCGTGAACCTACGCTGCACTCCCTCAATAGCCAGAATGTCTTTCCTCAAATTTGGAGACCAGAACTGCACACAGTAATCCAGGTGTGGTCTCACCAGGGCCCTGTACAGCTGCAGAAGCACCTCTTTGCTTCTATTCTCAATTCCTCTTGTCATGAAGGCCAGCATACTATGAGCCTTCTTCACTACCTGCTGTACCTGCATGCTTGCCTTCATTGACTGGTGTACAAGAACACCCAGATCTCTCTGAATTGCCCCTTTACCCAAATTGATTCCATTGAGGTAGTAATCTGCCTTCCTGTTCTTGCCACCAAAGTGGATAACCATACATTTATCCACATTAAACTGCATCTGCCATGCATCTACCCACTCACCTAACTTGTCCAGGTCACCCTGTAATCTCCTAACATCCTTATCACTTTTCACCCTGTCACCCAACTTTGTATCATCAGCAAAATTGCTAATGTTATTGTTGATACAATTTTCTATATCATTAACATATATTGTAAAAAGCTGCGGTCCCAGCACATATCCCTGCAGTACCCCACTGGTCACTGCCTGCCATTCCGAAATGCAGCCGAAATAGTGCTGGAGAGTTGGGTAGACAGCATTTAAAAATATCGCAGCATACAATGAAACAGGAAGTGGATCAGTAATCACACGTTTGCAATGTTGCAATTGGGAATACAATATTGGTGTCACTTCCAGTAACAGTTGAGCCTGTAGACGCAAGTTTTAGTGTATCTAATCAAATTGGGAAGAAATTGAATGAGGTGAACTACTTGGTACGGACTCCAGACAGGCAGAAATCTCACAGAGTTTTTCAAGTGAATATGCTCAACAGGTATTTTGATAGGGAAGGAAAGCCAGAGGAGAAGGTATTCATGATTACAGCACAAAAGGAAGAACCAAGTTCAGAGGATTCTGAATTGGACATTCCTCAAATCAAATTGAACTATGAGAAAATTGTCAAAAATTGGGATAAATTATTGAGTTACCTTCCTCAAGAAAAGCATAGTAACCTGAAAGAGGTATTAAGATATCGTGGAGAGATATGCTAAAACAAACTGGGAAGTACGAACATAATTGTGCATGATGTAGACACAGGAGATGTTGTTCTGATTAAGCAACATCTTTAAAGGCATTACCCTCTAAAGTTGCCACAGATTCAGAAGGAGGTAGAGCACACGCTCCAAGATGGCATAATCGAAGTGAGTTATAGTGATTGGAGCTCATGTATAGTCATGGTGCCAAAGCCAGATGTTACCCAGCGGTCATGTGTGGACTATCACAAAGTCAACTTCGTTACAAAGACTGATGGATATCCAATTCCATGTTTGGGAGAAGCTACGTGCATTTCTAAGTTGAACTTGCTCAGAGGCTACTGGCAAGGACCTCTGTCAGAGAGAGCAAATGCAATTTTGGCTTTCATAACGCCAAATGGACGATATCAGTTCAAAGTTGTGGCATTTGGTATGTAAAACGATCCAGCCACATTTCAGAGACTGATAATAAGGTCATTGCCGGATTATCCAACTATGTGGCGTACATTGATGACCTGGAGATTTTTAGTCACTCATGAAAGGAACATTTACAGCATTTATCGGACTTGTTTGATTGACTTCACAAGGCAGGCTTGTGGTAAACCTAGCTAAAAGTAAATTTGAGAAAGCCCAAGTCACGTTCCTGGGTCACGTTGTTGGACATGGACCAATGGCCCCATGAGACAAAAACAAAAGTAGTTCGTGAATGTTGCACACCGTCGACAAAAAGAAATATGTAATACTACGGTTCCTAGGATTGACTGGATTTTACTGAAAATTTGTGCCAAACTTTAAGCAGTGCGGCTGCTCCACTCATCAAATTGTCAAGGGCAAGAACTTTCAGTGGACAGAGGACTGTCAAAAGGCATTTTACAGCCTAAAAACTGTGTTAGCCACTGCCCCCAGTATTACCTACAATGGATTACACGAAGCCTTTCAAGGTGGCTATTGTTGCCACTGATGTGGGTGTCGGTCCGGTGTGGGTGCAGGAGAATGCTGAGGGAATAGAAAGACCCATCGGGTATTTTTCTGGGAAGTCGAATGTTTATCAACAGAAATGTTCAACGGTGGAGAAAAAGACTTTAAACTTGGTGTTGGCATTACACCATACTGTGTTTATATTACCAGCAATGCACCTGAGACAAACGTATACACTGATCACAACACATTGACATTTGTGGAAAAACTTAAAGACAAAAATGCCAGACTGTTTAGATGGAGCTTCTTGTTGCAGCCATTCGATCTGACCATTGTGCATGTGGCAGGTCGCGAAAACGTGAAAGCTGATGAGTTATTGAGACTCGAATGAGATACGGAGGTATTCGGTGGTGGGTATACCGCGGCCTGAATTTGCATGGGTTTGTGCATGTTTGAATGTTTCCAGTTAGTATAGTGTATCTGTCAGTTTTGGGACTACTAACTGGGTTTGAAAGGTTAAAAATGCAGCCGCCTTTTAGCACTGGTGGTTCTTTTTTTTAAGGGGTGGGAGAGACATTTCACAAATCAAGTCCCTTTTTTGTCTAAAAGCTGTTCATTGGCTCAATGAGACTCTGTTCTTGTTTTTTTTCCAGAGGTACAATAAAACGGGGCCAAGCTCCGATCAGTCTGGTTTGGTACACAGATGAAAAGTATTTTCAGAGGCCTTTTGTTTACATGGAAAATGATGAGACTTCAGGGCAAAGTGGTCATGCTTTATAAGTGACCTGTATAATGAATGGAGAGTGGTGAGCTATTTTAGCTGAACTCGCTGAGCTGAGCAGTTTTCAGTTGAGTCTTGAACTGGGAAGTTCAACTGGGAGTTGTGTGGAAAGTATCGACTCTTTTCTGACCTTCAACTTCAACCTGAAATTTTTTGTTCCATTCATACTGGGTTTATTGGGAGTTTGCTTACTGGGACATTTGTGTATATATGGAACAGCATCATTAAGTCTAGCTGAATAGGTTGAATTCTGTCGTGATTCTATATTCTGTTCTTTGTGTTTCATTGTGTAATTTTATGAATAAAGTTTTTGTCTGTTTTAAAATCTAGTAGTCAACCTAGCTAAATTACTCCGGCTAATTTTCATTGTTCACTTTCCAAAACAAATTGCAAGGGTATGCACTGGGCTGCCTGCTTAAACGTTTTGAGTGGTCTAGCCTCGTCCGTAACATCTCGGAGATGGAAGATGCATCCTTGGGACTTGGCACACATCAATCACTTTCCCTCTTCATGGTCAGCAAACCACGTTAACATCGCACGTGTGTACCACCATTCGCAATGGGGCCAGGAGGAACAACATGGAGCCGTCTGTCTGTGCAGTCCATGCCTCATTGGTTTGTCGTGTTACAGCAACAATGACATCCTCCTATTTCAGTCTAACAGTTTGGAGGGGCTGAATGGCCTCTTTTGTTCATGTGTCAGTGTCTCGAGGAACTGAATGACTTCCTCCAGGCCCGAAGGCAGAGGTTGAAGGACTTCAGTGGGAAACCCATGGTTTCTGCATACCAGAACGTTGTGCGGACGAGACGCTATCTTCCTGAGTTATAGGAGACAAACAGAAGGCTGGAAGAACACAGCAAGCCAGGCAGCATTATGAGCTGGGAAAGTCAACATCTCAGGTATAACTGTCCTTCAGAACTGGGTGGGGGGTCGGGGAAGCTGCAGATAAAGAGGGAAGGGAATGGTTGGAGTGGGGAGATCAGGGGGATGGTGAGTTACGGCTATGGGTACACAAGTGGTGGGTACAACCTGGTTGGGCGATGGGGGGGATGAATCCCGTTGGGAGCTGAAATGTAGGGTCGTTAGGTGGAATGGAAGACCTCCCAGGCACTTTCTATTTCAATTCTCTTTCCAAATCCCTTTCCGACATAGCCATCCTTGGCCTCCTTCATTGCCACAATGAACCAAACCATATTCTGGAGGAACAAGATCTCATCTGTCACCTGTGCAGCCTACACCCCGGGGACTGAACATTGAATTCTCCAATTTCAATTAACCTCCCTTCCAATCCCCCGACTCCCTTTCCAAGCCGTCCCCGCCCTTTCATTGCTCTGAGCAAGCTTTTGTCCAGCCACCAACTGGATTCAGTCCTCCCATCAACAACTCGCTGATACCCTTCCCCTGTGTTCACTTATCCCCCACCTCGCCACTCTGCCTCCTCCTCCCTCACCCTCCACTTTATGTATAGACCCCCTTACTCCCATCCACAAGCCTGACGAAGGGTTATATCCAAGGCGTTCACTTCTCAAAGTCTTGATGCTGCCTTGCTTATTCTGTTCTTCCAGCTTCCTGCGTGTGTATTTTGGATTCCAACACCTGCTTTTTTTGAATTGTCTTCTTATGTAATAGGCAGGAGTGATTGAACGCATTGCGCTTCTTGTTATCCAATAGATCTGATAGGCTGAATGGTTTTCTTATATTACTGGGAAACCAGCTAGAGTTGCTGAAGGGGTTCCTCTTTCTTTTAACCGTGGAAATGTTTAGTGTCCAGCAGTGCTTTTGATTAATGCTACCTTTACATTAACAGCACAAGCTTGAATGTTGTCCAGATTTGATACTTTAGTACCTTAGGAGGATACTTATTGTTCTGAACATTGTATAATCTTAAAAGAACATCCCCACCTTTGATTGTGTGACAGAGTAAAAGACATTGATGAAGCAACTGAAGATGTTTGCGCCAAAGAAGCTACCCTGAGGATTGCCCATAGAGATATCCAGGGACTGGGAGGATTGATGCCCACCAGCCCCATTGTGTTCTGAATGATTCAACCAGTGGGGAGTTTACAACTGATTCACATCAAGTTCAATTTTGTTCAGTCTCCTTGACATCTTGCTCAATCAAATACTGCCGTGATATCAGGGCCAGTCACTTTACGCTGTGTTCATATCTTCTATCCATGTCAACAGGCCAAGGTATATGTGTGGGGAGTGTTTTCTTCTCTCAGGGAGCCGTGATGGTTGGGACCAGACAGTTAGGGGAGGCTACATCACTGAAATGTTTGGGGGTTGCGAGTGGATTTCAATGGGTTTTGACCCGTCAGAGAGTCGAGGGCTACAAAGAATTGGGCATTAAAGAGAAATTGCGGCCGAGTGCAATCAGCCCTGACTTACTGAATGGAAGGGCAGGTCTGAGGAGCTATGTGGCCTGGTTTTATTACAGTATACCCCATAGTCCAGTCACATTGTGGCCTCTTCCATTTCCTGTGTTACTGATTCAAGTAGCTGAATAGATTGATCCTGTTGCTGTGTAACTGGATACTGGTGCTGCATGATCTGGTTACAGTTTTATAGGCCCAAGGGACTTATTGGCCTCCTCCTGTAATTAGCTATCATGCTCCAGGGGCTGAAAAGCCTCATTCTGTTCCGCTGAAACTGAAATCCATATCGACCACATCTACTGCCCATGGAGAAAGTCAGCACGGCAGTTGCTGGAGATCAGTGTCGAAACGTGTGGCACTGGAAATCACGGCAGGTCAGTCAGCATCAGAGGAACAGGAGAATCGTTGTTTTGGATGTTCCTAATGAAAGGCTTATGTCCGAAACATAGATTCTCCTGCCCCTCGAATGCTGCCTGACCTGCTGCGCTTTTCCAACACCACATGTTTTGAAGTCTACTGCTCCACACAAGTCAATTTCCCTCGTCACATCATCCAATTACTTTAAGAGAATTGTCAGGTACAAACTTCCTCGCACAAAGCCACAGTTACTATTCCTAATCAAAGCTTGCCTTTCTAAATGCAAGTAAATCTTATCCCTCAGAACCTTACTGGTCTTTAGTCCCAAGGCTTTTTGTATTCAGATTCTTTTTGAACACGGGCACAGCATTTGCTATCCTCCAGACTTCCGGGACGTCACTGTGGTCAGTGATGATCAACATTATAAGCCAGAGTCCCCGCAAATCCTTCTGGAGCCCCTTGAGGTGTTCTTGGATATATCGGGTAAGGACCGTGAGATCTATCCACTTTTAAACGTTCCAGTACGTCCAAAATCTCCTCTACTATGATATGGATTGTCCCTAAGGTATCACCACTAACTTCCTCAAGTTCTCAAGTGAACATGTCTTTCTCCACGGTAAACATAGAGTAGAAATATTCATTGAGGACTTCACGCATCTCTAATAGTTCCACACATACTTGTCCACATTGGTCTTTGAGGAGTTCTATTTTCTATCCAGTTACTGATTTTTCTTTTAACATATTTAAAGTAGATTTTTGGATTCATCCTAATCTTCTCAGCCAAGGCTCTTTCTTGCCCCTGTTCACCCTACTGATTTCCTTCTTCAGTAAACTCCGTTATCTCTTATATACCTCCAGGAATTCCCTTGATTCCAGCGGCCTGGACCTGAGCCACGCCCCAAGTTCGAACATGAACCTGTGGACCAGTATTGTCCCTCTCCATAACTATTTGAAAATTAATAGAACTATGGTTACTGGTCCCACAGTGCTCCCCCACTGTTAACCCAGTCACCTGTCCTGCCCTATTTCCTAAGAAAATTTAGAGTTTTGTCCCTTCCCGAGTAGGACACTCTGTCTACTGCTTGAGAAAACTTTCCTGATGCTTTTATCAGATTCTATCTCATCAAATGCCTTAGCTCTGTCCATTCCAGTCTGTATTTAAAAATTAAAATCCCCTATCATGATAAACCTATTGCTCCTGCAGGTCTCCCCCCTCTTCCTGCATATTTGTTACTCTCATTCCTGTTGACTATTTCGGGGCCTATAATACATCCCCAATCACCTCACCAACCCCCTTCCTATTTCTTAACACCACCCACAAAGCCTCACTGGGTGATCCATCAGTTATTTTATCTCTGATCACTGTTGTGGCACTCCCCTTAATCAGAAATGCAACTCCCCTCCCCTCCTTCCACCATCTCTGTCTCACCTAAAGCACCTGTACCCTGGCACATTAAGCTGTCAGTCCTATCCATCACTTAGCCATGTTTGTGTAATGGCTATAATATCGAACTCCCACCTACCTATCAACGCCCTGAGTTCATCGGTCTCACCTGTAGGCCTTCTTGCATTGAAATAGATGCAATTCAATCCAAAAGGCATTTCACTGTCGTTTTCCAGCCTAATCTTACTATTTCTGATTACTGTATCTCCTTTTAGCCTCGCACATGCCTCCCTGCTCTTGAGGATACCACCTCCTGCCAATCTAGTTTAAACCCACCCTTGTAACACGATCAAAACTGGCCCCCAAGATATTGCTGCCCCCTCCAGTGCAAGTCTCTGACGGTAATGTCCCTCCCATGACATTACCACAGTCAAAGTTTTTTTTAAATATTTCTCCTAGCGCTCTGAAATCACGCTGCAGGAACTCGTCCCTGTTGCTACGGGTATCATTTGTGCTAAAGTGCATGATGATTTCTGGCTGCTTACCCAACCCCTTGAGAATGTTCTGCAGCCACTTGGAGACATCCTGGACCCTAGCACCAGGGAGGTAACCCACCATCCTGGATTCCCATTTGTGGCCACAGAATCTCCGATCTGTCCCTCTAACAATCGACCCTCCTATCTTTAACGATCTGTTTACCTTTACCGTTTCCCGCTGTGCCCCAGAGCCAGTAGTAGTACCACCAACCTGGCTACTGCTGCTTTCCCCTGAACGGGCATCGCCCCCAACAATTCAAACTGGTCTAATTGTTATCGAGAGGAATGGCCACAGGATATTTCTGTACTCTCTGCCTACTCGCTTTGCCATTCCTGGTGGTTGCATAGCTACTCTCTACCTGGAACATGACAGGAAGCAAGGTACGCCTGTTGGATTAAAGTGTGTTTATTTAAATACAACAGGACTGACAGATAAAGCTAATGAACTGAGGGCGATGAATAATGGACTGGAATATTACAGTCATTAAAGGAACATAACTAGGGGCGTGTCTTGGGTGTGGCCACCTCACTAAAGCACTTATCTATGAAGTTCTCAGTATCTCAGATGACCCTGAGTGCATCCTAAGTTAGATTACCTACAGTGTGTAAACAGGCCCTTCGGCGCAACAAATCCACACTGACCCACCAAAGAGCAGCCCACCCAGACCCACTCCCCTACACCTAACACTATGGGCAATTTAGCATGACCAATCCACCTAAACTGTACATCTTTGAACTGTGAGAGGAAACTGGAGCACCCAGAGGAAACACATGCAGATATAGGCAGAACGTGCAAACTCCACGCAGACAGTTGCCCGAGCCAGGATTTGAACCCTGGTCCCTAGTGCTGTGAGGCAGCAGTGCTAACCACTGAGCCACCGTGCCACCCAACTCCAGCTCCCTAACACGGTCTCCCAGTAGCTGAAGCTGGGTGCAGTGCCCACACGTGTAGCCATCAGGGACGGTGGAAATCTCCATGAGCTCCCACATCCCACACGAGGAACGTGCGACTGCCCTAACTGCCATCTCTACTGCTGTAGCAATAAAGTTAAATGGGCTGTATTTCAGTTTCCCTGTACATTTCGCTGAGCTGGAGCTGTCCGAAGCCCCTCGTGTTAAAGCCCTACTACTAACTCCGCTACAACGGCATTCTCTCTACCCCTCCACACATAGTTTTGGTCAGGGAAGGAGACACGACATGATGTAGTGTTAAGGCCTTCAGCACTCCTTGACACATGGCCACTGACTACCAGGTCCCAGTGCAGGTCGCTGCTTGACCTTGGAGGGTGTCTTGCTGAGGTCTTCCTTCTGGTCGTGGTGACTGTGTCGATGCAAATCCTCACCCCGACAGGCAATCCGTGTTATCGCAGTCCTCTTGTACTTTCTGTATATTAGTATCGGGTTTATGAATTCCTTGAATCCCTCGATTGCATTCCAAACACTGTCTCACTCCATAGTGAGAGAGGTTGATGTTCATGTTAATACAGGGCTATTGGAAATGAACACCATTCGACATAGAGGCAACAATATGTCTATCCGCTCACTGAGTCTGCTTTTCCTTCGATTAGATTACATTTATTTTGTTAATCCCCCATTCCACTTTCCTATGATTTCCCTTAACACTTGCATAAAAATCTGTCTGTCTCAGCCTTGAAGATATTTAGTGATCCAGCCTCAACAGTCGGCCGAATTTTCTGTAATTATTTCCCTCTCACTGATGTGAGGCTTGGTGGTCTTTAATCTGATGATTTGCCCACTCTATCTTGCATAAACTTCCAATTCTTCCTCAGTTCCTATGTCAATTTGCTGAATAGTCAAACGGTCACTCTCCCTGAATCCAGAAACTGCTTCTCCAAACTGAAGACCGATTCGTAGAATGTATTTAACATATTCTCTGGCTCTGTGAACAGGCTGTCCCCTTCGACCCTAACACTCTCATTCTTTCCCACGTTATCATCTTCCCTTAATAAACCAAAAAAAAAATGACTTTGGATTCTTGCTAATCTTACCTGCTAAAGTTTTATCAACCCTCCTTCTGCTCTTCCACTGACTTTTTAAGTTTAGCCCTCCACTTGCTATATTCTTTTAGGATCTTCATTGACCTTCTCACTTGGAACCTGCTTTAAGCTTCTCTTTCCTTTTTCATCCTGTTCGGAATTTGTGTCGACATCTGAGGTTCTCTGGGCTTGTTTTCCTAAATTTTATCTTCGTTTTAACATGCTGGGCTGACACTGTCATCAATTCCATTTTAATTAAATGATCCCTCAACCTCCGTCCCACCTTGTTCTGCTACGGTTTCACACAGAAGCAACTGCACTTTGCCCAGATCCTGTCATTTTTTTTCATAAAATTTGTCTACCCAATCCAAAAAGGTTTTATGTTTCAAACATTTTTGGGGTCTTTTCCTCAGCAAAGTCAAAATGTATGATATCACGGTCACTGGCCCTATAATGCTTTCCGACTTCTGCCTGGAACACCTGTCTGGATTCGTTCCCCACAGTGAGGCCCAGCACTGCACTGCCCATTGTTGCATCTGCTCTATGTTGATATAATAAGCTCTTAGGAATAAATTTCAAAGCACCTGCTCCCGCTTAAGAAGTTATCACTGCCTTAATGAATGCTCGGAATTGAAAAGCCTGAATATAATGATCCTATTATTGTTTTTACACATCTCAGTAACTTAGTTATATACCTGCTCCTGTACTTTCCTTCATCTGGGGATCTACAATATAGAGGGTAAAAGAGGAGATAGTAGTGCCTTATTAATATGGAGTCAGTTACTGGCGTAAGAAGGGACGGTATCTTGAAAGGATCTTCTAATGAGGCTTGTTCACAGAGCCAGAGAATATGTTAAATACATTCTACGAATCGGTCTTCAGTTTGGAGAAGCAGTTTCTGGATTCAGGGAGAGTGACCGTTTGACTATTCAGCAAATTGACATAGGAACTGAGGAAGAATTGGAAGTTTATGCATCTCCTCCACTTCCCGCTCCTCCGCCCTTGAGCCCCGCCCCTCCAACCGCCACCAGGACAGAACCCCACTGGTCCTCACCTACCACCCCACCAATCTCCATGTACAGCGCATCATCCGCCGTCACTTCCGCCACCTCCAAACAGACCCCAGCACCAAGGATATATTTCCCTCCCCTCCCCTATCAGCTTTCCGTAGAGACCACTCCCTCCGCGACTCCCTTGTCAGATCCACACCCCCCACCGACCCAACCACCACTCCCGGCACCTTCCCTTGCAACCGCAGGAGGTGCAACACTTGCGCCCACACCTCCCCCCTCACTTCTCTCCAAGGCCCCAAGGGAAACTTCCATATCCGCCACAGATTCACCTGCACCTCCACCCACATCATCTACTGCATCCGCTGCAGCCGGTGTGGCCTCCTCTATATTGGGGAGACAGGCCGCCTACTTGCGGAGCGATTCAGGGAGCACCTCTGGGCCACCCGGACGAACCAACCCAACCAACCTGTGGCACAGCATTTCAACTCCCCCTCCCACTCCACCGAGGATATGCAGGTCATTGGACTCATCCACCGCCAAACCACAACAACCCGACGGTCGGAGGAGGAGCGTCTTATCTTCCGACTGGGAACCCTCCAACCGCAGGGGATGAACTTGGACTTCACCAGTTTCTTCATCCCCCCTACCCCCACCTTGTCTCAGCCGGATCCTTCCAGCCCGGCACCGCCTTCCTGACCTGCAGTCTTCTTCTTGACCTCTCCGCCTCCACCCTACTCCGACCTATCACCCTCACCTTGACCTCTTTCCACCTATCACATTTCCAACTCCCCTCCTCCAAGTCCCTCCTCCCTACCTTTTATCTTCTCCTGCTGAACACTCTCTGCTCATTCCTGAAGAAGGGCCTGTGCCCGAAACGTCGAATCTCCTGTTCCCTGGATGCTGCCTGACCTGCTGTGCTGTTCCAGCAATAAAGTTTCAACTTTGATCTCCAGCATCTGCAGACCTCACTTTCTCCACGGTCTACAATATATCCCAAGCAGTGTTTCTTCATGGTTTTGAGACTGAACTTTAACCATCAAGCCTCATTAGAAGATCCTTTCAAGATACCGTCCCTTCTTACGCCAGTAACTGACTCCATATTAATAAGGCACTACTATCTCCTCTTTTACCCTCTCACCTGTCCTGACAAAAGTTCTGGTACCACAGATTATTGAGTTGTTAGCCATGACCTCTCTCAAACACATCTCTGTAATGGCAAAAATGTCACACTTCCACATGTCATCTAGTTTCCTTGTCATATTTGTCTGTCTGATAATATTGGCAGCATTAATGTAAAGCCCATCCGACCTGGAATATATCACCTGGAATACTCTGTACCTCGGAGTTCTTCAGTCATTCACTGCTCGTTATCAAGCTGTCCAATTCATGAACCAAAACTGTAACACTGGGACTGAATGAAAATTTGTTGAATTGTAATTTCGTTTTTAGTATAAGTGTTCGTCAAATGCAGCTTTCCAGAACTGAACAGTCAGCTCTAAATACAACGAGTTTCTGCTGATTAATTGCCTGCTCACTGTGCAGAGAGGACAGTCCTCAGTAATGGAGAATGAATCCTGGTGATCAGAGTCGAAAAGTGTGGCGCGAGCAAAGCACAGCCATTCAGGCAGCATCAGAAGAACAGCAGAGTAAAAGTTTTGGCATCTGCCCTTCATGAGAAAGGCATTCCCCTGTTTTCCATTACATAATACACAGAATATTGGGAACCATACTTGCTCAGGAAGGCAGCACTGTACAGAACCCTGAAATGGAAAGCAGTCAATCAGTTGGTTGGACAGAGAGTAGACAAGTTGAGGTGAAATACAGACTGATTGAAGTACAAACATAAGGATCGATAAATCTCTCGGTCACACAGGCAACACCCTAGGTTACTACAGGAAGAGAGGAAAGAGATTTCTGTGCTTTTGGCGATGATCTTTGCGTCATCACTCTCCATTTGAGAAACGTCGGTTGATTGGAGGGTGGCAAATGTTACTCCCTTTTTCAGGCAAGGGAACAGGGATTGTCCGGAGAATGACAGACCAGTCTGTCTTGCATCAGTATTGGACAAAGTATTGGAGAGGATTCTGAAAAATTATAGTTTGATTAGAAATAGTCAGCATGGCTTTATGAGGGGCAGGTCATACCTCACAACAGTTATTAAATTCTTTGAGGATGGGATTAAACGCACTGAAGAAGGTAGAGCAGTGAATGCGGAGTGCATGGATTTTAACAAGGTGTTTGATAAGCTTCCCCGTGGTAGTTTCATTCAGAAAGTAAGGAGGCATGGCATACAGGGAGATCTATCTGTCTGGATACAGAATTGGCTTGTCCATGGAATACAGAGGATGGTGGTAAATGGGATGTATTCAGTGTGAAATTAAGTGACCAGTGGTGTTCCGTACGGATCGATTCTGGGACCTCTGCTGTTTGTGATTTTGATAAATGACTTGGGTGACGAAGTGGAAGGGAAGATTGGTAAGTTTGATGATGTAACACAGTTTGGTGGAATTGTGGATAGCGTGGAGGGCTGTTATAGTTTGAAACAGGACATTGACAGGATATAGGACCCAGCTGCTAAGTGGCAGATGGTGTTCAATCTGGAAAGTGGGAAACGATTCATTTTGGAAGGTTGAAGTTGAATGCAGAATACAGGGTTAGAGGCAGGATTCTTACATTGTGGAGGAATGGAGGATCATATGGGCCACTACACAGCTCCCACAAAGTTTCTACCAAGATTTATAAGGTTGTTAAGAAGGTGTTTGATGTGTTCATTAGCCGAGGGATTAAGTTTAAGAACTGGAAGGTTATGCTCCAACTCTATGGAGCTCTGATGAGACCACACTTAGAATATTATGATCAGTTCTGGTTGCCTCGTTATAGGAAAGGTGTGGAAGCTTTGATGAGAATGCTGAGGAAATTTATCAACATGCTGCCTGGACTGGAGGAGATGTCTTGCAAAGAAACTTTGAGGGAGCTAGGGTGTTTTCCTCATTGTAACGAAGAAGAATGGAACGTGACTTGACAGCGGTATAAAAGATGATGAGAGGAATAGATAGAGTGGACAGCCAGAGACGTTCTCCCAGAGTGGAAATGGCTCTCTAGAGGGGGTATGATTTTAAGGTAATTGGAGGAAGGTTTAGGGGAGATGACAGAGGTAGGTTCTTTACACAGACAATGGTGGGTGTGTGCAATGAAGAGCCAATAGTTGTAGTAAAATCAGCTATATTAGGGATATTTAAATGGATAGGCACATGAATGATAGTATAGTGAAAGGTATGTAGGTTAGTCTGATCTTAGAGTAGGATAAAAGGTCGACAGAACGTCAAAGGCCGAAGGGCCTGTACAGTGCTGCACTGTTCGATGTTTCCAGTTTCACCCAGCTTGTGGATTCTCATCAATTGTTGAATGTGTGAGGGAGTGATGTGTGTGAGATCAGGAAGCTTTGGAGAGGTGTAAGGGCAAAACCTCCAGTTATGGTGAGCATTGTTACAGTCACCTGAAAGCCACTATAATAAGTGTGGTTATTTGGACCAGACAGAATCCACCAAGTTCAGTTATTAATGTGATTTGTGGAATGCTGTTTTCTGCTGGTTACTTCACATACATTCTACTGTGTGATCCATGTAGTCATCTCTGACCATTCACAGAGAAGTACAATTTTACTTTGATACTGGAGAATGTGAAGGTGTCATGTATTGGATATGGCTTTAGAGGTTTCTTTGTGAGATACAAGGCACTGCAATAGATTGTCAACTTGTTAACGTCTTCACCCATGTCTCGTCCGGGATGCAGATGTATGGAGTCTGGGAGACAGGTCAGACTTCATCACCATAGGTAACTTGTATGGTGTGATTCTGGCTCTCCATGTCAAAACGTCTGCTCTCCGGGACAGGCTCTAACTGAAGATAAATTTCAAAATCTGGTTACTGGTCAGCCATTAGTATTTAACCTGGACAATATTTGTAGCTACACTGAGACCAGTGATAGTCTGTTGTTGGTTTCTCCCCCTGCCCAAGGTGGATTCCAAATTATTTGTTTTGAAGTAATGTTTGACTGACTGACCTGAACCAGGTTAGAAGCTCAATGCACAGATTCTGGAACAGGCCACTGAGTGTCTCTGTATCACAGGCAGCTGTGAGGTCCAATAACACTGTAAATGATTTCAGATAAATTGGAAGCAATTTTCAGCGTAGCTCATTGCAAGGTGTTGAGTTTACTGACCCGAACAATAATCGGATGTTTGTTATATTTCATGAATTGGGCAACAATAAGATGTGAACGATAACCATTTAACTGAACGATAATCTCTTAAATCAATTCTGTTGATTCTATATTTGTGGAACTAAAATGTAAATTTCTGTCAAGATTTTCTAACTCAGGAATAAAGCATGTATATTTTATTTTATCGAAGAAAGAACATAACTCTTGTGGTAATCAGAATTAGATATTCAATGTCAGGATTCAAAGCAATGTTTTTTAGATTAGATTATTTACAGTGTAGAAACAGGCCCTTCGGCCCAACAAGTCCACATCGACCCGCCGAAGCGTAACCACCCAGACCCATTCTCCTACATTTACCCCTTCACCTAACACTACGGGCAATTTAGCATGGCCAATGCACCTGACCTGCACATTTTTGGACTGTGGGAGGAAACCGGAGCACCCGGAGGAAACCCACGCAGACACGGGGAGAACGTGCAAACTCCACACAGTCCTGTGGAGGGAATTAAACCCGGTTCTCTGGCGCTGTGAGGCAGCAGTGCTAAACACTGTGCCACCGTGCCACCCACTCCAAAAGTTTTAAAGTGTTTGGCTTCTGAGTGATTACATATTCAGAGTGAGCAGAAGATTGAACATACAAATAGAATTCGCGTTCTTATACACTTATATATATATATATATATATATATATATATATATATATATATATATATCAGTTTAATTTCTCACTGAAATGTATGATCTTCAGCTATTTGCCAGCAATTTTAAAATGGCAATAATTCAACATGGACTGTGAATATTAAACTAAATAAATTATTGTTTTATCAAATTTCAGTGAACATTAACTTGAAAACTTCCAATTTTAGAATGAATGATAATTAATATGAAATGTGGAGAGTGAAAAAAAACAACGAACATATTATCATGTCAGTGAAATGTCAGAGATTTCCAAAAGGTTTTGTGCCAAAGCAATGATATATTTGCTTTAGTAATTGGAATACAACACGTAAAGTATTCATGTTCTAAGTAATAATTAGATTACATAATGAAGCTGATCTTGCAATACTTGCATTTTAAATGCTTATGCTGCACCAAATAATCAGATATTTGCGAGCATTTATACTGTGAAATAATTGGATACTGACTTTTATTCACAGCTGACACATGATAGAGTAAAAAAAAAATAAAGTACAGGAGGAAGCCATTGGCTATTATGTATGAATCAGCTCCAAACACATCTCCCAAGAACCTCCCATTTGCCAGCCCTCTCTCTGTCGCCCGTTAATTTCATAATTTCCAAATATATATCCAGTTCTCCTTTGAATATTCATTCACAACTTTCCGAGCCAGTCAATTCCAATTCGTAACAATTCTCTAAATAAAGACACTTTTCCTTATTTCACTCCTAGCACTTTTACTGACAACCTTGAAATTAGAATTCTTTGATGCTATAATGCCAACTAATAGAACATTATTTTTCACTATGACAGTTTATTCATACTTTTGAGCACCGCAATAAATTTATATCTTTCTCTGTTCTGCTCCAGGAACAACATACCTTGCAAGAACTGTATCAAACACTACAACGGAAAAACAAGTAGAAAACTAGTCGCCAGGATATATGAACATCAACTAGCCACAAACTGCATGACCCCAACACTAATTTCTTGCCTACTGATGAGGAAATACGCCACTTTGACTAGGTCTGCATATCCATGCTAGGACAGGCCAAACAGAGACAAGCAAGAGAATTCCTAGAAACATGACATTCCAACCGGAACTCCATCAACAAACACATTAATTTTGACTCCATCTACCATCCTCTGAGAAAAAGGGCCGGAAATGACATCATCGACACAGAAAATTACATTACCAACGCAAGGAAACCGAAACACTTCAGTAGAAAGTGGGAGATAACACCAGCACTTCACTGGAGGCTCACTTACTGACACAGTCAATGGAACAATCCAGGAACTGCCATTAACTATTGCTTCAGAACATATCAGTGTTCATGGCTGCCACCACATAGAATAATTGAATGAAAATGCGAGCCTGCACCATCAATTGCATGTCCAAAGGCTTTTTTTTAAAGTTTGTGAGATTATCTGCTCAATCACCCGCCGAGGGAATGCATTCCAGACACATGTCACCAGGGGCAGAACGGTGGCTCAGTGGTTAGAACTTCTGCCTTAGACCGCGAGGATACAGGATTGATTCCAGTCTCGGTGACTGCCTGTATGGATTTTGCACATTCTCTCCGTGTCTGCGTGGTTTCCACTAGTTACTTCGGTTTCGTCCTACAATCCAAAGATGTGCAGGTTAGGTGAATTGGCCATGCTTAATTCGCCATTGTGTTCAGGGATGTGTAGGTTAGGCGCATTAGTCAGGGGTAAATATAGGAGGAACGTGTTTGTGTGGGTTATTCTTTGGAGGGTCAGTGTGGATTTGTTGGGCCGAAGAGCCTATTTCCACACTGTGGGAATTTTATATTCCATGTCTGTACCACCCTCTCCGTTCAAAACTGACTCACAAGTCCTCTCTCAATCCCCTGCCATTCACTTTAAGTATGTATCCCTTTGTTTTTGACCCTTCGAGTAAGGTAAACAGCTGCCGTCTGTTCATCCTCTCCATCCCCCTTATGCTTTTGTATACCTGTACCAGGTTTCCTCATCAACCTTCCCTGCTGCAATGAAAAAAGGAGCAAATTTAGCCCGCGCACTTCACAGTTTGAGTACTCACTTGTCTTGTTAATTCAGATGTCCATTATCTCACATTTATCAGTGTTAAACTTCATCGGCCATTAATCTTAGTATAGACATCATCTGTTAATATCGTCCTTAGGCTAACCATTTCCTCCTCACTGTGAACCACCCATTTAATCTTTGAGACTCCACACCAGGGGAAAAAAACCATGTCAACCGCAATTGATGGAGATACAGAAATACAGAGTGAATGTGCAATCTGAACAAGAATCAAATGCTGGAAAATGAAGTACATCAAAACTTAATTTTCAATGGAACCAGATCCCAATTTTCCTGAACAGTGATGTTTTTCAGGAGAAAGTGAGGTCTGCAGATGCTGGAGATCAGAGCTGAAAATGTGTTGCTGGAAAAGCGCAGCAGGTCAGGCAGCAACCAAGGAACAGGAGAATCGATGTTTCGGGCATAAGCCCTTCTTCAGGAATGAGGAAAGTGTGTCCAGCAGGCTAAGATAAAAGGTAGGGAGGTCGGACTTGGGGGAGGGGCGTCGGAAATGCGGTAGGTGGAAAGAGGTCAAGGTGAGGGTGATAGGTCAGACTGGGGTGGGGGCGGAGAGGTCAGGAAGAAGATTGCAGGTTAGGAAGGCGGTGCTGAGTTCGATGGATTTGACTGAGACAAGGTGGGGGAGGGCAAATGAGGAAACTGGTGAAATCCGAGTTCATCCCTTGCGGTTGGATGGTTCCGAGGCGGAAGATGAGGCGCTCTTCCTCCAACCGTCGTGTTGTTGTGGTCTGGCGATGGAGGAGTCCAAAGACCTGCATATCCTTGGTGGAGTGGGAGGGGGAGTTGAAGTGTTGAGCCACAGGTTGGTAGGGTTGGTTGGTCCGGGTGTCCCAGAGGTGATCTCTGAAACGCTCCGCAAGTAGGTGGCCTGTCTCCCCAATATAGAGGAGGCCACATCGGGTGCAGAGGATGCAATAGATGATGTGTGTGGAGGTGCAGGTGAATCTGTGGCGGATATCGAAGTTTCCTTTGGGGCCTTGGAGGGAGGTGAGGGGGGAGGAGTGGGCGCAAGTCTTGCACCTCCTGCGGTTGCAGGGGAAGGTGCTGGGAGTGGAGGTTAGGTTGGTGGGGGGTGTGGATCTGACGAGGGAGTCAGGGAGGGAGTGGTCTTTAAGGAATGCTAATAGGGGAGGGGAGGGAAATATATCCTTGGTGGTGGGGTCCGTTTGGAGGTGGCGGAAATGACGTCGGATGATACGATGTACATGGAGATTGGTGGGGTGGTAGGTGAGGACCAGTGGGGTTCTGTCCTGGTGGCGGTTGGAGGGGCGGGGCTCAAGGGCGGAGGAGCGGGAAGTGGAAAAGATGCGGTGGTGGGCATCGTCGACTACGTCGGGGGGGAAATTGCGGTCCTTGAAGAAGGAGGCCATCTGGGTTGTACGTTTTTGGAACTGGTCCTCCTGGGAGCAGATGCGGCGGAGACGAAGGAATTGGGAGAATAGGATGGCATTTTTACAGGGGTCAGGGTGGGAGAAGGTGTAGTCCAGGTAGCTGTGGGAGTCGGTCGTTTTGTAGTAGATGTTCGTGTTGATTCGGTCGCCTGCGATAGAAATAGACAGGTCGAGGAAGGGGAGGGAGGAATCTGAGACTGTCCAGGTGAATTTGAGTTCGGGGTGGAAGGTGTTGGTGAAGTGGATGAACTGTTCAACCTCCTCGAGGGAGCACGCGGCGGCGCCGATGCAGTCATCGATGTAGCGGAGGAAAAGGTGGGGGGTGGTGCCAGTGTAGTTGCGGAAGATGGACTGTTCCACATATCCTACGAAGAGGCAGGCATAGCTGGGGCCCATGCGCGTGCCATGGCTACTCCCTTCGTTTGGAGGAAGTGGGAAGATTGGAAAGAGAAGTTGTTCAGTGTGAGGACCAGTTCAGTCAGTCGAAGGAGGGTTTCCGTGGAAGGGTACTGGTTGGTACGGCGGGAAAGGAAGAAGCGGAGGGCTTTGAGTCCTTCGTGATGGGGGATGGAGGGTGTACAGGGACTGGATATCCATGGTGAAACTAAGGCGTTGGGGATAGGGGAAGCGAAAATCATGGAGGAGGTGGAGGGCATGGGTGGTGTCCCGAAAAGCGATGATTTTAACCCAACCTCAGTTTTGCTCAAGCAAGTTTTTCCCAGTCACTAAAACCATTAGCCATTCTTCCTCCACCTTCCTACTCTTTGTTGCACTCCAACTTCCCTTACACTACCCCTTCTGCTGCGACATACTCTTCCACTGATGATTTCTCTTTGCATCTTTCTTCTCCCACTCCCACTGTAAGTTACACCAGTTCCCTAGTTACTCCCACTTCCACTGGCCATTCCTTTCCCTGTTTGATTTCCAACTGGGGTGATGAGAACTGCTGGCTTCTGTGCTGCTATTGGTCATCAGTGAATGATGACATTGAGATGACCAATGTCCAATTGGAACAGACAATAGTGTGTGTGTGTCACTGTCCAATGCACCGTGAACAGGGTGGTTTTGTTCCCCATAGAGAGTGGAACATTTTTTCTGTCTCTGTGTCACAACGCTTAATCAAACAGCCTCACCACAAATAGGACAAACATCTCCTCAGAAATAGACGTCCATGCATCAGTTTTTCCTTAAACGTTGTGAGGACAGTGCCCACATTGTTCAAATAAGCCATGTTCTATCATTTTGCTCTTTACCATTTTAACTGATTTTCCAATGTCATTAGAGGTGAGATCAGAGTAACTTCCCTTGCATCAAAGTAATATTTGACTCATATAGCATCACTAACCGTCAGCAAACTGTGGTTAACGGGAATCAGAGGAAATTCTGTGCTGGTAATTTCCTCAATGAACAATGACACCTTCCCTAGAGCTATTGTGAATGACAAATAAGCTCTGCCTTTGCTAGTGCCTTCCAAAATCATGCATGGATTTGTCTTATTAATAACATCATATATTTTCAGAGTTTGGTCTAAAGTCTCAGAAAAGTAAGACCTTGCTGGTTGGGTATCACCCCAATGAAATCAGAACATTAAAATAAGATAACGATTCCGATTATTTTCAATCAGGTTACTTTCTGAGGACTGGTCGTGCGATGTCAGTGCCACTGAGATCAACATTTTCTCTGTCAAATAGCATCTCATCACATTGGCTCAAGGCTGCACCATTCCACAATTCTACTTCATTCTCCACCTCATTCGCCGTGCTCGCCAGATATACGAGGCCCACAAGATGTAATAACTTAGAGATACCTATGAGCCTCTGGAACCTGCCACCCCACCTATGCCCTGCGCTCTGAGTCAATCCCCTCCCCAAAGCCCACCTCCTGACGTGTATTCACCATCCCTCCTAACCTTCCACGCTCTAATGCTGAATGTTCTGCATTCAGCAAAGATCTCGGCTTTATCCCTCTGTGCCCCCACTTTAATGAATTTCAGGAACGACATAATGTTGAACTTCTCTTCCACCGTCTTCTCCTCAGTGTCCATTTCTTTGGGCAAGAGTCCATTCCCCGTCCCACAGAACCTTCCCCCAGCTCCAACACTCTCCCTCCACCTGGACCCATTCCTCTGGCGTTTACTTTGACTCAATCTGTTCTTTGAGAACTTTCAATGAGACACTGGTTGTTTTAATTTCTCTGCATCCCCGTCACCCCAGACTGTACGCTGTATGCTTCGATCCAACCCAGACTGTGTCATTCAGCCTTTGCCGATAAGGGTGGTGCTGCTGCAGTTTGGTGGACTCACCTCTCCATTTCAGAGGCTGAGTGCCAGCTCTCAGATACCTCCACATATCACCTGCTGTCCCATAACCCTGCCATGGCACATCAGGCCATTCTATTAACTAAATCTGACAACATTTCATCAGGAGATTCCCACCCACTCGCCCCCACATAACAGTCCCAAAGCTGATGGCCCTCTGACAGCAGAGCTCACTTTTTTCTCCTCCTGAAAACCCACAAACAGAACTACCCATGCAGACCCATTGCTTCAGCCTGCTCCTGCCATACAGAGGGGGTGCATGGATGCACACGTGGGCTTAAGTTATAACTGTTCCTTCATGGGGTACGTTTACCATTCCTTGTTCCAGTTCTATTCCAGCCCCCATCCACAACTGTTTATCTGATGCATAGATGGTATCATAGCTGCTCCTCCTCTCTCTTGTCCAGAATTGGAAAAGTTCATCGTTTCCAATTTGCACTCCTCCCTCATTTTCACCTGGTCTATCTCTGACTCCTCCCTTTTTTTCCTCGACATCTCTGCTTCTATTTCTGGGGATAGACGGGTCACTGATATCCACTATTAAACCACCGACTCCCACAGCTACCTGGAGTATGCACCCACACACCCTGTTTCCTGCAAAAACTCCATTCCATTCCTCCAGTTCCACCCTCTCAACCGCATTGCTTCTGATGATGTCAACTTCAAAAATGTTTCCTCGAAAATGTCCACCTTCTTCCTCAACCGAGCATTCCTAAGCACTTTTGTCGACAGGGCTCTCAACCAGTTCTGACCCACCTCCTGCACTTCTACCCTCACCCTTCCTCCCCCCTCCTGCAACAGCGTTAGAGTTCTCCCTGTCGTTACCTACCATCCCACCAGCATTCACATGCAGAAGATCATCAGTCTGCATTCCCCCACCTCCAGCGAGATGCCACCACCAGACACATATTTGCCTCCTCTCCCTTTTACCGCCTTTCTGAAGTGACCATTTCCTCCAGGACACCCTGATCCGCTTATAATTCACTGCCCACATCTCCCTCCACCATCTCCCCCACCCCCCACCATCGGTCCACTACACTTTCTTCTGCCGGAGGTGTTACACTTTCCCATTTATCTCGTCTATCCTCACTATCCAAGGGCCAAACATACCTCCGAGGTGAAGCAGTATCCTATCACAATTTCCCACAATCCGGTCTACTACATTCGCTGCTCACATTGTGGTCTGCTCTACATTGGGGAAACTAAAGGTAGACTGGGTGAACACTTCACAGTATATCCAAGCTGTACCTATGCAAAAGATTCCGATTTTCCAGTTGCCTGCCAGTTTAATACCCCATCCTGTTCCCTGTCCAATATCTCTGTGGCAGGCTTACTGCAGTGTTCCAGGACATTTCAACGCAAACTGGAAGAACAACACCTCATTTTCCGCGAGCGGACCCTGTAGCTCTTCAGACTAAAAAAAAAATTCAATAAATTTAGGGACTGAACTCCTCAATGACCCCTACCCATACCACCAGGCCTAGTACTCACTTAGCATTACATTACTCACCCCCTATTGTTAGCTACTAACAGTCTCCATTAACAGCTATTCAACCTCTTCTGGATATAAATCAACATTTTCAGGGCTACCATCCGTTCTGAGGAAGAGCCGCTGAACTAGAAACTTTAATTCTGATTTCCCTGCACAGAGGCAGTTAGACTCAAAACGTCAGCTCTTTTCTCTCCTTACAGATGCTGCCAGACCTGCTGAGATTTTCCAGCACTTTCTCTTTTGGTTACAAATTACTCGAGATTCAACTGAGATAGCAGCTTTGCTTATAGCGTTCAGATCAGTCAATTTGTCACAGTTCAGAACGAAAAAAATCGATAGAGGGAAACTCAGCAGGACTGGCACCCTATGAGCAGAAATACACAGAATTAACATTTGATTCCAATATGACTTTTTCAGAACAGTGTCGCGTCATATTCGATATTAACAGAGAAACAAAGAAACTCTGTTTCTTTCTGCATTTACTTCCTCATCTGTTGCGCTTCTCCATCATTTTTATTTGTGTTTCATGCTTCCGTATCACGATATTTTATGTTGCTTGACAGGGTTACATGCTGAATTTGGTTATATATGGACAATGTAGTCCTTTCCTGTTCTTATTATAGTTGGTGTGTCTGTGACACGTGTGTAACGGCCGAAATCTGTTTCTTCTTTAAGATTCAAAGGAAAAAAGAATATTTTTCTGAATATCCTGTAAATCTCAGGAACTCCACTTTGTTTGAAACGCCATTTCAGAGGCAGCTGAAATTTCATGAGATAACAGGAATAAATTATTGATGGTGGAGCACTCTGTGACCTTCATTGAACTAGGTTGTCTACCTCCTTTCCAAAGGCTTTGATTACATATCACAGAATTATTTACAGCAAAAGGGTGGGCAACTCTGCCCATTTTCTCTTCCAGCTTGGAACGACTATATCTCTACTCTGGTCTGCTGTACTGTCCCATAGCCCTCCACATTTTGTTATGAGTGTCTGCTTTTAATTTTAAGTATCCTGCCAGATATGAACAATATGATCAAACTCAAAAAAAAAAACAGAACTTAGAGGGCAAGCACAGAAGTATGGCAATGTCTGTGACGAGAAATCAAAGTTAATGTTCTGGTCCAGTGATCCTACTCAATCTGTATTCCCATTGATTGAATGGTGTGTATATAAAATATAGTTCACTTTATCACATTTAAAAGTATCCTGTTTAGTTCACATTGTCATTCAGGATTGCATCTCCCAAATGTTGGCTGTTTCCTTGTTGTGCATTAGATTTAATTCTGTCGGTCAGAAAGAGTGATGATGACTGGGGAATATCATTGTACTCCCCATGCAGTCTCCACAGCCACTATCCTCATTTTGTTTTATCTCCCAGCCAATGTCATGTTCATTCGAACCTGACTCATTGATTCATAAGTCTTAATGAATAAGTTCATTGTAATTATCACTCTTGGTTTTGGACTGAGGCCAAAATGCGTAAAAATATACGGTTTGACAGCAAATAAAACTGCATTTAGAAGTTTGTCAATTTGTATAAATAAGTTAGTGAAGCATATTCCCTATGGAAGTTCCAAAGTCGCCTTATTACAGCAGTGAGAGGAACATTCAGTGAAGTCCACACATGCTGTCCATGTTCAGGGCAAAGGTGCCCAGTGACAGTGTGTTGGCTGGCGTTTGTTCCCGTGGAGGAGAGAACAGCACAGTAACAACATCCTGATTGTGTTTCTTTTGTGGGGGTGGAGAAATTTGGAGCGAGATGGTTACAGCATAGTAAACGGACAACAGAGCAGGATCATCAAGCCTACGAAAAGGTAATATCCATCACTCTCCCTCACAACTGCCTTCACTAGAGCAATTGGTGATGGGAGATTTGACCAATAGCCAGCAATGCCAACATGTAGTCCAGTCCTGTTATATTGTGAACTGAATGTGCTTGATTGAAAGCTGGGACTGGTTGCTCAGTGACTATGATTAATGTCAGTCTCCATGCAATGTAATTGTGTCACTGGAGGGTTTCCCTCTCCTATTGGTGAAGGGCTTCATTCAGTGCGCTATCACAGCGTAGGAGCAGATGCATCAATTTCAACAGTAACAGAGATCAACAGCTGCGTAGACAGAGAGAGGACAGATCTGAATCTGAGAATAGCGGACTGGAACATTACAACAATGGAGAGGAGGTTTTTTTTTTAATCTTTTCAAGATTTCCCCCTGCTAGGAATTTCTACCATATCGGATATTGGCAGTGCTGGTGATTATTCTGGGCGGGGTGGAGGGTGTGCTACTAACCTATTCTCGCTATTGTTGGTGTTCTCTACCTCTGTCCGTTCATTAATCCCACAAAAAAGTTTGACCTTCCTTGCAATTTCTGTTATCGTTATTTGTCAGAGAAAGAAACTATTGTCTTCAGTTTCAATTGCAGACTCCATTCATTATCCATGAATGGCAGACCACTCTCTCACAAATATCTGAGAACAAAACTGTGCACAACCTCGAAATCTCTTTTTGCCCTGAACTGATTTATGTTTTCTGTACTCTCTGTCACAAAACCTGTTCACTACCAGCTCCTAATATCCCCAATTTTCTTCTCTGCGTCAGTGCTGTTGCTGAACAATTCATTGCCTAAACGTTGGTAAAATGCAGACTTAATGTTTCAAGCTCTCATCTGACTACTTTTCCGATTCCAAATATTTCAAACATAAAAATGTTCTTGTCTCGGACGTTACTTCATGATTAGGACAATGTATGAATATAGGAATGTCGCTGGATGTAATTCAGAAGCAAAGCTTATTAAACGAAATATATTCTTTCAAGTAATTTGTTTCAATTCCACCACAGCTGATGACAGAACTTCAATAAAACTGATAAGAATTGGAATAAAAGTGAATTTCACAAAGCCAACCATAAAAGCAACCTTTTGTCTGAAATCCTTCCTGTTTCAGTGATCACCTTCGGTGAAGAAATCTAATGTTATTACCTGGTCTGGGTTAAGTGAGACTTCACATCCATGGCAATGGGCTTTACTTTATATTGACTTGTGGAATGGCCTCAGAGTCAGGGCAGTTAGTGATGGTCACCAAATGCTGCCCTTGGCAGAGATGCCAACGTCCACGAAATAACAAAATTGAAGGTGAAATCAAATAAAGGAAGATACTGAAAATCTGAAAGTATACAAGGCAATGCAAAGAAACGAACAGAAAGTGCTGGGGAACTTTTCTGAACTGAAAGCAGCTGGAAAAGATTGTGATTAATACCATTGACAGGGAAGTTTGCTTTGAAGAGAAGGAGGAATCAATAGAGAAAGAGGGATATAGAAGAAAAAGAGGAAACAAAGAGAATGATTATTAGCTGTCTGGAAATAAAATGTGAGATTCACCTCATTTATTTTTCGCCATTCCCATCTTCCTGAATATCATGCCAATGTACATACAGGTATTCCCCACCTTTCACCACTTCCCTTCCCGAATGACCTACATTCGGGCCTTGTTTCGCTAACCAAAGGAAATCCGAAGAGGATTTTCACTTTTACGAAGAAAGGCGAAGCTTTTCCCATATAAATTAGTGCTACTGCACTTTACACCATATCAGCTCGCGGACGGTTTCTTTCAGATAGCGAGGGGAACCTGTGTTTGTCTAAGATCAGGTTTTAAGCGATTTGATTCCCCCTGTCAGTATGCCCTGAGTGTGGTCATCTTCTTACATTTGTTAACGGGATTTGGGTATCTCTCACTGGGCCAGCATTAGTTCACTTTCACAGTTGCCTTTGAGAAGACCTTGAGCCAATGCTGTCCACGTGATTGATCTGATTTGATTTGATTTATTTTAGTCAAATGTACAATGGAAAGGTTTGTTTTGCGAGGAGTGCAGGCACATGTTAGTAAACAAAAACAGAGATCGTGGGGTACTTACACAGAGTGAGGCATACATGGTTACAGATTCACAAGAGGCGAGCAAAGCAAAATCGACATTAGCAAGATTAATATTATTTGAAAAGTTAGAGATGTCAATTCGTCAGTCTAATTATAGGAGGGAAGGAAGTGTTCTTGAGCATGCTGGTCCATGTTTTCAATCCTCTGTGTCTTCCTCCCTGGAGATCATTACCGGTTTGGGAGATCATTACCGGTTTGGGAGAGATCTTTGATGTTGCCAGCCTTTCTGCGACAATGACAAGTATAAATGACGGAAGGTGGTCTTCCGTGATGGGCTGGGGTGTGCACACAACCGTCTGTAGTTTCTTATGGTCCTGGGCAGAGCAGTTACCATGTCAAACGATAATGCACGTGACTAGAATGTTTTCAGTTGCCAGTGTACGGAACACTGCGAGATGGGTTGTTCTAAAATAGTTAGATGTAACAATTGACTGTTAAATGGATACCCATGTTCTGGGTGCTGTTTTGACAACAATTGAAATTTATCCATTAATTTTAAATAATGTCCTCGATATCAAAACCCAGTTGAGTTAATTGCATTGCCAGCATCGAACCAATGAGCCATCACCGGCTTCAAACGAATAGAGAAACTATCACCATCACAACGAGGGAGAAAGAGACAGAAACAAAGGGAAGGAGAGGGAGACCACTGTGAGGGGAACAGATGGACAGTCAGTCAACGAGAGAACGGAAACAAAACAAGGAAACAAACCGTCACATGGAGAGGGAGCAGGGAAGATAATAAGTTCAGGGAAAGAAACAGAAGGCAGGGAAAAGGAAACCTGAGGGAAACAGGCAGAGTGAGAGACAAAGGACATGGGGAGCTGTGGATGGGGTCACAGAGAGCTGGGGGGGGGCGGTTGGGAGAAGCTGGGTGTGAGGACCGGAGAGAGCTAGGCGTGAGCACTTGAGGGAGCTGGGGGGGGGGGGGCGGGGTGTGATGTGAGGATTTACTTTGACCAGTGCCAAGATGTCCATGCAGATCATAGTAAGCAAGGATGTACAGAACGATGGCTGTAAAACATGTCTGAGAGGCAAATAAGTTAAAGTGTACAGAGCATGTGCTAGGTGAGCTCAACATGAACAAGATCAGCATTATCTGAGATTAGAGAGTCCATTCATCAGTTTAATAACAGCAAGGAAGAAGCCGTTACTGAACCAGATGATCTGTGTTTTCAAGCTTCTGTATCTTGTAGCCTGATGGAAGAGGGTGTGGGAGATCTTTACAGGCATGTGATGTGTCTTTGGTAATGTTGGAACTAAGAAAATTCCAGGACAACAGGCTATTCGTCGGTCAAATCCTGCGCTTATCCAGATCCTCTATCTAAATCAGTCGCCTACTTTCTAAGGGTCTGTATCCCTTTGCTCCCTGCCCATTCATGTATCTTTCTGGAAACATCTTTAATGGAGCACCACTGGTCACAGTTCTTCATTTTGAGAAACTGCCTTCCTCTACTACGCTCTGTACCCTGTTGCCCAGCCCGTTCTTTATCCATGTAGCTAGCACACCCTGGACACCATGTGACTTCACTTTCTCCATAACCCGACCATGGAAAAACTTACCAAACGCCTTCCTGAAGTCCATGTAAACGACATCTACAGTCTCTCCCTCATCAATCAACTTTGTCACTTCCTCAAAGAATTCGATTAAGTTGGTAAGACATGACCTTCCCTGCACATAACCATTTTGCGTATCACTGATAAGACCATTTTCATCCAAATGAGAAAAGACCCGATCCCTCAGAATGTTCTCTAGCAGCATCCCTACCCCTGATGACAGGCTCACTGGTCTATAATTAACTGGATTATTTATGCTACCCTTCTTAAACAACAACTTTCCAGTCCTCCGAGACTTCCGTTGTGTTCAAGGATGCTACAAAGATATCTATTAATGCCCCAGCTATTTCCTGTCTCCCTTCCCTCAGTAATCTGCGATAGCAGTGGAGCTTCTCGTCAAAAGGAAGAAGGTATGGTGGAGGAAGCTAGGGTCAAGCTCAGCTCTAAAGGATTACAGGCAGGCGAGGAAGGAGATCAAAAGTGGTCTGAGGAGAGCCAGGAGGGGGCACGAGAAAGGCTAGGCAGAATGGATTAGGGAGAACACAAAGGCATTTTACACTTACGTGAGGAATAAGAGAATGGTTAAAGAAAGAGTAGGGCCGATCAGGGATAGCATAGGGAATTTGTGTGGAGTCTGAGGAGGGGGTGGGGGGGAGCCCTAAATGTGTTTTTTGCTTCTGACTTTACGAAAGAAACTAACTTTGTAGTGAATGAAACCTTTGAAGAGCACGTGTGCATGCTGAAATGGATAGAGGTAGAGGAAGCTGATGTGCTGAAAATTTTGTCAAATATTAAGATTGAAAAGTCACCAGGCCGGGACTAGATTTATCCTTGGCTGCTTTAGGAAACGAGAAATGCAATTGCTTCGCCACTTCCGAAGATATTTGCATCCTCACTCTCTACCGGAGTCGTACCTGAGGACTGGAGGGAGGCAAATGTAATTCCTCTCTTCAAGAAAGGAAATAGGGAAATCCCAGGCAATTACAGACCAGACACTCTCACGTCCGTCGTCTGCAAGGTGTTAGAAAGGATTCTGAGGGATAGGATTTATGACCATCTGGAAGAGTATGGCTTGATTAAATGCAGTCAACACGGCTTTGTGAGGGGCAGGTCATGCCTCACAAAACTTATCGAGTTCTTTGAGGATGTGACTAGAAAGGTTGATGACGGTCGAGCTGTGGATGAGGTGAATATGGACTTCAGCAATTCATTTGTAAAGGTTCCCCATGGTAGGCTCATTCAGAAGGTCAGGAGGAATGGGATTCAGGGGAACATTCCTGTCTGGATACAGAATTAGCTAGCCAACAGAAGACAGCGAGTGGTAGTAGAAGGAAAATATTCTGCCTGGAAGTCAGTGGTGACTGGTGTTCCACAGGGCTTTCTCCTTGGGCCTCTACTGTTTATATTTTTTATTAATGACTTGGATGAGTGGATTGAAGGATGGATCAGCAAGTTTGCAGATGACACAAAGGTTGGAGGTGTCATTAACAGCATAGAGGGCTGTTCTAGGCTGCAGCGGGACATTGACAGGATGCAGAGATGGGCTGAGAGGTGACAGATGGAGTTCAACCTGGATAAATGCGAGGTGATGCATTTTGGAAGGTCGAATTTGAAAACTGAGTACAGGATTAAAGATAGGATTCTTGGCAGTGTGTAGGAACAGAGGGATCTTGGGGTGCAGGTACATAGATCACTTAACATGGCCACCGAAGTGGACAGGGTTGTTTAGGAAGCGTATGGTGTTTTGGCTTTCATTAACGGGTGGATTGAGTTTAAGAGTCCTGAAATCTTGTTGCAGCTCTACAAAACTTTGGTTCGACCACACTTGGAATATTGCATCCAGTTCTGGTTGCCCTATTATAAGAAAGATGTTGGTGCTTTGGAGAGGGTTCAGAGGAGGTTTACCAGGATGCTGCTTGGACTGGAGGGCTTATCTTATGAAGAGAGGTTGATTGAGCTCGGACTTTTTTCTTTGGAGAAAAGGAGGAGGAGATGGGACCTGACAGATTATACAAGATAATGAGAGGCAGAGATAGAGTCGATAGCCAGAGACTATTTTCCAGAGCAGAGATGGCTAACACGAGGGGTCACAGTTTTAAGCTGGTAGGAGGAAGTTATAGAGGGGATGTCAGAGGCGGGTTCTTTACACAGAGAGTTGTGAGAGCATGGAATGCGGTGCCAGCAGCAGTTGTGGAAGCAAGGTCATTGGGGGCATTTAAGAGACTGCTGGACATGCATATGGTTACAGAAATTTGAGGCTCCATACATGAGGATCAATGGTCGGCACAACATCGTGGGCTGAAGGGCCTGTTCTGTGCTGTACTGTTTTATGTTCTATGTTCTTTGTTCTAGATGTTGGCAGCCTTTCTGCGGCAATGAGCCATGTAAATAGAGTCAATGGTTGGGAGATTGGCTGTGCACCCAACCTTCTGTTATTTCTTGTGGGCCTGGGCAGAGCGTTGCTGTATGAAGCTGTGATGCACCCATATAGTATGCTCTCAATGGTGTATCTGTCGAAGTACTACATGCTGAATTTCCTGAGCGTCCTGAGGAAGAAGAGGCGTTGTTCACCCTTGTTGACTGTCATACCTGTGCAAGAAGACCAGGGAAGGTTGTCAGTTATCGTCACTCTGAGGGAGTTGATGCTCTGCACTTCCTCAACCATTGATGTAGATAACGGCGTGTTCCTCTCCTTTCTTTCTGAAGTCAATGATCAGTTCTTAACGATTGCCGAATTAGAGAGAGAGGTTATTATCATTACACCATGCCACTAAGTCCTCGATCTCCTTTCTGTATTCTGACTCATCGTTGTTTGATATCCCTTCAGATTTGGTGATTTTATCAGCGAATTTATAGTTGGCGTTGTTTGGAATTTGACAATACAGCCGCGTGTGTACAGGGCGTACAATAGGGGGTGAAGACAGAGATATGGGAGTAGAGCGAGTATGATATGGGGCTGAGGACACAACCTTGGGAGTAGAGGGAGCAGGGTATGGGGATGTGGCCACAGCCGTGCGAGTGCAGGGAGTACAGTAGGGGGCTGAGGACACAACCATGGGAGTACAGGGAGTACCGAAGGGGGCTGAGGACACAACCATGTGAGTACAGGGAGTACAGTAGGAGGCTGAGTGCATAGCCGTGAGTGTACAGGGAGTACAGTAGGGGGCTGAGGGCACAGCCATGTGTGTACAAGGAGTACAGTAGTGGGCTGAGGGAACAGCTGTGGGTGCATGGGGAGTAGAATAGGGGGCTGAGAACAAATCCTCCAGGAGTTCCAATGTTGAGTTTTATTGTGGAGAATGTGCTGATACATATCTTCACAGATTGTTGCCTGTGTGTCAGAAACCAGGGTATCCAGTTGCAGAGGGTGGAGCCGTGATCAAAGTCACAGAGTATTGAGATAAGTCTGAAGGGGATAATGATGCTGAAGGTGATCAAGGTCACAGATTATTGAGATAAGTCTGGAGGGGATAATGATGTTGAAGGTCATTGTAGTCAATGACCAGGAGTCTGGTGTAGGCATCCTTGTTGTCCCGATGTTCCATGGATGAGGGCAGGGAAGGTATGTGGCATCCGTTGTGGACCCGTTACATCAGTCGGCACATTATCGGACAGCAGATCAGGTTGGGAGACTGAAGGTGGTGTGGGCCATAACCAGCGTCTCAAAGCACTTCATATTTATTGAAGTTAGAGCCACTGGGCGGTATCATTAAGGAATGTTGCATGTGATTTCTCAATTACAAGGATGATGGTGGTCTTCTTGAAGTGGGTTGGGATTTCGGCTTCAGGAGGAAGAAGTTTGAAATTGTTTTTGAACACTTCTGCCAGTTGGTCCTCACTGCATCTGAGTGCTCAGCTAGGAACACTCTGCAGGTCTGTTCACTTTCCTTGATTTGAACTGCAGGAAGACTGATCATGTCTGCAGTGGTGACAGCGGTCACAGGTACATCCGAGGCTGTCAGGGAAGGTTTCACGCGAGCAGTCACACAGTCATTCATCATAGACATTCCTTCCCCCAGCTCTCTCCATCATCATCAACACACAGTGACATTGGTTGTTATGAGCAACACACAGTTAGTGTTGAGACAGAGTGACATCATTAGATTGGGATTGTGCACCATCAAGTCCTTTGTCACCATAACGGGGTAAATTCACAACAAAACGGGGGCAGGGTGATCACCTACTGGGTGTCAGTGGTGCAGGGAGTGAAGATTTTAAAGGTATAATTCCATTCAAGCCACTGCTCTAACCTGAATGGAGTCAACGACCTTGAGTGCTGCGTCTTTTCAATGGTGCACAATCCTTAGGGAGTCAGGAAGTGCCATTTACATGAACCACCTGAACAAAGGACCTGAGGGCCGTTTTGCTAAGTTTGGACATGATACAGTGATGGTTGGATGGGCAGGCGAAATTCATGAAGTGGGGAGGCTGCATTAAAGCTTGGACAGTTTAGGGCTGTGGGCAAATACGTGGCTGATGGAACACAATATGGGATCGTGTGAGATTATGCACTTTGATTGGTGGAATAGAGGCAGACACTATGTTCTAATAGGATCCATTGAATCTGAAGCACAAAAAGGATTTTGAAGCACTCGTCCTCTCTTATGGTTAATGTACAGGTTCAGTTGACAGTTAGGAAAGCAAATGCAGTGTTAGAATTCATTTCAAAGGATCTAGAATACAAGAGAGGAGACATACTGCTGAGAATATAATGGGCTATATTCAGACGGCATTTGGAATATTGGGAGTTGTTTTGGGCACTATCTCTGGGGAAAGATCAGGTGGTATTGGAGATGATCCATCCTGGGGATGGTGATTTGTCATATGCACGGCAGTGTGGGTACTCGATGGAATTTAGAAGAATGGCAGGTGAGGTATCCGATAGAAACTGATTGATCACTGCAAATATTGATACAGTCAGTGTGTATAAGATAGTTCCACTAGTCATTCAGACAATGACAAAACGGCAGTTTTAGAGTGAAGGAATGGGCTGAATGGCCTAAACCTATTACTATATCCCATGCTCTTTAGGTGGTAGGGTCTATTATTCAGTGCAGAATTGTAAGTCTCTGACCTGCTTTTGTAACCCTTGTATTTGCATATTGATTTTACTTCACGTTCTGTTCAATGGTAACCCCTGTGATATGGATGGTGGGAGGATTCAGTGTCAGCCAGTAGTCCATTAAACGTTGAATATACACAGCGATCTGTGAGGCTCATCTGGTGGGAGTACATTGTCTCTCCGATGATTGTCATATTCAGTCTGGTATTTTCAAAGGATCTATCCTGTTATGCCAGTGTTGTTGAATTAAACAAAACAGATGCAATTTATCACAGCACACAGCAACAATAAGGCATCGAACACTGAACACCCTTCTAATAACAGAAACGTCTACAATGTTCTGTATAAGAAACACTGCTCTCCTGTTCTTGTTCAAATCAGATAACCTGTCCCATCGAGAAGCTCAACTTGGAACTATTGTTTAAAAATCTTTTTTGGACGCAGGCATTGCTGGATGGGCCCACCATTTCTTGCCCGTCCCTCGTTGCCCCCTTGAGAAAGTGGTACTGAGCTGCCTTCTTGAACCGCTGCAGTCCAACTGCTGTGTGTTGACCCGCAATGCTTTTGAGGAGGGAATTCCAGGGTTTTTTTTTTCCCAGCAACAGTGAACGAACGGCGATATATTTCCACATCAGGATGTTGATTGGTTTGGAAGGGAATTTGTAAGTGGTGGGGTATTCCCATAAGTCTGCAGCCCTTATCATTCTAGACGTAAGTGTTCGTGGGATTGGAAAGTGCTGTCTGAGGATCTTTGGGGAATTTCTGCAGTGTGTCCAGTAGATAGTACACACTTCCACTACTGAGAGACGGTGGTGGAGGGAGTGAATGCTTGTGGATGTGATGCCAATCAAATGGACTGTTTTGTCCAGGATGGTGTCAAACGTCTTGGTGTTGTTCGGGCGGCGCTCATTCTGGCAAGTGGGAGAATTCCATCTCATTCCTGACTTGTGCCTTGTAGATGATCGACAGGCTTTGGTAAGTCAGGAGGTGAGTTACTCGCATAGTATTCCTAGCCTGTGATCTGCTCTTATATTTATGTGGTGAGTCTAGTTGAGTTTCTGGTCAATGATAACCCCCAAGATATTGATAGTGGGGAATTTAGTGATGATAATGCTGCTGAATACCAAGTTGTTATATTGTTTCTTATTGGTGATGTTCATTGTCTGGCATCTGTGTGATGTCAATGGAACTTGCCACTTATCAGCCCAAGCCTGGTGAGGGTCCAGATCTTGTTGCATTTGGGCATGGACTACTTCCATATCTGAGCATTTGCGAATGGTGCTGAACATTGTGCAGTCATTGTCAAATTTCCCCACGTCCGACTTATGATGGAGGGAAGGTCATTGATGAAGCAGCTGGAGATACTTGGATCTAGGCTTTATCTGAAGAGTCACTGAAGATGTTACCTAGTATGGTGATGAAACGTCTGATAATGAAACTTACAACTCAGCGAGCAAAACTACATACACATTATCCTGATGGACTACAGCAGAAATGTTCTGGAGCAGAGATGACTGACCTCCAACAACAATGACCATCTTCCTACCTGTCAGGTATGACAGCAATAATGGAGTATTTGCCCCAAAATGCCCTTTTTGCTCGGGTTCCATGATGCCACATTTGAAAGAGTGTAGCATGATGTCAAGGGCTTGAATTCAGCTCCTTTTTCTATGTTTGAACCAAGGCTGTAATGAGATGGATAGATATGGACAGACAGAAGTAAGAAGTTTTATTTAGAAATTCCTCTGGACTGCAAACCCTTTGTCTGGGTGTCATACACTGTGAGCAGTGTGCTGATACTGGCTGTCATCCCAGATCACTTATTCCCAATAATGTCACAGAACTAGGTTACTGACAGCTGACAACATGCATTCGGCCAATAGACTAGTACCATAGAGAAGGTGGATTTTTAAAAAATAGACTATGCCAAGAACAGCAGGAAATGATAACCCCCACTGTGTGAGAGACTGGTCCAGTGAATCTCAGTCAGGTGAATCGCTGACTGTCGTGGAAATTATTCTGACTGGACTCAGATGTGAGCAAGTGCAAAGGAAAAGCTTTATTTTTAACCACTGCAGGGAGCCAATACACTTGGCAAACACACCTTGTATAAGGGCCCTGAACATAATTAACGTATTCCTTTTATGCTCTTCTTATCACACGCTCAAGGATAAGGGCTGGGAAACATTCAAGTTCTTATTTTCTCCCTCCCTTGCCGTGGACATAACTGTCTTTATGTTTTCCTTTGCTTTTCTGCTGAATTAGCCTGCTCGCCAGGCCAGGTTGAATGCATACAAAGTTCAGCAAAGTCAAGCTGTCTCTTCGACTGCAGAATTCAGCAAAGTGTTTGCAACGTTCAGAAAAGTTTTAGAATTAGCATCGCATTCTCTTTCAGGTTTCACAGAAAATGTTAAGTTTGTTTCTTTTCTATTACACTGACAGAAGGGAAATCAGGATCTCAGCTGTGGATCAAATAATGATTGATAAATATCACACACCACTTCCATAGTTTTGTAATCCCACATTTCAATTTATATAGCTCCATATCAGGAGTGCATTTTAACCACCGTATCTTTTTGTAGTGTGCATATTTCCGTCTGTACAGAAAATCACTTTTCCCTGTAGTTTGTATTGCATAAATGCATTTTATTATTATTGTCTCTGCTAATTCCTCTTTGTAGATGTACCCTTGAATCTGTTCTTCATATGAGTTATAAAGAGTAACATTCCAATGCTAGTGATTGGGGAACATCACTGTCCCTCCGCCCAGACTGAACAGTCATGTCCCCGAATCCTCGCCATCTTCTCTCTTTTCCCCAATGTCATAATCGCAATGTAATTGAAGTCCAGTAAACGATACTTTATCACAGTTCCTTAGCATCCATAACATCAACAACATGACCCACACCTGCCCTCTCTTATTCTGGAATAACAATCTGAATTATGTTTGTCACGTACAATTCCCCGTTAACATATCCATGCCGTTTGTTTGTTATAAAACCACATTGTCTCAGGCACATTTTGCCATCAGATCATGAATGAAAGATGTTCTCTCAATGTTTTACTGATGTTGCAATGACTGATCTGTAGTTACAGGATTTGTTTCTCCATGTCTGAGCAGAGAAGTGTATTTATGGTCTGTTAAACCTCTGGCATTATTTACATATCCAAGGCAGACGGAATGATTACACACAATCAATTTTCCATCTTAAACATTCCTTCCTTCAGTCGCACTCACATATCACACCCAGAAAGCATGAATGTTCAAAGTTATTTTGAATTTTAATGAAATAGTATTGAATTTAAAGGGATTAACTGAGCTGTTTATTCAGCGATTGTGATTATGTCAGTCTACATGGATCCTATGCATCCCTAGAGAGGTTCCCTCTTCTATGAATAAGGGAATGCTTTCAGTGTTTTATCCCATCGTATGATCAGGAGCATCACCCACACCAGTAACAGGGATCTGCGGCTTCAGAGAGAGGGTGAGGAGAGATCAGAAACTGATAGCAGTAGACTGGAATATTCCAACAATGGACAGGAGTTTATCCGATGGTCTTTACTGGCTTGCCCAGCCTTGGATATCATTAGTATCGCGGATTGAAGATGTACTGATGGTTATTCAAACTGGTTACTATCCTATCCTTGCTATAGTTGCTACTACTGGTAAGTCACTGGAGCTGTCTAGTGAAATGGTCTGAACTGAATTGATGCTCATTATATGTAAACTTTGGAAAGGTGCAAGTCAACATTTTCATTTTCAATCAAAGATTCCATTCCTTAGAAATTATAACGAGCAAATTACTCAACACAAGTTGCTCACCAATATGCGAGGATGGAAAAGATTGTTCTCAACCTCCTTGATTCATTTTCTCCTGCCCAGTTTACATCTCCATATCTTCCCCTCTCACCAATCCTTTCCAGTACCACCATCGTGACATCCAGTGTCCTCCTCAGCCTCATGCAATTCCTGAATGCCTTTGTTTATTCCGGATACAGCTGTTTCACGTCCCTTCAACCACGTGTCCATTGCAAAACAATTACACTTGAGGTGTTTAATTTGTTCTCTGCACAGAAACTGAAAGATGGGATGACAGTGTATGGTGGTCACATCATTAGTTCATAATCTAGAGCCACAGAATTGTAACCTGTTGTTATCGGCTTGCCTCATTAGAGAAAGCAGTTGGCCATCCTTCCCTGGTCAGGTTTCTGTGTGACTGCAAACCCACAGCACTGTGTTTTCTGTCCTGTGGAACAGCTGAACCAGCCACTCAATTCAATGTCGGCATAAGATGCTGGTCTGATCAGGTCTGCACAGATCCCGCAAGAGCAGATCAAAAGCATATCTCCCTTCCTCTGCCTGTATCCCATATTCCAGCAGTTCATTTCCATTCAGGTAGGTGGCCATTCACTGTTTTAGATGTATTCTTTGTGATTGTGTCTCTCCCCGAGAGTGATGTCCATCTGAATAGGCACCTCCGGTGCTTGTTTTATTGATGCAGACCTTCATATTCCAAATCAGTGACAGTGCATCGTAAATGAATGATTTCCTATTTCACACAAAAGGAACGGAGCCAGCTAAGTGAGGGAAATGAATTATTGCGATCAAACCTGAGTGTAGTTAAGGCAGTATTTGGGGCATTGTGGATAGATTTTCTCTCCTTTATAAGAAGTGATCTCCTCACCACAGAGAGTGTGAAAAGGAGTTCCACCAGATTAATCTCTGGGATAATGGCACCATGAGGAGTGAGTGAAGGTTGATCTGTAGCGCTGTGAGAGAATTCGAGGTGATTGCATTGAACAATGGGGGGATGGGCAATCACTCATTATATTCTAAACAGACAATGAGAAAGTGATAGATTCCATGACTGTTGTTTCACTCAGGATGCATAATTCTGGATAGTTTAAGTGCCTCTGAGGACGTTACGCTCTCCCACCCCAACTCCCACTCCCCACGGTAATTGACAGGGAAGGAGAGGTCCAGGTTTTGAATAAACTCTCCCCACATTAAATCAGTGCAATTGGTGTGTGATCCTGCACTGAATGTCATATTATCCACCACCCTGACAGCAGCCACAATACCTTCATTCTAAAACAGTTAACTATTCCCTCCAGCTTCTGACCTTCATGAAGAACATGAATCCATCTTCTCGGAGATGCAAGCTGCCTCCTTGAGGTTTAAACCATAAGACGATAAGACATAGGAGTAGAAGGTAGGCCATTTAGCCCATTGAGTCTGCACCACAATTCAACCATCGCTGATAGGCTTCTCAATCCCATTCTCAAACCTTCTCCTTGTAACCCTTGATCGCCTGGATAATCAAAATCTTATCTATCTCCGTCCCAAATATACTCAATGACCTGGCCCCCACAGCCTTCTGTGGCAACAAATTTCAAAGATTCGCCATTCTCTGGTTAAAGACATTTCTCCTTATCACTGCTCTAAAGGGTATTCCCTTTCATCTAAGGCTGTGCCCTCGGCTTCTAGTCCAATGGAAACATCTTACCAACATCCACTCTGTCCAGGTCATTCAGTATTCTGCATGCTTCCGTTACAATCCCTCTCATCCTTCTAAACTTTATCGTGTATAGACCCAGAGTACTCAAACAAGCCTCATACGATAAGCTTTTTATTAGTAGGACCAGACCCAGCATCCTCAAACATGCCTCATACAATAAGCTTTTCATTCCTGCGACCATTCTCGTGAAGATCTTGTGAACATACCCCAGGGCCAGTACATCCTTCCTGAGATATGGGGCTCAAAATTATGCACAATACTCCAAATGTGGTCTATTCAGAGCCGTATACAACCTGTTTTATATTCAATTCCTCTCGTAATAAATTCCATCAATAATAAATGCAATTGCACTCCTAACTACTGCCTCAACCTGCAAGCTTACCTTGAGAGAACCCTGCACTAGAACTCCCAAGTCCTTTTGCACTTCAGATTTCTGAATTTTCTCCCCATTTAAAAAAAATAGACCATGCCTCTATTCTTCGTGCCAAAGTGCATGACCTCACACTTTGCGACGTTGGAATGCATCTGCCGATCTCTTAACCTGTCGAACTCCTTCTTCAGCCTCTCCGCCTCCTCAATATGACCTGTCCATTTGCCTATCTTTGTATCGTCTGCAAACTTAGGCAGAGTGCCCTTAATTCCCAAATCTAGATTGTTAACGTTACGATTAAAAATTACGATTCCAAATCTGAGCCTTATGGAACACCGCATGTCACCGGCTGCCTTCCTGATAAGGACCATTTCATCCCCACTCTCTGCTTTCTGCCAGACAGCCAAGCTTCTAACAATGCCACTACTTTGCCTCGAACACCATGGACCCTTATTGTACTCAGTCATCTCTTGTGTGAAACTTTGTCCAAGACCTTCTTGAAGACAAGGTGGATAACTGTGCTTGGTCGAGCCTGATCATTTCGTCTTCAAAGGATTCCAACAGATTTATAAAGCATAACCTTCCCTTGATGAACCGTAGTGACTTTGCCCTATTTTACCAAACACTTCCAAGTATTCAGAAATCTCATCCTTCACAATGGATTCCAGGATCTTACCCACGACGGAGGTTAAGCTATTCATTGTGGATTTTTTGTCTTTTTCCTTACTCCCTTGTTAAAGAGGGATGTCACGTTAGTAGGTTTCCAGTGTTCTGAGATTGTTCCTTAATGTAGTGATTCCTGAAAGATCACCACGATCGCCTCCCTTCTCTCTTCAGCTACCTCCCTTATAACACTGGGATGTAGTCCATCTGGTCAAGATTATTTAACCACCTTCAATTCTTTTCTAGCATGTTCTCCATGGTGGTGGCTAACATACTCAGCTCCGGCCTCTCAATCGCTTGAATGTTTAATGTATTACTCGTGTCTTCCATCGTTAAGCCTGATGCGAAGTAATTCTTCAGTTCCTTGGCCATTTTCTCATTCCCCACTGTTATCGCTCCAGTATCATTTTCCAGCAGTCCAATGTTCACTTTTGCCGCTCATTTGTACTTTATATCTCGACAGAAACTGTTACAGTCTTCCTTTATATTACCCCAGACTTAATGATCTCCCTCCTTATTTTATTTTGTTTGCCCTCTGTTTATCTTTGTAAGCTTCCCAATCCTCAGGTTTCCCATTGCATTTTGCCACATTATATCCTTTCTCTTTTGCTTTTATGCTATACCTGACTCCCCTAGTCAGCTATGGTTGTCTGATCCTCCCTGTACCATGCCTCGTTTTCTTCAGGATAAATCTCTGTTGTACCCTGAATTACTCCAAAAATCTCCTGCCATTGCTATTGCACTGTCTTTCCTGCTGGGCCCGTCTCACAGTCAGTCCTACCCAGCTCCTCCTTCATGTCCCTGTAATTGCCTTTATTCAGCTATAATATCGTTAGTACTGATTCTACGTTCTCCACCTGAAATTGCAGAGTAAGTTCTATCATATTATGATCACTGCCTGCTAAGAATTCCTTCACCTTAAGATCCTTCATCTAGTTCGCCTGAACAAGCTACTCCAAAAAGCCATCTCATAGACATTCCACAAATTCCTTTCCGAGCGAACCACTACCAACCTGAATTCCCAGTCCACCTGCATAATGAAATCCCACATGATTATTGTAACTTTGACTTTCCTACAGATCTTTCCAGCTCCTGGTGTATCTTGCACCCTAGCTCTCTGCACATAACTCCAACTGCATTCTTTCACCTTTTTGATTCCGAGATTCTACCGACACAAATTCTACACGATCTGACCTTACTTCATTTCTTATTATTGATTATTGATTCAATTCCATTCTTAATAATGAAACAACTCTATCTCTGCCCACCTGCCTATCTTTTCGACAGGATGAATATCCTTGAATATTCAGCTCCTAATCCTGATCCTCTTGCAGTGATATCACTGTAATGCCCATGTCGTACCTGCCAATTTGTGAATGAGTCACAAGCGTATTTACCTTATTCCTTATGCTGCAAGAATTTCGAGATGATAGTTTAGTCCTGTATTACCCGTCGCTCTTTTCACTGTCATTTGTTTGTTTAGCCGTTGGTACCTACATGGACCCTGACCACTGCATCATTTCCCGCCCAACCCAAGTTCTTCGGCAGCCCAAATGATATATCCCAAACCCAAGCACAAGGTAGGCAACACATCATTCAGGACTCTCAATCCCAGTCACAGAGCTATGTCTCTAACTCCGATTATCCATCATTGGGCGGCACGGTGACACGGCACTGCTGCTTCAAAGTGCTAGGGACTCGGGTTCAATTCCAATCTCTGGACCGTGTCTATGTGGATTTTATAAATTCTTCCCGTGTCTGCATTGGGAACATTAACTATTTCGTCTCTCCCCCAGTATGTCTCTGTGTTTGTTTCGGATTTCTACCATCTACAGTAATTTTGCTTTGGTTCGACAGAGAAATCTAGCAAACGTGACAGGTGTTTGTAAAAGCAGCCTTGCATCGCGGGTTCCCTGGTTGTTTAGGAATCTTGCCCAGCCCTTTCCGTGTGTGCAGTGTCCCTGGATACCCATTCCATCCCTTTCAGTCCCTCAGTCCATCGTCACTGCATGCAGCCTTTTGTTGTGCCACCCCTGGGACTCCCCACACCCCATTGCCTGGCACTGGAAACTCCCTTCGCAGGACTGTGCACAAAACGACACTGGGCACTTTCTGACCCACTGGGGATGCTGGGTAAAGATCCTGCCATTGAAAAGAACAGAATAACTAAAGTTCAATTGAATAGCAAAGCAGAGTAAACAAGCTGCGTGACATCCATCTGCTCTGACATTTTCTAGTTTTCTGTTTATCCTCGTCCATCTGCAAATATATGGTTCAGATGTATACCTTGGTAAAAACAATGACTGCAGACGCTGGAAACTAAATTCTGGATTAGTGGTGCTGGAAGAGTACAGCAGTTTAGTGGTGCTCTTCCAGCACCACTAATCCATATGTATACCTTGTCAAACAGGCGGGGATGGATATCAGATCCTCTGGGCATTGGACTGATTCAGTGGACTCCACTTTCCAGAGGTCACACTTAAGTTTTTATTATCAAGTCTCTCCACTTTAAAGAAAAGGCCTTGGGAGAGTTGTGTTGAAAGGATATTTGAATTTTGGAGACAGTTGAATATGTCACGTGCGAGTGAGGTTAGGAATAGGAAGGTAGCACAGTTAAATACATGGCCATACAGCTGGCAGGGGAGGCAGCACTTCTGATATGTGGATCATTGGGATTCCCGAGTCGGTAGGACCTAAACAAGAAGGACAGGATAGACCTGAACTTGCAGCAATCTCCGATATGTCGAGAGGGGTATAGCAGGAAAGACAGTGGAACAGCAATGGCAGGTGATTCCAAGATTAATTCAGCAGACACTGCAGAGATTCATGCTGAGGAATTGAGGCATGGTACAGGGAGGATGAGGCAATCAGAGCTGACGAGGGAAGTCAGGGATTGCATGCAAGCAAAAGAGCAAGCATATAATGTGGTGAAGGGCAGTGGGAAACTAGAGAACTGGAAAACTTATAAAGACCAACAGAGGGCAAAAATAAAAGGAGGGAGAAGATTAAATATAGGGGGAAGCGAACCAGCATAAAGGAGACTGTAAGAGGTTCTTTAGATATATAAAGTGCAAAAGAGAGGTAAAAGTCATATTGGACACTGGAAAATGATGCTGGAGACAGTACTGGGGAACAAAGAAATGAATTAGGAACTTTGCATCAGTCTTCATTGTGGAAGACATGAATAATTTCACAAAAGTTGAAGAGAGTGAGAGGGCAGAGCTGAGTATGGTGGCCATCATCAAGAAGAACATGTTAGAAAACTGAATGGCCTGAATGTGGATAAATCACCTGGACCAGATGGACTACACCCCAGCCTTGTAAGGGAGATAGCTGAAGAGGTAGTGCAAGTATAAGTAATAATCTTTCAGGAATGACTAACATCAGGAAAGGGCCAAGAGGCTGGAAATTGCTAACGTCACACCCCGTTGAATAAGGGAGTTAAACAGAAAATTGAAAATTACAGACTAATTAGCCTTAACTTAGTTGTGGGTAACAACATGGAATCCGAAGTGAAGGATGGGATTTCTAAATACTTGGAGGTCTTTGGTAAAATAGAATAGAGTCAACATGGTTTCATCAAAGGATGTCAGGCCTGACTAACCTGTTAGAATTCATTGAGGGAGTAACGAGCAGATTAGACCAAGAAGAACAATAGATGCTATCCGCTTGCTCTTCAAGAATCCTTTGACAAGGTGCCACACCGGAGGCTATTGAGAAAGATAAGGGCCCATGGTGTTAGAGGCAAGCTGCGAGCATGGATAGTAACATGGCAGTCTGACAGAAAGCAGGGAGTTGGGATAAAAGAGTCTTTCTCAGGATGGCAGCCTGAGAAGTGGTGTTCCACAAGACTCAATGTTGGGGCCACAACTTTTCCCTTTATGCATTAATGATTTACATGAAGGAACTGAGGGGATTATGGCAAGTTTTCAAACAGCACAAAGATAGATAGAGGGACAGGTAGCATTGAAGAGGTAGTTCGGCTGCAGGAGCGTGCTCTAGCGCATCTCCTCAACTTCCCGCACCTCCGCCCTTGATCTCCACCTTTCCAACTACAACAAAGAGAGAAGCCCTCTGGTGCTCGCCTTCCATTCCACCGACCACAGGATACAACGCATCATCCTCCACCATTTCCGCCACCAACAGTCAGACCCCACCACCAGAGGTATAATTCCCTTCCCACCCATATCAGCAGAGAGCATTCCCTTCACAACTCCCTCGTGAGGTTCCGCCCCCCCAACCCCCACCCAGCCACCTTCCACTCCTGACACCTTCTTTCCCACTTACAAGAGGTATGAAACCTATGTCAACACTCCCTACACACGTCCCCAAGGCCCCAAAGGATCCTTCCACATCAGGCAAAGAACATCTTGTGCATCCAAACACCACATCTCCCCTGGATCAGTGGTGCTGGAAGAACACAGCAATTCAGGCAGCATCCAACGAGCAGCGAAATCGACGTTTCGGGCAAAAGCCCTTCATCAGATGAACGGCTTTTGCCCGAAACGTCGATTTCGCTGCTCGTTGGATGCTACCTGAATTGCTGTGCTCTTCCAGCACCACTGTTCCAGAATCTGGTTTCCAGCATCTGCAGTTATTGTTTTTACCACATCTACTCTGTCCATTGCACCGGATATCCTCTCCATTGGGAGGCAGGGCATCAACTTGCAGAACAGTTCAGGTAACACACTCGGACACACACACCCAAATTCCCTATCCTTGAATACTTCAACTCTCCCTCCCACTACAACAAGAACATGCAAGTTTTTGGCCTCCTCCATGTCCAATTTCTAGCCAGCAGTCGTCTGGAGAAAGAACGCATCACCTTCCACCGAGGGACCCTCCAACCACACGGTATTAAAGGCAATTTCGCCAATTTCCTTAACTCCCCTCCCAACACCTTATCCCAGATCTAGCCCTCTAGTTCAGTACCGCCCTCTTGAACTGTCCAACCTGTCCATATTCCTTCCCATGTATCCACTCCAACTTCCACTCTGACCTTTCGCTATCATCACTCACCTTCATCCAACTATCGCTGTCCAAGCTACCTTCCTCCAATCCCCAGCCCCTCCCATTTATCTCTCAGCCCCCTTCGCGCCAAAACCCCTCGTTCCTGATGAAGACTTTATGCCTGAAACATCGAATCTCTGGCTCCTCGGATGCCGCCTGACTGGCTGTGCTTTTCTGGCATCACACTTTTTGATTCTGATCTCCAGCATCTGCTGTCTTCACTTTCTCCTACTGAACGATTTGTACAGGTTAGGGGAGTGAGCAAAGATATGGCAGATGGAGTATAACGTGGGCAAGTGTGACATCATGCACTTTGCCAAGAAGAATACAGGCATGGACTATTTTCTAAATAGCGAGCAGGTTCAGAAGTCAAAAGTGCAAAAAGCCGAGGAAGTTACAATCCAGGAGTCTCGAAAGGTAATCTTGCAGGTTGTCAGTAGTTAGGAAGGCAAATACAATGATGGCATTTATTTCAGGAGGGCTTGAATATAAAAGCAGGGGTGTACTTCTGAGGCTGTATAAGACTTTGGTCAGGCCACATTTGGATTATTGTGCACAGTTTTGTGTCCCATATCTCAGGAGGGATGTACTGGCCATGGAGCGTTTTCCAAGGAGCTTCACGAGAATGGTCCCAGGAATGAAAAGCTTAACATATGAAGAACATCTGAGGGCTCTGGATCTATAGATGATCGAGTTCACAAGATGTTAGGAGGTCTACTCGAAACTTACAGGATACTGAATGGCCTGGACAGAGTGGATTTTGGGAAGGTATTACCAATGGTAGGAGAGACTAGGACCCGAGGGGACAGAGTAAAGAGAAGACCTTTCCGAACAGAGATACGGACGAACCTCTTCAGCCATGGAGTGGTGAATCTATGGAATTCACCGCCAAAGAAGGCTGTCGAATCCAGGTCACTGAGCATATTTAAGAGTGAGACAGTTAGGTTCTTGATTGTAAAGGGGATCAAGGGTTACAGGTAGAAAGCGGGAGAATGCGGTTGAGGAGCTTAACAGCCATCATTGAATGGCGGAGCAGGCTCAATGGGCCTAATGGCCAAATTTCTGCTCCAATGTCTTCTGGTTGTATGGTTAATATTGACTCTCCTCATTCCTCATTGGAGTTGTATCCCGGAATTTGATCTTCATATGATTTATGAAGAATAAAATTCCAATACTGCTGACTGGGAAATATCATATTCCCTCCCTCCAGTCTCAGCAGCCATGTCCCCAATATCATAATCACACTGCAAATGAAATCCAGTGAAATTTACTTCATCATAGTTGATTGACATCGATAACATGAACAGCATGACCCTCACCTGCCCTCTCTGATCCTCGAATAACCATCTGAATTGTGTATCACACCATATTGTCTGTTAACATATCCATGCTATTTATCTGTTATCACTCATGTTGTTGTATGCACATTTTCCTGTCAGATTATGGACTAGAAAAGTTCTCTCCATATTTTACTGACAGTATAATCACTGCTCAGTAGTTACAGACTGTATGTTTCGATTTATAAACGGAGAAACTTTCTAAAGTTCTGACAATGCTTTGACATTACTCGCATATCTTAGGCAGATTGAATGATTACATACAATCAATCTCCCAACTCAAATATTTCTTCACTCTGTTCACCCCGCCCCTACACATATCCCATGCCAAATGTGTAGCTTTAAACATTTTTCTGAATTTTAATAAAATCAATATTGAATTCAAAGGGGTTAACTGAAGCTATTTGTTCAGTGACTGTGATTAATGTCAATCTCCGTGGATCCTAATTATCACAATGGAGAGTTTTCATTGTTGAAAGATAAATGGGCTCTGTTCAATGTGCTATCCCATAGTATGAGTAGGAGCATCACTGACAGCACTAACAGGGATCAGCAGCTCGAAAAAGAGAGAGACGGGGAGGAGAGCTCAGAATCTGAGAAAATTTGACTGGAATGTTCCAACAATGGACAGGAGCTTATCCTCGGGTCTTTGCTGGCTTTCTCGGCCTTGGATATCATTAGCACCACGGATCCAGGATATCCTTTGGATTATTCAAGGTGGTTACTATCCCATCCTCGCTATAGTTGGTATTCCTGGTAAAGTCATTATATTTTATAGGAGAAAGTGAGGACTGCAGATGCTGGAGATCAGAGCTGAAAAATGTGTTGCTGGAAAAGCGCAGCAGGTCAGGCAGCATCCAAGGAGCTGGAGAATCGACTTTTCGGGCATAAGTTCCTGAAGAAGGGCTTATGCCTGAAAAGTCGAATCTCTTGCTCCTTGGATGTTGCCTGACCTGCTGCGCTTTTGCAGCAACACATTTTCAGCTTTCAAGTCATTATATTTGTCTACTAAACCGGGTTGACCTGAATTTCTACTCATTATATATAAATTTTGGAAAGTGCAAGTCAATGCCTTCAGTTCCAAACAAAAAATCCTTTTCTTATATATTATAACTATCAAACTACTATTTATAAATTACTGACTGATATGCGAGAAGGAACCAGACTGTTCCCAAACTCCATAATCCATTTTGTCCTTCACAGATTTACATCTCCATGTCCTCCCCACTCACCAATCCTGTCCAATATCACCATCATGTATCCCAGTCTCGTCCTCAGTCTCAGTGCAACTTCTGAATAAACCATTTGTGCCTTTGTTCAATCCGAATGCAATAGTTTCACGTTCCTTCTAACCACATGTCCGTCACTAGATAATTGCTCTTAAGTATGTTTAACTTGTTAACTGCACGTACGGGAAGACAGTTTATGGTGGTCAAGCCATTGACTGATAATCCAGAGCCACAGAATAATGGTCTGTTGATATCTCATGAAGGAAATTGGAAATTGGCAACCATTATCATTTGTTATAAAAACCAATCTGCTTGCCTCAAGACCTTTAAGGGAGTCAGTGTGTCATGCTTCCTTCGTCAGGTTTCAATGTGACTTCTGTGATGAACACATGGGTGTACTGTCCCATTGAGAGAATTAAAAGCCATCAATAACTATATGACATCACCAAGTGTTCTGAAAAATGGATATAATTTAACATTTGGTCGAACAACCCGATTAGCTCATTGTCTTGAAACAAAAACAAATTCAGTAAAACATTTTAAATTATACCCCAAAATACCCACCTCCAACCAAGTATGATTTTATTATATTGACAATCTTAAAAGCCAATGATACAATCCCCAATAGTTTGGCGGTACAAGACCGTGGAAAATTCAACAGTTGAGAGGAGAACTGCCAAGCTACCAGCATGCAAAGACTGCCTGAAAAATAGCTCTCCTTTGGTACCTTTATTGATTAGTAACTGGTGAAGCAGAGTCGCCAAGAAGAAAAGAAGACAGGAATATGGAGAAGAACCGAAAGCTTCCTGATTTTGAGATAAGAAGTTTTGTTTTGTAAATCTTAATTAGGAGTCTTATCGGACTAGTATTGTGGAGGGGGAAGGTAAAAGACAGGTTAGAGGAAGAAGTTGTAAATAGTCATTCGTTTATTATTCTCTGTTATACTTTAAGAAATAAAGTTGTTAATTTTTACTTTAAATAGATTTGGAGTCGAGAATCATGACAGATTACTGCATGGGATAAATCTTTTCTCTGTTGCTGGTTTTAATTAAGCAGGAAGATTTATCCTGTGTTGTGACACTACAAACCCAGAGCTATGCGATTTACTCTTTACGGTACTGTGGAACAGCTGAACCAGCCACTCAGTTCAAGATCTGCATAACATGCTGTCCTGACCAGGGCTACATACATCCTGTAAGAGAAGAACAGAAGTAAAGATAGCTCCCTTTCTCTACCTGTTTTCTGCATTGCTACATCTCATTTCCATTCAGGTACGTGATCATCCCCTATTTTAAGTCTATTCAATCTCATTGAAATTCTCCCCGAGAGCGATGCACAGCTCCATAGGCACCTTTGGTGCTGGCTTTATTGATGCCGACGTACAGATATAAGGCACTTATAAATTCCATGTCAGTCGGAGTGCACAGAGAAGGAATGGCTTTTTGTAGCACAGGAAATAAATGGCAATGTCTAAGTGAGAGAAAAGGTGCTTTGTGATCATCCAGGAGAGTGCTGTTGAGGCAGTATTTTGTGTACTGTGGATAGACTTTCTCTCAAGTTTCACCAGACTAATCCCTGGGATGACGGCACCATGAGCAGTAAGTGAAGCTCAGTGAGAGATTAAGAGGTGATTGCATTGAACCTTAAGGGGGTGGACAATCACTCATGATGTTCTAAACAGACACTGATAAGTTCCATGGCTTTTTTTCACTAAGATTACATGATTCTCGATAGTTTAAGAGCCTCTGAGAACGTTCCACCCAATCACCCCCAATCCCTATTTCAACTGAGACAGAGAGAGAAAGAGAGGAGAGAGAGAGAGAGAGAGATAGATAGATAGAGAGCAGCAACAATACCGTCATTATAGAAGTGTTAACTCTTTCCAGCATTGTAGAGAGAAGGAAAGTCTTTTTATGCCACAGGAAAGAAACGGAGATGTCTAAGAGGAAAAAGAGTTATTGTGATCATCGCTGAGAGTGTTGTTGAGGCAATATTTGGAATATTGTGGACAGACTTTCTCTCTTTTAGAAGGAATGATCGCCTTGCCACAGAGATAGTGCAATGGACTTTCACCAGACCAATCCCTGGGATGGTGGTGCCATGACGAGACAGTGAAGATTAATCTCTGGCGTTGGGAGAGAATGAGAGGCGATTGCATTGAAACTTGAGGGGAAGGGACAGTCACTCACGATGTTCTAAATAGACACTGATACGGTGAAAAATTCCATGGCTTCTCTTTACTCGGGTTGAATCATTGTCGATAGATTAAGAGCCTCTGAGAATATTCCCCTCACTCCACATCAAATTCCTATGACACATGAGAGAGACAGAGGACCAGTCTTTGAATAAACTCTCCCCGTAATAATACAGTGAATTTGGTGCATGGTCCTGCACTGAAAGTGTCGTTAACCGCAATCCCTACAGCAGCCACAATACATTCATGCTAAAACAGTTAACTATTCCCACCAGATTCTGACTTCCATGGAGAACATGGGTGTGACTTCTCGGCGATGGAAAATACCTCCTTGAAACTTGGCACAAATTATTTAGCTTCCCTCCTCATTGCCAGCAAACTATATTAAAGCAGCATACGTTCTACAAACAATGGAACCATGATTAACATCATGGAGTCCTCCATCAGTGCAGTCTCAATTTCATTGGTTTGTCATATTGGAATATCAATGACCCCCTCTTATTCCTGTATAACTGTCTCGTGGGGATGAATAGCCTCCTCCTGGTCTCATGGAACAGGTTTAAATGTTTGATTGGTTCTGTATGCTCCTATTTAAGAGCTCGATGCACTGAACAGACCACTCTTCTTCCTGTGTATCGGCAGAAGTATTGAACGTGCTGTCACTCTGCCTGTTCCTGAAGCTAGCTCATATCCGTGTGCAACCCGCTTGAGATGCTGAATGATCTCCTCTTTTAACTGTGAAAATGTGCAGTGTCTGGCCGTGCTGTTACATAAAATGTTACCGACACTTTAACAATACAAACCGGAATGCTGTCAGGGTCTTGCTGCACATGAACACGGAATGGTTCAGGAGCTGATGGGGTCAAAATGTTCTGAACATTCTGTGATCTTCAGTCATCATACCTTCTTCCGATCTTATGATGGGGAAATACATTGATGGAGCAGCTGAAGATGTTTGTGCTGAGGAGGCTAACGTGAGGATCTCCTGCAGTGATGTCCTGGGACTGAGGGGATTGTTGGCGACTGACCCCAAAACTCTTTAATTGTGTTCTGAAAGACCCTGTCCAGTGGGAAGGTTACACCTGATCCACATTCAGCTCAAATAAGTAGGTGGTCCCGATGCCTTCCTCAGTCAAATATCAAAGCCATTCGCTCTTTCCTGAGCCCCTGTGTTCGCCTCTTGTTCATATCAATAGGTGACGGAGTATGTGTAGGGAGTGTTTTCCTCTCACAGAAGGTAATCACTGTCAGGAATGATCTGGGCTGGAGACCTAGGGGAGCTATATCACTGAAAGCATTTCAGGAGGACGTAGATGGATTTTTGACTTGTCAGAGAGCTAAGGGGTGAAGTATTTGGGCATTAAAGAGGAGTTAATGACAACTGTAGATCAGCCATGATGTTATGCAATGGCTTGATCATCAGAATTCCCTGATCCTATTTCTTTTGTCCGCATATTCAGCAATTGCAAAGTTAATGGCTGTAATTTTCCTGAATGTTCTTTTATTGAACGTTGCAATCAGAGAGAGTAAAGTATTTTGTGAGTCATCTCTGGTTGAGGTATGGGGACTGTATTCACAGTGAATCTGGGTCTAAAATATCACCAACAAATGAACCACAAGTTGCAGAGAGGAAACACTCTGTAAAGAGACCAGAGGCGTTTTTTAAACCAAATAATATTTTCCAACCTACACCAAACCATGTGTGACAGTCTTGAGGACTGGATGAGATTCTGTGTTACTGTTGACCAGGTATTTGGAGCAAGTGGCCTCCATCTGCTCCTTGCAGGAGCTGTGAGGGGTTGAAGAGAACATAGCAACATAGGACTGAGCAGCAGGAGTGGGCCATTAGATACTTTATCACCGCTCCATGTGCTTTAGGTCTCAGCAGAACGTTTCTGTCTGTACACGATTTTACTACATACAAAAACAACTTTGAATAAATGCAAACATCTAGGCACCACAATCCTCTGGGGAAGGGAATTTCCACTTGAACAGCCCTTTGATAATTTCTTATTTGTGTTCCAACAAATGTTGGAGGGTCACTATGTCCCTTTCCAGTCCCACTCCTCCATTGGTTGCACCCATCTTAAATATAGCCAGTTAAGTGAGGTGGCCAATGATTTAGATCTTAGACTAGGCCATTTTCTAGAAAAAATGTGAGACACAGAAAGTTGAATTCATAACAAATGGTAAAATGATAGAGTGCCCCAAATGTTATTCTGCCTTTGCAGTCATTCTGCTCACACAAGCTACTGGTAGTGGAATTTCTTTCTGGAACAGTGGGATTTGGCAGAATTCCCTTCGTTTCAGGCAGTGGAGAGATTCCAAAGAGTCCTCACCAGGAATCCTTCACAAGTGGTAAAGATGACGCAAGGATTTTATGATCTCACACTTTTCTATCTGGCGGAACAAAGTAAGAGAGAGGGATCAATCGGCTGCTCCTTCTCAGACAGGGAACATTTTTCTCCCTCTCTGTGTTGGAACATACAATAATGTCAACTGACCACCAAACTGGACCATTCTCTGGAAAACCTGATTATGGATTATATGCAGGTGCGTCATTGCTCTTGTTGTACACAATTCCTTCCAATCGCAAAAATGTCCCCACTTTATAATTTGATGACGTGCTTACATGTATCTGTGTAATTTGTAAATATTGGTAGGTGTCTTCATAGTATGTGTGTTAATATCAATGCAAAACGTTTTCTTAAAGTTTATTCTCTAGCTTTAGTCTCCCTGACATGAGATAATATGCATCCAGCTGATACACTTTTCAGAAAGTCATGGATGGTTCAATACTATTTCTCAGCTAAGATCAAAACTGATAATCCCCTATAACAAAAGACCTGCATGAGGAATGAGTAAAGGAAAACCTTCGAAAATAATTATATCTTTTTAATTAAGTTTAGGGGATCAATCCTGCACACAGTGCATCAGGTGTGGTCTCAGCAGTGCCCTGTACAGATGCAGTAAAACATTCCTGCGATTAATCCTGATACCTTTTGACAAAACAGCATCATTCCACTTACCTTCCAAATCTTTTGCTGCATCTGCAGACTGACATCATACGATTCATGTCGCAAGAACATGGAAACCTCCTGTATCGCAGAGTTCGGCAATCTCTCTCCATTCAAATTGTTTACCATTGTTTCATCCAAAATGCCAAAATAGACAACTTACCTTATGTTATTTCTGCTGAAGGTTTGCTCACTAACCTTCCCTGCCTGTATCACATTGCAGACTCACTACCTCCATTTGTCGACACGTTGAATGACCATCTTGGTGTACGAGCTAATTGAACTCCAAGCCACTCGCTCCCCTTCCTCCAGATTTTTGATGCAGATTATTGATCACTAATGACCCCACAGGGATCTCTGAGGCACTCCATCAGTTACAGCCTGAAAGTAACCATTTACCTCCACTCTCTATTTCCTGTGAGTGACAGCTTCCCTGTTCCTGTGCAGCGACTCAGGTGGTTTGAATGGCCATCTCCTGGACTGTGTCGTGTACTGCACGAGCTGAATTATTTCATTCTATATTCCTGTGTAATTCCTTAGAGGGGCGGAATGGTCTCCTCCTGTGTCATTGTAACGATCCTGTCTTACTGAATGGTGTGTTCCCCAACCCTGTTGGATTGAGGGAACAACACATGGGATGGGCAGGAGTTGCCCATTCGGCTGCACCATTCAGAATGTTCATGGCTGCTCCGAGTGTGTCTGCCCATCCATTTCCTGTCTGTTCCCAATAAGCACTGACACTTCTGTCCAGTAAAGATGAGTCGTGCTCAGCCTTGAATATCTTCAATAACTGACTCTTCAGTGCTCCTTGAGGATGAGGACACCACAGGTAACACAACACTAAAGTGAAAGGGACATCCTTATTTCATTGTGGGACTTTTGTTCTAAAACTGTGTTAACTGAACAGCAAATCACTACCTCTTTTCAGACAAAAGAACAGAATAATTTGGAATAATTAGGAACATAATCCATTCCAGACTTCAAACCTATCCCACATTCCCACTGTCCCTTTCCAATCAAATATGTATCGTACCCAGCCTCTGCTGCTGTCTCAGGAAGAGAATGCCTGATAGCAGAAGACCGCAGGAGCATTAGGGAAATGAGCAGATTGAGGCCATTCAGCCTATCGAGTCGGAAATTCCGGACAATAATTTCTTATATGTACCTCGACCTCATTCTTCTGCCTTCTCCCTAGTATCTTTGATCCCCTTACAAATCAAAACACATCGATTTATGTCTTAATAACACTAGTGTCTGTGCCTCTGTGTATCTGTGCGTAAGTGTTTGTGCGTGTGTCTGTGTGTATGTGTGTCTATGCCTCTGTTTGTGTGTGTCTGCATGTGTGTGTGTGTCTGTGTGTGTGTCCATGTGCTTGTAATCTGTGTGTTTGCGTGTCTACACCTTTCTGTCTGTGTTTCAGCTTGTGTTTCTATCTGTATTTATGTCGATTTGTATGTGACTGTATATGTATTTGTGTGTTTATACGTATATGTATACCTATCTCCTTGTAAGTATTGTGTGTGTTCGTCTGTGTATTTCTGTGCCTGCGTCTCTGTGCAGTGAGGTATCTGTGTTTTTGTTTTTGAAAGTGAAAGGACTGTTGTTGGAACTGCCAGTGGGTTTAAACTGAGAATTGTCTTTCATTGAACATTGCTCCGTAACTGGTCAGTAAGACATGGATGTTTCAGATTCTCCACACGAGGCGTCCTGGTCCTCTCCAGCTCGTTTCGAGTCCTTCCCACATGAAGGGGGGAGGGGAGTGAGGGAACGGATATCGGGCACTCCACTACCCGGATTGGCCCTTTCTACCCTATTCCAGGCTGTTTCTCCTGGAATGGGCAAAAGGGATGGAGGGCGAGTGGGAATGGGTGACCCTGCTGTTTGTCCTGGTGTAGCTGGGGGGAGTTGTGAGGTGTCCGGAATGAGTAGTCGACAGTTTTTAATCCGTATGGTATTATTAGTTTCTGAATTCAATAGTGAGAGTGGTACTGCCTGAGCCTTGTTTGGAGACAGAGCGTGAACATTGTTCTGGGTTAGGTGCTACAACAGATATACAGTGAGTGTGAGGGAGCAGAGAGTATATGGGAACTCATATCCTAACAGAGCGAGGAGGATATTGTTGCTTTTCCAGTATTGTGGGACATTTCTTCAGATCATCTCAGCTTCGAGGTGAGCCTCCCTGAATGTCTTGTCCAAGTCTGTCACTCATAACGACACAGATGTGTCCCTCAGGTTCCACAGTATCAGTTGAGGTAGAGTTTACAGATAGCAAGGAGAAGCAAATATTGGTGTATTGTATATCGACACCAAAACGGTAGCAGAAAATCTGAGCATCATATGTTCTGGAAAGTAGATAGGCATGTATTGTGGATACCGCAGTCTTATTGAATGGTCTCAAGTTGTATCTAAACTGCGTTAAGTAAGTGACTGCTGAAGCTGTGAAAAATAAGTTCTGTGAGTTTATATGAGATGAGTTGAAGAGTATGTTGCGAAGCAAACTAGAGAGCAGGTTATTTCGGATTTGATGTTGTGTGGTCAGAAGGACGAATTATTAACCTTGGTCTGAAGCAGCTTTTGAGGAATAATGACATTTAAAAGGTGCATTTTACAAGGTGTCTGCATATAATATAGAATGCTTGAATCGTCCAGTCAAACATCAGTGAAGATTGGAGGCTAGAGTTCAAGATATCTGCAGTGAATTTGGAAAGTACAATATAACATTCAGTGGGAGACAAGCAATGGTTGTTAGAGTCATAGAGTCCGACATCACGGAGTCAGGCCCTTCAGCCCTGTTTGGTCCATTCCGACCGAAATACCCATACACGCTCAACCCATTTCCCTGCCATTGTCCCGTATCTTTCTAATCTTTTCCTATTCGTGTATTTGTTCAAATGCCTTTAAAATATTGTCAATGTATCTGCCTCAACCACTTCTCATTCCACATGCATAACAGCCCCTGAGTTAAAAAAAATGTTCCTCAGATTCCCTTTTATTGTGTCCCCTCTGACCTTAAACTGATGCTCTCTAGTCTGTAATTGCCCAACCCTGGGAAAAAAAGACTGTGTGCATTCACTCTATCCATGGCTGACATGATCTTATAAACTACAATATGACCCTCATCATCCTCATGCACAGAAATGTAAAAAGTCCTAGCTTGTCCAACCTCTTTCTATAACTCAGACCATTGAGACCTTGGCAACATCATTGTATTTTTTTCTGCACTCTTTCCAATTTAATAACATCCTTCCTATAGCAAAGTGAACAAAACTGAACATAACGCTACCAATATGGCCTCACCAGCATCCTGTATAACTGCAACATAACTCCCTAATTTCGATACTCAGTGATATAAACCAATTAAGGCCACTGTGCCAGAAGCTTTCTTCAATGTGTACCTGTGAATCAACTTTCAGAGAACCATGCACCTGAATTCCAAGGTCCCTCTGTTCCACTACACTCCTTAGGACTCAACCATTCACGATTAAACTCCAAACTTGATTTGACTTTCTAAAATGCAAGAACTTATACTGATCTATATTAAAATCCATTTGCTATTTCTCAGCCCACTTCTCCAGCTGATCAAGATACTGCTGTAATTTCTGAAATTTCTGATAACCTTCCTCAGTCTCCATGATGCCGCCTGTTTTAGTGCCGTCTTCAAACTTACAAATCATGCCTGTACATTCTCATCTAAAGTCAATTCATATCAAAAACAAGGTAGTACTTGTACATGGAGCTGGATTGAGCATTGCTAAGTCTGACGAAACAGATGTACGTCCTATCAAAATGTCGGAAATAAATCACCAATAGTAGTATTAATTGCGCTGTCGATGACTGTGTTTTATTTTCCTGTACATTCTGCAGAGACCGGAGACTGTTGTGGATAAACGTGATCCAAGAACGACCGACGAATGGAAGGGATTCAAACAGCTACAAAGGGAAAAAGACATTGTGTGGCTAACTGCACACCAGTTAGCTTGACATTTTTAGGCAAACTGTTGGAATCTATTACACAGGATGGCATTTTTGCTATTTAGAAATTAACAGCAACAATGGAGAGAATCAGCATACATTTCTGATAGAGAAATCATACTTGATAAACTTCGGAATTGTTCGAAGTTGTTCCTTTCAGCATAGATAATGGGGAATCAGTAGAAGTTGCATAGATTGGATTTTCCGAAGGGTTTCTATAAGAACTCAAAAAATGAGGTTGTAAATGCAATGAATGTGAAGGGTACTTGGAGGAATATATGGAAGTGGGAAGTTAAAGTTTTGTTCGCCTTCATATAAGAGAGTCAGAACATCGATGCAAAGACATTTTGAAGCAGTTTCACAGCGCGTTGGTGGGACTGTACCTGGAGTATTGTGTACAGTTTTGGTAACCGAATCTCAGGAAGGATATACTGACCACAGAGGAAGTGCAATGGACATTCTCCAGATTAATCTCTCAGATGGTGAGATTGCCTGAAGAGGAAACTCGGCCTGTGTTCTCGAGAGTTTCAAAGAATGAGAGGTGGGTCACAGTGAAATTTAGAAAATTCACAAAACATATGACAAGTTGAAAATCAACAGAACGCTTCCCTCGCTGTCTATTCCACATTCAAGGCAAATAATGGCAGGATCTGGGACAGGCCAGTTAAGACTGCAATAAGGAGGAAATTCTTCACTTGGAGGAGACTAACTAACACAGGGGCTTGGAAACCTACTGGCAGGCAAGATTATGGAGAATGTCCTGATATTCTACAAGTGTCTCCAGCAGAACAGAATAACCAGGGAACAGGTAGGACTCATTAGTGACTTGACAAGTTGCATCCAAAACAACTTTAGTGATAGGAGGCAGAGGCTAGTAGTCAAAGGATGTTTGTGTGATTGGAGGCTAGTGTCCAATGGTGTACCACAGGGATCAGTGTTGTGTCTCTTATTATTTCTGATTCAGAGGTGTTGGTGTTGGACTGGGGTGGACAATGCTAAAAATTGCATAACACCAAGTTATACTCCAAAAGGTTTATTCGGTGGCACTAGCTTTCGAAGCGCTTTATCAAAGCGCACAACCACCTGATGAAGATGCAGCACTTTGAAAGCTCGTACCTCCAAATAAACCTGTTGGACTATAAGCTGATGTTTTCTGATTTTAAACCTTATCCTAAAGGATGCAGCTGTGAATATGGATGAGGGGTGGGGAGTGTCATAAGCAAGTTTGTTATTGATACGAAGATTGGCCGGGTGGTTGACAGTGAAGAAGAAGGCCTTATGTTTCAGGAAGATACAGATGGAATGGTCAGATGGTCACATCAATACAGAGAAAATGGTCAGATGGGTGGATCAATGGCAGATGGAATATAACCCTGATAAATATGAAGTAATGCACTTTGCAAGAAGAAACCACACAGGGGAGGACTCAATGAATGACAGCACACTAGGAAGCTCAGAGGGTGCTTCTCCACACATCCCTGAATGTGACTGGACAGGTTATTGCACAACTTGGGAACACATAGGGGAGCGTAAACACAGCCTTTATACATCGAAGCATAGATTATAAGGGCTGTGCGGAACTTTGGTTCGGCCAAGATGGAATACTATGTGTAGTTATGGGGGCCACATTACAGGAAGGATGTGATTGTACTGGAGGGAGTGCAGAGGAGATTCGCCAGGATGTTCCCTGGGATGGAGTATATCAGCTATGGAGAGAGCCTGGACAAGCTCGGGTTGTTTACTTTGGAGCAGAAAAGGCTGAGGGGGATGTGAATCAGAAGGATAAGATTCACGGTGGATAGACAGCAGCTGTTCCTTTTCGTCAAATGGCCTCATTTTCAAAGTGAAGTGTTTGAGGTTTAGTGAGGATTTGAGGACTGTTTTTCACCCAGAGTTTGTGGGGTCTGGAATGCACTGATTGAGAGGGGAGTTGTCATGGTAACTTCAAATTCTTTAGAAAATACATGGTTGTGCAGTTGTTATGCCATAAGATTCACAGGTATGGGTCTTGTTCGGAAAGTGGGCCTAGTGTAGACCGTACTGTATTTCTGATGGAACAGAGACTGTGCATCTGTTATTGTATGGATGTGGGAGGTCAATCATTGAGTAGCTTAAGATAAGAATTAATGGGTTTCTAAAGAATATCTTACCAAAGTATGTAAGAGGGAACTTGTAATATCTTCTGAAAATATGTCAATGGCAAAATTAACAGAAAAAGTTGCAGCTTCCTTACAGTCTGACACCAGAGAATTGAGGACAGGGAAATAGCAGATCAGTGGAGCAAATACTTCAGTTATGCCTTCACAGAAGATAAAAAAACAAAAAAAAATCTTCCTAGAAATACTAGAGAACTTTAGTCGCGTGAGAAAAAGGGAATACCAACTAAATTAGCAACTAAACAGTTTTAGAGAAAAATATTGGAGTGAAATTAATGTGCATAGACAATGTCAACAGAGATTTATGAAATGGGAATCATATTTGAGAAAGTAGCTTTTAACAAAATTATGAGAAGGTATCAATGCAATACGATTGGAAACTCAGAAAGATTTTTGATAAAGCCCCAAGCCTATTTTGCAAATTCGAATCCTGTGGGACTGGGGAAAATATATGGTCATGGTTTTAGAATGGGAGAGCTGGCAGGAAAGAATGAGTAAGAATAGAACCATGTTTTTTTTCTGAATGGAACACTTTGAGGATATAACAAGGATATATCGAGATTTGACATCCATCTATTCCCAATACACATCATATCTTTGGTTGAGGGGCTCATATGCTATATTCCTTAGTCTGCTGACAGTACGAGACGATGTCAGCTTGTGAGTGGATGAGGAGGATGTAAAAAAGATTCCAAGGTGATTGAGATATGTGGAGAGACTGGGCAAGTACGTGGTAGATGGAGAGCAATGGGAGAGATGAGATGTTGTACACTTTGATGGGAACAATAGAGTGGCATCCTATCATTTGCAAAGGGAGTGGTTGAAAAATGTTGCTCTATAAATGAACTTAAGCTGCATTTTTATTTTATTTCTGCGCGGCCCTCCGAGTCCATGTAAGGCAGTGAGTTCTGAAGCCAGAAGTCAATACTAGGAATAGCATTGGCACGTTGACCAGTGTATATATACCCAACAAGTGGGGAGCTGTAACGTTGAAAACGATCTGTATGTCCCTGTCCACCAATCAGAGAAAGTAATATTGTAGGAGCAGAAAGCAGGTAGGCAGATAAATGGTGTATTCACCTTCATTTCACGGAGATTTGAATACAGGAGTAAGGGTGATTTACTGCAGCTGTATGGAGACTTAGTGGGGCCCCATTTCGAACATTGTGCAATATTGTTCGCAGTTTTGGTCTCCTTGCCTAGTAAAGGACATTGAAGGAGAGCAGTGGAGAATGACCAAACTAAACTCTGGGATGACAGGCTTGTTGAGGGACCAGCGGTTTGGGGTGACTGGGCCTGTATTTTATGGGGTTTAGAAAAATGAGTGGAGATATCATTAGACAATAGACAACAGACAATAGGAGTAGGAGTAGGCCATTCTGCCTTTCGAGCCTGCAACACCATTCATTATGATCATGGCCGATCATCCTCAGTCAGTATCCTATTCATGCTTTATCTCCATAGCCCTTGATTCCTCTAGCCTTGAGAGCTCTATCCAACTCTTTCTAAAATGAATCCAGAGACTGGGCCTCCACTGCCCTCTGGGGCAGAGCATTCCACATAGACACCACTCTCTGGGTGAAGAAGTTTCTCCTCATCTCTGTCCTAAATGGTCGACCTGATATTTTTAAGCTGTGTCCTCTGGTTCGGCACTCACCCATCAGCGGAAACACGTTTCCTGTCTCCATAGTGTCCAATAATTTTATAAATAATCTTATATGTCTCAATCAGATCCCCTCTCAGTCTTCTAAACTCAAGGGTATACAAGCCCAGTCGCTCTAGTCTTTCCGCACAAGGTAGTTACGCCATTCCAGGAATTGACCCCGTGAACCTACGCTGCACTCCCTCAATAGCCAGAATGTCTTTGCTCAAATTTGGAGACCAGAACTGCACACAATACTCCAGATGTGGTCTCACCAGGCCCCTGTACAGCTGCAGAAGAATCTCTTTGCTTCTATACCCAATCCCTCTTGTTATGGAGGCCACCATGCTATTAGCTTTCTTCACTACCTGCTGTACCTGCATGCTTGCCTTCATTGACTGGTGTACAAGAACACCCAGATCTCACTGTACTGCCCCTTTACCTAAATTGATTCCATTTAGGTAGTAATCTGCCTTCCTGTTCTTGCCACCAAAGTGGATAACCATACATTTTTCCACATTAAACTGCATCTGCCATGCATCTGACCACTCACCTAAACTGTCCAGGTCACCCTGTAATCTCCTAACATCCTCCTCACATATCACCCTGCCACCCAGCTTAGTATCTAAGCAAATTTGCTAATGTTATTACTCATACCATCTTCTATATCATTAATACAAATTGTAAAAAGCTGCGGTCCCAGCACCGATCCCTGCAGTATCCCACTGGTCACTGCCTGCCATACTGAAATGGAGCTGTTTATCACTACTCTTTGTTTCCTGTCAGCCAACCAACTTTCAATCCAAGTTAGTACTTTGCCCCCAATACCATGCGCCCTAACTTTGCTGACTAACCTCCTATGTGGGACTTTATCAAAAGCTTTCTGAATGTCCAGGTACATTACATCTGCTGGATCTCCCTCGTCCATCTTCAGAGTTACATCCTCAAAAAAATCCAGAAAATTAGATTTCCCCTTCATAAATCCATGCTGACTCTGACCTATCCAGATGTGTCGTAATTTCGTCCTTTATAATAGACTCCAGCACCTTTCCCACCATTGAGGTCAGACTAACTGGTCTATAATTTCCTGTTTTCTCTCTCCCACCTTTCTTAAAAAGTGGTACAACATTAGGCACCCTCCAATCCGCAGGAACTGATCCCGAATCTATGAATTTCTGGAAAATAATCACCAACGCATTCACGATTTCTCGAGCCACCTCCTTCAGTACCCTGGGATGTAGACCATCAGGCCCCGGGGACTTATCAACCTTCAGACCGAACAGTCTCTCCAACACCAATTCCTGGCAAATATAAATTCGCTTAAGTTCAAGTCTTTCAGCCACTGTTATCTCAGGGAGATTGATTGTGTCTTCCACAGTGAACAGGGATCTGAAGTAACAATTTAATACGTCTGCCATTTTTTTGTTCCCTGTAATATATTCCCCTGTTTCTGTCTTCAAGGGCCCACTTTTAGTCTTAACCATTTTTTTGCCTTGTGCATACCTAAAAAAACTTTTACTACCCTCCTTTATATTTTTGGCCAGTTTACCTTCGTACCTCATTTTTTTCTCTGCGTATTTCCTTCTTAGTAATCCTCTGTTGATCTTTAAAACCTTCCCAGTCTTCCGTTTTCCCACTTATCTTTGCTACCTTAAAGTTTTTCTCTTTTAACTTTGTATATTTCTTAACTTCCCTCGTCAGCCACGGCCACCCATGACTCCTCCTGGGATCTTTCTTCCTTTTTTGGAATGAACTGATCCTGCAACTTCTGCATTATACACAGAAATATCCGCCATTGCAACTCCACTGTCATCCCGACTAAAGTATTGCACCATTGAACTTTGGCCAGCTCCTCCATCATAGCTCCATAGTTCCCTTTATTCAACTGAAATATTGTCACTTCCGATTGTACCCTCTCCCTTTCAAATTGCAGATTGAAGTTTATGGTCACTACTTCCTAATGGATCCTTCACTTGGTCCCTTCAAGAGGTCCCTGATCAGTTCTGGTTTGTTGCATAATACCAGATCTCGAATTACCTTCTCCCTGGTAGGCTCCAGCACCTGCTGTTCTAAGAATCCATTTCGGAATCACTCCACAATGTCTCTTTCTTGAGGTCCAATACCATCCTGATTCTCCCAGTCTACCTGCATGTTGAAATCCCCATAACATCTGTAGTAACATCTTTGCAACAGGCCAATTTCAGCTCCTGATTCAACTTACATCCGATATCCAGACTACTCTTTGGGGGCCTGTAGATAATTCCCAAGAGGGTCTTTTTACCCTTAGAATTTCTCAGCTCTATCCACACTGACTCTCCATCCCCTGATTCTAGGGCACCGCACGCAAGGGACTGAATATCCTCCCTTACCAGCATGGCCACCCCACTCCCTCTGCCCGTCAGTCTGTCCTTACGATAGCACGTGTAGCCTTGAATATTCACTTCCCAGGCCCTGTCCACTTGAAGCCACGTCTCAGTTACCCTCACAATATCGTATCTGCCAACTTCCAAAAGAGCTTCAAGCTCATCCATCTTATTTCTAATGCTTCGTGCATTCATACATAGTATTTTTAATTTGTTACTATCCTTACCCTTCTCAAAAACTCCTATTTCACTCAACCTTACAGCATGATCCCTTTTTGAGTTTTCTGCGTCATTCATACAGTTGTGTTTCTTGACTTCCCTTTTTCTAACTTTCCCTTCAATTTCCTTCTTAAACATCCAGTTTGTCCCCTCCCCCTCGCTACTTAGTTTAAATGCAGCTGTGTTGCAGTAGCAAACCTGCCTGCCAGAATGCTGGTCCCCAACCTATTAAGGTGCAAACCGTCTCTCTTGTATAATCTATGCTTACCACAAAACATACCCCGGTGATCCAAGAATTTAAATCCTTGCTTCTTGTGCCAGTACCCCAGCCACACGTTCAACTCCATTATCGCCCTGTTTCTGCCCTCACCAGCCCGAGGAAATATATCAAACACTGACAGTGTGAGACAGATTGGAAGCAGGGATGATAGTTCACTTTGAAGAAAACAGTCAAATCGTATTTAATACACAAGCGTTATCAAAGAACCGCGTGTATATTGAATAGAGAAGCAAACTTGATGGGCCGAAAGCACTACATCAGTTCTCGGTTTATACTTCACAATGTGAAAACATATTATGGGATATGAACATTGTATGGGGAAAATTGCATTGAGGAGATGTTCGGTCATGAACTAGCATGAGGAAATCTCAACGTATTGAATGACCTCCTCCTTTCCCAATGTTTTTGTGCAGTCTGTGGGAATGCTCTGTAAATGTTGTCACAAGCTCTCAAATGTTAGGAAGGAGGCCTCTGCAGGATCGATAGGATTGTGTTTCCCGTTCCATTTTCTGATAACGAGGCTGGTGCCAGTTGTTCAGTACGGTTTTATCCTTTCAGACGTCAGATCACTTTGATACAATTGAGTGTCTTACTTGGCCGATTCAGAGACCATTGAAGAGTTGATCACATGTCTGTGCGTCTGGAGTCACTTTTAGGCCAGACTAGGAAAGCATGGGAGATTCACTTCCTGAAAATACATTGGGGAAGGAGATCAAAGTTTAAAATCAACATTGGACACGAGATCACTATTACTGACACCAGATTTTCCGGCTCGATATTTTATTAATTACTTTTAACTTCCACCAGATGCCAGAGCATTATCCTGGTCTGGATTCGTAATACAATGATATTTCCACAACAACATCATCTCCACATGGAGACCTATTGGAAACCATACTGACCTGATTATTTCGAAGCTACTTGACGTCTCTGTCAAAAATAATTCCCACCAATTTGACTATCGTGATGGGAGTTCGAGGTGGCAATTGGTCATATTGTAATTATTCTCCTATTCGGGGACTGGACATAGCTGAGTAATTTTCCACATTGCCAGGGAGATGTCAGAGTTGGAGCTGGAATGAAACAGCTTCCCCAGGGACTCGGCTTGTTGTGCAGCACAAGTCTTCAGTCCCATTGCAGGAATAGTTTCAGGGCCCATTGCCTTTATCGTATCTACTGTGTCCAGCTGTTATTTCATGTCACGTAGAGCAAATCGAATCGCTTGAATACTGGCATCTGTGAGTCTGTGGGCATCATGATGCGTGTGAGTTGGATCATCCAGTCAACAACTCTGGCTGAGGGTCGTGCAGACACCATATCCTTGACTTTTTTTTTCGCTGATTTAGAGTTGTTCCGATATTTAGGATGAGGATATTTGTGGCGTCCTCTGCTCCAGTAAATTGTTTAATAATCCATCGACATTTATGCTTGGATTTAGCAGGACAACAGAGCTTAGATCCGATCTGTTTGTCTTGGGATCATTTCCCCTTCTCCATCAGAAGTTATTTCTGCTGTTTGGAATGTAAACAGTCATGTGTGTTTTGTCAACAGGTTTAGGTGCACGTGATTCCGACCTTGGCATCAGCCCTGCATTCAGTGACCTAACCTGGTTTCTGATGCCGTAACACTTCCACTTTCATATTCTTATTCTGCTGAGGGCATCTCCCTGGTGTCACGCCTCCAATTTGTTACTTCATCTCAATCCATTTAAGGTAATAATCTAAATCGTTTCTTTTCCACAATGTCAACTTCTGTATTGGAAGTGAATGTGTTCCCTGTTTTTCTCCCTGACATGATTAAAAGCTCTCTAGTTTCAGTGATGCCAGTCTCATGCAGTTTCAGAATCTAGGAACTTGTGCACCATGCACTATCGTTCAGTCCCCAGTGTACGGCGCTCCAGGTTGGACAGGATGTTTGACCATCATTGACATCCTTCTTTGGAAATTGTCCAAAAAGAGAAAATGGTGAAGAAATCACTGAAAATGTTGCAGCATCTTCTGGAATGAATGCAGAGTTAAACTTTCATGTCCAGTGACCCTTTTCAAAGCTCCCAGTTTATCCAGCAATTTTTGTATTTTTATTTCCAGTATCCATAGTTATTTGTTTTAGTGAAAATTTGTTCTGTACCTATTCATTTCTGGAGAAACTCACCAGGTCTGTCACCATCTGCAGAAACAGAAACAGCGTTAGCGTTTCAAGCCCAGTGTGGCACTTCTTCAGAACTGAAAAGGATTGGAACCTGGGATTTTTAATCCCTTATCAGAGGTGGGGATGGGTGACAGGGAAAAGAGGGTGGGGTAAAGCTAAACGGGCTTTTAGCACTGCTGAACGAGTGGATGATGTAAAATGTGTTTAAATTAAGGTGTGAATGTGGGAAAGGGGTTCTCTCAATTGAGTGCAAGATTAAGAAGATACAACCACACAAGGTCATAGGGAGGCCAGGAGGGAGAATGCTGACTCTGTGGCATTATATAGATCTGACCATGGATGCGTTTTCACTGTCAAGATCATCGCCCCCTTTAGACAAAGGAATCCCTGTGTTTGACTTCTTATTGGCACTAGTAAGCATTTCATGCTGCCTTAGTATTGTAATATGGAGAAAAACAAATCACCATATGAAGTTGAACTGAGTATTGTTTACCTGTCATGTTTAATATTGTTTAAATTTGCAGTGCTTATCTTTAAATGCTTGTTCTTAAAATTAGAATCAGATGGAGTGTAGGAGGTTGGGTGGTGACATTGTAAAAGCTTCAAAAATCATGAGAGATATGGATAGGGTGAATAGCCAAGATCTTTACAACGGCATGGGGGAGTTCCGCCATAGAAGGCATAGGTTTAAGGTGAAAGAGGAAAGATTTAAAAGAAACGAAGGGGCAACTTTTTTATACAGAGGGTGTTGTGGTTATGGAATAAGCTGTCAGATGAAGAGTGGTAGATGCCAGTACAGGTACAACATTTAAAACTCATTTGGACAAACATATGAATGGGAAAGATTTCGAGGCATATGGGCCAAATAAAAGCAGGTGGGACGAGCTTAATTTGGAAAACTTGGCCAGCATGGACATTTAGAAAGGCTTCACGCAGGGTCCGAGTGTTATGTGAAAGAGAAATTATACTTTGCCCTGTAAAATTATGCAAAGTATTTCTGGAGATGCCTGAGAATGTAACAATCAGACTTGATAAAGGAGATCTGGTAGACACCAGGCTTTCCAGAGATTTTCCACAAGGTATTACAAAATAAAAGTTCTTACACATGACAGAAGGTCGTAGGATGATGGATAATGTATTAACATGGGATGATGATTGGTTCGCACATAGAAATCGGAGAGTCAGGATTAATGAATCTTCATGATAAAGGTGTATCTGCTGGAGTACCACAGCTATGAGTCCGATGGCATCAGATATTTACAATCTATACTGATAGCCTGAAAGAGGGAGTTGAGTGCAACATACATCCGAATTTGTGGATGACACTGAGAACCAAAGGCATGCTGTTATGTAATGGAGAGGACTTCCAGAAAAGGAGCAGTACAAAGGGATTGGAGTCTTCCTGTGTATGAAACATAAAGTCAGCATGCTGGTGCAGCAAGTAACTGGGTTGTTTCAAAAGATGGGTTTCTGGGACGAAAGTTTTGTGTTAATGAGAATCTCTAAAATGGTGAGCCGATTATTAATTGGGGTTTAAATTAATGAGGAGTGGTACTGCTGAAAAATACAAGACAAAGAGGGGTTGACACTGCAGATGTCGAGAAGTTGTTACCATTCCTGGGTGGAGTCCCGAACTTGAGGACATAGATACCGAATAGGGAACATCGATTTCAGTCTGAGATGCAAAGTGATGTCTTCTCTCAGAATGTCTGGAATTCCCTAACCCGGAAAGGTGTGGAGGGACAACAAATTTGGACTACACAAACACCCAGCGGGTACATATAACTCATTCACTCTCCTCAAGGAGTCGGCAAGAAAGTGGAGTCGAGTCCTGGAGTAGATCAGCCATGTCCGTATTAAATGACAGGGCAAGCTTGAGGGGCCCAAGAGCCTACTGTTCCTATTGTTATTAATTTCACATGTTATGCTTTTGGAAAGTAACTGGTCATTTTCCTGGAAGTTGTGTTCTGTAATGCTACATTCGGATGAGCAGAGGATTTGTTTGAGTTTACCCTGGGTGGGGTATGGGGGCTATAGTCACAGCGAATCTGGGTCTGGGACATGGCTTAAATTTGGAGCAGAAGTTACAGAGATGGGAAGCCTGGAAACAGGGATTGGGGGTGAGGTTCACTTCCTGATCCAGGCTAGATTTTCCAAGTACATTTCCAAAACTACACCTAACCATCGGAGTGGCCTCGATTTGCAGGTCCGAAGGGCTGAATGGAACATCAGAACACAGGGCTGAGGGATAGGAGTGAGCCATTCGGCCCTTTGACACTACTCCACCAGTAAATGAGATCGTGGCTCATCTTATTGTTGTCCCAGCTGCACTTTTCTCTCCAAGTACCATTATCCCTGATTCACCGGTCTATGGAAAATCACATGATGCCAGCCTCGATATAATATAAAGATTCAGCCATCCCAAACTTCTGGGAAAGAGGATTTCCACTCGACTGAATTCCCAATTTGTGAATTTCTTCTCACTCCATTTGTGACTGAGGATGAAGGGTGTCACTATTTCCTTTTCTATTCCCACTCCTTCACTGCTCACAACAAATTTTAATGTTAACTAGGTTGGTGATATGGCCGATAATAAAGGTCTCAGACTGGGTGAGGTTCAGTGATAAGACGTCAGGCCGATTTCTTTAGTCAGCCACAAGTTACTAACAGAACTAACAGAGGAGTATGGTGGATCTGTGGGTGGCACTGCTTCCTCACATCACCAAGGAGCTGGGTTGAATTCCAACCTCGGGCGACCCTCTATGTGGAATTTGAACATTCTCCCCGTGACTGTGTGGGTTTCCTCCCAGTGCTCCAGTTTCCTGCCACAGTCCAAAGATGTGTATTTTAAAGTGGTTGCCCATAGTGCCCAGGGATGTGTAGGTTAGGTGGGTTAGTTATGGGAAATGTAGGGTTACATGGATAAGGTAGGGGGCCACGTCCAGGTAGGATGCTGTTTGGTGCATCAGTGCAGACTTAATGGACGGAATGTCCTGCCTCCACACTGCAGAGGTTCTATGACAATTACAACAAATTTGGCCTATACAAACACCCTGCGGGTATATACCTAATCCACACTTATCAAGGTCTTGTATGTTTCATTCTCATTCCAAGAGTACCCTGTTCAAGCCTTCATAATATACGCCCTTCACCCCAGGAATACGTGAAATGAAATATCTCTGAACTGCTTTCAATGTAATTATATCCTTTCTCAGATAAGGAGACAGAAAAAAAAATACTCTCACACTCAGATCATAAAGTTTATATTTGTTTTCTCAAAGTGCTGAGAGTCTTTGGAACACTCTTCCCCACAGATGGATTTTCCCCACAGAATCAAGGATTTTCGAGGAATGGGCAACAATTTGCAGCGTAGAGGAAAATGTAGACAGTGGTATCAAATTACACGGGTCCACAACCTAGTAGAGACTTCTTCTGTGTTTTTACCAGATTAGAGATTTGATTTAAAAAAAAACAGAGACCGATAGATCCGATACAGAGATGTGGATACTTTTTGCTAAGAATACACTCTCTGTCAGTCCCCTTTGTCATCAGTTGGATAATGTCCCCTCAGATAAAGCTATGCAGCTTCGTGACGTCTGTGCGAGAGAGTTGGGGGTTTAGATCTCTTCGGAGACATGGGAGAATATTTGTGAAAATGCTCAAAGGATTTTGATCTGTAACAGGACACATTACATGCAGTTGTAAATTCTTCATAGGATGAATCTGACACCAGTGTCAGATTCTCTCAAAATTCAAAGTAGGAGTATCTTCAGCATGTCCTAAATGCAGAATGACTACAGGCACTCTTGCTCATTGCATGTGGTCCTGCTGCAGGCTTCATATATATTGGAGCACTGTGTTAGGTTTGACAGAGTGGGCTTTGTGGACCGAATTGGAGATGGACGCGGTTTCTCTTTTCCTGGGCCTGCCCAGAGTACCTTATGCATGGGGAAAGAAATCCTTACGTTTTGTGCTAGGAAACTTATTGTGTTGTGTTGGATGTCTGAAAACTCCTTGGGGCTGTTGGTCTTTGTAAGCTCCTCATGGAAAATATCCCTTTGGACTGTCTCACCAGTATGGTGCACCAAAGAACAGAGATTAGTATAAGTCATAGAGTCATAGAGATGAAAAGCATGGAAACCTTCGGTCCAACCCATCCATGCCGACCACATATCCCAAACCAATCTAGTCCCACCTGCCAGCACCCGGCCCATAACCCTCCAAAGCAGTCGCATTCATATACCCATCCAAATGCCTCTTAAATTTTGCACTTGTATCAGCTTCCCCCACCTCACCTGGCAGCTCATTCCATACACGTACTACCCTCTATGTGAAATAATTGCCCCGTAGGTCTCTTTTATATCTTTCGCCTCTCACCCTAAACCTATGCCTTCTCTTTCTGGACTCCCCGACCCCAGGGAAAAGACTTTACCTATTTACCCTATCCATGCCCATCATTATTTTGTAAACCTCTATAATGTCACCCCTCAGCCTCGGACGCTCCAGGGAATACAGCCCCAGCCTGTTCAGCCTCTCCCTGTAGCTCAAATCCTCTAACCCTGGCAACATCCTTGTAAATCTTTTCGGAACCCTTTCAAGTTTCACAACATATTTCTGATAGGAAGGAGACCAGAATTGCATGCAATATTACAACAGTGGCCTTTCCAATGTCGTGTACGGTCGCAGCATGATCTTCAAACTCCTGTACTCAATACTCTGACCAATAAAGGAAAGCATATCAAACGCCTTCTTCACTATCCTATCTACCTGCGACTCCATTTTCAAGGAGCTATGAACCTGCACTCCAAGGTCTCTTTGTTCAGCAACACTCCCTGCGACCTGACCATTAAGTGTATAAGTCCTGCTAAGATTTGCTTTCCCAAAATGCAGCACATTGCATTTATCTCAATTAAACGCCATCTGCCACTTTTCAGCCCATTGGCAATTTGGTCCAGTTCCTGTTGTAATCTGAGGTGACCTTCTTCGCTGTCCACTACACCTCCAATTTTGGTGTCATCTGCAAACTTACTAACTGTACCTCTTATGCTCACATCCAAACCATTTATGTCAATGACAAAAAGTAGTGAATCCAGCACCGATCCTTGTGGCACTGCACTGGTCACAGACCTCCAGTCTGAAAAACAACCCTCCACCACCACTCTCTATCTTCTACCTTTTAGCCAGTTATGTATCCAAATGGCTAGCTCTCCCTGTATTCCATGAGATATAACCTTGCTAATCAGTCTCCCATGGGAAACCTTATGGAAACCCTTACTAAAGTCCATATAGATCACATCTACCCCTTTGCCCTCATCAATCCTCTTTGTTACTTCCTCAAAAACTCAATCAAGTTTGTGAGACATGATTTCTCACGCACAAAGCCATGTTGACTATCCCTAATCAGTCCTGCCTTTCTAAATACATGCACATCCTGTCCCTCAGGATTCCTTCCAAGAACTTGCCCACCACGAACGTCAGGCTCTCTAGTCTATAGTCCTCTGGCGTGTCCTTAACACCCTTCTTAAACTGTGGCACCACGTTATCCAACATCCAGTCTTCCAGCACCTCACCTGTGACTTTCCATGTTACAAATATCTCAAGCAAGAGGCCCAGCAATCACTCTCTAGCTTCCCATAGAGTTCTAGGGTATACCTGATCAGGCCCTGGGGACCCGTTTCAAGACATCCTTGGGTATTTATCCACCTTTACCCATTTTAATACATCCAGCACTTCCTCCTCTGTAATATGGACATTTTGCAAAGTGTCACCATCTATTTCCCTACCTTTTATGTCTTCCACAATAAATACTGATGCAAAATACTCGTTTAATATCTCCTGTGCTGGGAAAAATATTCTGTTATGTTGGATGTCTGAAAACCCCCCGGATCTGTTGGGTGGTTGTAAGCTTGTCATGGAGAATATCCCTTTGGACGTTCTCACTAGTATGGTGCACCAAAAAGCAGAGATTTATATAAAATATGGCAATACTTTTTGGATTACCGCGATACAAGCTTATCTGCTACTCTAAAAGGGGCTTTTATATAGCCGTGACGATATTGTCTCATGAATCTTTTATGAAGAATTATGAACATATGAATGTGTAATGCTCTCGAAGAACGAGAACTATGGTTTTGTCATGCTGAGCCGTATTATTTATTTATTATTTATTGTTTATTTTTTGTTTTTCTTCTGTCCGTTTAGAGATTTCAACTTGTTTTGTATGTACATGCATATGGGTGTAATTTTGTTCAGTTATTTGAGTTGTTTTGTTATTGGTTTAATATAATAAAAAAAAAAACTCTTTTTCAATAAAAAAATGTTTGTTAAAAAGTTAAAATGCCAGAATTGATAGAATAGAGTCCCGAAGAACTCTCATTACAAAGACTACTCATGGTGGTTCACCCTGAGGGTCACCACACCCTCGTGACAGGGTGAGGTTGAGAGACCGTCCCCTTCATGGTAACCGCTATCAGTGTGGGGAATTGAACCTGCGCTGGTGTCCTCCCTCTGCATCACAAACTGTATAACTGTTACACACAGAATCAGTCACAAAGCGCAAGAGAAACTTTCATGACAAGGTAAAAGGTATATTTGAGATAAACGTCATGATAACGGCTGAGGATAAAAATGTTCTCTGCCAGAAATTGCATTTTATAATGAGTCAAGTTTTTGGAACCTGCCTTTGGCTGAATACAATAAGGCGAGTGAAATAACCAGAATGACTAATTGTGGTTTGATACCGATAACCATAAAATAAGTGCATGTTTTTGATTGGTCTGTGGAAAGCATGATGACTGTTGCATGAATTTATAAAGTAGATGAAATGTATTGTAAGGAGAGTCCGTCCCCATGGGAAATGCCTTCTGAACACATGCTAGAAGAAACCCGGGGTAAAAAGTGTCTGAGAATCGTCTGCTCAGTAACAGGAACCTGGGGGTTGAATGACTGAATGTTCCTCTAACACAGAGCTGAGAAAACCATCGGATCACCCCCGAACGTATTGAATGTTGGAGCATATTTGAAGTACTGAATCCGGATGATGGATTTTAATTGTGTGTGATTTGAAAAACGTACATGTCTACTCCACCATTTTACGTGATACACACTGGGGCACAGCCGTTTTTCTGTAAGTGGGAATAAGTTGGAACATTATCTGGAACATTCCATAATTGGCATCCTCCAGAATATTTTATAACTGTGTGGAGGGGCATTAGAAAGGCAAGAGAGAAAGAGAGGAAAGGTGATGCATGCAGTAGTGAGAGTGGTGGAGCATGAGCCTTGTTCGGGGGTCGGTGCTATAACAGATATACAGTGAGTGTGAGGAAGCAGAGAGAATACGGTGACCCTTATCCTGACAGAGCGGGGAAGGTTATTGATGCTTGTTCTGTATTGCTGGACATTTCCTCAGACCGCACACTGCACTGAGCTGGGTGAGGAGTTCAGACCATGCTTGGTGGGTCTGGTGGTGTGATCCCTCTGGGAAGAGAATGGTCCCCCTCTGTACTAGCCCATCTACCAGGACCTCTGTGCCCCCGTTGACAATCCGTGGTGTAATTTCCCCTTAGCTGCCATGCTCGAGGTAAACTGTGCAGGGCAGACCTGAATTGAGAAAGCACAACCGTGTACCCATTGGCCTTTTTTAAGATGGCACAAGTGCCAGGCATCACAGAATATCCGGGGCCTCCCGGCGATGGTGAGTACCTCCAGTCATGATGGGTTGGAGAATCGGGATGGCATTGTATGAGGGGGACACTATGGAGTGGGGTGGGTAGTTAATGAAGTGAGTTTGGTAAGATACCACCAGGAAACTAGCTCGGCCTTGTGCAGACAACCCCTCTGTCACACTTAATGAAAATGTAACTGCGACAGTTTTTTTGTCAGATTCAGTCCAGTGAGGCAAAGACTCTGCTGTCCTCACTCCCAGTTACAAAGCTGCAGAACCAAATGCTCATCCAAAACTCTGCATCGCCTGAACTCACAGCAATATCCCTTTCACTCATAATTCTTCGAAATACTGACCCATGTTGCATGATACGATCGAAATGTCTTCATTTCAGCATTCTGAAACCTGTGAACATATCCTTGCATGACATTTTTTCTCAGTCTCCCCCCGACCCTGTCTCCACCCCAAAACACACTCATTTACAGTCATACTGCACGAGACTGCCAGTGTAACTGGTCATTTGGTCCAGCTGGTCCATCACAACCAAAATGTCAATCAACACTCACCCCATTTCCCTGCCTGTGCTCTGTATCCCTCTAATCCTTTCCTATCTGTGTATTTATCCAAATGCCTTTTCAATGTTGTTATTGTACCCACCTCAATCACTTCCACTGGCTGCTCAGTCCATATGCGTACCACACTCTGTGTAAAAAGGTTGCCCCTCAGTTTCTTTTTTCTATTTTTTATCCTTTCCAATCATTAATGGATGTCCGCTAGTCCTTGATTCCCCATCCTTGGAAAAAAATTTGAAGTATTCACCACATGCACGCCTCTCATGATTTTATAAGAGCTACACTTCTATAAGAACTCCCTCAGTTTCCTATGCTGTAAAGAAATAAGTTCTAACGTGTCCAACCTCTGCCTATAACTTTGAGCCTTTAGCCCAGGAAACATCTTTCGAAATTTTTTCCACGCTCTTTCTAGTTCAATGATATCCTTTCTAGAGCAAGGTGAACGAAACTGAACACAATACTCCAACTGAAGCCTTACCAACATCCTGTTCAACTGCAACATAACGTCCCAACGTCTATACGCAATGTGCTGATGAAGACCACTTAGCCAACAACCTTCTTCATTGTCCTGCGTACTTGTGACTCAAATTTCAGACAACCGTGCACTTGATCTCCAACGTCCTTTTGTTCCACTACACTCCTTAAGGGTCTCAAATTCATCATTAAAATCCTACCTCGATTTAACTTTCCAAAATGCAAGACGCCACACTTATGTGTATTAAACTCAAATTGCTATTTCTGAGCCCACTTCCCCAGCTTGCCAAGGTACTGCTGCAATTTCTGGTAATGTTTCTCATTGTAAATGATGCCTCCTAATTTAGAGTCATCTGCAAACTTACTAACCTTGCGTTGTGCACTCTGGTCCAAATCATTGGTATAAGATAACGAACAGCAATGGGCCCAGAACCGACCACTGAGGCACTCCACTAGTCACAGGCCTCCAGTCTGACAAGCATACCTCCACCATAGCCATTTGCTTCATGACGTCAAGCCAACTGTGACACCAGTTTGCAGGTTTAAATTGGCGTCCATGCCATCTAACCTTCCAGAGCGACCTACCATGTGGAACCTTATCAAAGGCCTTACTGAAATCCATATGGACTATGTCCACCACCCTGCACTTGTCAGTGTTCCTGGTCACTTCCTCAAAAATCTCTAACAAAATTTGTAAGGCATGATCCACCACGCACAAAGCTATGCTGACTGCTCCAAGTCAAACTCTGTCTTTCCAAATGCATGCATATCTTATATCTCAGAAGCTTCTCAAGCGGTTTACCGAAAACAGATGTGAAGCCTACTTGTCTATCTTTCCCAGGCTTTTCTTTGCAACCCTTCTTCAATAAGGGCACATTTGTTACCGCCCAGTCTTCCGGGTCCTTGGCCCCTGAACTGTCTTCTCTCGCCTCTTCCAGTGCTCTTGGATATATCTGGTCAGGACCAAGAGATTTATCTGACTTTATGATTTCTAATATGTCCATCAGCACCTCTGCTGTGATATGGACTTTACCAAGATATCACAACTAACCTCCCAAAGGTCACAGGTCTTCATGTCTTTCTTCATGATAAACACAGAGGAGAAATTGAGGACCTCATCCATCTCTTGAGGTTTTACACATGCGTGCCCATTTTGGATTTAAAGGTGTCCTATTCTCTCTCTGGTTGTTCTTTTTCTTTACTATAATGAATTTAGATTCACCCTAATCTGCTCAGCCAAGGTTATCTCATACCCCACTTTAGCCCTGCTGATTTCCTTCTTCAGTAAACTCCTGTATCCCCTATGTACCTCCAGGGATTCCCTTGGTCCCAGCTGCCTGAGCCACGCCTCCTTTTTTTCTGGTCAGAGCCTCAATATTTCTTGTTATCCAGGGTTCTCTCTTCCAGCCTCACTTTCCCTTCATCCTCACAGGAACATATAGGAACATGTCTCACTTTTGAAGCCCTCCCACTTTCCCGGGATCCTTTTACCTTGAAACAAACTACTCCAATCATCCCCTGCAATCCCCTGTCTAACTCCAACAAAATACGCCTTTCCCCAATTTAGAACTTGATTCTGTGGACCAATTTTGTCCCAACCATTACTATTTTAAAACAAATACAGCTCTAGTCACTCTTCCCAAAATGCTCGCCCACTTTACCTCTGTCACCTATCCGACCTTATTTCCCAACAGTGATCTAACACAGTGTTATCGAACAATGCAACAGCCTGGGTTTGGATATGAATGAACCAGTTCGGACTGCACAGTTCCCCACACCGAACATTTAGTCCAGGATTATAGATCAAGCATTGGTGTGGGCTGCATAGTGTTTCACTCTGGACATTGCTGGGTTGTATACAGCTGTACACGAGCCGGATCGACACAGTGCTCCTGAATATGTCATGGATGGGCTGGTTATGCGAGTTGGATTGTGAATGTGAGAGTACGAAACATCTGACAATACCTTTACGTTGTGTTTTCATTCTTGTCATTGGACCCCTCAAATCCTGACTCATCCGGTTAGACCCATCCTTCTGGATGAGTCATGGTGAGTGTCGTTGCAGCATCTGAGTCTGCAACATGTCCAAGAAACGGAGCAGAGGCTGCAGAGAGGGGCGTCTCCGTAAAATGGAATGAGGGAATCACAATCACAATCAGATCAGCCGTGGTCTTAGTGAATGTTGGGCCAGGATTGAATGGACCACTAATGCAACCTATTCATATATTTCTATTTGTTCCAAGCAAACTCCCCTTCTCTCCCAGTGTCCCATACTGGAGGGGAGTGAGTCACATCCTGCTGTCCTTGCACAACAGGATGCTGGGGCCTCACTAACCTCAGATTTCCCTGTACCCCAGTTTTGAGCTCTGAGTGACTCCCTCCTGTCCCTGTGTCACAGTCTCAAGCAGTTGAATGACTGCATCCTGTTCCTGTGTCCCAATCTTGAGTAGCTGTGTGACTGCCTCCTGATCCATGGTTTGCGAAAGTAGACGTCCTCCTCCTGCTACTGACTAACAGGTTCCAATAGCTCTGCACTCACTTGCTGCTCCTGTGGAATGGAGTTGAGGGCCTGAATGGCCTCTTCACATTCCTTACAGCTTCTCTTGACTAAAAGCCTTTCTCCTGTTTTTGTAAAACACCGTCAAAATTTGAATGATGTATTTTTGTATTTTACTCTCAGCAATTGAACAAACAAGCTGACTGACAGAATTCAGAAGCTGAATAGCCTCCTCCTGTTCCTGTGTTATACACTCAAGAGGCAATAGAGTCTCAGAGATGTACAGCACGCTCAAATACATTTCGGTCTGGTCGTCCGTACCAACCAAATATACTACATAAATCTCGTCCCCCTTGCCAGCACTTGGCCCACCTCCCTCTAAACACTTCCCATGCATGTATCCATCCAAATTCCTTTTAAATGGTGTACTTCTACCTGCCTCCACCACCTCTTTTAGCTGTTCAATCCATATACACAGTAGTCTCTGTGTGAAAATGTTGTCCCTCATGTTCCTTTTTAAATCTTTCTCCTCTCACCTTAAACCTTTGTCTTCTAATTTTGGACTTGCCTATCCTGGGTAAAAGACGTTGACTGTTTACCTTATCTATGCCCCTCATGCTTTTATAAACGTCTTTAAGGTCACCCTTCAGCCTCAACGCTTGAAAATAGTCACAGCCTATTCAAACTCTCCCTGTAACTCTCACCATCCAACACCTGCAACATTATTTTAAGTCACTTCTGCACCCTTTCAGAATTCACAACATCTTTCCGACAGCAGAGAGACCAGCATTAAAGGCAGTATTACAAAAGTGGCCAAACCAATGTCCTGTACAGATGCAACATGTAGTGAAAATGTTTAGACTCAAAGCACGGACCAAAAAGGGAAGATCACCAAGTGCCTTTTTTCACGGCGCTATCTACCTGTGACGGCAGTGTCAAGGAACGAAGAACCTGCACCACAAGATGACACAGCAGCTCACTGACTAGCATTGCTGCTTCAGAGCGCAGCGATCTGGGTTTAATTCCATCCTTGATTGGCTGTGTGGAGTTTGCACATCCGCCCCATGTCTGCATGAGTTTCCTCCGGATGTTATGTTTTCCTCTGACAGTATAAAGATATACAGGTAAGGGTAGATTGGCCATGCTAGATTGCGTGAAGTACCCAGGGATGTGTAGGCGAGGTGGATTAGCCATGGGAAATGCAAGCTCAGAGGGATAGGGTCGGGGGTGTCCAGTGGGATACTGTTTAGAGGTTCGGTGTGGCCTCGATGGGCCGAAAAGCCTATTTCCTAACTGTAGGAATTCGATAATTTCGATGGAGTTCTTCTTGATTGGCAGCTTTCGTCATAACCCTACCTATATGTCTTGCCTTGATTTGTCTTGCCAAAATGTAATAGTTCACATTTAACTAAAATAAACTCCATCTACCAATCCTCGGCTCACCTAAGCAAAGTTCCATTATAGTCTGAGAGATCATTCTTCACTGTCGACTACACCACCAAATTTGGTATTATCTACAAACTTCCTGACCATACTTCATTTACTCAAATGCAAATGATTGTATAAGTGACAAAGGGCAGTGGACCCATTATTGATCTTTGCGGCACGCCACTGGTCACAGGCGTCCAAGTTTAAAGAACAAATGTCCACTGTCACTCCCTGTTTCCAATATTCAAGAAAATTTTGGATCTAACAGGCGAGCTCGCCCTGGATTCTAGGCAGTCGAACCTTGTTAACCAGTCTACCATGCAGAACATTTTGCTTTTCTTACTGAATTCCATAAAGACAACATCCACTGTCCTGCCTTCATCAATCATCTTCATCACTTCCTCAAAAAATTCCACCAAGTCAGTGGGATGTGATCCACAAAGCCCTCTTCAGTCCATGTCTTTCCAAATGCATATCGATCTTTTTCCTCGAAATCCCCTCCAACGATTTAGTCACCATTGACGTCAGGCTGATAGATCTATGGTTACCTGTTTTTCCCTTACTTTCTTAAATAATAACACTATGTTAGCAGCCCTCTAGTCTTTTGATGCCTCACCTGTGGAAATCAATGTTACAAATATATCAGCAAAATGCTGAGCAATCTATCTTCTATCTTCTCACAAATATGTGGGAAGCAACTGATCAGGTCCCAGAGATTTGTTCACCTTTATGTGTTTTAAAATGTCCACCACGTCCTTATAATATAGACACTTTCAAGGTAACACTATATATTTCTTCATTCTCTCGCTCTTGTAACCTCCTCCACATTAAATACTGAGGACAAATACTTGTTTTGTATCCCTCCAATCTCCTGTGGTTCCATACATAGGTAGCCTTACTGATCTTAAAGGGGCCCTATTCTCTCCCTAGTTAATCTTTTCACATTAAAGGATTTGTATAATTTCTTCAATGCCTCGTTAACCGTATTTCTAAAGCCATCCCTTGTCCACATTTTTCTGGCCTGATATCCCCATTGACTGTACACTTGCTGCCCTTACACACCTCTCCGGATTCACTTGATCTCAGCTCTGTTTATCTGACATATGCCTCCTTCCTTACCTTGATCAGACCATCAATATATCTAGACATCCAGCACTCCCCGCACCCACCAGACTTGATCCTCTCACTAATGGGAACACGTTGGCTCTGGACTCACTGAAACCAAGTTTTGATGGCCTTGCGTTTTCCAACCATCCCTTTACCTGTGAATAGGGTATTCCAATCAGCCTTTCACAGGGCTCGCCTAACTCTTTCAAAGTTGGCCGTATTCAAAGTTAGAACCTTAATGTTTACATCAGGTCTTTCCTATTCCAAAACTAATTTAAAACTAATATTTATGCGTAACAGACTTGAAAGTTACATTTACACTTCCTGCCCCTCTAAACAGGGTCGAGAGGCTGAATGGGCTCCTCGTGGCCCTATGTAATAGACTGGAAAGCATGAATGGCCTCCTCATTCGTCTTTGTATAACAGACCCGAGACATTAAATGACGCAGCAACCCGTGGATTATGAGCAGCCATTAAACTGCATCTGATGGAGGTCCATCCCTTCTCAGTTACAGAAACACAAACAACACAATGTACTCCAGGTGCCCTCTCAGTAACACTTCATACAGCTGCAGCGACACATCTCTTCGTTTTGAATGATTCTGTTGGCAAAATGTGCCAATATATTAGATTTCCACCTTTTCAAGTAGCAACAGGCTAATATGGGCTGAATGGCCTTCTCGTATCCATTTGTAAGAGGCCCATAGAGACAGAAATGCTTCGGCCTGTTGCTGAGCAGCAATCTCAATGCTCTGTCTCAAGGTTATAAAAGGATTTGATAACAGGGCACTTAAAACCAGGAGCAGCCTCATACTGGTCAATAAATATTATACTTTGGGGTAAGGTATCTAGAAACTAGCCTACCTGACTTCTTTTTATGCAACCGATCTGTTATTTTATAAATGCGTCCTTTCATAAACAGAGTGGAACATGTATAGACCACTGCAGTGCCTTTTAATACTCTCATATACAAGTTTTAAAAAAAGATTCAAAACATTTAAAAATCTTTGGTCTATCCCTCAGCAACCCTCCACCATTCCTTCCAAACCCGGTAAATGTTCCCTTTTATAGTGATATGAAAAATGATGTGTGGAACTGGTTAACTGAGCCTGTTTGTTTAGTCATGATTTGGAGAATCCGGTGTTGGCCTGTGGTGTACAAAGTCAAAAATCACACAACACCAGGTTTTCATCCGACAGTTTTAATTGGAAGTACATTAGCTTTCAGAGCGTTGCTCCTTCATCGGGTGATAGTGGAGGACACACTTGTAAGGCACAGAATTTATCGCAAAAATTTACAGTGTAATGTAACTGAAATTATACATTGAAAAATACCTTGATTGTTTGTTGAGTCTTTCATCTGTTCGAATATCATGATAGTTTCATTTCTTTCATGTGTCTACCACAAAACCATTTTCTTTTAAAGTTTCATTCTCAGGTTAGCAGTAACAACGAGTGTTAGTTAGACAATATTTTGAAGCTGTTAGCCTCTGTGTTCTCTGTCTATACCATAATCTTTAGATTGACTCTAATCTAAAAAGTAAGATAACAGAGTTTTACATGAATTCATGCAGCTTTTGAGTTCAGATTTCTACAGGAATGCATGCAGTTTTTGAGCAAAGTACAATGTAACTCTGCAAGTACAAATTCACCCCACAAAATATATGTTTGCATGTGGGTCTTTGTTTGTATGTGTGTGTTTGTCTTGGTTGGGGGTTGTGAGTGTGAGAGGGAGTGTATATGTGTGTGTAGTGATGTAGAGTGTCTGAAGTCTGTGAGGGGTGCATGTGTGAGTGTGGGAGTGTGAGTGTGTGTGTCTGGGGTGGGGGGACTTAAGTATCAGTGAGAGAGAGTGTATATGTGTGTGCATGAGTGTAGAGTGGTCTAAGTCTCTGAGCGGATGCCTGTGAGAGTGTGTGTGTCTGTAAGGGTGTGTGTGTGTCTGTGTGCGTATCTGCGTATATATATGTCCGTACGTATGTGTGTGTATAGGAGTACGTGTGTGTGTGTGTGTGTGTATATAATGCAATGGTGGTCACCTGCAATGTGACATGAACCCAAGGCCCCAGTTCAGGCCCTCCCTATGGGTACCGAAAGTTGTAATCAGCTTCTGCTCGGCCACTTTTCTATGCTGCCTGTCCTGAAATGCGCCTTGAAGGATGGTCACCAGAAGGTCCGAGGTTGAATGTCTGGGACCACTGAAGTGTTCCCCAACTGGGAGGGAACACTCCTGTCTGTTGATTGTTGTGTGGTGCCCATTCATCTGTTGTCGTAGCCTTTGCTAATTTTCCCAGTGTTTGTTCAGTGACTGTGCTTAATGCCAATCTCCATGGATTCTAATTATCCCAGTGGAGTGTTTCCATCTTTTAATGATAAATGGGCGCCGTTAAATGTGGTATCCCATAACATGAGCGGGAACATCACCGACAGCACTGATAGGGAACAACAGACCCAGAGAGAGGGGGAGGAGAGATCAGTATCTGAGAACATTAGACTGGAATGTTCCAAACATGGATCAGAATCTGAGAACATTAGACTAGAATGTTCCAAAAATATATCAGAATATGGGAACATTAGGCTGGCAAGTTCCAACAATAGACAGGAGTTTATACATTTATGTTTGGCGTCTTTCTGCATATTACTGGTTGTCATTATCTCGGCGGTTCTATTACGCTCTTCTCATTATTCAAAACTTTTATTATCCTTTCCTGGCTATCGTTGGTGTTCCTGGTAAGTGTCAACGTCCAGATTTTTTTGTTCTAAAAACAGGTTGTGACTGTATTACTGTTCTTTTATATAGTCTACACTTCTTGTCACTATTATTTTCCTGTTGAAATTCTCATTCCAGATATTTACTCTACAGACCACTACTAAATACATAAAGAAATGTGTTCAATGACTGTCTCCCTCTCTGAGCTGGCATTGTTACTCTCTATGTTGACCTATTCTGTTCCAGCGGAGAACTGCAATTTACTGTATCATTGCCTTTGTTATTTAAAAATTAAGAGCTGGGAGATCACTCTCAACTGTTCTGGTTACAAACTCCACTTCCTTCCACTGTTTCCATCTCATCCCTGGCCAATATCTGCGACTGAAGCAGACAAGTCACAACTGTGGGAGATCCCTTTGACCATGAGCTGATTCATGACACCATATCCTGACCATTTCGGACTTGAAATGCTCACCACCCCAGACTATATCTCACTGGTTTATTCCATCTGCTGTTTGAACCTTGAGCTATGAAGCCACAGTCTTAATGAAGCCAATAATCTGCTGCTGACGCTCCCGGCTTCAAACCTGCCGAAGTAAATCTGATTCGAACTCACACCAAACTCCCATCCGTCTGTCACTCATGTGCACGCAGATGTATATTGCTGTTTTTTTTTCTGGCAATACCTTTATTTTGACATTCTCAAACTTTACCGTATCTGTCCATGAAACGTCTCTCGTTCTCTCTGTTGATTAACAAAAAGCCTGCCAGTTGTACTTATTTAAATTAGTTTCCTCCATGTGCGTTCCTTCTCAAGCAATGAGTTTCGCATTCAACCACGCCAATCGCGCGCAAACACACACTCTCTCAGTCTCTGATGAATACACACACAGCAGACCTTCTCATTGTCGACATTGTAGCAATTTGATGCGAGTATAGTTAGCATATGATAGTAAAGTTTGCAATACTCTTTATGCTGGACAGACAGTGCAGTTTACTGAGCAACACACTAGCATGGTCTGCACAGCTCTCCATGCTGGGCTGTCGTCTTGTCCCAGTTTATGTTGTTTCTGGTGTTCTGTCAAGCAGATTCTGAATTTGATGTAACAAACCATTCCAGCTGATCTGACAATGCCTTTATTCAATGTTCTCATTCTTTTCAGTTTACTCTCGAAGATTCTCACTTTTCCAGTTAGTCCCACTGCCATGTCTTTTTCCCCATATTTCCACAACATCTTTTCAGTTAATTAACTGTCTCTTTCTGTCGTTAATGTGAATCTTTCTGTCCCTCTGTTTCTTTCCCTGGCCTTTGTTTATGGTTCTCTAGTGTATCGAGTGCTGGCATTGTGTAGCTCAGAAACAGTGAAATGGTGTGTGTCAGGCTGTTGTTCACTTCCCGGTATGTCCCATGTGATGGTCCATGGACAGGGGTGTTTCAGAAGTTATGAGACACATCCTTGTAACTGTATTTGTCCCTCTCATGTGATCTTCCGATCGCGGAAACCCCTCAAGTAAAGGGCCAGGGATCTAAAGTGTGTGACAACGCTGTCACTTGAAAAAAAAGATTATTTTCTCCTTTCTTTAAATAAGAGATCTTAAAGGCCAAACTACCTACTGAAAACGGCTCAAGTAAATGACTTACGACACTTTTTAGAGTTTATAATAAATAGCAGTAACGACGGCCGAGTAACTTATCCCCAGCTCCGACTCTCTCTGAAACCTGACTTGATGCTGTTTCCTCCTGAATTGGAAAACTGTATGCAAGTCTGAATGTATATCTGAATGTTCTATTTTTCCAAGAGATGTGTTGATGAGATGTTGGTATATTGGAAGAGTTCATTTGTAGAAGGTACCGTATCCATTATTCGGTTATGGTTTCCAATAGTTAAATTATTCTAAATTCCTCTTCATTTTGTATTGATTTTCATTAGATTCTTTAAGTATGTTGTGTTTTGCTTAATGGTGAGTGGTTTGACTAGTAGCATCACATCTGGAACTCCCACTTCACATCTACCTTTAAAATAAGGAAAGTTTGGCATCCAGCTTCTTAAAATAGTTTGAGGCAGTCTGGTTGGTCTATTGCAAACTGGGGTCTCTTGTCTGGTTCTAAATCAATATTACCAAACTGGTTTAGAATTACAATCCCTACAGTCTGCAAACAAGCCATGCGACCCAACAAGTCCACACCAACCCTCCGAGAAGTAACCTACCCAGACACATTCCATTACCGTATTATTACACATTTACCCCAACTAAGGCACCTAACCCACACAAACCTGAAAACTTTGAACAACTAACAATGACCAATTCACCTCACATGCACATCTTTGGACTGTGGGAGAAAACCAGAGCATCCAGAATAAGCTCATGCAGACACTGAAAAGTATGCACCAAGAAACTATTGGGTTCAAAGGTCACGTATGGTAGTTGTTAGTGTCTTTGGTTCCGGATGTTGAATCCTGTTGGTTGAAAGACTGTTTTGTGTATAAAGATTCTTTCAGTCACTGAGAGTTCTCTGGGTGTGGAAGAAGTGAAGTTGGGGGTTTTACAAAAGGTAATGAAGACAAAGCTGTAGGAATTGACAGACAAGCTGGAGTTGGGGATGCGTTTGTCTGTGAGAAAATGAGAGATAATTACAGCTAAAGCTCAGCAATTACATTTGGTGGAAGCGCCATCAGAGTCTTTGGAAATGGCTAGAATTCAATTTCAAATGAGGCGCCTTGAACATGAGAAGGAATTGACACAGTTTGAATTATGATGAAAAGTAGAAATAAAATAAAAGGAAATGAAGAAGAAAGAAAGAAAAGAGAGAAGAAAAGCAGAGAGATTCAACTTCAAAAGTTAGTGATTAGAGAGGAAAGTTGACATATAGGGTCGAGATGAAGGTAGACGATAGGCTGGATGAGGAGGATAGTGAGGATGAGCAACCCCATAGTAGCCAAAGGCTTGATGGGGATCTGTTTAAATACAGTCAGGCATTATCTAAATTTGATGAGAAGATTGGGGGAGCCTTTTTAATTTCATTTGAGAAAGTGGCTAAACAAATGCAGTGCCCAGTGAACATGTGGATTTAGTTGATCCAAACAAAGCTGATAGGTATTTGCATCCCTATCGCAGGCAGTGTCTGAGGAGGAGGAGGTGAAGAATGCCTTCTGAAGTGGATATGAGCTTGTGCCAGAAGCCGACAGTGTTTCAGGATTCTAAAATAGCGTCCATGATTAAATGCACATTGAGTTTAAAAGAATCAAACAAAGTAATTTTGAAAGGTAGGGAAGGGTATTAAAAACAGAGCAAACCTATGACACTGTTAGAGAGACTCTTATTTTGGAGAAGTTCAACAATTCACTTCCTGCAATCGTGAGAACTCGTGTGGAAGGGCAGAGAGTTACAATGGCACGATTAGAAGCTGAAATGGCTGATGATGATGATTGAGTTCCGAAATCAAAGGCTGGTTTCTGTGAGAGATGGAGAAGAATGTGCGAGATCTTCTTAAAACATATCCCTGTGAGAGTAAAGTTTATTGGCATAGGCCAGGAGTAGCAGTTAAAGGGGTTACAGCATTAAGAGGCAAAGAAGGACTATTCGAGAGATGAGAAGTGCTCCATTACGTAATGTGTGGTTGGAGCGTCCAGTGGAAACATCAACAGATTTATTCCACAATGGGGAAGGAGGCCTTGAGCTTGGTGTTAGCGTTACAACATTTCAGCATTTCAATTGCCAGTAACATACCTGAGACAAATCTTTATCACTGATCGTGACCCCTTAAAGTTTTTTGGAGAATTTTAGGGAGAGAATCAAATCTGCCATTCAATTTGAACTTTTACAGTTGACAGGGCGAGAAAACCTAAATTTTGACACGTTGTGGAGACTTGGATGAAGAAAGACAAAGGCATTCTGTGGCAGGAGTAAAATGACTGAAATCGAATCTAGGTGTGAACATTTGTATGCTCACAGTCAATGAAATATATATGCATTTCAGTCTACTAATAGAGGAAGGTTAGCAGGTCTAAAATTAATCCATTTTTGTATCTTGATGGATCATTTTATTAAAGCTGAGTTGTGAGTTTACTATCACTGTAAAGAGGTTATGTTCTCTTAGGTTGTTTTTGAAGGGATGTTATTAAGGCAGAGATGCAGAACTGCAGTCTGCACACAGTTTAAGTAAATAACTGAGGAGGCCTTTAGGTTTCATTAAATGGTGGTAGCAATCGAAGGGCAGTGGCCAGCTCTCCCAGACCAGATTTTCTCGTTTTCTTTTTATGTGCAGTATTCAGAAGCTGTTGGAGATCCTCGAAGGGTTGGAAGTATCAATACATGATCCCCAGCTGCTTTTCTCTCTGGGATCTATGTTGATGTTGTTTCCCCCTGGATCAGAATACTGCAATGTAAGGATCTGTATTTAAATATATCTTTGTGCCAAGAGGTGTAAACCAAGAAGGTACGGTATCTATTGTTTGTGTAAGTGTTCCAACATATAAGCTATCCCAAAATGTTCTTTTCTTTGATTGTATTTTAACTAAAGCATTTGAATAGGTTATATTTTGCTTAATGTCGAGTGGTTTGACCAGTCACAACATATCTGGAACGCACACTTCACATCTATGTTTTAAATAAGGAGGTTTGGGTCTAAGCGGCCTTCTTAAAATACTTTGCGGAGATCTGGTCTGGTCCACAACACTTGCACAGAGGGGTTTCTGACTGACTCCTGTTATTGAAAATTTAGTGCAGGGGCTGGGGATGGTTTGCTGGAGGTTGTGCTGTGAGCTGCCTCAGACATTCAGGGAGACCTGAGGATTTGGTGACTCAAATCTGGATGGAGCATGGGGACTGTATTTACAGCATCTGAGCCTGCAACATGAACAACAAATGAAGCAGAGGCTGCAGAGAAGGCAAACTCCGAAACCACAGAGTGAGTGTGTGTGTGGGGAAAGGATCTGCTGTATCCACCCCAAGTATTCCAGGAATAGCTTCCCAAGCTACACGTAACCCAGGAGCAGAGAGTGAGGGGACCCTGACTGAAAAAGAAGCTGGTCACAGAGTGGTGTCACCTCCTTCAACACGACCTGCAGCTTCACACCAGGGGGAGGATGGTGCTGCCAGTGGCTGTGAGGGTCACTGTTTCATTCAGCTTCCATGATCCATAACTTTCCAGGCAGGACTAGGTAACATATCCATCATTTCCCAGTATCTCAACATCAAAGTCACCATTCGGTGATGGAGGACATATTTGGTGGATGAGGTAAATAGATTGTTTCTCCCAGAGCAGGAAGCTGACGGGTGTATCCAGTATAGTGGTATTCACGATGGTGTGCATGGCATCTGCAGAATACCCATGTCAATGGGGAGAGGTTGAGGAACTGAAGGAGCTCTCTCTCTATTAATGTTACAGTGTGCCCATGCACAGTACTTCATGTTGGTGAATACCCACTGTCCTGGCAGCAGTCACGGCCTCTTCATTCAGAAGCAGTCAGCCATTCCCATCGTCATCGGGTCTTCACGTAGAAAGAAATGAATATATCTTGGATAAAGGCCTTCCCCTTGATGCACATTTCAAAACACCATCCCCACCACCAATCAACCACATTAAAGTATTCCATGTGTACGGAGAGCAATTGGGTCACTTGGAGTGTCTGGGAGCAGAGGATCAGGGATGGTGCAAAACCTGCCATGTCTGAACGGGTTTGAGTGAACCCCTTAGTACACAGTATCAATAAGTCCTAAAATCCCTCTCCATTTCAGTAACATACTGCTTTCCATTATTCCTGTAAATGAAATGACAGATTATATCATGTTAAATTCCACCTGCCAAACTATTATCTATTGCTTTTACCTCTCTGAATCTATTTGCAGACTCTCCACCCTCTCTTGATAATTTAATCTCTTGCTTACCACAGCGACATCACCAAACGCAGCATCTGTATGTCTGTTCCATCCACCTGATCATTAATATAGATTGTAAATAGTTGAGAACCAAGTACTGGTCACTCTGTGACCTCACTGGTTACGTTCTGTCTAACTGATTGAGACTGATTTATCCTGAGTGCCTGCTCCTGTATGATACACTCTCCTTCCCATTCCTATGCAACACTGTGGAAGGATTGAAAAAGAACAAGGAGCATCTGTGAGGAATCCAACCCCTCGATGAGGCTGATGTCAACACGGCCTCTGTTCCACTTTCCTGCTATCTCTCCATCCTAAAACTCTAGTCTCTTGTTGTAGATTGCGCCGCATGAAAAAAAAATCCACTCCATATCTACACATTCAATGAATTTTAGCATTTTACAGGCCTCAATGAGATCTCCTTTCATTCTTATAAACTGGAGAGTATAGGCCTAAACTGCTCAATTTCTCTTCATAAGACAAACACTTCAAATATGGAATCAATCTAATGAAGTTCTTCTGAATTGCCTCCAATGGAAATACCTCATTCTGCAGGACACCCAAACTGTACTCCAGTTGCAGCCTCACTAATGCCTTGCATAGCTGCACCAACACCCCCTACCTTCCTACTCTATCCTTTTATAAATCACCACTGAAATTATGCTTGCATTTCTCATTATTTGCAGTATCCGCAGGCAGGTTCTCTGTGATATGCAAGCAGACACCCAGATCCCTCTGCACCTAAACACTTTGAAGTTTATCTCCATTTAGATAATAATTTGTCTTTCTATTATACTGGCCAACTTGAATAGCCCCATATTTATTCACTTTAATTTTCCTTGCCAAACGTTGGCCCATTCACCCAACCTATCCATATAGTTTTAAAATCTCTTACATCATCATTCCGAAGTAATTTCCTACCAATGTTAGTGTCATCTGAAAATGTGGCATCGTATTTTCTATCCCATCAACTCAGTACAGTGCTACCATCGATCGCAAATGGTTGAGGCATGAGAACTGAAATCAATGGCACCCCACAAATTGCATTTGCTAAAAGAAAATGACACATTTAATTCATCTGACTCCATTTTGTTGGTTAACCAATCCTCCATCCAAGCTAATAAATTACTCCTAAACCCATGTTGTCTGATCTTACCACTTATTCTTTGGAGAAACGACATATCCGATGCCTTCAGGAAGACCAGATATGTTATATCTCCAGGATTCACACGCTCCACTTTGTTTATGACATCTTCAAATAACTCAAGCAAACAATTCAAACACGATTTAGCCCTCGTAAAACCATGTTGACTCTGATGGATTGTGGTTTAACTTTGCAAATGTCCAGAGCAATGGACTCTAACAATTAGCCTTAAATTACAATAGTTTGTTGTTACTCTTTAGTCCCTAATGTATATCATTATTATAAGTTCTTCCCTTTCGAAAGCCTTTACGTTTTCTTTGAATTCCTGTTTAATGGGCACAAGAATTTAAGAGATCAATTGCTGTGAAAGAGCCATGTGTGACTGAATGGATTCATCATCCTGCTGGTGTACAAATTGGATGGGCTGGCGTCTTTCTGTTGCTCCCATGTTGTCATCTCCAGGGCCAGAATGACCTGCTCCTGTTGATGCTTCAGAGGATTTGGAGATTATGGAATCTTCCTGTTGCTGTGTAACATTTTGAGGAGCTGATGGGGCTTCTCATACTTCTCCATAACAGATGGAAACACTGAACGGTCTCCTCATGTATCCCGGAGATGGGACCGAGGGAATGATTGGTCTTCTCTTGTTCCCATACAACAGACACGTGTCGAAATTATATTTTCCTTTCTCATGAAAGGAATCTCAGATAGTTTTTATTCATATCCAATTCCCTTGCAATAGGCTCGGTGGGTCTGAATGGCCTCCTGTTATCCCAGCGTAACAAATCTCCAATCACTGTGTGATCTCTTCCAGTTCCTATGTTACAGACTTGAGGAGGCTGAATGGACTGATCCTGTTGCTGTTTAACAGTATACTGATGCAGTATGGTCTACTGTTATAGGCTCGAGTGGTTGATTGGCCTCCTTCTGTAAATGTATATCAGGCTCCAGGGGCTGAATAGCCTCATCCTGTTTGGGTGTAACAGGGTCGAAGGCCTGAATATCCTCCTGTTGTTCCTGTGTAACAGGCTGGAGAACGGAATAGATTCCTCCACTATCTGTGTAATTCACATCACTTGTTGACTCCTCCTGTCATCTATGTCCAAGTAAGATCATCTTTATTTTTTGTAAACTCCAATGGCTACTGGGTCAACCTGATCATCCTTTCGTTATAAGCTAGCACCTTCATTGCAGGAATCAGTTGAGGGAACCATCTCTGAGCTGCTTCCAAAATAACAAAACATTTTCTTCATTGAAGAGATTAAATCTGTACACACGACTCCAGATGTGATCTCACTAAGACCCTGTATAGCAGCAGCAACACATTACCAGCCTGCTGTAAAGTTCCCACCCAGGTTAGAGCTGTCTCAGCTCTCTGGGGGAATATAGAGCATTGTTGGAAGATCATTGTCCTTCTCTACTCCATCAGCATAACTGGAGATCTGGAGAAATTAACGTTTGAGAAGATCATAAATGATGTAGCAAGATGATCTCTACCATTAATCTCCCCAGAGCCCACATTGCTCAGATTCTACAGAATCTAGTAAAGTGAAGCGCAAAAACAGCAAGGAGGAGCAAACATTGATGGGAGTTATATATCAAAGTGAAAGCTGCAATACAAATGCTGGAGATGTTATAAAACAGGAAATGAGCTATACACATTTGTGGGTACTGCAGTAAAAATGTACTGTTTATGTTATATCTGAACTGTGTTAACCCAGTTGAGTGCTAATGCTGAGAAAAATGGATTTCATGACCACGTGTGCGATGGTTTACATGAACATAATGTTGAGCACTGAGCTCGAGATCAGGTTATTTCGGAATTGGTGTTGAATGATCAGAAGAGCACATTGAAAATTTTGCTGTCAAGGACCTTTTGGGAACAGTGAACACAATGAATTGTTTTTTTTAATGCTGTTTAAGTACACGATAGTTTTTGTTGTATTTGAAGTAACCGTTATAAAACTGAGTCAGGCAAGCCATCAAGGTGTGAGGAGAAAGTGGACTATAGATGCTGGAGATCAGAGTCGAAGAGTGTGGTGCTGGAAAAGCACAGTCAGGCAGCATACTAAGAGTAGATAAATCGATGTTTCGGGCATAAGCCCTTCATCAGGAATGATGCTTATGGGCCAAGGAGGCTGAGAGATAAATGAGAAGGGGGTGCGGCAGGGGGGAGGTAACTGGGATTGCCGTAGGTAGATGAAGGTGGGGTTGAAAGAGTTACGTGATGAAGGGAGACAGAACGCCCCATCTACTGCATCCATTAAACCCAATGTAGTCTTCTTTACATTGGCGAGGCAGGAGGTCAACTTGTGGATCATTTCAGAGAACATCTCTGGGACAGCATACATTGAACAACTCCATCGCATTGTGGCTGAGCACTTTAACTCCCCTTCCCACTCTGCCAAGGACATGAGGGCCCTTGGCCTGCTCCATCACCAAACCCGAGCCACCAGAAGACTGGAGGAAGAAAACCTCCTCATCTGCCTTGGGACCCTCCAACCACAGGGGATCACAGTGGATTTCCCCATTTCCCCATTTCCCCTAATCCCACCTTATCTCGCTCCAACCTTCAAAGTCAGCACAGTCCTTTTGAATGTTCCTATGTGTCCACCTTCCTTCCTATCAATCTGGGCCACCCTCCTCTCCGACTATTACTTTCAACCCCACCTTCATCTACCTATTAGATGAAAGGAGACAGCTTAGAAAAATGCCAAGTGCTGCAGTAAGCCAGTGGATTCAGATAAATGTAAGACCCAGCAAAGGATGACCAAGAAACTGGGAAGAAAATCAGAAAGAGACAAAGCGTGCAAACGAAAGAAAAACATGCAGACTGCTAAAAAGCGTCTATCAATGTATGAAACAAAACTAAAAACAAGGTCAAATGTGGAACTGTTGGTGTGCGTTCAGGATAATTTATTGCAGAGAACAGAGAAATTGCAGGGCAAAGAAACAGTTTCTTTGTGTCTATCTTCATGGAAGAATGTCCAGAAATTCTTCCAGAAATACCAAGTGACCCTGGGACTTGTGTAATTAAAGTCTAAAACCATTCTTATCAGTGTTGGGGTCATCTTTGAAAAGAAAGCTGGATTAAGTATTTATTAATCTGACAGACTGGATGTACTTCATACAAGAATTTCAGAGGAAGCAGCAATAGACATGCTGATTGAAAGCGGATTGTCATTTTATTTTCCAACACATGCCCGAAAGGCATTTAGCCAATCTGGATAAGGCAAAGGTTATAAATATTATCCAACAGTTTAAGAAGAGATGAAGATGGAGACTGGTGAACTACAGATCAACTAACTTGTCATCCGCAGCCGGGTGTCTGTGGACTCGATTACAAAGAACATGCTACTCGGTATATAGAAGATAATAACATAACTGGGGAGTGTGAGAATGTACCGATGAAAGGAAAACCGGAAGTGGCAAACATATTTTTGGAATGGTTTGAAGATGATTCTTGTGAACAAAGGCAATGATGAAACAATGTATAACGTACAGTTGGAGATTCATGAGCTTTTTTAAAGAACTCACACAGTAAGCTCATAAGAAAAGTGAAAGCGAGAGGTATTAGGAAGAACATATGCAAATAGGAAAGTAAAAACCAAGTTTACATTCATGTGAATGGAAGATAGAGGATGCCGTGCACCAGTTGTATCGAGTGTTCATGCGACTATACTTAGAGTATTGTGTACCGTTCGGAGTCCCAATCTAAGAAAGAATGTACTGACTACAGAGGAACTGCAAAAGGTATTATCCAAGATAACCCCTAAAATGGCAAGATTGTCTGACAGGGAAACTCAGCCTGTGATCTCGAGTGTCAAAACATGAGAGGTGATTGCAGTGAAACCTAGAAACATAACGGGGATTGAATAACAGAGGGTCAAGTACACGAGGCGAGATAAGGGAGAATCCCACGATATTCTACACGGACAAGTAGAACAGAATAATCAACAAACAGTCAGGTTCCATTAGAAAGCAAAGGGGCAATACGTGTGTCAAGCTGGAGTACATTGATGGATTGTTCCATGAGAAATTCGCATGTATTTTACTTGGGAGAAGGAGGAGGCAGGTACAGAATTAAAGACGATGGACTAGGAAGCTCTTGAACAGTATGATGTAAAATGCGAGTCGGGATTTGAGGTTTTGTTCTGTACAAATTTGGACCAATCTCCATGTCTGAATGATTTGTATCACAGGCGGCTGTTGGGGTCGAGGGAGGAAAGACCCTGACTGAATATTTTAATTAGAATCTGACCATAGGGGAGGTGCCAGAGAACTGGAGAACTGCTAATACGATTCCACTTCACAATAAGTGTGGGAGAGATAGACCAGGGAACTATAGACGAGTGAGTATTAGATCACTGTTAAGGAAACTACTGGAGAAAACAGGGAAGGAGAAAATCGAACTCCAATTAGAGTCACAAGGTTTGATCAGGGATAATCAACATAACGTTATCAGGAGGAAGTCACATCCAATGGATTTGATTGAATTAGTTTGAGGAGGTCGATTGTTTAGTTTTGTAGGAAGGCCTTTGACAAATTTCCACCTGGAAACTGGAAAATAAAGTAAAATCTCGCAATATGAAGGATAACTTGACAAGTTACAACGAAAATTGTCTTAGTAGCAGGAAATAGAAGGTGGTGAGAGAAGGCTGTTTGTGTGACTGGAGACCAGTGTCCCCTGGTGTACCACAGGGATCAGTGTTGTGTTCCTTATTGTTTGTGTTATTCATAAAAAAATATAGATCTGAATGTGGCGGGGGCTAAGTGGAGAGTGGGGAAGGTGTGATAAGTAAGTGTATGTTTGACAAAAAGATTGTCTGGGTGGTTCGCAGTGAGGAGGGAACGCCTTAAGTTACAGGAAGATGCAGATGGAATGGTCAGATGGGCACATCAATGGCATGTAACCCTGATAAATATGAGGTGATGCACTTTGGGAGATGGAACCGGGCAGTGGAAGACTCAATGAATGGCAGCACACTAGGAAGCTCAGATTGTGCTTCTCCACACATCCCTGAATGTGACTGGACAGGTTAATATTTAAAAATGCGTTGCTGGAAAAGCGCAGCTGGTCAGGCAGCATCAAAGGATGTTTCTGGCAGATTCCTGAAGAAGGCTTATTCCCGAAACATTGATTCTGCTGCTCCTTTGATGCTGCCTGACCTGCTGCGCTTTTCCAGCAACACATTTTTTAAGCTCTGATCTCTAGCATCTGCATTCCTCACTTTCTCCTGGACAGATTAATGGACTAGTTAAGAATTGGACCTGAGGTGTAGCGTTTCCTAATCAGGGTGTAGATTATAAGAGCAATACAGGGCCTTGGTTCAGCCAAAATGGAATACTGTATGTTGTACCGGGAGCCACATTCCAGGAAGGATGTGATTGTACTGGAGAAGGTGCAGAGGTGATTCACCAGGATGTTCCCTGGGATGGAGCATATCAGCTATGGAGAGAGGCTGGATAAGCTCGGGTTTTTTACTTTGGAGCAGAGAAACTGAGGGGTCAGTGATCAGAAGGATACGATGATAAGCGACACGGACAGGGTGGATAGACAGCAGCTGTTCCATTTAGTCAGAGGGTCAAGAACAAAGGAGCACACTTTTAAGGTGAAGGGTTTGGGGTTCAGAGAGGATTTAAACATTTATTCACCTCGACGTGTGGGATTCTGGGATTACTTCCTGAGAGGGGAATGATCACCTCACGATCATTAAAAAGTACTTGGCCGAGCAATTGGAAGTGTCATAACATTCCAGGCTATGGGCCTGGTGTAGGAAAGTGGGACTAATATAGATCGTGCTGTATTTCTGTTGGAACAGAGTCTATGTTCTTGTGAGTGTATGGTGTGGAAGGTCAATTATTGAGCAGTTTAAGGCAGGAATTGATGGATTTCTGAAGAGTTATATTCATAAGGGTTATAAGAGTGAACTGTATTAGCTTGTTAAATTATGTCAATGTGAGAAATATGAGAAAAAAAGTGCAGTTTGCTTACAGTTTGAAACCAGAGAATGGAGAATGGGGAACAGGGAAATGGCAGAACTATGAAGCCACTACTACAATTCTGTCTTCACAAAACTTTCTAACAATACAAGGAAAACCGAGTCTGGAGTGGGAAAATGATAGAATACATGGAACAATAAACTTAGTAAGTAAATGGTTTAGCAGACATTATTGTTGCTGAAAGTAATGGTCATAGACAACACTAAGATAGATTTATGAAATGGGAATTATGTTTGAGAAACAGACTGGAAGACAAATGAAAGAGAAGCAATGGATGTAAAACGTTTTGATTTTTAGAAAATGTTGGTAAAGCTCCAAGCCCAATTTGCAAAATCAAATCTGAGTGGGGCTAATATATGAATATGTTTCTAGAATGGGACAGCTGGCAGGAAACAGTGAATAGAAATAAACAGACTCGTCAAGCAACAGTCTGACATTTTCTGAAAGGTATGATTCTGAAAGTATGACTATGTCCCAGACTCCCCATGACCTTCCCCAGATATCTCCTGTCTCATCAGCAGGACGGACACAGCAGAAGTGGTTGTGCAGTGGGATACAGTTGGAAGGACATTGCTCTTGGAGTCCTCAACAGTGACTCCGTATCCCATGAAGTCTCATGGCATTAGTTTGCACATGGGAAAGGAAACCTCCTGCTGATTACCATGTACCAGGCTCTCTCAACTGATAAATCAGTACTCCTCCATGCTGACCAACACTTGGAGGAAGCACTGAGGGGAGCACGGACGCAGGATGTACTCTGGGTGGGGGATTTCAATGTTCACCACCAACAGTATCTCAGCTACAGCATTACTGATCGAGCTGGCCGGGTCCTAAAGGATATAACTGGCGGCAGGTGGTGAAGGAACCAACAAGAGGAAAATACATACTTGACCACAGCCTTACTAATCTGCCAGTTGCAGAAGTATCTGTCCATGACAGTACCGGTAAGAGTGACCACGCATAGTCATTGTGGAGACAAAGTCACACCTGCATATTAAGAATAACCTCGACCATTTTGGGTGGTACTATCACGGTGCTGAATAGGGCAGACTTCGATCAGATCTAGCAGCTCAAATCTGGATGTCCATAAGGTGTTGTGGGTCATCAAAGCAGTGGAATTGTACTCCCGCATAACCTCATGGCCTGGCATATCCCCCTCGCAACAATTACCATCAATCCAGAGGATGAACATTGGTTCAATGGAGTGTGCAGGAGGTCAGGAGCAGCACCAGGCATACCTGACAATGAGGTGTCAGCTTGGTGAAGCCACCAAAAAGGACTACTTGTCCGCCAAACAGCATAAGCAGTGATTGATAGACAGAGCTAAGTGATCCCACAAGCAACGGTTCAGATGTAAGCTCTGCCGTCCTTCCACATCTAGTCGACAAAAGTTGAGGACAATTAAGCAACTCACTGGAGGAAGAGATTCCACAAATAACCCCTTCCTCCATGATGGAAGAGCCCAGCACTTCAATGTATAAGATAAGGCTGGTCCATTCGCAACAATCTTCAGTCAGAAGTGCTGTGTGGATGATCCATTTCAGCCTCCTCCAGTGATCCTCAGCAATTCAGTTACCAGTCATCAACCAATTTGATTCAGTCCACGCGATATCCAGAAACGTTTGGAGATACTGGATACACCATAGGGTCCATAATCTGACAACATTCTGGCAATAGTACTGAAAACTCGTGCTCCATAACTTGCCGCTCCATAACTTGCCACTCCCCTAGCCAAACTGTTTCAATACAGTTACAACAATGGCTTTCCCCGATTACGTGGAAAATTACCCCAAGTATCTCCTGTATATAAAAAGCAGAACAAATCCAATCCGGCCAACTACCACTTCATCAGTCTACTCTCGATCATCAGTAAAGTGATGGAAGGTCTCAGTGCTTTTAAGCAGCAACCTGCTCAGCAATACCCTAGTCAATGACGCCCAGTTTGGGCTCCACCAGGGCCACTCAGCTCCTGACCTCATTACTGTGGTTCAAACATGGACAAAAGAGCTGAATTCCAGAGGTAGGATGAGAGTGACAGCCCTTTAGGTCAAGGCTGCATACGACCCTGTGTGGTATCAAGGGCCCTTAGCAACACTGGAATCAATGGGTATCAGAGACAAAATCCCTGCTGGTTAGATTCAAACCTGACACGTAGGAAAGTGGTCATGGTTGATGAAGGTCAGTCAACTCAGCTCCAAATCTGTAGGAGTCCCTCGAGCAGTGACCGAAAACTTCTTCAGGGCTGCTTCATCAATGACCTTCCCTCCATTTTAAGGTCAGAAGTGGGGATGTTCGCCAATGATTGTACAATGTTCTGCAACATTTGTGGCTCCTCAGATACTGAAGCAATCCATGTTCAAACGCGACAAGATCTGAAGAGTATCCAGGCTGACAAGTGGCAAGTAATAATCAGCCCACAGGAATGCCAGACCATGACCATCACCAATAAAATACAATCTAACCTGCCCCTTGGCATTCAATGGTGTTACTATCACTGAAACCCCCCAGTATCAAAGTCCTGGTGGGTAATCATTACTCAGAAACTCACTGGTCTCGCCACATGAACACAGTAACTATAAGAGCAGGTCCGAAGCTAGGAATACTGCGGCGAGTAACTCACATCCTGACTTCCAAAAGTCTGTCCATCGTCGACATAAGTCAGAAGTGTGATAGGAGACTCCCAATTTGCCTTGATGAGTGCAGCCCCAACAACACTCAAGAAGCTTTATACCATCCAGGACAAAGCAACCAGTTTGACTGTCCCTTCATCCACAATGCTCCACCATCAACGCTCAGCAGCAGCAGCAGCAGCAGTGTTTTACTATCTACATGCTGCAATGAAATGATTCACCAAAGATCCTCAGATAGTATCTTCCCAACTCACGACCACGTCTATCTAGAAGGAGAAGGGCTACAGATGTATGGGAATACCATCATCTTCAGGTTCCCTCCAAGCCAGTCACCATCCTGACTTGGAAATATTTCACTGCTCCTTCACAGTCACTGGGTCAGAATCCTGAGATTCCCTCCCTAATGGCATTGGAGGTTAACAACAGCAGGTGGACTGCAGCGTTCAACAAGGCAGCTCACCACCACCTTCTCAAGGGCAACTAGGGACAGGCAATAACTGCTGGCCCCGCCAGTGATACCCAGATTCACGAAATAAATAAATAGAAATTAACAGAGGAAGGTTGCTGAGGTGTCGCAGGGATCGGTGCTTGGGGCCCAGCTGTTCACAATACCCATTAAACATTGGGTTTGCTGGAATCAGATACAATATATCCCAGCCTGCTGACAGCACGAACGGATGTGGGATTGTGAGTGGGTGAGGAGGATGTATAAAAGCACCGAGAAGACTAAGACAAGTGGAGTGAAAGGGTAAATACGTGACAGAGGGAGAACAATGTGGATAGAGGTGACAGTGTGCCCATTGATGGAAATGATAAATTGGCAGCCTACCATTTGAAAAGGATGGGTTGAAACATGTTGATCCACAAAGGGATGTATGTTCCTTCTTGTTGTTTCCTTCTGCATAAATATCTGAGGCCCATGCACCGCAGTGAGTTCTGCAACCAGAAGTCAATACTAGGCATGGCATTGGCACGCTGTCCAGTGTACACAGACCCACCAAGTGAGGAGCTGCAACACAGAAAAAGATTTCCATTTCCTTGTACACCAGTCGCTGAAAGTAATATTGCAGAAACAGAAAGTAGTGAGGAAGGTAAATGGTGTGTTGACCTTCATTTCTTGGGGATGTGAGCCCAGGAGAAAAGGTGTCTTACTGCAGCTGTACAGGGCCTTGGTGAGATATCATCTTGAACATTGTGCAGTATTGTGTGCAGTTTTGGTCTCCTTACCTAATAAAGGACAAACCTGACATTGATGGAGAGCAGTGAAGGATGAGCAGACTGATCTCTGGGATGACGGGCTTGTTGTGGGAGCAGAGTTTGGGGTAAGTGGGCCAGTGTTCCATGGGGTTTAGGAAGATTAGTGGAGATCTCAGTGAAATATACAAAACTCTGACAGGGTTAGACAGATTGGAAGCAGGGACGATAATTCCCCTGGCTGGGACTTCTAAAGCAAGGGGCCACAGTATTAGGAACAGGCAGTCATTCTGCACTGAGATGAGAATAAATGTCTGCACTCACTGACTGGGAAACCTGGGGAATTCACTCGCACCTGGAAACCGAGACACTGATTATAAATAAGTATTTAGAAACAGTAAAGGAATGGTGGGAGAGCAGGGGTGCGGTATGGAAATGAAGAGCCAACCATCATTATATTGAATTGGTTAGCAAACTCGATGGACCAAACGTACTACTGCGCCGCCTATTTAAGAGCTTCCCAAGGTTACTCACATTAATGGATATGTATATCGTGTGGGGTAAGTGCATGGAGGAGATTTTTTCCATGAACTAGAATGGGGAGGCTAAATGTGTTTTCCATTCCCGATGTTTCTGTGCAGTCTATGGGAAAGCTCTGTAAATGCTGTCACAAGCTCTCAGATGTTATGAAGGAGGTTTCTGCAGGGTCGACATGACTATGTTCCCATTCCCTTTTCCGACATTGATGCTGAGTCCGGGTGTTCTGTCCGGTTTCATCCTTTCAGACCTCGGAGTAGTTTGATATAAATGAGTGCCCTTGCTTGGCAATTTCAGAGACCATTGAAATGTTTACAACATGTCAGGGTCTTTGGAGTCACTTTTAGGTCAGCCCAGGAAATCACGGGAGATTCACTTTCTAAAAGTACATTGGAGAAGGAAATTCTGTTTACAATTGGCTTCAAGGTCACTGTTACTGACCCCAGATTTTATATCTCGATATTTTATTAATTGTCTTTAACTTCCACCCGCTGCCAGAGCATTAGCCTGGTCTGGATTAATAATCCAGTGACATTTCCACAGCACCATCTCCACATGGGGATCTATCGGAAACTACACTGAACGGTTACTTCTGTGCTGCTTGACATCTCTGTCAAAAAGAACTCCCACCAATTTGACTGTCATGATGGGACTGAGGAGGTGGTAATTGGTCAGATTGTAATTAGTCCCGTCTTAAGGAACGGGACATAGCTGAGTAATTTTCCACATTGCCAGGGAGATGTCAGACTTGGAGCTGGAATGGAAAAGCTTCCCTAGGGACACGGCTTGTTGTGCAGCACAAGTCTGCAGTCCTATTGCAGGAATGGAGTCAGGACCTATTGCATGTGTCGTATCTACTGTGTTCACCAGTTTCTTCATGTCACGGGCAGCGAATCAAATTGTTTGAAGACTGCCATCTGTGATTTTGTGGGCATCATAATGAGGGTGAGGTGTATCATCGACTCAACACTTCTGGCAGAAGATGGTGCAGATAAAACATCCTTCTCTTTTACACTGATGTGCAGGTCTGTTCCATTATTTAGGATGGGGAATGCTTGTGGAGCCCTCTCCTCCAGTCATTTGTTTAATCATCCATCACCATTTATGACTGAATGTGACAGGACTGCAAGACTTCGTTCAGATTTGTTGGTCATGTCTGGTAGCTTTAATGAGTTAGCATCAGTTGTTGTGGTTCTGTTCGCCGAGCTCGAAATTTTTGTTGCAAACGTTTAATCCCCTGTTTAGGTGACATCCTCAGTGCTTGGGAGCCTCCTGTGAAGCGGTTCTGTGGTGTTTCCTCCTGTATTTATAGTGGCCTGTCCCTGCCGCTTCTGGTTGTCAGTTTCAGCTGTCCACTGTAGTGGCCGGTATATTGGGTCCAGGTCGATGTGTTTGTTGATGGAGTTTGTGGATGAGGGCCATGCTTCTCGGAATTCCCTGGCTGTTCTTTGTTTGGCTTGCCTTATAATGGTAGTGTTGTCCCAGTCGAATTCATGTTGCTTGTCGTCTTCGTGTGTGGCTACTAAGGATAGCTGGTCGTGTCGTTTCGTGGCTAGTTGGTGTTCATGGATGCGGATCGTTAGCTGTCTTCCTGTTTGCCCTATGTAGTGTTTTGTGCAGTCCTTGCATGGGATTTTGTACAAATCTTCATTCAAACTTTGAGTTGGCATCAGATTAAGGTTCATGTGGTTCTGACTCTGACATGTTCACCCACACTCGTCACTGAGCCATAGATGGTGTTGATGGTAATGACAGACTGAGGTGTTATCCTGGGCAAAAAGTTACAGATTGTGGTTGAATGCAGGTCTGCCTCTCCCGCTGCTGTGGTCAACAGCATTACATGAATACGCAGTTTCAAGCTGCAATACCTGCAATGCAATTCTGTTGCCTGTTCCCCAATTCTCACTGACACCCATTCACCCATCAGTCCTGCAGTCAGTGACCTAACCTGGTTTCTGATGTGGAAATACTTCCATTTTCATACTCTCATTCTGCCGAGGGTCTGTCTCCCCGGGACATGCTTCCAAACTGACACAATCCGCAAAAGCATTTAACTGATCTTAATTCAAATGTTTAATTCACCTGAATCTTTTTCCTTGAGAAATACCATCTTCTGTGTTTAAAGTCAATGTGTTTCCTTTGTTTCTTTCCCTGACCATGATTAAGAGCTTTGTAGTGTCAGTGATGCCAGCATTATGTAGTTTCAGAGCCAATAAATTCTCTGGATTCCCAATCATCTTCACCACATTGTAAATTATCTGTTTTGGTTTGATGCCTTATCACTCATGGCTGCCTTGTTCTCCCATGAGTATGTTTCAATTTCTTGGGGTTGCATTTCTGGTATTATCTTCCGAATTATCCCCCGAACCTCCTCTCATTGCTGCTCCATGGTCTTACCTGCTCAGCTCCCCTTCCAATTAACTCTGGCCAGCTCCAACCGCATGTCCTTGTAGTTACATTGCTTAATTATAACCACATTACATCTTGAAGAGAGCATTAGATATAAACTGAAAGAAGGAGTTTTGGGAGATGGGACACGAAGAATAATTCGTGGATTTCTTAACTAGATACAAAGGGACAATGAGAAAGAGGATATCGATATGGAGATGTGGAAAATGAGAAAACGACATTATCGAAAGAAGTAGATGAACATCCCTCAATGTTTTGGCAATGCCTGTGTGCTGTGGTCCTTTGTACAGTGCATGCACAACAGAGTAATATGTTCAAATGCTGAGTCTGATGCCAGAATATTTATCTCCAATAATATGACAGACACTAGCTTTGGAAAGAACACAGCAGGCCAACACATTGAAAACCCGGAAGAAAGGGGATTAACTAAAATGATTTGGGACACCAGAATCAAGATTTTGGAGCACACTTCCTGGTAAGAATGTGAGACTAGAATTGGGAATCCCAGAAAAGGAGGGAACGTTGAGAGGATCAAATCATGTTTTAATGTTTTATCAATTTTATACATCATATGCATCATTTTTCGTTAACTGTGTCTCTGTTGTTCATTGACAATGTGTTGTGCACATATGAAAAATACTACTAATCTGCACACACACATTGATTAAACAGTGTATATAAAATCATTTTTCCACCATTAAAGCTGTCCTGTTGTCGTGTTACGAGGATACATGAACACCAACTAGCCACCAAAAGTCATGACGCACTATCACTATGTTCCATAAATACAGACAAAGAAGGTCACCACTTTGACTGAGACAAAGCACACACACATATTAAGACACGCAAGGACCTTCTTAAAGGAATGGTATTCTAACCAGAAATCCATCAATAAACGCATCAATTTAGATACTGTCTGCATTCTCTTGTTAAAATAACCGGAAATGTCATCACCCACTTTAAGAAACCAAGACCTATAAATAGAGAGGCGGGACATACCACCAGACCTTCAGCAGATACTCTGACTGATGATGTCACCTAGTGGAATTTATGAGTTCTCTGTCTCTCACGTTTTTACAGATTATGATGTGAAGTGAGCTTTTCTAGGCGTGTGGTTTTAATTTACAGAGGGGTTCGACATTGATGTCATAACAGTTTGGGGTCTTGCCATTTGGCACTTGGACCAACGTGAACAGATTTGAGATACAATAGGCCCCAGAAAATTCCAACTCATTGCAATTAGTGACTTTGATCTTCAAATAAAACCAGTGGGAAGATTCGTTTTATTTTGTTACTTGTGGTTGGTTAAATGAAAAGTGAGGGAAATGGCTTTAAACATTACTAAAGAGGTTCCCAACTTTTCCAAGAAGTTTAGAAAGACAGAAGGAGGATATTTTTTAGAATTAGCAAATAGGTTGGAATTGTGTTTAACCAGGGATAAAAGAGAAGTTGAAATTGTAATGGAGTTGGTCAAGCACTTTGATGTATCAGAGAAACAGGCAACTGCAGTAGAGTTATAAAAACTTAAATTGCAAATGTGGCAACTGGAGTTAGAAGATAAATAAAGGGACGGAAACAGAGAGAGAGAGACGAAAGTGAAAGAGAGGAAAAAGAAAGAGAGAGGGGATTTGAAATTCAGAAGTTGGGAATTAGACAAGAAAGTTAAATTAACAGGATGGAAGTGAAGGGAGAACGTAGGGATGAATACAACTAGGTTAGTAACTTGCCATATTTCGGTGAGAAAAATGTCAACATCTTTTTTATTTCATTTGAAAAAATGGCTAGGCAGATGACGTGTACAGTGAACTTGTGGGTAATGCTAGCTCAGACTAAGCTGGTGGGCACAGCTGGTGAGATATCTGCAGCACTGTCAGATGAGGGATCAAGAGATTATCAAGATGTCAAACTGGCTATTTTGATTGGTTATGATTTGGTACTAGAAGCATATAGACAGAAGTTCAGAAAAATAGAGAAGGAACCAGGTCAGACTTATATTGAGTTTGAAAGAATTAACCAGTCATTTTGACAGGTGGGTACTGGCCTTAAAAATGGATAAGACCTGTGAGGCTTGAAGGGAGATTATTCTGCTGGAGAAGTTAAAAGACTCACTTCTAGAGATAGTAAGAATTCATGTGAATGAATAGAAATTTCAAGAAGTGAGAAGCGCGGCAGAAATGGCAGGTAAATATGCATTGTGGCATGTGATGAAATTTAGCTTCTGGCAGAAATTTCATCCTGTGAGGGATAGACATTTGGAGAATGGACGATCACACATTACAAAGCGAACGGTAGCTCACAATAGTTTACCACAGGTGAAGAAAGAAGCCCAAGAGGGTTGAAAGATGGTGAAAGGCCTCCGGTGCTCTCACTACAACGGAGTGGAACACATAAAATTACAGTGGTGGTGGTTTAAAAAGGGCACAGGGAAAAAGTTGTTTTCACTGCAGTAAGCTGGGACACACCGTGCTGGGAGTTGAAGGAAAACACTTTGGGGAAAGATGCGGTAGAAGAGGCTAAGCCTAGTGGCATTAGTGAAACTGGTAAAGGAGACGCCAAGTGGAGCCGAGGAGCTGCAGGAAATTGCACAGCCTAGGCAAGGGCTGGGCATGGAGGCAGTGCCTGATCTCTCTAAAGAATTCACCTCTGTAGATAAAGTTTACACAGAAAGAACGGGGGAGTTGGACAAGAAGTTAGAATTTTGTGAGATACGGGATCTGCTCAGTCTCTAATAGTTGAGAAGTGAGGCACCGGAAAAGCACAACAGATCAGGCAGCATCCAAACAGCAGGACAATCGAATATCAGGCAGATACCCATCGTCAGGAACATGGTAGGGGGACAAGGGGGCTGAAAGATAAAAACGAGGGTAGTAGCTGAGCTGGTGGGAGGGTCACTGGGAAGGCAATAAGAAGATGTAGGTGGGAGTGATAGTGATATGTCGGAGGGTAGGGTGGAGTCGATAGATGGAAAGGAAGATGGCTAGTTAGGGTAGTCTGAGAGGGCAGTGCTAGTTTGAACAGTTGGATCTGGGAAAGGTTGGTGGAGGGGAGATTTGGAATTTGGTGAAGTCAACGTTGATGTACAGTTTGAATGTTCCAGCTGTCCTACCACCGATAGGAGTCCTATCACCCTCCTGTCCGACTTACCACCATCATACCCCGCTTGCATCTACCTATCGCCTTCCAAGCTCCCTTTCACCTATCTCCACCCCTACCCTCCCATTTATTTCTCAAACTCCTTCCCCCTCCCTTACCTCCCACTTTCCTGATGAAAAGCATTTATGCCTGAAACGTCAACGCCCCTGCACCTCGGATGCTGCCAAAGTGCTGTGCTTTTGCAGCCCTACACTTTTCAACTCTCATCTCCAGCATCTGCAGCCCTCACTTTCTCTAACCCTCTAATAGTAAGAAATGAAAGTTTTTTTCACTCTTTCTGGCATGTTAATCAAGAGCATGTTAATTGTGGAAGGGGGACAGAAATTAAGCATTCCCTTGTGTAACATCAGGATGGGATGCCAAATCAAGATAAGGGAAGTAACAGTAACAGTGAGTAACAGAGTGTCAGTTCCAGGAATACAGTTTATTCTTGGGAACTATTTAGCAGGAGGCGAGGTGCGATCGGCACCCCTTGTGGTGGAGCAGCCAAAGGAAGACTAGAGAATTGGTGAGTTAAAAGAAAATTAACCAGGAATTTTTCCAGACTGTGTAGTAACAAGATCCCACTGTCAGAAGTTACAGCAGGAAGGAAAAACGAACGAAAAAGACAAATGGGTTGATGCTCAATGAACCGACCCCCTGTTTGATGTAACGGTGCAGGAAAAACCTGAACAGGCGCAGAAAAGGAATCAGAATATATTGTTGAACGTTATTAACTTAAAGATAGAACCATAAAATTAAAATGGAGACCCCGATAGGTTACTGCAGAAGGGAAATGGGCCGATGTGCACCAGATTGTGTTAGCAGTAACGTACAGCGTTACGGGTAGCTCATAAACTAACTGCAGGCGGTCACTTAGGTGGACAGAAGACTCAGGCTAAGGTACAGAAGAATTTCTAGTGGCCTGGAATGCGCAAGGACGCTGTTAATTTTTGTTGTACGTGACATACATACCAAATGGTAGGTATGTTACAGGCACTAATAAAACCAGCACCTTTCTTGCCAATTCCTGCATTCGAAGAACCTTGCACGTGGGTTATGATTAATTGTGTAGCTCCCCTTTCTAAAGTAAAAGTGGAAACCAATATTTGCTGACCATAGTGGATGCGTCTACCAGATTTCCAGAGGCAATTCCATTATTGGAGTGTCAAGGCAAAAAGGGAGGTGGAGGAGTTGGTACCTTTCTTTACTCACTGTGGACTGCCCAGAGAGATTCAGTCAGACCAAGGGTCCCATTTTACCACTCAACTGTTTAAGGAAGTCATGGATGGCTTAGGAATACAACACTTCAAATCATGGGCGTCCCATCCTGAATCCCAGGGAGCCTTGGAAAGTTAGCATCAGACGCTGAAGACTATGTTAACAGCGTACTGTCAGGGTTGGCCAAATGATTGGGATAAAGGTGCCCCATTAAACTGTTTGCAATTAGAGATGCCCCAAATAAATCTACTCACTTTACTTCCTTTGAGTTAATATTCGTACATGAAGTGAGAGCACCTTTGAAATTAATTAAATATAAATTGACAGGACCGAAGTCGGAAATCTCACACCTGGATTATGTGTATGAGGTGAAGGAGAGAATAGATGGAGTAGGTGAGTTTGCTAAACAGTATCTGAAGAGCACAACATAGAGTGAAGCAGGTGGCAGATAAAAACACTGAAACTTTGAAGATTTCCCGTGGGGATGACGTATTAGTATTGCCACCAGTGGTAAGAAATCTCTTCAAAGCCAGGTTTAGTGGCCCCTTTCAAATTAAAAAAAATGTGGAGTCAGTTAAACTATCTAGTAAAGATCCCTGAGATGACAAAAAACTTTACGGAGTATTTCATATGAATGAATAATGCACCACCACATTTAAGACTCGGAAACAGAGCTGTGGCCAAATGAACAAATTGTGCAGGTTATCTGTATGATGTAGTGATCTTTAGCAAGTGATTGAAAGCTCCCATGTTACAGTTGACAGAGCATGTTGAACGATTACAAAAAGCAAACTTGGGAATAAACTTAAAGAAAACAGAATTCTTGAAAGCAGAGAGGACGTTCCTGGGACATTACATTGGCCATGGCAGGTTGCCTCCATGGAACACAAAGACGAAGGGCTTTGAGGAATTTCTACGACCATCCTCGAAGAAAGAGGTGCTTCGATGTTTGGAACTGAGTGGATTCTATCAGAAGTTTGTTCCAAACTTCAGCAGTGTATGGGCACCACTGATGGATTTATTAAAGAAAAACACAGTATTGTGGTGGACAGAACAATGCCAGGAGGCATTTGAGAATTTTAAAGCAGGATTAATCACCGCACCAGTTTTAGCTGCACCAAATATTCTGAAACCCTTTGAAAGTTGTGTTTGATTTTCGGGATATAGGGCTCGGAGATGTATTGATACAGAAAGATGATGATGGAACTGAATGGCTAATTGGCTACTTGTCGAAAAAACTCAATATCCACCAGAAAAAAAAACAAAATCTCCATTATTGAACAAGAATGATTAAGTTTCACACTGGCCTGACAATATTTTAATGTGTATATGACAAACAAATTGTCGGAGATGGTTGTGGACAATGACAAATCTCTCGCATTTTTTGGAATAGTTAAAGAGCAGAATATGAGACTATTTCATTGGAGTCTTACCTTACCGACTTTAAACTCACAAAATGTACATGCTGCGGCTCCCACAATGTGATAGCAGGTGTGTTTTCGCGGATTTAAAGGAAAAATTATAGGTAAGATTTGCCTTATTCCAGTGTTATAATGGTGTGCAGAATTAATATGAATGATATAACTGAGATCAATACTTTTGTATTTCATAAAATTGGGATTAAGAATTAGAGGAAAAGAAATGTAGCCATCTTTTCATTCTGCTGTTTCATTTTATTTCCTGAAGTGGGGAGATGTTACGAAGCCAAAAACATGTAGGGTACTTTAAAACAGAACGGGTTTTGCCGAATAGAAATTAAAGCCACAGATGCCAGCTAAAGGTCAAACTATTCCACACGTCACCATTAGCTGAGAAATAGATACCTGAGTTTTGGTTGCTGTTTTGACAGCCATTCAAATGCAACCAAAGAGTTTAAATAACGCTCAGGAAACCAGAAGCCAACAGAATTTGAATATTATTGTTTGGATAGCTGGACAGCAACCAAATTATGAGAATTACTATATCATGGGGAGTATACAAATCCAGCATTTTGAACACTGATGGGAGAGCTACTGCCATCCAACAGCAGAGCCACTGCTGTAGAGCAGGAGTGCTAACTGGCCATCTCAAACACTCTCTATCAACGATACATGTTCATGCAAACGTACTTGCAATAAAAAAATGACCCAGCGAGATCAGCAGCTGAAAGAGTGAACACAGTGGGGAAGATAGAGACTGTGTGGTCTTGAGATTGTAATGTTTAATATGTGGGCTGTTGGAACAGCATATTTTACAGAGTTGGAGTCAGATAGTAAGTAGCTTGTATTTGTGAATAGTTGATGTTTAGTGTTCACTATTAAAGTTAAGAAACAGACTTGTTAACTTTTGTTTAAATAGTCGAATATAGGAGATCTGTGTCACTCATATTTTAACAGATTACGAAGTGAGGCGAGCTTTTCTGGGTGTTTGGTTTTAATTAACAGAGGGGTTCATCTCCACCTTGTAAATGTCCATCCACGTTAGCCCCATTTCCCTGCAGTTGGCCCATATCCTTCCAGTCCTTTCCTCTCGACATATTTATCCAAATGCATTGAAATGTTGTTAATGTTCACCCCCCAACCACATCTGCTGGCAGCTCATCCATGTGCCAGCCTCTGTGTAAAGAAGTGGCCCCTCAGGTTCCCTTTTATTCCTTCCCCTCGAACCTTAAACTGATCCCCTCTAATCCTCAATTCTGTACACCTGGGAAAAAAGACTGAGATCATTAACCCTAGCCATACCCCTCGTGATTTTATACAGCACGAAAAGGACTCCCTCAGTCTCCTACACTTTAACGAAAATGTCCTAGCTTGTCCAACCTCTCCCTATAACGCAGACCATTGGGTCCTGGCAACGTCTTTGTAAATTTCTTCTGCACTCTTTCTAATTTAATAACATCTTGCCTATAACAAGGTTACAAAAACTGAACACAATACTCCAAGTGCGGCCGTACCAAAGTCCTGTGTAACTGTAGTTTAAGTTCCCAAATTCTATACTCAATATCCTGCCTGATGAAGGCCAATGTGCTAAAAGCCTTCTTCACTGCCCTGTCTACCTGTGACTCTACTCTGAGAGAACCGTGCCCGTGAAAACCAAGGTCTCTCTGCCCAATGCACCCCTTAAGACCCTCCCATCCTACCTTGATTTGAGTTTCCAAAATGCAAGACCTCACACATCTATATTAAATTTCATTTGCCATTTCTCGGCCCACTTCCCCACCTGATTAAAGTCCTGCTGCAATTTCTGATCAACTTCCTCACTGATCACGCTACCACTTATTTTAGTGTCGTCTGCAAACGTACTAATCATGCCTTGTACATTCTCAACCAAATCATAGATAACAAACAGCAATGGACACAGCCTCCAGTCTGACTATCATCCTTCCACTAAACCCTCTGCTTCCGATCATCAACCCAACTGTGTATCCGACTGGCCAGTTCCCCCAGCATTCCACGTGATGGAACTTTCCAGAGCAGCCTGTCATGTGGAATCTTATCAAAGGCCTTACTGAAATCCATAGAGACTAAATTTACAGCTTTGTCCTCGCAAACCTTCCTGGTCACTTTATCAAAGAACGCTAACAAATTTGGGGAGCATGATCGCCCACTCACAAGTCTACTGTGACTGCTCTGAATCAAACCCTGTGTAAGTAACGGGTGCAGTCAATGGTATGCTGTCCTTCATTGTAAGATGATTCGAGTACATAAGTAAAGCCATCTTCCTGCTGTTGTAGAGCCTTGCGGAGAGAGCTTTTGGGACACTCTCTGCAGATTTGATCTCCTTTGTAAGGAATGATCTCCTTCCCACAGATACAGATGGCGGTATCATGAGGGTAGAGTGAAGAACCTGAGAGTTTAATCTGCAACGCTGTGAAATACGAAGCAATGGTGATGCTGAAACGAGGTGTAGCAGGTGTATTTCCAAAAGACACATTGATAGGGTGAGAAATTCCATATTTTACCCAGGACTGATTGGTGTGATTTATTGTCACGTGTACCTCAGTACAGGAAACACTTTCTTTCTGAGCAGTGGAGGCAGATCATAGTAAGCATGGCCAGACAGATCATAGTGTGGAAATAGATTTCGACAGCGTAAGGCATACAGGTTACACTGCACAAGACAAGCACTCGACAAGATCAACATGAGCAAGATCAGCATTATTTGAACATAGAGAGTCGATTCATCAGTCTAACGTGACTTTCCTAATAGTTTATATGCCTAAATTAACTATCCCCATGTTATTGTGCAGTCGGCATGTGAGCCCGTACTGAACATCAGGTTGCATATAATCCCCAACAGCAGCCACAGTACCTTCGATCTGAAACAGGACACGAACTTCCGCCCTACTTAGAGAACACCAGGCTGGCTTCTTGGAAATGGAAGGTGCCTTCTTGAGACTTCACACAAGACATATGGCTTCCCTCCTCGCCACTATAAAACCACGTTAAAGTCCCACGTGTGTATCATGAGCAACGGAGCCAGAAGGAACAACGTGGAGCAGTCTGTCTGTGCAGCCTCTGCTCCACTTGTTCATCATGTTGGAGTATCAATCTGGAGACAGTGAGGACTGCTGATGCTGGAGGTTGTAGTAGAGAGTAGATTGCTGGAATAGCACAGCAGGTCAGGCAGCTCCGAGGATCAAGGGAATCCACGTTTTGGGCATAAGCCATTCATCAGGAATCAGCATCAATTACCTCATTCTGTCCCTTTGCAAGTGCGTTGAGGGGAAATGGCCTCGTACTGTTCCTGTGTAAGTGACTTAAGGGATGAATGGCCTCCTTCGGTTCCTGTGTAATAGACTGAAGGAGCTGAATGGCCTCATCGTGTTGCTGTGGAAGTGGCTTTAGGGGTCGAATGGCCTTCCCCTGTTCCCGTGTAAGAGACTCCAGGGGCTGAATGGCCTCCTCCTATTCCTGTGTAAGTGACGCAAGGGACTGAATGGCTTCTTCCTCTTCCGATTGGACAGAACCAAGGGCCTAATTGGGTTACCCCTAGTTCCTGTTTGACAGCTCGATGTGCTGACAAGTGTGATGATGCTGCAGGCTTTGAGAGGTTCTTTTGTCCTGGTTTCTTTTCAGAGAGAGATTGAATGATCGTTACCAAACTGGTTAGTTAAGGCCACTGAGTAAACAGCTAGGGAGGTTTTGGGTTAATTTTAATGCAGACTGAATGGGTGTGGCCAGCTCTCACAAATTACGATCTCTGGGTTTTGGTTTCTAAGTAGCATCAGAAACTATTGGGATCTCCACAGAGTTGGAAGCTTCAGTGACTATCTCCTGGCTGCTACTCTCTCTGACTTTTCTCTTGGTGCTGTTTTTAATTCCTGGATTAGAGAAATGTTTGTGACAATCTGTGTCTGAATTTTCCTTTTTGCCAGGGGCTGTGTTTATGGGATTTTCCTATATTGGTTCAGTTAATTAGTAATAGTTCCTAGATTTGTTATTCTGTTAACTTGTCCAATAGAACTACATTTTTCTAAATTCCTCTTTCTTTGCTTTCATTTTATCTTTCGTATTTCAATAAATGGTGTTTAGCTTCACACCGAGTAGTTTGACCTGTCACATTGCATCTGGAACAATCACTTTATATTCCGTTTAAAATAAAAAAAAAGTCTAGGTTACCGCCTTCCAATATTTTCGAGGGGCTCTGGTGTGGTCCATCACACTAGACTCCTTCTCTTCCTGAGTAATATGCTGGAGGCACTGAATGGGCTGTCCGTGCTCTTCTCCAATAGTGTCAATGGGCTGAATGGCTTCCCCATATTCCTGTGAAACCAGCGTGAGGTGCTGAATGAACTCTTATTTTACTGTGGCAATGTGCAGTGTCAGGCAGTGCTGGTAGATGAATGTTACGGACCATTTAACAGCACATGTCTCAATGGAGTCTGCGTCTTGCTGCACATTGACACAGACCAGTTCAGGAGCTGAAGGGGGTACAAAATGTTCTGAACATTGTGGAATCTTCAGTGACCATCCCCACATTCTGATCTTATGTTGGTGAGGGTGGGGACGGGAGACATTGATGAAGCAGCTGAAGCTATTTGTGAAGAGGAAGCTACCCTGAGGATCTCGCACAGAGGTGACCCAGGACTGAGATGATGAACATCTTCCTTTGTGCCATGTTTGACTCCAAACACTGGAGAGTTTACTCTGATTCCCATTAAGTCCAGTTTTGTTCAGCTCCTTGATGTCAGCAGACGTCAACCACTGCCTTGATATCAGGGCCAGTCATTTGTACCTGAACCCTTGTCTCAACCTCTTTTGTTCATATCAATAAACCATGATATAGGAGCAGCAAGTGTTTTCTTCAAACAGGTGGGATTGAATGTCAGGATTTCTCGTCTCAAGAATGTTGGGGAGAAAAAATGACTGAAAGTATTTGAAGAGGAGGTAGATAGATATTGACCTGTCAGAGAGTTGTGGGCAATGATAAATTGGGTATGAAAGAGGATTTGAGACAGAGAGCAGATCAGTCATGATCTTAGTGAAGGGCAAGGCAGGCTTGGGGAGTGAATGACCGGTTCCTGTTTCTGATGTTCGCACATTCTGTTATTGGAAAGTTAGTGGGTGTTATTTTCATGAATGTCTGTATTGGAATGTTGCACGCAGAGAGACCAGAGGATTTTGTGAGCCATCGCTGAGTGAGGCATGGCGGCTGTATTCTCAGTGAATCTGAGTCTAAACATGACCAACAAATGAAGCATAAGTTGCAGAGAGGGGAAGCTCTGTAAAGAGAGATGAGGGGCGTCTTTCATACCCATGCCTGGATTTTCCAATTGCATTTCCCAAATCACTTCAAAGCGTGTGTGACAGTCTTGAGAGGCTGAATAGTCTCCTCTGTTTCTATGCAACAGGTTATAGGAGTAAGTGGCCTCCAACTGTTCCTGTCCAGCAAGTATGCGGGGCTGGATGGAATGCAGAAACATGGGACTGAGGAGCAGGAGTGGGACATTAGATACTTTGAGCCTTCTCCACCAGGGTCTAAGATTGTGGACTCAGCCCCACTTTCCTGTTTGTACACTATTACCCGTGTCTCACTTCCCTGTCAAATATTTAACTAAACAACTTTCAATCCATGTGAACATAGAGGCACAATAAACTTCCAGTGAAGAGAATTCACCCTTGAAAGGTCCTTTCAGAATCTTTCGCCATCCCTCTTATAGAATCTGACAGTCATGCAGAACGGAAACAGACCCGTTAGTCCAATCTGTTCACTCCGATCAGATATCAAATCTGACCTAGTCCTATTTGCCAGCATTTGGCCAATATCCCTCCTCTTTCAGATACATTTTAAATGTGCAATTCTAGCCGCCTTCACCACTTCCTCTGGCAGCACGTTCTGCACACACACCACTCTCTGTGTGAAACATTTACCTTCAGATCCATTCTAAATTATTCGCCCTCTCATTTTCAAACTATGCCCTCTTGTTCGGGACTCCCCTATCTTGGGGAGCAGAACATGGCTGTTAAGAATATCCATGCCTCTGATGATTCCACAAACCTCTATAATGTCACCCTTCAGCCTCTGACACTCCAGAGGGAAACACCTCAACCTAATCAACCTATCCCTGAAGCTCAAACCTCCAGTTCTACAACCGAGTTGTACGCAGTATTCTTAAAGTGGCCTCACCAACATCCTGTACAGATGCAACATGCCACCACAACTCCTATACTCAATACTCAGACTGATTAAGGCAAATGTGCCAAATGTGTTCTGCACTACTCTGTCTACCTGCGACTCCACTTCCAAGGAACTATGTACCTGCAGCCCTATGTCCCTTTGATCCACAACAGGACCTGACAATTCAGTGTATAATTTCTGCCCTGATTTGCCTTCCCAAAATGCAAAAGCTCGTATTTATCTAAATTTAACTATATCTGTCACTCCTTGTCATTTTGTCCCATCTAATTGTGGTCTCGTTGTACTCTGAGATAATCTACCACACCACCTTGCTGATGTAATCTGTAACCTTACTAACTTTGGCCCCAGTATTCACATCTAAATCTTTTACCTAAATGATGAAATGCAGTGAAGTCAGTACCGATTCTTACAGCACACTGCTGCTCACAAGCCTCCAGTCTGAAAAATATCCCTCTTCCTTCAAGCCAATTGTGACTTGCTTCCTCCGTATCTCGTGTGACCGAACCTTACTCATCTGCCTACCAATTGGAATGTTGTGAGCACCTTACTGAGGTCCATGTAGACAATGTCTACCAAACTGCCCTCATCAATCTTCTTTGTCACCTCTTCATAAAACTCAATCAAGTTCATGAGACATGATTTCCCATGGAGAAAGCCACGTTGACTACCCCGATCAGCCCTTGCCTTCCCAAATGTATGAGCTGAAAAATGTGTTGCTGGAAAAGTGCAGCAGGTCAGGCAGCATTCAAGGAGCAGGCATAAATATGTATGTAAATCCTTTCCCTCAGAATCCCCTTCAAGAACTGACCCACCACTGACATCAGGCTCACCGGTCGAAAGTTCCCCGACTTTTCGGGTCATGTTTCCTTTTCAATTCCCACTGCTGCACTGCTCACAACAAATGTCAAATGTAACCAGGTTTGTGATAAGGCCGATGATATCGATCTCAGACTGGGTCAGAGTCAGTTTTAGCAACAAGTCAGGCTAGTTTCTTTAATCTGCTAAAATAAGTACGTTTATGATCCAGAGCAATGTTACTCAAACTATCTTGGAAAGATGAATGGCAAACTGTTTGGAAATTGCAAATAAAGAATCGATATTTCCCTTTCTAAAAACACTGACACACACACACAAACAAACATCTCTGCAATTTCAAGTTGAACGCGCTTTGTCCATATATTATTGTAACTCATGACAAAAGGAACAATTGAGAGATTGTTCAAAATGTTATTCTGCTTCTGAAGACATTCTACTCACACAAACTGCTAGGAATGGGATTTCATCTTGGAACAGTTGGATTTGGCTGAAATCCCTTTACATTAGGCAGTGGAGAGATTCCAATGAATTCTGGCCAGGGATCGCCCAAGGGTATAACAGTGGCTCAGTGGTTAGCACTGCTGCCTCACAGCACGAGGAACTTGCGTTCAATTCCAAACTCGGGTGACTATTTGTGTAGAGGTTGCACATTCTCCCCTTCTAATGGTTGTTCCAGTTTCCTTCCACAGTCCAAAGCTGTGCTGGTTAGATGGATTGGTCATGATAATTTGTCCGAAGTGTTCAGGGGTTTCTAGGTTAGGTGCATCAGTTGGAGTAAATGTAAGGGAGCTGGCCTGGGAAGGTTGGTATGGACGTTTTGTGCCGAAGAGCATGTTTGCACACTGTAGGGATTCTATAAAAATAAGAATGGTAACGATGACTGTAGATTTTTTGTTTTAGCTCGCACACATTGCTGTCATGAGGAACAATGAAGGAGAGAGAGTGTAATCGGCCATTCCTTCTCGGGCAGATTACATTTTCTCTCTATCTGAGCTGAATCACACAATAATGTCATCCTCTCCCAAACTGGACCATGTGAGGTCTCCTTGTACGTTGTCCAAACTATGTCTCCATCACATTCCCTGTTCCATGTTGATGCATCATTGCTACTGTCATACACAGAGCCATACCCTTAGCAGAAAATGGTCTCGGTCTATTTGAAGATATGTTTATATGTCGCTGCGTCATTAAAAAAATAAAATGTTTAATGTATTCCGAATATTGTGTTAAAATGAATGCATTTTGCAACAAATACAGTCATTGCTGGAAAAGCTCGGCAGGTCTGTCAGCATCCAGATGTCTTTTACATGCTGTATTTGTACCAGCCTCCACCACTTCCTCTGGCAGCTCATTACACATGCACACCCTCTGCGTGAAATGGTGCTCGTGGGTTCGTCAAAACCTTTCCCCTCTCAATTTCAACCAATGCCCTCTAGTTTTGTATGCCCCAATCTGGGGAAAAACCCTGACTACTCACCCTATCCATGACCATTTTGATTTTATAAATCTTTACTGCTGCAAAATGTGACTCCAATCAACACGAATGGCTGTACTTTCAGTCATCCTGGGCCTAAATTCTGAAATGCAATACTGACACCTCTTCCTTCTCCATCAAGCCACAATTCTAAATCCGTTTTAATCAGTTTGTTCAGGTGCGTTATGAAACACTTCTGTGGTATTTGCACCTGGACCTTTGTGCCCGGAGATAGGGACACGAGCATCACTCGGCAATATCCATGAAGTTGTACCATTATTCTCCTGTGTGTTTGCTCATCAGCCTCTTCTGACATGCTGTGACATACCTCTGCAACAGGCAGGACTTGAATCCAGAACTTCTAGTCCAGAGCTTGGAACACCAGCACGCACGTTCAGGAATCAAATCCAGACCTCTGGCTCAGAGGCAGGGACATTACCCACGACACTACCATATCCAGATTTTGGGTCATATTTTAAGCGTCAGCTTTCAGCTCGGTGTGGATTTATTATAATCAGGCTACCAATACTGAACTACACAAAACACTTTGTATTAAACAAGTGCAAAATATTTGTCTTAACTGTAGGATGTTGAGTGTACGGGATTAGTGGTGCTGGAAGAGCACAGCAGTTCAGGCAGCATCCGAGGTGCAGTAAAATCGACGTTTCGGGCAAAAAGCACTTCCTGATGATTTTACTGCTCCTCGGATGCTGCCTGAACTGCTGAGCTCCTCCAGCACCACTAATCCAGAATCTGGTTTCCAGCATCTGAAGTCATTGCTTTTACCTTGTTGGGTGTACGTGCTGTGCCATCGAAGTTAACTATGAACAGCTTTAATCGCTATTATCTGTAGTCTGCAATATTAGGGAAAGAAATCCTGCAGACACACTCTGCACAATGAAGGGTCTCGAATAGATTTTCATTACTGAACACCAGAGACGGAAAAAGACGATAATATTGGCCCCAAAAAACCGATCAGTATTACCCAACTCTCACGTGTGACTGCCTTCTTCCTAAAACCATGAAGTGATACCAGGCCGCTGATTACTGTTCAGCCTCTCCTCCCCACTGACTGTGTCTGCAATCTGTCCCTCCTCCCCCTACCACAGAAGGCAAACCAAGGGTCTTTGTGAAAATCAAGGCCGGAGTGTGCAGGCCTCCTGGAGAGGGGAAGGTGAGGTGGCAGTAATATCACTCACTGGGCTGAGGAGTGGCAGATGGAGTTTAGTTTGGATTAATGCGAGGTATTAGATTTGGTAAATCAAACAAGAGCAGGACCTATACAGTTAAAAGCAGGGCCTTTGTCAGTGTTGTAGAACAGAGACCTAGGCCGTCAGCGTCCCCATTGGGCGGTGGGGGGTAAAAACCCTATCAAGTGTCATTGGTACTTTGGATTTTGTTTCGTTCTTTTTTTATGGTTTTAGCTTTGGAAAGTTTTGAGAGCTTTGAGTTGCAGTAGTTTTAGTTTGTACAGATTTAAGGTTCGATGAGTCTTTTGTCATTAATGCTCATTCGATATGAAATTCTCTGGAGTTCAAATGTTGCTGCAGTGTGTTATGGATAATGATGTGCTTAAATTGTGTACCTGGAACATTAAGGGGAGCCATCTGCCAGTCAAGAGGAAAAATATACTTTCTCATCTTAAAAAAGAGAGAGTTGTCCTATTGCAGGAGATGCACCTTGATGACACAAACATTTGACGTTACAGCAGGGCGGGTTCGATCGGGTTTATTTCTCATCTTTTAATACTAAGAGTGGGGGTAAAGTCATAATGGATAGGAAGAATCTTCCATTTAAATTACTAGATTGTATGAAACACCCATGGAAAGATCATAATCGCAAAGTCTTGAACTACGGGAATTAATACAGTATTTTAAATGTTTATTGCCACCCGGTGCACCCTTTTAAAATACTGGTAGATGCATTTTCTAAATTCACTTATCTTGCATCATGGCACATGATTGCAGAAGGAAATTTCGACTGTCTTATGGCCCCACGATGGACAGAATGTCCAAAGGTCCCCCAATGCCCTCTTTATAATGTAAGCAATTAATGGATTTGTGTCTAGAACTAGAGCTGGTGGATGTCTGGAGGCAGATCTACCTCACAAGTAGGGATTTTATTTTCTTCTTTAACCCGCAGGAATGGCACACGAGGGTTGATCTCTTCCCCATCCCTGCAACAATCTTAGATTCGGTGGCATCCTGCACAATTGGGAATATTACCCCAACATGCCTGCCCCAGAAGTTGGATAAAAGTCACATAAAATTATGTTGTATGCAGATTGTCTTATGTTTTTGTCAAATCCCGCAATTTCGGCAGCTCACATGATGCAATGCAATAATTCGCTTGCTGCCTTTTCGGGCTCTATGATTAATTTTACAACATTGGAGGTCATGTCTATGGGAGGTCTTGGGGAAATTCCTGATGAGGGCAAATCCTGGTTTCCTTTTAAATGGTCACGGGGGTGTAGGGGGGCGAGGTTCTCTATTTCAGTATATTCATTACGTCCGTCTTTGATCATTTATTTAACGTGAACTATGTCTATTTGTTTGACAAAATTAAACAAAACCTTCAAAGATGGGAGGCACTTCCAATATCCTGGCGTGGTTGGATAGCTCTTATTAAAGAATGTCCTTCCTCATTTACTATACCCCGTGTGAATGCTTCCTTTGATGTTTCCCACATAGGTATTTAGGAGACATAATGGCTGGTTTAGCTCTTTTATTTGGCAGCATGAGCGACTCTTTATCAAGCTAACCAAATTGCAACTACCCCACAGATTGTGGGGAATAGATCGCCCAGATAAAAGCTATCAATTAAGCTCTTTTTTATCCTATGTTAGTGCCTGGGCTGCTGAGGACTCGGCTTCAATACTGTGAGATATTGAACCCTATCAGATAAAGTGAACCCTTATTAGTCTGTTTTTCTTAACAAAATTGACAACATTTATGAAGTATTGTCATAACCCAATAATTATCAATATTGTTAAAGCATGAATGACAATGCGTCAGATTGGGGCAATACAGCCAAAATCATGTTTCTTACCCCTGTAATTGGTACACTGGGTTGTCATCTGGGAATAATGGATTCCAGGTTGAAATTGTCGACAGCAAGGGGTGTACATTGCTTGAGTGATTTAGAATTAGTAGAATCCCTACAGTGTGGATAGAAGCCCTTGGGCACAACAAGTCCGCTTCGACCTTCTGAAGAGTAACCCACCCAGATGCATTCCCCTACCATCCCATATTTACCCTGATTAATGCCCAAACCTACACATCCCTGAACACTATGGGTGATTTATCAATCACCAATTCATCTAACATGCGCATTTTTGTACTGTGGGAGGAAACCCACACAGACACGGCGAGAATGTTAACTCCACACAGCCAGTCACCCAAGGCCAGAACCAAAGCCGAGACCCTGGTGCTGTGAGGCAACAATGCTCACCACTGAGCCACCACGTGTTATTTGATGGAGAAACAATGATATCATTTGATCAAATAACTCGTGCGTATGGACTACCTAGTTGAGATCTCTTCTGTTTTTTTTTTCCAGATCAGAGATTTGATTAAAGAAAAACACACTTTTACCACACTCTTACAGATCCGATAAAGGGAAGAGGGCGCTTATTGCTTAGAATACACTCTCTGTCAGTACCCTTTATCATTAGTTGGAGAGTGTCCCCTCAGATGAGACTGTGCAGCGTTGTGATGTCTGCTAGTGAGAGTTGGGGGTTCAGAACACCTCGGAGACATGGGAGGACATTTGTGAAAATGATCGAAGGATTTTGATCTGTAATAGGACCCATTCCATGCAGTTGAAAATTCTTCGTAGGGTCTATCTGACCCCAGATTGTCTCTCAAAATGCAAAGTGGGATTATCTTCAGCATGTCCTAAATGCAGAATGTCTACAGGCACTCTTACTCATTGCTTGTGGTCCTGCTGCAGACTTCATCTATATTGGAGCACTGTGTCAGATGTGATAGAGTGTGTATTGGGGACTGAATTGGAGATGGACTTGGTTTCTGTTTTCCTGGGCCTGCCCAGGGTACTTTCCACAGATGAATATGGGAAAAAAAGTTATATCCTATCATTCTGTACTTTCCGTGCTAGGAAAAATATTCTGTTGCGATGGATGTCTGAACTCCCCCACCCCCAGAGAGGAAGAACTATGTACATAAAAATGTGTATCAGTTAATGCTCTTGATGAACAAGAGCTATCCTTTTGTTATGCTGAGCTGTATTATTTATTCATTATTTATTGTTTAGTTTTGTTTTTTGCTTCTGTCTGTGTAGTGCTTTAATTTGTTTTGTATGTACATGAAATTGGATGTTATTTTGTTTTCAGTTAGTTGAGTTGTGTTGTTATTGGTTTATTATAATACTAAAAATCTCTTCTTAAATATTTTTTTAAAATTAAAATGCTAACATTGATAGAATACAGTCCCAAAAAACTCTCATTAGAAAGACCACTCATGGTGGTTTATCCTGAGGATCACCACATCTCGGGTGATGGGGTGAGGCTGAGAGACTGTCCCCTTCATGGTAATCTTTGTCAGTGTGAGGGACTGAACCTGCGCTGTTGCTCTGCCTCTACATCAAAAACCTGCCGTCCTGCCAACTGAGTGGGAGTCTGTGTAACTGTTACAGACAGAAACAGTCACAGACAAATTTTAAGAGAAACATGCATAATAAGGAAAGTGGTACAGTTCCGAAAACAGGCAAGATAATGCCTGAGGGTAAAAATGTTTTTTTGCTCGAAATTGTATTTATAACGAGACGTGTTTAGAAGTTGTTTTTGGTTTAATATCATTAATGTGAGTCAAGTAACTCTTATGTGTTACACACTGGCACACTACCATTTTCCTGAAACTGGGAAATATTTGGAACATTATCTGGAACATTCTATAATCGGCATTGTCCAGAATATTCTATGACTGTGTGGGAGGTATTGCAAAGGAGAGAGAGAGAGAAGGTGTTGCATGCAGTAGTGAGAGTGGGGGACCACGAGCCTTGTTCGGGGGTAGTTGCAATCACAGATATACAGTGATTGTGAGGGAGCAGACAGAATGCGGTGACCCTTATCCTGACAGAGCGGGGAAGGTTATTGATGCTTATCCTGTATTGCTGGACATTTCTTCAGACCTCAAATACTGCACTGAACTCGGGTCTGGTGGTGTGGCACCTTCTGGGATGGGAATGTTCCCCCTCTGTACTCGCCCATCCAATACGCCCACCGTGCTCTGTCAACAAACCATGGTGTAATTGCACCTTATCTACCAATTTGCCATTTCCCTGTCTTTGCTCTGTATCCATCTAATCCTTTCCTATCATTGTATTTGTCCAAATGCCTTTTCAATGTTGTTATTGTACCCACTTCAACCACTTCCACTGGCAGCTCAGTCTAATTTGACAGTTCATCTTGGATTCCATGCGATCTAGCCTTCTAGAGCGGCCTAATATGTGAAACCTTATCAAAGGCCTTACTGAAATCCATATATAATATGTCTACAACCCTGCTCTCATCAACCTTCCTGGTCACTTCCTCAAAAATCTCTAACAAAATTTGTAAGGCATGATCCGCCACGCACAATGCCATGCTGACTGCTCTAAGTCAAACTCTGCCTTTCCAAATGCACGCACATCTTATCTCTCAGAAACTTCTCAAGTGGTTCAACGAAAACAGGTGTGAAGCTTACTGGTCCATATTTCCTAGGCTTTTCTTCGCAGCCTTTCTTGAATAAGGGCACAACATTTGCCACCGCCCAGTCTTCCGGGATCTTTGTCCCTAAGCTTTTTCTCTCGCCCCTTACAGTGATCTTAGATATATCTGTTCAGGACCAAGAGATTTGTCTGCCTTTCTGCGTTCTAATATGTCCAACAGCAACTCTACTGTGATATGGACAGTACCAAGATATGACAACCAACATCCTAAAGGTCACAGATCTTCATGTCTTTCTTCGTGATAAACACACAGAGGAAATTGAGGACTTCACCCATCTCTTGAGGTTTTACGCATGCATGCCGGTTTTGGATTTTAAAGCATCCTATTCTCTCTCTAGTTGCTCTTCATCTTTCCTATACTGAATTTGGATTCACTCTAATCTTCTCAGCCATGACTACCTCATACCCCCTTATGGTCCTGCTTATTTCCTTCTTCAGTAATCTCCTCTCTCCCCTGTAATACTCCAGGGATTCCCTTGATACGAGCTACCTGAACATGAGCCACGCCTCCTTTTTTCTGGTCAAAGCCTCAATATCTCTTGACATCCAGGGTTCTCTCTTCCAGTCTCACATAACCTTCACCCTCATAGGAAAATGGAAACCTTGAACTCGAGCTCTCTTACTTTTAAAGCCCTCCCACTTGCCCGAGATTCTTTTACCTGGAAACAAACAACTCCAATCATCCCCTGTAATCCCCTGTCTAACCTAGTCTCGTGCAGTTGAGTGACTGCCTCCTGTTCCTGTGTCCCAGTTTCAAGCAGTTGAATGATTCCCTCCTGATCCCAAGTTTGTGAAAATTGATGTCCTCCAACTGCTCCAGAGTAACAGGCTCCAATAGCTCTGTGCTCACCTGCTGCTCATGTGGAATGGAATTGAGGGCCTGAATGGCCTCTTCACATTCTTTTCTTGACTAAAAGCCTTTCTCCTGTTTCTGTAAAACACCATAAAAATGTGAATGATGTATTTTTGTATTTGACTGTCAGTAATTGAGCAAACACGCTGACTGATAAACTTCAGAAGCTGCATAGCCTCCTCCTGCTCCCATGTTAAACACTCAAGAGTCAATCGACTCTCAGAGATGTATAACATGGAAGAAGATCCTACGGGTCTGGTCATCTGTACCAACCAAATATCCTAAATTTATCTCGTCCCCCTAGCCAGCAGTTGGCCCATCTCCCTCCAATCACTTCCCGTGCACATACCCATCCAAACGGTGTAACTGTACCTGCCTCCACCACCTCTTTGGGCTGTTCAATCCATACACGCAGCAGTTCTGTGTGAAAATGTTGTCCCTCACGTCCCTTTTAAAATCTTTCTCCTCTCACCTTAAGCCTTTATATTCTATATTTGAAATCGTCTATCCTGGGAAAATACATTGACTGTTTACTTTTTCTATGCCCCTCATGATTTTATGTACCTCTTTAAGGTCCACCCTCAGCCTCAACACTTGAAAACAGCCCCAGCCTATTCAAACTCTCCCTGTAACTCTAACCCTCCAACACCTGCAACATTCTTTTAAATCTCTTCTGCACCCTTTCAAGTTTGACAACATCTTTCCGACAGCAGATTGACCAGAATTAAAGGCAGTATTACAAAAGTGGCCGAACCAATGTCCTGTACAGATGCAACGTTTCATGCAATTGCTTAGATTCAAAGCACGCACCAATAAAGGGAAGATCACTAAGTGCCTTCTTCACTGCACTGTCTACCTGTGACGGCACTTTCAAGGAACTGAGAACACAGTAGCTCAGTGGCTAGCATTGCTGCTTCAGAGCGCAGCGATCTTGGTTTAATTCCATCCTTGAATGAGTGGCTGTGTGGAGTTTGTACATTCTCCCCATGTCTGTGTGAGCTTCCTCGGGTGCTATGTTTCCCTCCGACAGTATAACGATATACGGGTAAGGGTAGATTGGCCATCCTAAATTGTGCATAGTACCTTTGGATGTGAGGGCGACGGGCATTACCCATGGGAAGTGCAGGCTGAGAGAGATAGGGTAGGGGTTTGTCCAGTGGGATACTGTTTAGAGGGACGGTGTGGCCTTGATAGGCCGAAAATCTGTCTCCGAACTGTAGGGATTCTATAATTTCTATGGAGTTCTCCTTGATTGGCAACTTTTGACAGGACCCTACCTATATGTCTGGCCCTGACTTTTCTTGCCAAAATGCAATACCTCACATTTATCTAAAATAAACTCCATCTGCCACTCCTCAGCTCACCTAACTAAGTTCCCATTATATTCTGAGAGATCATTCTTCATGTCGACTACACCACCAAATTTGGAATTATCTCCAAACTTACTGACAATACGTCATATACTCAAGTGCAAATGATTTGTATAAGTAACAAAAGGCAGTGGACCTAGTATTGATGTTTGCGAGCAGCGCCACTGGTCACAGGTCTTCAAGTTAATGAACAAATGCCAACTGTCACAACCTGTCTCCGATGTTCAAGAAAAGTTTGGATTTAAATTGCACGCTCTCCCTGGATTCCAGGCAGTCTAACCTTGCTAACCAGTCTACCATGTAGAACATTTTGGTTTTCTTACTGAATTCCATAAAGAAAACATTCACTGTCCTGCCTTCATCAACTATCTTCATCACTTCCTCAAAAAATTCCACCGAGTCAGTGAGACGTGATCTCCAATGTACAAAACCCTCTTCTGTCCTTGTCTTTCCAAATGCATATTCATCGTTTCCCTCAAAATCCCCTCCAACAATTTAGTCACTATTGACGTCAGGCTCACCGATCTATAGTTACCTGGCTTTTCCTTAATTTCTGAAATAATGATACTATGTTAGCAACTCTCCAGTCTCTTGCCACCTCATCTGTGGAAATCAATGTTACAGATATATCAGCAAAAGGCTGAGCAATTTCTTTCCTCGCTTCCCACAATATTCTGGGATACAACTGATCAGGTCCCTGGGCGTTGTTCACCTTTATATGTTTTTAAATGTCCAACATCTCCTTGTAATATAGATACTTTTCAAGCTATCACTATGTATTTCTTCATTCTCTCGCTCTTGTAACCTCTTCTACATTAAATATGAGGCAAAATACTTGTTTAGTATCCCTTCCATCTCCTATGGTTCCACACATAGGTAGCCTTACTGACCGTTAAGGTGCCCTATTGTCTCCCTAGTTAATATTCTGCCAGTAAAGGATTTGTAGAATTTCTTCAATGCCTCATTAACACTATTTCTGAAGCCATCTCATGTCCACAATTTTCTGGCCCAATTTCCCCCTTGACAATACACTTTTTGCCCTTATACTCCCCTCGGGATTCACTTAATCTCAGCTCTGTTTTCCTGACATATGCCTCCTTCCTTACCTTGACCATAACATCAATATATCTAGCCATCCAGCACTCCCTGCACCCACCAGCCTTGCCCCTCTCACTAATAGGAACATGTTGGCTCTGGACTCTCTGAAATCACGTTTTGATGGCCTTGCATTTTCCAACCATCCCTTTACCTGTGAATAGGGTATTCCAATCTGCCTTTCACAGGGCTCGCCTAACACTTTCAAAATTGGCCTTATTCAAAGTTAGAACTTTAATGTTTACATCAGGTCTTTCCTATTCCACAACTAGTTTGAAACTAACATTTATGCGTAACAGACTTGAATGTTAAATAAACATTTGCTGCCCCTCTGCAACAGGCTCGAGAGGCTGAGTGGACTCCTTGTGTCCCTCTGTAATAGACTGGAAAGGCTAAATGACCTCCTCTTGTCCCTCTGAAATAGACTCAAGAGGCTTCATGGCCTCCTCCTGTCCCTGTGTAACAGATCCGAGACATTAAATGAGATAGCAACCCGTGGATTACGAGCAGCCGTTAAACTGTATCTGATGGAGTTACAGAAACACAAACAACACAATGTACTCCAGGTGCCCTCTCAGTAACACTTTATACAGATGCAGCGACACATCTCTTTGTTTTGAATGAATCTTTCGGCAAAATGTGCCAATATTCCAGCTTTCCACCTTTTCAAGTCGCACTAGGCTAATATGGGCTGAATGGCCTTCTCTTATCCCTCTGTAAGAGGCCCATAGGGACAGAATTGCTTCGGTCTGTTCCTGAGCAGCAGTCTCAATGCTCTGTCTCAAGGTTATGAAAGGATTTGACAACAGGGCATTAACACCAGGAGTAGCCTCGCACTGGTCAACAAGTACCGTACTTTTTGTTCAGGTATCGAGAAACTTGCCCACCCGACTTTTTTTGATGCGGCCGATCTGTTATTTTATAACTGCCTCCATTCATAAACAGAGTGGAACATATATTGACCCCTGCAGTGTCCTGTTAATACTCTCACGTACAAATTAATAAAAAGAGTTAAAAGATTGAAAGGTTTATGATCCATCCCTCAGCAACCCTCATCCATTCCATCCAAACCCAATAAATGAAAAGTGATGTTTTGAACAGGTTAACTGAGCCTATTTGTTCAGTGACTGCGATTAATGCCAATCTCCATGGATTCTAATTATGCCAGTAGAGGGTTTCCATCTTTTAATGATAAATGGGGTCCGTTCAATGTGTTATTCCATAACATGAGCGGGAGCATCACCGACAGCACTGATCGGGATCAGCAGATCCAGAGAGAGGGAGAGGAGAGATCAGAATCTGAGAACATTAGACTGGAATGTGCCAACAATGGATCAGAATCTGAGAACATTAGACAGGAATATTCAAACAATGGATCAGAATCTGAGAACATTAGACTGGCATGTTCCAACAATAGACAGTCGCTTATCCAATTATGTTTGGCATCTTTCTGCATTTGATTGGTTGTCATTATCATTGCGGATCTATTACGCTCTTCTCATTAATCAATATTTTTATTATCCCTTCCTGGCTATCATTGGTGTTCCTGGTGAGTGTCACTGTCCAGATTTTGTTTCTATAAACCAGTTATGACTGTATTACTGTTATTCCATGTAGTCTACACTTTCTGCCACTATTATTGTTCCTGTTGAATCTCTCAATCCAGATATTCACTCTACAGACCACTACTAACTACATGAATGAATGCGTTCAATTACTGTCTCGCTCTCTGCTCTGGCAGTGTTACTCCGGGTCTCTATGTTGATCTATTCAGTTTCAGGGGAGAACCACAATGCATTGTAGCATTGCCTTTGCTGTTAAGAGTATAGAGGTCACCGTCTACTGCTCTGGTTACAAATTCCACTTCCTTCCACTGTTTCCATCCCATCCCTGGCCAATATCTACAGCTGAAGCAGACAAGTCACAACTGTGGGTGATCCCTTTGACCACGAGCTGATTCCTGACACCATGTCCTGACCATTTCTAACTTGAAATACTCACCACTCCAGAATATATCTCACTGCTTATTCCATCTGCTGTTTGAATCTTGAGCTATGAAATACAGGCTTAATGAAGCCAATAATCTGCTGCTGACGCTCCCGGCTTCAAACCTGCCGAAGCAAATCTGATTCGAATTCACACCAAACCCCCATCCATCTGTCATTCATGTGCACGCCGATGTATATTGCTGTTGTGTCTGGCAATGACTTTATTTTAATATTCTCAAACACTTTATCTCATCTGTCCATGAAACTTCCCTCGTTCTCTCTGTTGATTAACAAAAAGCCTGCCAGTTGTTCGTATTTAAAAGTTTCCTCCATGTGCGTTCCTTCTCAAACAGTGAGTTTCGCATTCAACCACGCCAATCGCGCACACACACAGAGAGAGCAAACCTTCCCATTGCAAGCAGTAATCTGATGCGAGGAAAGTTAGCATATGATAGCAAAGTTTGCAATACTCTCTATGCTGGGCAGATAGTGCAGTTCACTGAACAACACACTAGCATGGCCTGCACAGCTGTCCACGCTGGGCTGTCATCTTGTCCCAGTTTATGTTGTGTGTAATGTTCGGTGAAGCAGATTCAGAATTTGATGTAACAAACCATTCCAGCTGATCTGACAATGTCTTTATTCAATGTTGGCATTCTTGTCATTTTACTCTCGAAGGTCTCACTTCCCCAGTTAGTCCCACTGCCCTGTCTTTTTCCCCATATTTCCACAACATCTTTTCAGTTAATTAATTGTCTGTTTCTGTCTTTAATGTGAATCTCTCTGTCCCTCTGTATCTTTCCCTGGCCTTGGGTTTTGGCTCCCTAGTGTATCGAATGCTGGCATTGTGTAGCTCAGAAATACTGAAGTGGTATGTGTCAAACTGTTGTTCACTTCCTGGTATGTTCCATGTTATGGTCCATGGGCAGGTGTGTTTCAGAAGTTATGAGACACATCCTTGTAACTTGGTCTGTACCTGTGGTTGTCCCTCTCAGGTGACCTTGCGATCAGTAACACGAGCAAGTCCACTGAGTGAAGGACCAGGCATCTAAATTGCCTGACAATGCTGTTACTTTTTAAATAAAACGTTAGTTCCTCATTTTTTTTTAGTAAGAGGTCTTAAAGGCCAAAGTGCCTACTGAAAACGGCTCAAGTAAATAACTTACGGGGCTTTTAGGGTTTTTAATAAATAGTAGTAACAATGGACAGCTCACACAGACCAGGCTTTCTAGTTTGTTTTTTTCTTGCAGCTGTAACAATCACGGGGTGCTTGGGGTCCCAGAGGGGTTGGAAGTTTTAGTAAATTATCCCTAGCTGTTACTCTCTCTAAAGCCTCACTTGATGGTGTTTCCTCCTGGATTGGAGAACTGTATGCAAGAATGCATGTCTGAATGTTCATTTTTGCCAAGGGGTGTGTTTAGGTGATGTTAATAGATTGAACAGTTCATTTGTAGAACGTACTGTATCCATTATTCGGTTAAGGTTTACAATAGTTAAGTTATTCTAAATTCCTCTTCATTTTGTATGGATTTTCATTAGAGGATAGTGTGGTTGAGCAACCCTATAGTAGCCAAAGGCCTGATCAGGATCTGTTTAAATATATCCAGGCATTATCTAAATTTGATGAGAATGATGGGGGAGCCTTTTTAATTTCATTTCAGAAAGTGGCAAAACAAGTGCAGTGGCCAGAGAACATGTGGATTTAGTTTATCCAAACAAAGCTGATAGGTATTTGCATCCCTATCGGAGGACGTGAAGAAAGCCATCTGAAGTGCATATGAGCTTGTGCCAAAAGCCGACTGTGTTTCAGGAATCTAAAAGAGCATTCCTGGTTAAACGCACGTTGTGTTTGAAAGAATCAAACAAAGTAATTTTTGAAAGGTGGGGAAGGGTATTAAAACAGAGCAAAGTTATGGCACTCTGAGAGAGACTCTAATTTTGGAGAAGTTCAACAATTCACTTCCTGCAGCCGTGAGAACTCGTGTGGAAGAGCAGAGAGTTACTATGGCAAGATTAGAAGCTGAAATGGCTGATAATGATGATTGGGTTCTGAAATCAAAGTTTGGTTTCTGTCAGGGATTAAGAAGAATGTGCGAGATCTTCTTAAAACATATCCCTGTGAGAGTAAGGTTTACTGGCGTAGGCCAGCATTAGCAGGTGAAGCGGTTACATTACAAAGTGGTACAGAAGGATGTAATATTTTTATGCTGAGACATGAGGAGCTATGTCATTCAGAAGGACTATTGGAGAGATGAGAAGTGCTCCATTATGTAACGTGTGGTTGGAGTGTCCAGTAGAAACATCAACAGATTTATTCCACAATGGGGAAGGAGGCCTTGAGCTTGGCGTTGGCGTTTCAACATTTCAGCATTTAAATTGCAAATAACATACATGAGACAAATCTTTATCACTGATCGTGACCCTTAAAGATTTTGGAGAAGTTTAGGGAGAAAAATACCAGAGCGTTTTTATTTAGATAATTGAAATTATAAAGTTGACAGGGCGAGAACACCTAAGTTTTGACATGTTGTAGAGACTTGGATGAAGAAAGACAAAAGGCATTCTGTGGCAGGAGTAAAATGACTGAAATCGAATCGAGTTGTGAACATTTGTATGCTCAGAGTCAATATAATATATGTTCATTCCAGTCTACTAATAGTGGAAGATTAGGAGGTCTAAAATGAATCCATTTGTGTATATTGATGGATCATTTTATTAAAAGTGGAGTTGTGAGAACACTATCACCGTAAAAAGGTTATTTTCTCTTCGGGTTTTTTTTTTAATGAAAGCTTTTAAAGGCAGAGGTGCAGAACTGCTGTCTGAAAACAGTTTAAGTTAATAACTGAGAAAGCCTTTAGGTTTTATTAAAACGGTGGTAACAATGGAAGGGCAGTGGCCAGCTCTCCCAGACCAGGTTTACTCGTTTTGTTTTTAGCTGCAGCATTCAGAAGCTGTTCGGGTCCCAGAATGGTTGGAAGTTTCAATACATGTTCCCTAGCTGCCTTTCTCTCTGAGATCTCTATTTATGTTGATTTCTCCTGGATCAGAAAACTACAATGTAAGAATCTGTATTTGAATATATCTTTGTGCCAAGCGGTGTATACCAATAAGGTATGGTATCTATTGTATGTGTAATTGTTCCAACATATAAGTCATCCCGAAATGTTCTTTTCTTTGATTGTATTTTAACTAAAGCATTTAAATAGATTATATTTTGCTTAATGTCGAGTGGTTTGACCAATCACAACATATCTGGCAAGCACACTTCCCATCTATATTCAAAATAAGGAAAGGTTTGGGTCTAAGCGGCCTTCTTAAAATATTTTGCGGGAATCTGGTCTGGTCCACAACACTTGTAGCCGAGGGGTTTCTAACTGACTCCTGTTATTGAAAGGTTAGTGCAGCAGCTGGGGATGGTTTGCTGGAAGTTATGCTGTGAGCTGCCTCAGACATTCAGGGAGACATGAGGATTTGGTGACCCTGGGGACTCTTGGATGGAGCCTGGGGACTGGAGTTACAACATCTGGGTCTGCAACATGTACAACAAATGGAGCAGAGGTTGCAGAGAGGGGAGGCTCTGAAACCACGCAGTGAGTGTGTGTGGGGAAAGAGAACTGCTGCGTCCACCCCGGAATTTTCCAGAACAGCTTCCCAAGCTCCACTTCACCCAGTAGCAGAGTGTGAGGGGACTCTGATTGAATAAGGAGCTGGTCACAGAGCGGTGTCACCTCCGTTAACACGTCCTGCAGCTTCACACCAGGGGGAAGGACGGTGCTGCCAGTGGCTGTTCGGGTCACAGTTTCATTCAGCTTCTATGTTCTGGAACTTTTCAAACAAGACTGGGTGACATATCCGTCATCTCCCAGTATGTTGCCATCAATGTAACCATTCAATGACGGAGGATATATATGGTGAGGTAAATACATTGTTTCTCCCTCAGCAGGGAGCTGCCGGGTGTATCCAGTATAGTGGGATTCCCGATGGTGTACATGGCATCTGCGGAGTAGCCGTGTCAATGGGGAGAGGTAGAGGAACTGAAGGAGCACTCTCTGTATTAATCTTGCAGCGTGCCCATCACAGTACATCATGTTGGTGAATACCTCTGTCCTGACAGCAGCCACAGCCACTTCATTCACAAGCAGGCAGCCATTCCCATCGTCTTCAGATCTCCATGTAGAAAGGAATGAATGTATCTTGGATAAAGGCCATCCCCTTGATACACGTTTGATAACAGCATCCCCCATCACCAACCAAACACTTCAAAGTATTCCATGTGCACGGAGAGCAATGGGGTCACTTGGAGCGTCAAGGAGCAGACAATCAGGGATTGAGTAAAACCTCCCCTGTCTGAACGGGTCAGAGTGAACCCCCCAATACACAGTATTATTAATCCCTGTGATCCCTCTCCATTTCAGTAACATACTGCCTTCCGTTATTCCTGTAAATGAAATGACAGATTATATCATGTTATATTGCAGCTGCCAAATTATTATCCATTGCATTTACCTCTCTGTATCTATCTGTAGACCCTCCACCCTCTCTTGATAATTTAATCTCTTGCTTATCACAGCAACATGACCAAACTCATTATCTCTATATCTGTTCCATCCTCCTGATCATTGATATCGATTGTAAATAGTTGAGGACCCAGCACTGGTCACTGTGTGACTCCTCTGGTGACGTTCTGTCAAACTGATTTAGACTGATTTATCCGGAGTGCCTGCTTCCTGTTTGATACATCATCCTCCCCTATTACTGTGTAACACAGCCGTAAAGCTGAATATGAACAAGGAGCATCAGTCAGGAATCCAACCCTTCGAACTTGCTCCGCCATGGAATACAATCATGGCTGATGTAATCGCGGCCTCTTTTCCACTTTCCTGCCATCTCTCGATCCTCAAACTCTAGTCTCTTATTGTAGATTGCGCCACATGAAAAAATATCCACTCCACATCTACACTTTCAATTACGTTTAGCATTTTACAGACCTCAATGAGATCTCATTTCATTCTTATAAACTCGACAGAATAGGCCTGAACTGCTCAATTTCTCTTCATAAGACAAACACTTCAAATATGGAATCAGTCTGATGAAGCTCTTCTGAATTGCCTCCAATGGAAATACCTCATTCTGCAGGACACCCAAACTGTACTCCAGTTGCAGCCTCACTAACGCCTTGCATAGCTACAGCAACCTTTCTACTCTATCCTTTTACAAATAAACGCTCAAGTTATGCTTGCATTCCTCATGACTTCAAGTACCCGCAAGTAAGTTTTCTGTGATATGCAAGCAGGCACCCAGATCCCTCTGCACTTAAGCACTTTGAAGTTTCTCTCCATTTAGATAATAATTTGCCTTTTTATTAGGCTGGCCAACTTGAATAACCCCAAATTTATTCACTTTAATTTTCATTGCCAAATGTTTGCCCATTCACCCAATCTATACATATAGTTTTTAAATCTCTTGTATCATCATTCCGAAGTAATTTCCCACCGATGTGGGCGTCATCTGAAAATGTAGCTATAATATTTTCTATCCCGTCAACCGAGTAATAATGTCGATCACAAATGGTTGAAGCATGAGAACTGAAATCTATGGCACCCAACAAATTGCATTTTCCAATAGAAAATGACACAATTAATTCATCTGACTGCATTTTGTTGGTTAACCAATCCTCCATCCAAGCCAATAAATTACTCCTAAACCGATGCTGTCTGATCTTACCACGCACGCTTTGGAGAAGCGATGTATCTGAATCCTTCACGAAGACCAGATATATTCCATTTCCAGGATTCCCACTATCCACCTTGTTTGTCACATCTTTAAATAACTCAAGAAAACACTTCAATCATGATTTATCCTTTGTAAAACCACGTTGACTCCGATGAATTGTGGTTTACGTTTGCAAATGTCCACAACAATGGATTCTAATAATTTGCCTTAAATTACAATACTTTATTGTTACATTTTACTCCCTAATGTATTGAGTTATTATAAGTTCTTCCCTTTCTAAAACCTTTACGTTTTCTTTGAATTCCTGTTTGATTGGCAAAAGGGTTTTAACAGATGTGCTCCACTTGCTGCATAAGCGGTATGTGTGGCTGACTGGACCCATCCTCCTGTTTGTGTACAAAATCGATGGGATGAAGTCTTCTCATATTTCTCCATAATAGGTGGATATACTGAACGGTCTCCTCATGTATCCCAGAGATGGGACCAAGGGAGCGATTGGTCTTCTCTTGTTCCCATACAACAGACACGTGTCTGAATTACCTCCTCCTTTCTCATGAAATAAGTCTCAAATAGATTTTATCATCCAATTCTCTTGCAACAGACTCGGTGGGTATGAATGGCTTCCTGTTATCCCAGTTTAACAAATCTCCAGTCACTGTGTGACCGCTTTCAGTTCCTATGTTACAGACTTGAGGAGGCTGAATGGACTGATCCTGTTGCTGTGTAATAGGATACTGGTGCAGCATGGCCTACTCTGGGGCCAGTGTTGTAGATTCGAGGGGCTGATTGACCTCCTCCTGTAAATATACATCAGGCTCCAGGGGCTGAACAGCCTCGTCCTATTCTGGTGTAACAGGGTCAAAGGCCTGAATATCCTTCTGTTGTTCCTGTGTAACAGGCTGAAGAACGGAATGGATTCCTCCACTATCTGTGTAATTCGCTTCAGTTGTTGACTCCTTCCTGTCATCTATGTGGAAATAAGATCTTCTTTCATTTTTGTAAACTCCAATGGCTATTGGATCAACCTGATCTTCCTTTATTGCAGGAATCAGTTGAGGGGACCATCTCTGAGCTGCTTCCAAGATAATAAGATCCTTTCTTCATCGAAGAGGCCAAATCTGTACACACTACTCCAGATGTGATCTCACGAAGATCCTGTACAGCAGCAGCAATGCTTTACCAGCCTGCTGTAAGGTTCCCACCCAGGTTAGAGCAGTCTCAGCTCTCTGGGGGAAATACAGAGCATTGTTGAACAATCATTGTCCTTCTCTATTCCACTAGCATAACGGAAGATCTGGAGAAAATGTCACGATGATGCTTAAGAAGATCATAAATGATGTGGCAAGATGATCTCTACCATTAATCTCCCCAAAGTCCACGTCACTCAGAGTCTACAGAATCTTGTAAGGTGGAGCGTAAAAACAGCAAGGAGCAGGAAACATTGATGGGAGTTATATATCAAAGTGAAAGCTGCAATACAAATGTTAGGCAGGTTATAAAACAGGAAAATGAGATATACACAATTGTGGCTACTGCAGTAATAATGTACTGTTTACATTATATCTAAACTGTGTTAACCAAACTGAATGCTAATGCTGGGAAAAATGGATTTCATGAGCATGTGTTAGATGGCTGGCATTAACATTTTGTTGAGCACAGAGCTAGAGATCAGGTTATTTAGAAATTGATGTTGGATGATCAGAAAAGCTAATTGAAAACTTTACTTTAAAAGGACCTTTTGGGAACAGTGACCACAATGCATTGTTTTTCTTTTATGCGGTTTGAGTACACGACAGTTTTTGTTTTATTTGAAATAACTGTTATAAATCTGAGTCATGCAAACCCTGAAGGTGTGAGGAGAAAGTGGGCACTGCAGCTGCTGGAGATCAGTGGCGCTGGAAAAGCACAGTCAGTCAACGTACTAGGAGCAGGAGCATTGACGTGTCGGGCACAACCTTTCATCAGGAATGAGGCTTCTGGGTCAAGGGAGCTGAGCGATAAATGAGAAGGGGGTGTGGCAGGAGGCAGGTAGCTAGGAATGCGATAGGTAGATGAAGGTGGTGTTGAAAGTGATAGGTGATGAAGGGAGACAGAACGCCTCATCTACTGCATCCTTTAAACTCAGTGTGGTCTTCTCCACATTTGCGAGACACACGTGGATCATTTCAGAGAACATCGCTGGGATAGCCACATTGACCAACTCCACCACCTTGTGGTTAAACACTTTACCTCTCCTTTCCACTCTGCCAAGGACATGAGTGTCCTGGGCCTCCTCCATCGCCAAACCCTAACCACCCGAAGCATGGATGGAGAAAGGTTGTTCTTCTGCGTTGGGACCCTCCACAGGGGATTAATGTAGATTTCACCAGTTTCCTCATTTCCCCTAACTCCACTTTATCCCAGTCTAATCTTCCAACTCAGCACACTCCCCCCTTTTGAACATTCCTATGTGTTCATCTTCCTTCCCATCAATCTGGTCCACCCTCCTCTCCGACCTAACCCCTTCAGCCTCACCTTTAACTACCTATTAGGTCAAAGAAAGCAGCTTAGAAAAATGCCAAGTGTCGTAGTAGGCCAGTGGATTCGGAGAAATGTAGGACCCAGCAACGGATGGCCAAGAAACAGAGAAGGAAATCAAAAAGCGAAACAGCATGCAAACAAAAGAAAAACATACAAACTGCGAAAGAAAAACATAAAGACTGCTAATAAAACATAAAGACTGCTAAAAAAAAACATAAAGATTGCTAAAAGAAAGTACATCAGTGTATGAAACTAATGTAAAAACAAGGTCAAATATGGAACAGTATGTGTGCGGGCAGGGTAATTTATTGTAGAGAACAGAGAAATCACAGGAGAAAGAAACAGTTTCTTTGTGTCTATCTTCAAGATAGAATATCCAGAAATTCTCCCAGAAATACCAAGTGACCATGGGACTTGCGTAAGTAAAGTTTAAGATCATTCTTATCAGTGTTGAGGTCATCTTTGAAAAGAAAACTGGATTGAGTATTTATAAATCTGACAGATCAGTTGTACTTCATAAAGAATATCAGAGGAAGCAGCAATAGACGTATTGATTGCATTGCGAATTTTCATGTTATTTTCCAATATATCCCTGAACGATATTTAGCCAATCTGGATATGGCAAAAGTTATAAATATTATCCAACAGTTTAAGAACGGATGAAGATGGAGAGTGGTGAACTACAGATCAGTAAACTTGTAATCCGCGGTCGGGTGTCTCTTGGGCTGAATTACAAAGAACGTGTTACTGGATATATAGAAGGTAATGGGAAAACTGGGGAGGATGATCATGCATCGATGAAACGAAAACCATACGTGGCAAACATTTTTTGGAACGGTTTGAAGATGATTCTTGTGGACGTAGGCAACAAGGAGCTAATGGATAACGTATGGTTGGATATTCAAGAGGGTCTTTTTTAAGAACTCTCCCACTAACTTCATAAGAAAAGTTAAAGTGAAAGGAATTAGGAAGAACGCGTGCAAATAGGAAATGAAAAATTAGGTTAACATTCATGTGTATGTAATTGCAATATAGAAGATGTCATGCACCAGCTGCATAGAGTGTTGCTGAGACTGAAATTAGAGTATTGCGTACCATTTGGAGTCCCAATCTAAGATAGAATATACTGACTACAGAGGAACTGCAAAAGGTATTCTCCAGACTAATCCATAAAATGGCAAGATTGTCTGATGGGGAAACTCAGTCTGTGATCTCGAGTTTCAAAAGATGAGAGGTGATTGTAGTGAAACTTAGAAACTTAGAAACATAGAGGGGTCTGAATAACAGAGGGACATGGAGAAGTGCAAGCAGGCGATATTAGGGAGAATCCCACGGTATTCTACACGGACAAGTAGAACAGAATAATCAGCAAACAGTTAGTGTCCATTAGAAACCAAAGGGGCAATCAGTGCGTCAACCTGGAGAACATTGATAGATTGGTACATGTAAACATCACAGCTGTTTTACTTGGGAGAAGGAGGATGCAGGTACAGAATTCAAGAAGATGGACTGGAAAGCTCTTGAAGACATTGATGTAAAATACGAGCAGGGGTTTGAGGCTCTGTCTGGTATAAAATTGGACAAATCCGCAGGTCTGGACACTGTTGGAGTCAAGGGAAGAAATTTTAATTGGAATCTGACCACAGGAGAGGTGCCAGAGGACTGGAGAGCAGCTAATATGATTCCACTTCACAGTAATGGTGATAGATATTTGCCAAGGTAACTACGGATGAGCAAGTATTAGATCACTGTTCGGGAAACTACTGGAGAAAATAGAGAAGGAGAAAATAGAAGTCCAATCAGAGTCGCAAGGTTTGATCAGGGATAATCATTATGACTTTATCAGAGTGAAGTCACACCTAATGAATTTGATTGAATTAGTCTGAGAAGGTCGCTTATTTAGTTTTGCAGCAAGGCCTTTGACAAAGTTCCACATGGAAAATTGAAAAAATAATGTAAAATCTCACAATATCAAGGATAACTTGACAAGTTACAACGAAAATTGTCTTAGTGTCAGGAGGCAGAGGGTGGTGGGAGAAGTCTGTTTGTGTGACTGGAGACCAGTGTCCCCTGGTGTACCACAGGGATCAGTGTTGTGTCCCTTATTATTTGTAACATTCATAAATGGTATAGATGTGAATCTGGAGGGGGACGGGGGGTGGGTGGAGGGGTGGGAGTTGTGATAAGTAAGTTTTTTTTTGACACAAAGATTGGCCGGGTGGTTGGCAGTGAGGAGGAAGTTCTGATTTTACAGGAAGATACAAGTGGAATGATCAGATGGGCAGATCAATGGCAGATGGAATGTGATCCTGATAAATATGAGGTGATGTACTTTGGAAGGAGGAACCAGACATGGGGTGTACACAATGATTGGCAGCACACTAGGGAGCTCAGAGGGTGTTTCTCCACACATCCCTGAATGTGACTGAACAGGGTAATGGACTAGTTAAGAATTGAACCTTGGGTGTAGCGTTTATTAATCAGGGAGTAGATTATAAGTGCTATACAGGGCTTGGTTTAGTCCATGGTGGAGTACTGTATGTCGTTCTGGGAGCCACATTACAGGAAGGATGTGATTGTACTGGAGGGGTTGCAGAGGAGATTCACCAGGATGATCCCTGGGATGGAGCATATCAGCTATGGAGAGAGGCTGGATAAGCTCGGGTTGTTTACTTTGGAGCAGAGGAGGCTGCGGGGGATGTGATTCAGAAGGATAAGTTAACAAGGGGCATGGACAGGGTGGATAGACAGCAGCTGTTCCTTTTAGACAAAGGGTCAAGAACCAGGGAGCACACTTTTAATGTGGGCGGCACGGTGGCACAGTGGTTTGCACTGCTGCCTCACAGCGCCAGAGACCGGGTTCAATTCCCGCCTCAGGCGACTGACTGTGTGGAGTTTGCACATTCTCCCCGTGTCTGTGTGGGTTTCCTCTGGGAGTTCCAGTCAAAGATGTGCAGGTCAGGTGAATTGGCCATGCTAAATTGCCCGTAGTGTTAGGTAAGGAGTAAATGTAGGCATATGGGTGGGTTGCGCTTCGGCGGGGCAGTGTGGACTTATTGGGCCGAAGGGCCTGTTTCCACACTGTAAGAAATCTAATCTAAAAGTGAAGGGTTCGAGATTCAGAGAGGTTTTAAAGATTACTTTTTTTCACCCAGAGGGTGTTGAGGTCTGGAATGTACTTACTGAGAGGGGAGTTATCACGGCTAACCTCTCAACCGTTAAAAGTACCTGGAAGTTTCATAACATTCCAGGCTATGGGCCTGGTGTTGGAAAGTGGTACTAATATAGATCGTGCTGTATTTCTGTTGGTATAGAGACTATGCTCCTGTGAGTGTATGATGAGGAGATGAGCAGCTTAAGACATGAATTGGTGGGTTTCTAAAGATAATGTTCACAAAGATTATATGAGTGAACTGTTATAGCTTGTCAAATTATATCAATGTGAGAAGTATGAGAAAACAGTGCAGATTTTTTTCCAGTTTGAAACCAGAGAATGGAGAATGGGAAACAGGGAAATGGCAAAACTATGAATCCACAACTTCAGTTCTGTCTTCACAGAACTTTCTGACAATACCAGGAAAACCAAATATGGTGTGGAAAACGAAATAGTACATGAAACACAGAATATAGTAAGTAAATTGTTTGGGAGAAATTATTGGGACTGAAGGTAATGGTCATAGACAACACTAACATAGATTTATGAAATGGGAATTATATTTGAGAAACTGACGGGGAGACAAATGAAAGAGAAACAATTGATGTAAAACACGTGGATTTTCAGAAAAATGTTGATAAATCTCCCAGCCTAGTTTGCAAAATCAAATCTTAGTGGATTGGGGCGAATATATGGCCATGTTTCTAGAATGGGACAGATGGCAGGAAACAGTGAATAGAAAAAAACAGACACGTGAAGCAACAGCCTGACCTGGTATTTAAGGTCTGATTCTGTGAGTATGACTATGTCCCAGACACCCCATCACCTTCCCCGGATATCACCAGCAGGACAGACAAAGCAGACGTGGTGGCACAGTGGGATACAGTTGGAAGGGAATTGCTCTGGGAGTCCTCAACAGTGAACTGTATCCCAGGAAGACTCATGGCATTAGTTTACACATGAGAAAGGAAACCTCCTGCTAATTACTATGTACCAGCCTCTCCCAACTGATGAGTCAGTACTCCTCCAAGCTGACCAACACTGGAGGAAGCACTGAGGGTGGCAAAGGCACAAAATGTACTCTGGGTTGGGGATGTCAATGTCCACAAAAAGAGTGGTTCAGCAGCAGAATTACTGCTTGAGCTGGCCGAGTCCTAAAGGATATACCGGATAGACTGGGTCTACGGCAGGTGGTGAAGGAACCCACAAGAGGGAAAATCCATATTTGACCACAGCCTTACTAATCTGCCAGTTGCAGAAGTATCTGTCCATGACATTATCGTTAAGAGTGACCACTGCATAGTTATTGTGGAGATAAAGTCACACCTGCACATTGAGAATAAGCTCCACCATCACCGTGCTAACTGGGACAGACTTCAAACAGATCTATCTGGGTTTCCATAACGTGTTGCAAGTCATCAATAGCAGCAGAATTGTACTCCATCACAACCTCATGGCCTGGCATATCCCCCTCACAACAATTACCATCAAACCAGAGGATCAACCTTGGTTCAATGGAGTGTGCAGGAGGGCAGGAGCAGCACCAGGCATACCTGACAATGAGGTGTCAGCCTGATGAAGTCACCAAACAGGACTACTTGTGCGCCAGACAGCATAAGCACTAAGTGATAGACAAAACTAAGTGATCCCACAAGCAACGGATCAGATCTAAGCTCTGCAGTCCTTCTAGTTCTAGATGAGAATAGTTATGGACAATTAAACAAGTCATTGGAGGAGGAGATTCCACGAGTATCCCAATCCTTACTGATGGAAGAGCCCAGCACTTCAGTGTATAAGATTAGGCTGGTGCATTCACAACAATCTTCAGTCAGAAGTGCTGAGTGGATGGTGCACCTCAGCCTCCTCCAGTGGTCCTCAGCAATTCACTTACCAGCCAGCAGCCAATTTGATTCACTCCACGCGATATCCAGATTCAGTTGGAGATACTGGATACACCAGAGGATACATACTCTGACAACATTCTGTCAATAGTACTGAAAAGTTGTTCTCCAGACCTTGTCACTGCCCTCACCAAGCTGTTCCAATACCGTTACAATGACATTTCCCCGATTACGTGAGAAATTACCCCAAGTATCTCCTGTATATAAAAAGCAGAACAAATCCAATCCGGCCAATTACCACTCCATCAGTCTACTCTCGATCATCAGTAAAGTGGTGGAATGTCTCAGTGTTTTCAAGCTGCACCTGCTCAGCAATACCCTGGTCAATGACGCCCAGTTTGGGCTGCCCCAGGGCCACTCAGCTCCTGACCTCATTACCTTGGTTAAACATGGACAAAAGAGCTTAATTCCAGAGGTGGGGTGAGAGTGACAGTCCTTTAAAACAAGGTTGTCTTCGACCAAGTGTGGCATCAAGGGGCGTAAACAAAACTGGAATCAATGGGTATCAGGGGCAAACTCCCCGCTGGTTAGAATCATACCTGACACGGAGGAAGATGGTCATGGTTGATAAAGGCCAGTCAACTCAGCTCCAGGGCAAGTCTGTTGGAGTCCCTCGGGCAGTGGCCTAGGCCCAAACATCTTCAGGGCTGCTTGATCAATGACATTGCCTCTATTCTAAGGTCATAAGTGGGGATGTTTGCCAATGATTGCACAATATTCAGCAACATTTGTGGCTCCTAAGATACTGAAGCAGTCCATGTCCAAATGCAACAAGATCTGGACAGTATCCAGGCTGAAAAGTGGCAAGTAATATTCACGTAACACAATTGTCACATCGTGACCATCACCACTAAAATACAATCTAACCGCTGTCCCTTGGCATTCAATGGTGTTACTATCACTGAATCCACAGTGGGCTGCAGCAGTTCAACAAGGCAGCTCACCACCACCTTCTCAAGGGGCAACCAGGGACAGGCAATAATTGATGGCCCAGCCAGTCACAACCAGATTCACGAAATAAATAAATTGAAAAAACAGATTTTTTTTAACAGAGGAATGTTGCTGAGGTATCATAGGGATCGGTGCTCGGGTACCAGCTGTTCACAATATCCATTAAAAATGTGGTTGTGGGAATCAAATACAATATATCATAACCTGCTGAGAAAACTAAAGGATATTGCATTGCGAGTGGGTGAGGAGGTTGTAAAAAAGTTTTAAGGTGACTAAGGCAAGTGGAGTGAATGGGCAAATATGTGTCAGATGGAGAGCAATATGGGTAGAGGTGATGGTGTTCCCCATTGGTGGGAACAAGAGATTGGCAGCTTTTCATTTGAAAAGGGATTGTTTGAAACATGTTGATCTAAAAAGTGACATATGCTCCTTTTTGTTGTTTCGTTCTGCGCAGACCTCCGAGGTCCCTGCAGCACAGTGAGGTCTGAAGCCAGAAGTCAACACTGGGAATGGCATTCACACGCTGCCCTGTGTACATAGACCAACCACGTGTGGAGCTGCAACATTGCAAAGGATCTCGATCTCCCTGTACACCAGTCACTGAAAGCAATATTGCAGGAGCAGAAAGCAGTTAGGAAGGTAAATGATGTGCTGACCTTCATTTCAGGGGGATTTGAATCCAGGAGTAAGGGTGTCTAACTGCAGCTGTACAGAGTGTTGTTGAGACCCCGTCTCAAACACTGTGCAGTATTGTGTGCAGGTTTGGTCTCAGTACCTAATAAAGGACAAACCTGACATTGAGGGAGTGCAGTGAAAGATGATCAGACCGATCTTTGTGATGACAGGCTTGTTGTGGGAGCAGAGTTTGGGGCGACTGGGCCTGTATTCCATGGGGTTTAGGAAAATGGGTGGAGATCTCAGTGAGATATATAAAGCTCTGACAGGGTGAGACGGATTGGAAGCAGGGATAATAATTCCCCAGGCTCTGGTGTCTAAAACAAGGGTACACAGTATTAGGTACAGACAGACCATTCTGCAATGAGATGACAATAAATGTCTGCCCTCAGCGTCTGGTGAACCTGGGGAATGCACTCGAATCTGGAAGCCAAGACACTGAATATAAATACGGACGTAGAGACAGTAAAGGAATGGTGGGAGAGAAGGAGAACGATATGGAAATAAAGGGTCAGGTATCATTATATTGAATTGGGTAGGAAACTCGACAGACCAAATGGACTACTGCACTTCCTACTTTATCGCTTCCCACGGTTAAACACATTAAGGGATGTGTACAGTGTGTGGGAATAGTGCATTGTGGAGATGTTTGAACATGAACTGGAATGGGGAAGGCTCAATGTGTTGTACAGCCTACTCCATTCCCGATGTTTCTATGTAGTCTGTAAATGTTGTCACAAGCTCTCAGATATTAGGAAGGAGGTCTCTGCAGGGTCAACAGGACTGTGTTTCTCATTGCCTTTTCCGATACTGAGGCTGGGCCCGGGTGTTCTTTCGGTTTTATCCTTTAGACCTCGGAACAGTTTGATGCAATAGAATGTCCTGGTTGGCGGAATCAGAGACCATTGAAAAGTTTAACACATGTCTGTGTGTCTGTAGTCACGTTTAGGCCAGACCAGGAAAGCACGGGAGATTCACTTTCTGAAAGTACATTTGTGAAGCAAATTGGTGGTTACAATCGACATTGACTTGAAGGTCATTATTTACGGACACCAGATTTTGCATCTTAATATTTTGTCAATTGTGTTTAACTTACACCAGCTGCCAGAGCATTAGCCTGGTCTGGATTAGTAATCCAGTGACCTTTCCACAGCAGCACCATCTCTACACGGGGACCTATCTGAAATCATACTGAGCAGGTTATTTCTGTGCTGTTTGATAACTCTGTCAAAAAGAACTCCCACCAATGTGACTGTCGTGGTGGGTCTGAGGGGGAGGTAACTGCTCAGATTGTAATTATAATCCTCTTAGGAACTGGACATAGTTGAGTAATTTTCCAAATTGCCAGGGCGATGTCAGAGTTGGAGCTGGAATGAAACAGTTTCTCCAGGGACACGGCTTGTTGTGCAGCACAAGTCTTCAGTCCTATTGCAGGAATGGGGTCAGGGCCCATTGTCTTTTTCGTACGTACTGTATTCAGCTGTTTCTTCATGTCACATACAGCAAATTGACTTGGTTGAAGACTGGCATCTGTGATTCTGTGGGTATCATGGCGAGGGTGAGGTGGTTCATCAACTCAATACTTCTGGCTGAGGTTGGTGCAGCTACCACATCCTGGTCTTTTACACTGATGTGCAGAGCTGTTTGATTACTGAGGATGGGTATAATGTGGATCCCTTTGCTCTAGTCATTTGTTTAATCATTCATCACCATTTATGACAGAATGTGACAGGATTGCGGAGCTTCGACCAGATCTGTTAGTCAAGTGTGGTAGCTTTAATGGGTTTGCGTCAGGTTTAGGTTCACGTGGTTCTGATCCAGTCATGTTCACCCACAGTCATTACTGAAACATAGATCGTATTGATGGCAATGGCAGACTGAGGAAATTATTCGAGGCTAAATGTTACAGGTTGTGGTTGAATGCTGTTCTGCTTCTCCTGCTGCTGTAGTCTACAGCACTACATAAATACGCAGTTTTGAGCTGCAATACCTGCAATGCAATTCTGCTGTCTGTCCCTTAGTTCACATCGAGACCCATTCACCCATCAGCCCTGTTCTCACTGACCTACTCTGGTTTCTGATGTGGAAATACTTCCATTTTCATACTCTCATTCTGCTGAGGGTCTCTCCCCGGGTCATGCCTTCAATCTGACACATTCTGCAAAACCAATTAACTGATTTTCCTTCAATTGTTTAATTCATCTGAATCTTTTTCCTTAGTAATACCATCTTCTGTGTTTAAAGTGAATGCCTTTCCCTCTGTTTCTCTCCCTGACCATGATTAAGAGCTCTGCAGTGTCAGTGATGTCAGCCTTATGTAGTTTCAGAGCCAATGCATTCTCTGGATTCCCAATCATCTTCACCACATTGTATAGAACATAGAACATAGAACAATACAGCGCAGTACAGGCCCTTTGGCCTTCGATGTTGCGCCGATCCAAGCCCACCTAACCTATACTAACCCACTATCCTCCATATACCTATCCAATGCCCGCTTAAATGCCCATAAAGAGGGAGAGTCCACCACTGCTACTGGCAGGGCATTCCATGAACTTACAACTCGGTGAGTGAAGAACCTACCCCTAACTTCAGTCCTCTATCTACCCCCCCTTAATTTAAAGCTATGCCCCCTTGTAATACCCGACTCCATACGCGGGAAAAGGTTCACACTGTCAACCCTATCTAACCCACTAATCATCTTGTACACCTCAATCAAGTCACCCCTAAACCTTCTTTTCTCTAATGAAAACAGCCCCAAGTGTCTCAGTCTTTTCTCATACGATCTTCCTTCCATACCAGGCAACATCCTGGTAAACCTCCTCTGCACCCGTTCCAGTGCCTCCACATCCTTCCTACAGTATGGCGACCAAAACTGCACACAATATTCCAGATGCGGCCGCACCAGAGTCTTATACAACTGCATCATGACCTCAGGACTCCGGAACTCAATTCCTCTACCAATAAAAGCCAGTACGCCATATGCCTTCCTCACCGCACTATTTACCTAGGTGGCAACTTTCAGAGATCTGTGTACATGGACACCAAGATCCCTCTGCTCATCCACACTACCAAGTATCCGACCATTAGCCCAGTACCCCATCTTTTTGTTATTCTTCCCAAAGTGAATCACCTCACACTTAGCTTCATTGAATTCCATTTGCCACCTTTCTGCCCAGCTCTGCAGCTTCTCTATATCCTGCTGTAACCTGCCACATCCTTCCTCACTGTCAACAACTCCTCCGACTTTCGTATCATCCGCAAACTTGCTCACCCAACCTTCTAACCCCTCTTCCAGGTCATTTATAAAAATGACAAACAGCAATGGTCCCAAAACAGATCCTTGCGGAACACCGCTAGTGACGGCACTCCATGAAGAAACTTTGCCATCAACTACTACCCTCTGTCTTCTTCCATCCAGCCAATTCCTAATCCAAACCTCCAACTCACCCTCAATGCCATATCTCCGTATTTTCTGCAGTAGCCTACCATGGGGAACCTTATCAAACGCCTTACTAAAATCCATATATACCACATCTACCGCTTTCCCCTCATCAACCTCCTTCGTCATCTTTTCAAAGAATTCAATAAGGTTTGTGAGGCACGACCTGCCCTTCACAAAACCATGCTGACTATCCTTGATCACATTATTCCTATCCAGATGTGCATAAATCCTATCCCTTACAATTCTCTCGAAGGCTTTGCCCACAACAGAAGTGAGACTCACCGGCCTATAGTTACAAGGGTTATCCCTACTCCCCTTTTTGAACAAGGGAACCACATTTGCTATCCTCCAGTCTTCTGGCACTACTCCTGTCGACAAAGAGGACATAAAAATCAAGGCCAATGGCTCTGCAATCTCCTCCCTTGCTTCCCAGAGAATCCTAGGATAAATGCCATCAGGCCCAGGGGACTTATCTATTTTCACCTTTTCCAGGATTTCCAACACCTCTTCTCTACATACCTCAAAGCCATCCATTCTACTTATTTGTGACTCAGTATTCACATCGACGACAATGCCCTGTTCCTGAGTAAATACTGAAGAAAAGTATTCATTCAGTGTCTCCCCAATCTCTTCCGCCTCCACACGCAACTTCCCACTACTATCCTTGACTGGACCTATTCCTACCCTAGTCATTCTTTTATTCCTAACATACCTATAGAAAGCCTTAGGGTTTTCGCTAATCCTACCGACTAAGGACCTTTCATGTCCCCTCCTTGCTGCTCTTAGCTCTCTCTTCAGGTCCTTCCTGGTTACCCTATACCTCTCAATCGCCACAATTGAACCTTCACGTCTCATCTTGAGATAGGCCGCCCTCTTCCATTTAACAAGGGATTCCAATTCCTTATTAAACCACGGCTCCCTCGCACGACCCTTTCCTCCCTGCCTGACAGGTACATAATTATCAAGGACACTCAATAGTTGCTCCTTGAACAAGCTCCACATATTATGTTTCTTCTTTTGGTTTGATGCCTTATCACTCATGGCTGCCTTGTCCTGCCATGAGTATGTTTCATCTCCTTTGGGAGAATTTCTGATATCCTCCGAAATATCCCCAGAAATTCCAGCTTTTGCTGTTACATGGTCTGCCCTGCTCAGTTCCCCTTCCAATTGACTGTGACCAGCTCCTTCCAAATGTCTTTTTAGTTACATTGCTCAATTATAATCACATTACATCAAGAAGAGAGCAATAGATATAAACCTAAAGAAGGAGCTTTGAGAGAAGGGACGCAAAGAATAATTGGTAAATTTCTTAACTAGATACAAAGAGAGAAAGAACGAGACAACATAGATGATGAAATGTGAAATATGAGAAAACTAGATCATCGAAAGAAAGGAGATGAACATCCCCCAATGTTTTGGCAATTCCTGTGTGCTGTGGTCCTATGTACAGTGCATGTACAACAGAGCAATATGTTCAAATGCTGGGTCTGATGCCAGAATTTTTATCTCCAATAATGTGACAGACACTAGCTTTGGAAAGGACCCAACAGGCCAATATATTGAATTCTGGTAGAAAGGGGATTAACTGAAATAAGCTGGGACACCAGAAGGAAGAATTTATAATACACATCCTGATAAGAGTGAGAGATTGGAGTAGAGGATTCCAGAAAAGGAGGGAACGTTGAGAGAAGGGGAACATATCATTTTAGATGAGAATCAAATGATGTTTTAATGTTTTATAAATTTTATACATCATATGCATCACTTTCAGTTAACTGTGTCTCCGTTGTTCATTTAGAATGTATTGTGCACATATGAAAAATGTTACATATTTGCACAACACATTAATCAAACAGTGAGTATAAAATCATTTTTCTGCCATTGAAACTGTCCTGTTGTCGTGTTACCAGGATACATGAACACCAACTGGCCACCAAAAGACATGACCCATTATCACTATGTTCCATACATACAGACAAAGAAGGGCACCACTTTGATTGGGACAACGCACGCACATACTAAGACATGCAAGGACGTTCTTAGAGGACGTTCTGACCAGAAGTCCGTCAATAAACACATCAATTTAGATCCTATCTACCTTCTCTTGTAAAACAAAAGAACTGGAAATGACATCACCCTTCTTAAGAACCCAAGACCTATAAATAGAGAGGCGCGACATACCACCAGCGCTTCAGCAGAGACTCTCACTGATGATGTTAATTAGTCATAGTGTCGAATCATCAGAAAACAAACCTTCAAACACAGCGAGCTAACTTGCATACATGCAAACTGTTATTTTTCTTTTAATAGTTGAATTTGGGAGTCCTTGTCACTCATGTATTAACAGATTACGAGGTGAGGTGAGCTTTTTTGGGTTTGTGGTTTTAATTAACAGAAGTGCTCGACATAGATGTCTTCACAGTTCAGGGCCCTGCCATAAGGGACTTGAGTAGATTTGAACAGATTTCGGGTACAAAATGTCCCAGCAAATTCCAACACGTTGCAATTAGTGACCTAGTTCTTCAAATAAAACCGGTCGGAAAATCTGTTTAATTTTGTTTACTGGTGGTTGTTTAAATTAAAACTGAGGGAAATGGCTCTTAACATTACTAAAGAGGTTCCCAAATTTGCCAAGAAAGTTGAGAAAGACTGAAGCAGGACATTTATTAGAATTAGCAAATAGGTTGGAATTGGGTTTAACCACGGACAGAAGGAAAGCTGAAATTATAATGTAGTTGGTCAAGCACATTGATGTATCAGAGAAACAGACAAGTGCAATAGAGTTAGAAAAAACTTAAATTGCAAATATGGCAACTGAAGTTAGAAGATAAAGAAAGAGACGGAAACAGAGTTAGAAAAAAGAGGAGAGGAAAAAGAAAGAGAGAGAGAATTTGAGATTTAGAAGTTGTGAATTAGACAAGAAAGTTAAATTAACAGGATGGAGATGAAGGGAGAACATCGGGATGTATACAACTATGTTAGTACTTTGCCATATTTCGGTGAGAAAAATGTCAAAACCTTTTTTATTTCATTTGAAAAAAATAACTCGGCAGATGACGTGTCCAGTGAACTTGCGGGTAATGCTAGTTCAGACTAAACTGGTGGGCACAGCTGGTGAGGCATGTGCAGCACTGTCAGATGGGGGGTCAACAGATTATGCAAATGTCAAATTGGCTATTTTGATTGGCTATGAAATGGTACCAGAAGCACATAGACAGAAGTTCATAAAAATTGAGACGGAACTTGGTCAGACTTATGTTAAGTTTGAAAGAATTAACTACAGTCATTTTGATAGATGGGTGTTGGACTTAAAAATAGATAAGACCTGTGAGGCTCGAAGGGAGATTATTCTGCTGGAGAAGTTTAAAGACTCACTTCCAGAGATGGTAAGATTTCATGTGCACGAACAGAAAGTTCAAGAAGTGAGAAGCGCGGCAGAAATGGCAGGTAAATATGCATTGGTGCATGAGATGAAATTTAGCTTCCAGGAGAATTTTCATGCTATGAGGGATAGAAATTGGGAGAAGGGAAGATCACACATTACAAAGCGAACAGTAGCGCACAATAGTTTACCACAAGTGAAAAAAGAAGCCCAAAGGGGTTGAAAGGAGGTGAAAGGCCTCAGGTGTTCTCAGTATAAGGCAGTGTAACACATAAAATGACAGTGCCGATGGTATAAGAAGGGCACAGAGAAAAGGTGTTTTCACTGCAGTAAGCTGGGACACACTGTGATGGTCGTTGAAGGAAGGCATTTTGGGGAAAGATGTGGTAGAAGAGGCTAAGCCCAGTGGCATTAGTGAAACTGGTAAAGGAGACCCCAAGTAGAGCCGAGGAGCTGCAGGAGAGTATACAGCCAAGGCAGGGGCGGGGTATGGAGTCAATACCTGATCGCTATAAAGAATTCACCTCTGTAGATAAAGTTTACTCAGAAAGATCAGGGGGAGAAGGACAAGAAGTTATAATTTTGTGAGATATGGGATCTGCTCAGTCTCTAATAGTTGAGAAGTGAGGCTCCGGAAAAGCACAACAGATCTGGCAGCATCCGAAAAGCAGGACAATCGAATATCAGGCAGAAACCCATCGTCAGGAATGTGGTTGGGGGACAATGGGGCTGAAAGATAAATACGAGGGTAGTAGCTGGGCCTGTGGGAGGGTCACTGGGAAGGCAATAAGAAGACGTAGGTGGGAGTAATAATGATATGTCGGTTAGGAGGATGGAGTCGGTAGGTGGGAAGCAAGCTGGCCAGTTAGGGCGGTTCAAGAGGGCAGTGCTAGGTTGAACGGTTGGATCTGGGAGAGGTTGGTGGAGGGGAGATTTGGAATTTGGTGAAGTCAACGTTGATGATGGTTCTCGTTTGAGGGTTCCAGCTGTCCTCCCACTGATAGGTGTCCTATCACCCTCCTGTCCGACCTAACACCATCACACCCCACCTGCCTCTACCTATCGCCTTCCAAGCTATCTTACACCCAGCTCCACCCCCACCCTCCTATTTATTTCTCGGCCCCCTTCCCCCTCCGTTACCCCATCCCCCACTTTCCTGAGAAGGATTTATGCCTGAAAAGTCAACTCTTCTGCCCCTCAGATGCTGCCTGGTTGGCTATGCTTTTCCAGCCCCACACTTTTCAACTCTCATCTCCAGCATCTGCAGCCCTCACTTTCTCTCGGCCTCTAATAGTGAGAGATGAAAGTATTTTCACTCTTTCTGACGTATTAATCAAGATCGTGACAATTTGTGGAATGGGGTTAGAAATTAAGCATTCCCTTGTGTAACATCAGGTTGGAATGCCAAATCAAGGTTGGGGAAGTAACAGTGACAGTGAGTAACAGAGTGTCATTTCCAGGAATACAGTTTGTTCTTGTGAACGATTTAACAGGATCCAAGTTGGGCATGGCACCCCTTGTGTTGGAGAAGGCAAAAGGAAAACAAGGGAATTGGGGAGTTAAAAGAAAAATACCCAGGATTTTTCCAGACTGTATAGTAACAAGATTGTGGGCGGCATGGTGGCACAGTGGTTAGCACTGCTGCCTCACAGTGCCAGAGACCAGGGTTCAATTCCCGCCTCAGGCAACTGTCTTTGTGGAGTTTGCACATTCTCCCCGTGTCTGCGTGGGTTTCCTCCGGGTGCTCCGGTTACCTCCCACAGTCCAAAGATGTGCAGGTCAGGTGAATTGTCCATGTTAAATTGTCCCTAATGTTAGGTAAGGGGTAAATGTAGGGGTATGGGTGGGTTGCGCTTCGGCGAGTCGGTGTGGACTTGTTGGGCCGAAGCGCCTGTTTACACACTGTAATGTAATCTGTAATCTAATCTGCAATTCCACTGTCATAAGTTAGAGGAGGAAGGAAAACCAAAATAAAAAGCCAAAGGAGATGATGCTCAGTGAACTGACACCCTGCTTAATGTCACGGTGCAGAGAAAACCCTGAACAGGCAGAGGATCAGGCAGAGGATCAGGCAGGGGTGTTTAGTCCTGAAAGGCTAATGGACTTACAACAGATATATATATATATATATATATATATATACACACACATACACATGCACACACACAAAAAAAGGAATCAAAATATATTGTCAAACGTTATTAACTTAAAGATAGAATGCTAAAATTAAAATGGAGACCCCGATAGGTTAGTGCAGAAGGGAAATGGGCCGAAGTGCATCACATTGTTTTCGGAATAGCGTAAAGTGTTACGGGTAGCACATAAACTAACTGCAAGGGGTCACCTAGGTGTACAGAAGACTCAGGCTAAGGTACAGAGGCATTTCTAGTGGCCTGGAATGCACACGGACGTGGTTTTGCTTTGACGTACATGTCAAACATTCTAAATGGTAGGGAAGTCACAGACAGTACTAAAGCCAGCACCTTTGTTACCAATTCCTGCATTCGAAGAACATTTCATGTGGGTTATGATTAGTTGTGTAGCTCCCCTATTTAAAATAAAAGTGGAAACCAATATTTGCTAGCCATAATGGATGTGTCTACCAGATTCCCAGAGGCAATTCTATTATGGAGTCATGATTCGGAGATGCCAGTGTTGGACTGGGGTGTACAACGTTAAAAGTCACACAACACCAGGTTATAGTGCAACAGTTTTAATTGGAAGAACACTACCTTTCGGAGCGATGCTCCTTCATCAGGTGATTGTGCAATTTCCTGATGAAGGAGCGTCGCTCCGAAAGCTAGTGTGCTTCCAATAAAAAGTGTTGCATTATAACCTGTTGTGTGATTTTTAACTATTATGGAGTGTTAAGGTAAAAAGGGAGGTGGAGGAGTTGGTAGCTTTCTTTACTCACTGTGTGCTCCGCAGAGAGATACAGTCAGACCAAGGTCTCATTGTACCGCTCAGCTGTTCAAGGAAGTCATGGATAGTTTAAGGAAGTCATGGATAGCTTAGGCAAACAGCACTTCAAATCAAGGATGTCCCATCCTGAATCCCAGGCACCCTTGGAAAGTTAGCATCAGGCGCTGAAGACCATATTAACAGCATACTGTCAGGATTATCGGAATGATTGGAATGAAGGTGTCTCATTAAATTGTTTGCCATTAGACAAAAATTATTTGCCCCAAATAAATCTACTCAGTTTACTTCCTTTGAGTTAATATTTGAAGTCAGAGGTTCTTTGGAATTAATTGAATATAAATTGACAGGACCGAAGTCAGAGATCTCACACTCGGATTATATATGTGAGGTGAGGGAGAGATTAGATGGAGTAGGTGAGTTAGCTAAACAACACCTGAAGGGCACAGTATAGAATGAAGTACGTGGCAGATAAAAACTCTGAAATTTTGACGATTTCCTGTGGGGGTGACGTATTAGTATTGTCACCAGTGATAGGAATCCCCTTCAATGCCAGGTTTAGGGACTCAGGAACAGAGTTATGGTCAGATGGACAAATTGTGTGGTTTATCTGTATGATGTAGTGATTTTTAGCAAGTGATTGAAAGCTCACGAGTTGCAGCTGCCAGAGCATGTTGAACATTTACAAGAAGCAAACTTTGTAATAAACTTAAAGAAAACTGAATTCGCGAAGGCAGAGGTGACGTTCGTGGGACATTACATTGGACATGGAAGGTTGACCCCATGGAACACAAAGACAAAGGGCTTTGAGGAATTTACACGACCACCCTCGATGAAAGAGGATTTTTGGAACTGAGTGGATTCGATCGGAAGTTTGTTCCAAACTTCAGCAGCGTATTGGCACCACTGATGGACTTAGTAAAGAAGGAAACATAATTGTGGAGGACAGAACAATGCCAGGAGGCATTTGAGAATTTTAAAGCAGGATTAATCACCGCACCAGTTTTAGCGACACCAAATATTTTGAAACCCTTTCAAAATTCTATTTGCTTCTAGGGATATAGGGGTTGGAGTTGTATTGATACAGGAAGATGATGATGGAATTGAATGGCTAATTGGCTACTTGTCGAAAAAACGCAATATCCACCAGAAAGAAAAATACAACATTCTCCATTATTGAAAAAGGATGATTAAGTTTCGCACTGACCTGACAATATTTTAATGTTTATGTGACAAATAAATTGTCGGAGATGGTTGTGGACAACGACAAACCTCTCGCGTTTTTTGGAGTATTTAAAGACCAGAATATGAGACTATTTCATTGGAGTCTTATCACACCGACTTTAAACTTACAAAATGTTCATGCTGTGGGTCTTAAAATGTGATAGCAGATGTGTTATCGTGGATTTAAAGGACAAAGTTTAGATAAGATTTGACTTATTCCAGTTTATATAGGTGTGTAAGATTAATATGATTGATATAACTGAGATTAATACTTTTGTATTTCATAATAATGGGATTAAGAATTAGAAGAAAAGAAACAAAGCCATCCTTTCATTCTGATGTTTTTTTTTCTGAAGGAGGGAGGTCTTATGAAGCAGAAAGCATGTCAGCTCACTTTAAGACAGAACGGGTTTTGTTGAATAGAAAGTACAGCACAGATGCCAGCTAAATGTCAGATTGTTCCTTATGTCACAGTTAGCTGTGAAATGGATACCTGAGTTTTGGTTGCTGTTTTGACAACAATTCAAACACAACCAAAGTGTTTAAATAATGGTCAGGATACCAGAAGCCAACGGAATTTGAATATTATTGTTTATACACCTGGAAAGCAATCAAATTATGAGAATTGTTGTATCATGGGGAGTATATAAACCCAGCATTTGAACACTAGAGGGAGAGCCACTGCCATCCAACAGCAGAGTTACTGCTATAGAGCAGGAGTGCTAACTGGCCATCTTAAAAACTCTCTTTTAAGGATACATGTTCATGTCAAACCGACTTGCAATAAAAAATGACCCACGTTGATCAGCAGCTGGAAGAGTGAACACAGCGGGGAAGATAGAGACTGTGTGGTCTTGAGATTGTAATGTTTAATATGTGGGCTGTTGGAACAGAATTTTTTACAGAGTCGGAGTCAGATAGTAAGTAGCTAAGAAAAGAGGGGCTTGTATTTGTGAATAGTTGTTGTTTAGTGTTCACTATTAAAGTTAAGAAACTAACTTGTTATTTTTTGTATAAGTCGTGGAATGTCGGTGATCTGTGTCACTCATATTTTAACAGATTACGAGGTGAGGCGAGCTTTTCTGGGTGTTTGTTTTTAATTAACTGAAGGGTTCGACTCCTGCTTGTAAATGTCCATCCACGCTATACCCAATTCCCTGCAGTTGGCCCATATCCTTCCAGTCCATTCCTATTCACATATTTATCCAACTGCGTTTGAAATGTTGTTAATGTACCCCCCAACCACATCTGCTGGCAGCTCATCCGTACACCAGCCATTTATGTACATAAGTGGTCACTCAGATTCTCTGATAGTCCTTCCCCTTTAACCTTAAACTGATCGTCTCTCGTTCTCGATTCTCTAAACCTTGGAAAAAGACTGAGAGCATTAACCCTACCATCGTGATTTTATACAGCTCTATAAGGACTCCCTCAGTCTCCTACATGCTAAAGAAAAGGTCCGAGCTTGTCCAACCTCTCCCTATAACTCAGACGATTGGGTCCTGGTAACATCCTTGAAAATTTCTTCTGCACTCTTTCTAATTTAATAGCGTCCTCCCTATAACAAGGTGACAAAACTGAACATCATACTCCAAGTGCGGCCTTACCAAAGTCCTGTGTAACTGCAACATAAATTCCCAACTTCTGTACTCCATGTCCTGCCTGATGAAGGCCAATGTGCCAAATGCCTTCTTCACTGCCCTGTCTACCTGTGGCTCCACTCTCAGAGAACCGTGCACCTGAACCCCAAGGTCTCTCTGCCCACTACACCCTTGAAGATCCTCCCATTCACCATGAAACTCCTCCCTTGCTTTGAGTTCCCAAAATGTAAGACATCACGCATCTATATTAAATTCCATTTGCCATTTCTCGGCCCACTTCCCCACCTGAGTGAGGTCCTGCTGCAATTTCTGATAAACTTCCTCACTGAACATGCTCCCACTTACTTTAGTGTCATCTGCAAACTTACTAATCATAACTTGTACATTCACAACCAATTCATAGATAACAAACAACAATGGACCCAGCCTCCAGTCTGACAAACATCCTTCCACTAAACCCTCTGCTTTCTACCATCAAACCAACTGTGTATCCAATTGGCCAGTTCCCCCAGCATTCCACGTGATGGAAACTTCCAGAGCATCCTGCCGTGTGGGACATTATCAAAGGCCTTACTGAAATCCATAGAGACTATATCTACCCCTCTGTCCTCATCAACCTTCCTGGTCACTTCATCAAAGAACTCGAACAAATTTGGGAAGCATGATCTCCCACTCACAAATCTATGCTGACTGCTCCGAATCAAACCCTGTGTAGGTAATGGCTACAGTCAATGGTATGCTGTCCTTCATTTTATGATGATTCGAGAACATAAGTAAAGCCATCTTCCTGCAGTTTTAGAGTCTTGCTGAGAGAGCATTTGGGGCACTCTCTAGAGATTTGATCTCCTTTGTAAGGAATGATCTCCTTACCACAGACACGGGTGATGGTAACATGAGGATAGAGTGAAGAAGCTAAGTGTTTAACCTGTAGAGATGTAAGGGATGAAGAAATGGTGACGCTGAAACACGAGGAATGGCAGCGATCACTTATTTGCAAAAGAGACATTGATAGGGTGAGAAATACCATGCTTTACCCAGGATTGATTGGTTTGATGTATTGCCACGTGTACCTCAGTACAGGGAAACACTTTATTTATGAGCAGTGGATACAGGTCATCGTAAGCATGGCCAGACAGATCATAGGGTGGACATAGACTTGGACAGAGTCAGGCACACAAGTTACACGGAACTGGACGTGCACTAGACAAGATCAACATGAATAATATCAGCATTATTTGAACTTAGTGAGTCCATTCATCGGTCTAACGTGACTTTCCTAATAGTTTATATGCCTAGATTAACTGTCCCCAGTTAATGTGCAGTCGGCGTGTGAACCCTGTACTGAACGTCAGGTTGCTCACAATCCCCAACAGCAGCCACAATACCCTCCATCTGAAACAGGTAGCCATTCCCATCAGCTTCCGTCCTGCATAAAGAACAGCAGGCTGTCTTCTCGGAAATGAAAGTTGCCTTCTTGAGACTTCACACAAGACATATGGCTTCCCTCCTCACTCCTCATGGCGAGAAAACCATGTTAAAGTCCCACGTGTGTGTCATGAGCAATGGATCCAGGAGGAACAACATGGAGCAGCCTGTCTGTGCAGCCTCAGCTCCAGTTGTTCATCATGTTAGAGCATCTATTAGGAGACAGTGAGGGCTGCCCATACTGGAGATCAGAGTAGAGCATCAATTGCTGGAAAAGCACAGCAAGACAATCGACGTTTTGGGCATAAGCAATTCATCAGAATCAGCATCAATTAACTCATTCTGCCCCTGTGTAAGTGCATTGAGGTGGGAATGGCGTCCTACCGTTCCTGTATAAGTGGCTCAACGGGCTGAATGGCCTCCTCTTGTTCATGTGTAAGTAACTCAAGGGGCTGAATGGCCTCGTTCTGTTTCTGTGTAATTGACTCAAGGGACTGAATGACTTCTTCCTTGTTCAATTGGACAGGGCCAAGGGCCTGACTGGTTAGCCCTGGTTCCTGTTTAATAGGTCGATGTACTGACAAGTGTGATGATGCTGCAGCTTTAAGAATTATTTTGTCCTGGTTTCTTTCAAGAGAGAGATTGAATGATCATTAACAAGCTGGTTAGTTAAGACCACTGAGTAAACAGCTAGGGAGGCCTTGTATTTATTTTAGTGCAGCCTGAATGGATGTGGCCAGCTCTCACAGATTAGGATCTTTGAGTTTGTGGCAATCTGTGACTGAATACTCAGTTTTGCCAAGGGCTGTGTTTATGGGATTTTCGTGTATCGGGCCAGTTCATTAGTAATAGCTCCACGATCAATCATTCTGTAAACTTGTCCAATAGAATTAAGTTATTCTAATTTCCTCTTTCTTTGCTTTCATTTTATCTTTCGTGTTTAAATAAATAGTGTTTAGCTTCACACCGAGTAGTTTGACCTGTCACATTGCATCTGGAACAGACCCTTTACATTCCCTTTAAAATAAGAAAACATTAGAATCTACGCTACCGCCTTCAAATATTGTCGAGGGGCTCTTGTGTGGTCCATCACACTAGACTCCTTCTCTTCCTGAGTAATAGGTTGGAGGCAATGAACAGGCTGTCCCTGTTCTTCTCCAATAGTGTCAATGGGCTGAATGGCTTCCCCATATTCCTGTGAAACCAGCGTGAGTTGCTGAATGAACTCTATTTCACTGTGGCAACGTTCAGTGTCAGGCAGTGCTGTTACACGAATGTTACAGACACGTTAACAGCACAAGTCTCAATGGGGTCTGGGTCTTGCTGCTCATGGACACAGACCAGCTCAGGAGCTGACGGGCAACAAAATGTTCTGAACATTGTGGAATCTTCAGTGACCATCTCCACATTCTGATCTTATGGTGGAGAGGGTGGGGCTGGGTAGACACTGATGAAGCAGCTGAAGCTGTTTGTGGAGAGGAAGCTACCCTGAGGATCTCCCACAGAGCTGACACAGGACGGAGATGATGAACATCTTCCTTTGTGCCATGTTTGACTCCAAACACTGGAGAGTTTACTCTGATTCCCATTAAGTCCAGTTTTGTTAAGCTCCTTGATGTCAACAGAAGGCAACCACTGCCTTGGTCTCAGGGCCAGTCATTTGTACCTGAACCCTTGTCTCAACCTCTTTTGTTCATATCAATAGGCCATGGTATAGGAGCAGCAAGTGTTTTCTTCAAACAGATGGGATTGAATGTCAGGATTTCTCGTCTCAAGAGTGTTCGGGGAGTTAGATGACTGAAATTATTTGAAGAGGAGGTACTGGATATTGACCTGTCAGAGAGGTGAGGCTATGAAGAATTGGGTATGGAAGAGGATTTGAGACCAAGAGCAGATCAGGCATGATCTTTGTGAAGGGCAAGGCAGGCTTGGGGAGTGAACGACCTGCCCCTGTATCTGATCTTCGCCCATTCTGTTATTGGAAAGTTAGTGGGTGTTATTTTCCTGAATGTTATGTTTTTGAATATTGCAGACAGGGAGACCAGAGGATTTTGTGAGCCATCGCTGAGTGAGGTATGGGGGCTGTATTCACAGTGAATCTGGGTCTACAACATGACCAACAAATGAAGCTCTGTAAAGAGAGATGAGGGGCCTCTTTCATACCCGTGCCTGGGTTTTCCAATTATATTTCCCAAATCACCTCGAAACATGTGGGGCAGTCTTCAAGGGCCAAATGGTCTCCTCTGTTTCAGTGCAACATGTTATAGGAGTAAGTGGCCTCCAATTGTTCCTGTCCAGCAGGTATGCGGGGCTGAATGGAACACAGGAACATGGGACTGAGGAGCAGGAGAGGGTCATTAGACATTTTGACCCTTCTCCACCAGGCACTAAAATTGTGGCTGATCAGGTTGGGGCCTACTTTTTTGTCTATATCCTATTATCCGTTATTCACTTCTCTACCTAATATTTACCTAAAGCATCTTTCAATCAATGTGAACATAGAGGCACGATAAACTTCCAGTGAAGAGATTTCCGACTTGAAAGGTCCTTTTAGAATTTTTCATCATCCCTCTTATAGAATAAGAGAGTCATGCAGAACGGAAACCGACCCGTTAGTCCAATCTGTTCACTCCGATCAGATATCAAATCTGATCCAGTCCCATTTGCCAGCAATTGGCCAATATCCCTCCTCTTTCAGATACTTTTTAAATGTGCGATTGTAACCGCCTTCAGCACTTCCCCGAACAGCACTTTCTGTACACACACCACTCTCTGTGTGAAACATTTATCTTCAGGTCTCTTCTAAATCAATCCCCCTCGCCTTCAACCTATGCCCTCTTCTTCTGGACTCCCCTACCCTGGGGAGCAGAACGTGGCTGTTCAGAATATCCATGCCCCTGCTGGTTTTATAAACATCTGTAATGTTACCCCTCAACCTCTGACACTCCGGGGGGAAACACCTCAACGGAATCAGCCTCTCCCTGCAGTCAAACCTCCAGTCCTGGAACATATGTGTAAGTCATTTCTGCAGAAAACCGAGTTGTACACAGTATTCTTAAAGTGGCCTCACCAACATCCTGTACAGATACAACATACCACCACAACTCCTATACTCAATGCTCTGACTGATTAAGGCAAATGTGCAAAATGTGTTCAGCACCACTCTGTCTACCTGCGACTCCACTTTCAAGGAACAATGCACCTGCAGCCCTATGCCCCTTTGTTTCACAACACGCCCCAGGACCTGACCATGAAGTATATAATGTCTGCCCTGATTTGCTTTCCAAAAATGCAAAACCTCGTATTTATCTAAATTAAACTTCATCTGCCACTCCTTGCACCTTTGTCCCATCTATTTATGGTATCGTTGTACTCTGAGATAATCTACTAAACCACCATTCTGATATAATCTGCAAACTTACTCTGTCCTCAATATTCACAACTAAATCCTTTACATAAATGATGAAATGCAGTGAACTCAGTACGGATTCTTACAGCACACTGCTGCTCACAAGCCTCCAGTCTGAAAAATATCCCTCTTCCTTCAAGCCAATTGTAACTAGCTTCTTCTGTATCCCAAGTGACCGAACCTTACTCATTAGTGTACTCATCAGAATGAAATACTAGCTATGAAGACAGATTGAGTAGGCTAGGCTTATTTTCACGAGAATAAGGAGATTGAGGGGGGACCTGATTGAGGTTTACAAAATCATGAAGTGTATAGCCAGGGTGGATAGAGACAAGCGGTTTCCCAGGTTGAAGGATTCAGTCACGAGAGGTCGTGCTTTCATAGTGAGAGGTGGAATGTTTAAGGGGGATACACGCGGTAAGCACTTCACACAGAGGGTGGTGGGCATTTGGAACGCGTTGCCAGCAGAGGTGGTAGAGGCAGGCACGGTCGATTCATTTAAGATGCGTCTGGACAGATGCATGAGTAAGTAGTGAGCAGAGGGATCAGATCCTTAGGAATTGTCCGACAGATTTAGACAGTACATTTGGATCGGCTCAGGCTTGGAGGGCTGAAGGGCCTGTTCCTGGGCTGTAAATTTTCTTTGCTCTTTGTTCTTTAAATGAACAACTTGCTGAGGTCCATATAGACAATGTCACCCAAACTGCCTTCATCAATCTTCTTTGTTACCTCTTAACCAAATTAATGAGACATGATTTCCCATGCAGAAAGCTACGCTGTGTACCCCGATTGGCCCTTGCCTTCCCAAATGTATGTAAATTCTATCCCTCAGAATCCCCTCCAACAACTTACCCTCCACTGACATCAGGCTCACCGGTCTATAGTTCCCCGGCTTTTTGGGTCACTGTTTGCTTTTCTCATCCCACTCCTGCACTGCTCACAACAGATGTTAAATGTAACCAGGTTGGTGTCATGGCCGATCATATCGGTCTCAGACTGGGTGAGGGTCAATTTTAGGAACAAGTCAAGCTAGTTTTTGTAATCTGCTCAAATAGCACGTTTTTGATCCAGAGCAATGTTACTCAAACTATGATGGAAAGATGCATGTTTGGGTGTTGAAAATATATAATCAATATTTCCTTTTCTAAAAACACTGACACACACACATACACATACACACACACACACACACACACATATATAAACAAAATCTCTGCAACTTTAACTTGAAAGAACTTTGCCCAGATATTATTGTAACTCATGACAAAAGGAAAAATTGCAAGATTTTCCAAAAAGTCATTCTGCTTCGAAAGATATTGTACTCACACAGCTCCTAGCAATGGGATTCCAACCTGGGAGAGTTGGATTTGGCTGAATTCCATTTGCTTTCGGCAGTGAGTAGATTCCAATGGATTCGGGTCAGGGAGCACCCAAAGGGTAGCATGGTGGTTAGCATTGCTGCCTCACAGCACCAGGGGCTTGGGTTCGATTCCAACCTTGGGTGACTGTCTGTGTGAAGTTTGCACATTCTCCCCTTGTCTGTGTGAGCTTCTAATGGGTGATCCCGTTTCCTACCACAGCTCAAACTGTGTAGGTTAGATGGATTGATCATGCCAAATTGTCTGTGGGTTTCTAGGTTAGGTGCATTAGTCTGGGATAACTATAGGGGAATGTGTTGGGAAGGTTGGTATGGATTTGTTGGGCCGAAGGGCTTGTTTCAACACTGCAGGGATTCTGTTCCAATAAGAATGGTAACGATGACTGTAGAGTTCTTTTTAGCTCGTATACATTGCTGTGATGAGGAACAATGAAGGAGAGAGAGGACAATAGGTCATTCCTTCTCGGACAGATTACATTTTCTCCCTCTCTGAGCTGAGTCACACAATAATGTCATCCTCTCCCAAACTGGACCATGTGAGGTCTCCTTGTACATGATCCAAACTATGTCTCCATCACATTCCCTATTCCATGTTGTTGCATCATTGCTGCTGTCATACACAAAGCCATACCCTTAGCAGAAAATGGTCTCGGCCGATTTGAAATATGTTTACGTAGCCCCGCGTCATTAAAAAAATGAAATGTTTAATTTATTCAGAATTCCTAATTTAAAATGCATGCATTTTTAAAGAAATGCATAAATTGCTGGAAAAGCTTTGCAGGTCTGTCAGCATCCAGATGCCTTTTACATGCTGTATTTGTACCAGCCTCCACTACTTCCTCTGGCAGCTGATTCCATACACACACCAACCTCTGCGTAAAAAGGTACCCCTTAGGCCTTTTCAAAAACGTTCCCCTTTCACTGTCAGCCAATGCCCTGTAGTTTTAGACGCCCCTAACCTGGGAAAAACCCTGACTACTCACCCTATCCATGACCATTCTGATTTTATAAACCGTTACTGCTGTGAAATATGGCCCCAATCAACACGAATGGCTGTACTTTCAGTTATCCTGGGCCTAAATTCTGAAATTCAATACTGACACCCCTTCCTTCTCCATCAAGTCACAATTCTAAGTCAATTTTATTCAGTTTGTTCAGATGTATCATGAGGCACTTCTGTGAGCTTTACACCTAGACCTTTGTGCAATGAGGTTGGGATACTAGCATCACTCTGCAATACCCATAAAGTTGTAACATTATTCTCCTCTGTGGTTTGTTCATCAGTCTGTTCAGACATGCTGGGACATACCTCTGCAACAGGCAGGACTTGAATCCAGGCCTTCTATTCCAGACGTAGGAACACTACCACACAATTTCAGGAATTGGAATCAAATCCAGAGCTCTGGCTCAGAGACAGGGACACTACCCACCACACTACCATACCCAGATTTTGGTTCATATTTTAGTGCCCGCTTTCAGCTTGGTGTGGATTTATTATAATCAGGTTACCATTACTGAATTACAAACAACACTTTGCATTATTAAACAAATGCAAGACATTTGTCTCAACTGTAGGATATTGAGTGTATGTGCTGTGCCATCAAAAGTAACTATAAACATCTTTAATTGCTATTGTCTGTGGTCTGCAATATGAGAAAAAGAAATCCTGCTGACACAATCTGCCCAATGAAGGGTCTCAAATAGATATTTATTACTGAACACCAGAGACGAAGGAAGAGCTTTACTTCTGGTCACAACACACCGATCACCCTTACCCACCTCTAACGTGCGACTGCCCTCTTCCTAAAATGAAATGACACCAGGCCGCTGATTACTGTCCAGCCTCTCCTCCTCACTGACTGTGTCAGCAATCTCTCTCTCCTCGCCCTAACCACACAAGGCAAACCAAGCTCAGGGTCTTTGTGAAAATCAAGGCCGGAGTGTGCAGGAATCCTGGAGAGGGGGATGGGCATTTTAAAATTGAAGGGGGAGGGTGAGGTGGCAGTAATATCACTCACTGGGCTGAGGGGTGGCAGATGGAGTGCAGTTTAGATTAATGTGAGGTATTGGATTTGGTAAATCAAACAACAGCAGGACCTATACAATTAAACGTAGGGTCTTTGGCAGTGTTGTAGGACAGAGACCTAGCTGTCAGGTTTAATTCTTTAAAATTTGCATCTCATACAGATAGTGTGGTTAAGAAGGTGTTTAACACACTTGTCTTCATTGGTCAGACCTTTGAGTATCAGAATTGGGATGTCATGTTGTGGTTGTACAGGATATTGGTGAGACCTCTTCTGGAATACTGTGTCCAGTCTGGTCACCCTGCCCACTCATTCCATTGGCACACCACCCTCTGGGTGAAAAAGCTGCCCCTTAGGTCACTCTTAAATGTTTCCCCTCTCACCTTAAGCCTATTCCCTCTAGTTTTGGACTTCCCGTACCCTTCGAAAACACCTTGACTGTTCACTTTGATATTACTGACCTTGATATTATTAAGATGGAGAGGGTTGAAAACAGATTAATCTGTATGTTGCTGGGAAAGGAGGGAGTGAGCTATAAGGAGAGGCTGGGTCGGCTGGGACTCGTTTCACTGGAGAGTATGAGACTAAGGGGTACCTTTACAGAGGTTTATAAAATAATGAGGGGTACAGATAAGCTGAAGGGCTGATGTCTTTTCCCTAGAGTTGGGGATTCAAAATTGAGGGATATTTTAAGGTGCGAGGAAAAAGATTTACAAAAGTCATGAGAGGTAAATATTTTAGACAGAAGCTGGCTTGTGTGTGGAATGAACTTCCAGAGGAAGTGGTGAAAGCAGGGACAGTTACAAGGTTTAAAGGACATTTAGATCAGTACATGGATAAGACATCAGTTTGGATGGTGCTGTGAGCAGCTGCCCTCTCCCTCCCCATCTCTGAATGAATCCCTGTTGGTTTTCACCCTCTGCCAATGCCTGTGCAGTGGCGTGGGGAGGCCAGCAGAGGGTGACATTGCATCACTTTAAGCACCACAGAGACTGCCAGACCTGCCCCACCCAGAGACACACAGATACACGCACAGCAATTGTTTGGACACAACATTGAGCTCATCTGGTAATTTAAACTAAACATAAAGAAATGCTCAATTTGCTTTGTAAACTGTTAAAATATGAGGGACAGGTCTGCCAAATCCCACTGTTTAAATAAAAACATCAATTTATTTTTTTCTCTCTGAAAGTGAACATTTTACATCAACTATTCACAACACTGAGACCCCCTTTCTCTTAACTGCTTATTACCCGACTCCAGCTCGATAGCAATATAATGTTTCTGGGTCTGCCATCCTCTCGTATCACAGGAGCTTGTAAGCTCTCCGTTCAGAACGGCATTCACCCTCTCTGAAAGGTACAGTACACGCTTTCAACTTCATCGCATTATACCCTGATGAATATCGATAAGTGGAACCTATCCGGATTCCTCTTGCTCTGTGGTTTGTCAATATTTCATTTGCTCCGTCTGGTGTGTGCAGGATTTTTGTTGCTCCATTGACAGCATGTCATTATTCGACTCTGTCCATGGGAATATATCAGTATTTCACTTGCTCACATTCGTGTATGTGGGGCAGGATTTCAGTTGTTACATGGGGATTGTGACACTATGACAATCTCAATGTTTGTAGATGGCACCGAACCTGGAAGAACTCTGAAGTCTATGGAGGAGAGTGTGGAACTCTAACAGGACAGTGACACGTTGGTGTCGTGTTCAGGTGTAAGGCAGATGGGGATCAGTGCAGAGCAGTGTCAGATGATACACTTCGGTAGGAACGACAATGAACGGCAGTTTAAAGCAGGCTGTGACATTATAAAGGGGCTGCAGGAGCAGAGAGCGCTGGGTGTATATGAGCACAGATTGTTGAAGATGTCAGGACAGGTGGGCAGAGCAGTAATTGTCACAGATTAGTTTCAGTATCTGAGCTGTTTACAGGGGGAGGTGTAGGAGGGAGTCACCTTCCTGGGAGGTGGGGGTGACGATGTGTTGTGAGCCCACCCTCCTGTCCACCGAGACCGTGGGGTTTCCATTTGGACCAGCTCGACACAAAAGGGAGATGGCATCAGGACCACGGCTTCGAAGTTGTGCTGGGGGGAAACGGAACTGCCAGTGGGTTTAAAGTGAGAATTACCCTTCACTGAACATTGCTCCTTACTCGGTCGGTGGGACGTGGATGGTTCAGAATCTCCACACGAGGCAGCCCAGTGCTCTCCGGCTCATACCAGGGTCCTCACCACAATGGGGGGGGGGGGGGGGGGGAGGGGGGAGCGGATATCGGGCATTCCACCACCCGGATAGGCACTTCCTGTCCTATTCCAGACTGTTTCTCCTGAAATTGGAGAAAGGGAGGGAGAGAGGGAGGGTGCGTTTGGGTGGCCCTGCTGTTAGTGCTGGTGCAGGTGGGGAGGGGGTCAAGGTGAGGTGCCGGAGGGAGTCAGTCCACAGTGTTATGAATGTGTGTGCGGGGGGTAAAGTGAAGGGAGGGAGAGAGAGAGAGAGACAGAGACAGAGACGGAAAGGGGGAAGGTGCTGCATACAGCAGTGACAGTGGTGGAACATGAACCTTGTTTGGGGGTCCGTGCTATAACAGATGTACAGTGAGTGTGAAGGAGCAGAGAGAATACGGTGACCCTTATCCTGATAGAGCGGAGAAGATTAGTGATTCTTGTCCTCGATTGCTAGGCATCCACCAGGACCTCCGTGCTCCTGTCGACTAATTGTGGTGTAATTGCCCCTTATCTGTCATGCTCGGGGTAAACTGTTCAGGCCAGCTCCTTACTGAGAAAGCTCAACCGTGTGCCCATTGGCCTTTTAAAGATGGCACCAGTGTCAGGGATCACGGAGTATCCAGGGTCACCCAGGCGATGGTGAGTACCTCCAGTCATGATGGGTGGGAGAATCTGGCAGGAATTGAATGAGGGTGACACCATGGGGTGGGGGGGGGGAGTTAATGAGGTGAGTTCGATACGATAGCATCAGGAAAGTAGCTCAGCGTCATGTGGACGATCCCTCTGTCATACTCAAGGAAAGTCAAACAAAGATAAATTATTCTTAGAATCTGCCCAATGAGTCATAGATTCGGTTGAAACTAATTCCAGTTACAAAGATGCAGAACAAATGCTCATCGATATTTAAACTGATTTCCCCCCCATTTCTCTCTGGCAACTAATGCACTGGGGTGGTGTATACAGTCCTGTGGTGTGTCCACACCCACAGCAACCCCTTGTCAGGGCACAATGGAGATGTGGAGCTGTAATTGGGTGGGAGCTGCACAACCTGTCACTCACAGCATGGGCTGAAAGTTTCCCCTCACTGGGCAGGGATCTAACACAGTGTTACTGAGGAATGCAGAGGGGTGAGTACACAGTCGTACATGCTGGGAGGTAACTGTTCCTGGTTTACAGATCAATGTACTGGGGTGGGGTACACAGTCCGAAATTCTGGGATGGAAACTGCTCCTGGGTTACATATCAATGCACTGGGGTGGGGTACACAGCCCTACATGCTGGGAGGGTAACTGCTCCTGGGGTACAGATCAATGCCCTGGTTTGGTGTACACAGCCCTACATGCTGGGAGGGTAACTGCTCCTGGGTTACATATCAATGCACTGGTTTGGTGTACACAGCCCTACATGCTGGGAGGGTAACTGCTCGTGGGTTACAGATCAATGCCCTGGTTTGGTGTACACAGCCCTACATGCTGGGAGGGTAACTGCTCCTGGGTTACAGATCAATGCACTTTTTTGGTGTACACAGCCCTACATGCTGGGAGGGTAACTGCTCCTGGGTTACAGATCAATGCCCTGGTTTGTGGTACACAGCCATACATGCTGGGAGGGTAACTGCTCCTGGGTTACAGATCAATGCCCTGGTTTGGTGTACACAGCACTACATGCTGGGAGGGTAACTGCTCCTGGGTTACAGGTCAATGCCCCGGTTTGGTGTACACAGTCCTACATGCTGGGAGGGTAACTGCTCCTGGGTTACAGATCAATGCACTTTTTTGGTGTACACAGCCCTACATGCTGGGAGGGTAACTGCTCCTGGGTTACAGATCAATGCCCTGGTTTGTGGTACACAGCCATACATGCTGGGAGGGTAACTGCTCCTGGGTTACAGATCAATGCCCTGGTTTGGTGTACACAGCACTACATGCTCGGAGGGTAACTGCTCCTGGGTTACAAATCAATGCACTGGGGTGGGGTACACAGTCCTACATGCTGGGAGGGTAACTGCTCCTGGGTTACAGATGAATGCCCTGGTTTGGTGCACACAGCCCTACATGCTGGGAGGGTAACCGCTCCTGGGTTACAGATGAATGCCCTGGTTTGGGGTACACAGCCCTACATGCTGGGAGGGTAACTGCTCCTGGGTTACAGATCAATGCACTGGTTTGGTGTACACAGCACCACATGCTGGGAGGGTAACTGCTCCTGGGTTACAGATCAATGCCCTGGTTTGGTGTACACAGCCCTACATGCTGGGAGGGTAACTGCTCCTGGGTTACAAATCAATGCACTGGGGTGGGGTACACAGTCCTACATGCTGGGAGGGTAACTGCTCCTGGGTTACAGATGAATGCCCTGGTTTGGTGTACACAGCCCTACATGCTGGGAGGGTAACTGCTCCTGGGTTACAGATCAATGCCCTGGTTTGGTGTACACAGTCCTACATGCGGGGAGGGTAACTGCTCCTGGGTTACAGATCAATGCCCTGGTTTGGTGTACACAGCCCTACAAGCTGGGAGGGTAACTGCTCCTGGGTAACAGATGAATGCCCTGATTAGGTGTACACAGCCCTACATGCTGGGAGGGTAACTGCTCCTGGGTTACAGATCAATGCCCTGGTTTGGTGTACACAGCCCTACAAGCTGGGAGGGTAACTGCTCCTGGGTAACAGATGAATGCCCTGATTAGGTGTACACAGCCCTACATGCTGGGAGGGTAACTGCTCCTGGGTTACAGATCAATGCCCTGGTTTGGTGTACACAGCCCTACATGCTGGGAGGGTAACTGCTCATGGGTTACAGATCAATGCACTGGTTTGGTGTACACAGCCCTACATGCTGGGAGGGTAACTGCTCCTGGGTTACAGATCAATGCCCTGGTTTGGTGTACACAGTCCCACATGCTGGGAGGGTAACTGCTCCTGGGTTACAGATCATTGCCCTGGTTTGGTGTACACAGTCCCACATGCTGGGAGGGTAACTGCTCCTGGGTTACAGATCAATGCACTGGTTTGGTGTACACAGCCCTACATGCTGGGAGGGTAACTGCTCCTGGGTTACAGATCAATGTACTGGGGTGGGGTACACAGTCCTACATGCTGGGAGGGTAACTGCTCCTGGGTTACAGATCAATGCCCTGGTTTGGTGTACACAGTCCTACATACTGGGAGGGTAACTGCTCCTGGGTTACAGATGAATGCCCTGGTTTGGTGTACACAGCCCTACATGCTGGGAGGGTAACTGCTCCTGGGTTACAGATCAATGCCCTGGTTTGGTGTACACAGCCCTACATGCTGGGAGGGTAACTGCTCCTGGGTTACAGATGAATGCCCTGGTTTGGTGTACACAGCCCTACATGCTGGGAGGGTAACTGCTCCTGGGTTGCAGATCAATGCCCTGGTTTGGTGCACACAGCCCTACATGCTGGGAGGGTAACTGCTCCTGGGTTACAGATCATTGCCCTGGTTTGGTGTACACAGCCCTACATGCTGGGAGGGTAACTGCTCCTGGGTTACAGATCAATGCCCTGGTTTGGTGTTCACAGCCCTACATGCTGGGAGGGTAACTGCTCCTAGGTTACAGATCAATGCCCTGGTTTGGTGTACACAGCCCTACATGCTGGGAGGGTAACTGCTCCTGGGTTACAGATCATTGCCCTGGTTTGGTGTACACAGCCCTACATGCTGGGAGGGTAACTGCTCCTGGGTTACAGATCATTGCCCTGGTTTGGTGTACACAGCCCTACATGCTGGGAGGGTAACTGCTCCTGGGTTACAGATCAATGCCCTGGTTTGGTGTACACAGCCCTACATGCTGGGAGGGTAACTGCTCCAGGGTTACAGATCAATGCCCTGGTTTGGTGTACACAGCCCTACATGCTGGGAGGGTAACTGCTCCAGGGTTACAGATCAATGCCCTGGTTTGGTGTACACAGTCCTACATGCTGGGAGGGTAACTGCTCCTGGGTTACAGATCAATGCCCTGGTTTGGTGTACACAGCCCTACATGCTGGGAGGGTAACTGCTCCTGGTTTGCAGATTAATTCCCAGGTGATCACTGCACAGGTCACTGTGCTGGTCAGACTATCTGGTTGAGGTTTATAGATAATGCAATGATGTGGTCTGTACAGCTCCCCGTGCTGGATGGATATTTGTTTCAGGTTCTCACATTAGTGCCCTGCTGTGATCTGCACAACTCCCCGTGACGGATAGATACCTAGTCCGGGTTTATAGATCAATGAACTGCTGTGGTCTGCGCAGTGTTCCACTCTAGACAGATTGATGGCTTGTATTGACCAGTGCAATGGATGAATCTGGACAGATTGCTGGGTTGTACTGCGCAGGACACTGGCCTGGTCTGCACAGTGTTCCACGGTGAACAGATAACCCCTCTGGGTGTATGGTGTCTGGGCTGGTTCTGTGCGGTGGATTGAGAATGTGGTATATCTAACCCTTTCAGCTGATCTGGCAATGCCTTTAGCTCCCATTCCTGTGATTGAACCCTCCGTCTCTCACCACATTAATGTTACAGTGTGGCCAGGTACAGTACATCATGTTGGTGGGGTGGGTAGGGGGGAAAGGTGGTGGACAGGTCAAGGGGTTCCCCGGAACGTTCTGTCCCCGACATTCTATAACTAACATTCCCCGGAACGTTCTGTCCCCGACATTCTATAACTAACATTCCCCGGAACGTTCTGTCCCCAACATTGTATAACTGCCATTCCCCGGAACGTTCTGTCCCCAACATTCTATAACTGCCATTCCCCGGAACGTTCTGTCCCTGACATTCTATAACTGCCATTCCCCGGAACGTTCTGTCCCCGACATTCGATAACTGTTATTCCCCGGAACGTTCTGTCCCCAACATTCTATAACTGTCATTCCCCGGAACGTTCTGTCCCCAACATTCTATAACTGCCATTCCCCGGAACGTTCTGTCCCCGACATTCTATAACTGTCATTCCCCGGAACGTTCTGTCCCCAACATTCTATAACTGACATTCCCCGGAACGTTCTGTCCCTGACATTCTATAACTGACATTCCCCGGAACGTTCTGTCCCCAACATTCTACAATTGACATTCCCCGGAACGTTCTATCCCGGACATTGTTTGTGAACGGCCGGACGTCAGTGAATTGAACAAACGATAAGATCCCGAGGGAAGAGATCCCGTTCCAGGTAGAAGGAGACACTGTTCCGAAGGCCCCTCAGGCCGTTAAAGCAGTGAATGCGTTTTCCCTGTGTTTACATTTCTTCACGACACAGGATCGAACACAATTTAGACTAAAATAGAGAAATTCCCAAACTCTGTTTGTCTTCAGGAAACTGGGACAGAATCCTTCAGGATACCCTCCGTATTAGGAACTGGGAAGGAGTGAACTGTGTCTGCTCTCGAGTGATCGAGTGTGTGGGAATGTTCTAGAAACCATCTGTCCTTATGGATGTGTCTCTGTGTGATTGGGGAGGGATGGTTTCTTGTGGTTTATGTCACTTTTTTGTCAGTAATTCAGATCTTCCCATTTGTTATTCCAACTCCGATTATTTTAATAAATCTCTGAATACAGGGACACATTTGAAAATCTCACTGGGTCCCCGATCAAACGGGTCCCTTTGCCTCCAGGCTGATGGATAATGGGTTTGTTTTCCTTCCTCACAGTTAACGTAGTGACCATCTACATCCTGCTTTACAAAGATTGTGGATTGTCTCCATGTGTCAGACGTTACCTGGGGGCCATGGCAGCGGCGGATCTCCTGGTCATTATCCTCGACCTGATCCTGAGACACATTCCCATTGTTTATCGGAAACAGTTTTATTTCCTGTACTCCGTCCTCGTGTGTAATATCCACGCCGTCCTGCTTTATGCAGCCACTGACTGCTCTGTCTGGTTCACCGTCACTTTCACCTTTGATCGGTTTGTGGCCATTTGTTGCCAGAAGCTGAAAAGTAAATATTGCAGTGAGAAGACGGCGGCTGTGGTTCTGGGAGCAGTGACTGTGCTGAGCTGTTTAAAGAACATTTCCTGGTATTTTATACTCACGGCTCGGTATTGGCTGGCGAACATCCCCTGGTTTTGTTCTGTAACAGGCGCTGTTCTATTCTCCATTGTCTGGGTCACAATCGAGTTCCTCCACCACATTCTAACCGCGTGTGTCCCATTTCTCCTGATTCTGCTGCTCAATGTTCTCACCGTCAGACACATTGTAGTGACCAGCAGAGCCCGCAGGAGACTCCGCGCTCACACCAATGGGGACGCTCAGTATGACACAGAAATGAGAAACCGAAAAAAATCCATCATTTTACTGTTCGTGATCTCGGCCAATTTCATCCTGTTATGGTCAACGTTAATGCTGTATTCTATATGGAGACGGATGTGGTATATTGTGGATACCCCTGTGTATCTCCATTCCTTTGTGGGGGAATTGGGCTTCATGCTGCAGCTCCTCAGTTGCTGCACAAACACCGCGATTTATGCCGTGACCCAGACTAAGTTCAGACAGCAGCTGAAGAATGTGCTGAAATATCCCTTCACCCAAATCCATCCATCGATCAAATTCCCTCATTAATCAATCCATCCGGGATTTTCTCATTTCAGTTCAGTGTTTCAGCGATGGAGCAGCCTGTCGCTATGATAACAGACTGAAGGTAGCGCTGGTTTGTCCATCCTTATCCCACAGGGGGGTTACAGGGAAACATTTCAATGTTTCTCACAACTCAGGGGCCAGTGAGAAAAGGCACCATCCCACTGACTGTATCCATCAGTTCCATTTGTAAACAATAAAAATGTTGATTAAAGCGTGCCGGGCAGCAGAGTGACCGATGTTGTTGTGTGTCTTTCTGTTGGAGAAAATGAGCTGGAGAGAGACAGACTCAGCCCCAAGTCCTGGTCCTCAGGGAAGGGGAAGGCACCGCGCCCTGAGCTCAGGAGCTGGGTTTAACTCCCTCTGACTCCCCCACTCCAAACTGGACTCCCCATTTCCTCTCCCCCACTCCAACTGCCTCCAGTCTTTCCTCTCCCCCTCCTCTGAACTCTCTCTCTCTCCTGCCGTCTCTGCCTCCCTCCCGCGATTCCGTCTCTACACCATTTTCCCCCCTCCTCCCATCTCCTACATCTCTCTGTCATCTCACAACCACCCCTCCAACCACATGCAGCCACAGCACCAACCACTACCCCCTCCCCAGTCTCTGGATCAGAGGGAGAGGGAAGCGTCAGGGAGACAGACTGCGTCAGAGAGGGAGGGAGGGGCAGGAGGGAGAGATATTTATTCAGAGAGAAACAGAGGGAAGTGGGGAGAAAGAGAGACCCAGGTAGGTGGATCGAGAGTGAGAGAGTGGCAAGGGAGAGAGAGATAAATAGGGGAGGACATAACGAGAGAGGGGTCAGAGAGAACGGGAGAGAGAGGTACAGATAGAACGGGAGAGAGAGGGGGACAGAGGACAGAGAGGGAGGGTATGAGAGGGGGACACAGAGAGAGGGGCACAGAGAGCGTGGGAACAAAGAGAGGGGGACAGAGAGAATTACTAGATTAGATTAGATTCCTTACAGTGTGGAAACAGGCCCTTCGGCCCAACAAGTCCACACCGACCCGCCGAAGCGCAACCCACCCATACCCCTACATTTATCCCTTACCTCACACTACGGGCAATTTAGCATGGCCAATTCACCTGACCTGCACATCTTTGGACTGTGGGAGGAAACCGGAGCACCCGGAGGAACCCACAAAGAACATGCAAACTCCACACAGTCAGTCGCCTGAGGCAGGAATTGAACCAAGGTTTCTGGCGCTGTGAAGCAGCAGTGCTGATCACTGTGCCACCGTGCCGCCGAATGGGACAGAGAGAGGGAGGACAGAGAGAGGCGGGCAGAGAGAGGGGGCAGAGAGATGCGGGAGAGGGTGGAAACGGGGGTACAGAGAGAGTGGGACAGAGAGAGGGAGGACAGATAGAGGGGGGCAGAGAGAGAGGGGACAGAAAGAGAGAGTGTGACAGAGAGAGAGGGGGGACAGAGAGAGGGGGGGACAGAGAGAGGGGGGACAGAGAGAGGGGTGGAGAGAGAGAGAGAGGGGATAGACAGGAACACAGAGCGGGGAGAGGGGGGAAAACACAGTGGGGACAGAAAAAGGGGGGTTATAGAGAGGGGGGCAGAGAGAGATGTACAGGGGGGACAGAGAGAGGGGGACTGAGAGGGGGTAACGTGGGGGGACAGAGAGAGGGGACGGGGACAGAGAGAGTGGGAAAGAGAGAGAGAAGACAGAGAGATGGGACAGAGAGAGAGGGGGACAGAGAGAAGGGGGACAGAGAGAGGGGGACAGAAAGAGAGAAGACAGAGAGAGGGGGACAGAGAGAGGGGAACAGAGAGAGAGGGGGTACAGAGAGAGGGGAACAGAGAGGTGGGGGACAGAGAGAGGGGACAGAGAGACGGGGAGACAGAGGGGGGGATACAGAGGGGGGCTGAGAGAGGGGGCAGAGAGAGCGGGGAAGAGAGAGGGGGACAGCGAGGGGGGTGTCAGAGAGAGGGAGAAAGAGAGATGGGGTGACAGAGTGAGGGGGACATGGGGAGCAGAGAGAGTGGTACAGAGGGGGCAGACTGAGAGTGGGGGGCAGAGAGAAGGAGGGACAGAGAGAGAGGGGGACAGAGAAAGATGGGGATAGAGAGGGGGCAGAGGGAGAGGGGGGCAGAGTGATTGGGGGACAGAGAGAGGGGGGACTGAGAGAGGAGGGAACAGCGGGAGAGGGGATCAGCGAGAGGGGGGCAGAGGGGGAAGAGAGAGAGAGTGACAGAGAGATAGGAGGACAGAGAGGGGGACAGAGAGAGGGGACAGAGAGAGAGGGGACAGAGGAAGAGGGGGACAGTGAGGGCGGAGAGAGGGAGGACAGAGAGAGGTGGTAGAGAGAGAAGGGGACAGAGAGGGGGGACAGAGAGTGTGGGACAGAGAGGGGGGCAGAGAGAGGGCGACAGAGAGAGGGGTGACAGAGGGGGGTACAGGGAGAAGGAGGGACAGAGAGAGGGGACAGTGAGAGAGGGGAGACAGAGAGACGGGGGCACAGTAGAGGGGGGACAGGGGTCAGAGATTGGGGGACAGAGAGGGGGGAATGAGAGAGGGGGACTGAGTGGGTGGACTGAGAGCGGGGTGACAGAAGGAGGGGCAGAGAGAGAGGGGGACCGAGAGAGGGGGACAGAGAGCGGGAGAGCGGGATAGACGGGTGTGGGGGGGAAGAGAGAGTGGGGTTCACAGAGAGAGGGCGGCAGAGGGGACAGAGAGAGGTGTACACAGAGAGGTGGACAGAGAGAGAGGGAGGGACAGAGAGATTGGGACAGAGAGAGAGGGGAGCAGAGAGTTGGGGGCAGAGAGTGTGGGGACAGAGAGGGGCGACAGAGAGAGGGGTACAGAGAGAGGGGGACAGAGAGAGGGGGCGGAGAGCGGGGGGACAGGGGGAGGAGAGAAAAAGGGACAGAGAGAGGAGGGAATAGAGGGAGAGGGGGTAAGTAGGGCAGAGGGGGAAGTTAGAGGGGGGACAGAGAGAGGGGGCAGAGAGAGGGGGACAGAGAGAGGGGGATAGAGAGAGGGGGATAGAGAGAGGGGAACAGAGAGAGGGGAACGGAGAGAGAAGGTCAGAGAGGGGGAGACGGAGAGAGGGGAACGGAGAGAGGGGGACAGAGAGGGGGGATAGAGAAGGGGGACAGAGAGAGGGCAACGGAGAGAGGGGGCACAGATAGAGGGTAACGGACAGAGAGGGGGGACAGAGAGAGGGGATGCACAGAGAGGGGTAGACAGAAAGAGGGTGGAAAGAAAGAAGGGGGGACAGAGGGGGCGGACAGAGAGAGTGGGGACAGAGAGAGGGAGGGACAGAAAAGAAGGGGACAGAGAGAGGGGGACAGACAGAGAGGGTTGGACAGAGAGATGGGGACAGAGGGAGAGGAAGGGACAGAGTGAGAAGGTGACAGAGAGAGTGGAGACAGAGAGGAGGGTGACAGAGCAGGGGGTACAGAGGGGGGGACAGCGAGAGAGAGGGGACAGAGATAGGGGACAGAGAGAAAGTGGGGACAGAGAGAGGGGGTTGACAGAGAGGTGGGGACAGAGGGAGACGAGGGGACAGAGAGAGGGGTGGACAGAAAGGGGGACAGATAGAGGGTGGAAAGAAAGATGGGGGAAGAGAGGGGGGGACAGAGCGGGCGGACAGAGAGAATGGGGACAGAGAGAGAGGGGGACTGAGAGAGGGGGAACAGAGGGAAAGGGGGTCAGTGAGGGGGGCAGAGGGGGAAGAGAGAAGGGTGACAGAGAGAGAGGAGGACAGAGAGAGGGGGACAGAGAGGGGGACAGAGAGAGAGGGGGACAGAGGAAGAGGGGGACAGAGAGAGGAGACAGAGAGAGGGGACAGAGAGAGAGGGGACAGAGGAAGAGGGGGACAGAGAGAGGGGACAGAGAGAGGGGACAGAGAGAGGGGACAGAGAGAGGGGACAGAGGAAGAGGGGAGAGAGCGAGGCGGACAGAGAGAGAGGGAGGACAGAGAGAGGTGGTACACAGAGAGGGGACATAGAGAGAGGGGTAACAGAGGGAGGTACAGGGGGAAGGAGGGACAGAGGGAGGGGGACAGAGAGAGTGGGGACAGTGAGAGAGAGGAGACAGAGAGACGGGGGCGTAGTAGAGGGCGGACAGGGGGAGGGAGAGGGGGCACAGAGAAGGGGAATGATAGAGGGTGACAGATGGGGCGTAATGAGAGCGGGGGCCATAGAGAAGGAGGGGCAGAGAGAGAGGGTGAACGAGAGAGAGGGACAGAGAGCGGGAGAGACGTTGGGGGGGAGGCAGAGAGAGTGGGGGTCACACAGAGAGGGGCGCAGAGGGGGCAGAGAGAGGAGTACAGAGAGAGGGGACAGAGAGAGGGTGGGGACAGAGAGAGAGGGGGACAGAGAGAGGGGTCAGAGAGATAGTGGGGACACAGAGAGAGAGAGAGGACACAGAGAGAGGGGGACAGAGAGAGAGGGGGCAGAGAGAGGGGGACAGAGCGGGGGTCAGAGAATGGGGGGACAGACAAAGAAGGACAGAGAGAGGAGGGAACAGAGGGAGAGGGGATCGGGTGTGGTTGCAGAGGGGAAGAGAGAGGGGTGACAGAGAGAGGGGGGGACAGAGAGAGAGGGAGATCGAAAGAGAAGGGGACAGAGAGAGGGTGACAGAGAGAGAGTGGGGACAGAGAGAGGGGGTGCCAGAGAGAGGGGAGAAAGAGAGAGATGGGGAAAGAGAGACTGGGGTGGATAGAGAGATGGGGACAGAGGGAGAGGAGGGTACAGAGAGATGGGTGGACAGAAAGAGGGGGACAGAGAGAGGGTGGAAAGAAAGAGGGGGAAGAGAGGGGGGTCAGAGCGGGCGGTCAGAGAGAGTGATGACAGAAAGATGGAGGGACAGAGAAAGAGAGGGAAAGAGAGAGGGGGACAGAGAGAAGCGGGAGAGAGAGGGCGCGGTCAGAGAGAGGGGTCAGAGCGGGGTGGACAGACAGAGAAGGGGGCAAGAGAATGGGGAAGAGAGAGGATGGAGTGATAGGGGAGAGAGAAGGGGTAGAGAGATTGGGAAGAGAGAGGGGGACAGAGAGAGGGGTGCAGAGAGTGGGGGGACAGAGAGAGGGGGACAGAGAGAGGGGGACAGAGAGAGGGGAGAGAGAGAGGAGTGGACAGAAAGATGGGGACAGAGGGAGAGGGAGGGACAGAGTGAGCAGGTGACAGAGAGAGTGGGGACAGAGAGGAGGGTGACAGAGCAGGGGGTACAGAGAGGGGGGGCAGAGGGAGAGGGGGACAGAGATTGGGGACAGAGAGAGAGAGTGGGGACAGAGAGAGGGGGTGGACAGAGAGGGGTTACAGAGAGAGTGGAGGACAGAGAGAGAGGAGGACAGAGAGAGTGGGAACAGAGAGGAGGGTGACAGAGCAAGGGCTACAGAGAGGGGGACAGAGAGAGAGTGGAGACAGAGTTAGGGGGGCAGAGAGAGAAGTGACAGGGAGAGAGGCGGACAGAGAGGGGAGGACAGTGAGAGGCGGGACAGACGGGGGACAGAGAGAGGGGGATAGAGAGAGGGAGGACAGAGAGGTGAACAGAGCGAGAGGGGCACAGAGAGAGGGGGGACAGAGAGGTGAACAGAGCGAGAGGGGTACAGAGAGAGGGGGGACAGAGAGGAATAGGGCAGAGAGAGGGGGATGGGGGACAGAGAGAGGGGAAGAGAGAGAGGGGGGTACAGAGATAGGGGAAGGAAGAGAGAGGGGACAGAGAGAGGGGGACAGACAAAGGGAGGACAGAGAGAGGTGAACAGAGAGAGGGGCACAGAGAGAGGGGGGACAGAAAGGTGGGACAGAGAGAGTGGGGACAAAGAGAGGGGGGACAGAGAGACGGGGGACAGAGAGAGGTGAACGGAGAGAGAGGGGTAGAGAGAGAGGGGGACAGAGAGAGAGGGGCGGTCAGAGAGAGAAGGGGCAGAGAGAGAGGGGAGCAAGAGAATGGGGAAGAGAAGGAGGGAAGGGATGGGGAGAGAGAGGGGGCTAAAAAGAGGGGAAAGAGAGAGAGGGTGGACAGAGAGGGGGACAGTGAGTGGGAGTATGGAGAGAGGGGGCAGAGAGAGAGGGGGGCAGAGCGGAGGCGGGGGGACAGAGTGGAGGGGGGCAGAGAGGAGGGGGACAGAGAGGAGGGGGACAGAGAGAGGGGAACGGAGAGATTTTGGGCCAGAGAGAGGGGCACAGAGAGGAGGGGCAGAGGGGGGTGCAGAGAGAGGGGGGACAGAGAGGGGGGCATTGAGAGAGGGGGGACAGAGGGAGGGGGACAGAGAGAGGATAACGGAGAGAGGGGGGGACAGAGAGAGGGTGTTAGAGAGGAGGGGGACAGAGAGTAGGACAGAGAGAGGGCAACGGAGAGAGAGACGGGGGCATTGATAGAATGGACAGAGAGGGGGAGAGACAGTGGGAGACAGAGAGAGAGGGCCGGTCAGAGAGAGGGGGCAGAGAGAGAGGGGGCAAGAGAGTGGGGGGAGAGTGGGAGGGGAGAGATGGGGAGAGAGAGAGGATGAACAGAGAGGGGGATAGTGAATGGGGGGACAGAGAGAGGGGGCAGAGAGAGCGGTCAGAGAGAGAGGGGGGACAGAGAGGAGGGGGGACAGAGAGGAGGGCCTCAGACAGGAGGGGGACAGAGAGGAGGGGGACAGAGAAAGGGGAACGGAGAGAGAGGGGGCCAGAGAGACGGGGACAGAGAGGGGGGACATAGAGAGTGGGGACAGAGAGAGGGCAAAGGAGAGAGAGGGGGACAGAGAGAGGGGAACAGAGAGGGGGAACGGAGTGAGCGCGGGGACAGAGAGAGGGGGAACAGAGAGGAAGGGGACAGAGAGAGGGGAACAGAGAGGGGGGGACAGAGAGAGGGGAACAGAGAGGGGGGGACAGAGAGAGGGGGACAGAGAGGAGGGGGAAAGAGAGGAGGGGGACAGAGGGGAAGACAGAGAGAGGGCAATGGAGAGAGACGGGGCATTGAGAGAAGGGGACAGAGAGAGGGCAACGGAGAGAGTGGGGGTGAAAGAGAGGGGATAGAGAGAGGGCAACGGCGAGAGAGGGGGGACAGAGAGAGGGGGACAGAGAGGAGGGGGACAGAGAGAAAGACAGAAAGAGGGCCCCCCGCCTTGTTTCCCCCTCCCGCCTTGTTTCCCCCCCGCCTTGTTTCCCCCCCCCCCTTGTTTTCCCCCCGCCTTGTTTCCCCCCCGCGCCTTGTTCCCCCCCGCCTTGTTTCCCCCCCTGCCTTGTTTCTTCCCCCACCGCCTTGTTCCCCCCCCGCCGCCTTGTTTCCCCCCCCCGCCTTGTTTCCCCCCCCCCCCCAGGATACACAGAGAAATAAAAGACACAATCAATTTGAAATAAAATACAACAATGGCACCAAAGCACAGCACGATCCCACAGCTCTCTCTGCCTTCCCCACTCTCCCATGTGACCCTGGGTCAGTGTCATTATTGCAGAATGAATGAATGAATTGCTGACCATCCCAGTGACATTAAAATACACAGACATCACCGCAGGGCAGTTGACCAGAGGCTCGAAACATTAATAAACATGTACGCACAGCGAGATCCCACAAGCAGCAATCTAACCCCGCACACATCGTGGGTGATGCTGGTCAAGGGTTGACGTATTTGTGTCAGATCCCAAGGCCCCAGTTACCTTAGCCCCAGGCTTCAAACCTGTTCCAAAATGACAAGGCCCCAATCCGACAGGACCCGGTTAACCAGAGGTCCCGGTAAAAGCCAGCCCCCCTCCCCAGAGAGAGGAGATTAAACCTCGGGGTCATACACAGACAAAACTCACCTGGGCCCAACAGGCTGCAGCCTGTCATACAGGCCTCAGGACTGCGTTCCCCCCTCTGGAGGAAGCCCCACGCATTTCTTCTCCCCCCCTCCCACGCATTGCTCCCCCCACCAAGCCTTCTCCCCCCCACGCCTCTCCTCCCCCCCCCCCCGCCTTTCCTTCCCCGCCACCCCAGCTCCAGGAACCAATCTCCTGCTCGCCCCCAGGGTTACGGGGGGTGGGTGGGGAAACACACTGAAAAATAAAAACAAATCAATTTGAAATAAAATACAACAATGGCACCAAAAGCACAGCACGATCCCACAGCTCTCTCTGCCTTCCCCAATCATACAGGCCTCAGGACTGCGTTCCCCCCTCTGGAGGAAGCTCTTGTCTGAAGGTTTCCTGCTCCCAAACACACACTTTTCAAATCCTCAGCTGGCCAGGAAGATCCCTTTGGGAGGCATTTGTGGGAAGGCTGAGCAGGAAAATCTTTCACAGGGAGATAGCACTGTAAGATCCCAGCTTTTCCCCTCGACTTCCCCTCCCCCACCCCAATCCAACAGGACCCTCCCTCAAACGCCCCCCCAAAACACACATGCCCCTCCTCCCCTCCCTCTGTGTCTATATATATCGATATATAACATTAAACATCACACAACACTAGCTTTTGGAGAATCCGGTTACACTATAACCTGGTGTTGTCCCAGTCCAACACCGGCATCTCCATCATCGAAATATAAAGATCACCATTGAGCTTTTAACCAGATGCTCGCTTGAAACACACACAGCAAGATCCCACGAGCAGCCGGGTAACCGCAGACAGATGGTGTGTGTCCCTGATGCTGGTTAAGGGTTTGATGCTGTCTCCTGGACAAGAGGGTGCAATCCTCCTGTTGTACAAATTCCAAACATTTCCCCCTTCCTTCTCTGTGCCCTGCGCACTCTGATCCCCGTCTTGTGCTCTCTCCATCTGAGATCTCTCTCTCTCTTCCCTCCCTCTCTCTGTTCCCCCACTCTCCCTGTTCCCCCTCTTACTCTCTCCATCTCTGAGATGTCTCTGTTCCTCCCCTCTCTCCCTCTATCTCAGAAATCTCTTCCTCTGTGTTTCCCCCCCCCCCCCCCCCCGCCTCACTGTCTCCATCTCGAAGATCTTTCTGTCTCTCAGATTTCTCACATTTTAGCCCCCTGGCCTATGCACATGACTCTGACATTAGAATGGGGCTTTGGAGAGTTAAGGTATTCATTCCCTCCTCCGGGAGTCCTTCCTCCCAGACCCTGGGGGTGTAACCAGTTTGTGTCACAATCCCAAGGCCCCGGGTCCTTTAACCCCAGGCCTCAAATCCATTTTAAACCAACGAACCTTCCACTGGGATAGTCAGTGCTCTCTTTCACTTCTCTCTGTCTGTCTGTCTGTCTGACCCCCTTCACACCCCCATTCTCCGTCCACCCCTCCCTCAGTCCCTGAAGCTGGAGTGAGAGACGGAGGCAGTGACACCTATGGGATCAGTCTGTGCAGCAGCTCCCCCTCCACATCATCCCCCCACCCTTTTGTCTCCCCCAGTCCAGACCAGAACACACCGCCTTGTGGTAAAATTCCCAGAGACAGCCTGAACCCCACCATTCTTGTCCCCGTGTGTGTGTGTAAATGAACGACAAGGAGACAGGACAATTTCTGATTATTCTGTGTGTGATGATTCCTCGCGGCAGAAGTGATTTAATTCTCTCTGTCTCTGTGTCGTCCCGAGCTTCAGCTCCTGGATCCAATCTCCTGCTCACCCCCAGGGTTAGGGGGAGCGGGGGGGGGGGGGGGGGGGGGGGGAACACGCTGAGAAATAAAAAACAATCAATTTGAAATAAAATACAACAGTGGCACCAAAAGCACAGCACGATCCCACAGCTCTTTCTGCCTTCCCCAATCTCCCACGTGACCCTGGGTCAGTGTAATTATTGCAGAATGAATGAATGAATTGCTGGCCATCTACCACTCTCTCTGTCCCCGCCTCCCTCTCTGTTCATTCTCTCTCTCCCATCTCTCGCTCTCTCTGCCCCCACTCTCTGTTCCCATCTCTCTATTTCCCTCTCTGTGTCCCTCACTCTCTCTGTCCCCCTCTCTCTGTCCGCGCCGTCTGCCCCCCTTCTCTCTGTCTTCCCTCTCTCTTTTCGCCCCTCTCTTTGTCCCCACTCTCTGTCACCTCTCTGGCACCCTCGCTCTGTCTCACTCTCTCTACCCCCTCTATCTCTGCCCCCCCGTCCCCCTCTCTCTGTCCCCCTCTCTCTGTCCCCCTCTCTCTGTACCACCCTCTCTCTCCCCCTCTCTCTTTACACCCCATCTCTGCCCCCTCTCTCTGTCCCCCCTAACTATGTCCCCCTCTCTCTATCCCCCATTACTATGTCCCCCCTCTCTCTGCCCTCCGACCCCCCTTTATGTCCCTCTCTGTCGCCCTCTCTATCTCTCCCTCTCTCTCGTTCCCCCTCTCTATCCCCTACTCTGTCCACTCTCTCTGTCCCCTCTCTCTCTCTCTCTCTCTCCACCTCTCTCTGTGCCCCCACTCTCTGACCCCTTCTATCTCCCCGCGCTCTCTAACCCCTCTCTCAGTTCCCGTCTCTCTGTTCCCCTCTCTTTGTTAACCTCTCTTTGCCCCCTTCTCTCTGCCCCCCTGTATTTGTCCCCATTTCTCTGCCCCCGTCCCCCTCTCTCTGTCCCCCTGTCATTGTACGGCCTCTCTCTGTCCCACTCTCTCTGTCCCCCTCTCTCTGTCCCCCTCTCTCGCTGTCCCCCTCTATCCCCTCTCTCACTCTCTCTGCACCCCATCCTCACTCTTTCTGTCCCCCGTCTCTCTGTCCTCCCGTCTCTCTGTCCCCCTCTCTCTGTCCTCCCGTCTCTCTGTCCCCCCTCTCTCTGCCCCCCTCTCTGTCCCCCCTCTCTCTGTCCTCCCTCTCTCTGTCCCCCGCTCTCTGTTCCCCGCTCTCTGTTCCCCTTTCTCTGTATCCCTCTCTCTGCCCCCGCTTTCCGTCCCCCTCTCTCTGTTCCCATCTCTCTGTCCCCGTCTCTCTGACCCCCGTCTCTGTTCCCTCTCTCTGTCTCCCTCTCTCTGTCTCCCCTCTCAGTCCCCCTCCCTCTCTGTCCGTTCTCTCTCTCACCCCCCACTCTCTCTATCTCCTCTCTCGCTATCTCTGCCCCCACTCTCTGTCCCCGTCTCTCTGTCCCCCTCTCTCTGTCCCCCTCTCTCTATCCTCCCTCTCTCTGTCCTCCCTAACTCTGTCCCCCCGCTCTCTGTCCCCCTTTCTCTCTGTCTTCCCTCTCTCTTCCCCCTCTCTTTGCCTCTTTCTGTTCCCCCTCTCTGTCCCCCCTCTCACACCCCTCGCAATGTCCCCCGCTCTCTACCCCCTCTATCTCTGTATCCCCTCTCACTGTCCCCCCTCTCGGTCCCCCTCTCTCTGTCCCCCTTCTCTCTGTCCCCCTTCTCTCTGTCCCCTCTCTGTCTGTCCCCTCTCTGTCTGTTCCCCCTCTCTCTGTCCCCATCTCTCTGTCCCCATCTCTCTGTACCCCTTTCTCTGTCTTCCCTCTCTTTGACCCCGTCTCTGTGTCCCATCTGTCTGTTCCCCTTTCTCTGTACCCCTCTCTCTGCCCCCTCTTTCCGTCCCCCTCTCTTTGTCCGTTCTCTCTCTCCCCCCACTCTCTCTATCCCATCTTTCGCTCTTTCTGCCCCCCCAATCTGTCCCCGTCTCTCTATTCCCTTCTCTCTGTCCCTCACTCTCTTTCTGTCCTCCCTCTCTCTGTCCCCCCTCTCTCTGTCCCCCCTCTCTCTATCCCTCACTCTCTCTGTCCCTCACTCTCTGTCCGCGCCCTCTGCCCTCCTTCTCTCTGTCTTCCCTCTCTCTTTTTGCCCATCTCTTTTCCTCCCTCTGCTCCCCCCTCTCTGTCACCTCTCTGGCAGCCCTCGCTCTGTCCCCCTCTCTCTACCCCTCTCTCTCTGACCCCTCTCTCTGACCCCTCTCTCTGTCCCCTTCTCTCTGTCCCCCTCTCTCTGTACCCCTCTCTCTCTCCCCCTCCTCTCTTTACACCCCACCTCTGCCTCCTCTCTCTGTCTCCACTCTGTTGCCCCTTTCTCTGTACCCCATCACTATGTTCCCCCTCTCTCTGCCATCCGAGACGCCCCCTTTCTGTCCCTCTCTGTTGCCCCCTCTCTCTCTCCCCCTCTCTCGTTCCCCCCTTTTGTCCCCTACTCTGTCCACTCTCTCTGTCCTCTCTCTCTCCACCTCACTCTGTGCCCCCACTCTCTGACCCCTTCTATCTCCCCGCGCTCTCTATCCCCACTCTCTGTCTCTTCTCTCTGTTCCCCTCTCTTTGTTAACCTCTCTTTGCCCCCCTGTCTCTGCCCCCCTGTCTCTGTCCCCACTTCTCTGCCCCCCGTCCCCCTCTCTCTGTCCCTCTCTCTTTGTACGGCCTCTCTCTGTCCCACTCTCTCTGTCCCCTCGCTTTCTGTCCCTCTCTCACTCTCTGTCCCCTCTCTCTCTCTGTCCCCCTCTCTCTCTGTCCCCCCTCTATCCCCTCTCTCGCTCTCTCTGCACCCCTATCCTCCCTCTCTCTGTCCTCCCCTCTCTCTCTGTACCCTCTCTCGCACTTGTCCCCTCTGAACATCCTCTCTCTGTCCCCCACTCTCTGTCCCTCCTCTGCTCTGCCCTTCTCTCTGTCCCCCCTTTGTCTGTCTCCCTCTCTCTGTCCCCCTCTCTGAACCTCATCTCTCTGTCCTCCACTCTCTGTCCCTGCACTCCTGGGCCCCATCTCCCTGTCCACCCTCTCTGTCCCCCACTCTCTCTGTCCCCCCTCTGGCCCCACTCTGTATCCCTCTCTCTATTCCCCCTCTCTCTCTGCCCCACTCTCTCTGTTCCCCTCTCTCTGCCCCTCGTCGCCCCTCTCTTTGTCCCGCATCTCTCTGTATCCCTCTCCCTCTGTCCCCCTCTCTCTGTTCCCCTTTCTCTGTACCCCTCTCTCTGTCTCCATCTCTATCTCCCCCTCTCTCTGTCCCCCTCCCTTTCTGTCCGTTCTCTCTCACACCCCCCATCTCGCTATCTCCTCTCTCGCTCTCTCTGCCCCCACTCTCTGTCCTCCCACTCTCTGTCCTCCCTCTCTCTGTCGTCCCTCTCTCTGTCCCCCTCACTCTGTCCCCCCTGCCCCCCTCTCTGTTCCCCCCCTCTGTCACCCCCCTCTCTGATTCCCCCCCTCTGTCACCCCGCTCTCTCTGTCCCTCACTCTTCTTCCCCCTCTCTCTGTCCGTGACCTCTGTCCCCTTTTCTCTCTGTCCCCCTCTCTCTTTCCCCCCTCTGACACCCCTCGCGCTGTCCCCCTCTCCCTACCCCCTCAATCTCTGTATCCCCTCTCACTGACCCGCCTCTCGGTCCGCCTCTCTCTGTCCCCCCTCTGACACCCCTCGCGCTGTCCCCCTCTCCCTACCCCCTCTATCTCTGTATCCGCTCTCACTGACCCGCCTCTGGGTCCGCCTCTCTCTGTCCCCCCTCTCTCTGTCTGTCCTCCCTCTCTCTGTCCCCGTCTCTCTGTACCCCTTTCTCTGTACCCCTTGTCTGCTCCCCTTTCTCTGTACCTATCTCTCTGTACCCCTCTCTCTGTCCCCCACCTCTCTGTCCTCCCTCTCTCTGACCACTCTCTCTGTCCCCATCTGTCTGTACCCCTTTCTCTGTACCCCTCTCTCTGCCCCCTCTTTCCATCCCCCTCTCTCTGTCCGTTCTCTCTCTCCCCCCACTCTCTCTATCCCATCTCTCGCTCTATCTGCCCCCACTATCTGTCTCCGTCTCTCTATTCCCCTCTCTCTGTCCCCCTCTCTCTGTCCTCCCTCTCTCTGTCCTCCCTCTCTCTGTCCCTCACTCTCTCTGACCCCCTCTCTCTGTCCGCACCCTCTGCCCCATTCTCTCTTGTCTTCCCTCTCTCTTTTCCTCCCTCTCTTTCCCTCTCTCTGTCCCCTCTCTGCCACCCCTCGCTCTGTCCCCCTCTCTCTACCCCCTCAATCTCTGCCCCCCTCTCTGTCCCCCCTCTCTCTGCCTCCTCTCTCTGATGCCCTTCTGCCCACCTCTCTCTGCACCCCCTCTCTCTCCCCCTTCTCTCTTAATACGCCATCTCTGCCCCCTCTCTCTGTCCCCCCTCTGTCGCCCCTCTCTCTCTGTCCCCATCACTATGTCCCCCCTCTCTCTGCCCTCCGGCCCCCTCTTTCTGTCCCCCTCTCTCTGTCCCCTACTCTATCCACTCTCTCTGTCCTCCTCTCTCTCTCCACCTCTCTGTCCACCCACTCTCTGACCCCTTCTATCTCCCCACGCTCTCTGCCCCCCACTCTCTGTCACCTCTCTCTGTTCCCCTCTCTCTGTTCCCCTCTCTTTGTTAACCTCACTTTGCCCCCTCTCTCTGCCCCCTCTCTCTATCCTCACTTCTCTGCCCCGTCCCCCTCTCTCTGTCCCCCCTCTCTGTCTCCCCTCTCTCTGTCCCCCCTCTCTCTGTCCTCTCTGCCCCCTCTTTGTCCCCCTCTCTTTGTACCCCCTCTCTCTGTCACGCTCTCTCCATCTCCCCTCTCTGTCCCCCCATTTTCTGTCCCTCTCTCTCTGTCCCCTCTCGCTCTCTGTCCCCTCTCTCTCTGTCCCCCCCATCCCCTCTCTCGCTCTCTCTGCCCCCATCCTCAATCTCTCTCTGTCCCCCCCTCTGTCCCCCCTCACTCCGTCCTCCCCTCTCTCTCTGTCCCTCTCTCTCTCTCTGTCCCCTCTCGCTCTCTGTTCCCCCATCCCCTCTCTCGCTCTCTGACCCCATCCTCAATCTCTCTGTCCCCCTCACTCTGTCCTCCCCTCTCTCTCTGTACCCTCTCTCTCTGTCCCTCCTCTGCTCCGCACCCTCCCTGTCCGCCCTTTCTCTGTTCCCCAACTCTCTGTCCCCACTCTCTGACCTCTTCTCTCTCCCCCCCTCTCTCTGTCCCCAATCTATTTGTCCCCCCTCTCTCTGTCTCCGCTCTCTGTACCCCCTCTATGTCCTCCCTCTCTCTGTCCTCCCTCTCTCTGTCCCCCCTCTCTGTCCTCCCTCTCTCTGTCCTCCCTCTCTCTGTCCCCCTCTCGCTCTGTCCCCCCTCTCTGTCCCCTACTCTGTCCACACTCTCTGTCCCCTCTCTCTCTCTCTCCACCTCTATCTGTCCCCCCACTCTCTGACCCCTTCTATCTCCCCGCGCTCTCTGTCCCCTCACTCTCTATCCACCCTCTCTCTGTTCCCCTCTCTGTCCTCCCTCTCTCTGTCCTCCCTCTCTCTGTCCCCCCTCTCTCTGTCCTCCCTCTCTCTGTCCTCCCTCTCTCTGTCCTCCCTCTCTGTCCTCCCTCTCTCTGTCCTCCCTCTCTATCTCCTCCCTCTCTCTGTCCTCCCTCTCTCTGTCCTCCCTCTCTCTGTCCTCCCTCTCTCTGTCCTCCCTCTCTCTGTCCTCCGCTCTCTGTCCCCCTCGCTTTGTCCCCCTTCTCTCTGCCCTCCTCTCTCTGTCCCACTCTCTCTGTCCCCCCCTCTGTCACCCCTCTCCCTTTCCCCCATCACTCTATCCCCCCCTCTCTGCCCCCCGACCCCCTCTTTCTGTCCCGCATCTCTCTGTACTCCCCTTTCTCTCTGTTCCCCTCTCTCTGCCCCTCTCCCACTGTCGCCTCCTCTCTCTGTCCCCCTCTCGCTCTGTCCCCCCTCTCTGTCCCCTACTCTGTCCACACTCTCTGTCCCCTCTCTCTCTCTCCACCTCTATCTGTCCCTCAACTCTCTGACCCCTTCTACATCCCCGCGCTCTCTGTCCCCTCACTCTCTATCCACCCTCTCTCTGTTCCCCTCTCTCTGTTCCCCTCTCTCTGTCCCCCTCTCTCTGTCACTTCCCTCTCTGTCTGTCCCCCACTCTTTGTCTCCACTCTCTCTTCCACCACCGCTGTCCAACCCTCTCTCTGCCCCCCTTCTCTCTCTCTGTCCCCCTCTCTCTGTCCCCATTGTCCTGCCCGCTCTCTCTCTGGCCCCCTCTATCAGTCCCCACTCTCTCTGCCCCCCCAGCTGTCCAACCCTCTCTCTGTCCCCCCTCTCTCTGGCCCCCTCTCTCTGTCCCCACTCTCTCTGCCCCCCAGCTGTCCAACCCTCTCTCTGTCCCCCCTCTCTCTGTCCCCCCTCTCTCTGTCCCCCCTCTCTCTGTCCCCCCACTCTCTGTCCCCCCTCTCTCTGTCCCCCTCTCTCTGTCCCCCCTCTCTCTGTCCTCCCTCTCTCTGTCCTCCCTCTCTCTGTCCTCCCTCTCTGCACCCCCCTCTCTGTCCTGCCCCTCTCTCTGTCCCCCTTCTCTCTCTCTGCCCCCCTCTCTGTGTCCCCATTGTCCTGCCCGCTCTCTCTCTGGCCCCCTCTCTCTGTCCCCACTCTCTCTGCCCCCCCAGCTGTCCAACCCTCTCTCTGTCCCCCCTCTCTCTGTCCCCCCTCTCTCTGTCCCCCTCTCACTGTCCTCCTTTTCTCTGTCCCTCTCCCTCAGTCCCCCCTCTCTCTATGTCCCCTCTCTATTAACCCTCTCCCTGTACCCCCTCTCTTTACCCCCTGTCTGTACCCTTCCTGTCTGCTCACCCCTTCTCTGCCCCCTCTCTCTGTACCCCCTCTGTCACCCATCTCTCTATGTACCCCCTCTCCCTCTATCCCCTTCTCTTTGTCTCCCCTCTCTGTCTCCCAACTCTCTGTGTCCCTCTCCCTCTGTCACCCCTCTCTCTGTCCCCCTCTCTCTGTCCCAATCCTCTCTATCCCCACTCTGTCTCTCCCCCTCTCTCTGTCCCAATCCTCTTTATCCCCACTCTCTGTCTCCCCCTCTCTCTGTCCCAATCCTCTCTATCCCCACTCTCTCTCTCCCCTTCTCTCTGCACCCCCCTCTCTGTCCCGCCCCTCCCTCTGTCCACTCTCTCTCTGTCCCGCCCCTCTCTTTGTCCCTCCCTCACTGTCCCCCTCTCTCTGTCCCAATCCTCTCTATCCCCACTCTCTCTCTCCCCCTCTCTCTGCACCCCCCTCTCTGTCCCGCCCCTCTCTCTGCCCCTCTCTCTCTGTCCTCCCTCTCTCTGTCCTCCCTCTCTCTGTCCTCCCTCTCTCTGGCCCCCTCGCTCTGGCCCCCCTCTGTACCTTCCACTCTGTCCACCCTCTCTGTCTCCACCTCTGCTCCACCCCACTCTCAACACACCACGTCCTCCTCTCTCTGTCCCCTTTCTCTGTCCTCCTTTCTCTACCCCCTCTATCTCTGTCCCCTCTTTCTGTCCCCTGTCTCTGTCCCCCTCTCTCTGTCCCCCTTCTCCCTTTCCCCCTCTCTCTCTGTCCCCCTCTCTCTGCCCCCCCTCTCTCTGTCCCCCTCTCTCTGTCCCCCTTCTCCCTTTCCCCCCTCTCTCTCTGTCCCCCTCTCTCTGTCCCCCTCTCTCTGTCCCCCCCCGCTGTCCAAACCTCTTTCTATCCCCTTCTCTCTCTGTCCTCCCTCTCTCTGGCCCCCTCGCTCTGGCCCCCCTCTCTCTGCCCCCCTCCATCTGTCCCCACCGGTCTCTCCCCCTCCTCTCTGTCCACCCCATCTCTGTCCCCCCTGTCGCCACTCTCTGTGCCCGATCACTCTGTCCCCTTCTCACTGCCCTCCCCGACCCCCTATTTCTGTCTCACGTCTCTCTGTACTCTCTCTCTCTCACTGTCACCCTCTCTCAGTTCCCCCCTCTGTCCCCAACTCTGTCCACTCTCCCTGTCCCCTCTCTCTCTTTATCCACCTCTCTCTGTGCCCCCCGACCCTCTCTGTCCCTATCTCTCTCGACCTTCTCTCTCAGTCCCCCTCTCTCTGTCACCCTCACATTGTACCGCCTCGCTCTCTGTCCCACTCTTTTTGTCCCCTCTGTTTGTCCCCTGCTCTCTGTCCCCTCTTTCTTTATCTGTCCCCTCTCTCTCTGTCCCCTCTCTCTCTCTCTCTGTGCCCCTTTCTCTCTGACCCCTCTCTCATTCTCTCTGTCCCCCAGTCCGCCCTCTCTCTGTCCCCATCTCCGTCCCCCTCTCTCTGTCCCTCCGTCTTATCTGTCCCCCTCTCTCTGTGGCCCTCCTCTCTGAACCCCCTTTCTCTGTCCCCCACTCTGTCCCCACACTCCGTACCCCCACTCTCTCTCCGCAACTCTCTGTCCTCCCACTCTCTGATGCCTTCTATCTCCCCGAGCTCTCTGTACACCTCTCTCTGTCCCCACTCTCTGTCGCACTCTCTCTGTCCCCTCTCACTTTTCAAATCCTCAGCTGGCCAGGAAGATCCCTTTGGGAGGAAAGAGGCAGAGCAGGAAATTCTTTCACAGGGAGATAGCACAGCAAGATCCCAGCTTTTCCCCTCTCTGTGAGACAGGCAATTTCTCAGCAACATCCAAACACAAACACGTCGGGTGATGAGTTGAGTTTTCATGTTGAAAAGTTTTTGAAATGACGGGTTAGCTGATTAAAACCACTCACTTGCCTGCAACGGTGCCATAGGGCAATTGACGCACAGCAAGATCCCACAAGTGACAGTGCTGCAGAAGCTCGATAATCTGATGGTTTTTATTTCCAGTTTAATTATTTCCTGTCACCCCAGAATCCAATATTGCAGCTATTCCCCAATCTCACACTGCCCCCCCCCCCTCTCTCTTGCTCTCACCATTCTCCATTTCTTTCTCTCACTCTCTTTCTCTCCGTGTCCAATTCGGTCATCCTGCCCTCTCTATGACCCACTTTCCTCTGAGAGGGTGACAATTCTTTCCAGAGGGTCAGATATTTTGGGTTAGAGTTCCCTCCCGAGGGAGTCCCCTCTCCCAGATCCTGGGGGTCTCACCTGTTTGTGTCACCGATGCCCCGGTGACTTTAACCCCAGGCTTCGAACCCGTGATCTGACAGGCCCCAGTTAACCAGAGGCCCCGACAAACCAAGCTCCCACCCACCCACCCCCAGAGGAGATGAAACCTCGGGGGGGGGGGAAGAAACAGACCCCCCACTCACCTGGGCCCCACGGGCTGCAGCCTGGCCAACAGGCCTCAGGCCTGTGCTCCCTGCCCTCTGGAGGTTGTTCTGGTCCAAGGCTTTCCTGGCCCCCCAGGCATTTTGGATCTTCACTTTCCTGCTTTCCCAACAAAAGTTCCTCGGGATAAAAAAAAGAAGAGATGAGTTGGTTGGGGGGGTGGGGGGGGAGGGCGGGGGGGAGCGAGAGCAGTGTGATGCAAAATTACACAGCAAGATCCCAGGTTAAACACAATCCCACCAACTCCCTTCTCCCATCCCCAATGCATTTCATAACCTCACAGCAACATCAAAATACAAACAAATCATAAGAAAGCAATTAACCAGAGGCTGGAAACATTATTAAACACACACACACACACACACACACTGTCACACAGTCACAGCCAGACAGGGAGAGCTGCTCACTCCCCACACAGAGAGAGAACAGGGTTTGAGAATGAATCTGACCAATTCCTTGCACACATTTATTCTGGGTGAGGGGTTAGTGAAGCCCACCCCTGCCCTCTCTGACACGTCCCATCGTCTGTCAGTCTGCTCCCTGGGGAGGGTTCTGTCTGATTGAGATGTTAATTCCCAGGACAGGAGCCTGGTGGGATCTGGCTGCCCACGGAGATGTTAATTCGGGGGCAACAAAGTGTCATCTTTCCCAGTTGCTACAACTCCCTTTTTATTGAAGCTGTGTCAGTGCAGTTTGAAAATATTAAAGATTACTCCCACACTAGCGTCTCAGAGCCTGACTGTAGGTAGGCTTCCTGAGACACACACACACACACACAGGGCTGGGAATGGAGAGGGGGATATTTGCTGAGGTTTTCTTGGGATTTTCCTGCTGTATGTGTGATTCCTAGAATTAATCTCTGTCCCTGTCTGTCTGCCTCTGTGTGTGTCTCTCTCTGTCTCTGTCCCTCTCTCTCTCTCTTCCTGTGTGTGTGTCTCTCTCATTCTCTCTGTCCCTGTGTGTCCCACTCTCTGTCTCTCTCTCTGTCTCTCTCTCTCTATCTCTCTCTGTCCCTGTGTCTCTCTCTTCTCTGTGTCTCTGTCTCTCTTTCTGTCCCTGTATGTGTGTGTCTCTCTCTCTTTGTCTGTCTCTCCCTGCCCTGCTCTACATCCAGCCATTTCTAACTTGATTTTGAGTCTTTTATTTCCTTTCCCTTTCTCAAAAATATTGGCAGAGTTTGTGAATTTAAATCATAGATCATGTGCCTGCCCCTCAACACCCACATTTCACCCTCACAGCTCCCCTGCCTTCACCACCCCCATACACACAGAGACACACACACCCAGACACACACACAGACACAGACCCACACTGACACACACACTGACACACACACACAGACACACACACAGACAGACATACACACACACATACAGAGACAGACCGACATACATACAGGCACCGACACACTGACACACCCCAACATAGGACATGGGCACTGTGCACACATTTAGTCTGGGGGGGAGAGTCAGTGAGGGTCTGAGCTCAAGTATTGTCACAGAAATGTCTCTGTGTGAGAAAGATAGTGAGACCATGCCTTGTGTGTGTGTGTGTGTGAGAGAGAGAGAGATAGACCATGCCTCTGTGTGTGTGTGAGAGAGTGAGACCATGCCTCTGTGTGTGTGTGTGGGAGAGATAGTGAGACCATACCTCTGTGTGTGTGTGTGTGTGAGAGAGTGAGACCATGCCTCTGTGTGGGTGGGTGGGTGGGTAGGTGTGTGGGTGTGTGTGTTTCCATCGACGTGCCCAGTTTCCGTGTCAGTGCTGTCCCCCCATAATGTAACTGTGTATAAACCATGTGTTTATGTCCCTGTCCCAGTAATGATCCACAAACCATACACTGTCCCTCACTCTCATTTCCTCACACTCTCACACGTGTACACACACACCCTCACACACCACATTCAGTCCCTCACACACATGCCCTTTCACACACTGCAAACATTTTCACACGAACTATCACAATCTCTCTCTCACACTCACACACAAACATGCACACACGCACACTCTCTCTCTCTGTCTCTCTGACATACACACACTTTCATTCATTCATTCTCTCTCTCACACTCGCTTCCACATACTCTCTCAGTTATACACACCCTTACACACACACTCTCATACACACTTTCTGACACACGCACCCCCACACACTCACATTCACCATCTCATATATGCTCACTTTCACACACTCACTCTCTCTCTCTCTCCAAAACTGTCTCTCTCACACACACTTGCAAAGTCTCTCACACAGGCCCTCTCTCTCACGTGCGCACTCACTCTCGTTCACTTGTACACACACTCTCTCTCACATGCGCACACACACACTCGCATGCACTCACTCTTTCACATACACACACACTTCCTCTCTCACTTTCACACTTTCTTTCTAGCACTCACACACACTCTCATGCATGAGCACATCATATCTCACACACGCTCATTCTCTTTCTCACTCACATTCGCACATTTTCTCTCTCTTGCGCACACACTATCTCATGCATGCCCTCTCGCACACACGCATTCTTTCTCTCTCACACACGCATTCTTTCTCTCTCACACACGAATCCTCTCTCTCTCACAGACGCATCCTCTCTCTCACGCATACATTCTCTCTCTCACACACTCATTCTCTCTCTCATGCACGCATTCTCTCTCTCGCACACTCATTCTCTCTCTCTCACCCACGCATTCGCTCTCTTGCACACTAATTCACTCTCTCACGCACACATTCTCTCTCTCGCACACTCGTTCTCTCTCTCTCAGGCATGCATTCTTTCTCTCACGCACGCATTCTCTCTTGAACACTCATTCTCTCTCTCTCGCACACATTTGCTCTCTCTCACCCACACTCATTCTCTCTCTCACGCACTCATTCTCTCTCTCATGCATGCATTCTCTCTCTCGCACATTCATTCTCTCTCTCTCACGCACGCATTCGCTCTCTTGCACACTAATTCACTCTCTCACGCACACATTCTCTCTCTCACACGCATTCTCTCTCGCACGCATTCTCTCTCTCGCACACTCATTCTCTCTCACGCACGCATTCTCTCTCACACACTCATTCTCTCTCTCACACACGCATGCTCTCTCTCACGCACGCATTCTCTCTCTCACACACTCATTCTCTCTCTCACACACGCATTCTCTCTCTCACGCATTCTCTCTCTCACACACGCATTCTCTCTCGCACGCATTCTCTCTCTCTAACACGCACGCATTCTCTCTCTCACGCATTCTCACACACACACGCATTCTCTCTCTCACTCATTCTCTCTCTCTCACACACACGCATTCTCTCTCTCTGGCACACACGCATTCTCTCTCTCTCTCACACACGAATCCTCTCTCTCTCTCACACTCATTCTCTCTCTCTCACGCACGCATTCGCTCTTTTGCACACTAATTCTCTCACTCACGCATGCATTCGCTCTCTCACACTCATTCTCTCTCTCACGCACGCATTCTCTCTCTCTCTCCTACACTCATTCTCTCTCTCACACATGCATTCTCTCTCGCATACACGAATCCTCTCTCTCTCACACACTCATTCTCTCTCTCTCACGCACGCATTCACTCTCTTGCACACTAATTCTCTCTCACACTCATTCTCTCTCTCACGCACGCATTCTCTCTCTCACACGCACGCATTCGCTCTCTCTCTCCCACACTCATTCTCTCTCTCACACATGCATTTTCTCTCGCACACACGAATCCTCTCTTTCTCACACACTCATTCTCTCTCTCTCACGCACGCATTCGCTCTCTTGCACACTAATCCTCTCTCTCACACTAATTCTCTCTCTCACGCACGCATTCTCTCTCTCTCGCACACACGCATTCTCTCTTGCACACTCATTCTCTCTCTCACGCACGCATTCGCTCTCTCTCTCCCACACGCATTCTCTCTCTCACACATGCATTCTCTCTCTCGCACGCACGCATTCTCTCTTGCACACTCATTCTCTCTCTCACGCACGCATTCGCTCTCTCTCTCTCCCACACTCATTCTCTCTCTCACACATGCATTCTCTCTCGCACACACGAATCCTCTCTCTCTCACACACTCATTCTCTCTCTCTCACGCACGCACTCGCTCTCTTGCACACTAATTCTCTCTCTCACACTCATTCTCTCACACGCGCGCATTCTCTCTCTCGCACGCACGCATTCTCTCTTGCACACTCATTCTCTCTCTCACGCACGCATTCGCTCTCTCTCTTCCACACTCATTCTCTCTCTCACACATGCATTCTCTCTCGCACACACGAATCCTCTCTCTCTCACATACTCATTCTCTTTCTCTCACGCACGCATTCGCTCTCTTGCACACTAATTCTCTCTCTCACACTCATTCTCTCTCTCACGCACGCACTCTCTCTCTCGCACACACGCATTCTCTCTTGCTCACTCATTCTCTCTCTCACGCACGCATTCGCTCTCTCTCTCCCACACACATTCTCTCTCTCACACACGCATTCTCTCTCACATTCATTCTCTCTCTCACACACATGCATTCTCTCTCACACTCATTCTCTCTCTCACACACACAAGCATTCTCTCTCTCTCGCGCATTCTCTCTCTCTCACACGCGCGCATTCTCTCTCTCTCGCACACATGCATTCTCTCTCTCTCACACACACACATTCTCTCTTACATTCATTCTCTCTCTCACACACATGCATTCTCTCTCACACTCATTCTCTCTCTCTCACACACACGCATTCTCTCTCTCTCACGCATTCATTCTCTCTCTCTCACACGCGTGCATTCTCTCTCTCTCTCGCACACACGCATTCTCTCTCTCACGCACACACGCATTCTCTCTCGCACACACGTATTCTCTCTCTCACACACACGAATCCTCTCTCTCACACACTCATTCTCTCTCTCATGCACGCAAACTCTCTCTCGCACACTCATTCTCTCTCGCACGCACACATTAGCTCTCTTGCACACTAATTCTCTCTCTCACGCATGCATTCTCTCTCTCGCATTCTCTCTCTCGCACGCATTCTCTCTCTCGGACACTCATTCTCTCTCTCATGCACGCATTCTCTCTCTCACGCACGCCTTCTCTCTTGCACACTCATTTTCTCTCTATCGCACGCATTCGCTCAATCTCTCCCACACTCATTCTCGCATTCTCATTCTCGGTGGTTTACATCCAGCATATGAGATACCCAGGAGTGAGGGAGAGACTGGAATTAAATCGAGGGGTTCAGGGTGGTTTATATACAGCATATGAGATACCCAGGAGTGAGGGAGAGACTGGAATCTAATCGAGGGGTTCAGGGTGGTTTACATCCAGCATATGAGATACCCAAGAGTGAGGGACAGACTTGAATTAAATCGAGGGGTTCAGGGTGGTTTACATACTGCATATGAGATAACCAGGTGCGAGGGAGAGACTGGAATCTAATCAAGGGGTTCTGGGTGGTTTACATAAAGCATATGTGATACCCAAGAGTGAGGGACAAACTGAAATCTAATCGAGGGGTTAGGGGTGGTTTAGATACAGCGTATCAGATGCCCAAGAGTGAGGGACAGACTGGAATCTAATCGAGGGGTTCGGGGTGGTTTACAAACAGCATTTGAGATAACCAGGAGCGAGGGAGAGACTGGAATCTAATCGAGGAGTTCAGGGTGGTTTACATACAGCATATGAGATACCCAGGAGTGAGGGAGAGACTGGAATCTAATCGAGGGGTTCAGGGTGGTTTACATACAGCATATGAGATAACCAGGAGCGAGGGAGAGACTGGAATCTAATTGAGGGGTTCAGGGTGGTTTACATACTGCATATGAGATAACCTGGAGGGAGGTAGAGACTGGAATCTAATCGAGGGGTTCAGGGTGGTTTACATACAGCATATGAGATGCCCAGGAGTGAGGGTGAGACTGAAATCTAATCGAGGGGTTCGGGATGGTTTATATACAGCATATGAGATGCCCAAGAGTGAGGGAGAGACTGAAATCTAATCGAGGGGTTCAGGGTGGTTTACATACAGCATATGGGATGCCCAAGAGTGAGGGCAGACTGGAATCTAATCGAGGGGTTATGAGTGGTTTACATGCAGCATATGAGATACCCAGGAGTGAGGGAGAGACTAGAATCTAATTGAGGGGTTCAGGGTGGTTTACATACAGCATATGAGATAACCTGGAGGGAGGGAGAGACTGAAATCTAATCGAGGGGTTCAGGGTGGTTTATATACAGCATATGAGATAACCAGGAGTGAGGGGCAGACTGGAATCTAATCGAGGGTTTCAGGGTGGTTTTGCATGCAGCACATGAGATACCCAGGAGTGAGGGAGAGACTGAAATCTAATCGAGTGGTTCAGGGTGGTTTACATACAGCATATGAGATACCCAGGAGTGAGGGAGAGACTGAAATCTAATCGAGGTGTTCGGGGTGGTTTATATACTGCATTTGAGATAACCTGGAGGGAGGGAGAGACTGAAATCTATTCGAGGGGTTCAGGGTGGTTTATATACAGCATATGAGATACCCAGATGTGAGGGAGAGATTGTAATCTAACCGAGGGTTTCAGGGTGGTTTGCATACAGCATATGAGATGCCCAAGAGTGAGGGACAGACTGGAATCTAATCGAGGGGCTCAGGGTGGTTTACATACAGCATATGAGATACCCAGGAGCGAGGGAGAGACTGAAATCTAATCGAGGGGTTCGGGGTGGTTTACATACAGCATATGAGGTTCCCAGGAGTGAGGGAGAGACGTAAACATCAGTAAGTTAACATATGGTAGTGCCAGCAGATAGGAGGACCCATGATACATTGATCATTATTGAGATGAGGTTGTGTTGGCAACATGAGCTTAACATGACATGAAGTGGAATCAAACCAATGGGTGGTTAATATACAAAATAACAGGTAGCCCAGAGTGAGTTAAGGCATGGAATCTAATTGAGAATTTCAGAGTGGTTTATATACAGAGTAACAGATTGCCCAAGGTGAGTTAAGGCATGGAATCTAATTGAGGGGTTCAGAGTGGTTTATATACAGAGTAACAGATAGCCCAGGGTGAGTTATAGTCTGGAATCTAATCAAGGGGTTCAGGCTGGTTAATATACAGACTAACAGATAGCCCCGGGTGAGTTACAGCTTGGAATTTAATCGAGAGGTTCAGTGTGGTTATGTACAGAATAAAAAGATAGCCCGGATTGATTTACAGCCTTGAATCTAGTCAATGGGTTCCCAATTTAAACTCACAGAAGGTCAGTGTTGGATTTGAGAAACCCTTCAATTTGGGATAAGGCCTAGCCTAGCCTAGCCTGATCAAACGCTGCAAATCTGCAATTCAGTGGCTGAGCTCTTTCAGGTTTTGTATATTATGTTTCTCTCAAATATTAGGAGCTTGGAAAGTAAGGCAGACTTTACTGGAATGTCACATTGTCTCTCCGCATTCACTGCAAACAGGATCTGGGATATGCATTTTCATCTCCTTCAAAGAGCTGTCTCCATTTCCTATCTCTGCTCGCATCAATGAATGGAAATGGCTTTTGACACATTGCCCCCTCTCCCTTGCTGAAAGTATTCCTGACACAAATCAGTCAGGCAGACATTTTAGATTTGTCCACAGCCACCATTTTATATCAGCAAAACGATGACATTGAGCTTATAAATAAGGAAAAGCAAGAGAGACTGGCAACATCAATGCAGTTTGAAAATATATAAAACATTGAACACGCACACAGAATCACACACAAACAGACATACACAGACAGACAGAATCACACACACACAGATACAGACACCTTCCAGAAGCTGTCTCCATTTCCTATCTTGCAAGGGAATTCATGTTATGATGATGCATTCAAGCAGGACAGTAAACAACTTTTGAGATTTTCCCCATTGTGACAGAAATTCAGCCCCAATCTGAAACTTGGAGATATGTAACAGAACTGAAATGAAACAGCAGCTTTCTGTGTTCCTGCTCCCAATGTAACATTTGACCATTTAGTTTATCTTGTCTTCGGTCTAACATCCAACAAGGATCACTTCACTGATCCAATAACACATCCCCAGGAGTGAGTTCCAGACTGGAATCTAATTGTGGGGTTTAGGGTTTACATGCAGCATATCAGATACCCAAGAGTGAGGGACAGACTGGAATCTAATAGAGGGGTTCAGGGTGGTTTATATATAACATATGAGATACCCAGGAGTGAGGGAGAGACTGTAATCTAACCGAGGGGTTCAGGGTGGTTTACATACATTATATGAGATGCCCAAGAGTGAATGACAGACTGGAATCTAATCGAGGGGATCAGGGTGGTTTATATACAGCATATGAGATACCCAGGAGTGAGGAAGATACTGAAATCTAATCGAGGGGTTGGGGGTGGTTTATATACAGCATATGAGATGCCCAAGTGTGAGGGACAGGCTGGAATCTAATCGAGGGTTTCAGGGTGGTTTACATACTGCATATGAGATAACCTGGAGGGAGGTAGAGACTGGAATCTAATCGAGGCGTTCAGGGTGGTTTACATACAGCATATGAGATACCCAGGAGTGAGGGAGAGACTGAAATCTAATCGAGGGGTTCGGGATGGTTTATATACAGCATATGAGATGCCCAAGAGTGAGGGACAGAGTGGAATCTAATCAAGGGGTTCAGGGTGGTTTTGCATGCAGCATATGAGATACCCAGGTGTGAGGGAGAGACTGAAATCTAATCGAGGGGTTGGGGGTGGTTTATATACAGCATATGAGATGCCCAAGAGTGAGGGACAGACTGCACTCTTATCGAGGGGTTCAGGGTGGTTTACATACAACATATGAGATACCCAGGAGCGAGGGAGAAATTGAAATCTAATTGAGGGGTTCGGGGTGGTTTACATACAGCATATGAGGTTCCCAGGAGTGAGGGAGAGACGTAAACATCAGTAAGTTAACATATGATAGTGCCAGCAGATAGGAGGACCCGTGATACATTGATCATTATTGAGATGAGATTGTGTTGGCAACATGAGCTTAACATGACATGAAGTGGAATCAAATCAATGGGTGGTTAATATACAAAATAACAGGTAGCCCGGAGTGAGTTCAGGCATGGAATCTAATTGAGGGGTTCCGAGAGGTTTATATACAGTCTAACAGATAGCCCCGGGTTAGTTACAGCTTGGAATTTAATCGAGGGGTTCAGTGTGGTTATGTACAGAATAAAAAGATAGCCTGGATTGATTTACAGCCTTAACCCCTCGATTAGATTCCAGTCTGCCCCTCACTCTTGGGCATCTCATATGCTGTATGTAAACCACCCTGAACCCCTTAATTAGATTCCAGTCTCTCCCTCGCTCCTGGTTATCTCATATGCTGTATGTAAACCACCCTGAACCCCTCGATTAGATTCCAGTCTCTCCATCGCTCCTGGTTATTTCATATGCTGCATGTAAACCACCCTGAACCCCTCGAATAGATTTCAGTCTCTCCCTCACTGCTGGGTATCTCATATGCTGTATGTAATCCACCCTGAACCCCTCGATTAGATTTCAGTCTCTCCCTCACTCCTGGGTAACTCATATGCTGTATATAAACCATCCCGAACCCCTCGATTAGATTCCAGTCTCTCCCTTGCTCCTGGTTATCTCATATGCTGTATGTAAACCACCCTGAACCCCTCGATTAGATATCAGTCTCTCCCTCACTCCTGGGTATCTCATAGGCTGTATGTAAACAACCCTGAACACCTCGATTAAGGCATGGAATCTAATTGAGGGGTTCAGAGTGGTTTATATACAGAGTAACAGATAGCCCAGGGTGAGTTATAGTCTGAAATCTAATCAAGGGGTTCAGGCTGGTTTATATACAGACTAACAGATAGCCCCGGGTGAGTTACAGCTTGGAATTTAATCGAGGGGTTCAGTGTGGTTATGTACAGAATTAAAAGATAGCCCGGATTGATTTACAGCCTTGAATCTAGTCAATGGGTTCCCAAATTAAACCCACAGAAGGTCAGTGTTGGATTTGAGAAACCCTTCAATTTGGGATAAGGCCTAGCCTAGCCTAGCCTGATCAAATCCTGCAAATCTACAATTCAGTGGCTGAGCTCTTTCAGGTTGTGTATATTATGTTTCTCTCATCTATTAGGAGCTTGGAAAGTAAGGCAGACTTTACTGGAATGTCACATTGCCTCTCGGCATTCACTGCAAACAGGATCTGGGATATGCATTTTAATCCCATTCAAAGAGCTGTCTCCATTCCCTATCTCTGCTCGCATCAATGAATGGAAATGGCTTTTGACACATTGCCCCCTCTCCCTTGCTGAAAGTATTCCTGACACAAATCAGTCAGGCAGACATTTTAGATTTGTCCACAGCCACCATTTTATATCAGCAAAACGATGACATTGAGCTTATAAATAAGGAAAAGCAAGAGAGACTGGCAACATCAATGCAGTTTGAAAATATATAAAACATTGAACACGCACACAGAATCACACACAAACAGACATACACAGACAGACAGAATCACACACACACAGATACAGACACCTTCCAGAAGCTGTCTCCATTTCCTATCTTGCATTGGAATTCATGTTATGATGATGCATTCAAGCAAGACAGGAAACAGCTTTTGAGATTTTCCCCATTGTGACAGAAATTCAGCCCCAATCTGAAACTTGGAGATATGTAACAGAACTGAAATGAAACAGCAGCTTTCTGTGTTCCTGCTCCCAATGTAACATTTGACCATTTAGTTTATCTTGTCTTCGGTCTAACATCCAACAAGGATCACTTCACTGATCCAATAACACATCCCCAGGAGTGAGTTCCAGACTGGAATCTAATTGAGGGATTTAGGGTTTACACACAGCATATCAGATACCCCAGAGTGAGGGACAGACTGCAATCAAATCGAGGGGTTCAGGGTGGTTTATATACAGCATATGAGATAACCAGGAGCGAGGGTGAGACTGTAATCTAACCGAGGGGTTCAGGGTGGTTAATATACAGCATATGAGATACCCAAGAGTGAGGGACAGACTGGAATCTAATAGAGGGGTTCAGTGTGGTTTATATATAGCATATGAGATACCCAGGAGTGAGGGAAAGACTGTTATCTAACCGAAGGGTTCAGGGTGGTTTACATACAGCATATGAGATGCCCAATAAAGTGGGAATCAGTACATGTTTACAATAATGGCTGTATCCACTAGATTTCCAGAGGTTCTCCCAGATGCAATATCACAGCTAAAATGATTATAGAGGAGTTATACTTTAAAAAAAAAATACCGACTACCATTAGAGCTACAGTGAGTTCAAAGTTCAAACTTCACGCCCAAATATTGAAGGAAGTCATGGACCACTTAGGAATAAAGCAAATCAAATCTACTGCATACCATCCAAAAACGCAGGGAGCACTGGAACGTGACATCAAATATGAAAGACCATGTTGAAGGTTTATGGTCAGGATTATCCTGATGATTAGGGTAAGGGAATTCAATTTGTACTTTTTGTAATTAGAGATGCAGCAAACGAATCGACTAAATTTAGTCCATTTGAGTTAGGTTTTGGAAATCAATTTAGAGGACCGTTAAAATTGATTAAGGAGAAATTTACAAATCAAAATTCAAAGACCACACATTTGGACTACGTCTCAAACTTTAGAGAACGAATAATAGCCCTGTAGAGTTGGCTTATCAGCATTTAAAAGTATTGCAACATGCAATAAAACAGGAAGCAGATAGGAAATCAGACATTTGTAATTTTGCTATCGGGGATAATATATTAGTACTACTTCCAGTAAAAGGGGAACGTTGAAAAGGAAGGTTTAGTGGACTTATGAAATGCAAAGGAAATTGAGTGGAGGTAACTACTTGATAGGGACTCCAGAGGCAAAGATATCTCACAGACTGCGTCATATTAATATGGTCAATAGGAGTTATGACAGGGAAGGAAAGTAAAAGGACAAGGTTTTAATTATACCAACAAAGAAAGAAGAACCAAGTTCAGAGGATCCTGAATTGGACATTCCTCAAGTTACATTGCAGTTACAAAGACTGATGCATATTCACTTGGTTGTAAGACTGTGTTAAAAATGTGTACAAGCAATTTATATTTGTTATGAAAAACGTGCCAGCCACATTTCAGAGACTAACCAATAAATGGTGGATTATCCAACTATTTGGTGTATATTGATGACCTGGTGATTTTTAGTTACTCATGAAAGGAATATTTACAGCGCTTACCAGACTTCTTCGATCAACTTCGGAAGGCAGGCTTTCTGGTAAACTGAAATAAACGTGAATTTGCAAAGTACAAGTCACTTTCCTGAGCCATGTTATTGCATACAGATAAATGGTACCATTGGATGTAAAACTGAAGGTAATTGGGGAATTTCCCATACCATTGACAAAAGGAGCAGTACTATGGTTCCTGAGATTGAGTCGATTTTATCAAAAAGTTAGTGCCTTATTTTAACTGTGTGGCTGCTCCACTCACTGAATTGTGAAAGAAGGTAAGGAGTGTCAGTGGACAACGGACAGTCAAAAGGGATTTAACAGCACGAAAAGTGTGTTAACCACCGCCTCAGTATGAGTCACACCTAATTACACAAAATCTTCCAAGTTGGTTATAAATGTGAGTGATGTGGGTGTTGCTGCTGCAGGAAGATGATGAGAGGATCGAAAGACGTATTGGGCAATTCTACAGGAGGTGAATGTTCATTGGTAGAAATAATTGACAGCTGAGAAAGAGGCTTTTAGCTTCGTGTTTCCACGACAATAGTTCAGTGTTTGTATTACCAGCAACACATCTGAGACAACCATATACATTGATCGTAAAACATTGAAGTTTCTTTTGTGGAAATTTAAGAATGGAAATGCTAGACTGTTTAGCCAGAGACTGTAGGTACAGTCAGTTAATTTGAAAGTTATGCATGTGGCAGGTCTTGAAAACATGATTGCCTATGCACTGTCGAGAACTGAAAGACAGGTCAAGGCAGTATTGATGGGAATACCATAAATTGAATCTGGATGTAGTTGTGCATACTACATGTTCATAGTAAATTCAGTATTTCTGTGTGTAGTGTTTCATCCTCCATTGCTATCTGGGAAGAGAGTTCACAAATACACGACACTTTGAGAGGATTAAAATATCCAACATCTTCTTAACTGAGATAACCTTCAGTTTCATATTCTATCCAATGAATTTCCCCAGTTCCAGCAATAATAAACGGCAAACCTCCCCTCCCCGCCCACTCTATGCCTTTTCCCATCCTTTCTATGACACTTAACACCTTGAGCAATGAATTGCCAGTCTTGAACATCTCTCAGGCTAAAGTGAAGACTGCAGATTCTGGAGATTAGAGTCGAGAGTGTGGTGCTGGAATAGCACAGCATGTCAGGCAGCACTTGAGGATCAGGAAAATCGACGTTTCAGGCAACGTCCCTTTATCAGTCAGTGCCTGATGAAGGGCTTATGGCCGAAACGTCGATTCTCCTGCTTCTTGGATGCTGCCTGACCTGCTATGCTTTTCCAGCAACACATTTTCAGCTCTGACCTCCATCATCTGCAGTTCTCAGTTTCTCCTGCTGTGATTTCCCAGCACTACACTCTCGACTTGAACATCTCTCAACCAACTTTCTTACGATGTCCCAATTCAATGTTCTTAAACATGTCCTGAGTTCATCAGCCTTTCCTGTTAGACCCCTGACATTGAAATAAATGCAATTTAGTGCTTCAGAATTACTATATAGTCTCACGTTTTTATTGTCTAATTGATGTGTTCTCCCCACAGTAATAAACGTCTCCATTCATCCTACCATTTGTACTGATACTTAGAATCCCCCCCCCCTCCCCCGCCCCCGTTGTCTTCTCTATCAATGTAAACTTTCCCTACATGGAATGAGCAAATCTCCCTGCTAAGATATTGGTTGCTTTCCAGTTTAGATTAGACCAATCCTTTCTGATCCGGTCATTTCAATTCTAAAATAGATTCCAATTTTCCAATCTAAATGCCTCAACAATACAGCAGCTCCTCCGCCATTGAATTTTCTCCTTTAATCTTTTGTTCCTTCCCAGTTGAGTTTGGCATCGGGAGTGAACCAGAAATTATTGTTTTTAAGCTTTTATTTTTCGTCCTCTACCTCACCTCTTAAATTCACTCTGTACTGCTTTAATCTTTCCATAAAAATGTCATTCCTACCAATCACCCACTTCCCACACTGCAGTTGTAGCAAATGGTCATCAAATCTCAAAAGAATTGCCAAGTCTTTACTTCCAATCTAAATGATCATTTGTCCCTTTATTATGAAATAGGCATATTAATTACAGAGTGTCTGTCTGACTGCAATATTTTGATGTGGATTACTCCAGGCAAATAAACATCAGGAAATAAGAACGGGTCCAGACCATGTGGTTTCCAGGCCTGCTGTAGAAATCAACAAGGCTTGACTGCGGTCTATTCTCCACAACACTGGCTTGCTACCGGCACACAGAGCAACCGGAATCTCCCTCAACCAAACCCCTCAAATCCTGTTCCCCCAGCCACCAACGGTGAATAATATTCAAAGAACTGCAGATGGAGCAAGGCAAGAATTTGGAGTGGCGATAGGAAATTCAACTTTGCACTTATCCAAATTAAACACACCATCTGCAGGAATAGCAATCTGCTCCATTTTCCAATCCTATCAACATTCATCTGTAAATTCTTTAGCTCCACATTACAGCTTGTTTTGCCACCTAGTTTAGTACCATTTGTTCATTTAGTTGCTCCACTCTGTCTCTCCTTCCAGGTCATTTGGGTAGGTTGTCAACACTTGAGCTGGCACAGTTGTTGACGCTGCTGCCTCACAACGGCAGGGACCTGGGTTCAATTCCGGCCTCAGGCAACGGTCTGTGTGGAGTTTTCATATTCTCGTCGTATCTGCGTGGGTTTCCTGCGGGTACTCCGGTTTCCTCCCCCAGTCCAAAGATGTTCAAGTTAGGTCAATTGTCCATGCCCAATTGCCAGTAGTGTTAGATGTAGGGGAATGGGTCTGGGTGGGTTGCTCTTTGGAGGGTCGGTGTGGATTTGTTGGGCCGAAGGGCCTGTTTCCACACTGTAATTAATCTAATCTATTCCAGAGTTCTGAGAACTGAACTCTGCAGAACCTCACTAGTTTCAGTTCGCCAGAGAAAGACCATTTATCCTCATGCTCTGCTTTCTGTCAGTCAGCCAATTCTCTATTCAAGTCAATACTCTACCCTGAACGCGCGGGATCTAGCCGCCTACATCAGTCCTTTATGCAGCACCTTTTCAAATGCCTTCTGAAATTTAGACACACAGCAGTTGCTGTATCCCAATTATCCACATTGTTGATTACATTCTCAATGAACTCCAGCAGGTTTTGTAAGGCACAACCTGTCCTTCATAAAACGGTGCTGACACAGGTGAATTGATCTTTGTTTTTCCAAATGTTCAGTTATTTCCTACTTTAAGATTGACTGAAGCAACTTCCCCAATACAGAGGTTAAATCACTGGTCTATAGTTTGTGAATGTTTGCCTTTCCCCTGTTTTGAACACGAGTGCGACATTATTAATTTTCCAATACTTTGGCACCGTTCCAGAATCCAATGATTTTTGGAATATCGTAACTAACACTCCCAGTACCTCTGTTGTTACCTCCGTTAATGTGATAGAGTGCAGGTCGACGGCCTGATCTGCCTTTAATCCCATCAATGTATTCAATATATTCTTCCCCATCATCGTACTCCTATCACGATCATTTGCACTTATTGTAAATTTTGAGAAGAAATTTTCTTCCAGTATGAAATCAGGAAGCGTTGGTTTCGCCTCTGCCATTTCTGAGTTTACTATTATTACTTCACCATTTTCATCCTCTAAAAGGCCAACATTTACTTTCTGCATTATTTACTTTTTGTCTACTCGGAGAAGTGTTCTTTATCAATTCTTATGTTTTCTACTCATTTTCCTTCTTAACCATTGTGATTTTGTTTTTAGTAACTGCTGACAATTAAAGCGTTTTTCTTTCATTCGTTCATCGGATGAGAGCATCACTGGTTAGACAGCACTCATTGTCCGTCCCCACTCGTCCAGAGGTCATGTAAACGTCAATCAAATTTGTATGGGTTTGAAGTCACATGTTGGTCAGAACAGGTAAGAATGGTGGTTTCCGTCCATAAAGGAAATTCATGAAACATATGGGTGTTTCGAGCAATGAACAATGGATTCATTATCATCAATAAACTCTTAATTCCACCATCTGCCGTGGCGGCTTTTTAACCTGAGTCCCCAGAACATTATCTGAATAAGCAGTCAGCGATAATAACACCAGGCCAGCACTTCCATGTTATTATTGACTTCCTTGTTCGGACATGGATCACTTTTCATCTTTTTTTGAAAATTCCTCTTCCACTCAGGATTACACTTTAATGGAAAGGTTTTGACTATCTCCCCAACTAGATTAGATTAGATTAGATTTTAGATTAGATTACTTACAGTGTGGAAACAGGCCCTTCGGCCCAACAAGTCCACACTGACCCGCCGAAGCGCAACCCACCCCTACGTTTACCCCTTTAACATAACACTACGGGCAATTTAGCATGGCCAATTCACCTGGCCTGCACATCTTTGGACTGTGGGAGGAAACTAGTTGCCACTGTTCTTCAACTGTTTTACCCCTTCATCTTTTTGCCAAATCCACTCAGTCCAATCCTCTCGTCAGGCCAATATAATTATCATTGCCCAATACTAAACCTCTCCAATGTAACTCTGTCTTCACTGTTACAGTCTGAATGTGAAAATACAGCATGTTGCGCTCACTCTTTCTAAGATGATCCTGTGCTACAATATGATTTATAGCTCCTTCCTCATTACCTAATACCAAAGGCAGTTCTCTGATTGGTTCGATAACATGATAATCGAAGAAATAATCTCTCATGGATTTGACGAATCGTTCTTTGAGGTTCCCCTTGCTAAATTGATTAATCCAGTGAATGTGCAATTTCAAATTACCCATAATCACTCTTGTGCCCTTGTCTCAAGCCGTCGTTCTTCCCAGGTTCATGCTTTTTCCGACTTTCAAAACAGTTTGTGGGTGGGAGCGAGTTGTGGTCTGCAAATGCTCCTACCAAAGGGTTTCTTTCCATGTGTTTTGTGTCAAACCAGACTTATTCATCATTCTTGTCCCACGTGCTAATGCCATTCCTTAATACAGCCTTAATATCATCCTTCACCAATGCAGATACTCCACCTGCTTATCCTTCTTGTCTGAATACTGAATACCCTTGGACATTTAACGCTCTACTGCAACCACGTTTCCGTAATCCCCAACATGCCATGCCTATTTATCTTTGTTTGTGCTATTAGCTCATTCATTTTATTCAAAATGCTGCACACATTTAGTTAAAAAGGTTTTACATAAGTTCTTTTGATTTGTCTTTCTCTTTTAATAATTTTGTGTGCAGGCTCTCCATCCTTATTTATTGATCCCCGATAATAGTGAACCTCTCATTTACTCCAGCTTTCGACTCACATTTTTTTAAATTGTTATGATTTCTTCCCTCAGCATTTTCATTACACTGGCTCTGCCTATTTATTTGACAAACCTTTAATTTCTGCTCAGTTTCTGACTTGCTGCTTTGGTTCCCAGCTTCCTGTAATATTAGCTTAAACCTACTGGAATTGCACGATCTCACCTCGCTTCCAGGATGTTGGGGACCCTCCAGTTAAAGTGCACACTTTCCTTTTTGTACAGTTCCACCTGCGCTGGAAGCGCTCCGAATCATCCAAAAATCAGAAACCGTTCCCCCAAACTAGCTCTTTGCCACATATTCAACTCGACTATCTTCCTCTTCCTTGTCTCACTTCCAAGTGCACGGGAATTAATCTAAATAATGCAACCCTGGAGATCCTGCTTTTAAGCTCACTTCTAACTTCCTTAATTTTCTTCGTAGGACCTTTCAACCTTTCACTCTTCTTACCTTTGTCATTGGTATCAATGTGGACCACGACTGCTGGCTGTTTACCCTCCCCTTCAGTATGCCGTAAGCTTGCTTGGAGACATTCTTCATCCTGGTAACTACCGCCCTTTTTATGAAGAAATCATAGGATCTCTACGGTGGGGAAACAGGCCATTTCACACTGCATGTCCACGCTGGCACTCCTAAGAGTAACCCGCCCTGAAGCAATCTCCTATTCTATATTGCTGCATTTACCCCTGACTAATGCACCTAACCTGCGCATCGCTGAACACTATTGGTAAAAAGTAAGCAATTCAGTCCCATTCCTCTACACAACGTTGAATCTGCTTTCTCACAACAGATTCTGCCAGAACTACTGCACATGTCCAGCAACTTCTGGTTTTGTCAGCGATAATGATTGCATATTGATAAAAACGCATGCAAAACAGAATTGAAAAAAAAAACTGAAATCAGACTCTCAAAAGTAAACTAAATATTTGGTCGCTCAATGATCCCAGTAAAGGTTCATTGCATTACTGCTGTTCAGTCAATGAAGGTCATTTTTCACTTTCCTAATCCATGAATAAAAGAGATTTTTTTTACATTTTTTTAATATCGGAAAGTTTGAAAAAGTTGCACAATTTTCCTTCATACGGGAATGTGATTATGCCCCATTCTTTCATCTCACACACAATGTATTACTTTCTCGAAGAATACCAGTAACATTGTAAGTAATTGGAACGATAACTGGAAAGAAGGATCTAGGTAAAGGAAGGATGAGACTTATGTGCATTAGCTGGACTTATGTGCAGTCTGTAAAACCACCAGGGTCATTTTCTCCACCTCCAAAACAAACTTGGTTCCTGCAAGACCCATTGCTATCTGAAGCTCTATTTACTCACCAAATCAACACACGAAATAAGAGACAGTAACACCTGCCATTCGCTGTCTAAATTCTGCAAAGGCCCCCTAATTTGTTGCGGACCAGACCCGACCCGGCAAAATATTTTAATTGGTAGCCCGGACCTTAGATTTGCTATTTTTGAAGGTTACTGTATAGCTGATATTTCCACAGTGAATTAGCTGGTCAGACTGCTGAATTTAAAAAAAAATGACATTTATTTGCCAAATTACAAAATGAAACATAAGGAATCGAAAATAGAATACCTGAATAACGTATCGTATCTGAACCTGACATGGTATCCCGATTTAAGGATGCTGTTCCAAAATACTTGCAACAATCCCAAAGAACAAAACCCCTTAGCACCAAGGGTAAAACTGACACAACTGCTTACAGGTTATAAGGTCAGAAGGGCAGAAAGAGGCAGAGAGCGTCCAGTGACTCTGACTCAACAAACTCACGAACTGATCCAACCTGTCCAGCTCACTCGCTGGACAGGTCCTCTTGATTATACAGGCTACTTTTCAAGACTTTAACGGCTTCTGTATGAGGCAATATCCGTTAGGTATAAACAAAAGGACCACAACAAACATTTCAAAATTCTGACATATTGGAATCTTAGGTCATTTAGACCCTCTTGAAAAAAAATCAAGGTCAACATAACCATGTAAAAGGTCTGGCTTTGTGAGAACATGCCACATTTGGCTTTTGAATGAATTCCAAAAATGTAAGTCTTACTGCTTTGAAGCCAAAATAATTCATGAAATTGTTTGTTAGTTTACATAAAACAGTGCTCAGTCATACTGTGTGTTTAAGATTCAGCATTGTCATGAGTGGATTTCCCAGACAGATCCACACTTCCTCTGTATGGTCAGGGCAATTACATCCAGTGAGAATCTGTTGCTTGGCGCCTGTACTAGTCGAGGGGAGACCAGCATGGAAACAAAGTCTAGATTGTGATTTTTTTTTGTGGATGGTTATAATGGAGCTTTCAGGTGTTTACAGTATTGAAATGAACAACAGAGCAGAATCATCTAGCCTGCGATAAGAAAACGTCCATAATTCTCCCTCACAACTAACTTGACGAGAGCAATTTGTGATGGGAGATGTGACCATTAGCCAGCAACGTCAACATTCAATTCAAGCCAGATGTTATTTTGAACTGAAGGTTGAATTCTGAAAGAAATTATCTGGATCTGTTTGTTCAGTGACTGTGATTGAATGCAGTCTCCATGGACCCTATTTATGTCACTGGATCGTTTTCCTCTACTATTTGTATGGGACTTCTTCCAATGCTTTATCCCATTATTGCTGCAGATGCATCATCTGCAACACTGACAAGGATCAGCAGTTGCAGAAGCAGAGAGAGGAGAGATCAGAATCAGAGAACCATACACTGGAATATTCCAACAATGGACCAGTATCTGAGAACATCAGACTGGAATATGCCAACAACTGATCAGAATCTGAGCATAGTAGGCTGGAATATCGCACCAATGGTTCGGAACCTAAGAAAAATAGACTGGAATGCTGCAACAATGGACAGGAGTTTATATTGGGGTCTTTTTTATCTTTCCTGGTATTGGCATATATTACCGGACCGGATATTAGGTGTACTGTGGATTATTCAGGCTGGTTACTATCCCATGCTCGCTATTGTTGGTGTTCCTGGTAAGTCTCCCCATCAGCCATGGTGAACTTCAGTGCTATTTCTGTTATCTATGTTTAGTAAAGACTGATAATATTGTCTTCAGTTTCAAATGCAAATCCATTCATTCTCCACAAATTTCAGAACCGCCCACACTCCCGCCCTCACAAACATCTAAAAACAAGACTGTTCACAATCCCGAAGTACCTATTTTCCCCGAATTGATTTATGTCTTGTTATTCTCTCCATCACTAAAGCTACCCACTACCAACTCCATGATATCTCCAGATCCCATCTTGACGTCAGTGCGGGTGCTAAATATGTATACCTTGGTAAAAGTCAATCTTTATGATTCCTGTTCTCTTCTAATCACTCTTTCCGTTACAAATGTTTCCACCAAAATCTTGTTCTTGTCTGTAAAGTAAATTCATGACAGGGACACTGTGTCAGAGTAGTAATGTCGATGGCCACGTAATTCAGTGGGCCAGGTAACTGCACTATGGACAATGTTTCAAATCCTATCTCAGATAATGACAGAACTTAAATTCAAATGAGAGTAACTGGAAATAAAAGTGAATTTTGCTAATATAATCCCACTAGCAATTTGTCAAGAAGTTTATCTATTTCACTGTTATCCTTTGGTGAAGAAATCTTGCATTATTGCCTGATCTGAATTAAGACTGACGAGAGACACACTATCTTAAGGAATGGCCTCATAGTAAAAGGCATTTAGTGAGATCCACAAATGCTGCCTTGCCAGTGATGCAGACATTCCATGCAATAACAACATGTAAGGTAGAGGAAAAAAATGCAAAGAATGATGCTAGAGATCAGAAACAAAAGGGACGAGTAAGTGCCAGAGAAACTGAACAGATTTGGCAGTCTCAGGTCGAGAGAAAAATAGAAGTGAAATTTCGCGTCCAATCACCATACATCAGACCTGAATGCAGCTGGGAAATTGATGTTGATGACATGGATGGCTGCTGTGAAAGGGAGAAGGAGTCAGCTGAATAGATAGATAAAGAGAGTGGTAGAGAGAAGGAAACAAACAGAGGGATTGTTGATGATCAGCTGCAATGGAAATAAAAATCCAGACTAATCTTATTTATTTTTCTCCTGTTCTCATATTACTGAAATTCATGCCCATGTCAGGTATACATCGAAGTCCCGGTTTGAAATGAGTTATGTCCCTTTGTCTCTCTTCCTTGAGTATGATCATCTTCTTTTATTAGGTAATGGGATGCTGGGCCAGTATATAATTCCCTTTCCTCATTGTCCTTGAGAAGGTGATGGTGAGCTGCCTCCCTGACCCACTGCATTCTGTGGGCTGTAAGTAGTCAGTGCTGAGGTCTGCCCGGTTTCATTTCTTTGAGAATGTGTAGTGAGTGACATAACTGAGCGGCTGGCTTGGACATTTCAAACTACAACTGTGCGTTAACCACAGTGCTGTGGGTCTGGAGTCACATGTAACTCCGAGCGGATGAAGATGGTAGATTTCCTTCCCTGAAGTGCACTAGTGTGCCAGGTAGGACAAACACAATACTTTCATTGTTTCATTTGATTATAAATTCCTGATATTTTATTGAATGCAAAATCTAATATTTGCCCTGGTGGGATTCGAATCCGGGGTCTGGGTATTAACCTGGGTCCCTAAATTAACACTACTACGTTAATACAGCTAGGCCATCACCTCCTCAGCATCTCCAACAATCTCCAATGGCAAAAGTGGTGTTGCTGTTGGCTTGGCTGTGCTTAAAGCATAGTGTTTTGCATGGCAACAAAATGATTTGGCAAAAAATATCATCCATCTCATTTTGTATTTATGAGAAGGCTAGATGATAGGAAGTGCTCTTGGTGAAAAGGAGCCATTGACAGAATTCATACGGAGCAGTAAGTAATGAGCATCATGTTGTTCACAAACTTGTCAGCAGCCACACTCTGACAGCGTTGGTCATTCTCAAAAGCTTCTGACCTCCATGCAGAAGACTAACCTGTCTTCTCGGAGATGGAAGATGCCTCCTTGAGACATGGCACAAATCATCCGCTGTGCCTCCTTACCATCAGCAAACTATGTTAATGTAATACGCGTGAAACATTAGCAATGGAGCCAGAAGGCACAACATGGACCAGTCAGTCTGTGCAGTCTCTGCTTCATTGGTTTGTAATGTTAAAACATCGATGACATCCTCCCATTTCACTGTAACAGTTTGGAGGGGCTGAATGGTCTCTTCTTTTCGGGTGTCAGTGTCTCGGGTGCTGAATGTCCTCTTCCTCGTTCCAGGGAAGAGAATCATTATTAGGTGACCCGTGGTAGCTGCCTACCTGCGTGTTGTGCTGACTAGATTCCTTATCTTCCTGTGTAATAATAGACAAACAGGAGGCTGGAAGAAACAGCAAGCCAGGCAGCATCAGGAGGCGGAGAAGTCAACATTTCAGATAAAGAGGGAAATGAGTGGTTGGGGTGTGGAGAGCAGCGGGATGGTGAGGTAGGGGATAGGTGGATACAAGTGGACTTTTTCTCCTGATGCTTGTTATGTTCTTCCAACCTCCTGAATTCCAACATTTGTAGTTTCTTTTGAAAAAAATCTCTTCTTGAGTAATAGACAAGAGAGAATGAATGCTCTGTGCCTCTCCTTATCCAATAGCTTCTATGGGCTGAATGGCATTCTCATATGTCTGTGAAACCAGCTTGAGATGCTGAATGAGCTCCTCATTTTTAGTCCTGTGGAAATGGTCAGGGTCCAGCAGTGCTGTTACATGAATGTTGCCGACACATTAACAGCATGAGCTTGAATGTTGTCCAGGTTTTGATGTTTTATGCGATCTTTTCTGAGCATCTGATCGAATGACGGAGGGTAAGACGTTACTGAAGCAGCTGAAGATGTTTGTGCCGAGGAAGCTACCCTGAGGACCGCCCACAGAGATACCCAGGGACTGAGAGGATTAATATCCACCAGCCACATGGTGCTCCGACTGGTCCAACCACTTGGGAATGCACAACTGATTCCAATAATGTGCAATTTTATTCAGCCTGCTTGACATCTCGTTCAGTCAGGTCCTGTCAGGGACAGTCATTCTGACGCTGTATTCATATCTTTTGATTTGGAGATGCGTGTTGGACTGGGGTGTACAAAATTAAAAATCACACAACACCAGCTTATAGTCCAACAGATTTAATTGGAAGCACACTAGCTTGCGGGGCGTCGCTCCTTCATCAGGTGAATGTGGAGGGTTCAATCCTAAAACACAGAATTTAAAATAAAAAAATTACAGCGTTATGTAACTGAAATTATACATTGAAAAATTCCTTTGTCTGTTGAGTCTTTCATCTGTTTGAATATCATGGTATTCAAACAGATGAAAAACTCAACAGACTATCAATTTTTCAATATTATAATTTCATTTACATCACACTGAAGTTTTGCTATAACTTCTGTGTGTTACTTCTGAGCCCTGCACCATCACCGAAAGCTAGTGTGCTTCCAATTAAACCTGTTGGACTATAACCTGGTGTTGTGTGATTTTTAACTTCATAGCTTTTGTTCATGTCAAAGGCCAAGGTAAATGTGTGGGGACTGTTTCCTTCTCTCACAGGGTAGTGACTGTTGGGGCCTCTCTATCCCAGAAAGCTATATCTCTGAATGTTTGAGGGAGAAGGGTGATGTTAATGAATTTTGGCACATCGGGTAGTTAAGGGCTACAAAGAATTGGGCATGAAAGAGAAATTGCGGCCAAGAGAGATCAGCCCTGACCTTACTGAATGGAAGGACAGGCTTGACGGGCTATATAGCCTGTTATTAGAACAATAAAACCTATAGTCCAGTCACTTTATTGCATTTTCCATTTCCTGTGGTACATCAAGTAGCTGAATAGGCTGATATTGTTGCTGCATGATCTAAACTGGGACTAGTTCTATCGACTGGAGGAGCTGATTGGTGTCCTCCTGTAAACGTATATCATGGTCCAGGGGCTGAGAAGACTCATCCTGTTCTGGTGTAACTGAAATCCATATAGACCAGATCGACCATCCTTAGAGAAAGTCATCACTGCAGATGCTGGTGATCAGAATTGAAAACTGTGGCACTGGAAAAGCCCAGCTGATCATCCAGCATCCGAGAAGCAGGACTATCAATGTCTTGGACATTCCTGATGATAGACTTGTGCCCAAAACGTCGATTCTCCTGCCCCTCGAATGCTACCTGACCTGCTGTGCTTTTCCAGCACCACACGTTTGGATGTCTACCTGCCCGCCTTACTCAACCTTCCTGGACACGTCATCAAAGAACTTTAACAAATTCATCAGGCGTGAACTTCCACTCACAAAGCCATTCTTACTATTACTAATGAAACCCTGTTTTCCGAATGCATGTACATCTTATCCCTCAGAATCTTCTCAAGTAATTTACCTACCACAGATATTAAGTTACTGGTCTGTATTTCCCGGACTTAATTTTTCAGTCCTTCTTGAATAAGGGCACGATATCTGCTTTCCTCCGGTCTTGTGGGATCTCATCTGTGGTAAGCGATGATCAAAATTTTCAGCCAGGGCCCCCGTAAGTTCTTCTCTAGCCCCTGCACTGTTTTTGGATATATCTGAAAGGACCGTGAGATTTATCCAACTTCAAACATTCTAGTAGATACAATACCTCCTCTACTGTGATATGGACTATCCTTAAGTTATCACCAATAATTTCCCCAATTTCCCAAGTACTCATGTCTTTCTCCGCGGTAAACATAGAGAAGAAATGTTTGTTGAGGACATCGCTCATCTCTTATGTTTCCACGCAAACATATCCATTTTGGTCTTTCTGAGGGGTCCTATTCTCTCTCTAGTTACTGCTTTTCCTTAAATATACTTAATGCACCTATTTGGATTCATCCTGCTCTCCTCAGGCAAGGTTCTCTCATACCCCCATTTATCCCTCCTGATTTCTTTCTTTAGTAAACTCCTGTATCCCCTGTACACCTCCATGGATTCGCTTGATCCTAGCTGCATCTATCTGAGCCACGCCCCCACATTTCTTTTGGTAAAAGCCTAAACATCTCTTGTCATCCAATGTACCTCATTCCTGTCAACTTTCCATTCACCTTCAAAAGAACATATAGATCTTAAACTCCCACTTGCTGGAGGACCCTTTGCTTGCAAACAGATTACTCCAATCAACCACTGCAAACCCCTGTCTAAGTCCATCAAAATTAACCTTGCCCCAATTTAGAACTTGAATCTGTGTACCAATTTTTTTCCCTCACCATAACTATTTTAAAATTAATAGATCTATGGTCACTGGTCCCAAAGTGCACAGCTACTGTCACCTCACTCACCTGTCCTGACCTATTTCTGAAGAGTAAGAAAAATTTTGCTCTTTCCCAATTAGGATCCTCTACATTCTGCTTGAGGAAACATTCCTGACGCACTTAATTGATTCCATCCCATCCAATACCTTAATGCTCTGGCAGTTCAAGTGTGTGTTATAAAAAATATTAAAGCCCCTATTTTGACAACCCAAATGTTCCTGAAAGTCTCCGCAAACTCTCTACATATTTTTGTTCCTGCAATTTCTGTTTACAATTTGGGGGCCTATCGTACAAACCCAATAATGTCACCATCCCCTTCTTATTTCTTAGTTCCACCCACAAAGCCTCGTTGGATGATCGATCAGTTATTTTATCTCTGATCACTGCTGCGATACACCCTTTGTTCAGAAATGCAACTCCCCTCCTCTTGTTTCACAATCTCTGTTCATCCTAATGCATTTAATCCTGGTACATTAAGCTGTCAGTCCTATACATCGCTCAGCCATGTTTCTGTAATAGCTAGACTATCGAGCGCCGATAACCTATCCACACGCTGAATTCATCAGCCTTAACTGTCAGCCCTTTTGCTCTGAAATAAACACAATTTAATCCATAGGCATTTCTTGTTCCCTACCGTGTTCCAGCCTGATATGTCTCCTTAACGTACTATGCTTGATTACTGTATCTCCTTCCAGCCTCACATTGCCGCCCTGCTCTTGACGATCCCACCTCCTGCCAATCTCGTTTAAACACTCCCCTGTTGCACTGTCAAAACTGGCTGCGAAGGTATTGATCCCCCTTCCAGTGAATGTGCTACCAGTCCCTCCTGAACAGGTCAACTCTGTCACAGAAAAGCTCCTGATGGTCTAAAAATATGAATCCCTCCCACTGCATCAATTCTTTAGTCATATATTTATCTTGATATCCTCCTATTCTTAATATTACTAGCTCATGACACTGGAAGTAATCTGGAGATTATCACTATCGAGGTCCTGTTTTTTAACTTTTCTCCTAGTTTTCAGTTAATCATTCTGTAGAAACACATTCCTATATCTAACCGTGTCATTTGTGCCATCGTGCACAATGACTTCTCGCTGCTCATCCGCCCCCTCGAGAACATTCAGCAGCTACTCAGTAACATCCTGGACCCTGACACCTGAGAGGCAACACACCATCCTAGTTTTCAGTTTGAGGCCACAGAATCACCGATCTGCCCCCGCAACAATCAAACTTCCTATCTCTAAGACCCTGTTTACCTTTATCCTTTCCTGCTGCTCCCCAGATCCAGTGCAATCATCTTGGCTACTGCTGCTTTCCCCTGAACAGTCATTCCCTGACACCTATCGCCCATCTCCCAACATACACAAAACCAGTATCCAGAATGGTATACTTGGTTTCGAGAGGAATAGCCACGGGGGATTCCTGCACTTTCTGCCTACTCCCTTCGCCATTCCTGTTGGTCGCCCAGCTACTCTCTGCTTGGAATACGACAGGAAGCAAGGAAATCCTGTTGGATTAAATTGCTTTTAATTAAATGGAACTGGGCTGACAGGTAAGGCAGATGAACTCAGGGCGTGGATCTTTACATGAAACTGGAATAATATAGTCCTTACAGAAACATGGCTCAGGGAGGGACTTGCGTGTGAGCACCTCACTAAAACTTTTATCTATGAAGTGTTCCATATCTCGGCTAATCCAGAGTGCTCCGGAACACGGTCTCCCAGGAGCTGCAGCAGGGTGCACAAACCGCAGGAGGAACATGCAACTGCAGTAACTGCCATTTACATTGCTGTGAGACTAGCGTTAAAAAGAGTTTACCTGATCTTACCTTGACCTTTTGCTGATCCATTGCTCACCGATGTATCTGGAACCAAAGCATTACTACCTATTCTGCCACTCACAGTACGTTAGTAGATCACTGCAGATTTAGGTTTGGTTAGGGAAGGATGGAGACATTACAGTGATGTATTGTTTGGGCCTTAAGCACTCCTAAACAGGCCCATCCTTGGATTTGATGGTGGGGTGTGGTGTTGTCTTGCTGAGGTCTTCCTCCTTGTAGTGGTGACTGCGCTGATGCAAATATTCACCCTGACAGCCCATCCGCGTTGTCGCAGTCCTCTGATCTTTTCTGTCTACTAGTACTGCATTTATGAATTCCTTGTAACAATTTTTTGTATTCGAAACTGTGTCTCACTTCGGAGGGAGAGATGTTGATGTTCCAGTGAATACAGTCTATTAAAGAAGGTTTACCATTAGACATACGAGCGACAGTACGCCCATCCGCTCTCTGACTCTGCTTTTACTTTCAATGAGGATACATTTATTCTGATAACATTCCATTCTGTTTTCCTGTGTATTCCCTGTAACCCTTGTTTAAAAATCTGTGCATCTCAGCCTTGAAGATATTTAGTGATCATTCCTCAACAGCCTTCACAATTTTCTATAATGGTTTCCCTCCCACTGATGTGAGACTTGGTGGTCTTTAATCCCATGGCTTTTTTTTTCTAGAACTCTGTGTGGAAGTTGAACCTACATTAAATGTTGTCCTGTTCGGTCATACCACCTCTGTGGCCAGAGGCAAAACAAAAAAATTCACAAAATGTAACAGCCTGTAATCTACTCCCTCATCTTCCACATCAGTCTAAGATACAGTTCATCCAGATCTAGAGATTTGCCCACTTTTTATCCTACATCAACTTCCAATTATCCCTCAGCTTCTATATAGGAACTGCTTCTCCAAAGTGACGACCAATATGTAGTACGTGTTTGACATATTCTCAGGCTCAATGCACAGGTTGCCTCCTCGGTCCCTAATACTCCCTATTCTTTCTCTTGTTACTCTCTTACCCTTAATGGACCGATAAAATATATTTGAATTCTTGATATTGTCCATTAATGTTTTTATCAACCTGCTTTTTGCTCTTCTACTTACTTTCTTGAGTTTAGCCCTACACGTTCTCTACTCTTCTGGGACCTCCATTGACCTGCTCACTTTATGCGTGCTTTAAGCTTCTCTTTCATTTTTAATTCTGTTCTGAATATTTGTAGACATCCCATACTGTCTGGGTTTGTTCTCTTAATTTTCATCTTTGTTGTAACATGTTGTGGTGACACCCTCATCAATTCCATTTTGAGCATTTGATCCCCACAACCCCCACGCTGTTCTGCGACAGTTTCACCCAGAAGTAACTTTACGGTTGCAAGATCCTGTCTTTCTTTTGATAAGATCTGCCTCTATCATCCACATTATTTTTATTTTTCAAACCTTTTTTACTTTTGGTCGTTTCCTTATTAAGCTAAAAAGGCAAGAGTCACGGTCACTGGTCCTGCAATGCTCTCCCAATCCTGACTGCAACACCTAACTGGCTTCGTTCCCATTGTGAGGCTCGGCACAGCCCCACCCATTGTGATATCTGCTACATGTTTATATGAGGAGCTCTCTGGAATAAATGTCAAGACATTTTTGCCCTCTTAAAAATAATTATCGCTGCCCTAATCAATGTTTGCAATTGAAATGCCTGAATATAATGACCCTATTATTGCATTTACACACCTCAGTGAATTGATTGTGTACCTGCTCCTGTATTTTCTTTTTTCTGGGGGTCTATAATATATCCCCAGTAGTGTGTCTGTCATTGATTTGAACCTAATTCCAACCCACAAACCGTCATTTGACTGCCCTTCCAAGATATCATCCGTCTTTACTGCAGTCTGTAACTCCATAATAAATAAGGCAACACCACCTTCTATTTTACACCTTTCCTCTGCTGCCTATAGTTCTTGTACCACAGAATATTGAGTTGTCAGCTCTGACCTCCCTCAAACGCATCTACGTGATGGCAAAAATATCCACTTCCACATGACACCTCGTTCCCTTATCAAATCTGAAGATCTGATAATATTCCAAGCATTATGGTAAAGGTCATCCAGCCTCGATTATAGCACCTGGAATACTCTGTACCTCGGAGTTCTTCAGCCAATTACTTTTTGTTATCAAGCTGCCTTTCCATGAACTAAAAATGTAACTCTGGGACTGAATGAATAATCGTTGAATTGTAACTTATTTTTTAATTAATGTGTTAATCAAATGCAACGTTCCAGAACTGAACAGTCAGCTTCAAATACAATGAATTCCTGCTGATTAATTCCCTGCTCAGTGTGCAGCGGCATCAGCCCTCAGTAATGGCGAAAGTGAAGTCTGCAGATGCGAGAAATCAGGGTAGAAACGTGTGATGCTGGCAAAGCGCAGCGAGTCAAGCAGCGTCCGAGGAACAGGAGAGTGAAAGCTTTGGGCATAAGCCCTTCATCAGGAAGTCATTGATGTGTTCACATTTTTTTTCCATTCCACGATTCATGGAATATTTCGAATTGTACTTGCTCAGGAGGGCAGCACTGCATATAGCCCTGAAATGGAAAGCAGTCAATCAGTTGGTTAGACAGGGAGTAGATAAAGTGAGGTGAAGTACAGAATGAGTGAAGTCAAAACAAGGATAGATAAGTCCCCTGAACCATACAGGAAGCACTCGAGGTTACCAGAGGAATTGAGGGAAGAGATTGCTGTGCCTTTGGCTATGATCTTTGTGTCCCCACTGTCCAGTGAAATACTGCCTAAAGATTAGATGGTGGCAAAAGTTATTCCCTTATTCAGGAAAGGCAATAGAGATAATCCTGCGAAATACAGGCCAGTCAGGCTTACTTCTGTATTGGGGAAAGTATTGGAATGGATTCTGAGAGGCATAATTTATGATTACTTGGAAAATCTTAGTTTGATTAGAGATAGTCAGCATGGCATTTTGAGGGGCAAGTCATGCCTCACACAACTTAGTGAATTCTTTCAGGATGGGAACAAACACATGGATGAAGGTAGAGCAGTGGATGCGATGTACATAAATTTCAGCAAGGTGGTTGATGAGTTGCCATACGGTCGGCTCATTCAGAAAGTAAGGAGGCATGGGACGCAGGGAAACAGGGAAATTAGTCTGTGTGGATACAAACTTTTCTGGCCTGTCGAAGACTGATGGTGGTAGAACGTGGAAAGTATACAGCCTGGAGCTTGGTGATCAGTGGCGTTCTTCAGGAATCGGTTCTGGGACGGTTCTTTGTGATTTTTACAAATGACTTTGATGAAATAGTGAAAGGGTGCTTTAGTAAGTTTTACGATGTAACAAAGATGTTGGAGTTATGGATAGTGTGGAGGCTGTTGTAGGTTGTAATTGGACATTGACACGATGCAGAACTGGGCTGGTAAATGACAGATGGAGTTCACCCTTGATAAGCGTGAAGTGATTCATTTTGGAAGGTCGAATTTGAATGCAGAATACAGGGTTAAAGGCAGGATTATTGGCAGTGTGGAGGACCATAGGGAGGGATCGTGTGTTCCATATCATAGGACGCTCAAAATTGTCACCCAAGTTGATAAGGTTATTAAGATATATGGTGTTTTCATTAGCCTGGGATTGAGTTTAAGAGCCGCAAGGTTATGTTGCAGCGCTAAAAGGCTCTAGTGAGACTACACTTAGAATATTGTGTTCAGTTCTATTTGCCTCATTACTGGAAAAACATTGAGGCTTCAGAGAGGGTGCTGGGGAGATTTACCAGGATGCTGCCTGGACTGGAACGCATATCTTACAAAGAAAAGTTGAGGGAGCTAGGGCTTTTCGCTTGGAGCAATGAAGAATGGGAGATGACATGATACAGGTGTATAGGATGATGAGAGGCATAGGTAGAATGGATAGCCAGAGTCGTTCTCGCAGAGTGGAAATGGCTATCGCGAGCGGGCATAATTTTAAGGTGATTGGAAGAAAGTTTCAGGAGATGTCAGAGGTAAGTTCTTTACACAGAGAGTGGTGGATGCTTGGAATACACTGCCAGCAGCGTTAGTAGAGTCAGCTGCATTAGTGATATATAAGTGACTATTGGATAGGCACATGAAGGATATGTCAGTTAGTCTGATCTTCGAGTAGGATAAAGGTTCGGCAGGACGTCAAGGGTCTAAGGGTCTGTATTGTGCTGTACTGTTCTGTGTTTTATGTTTCATGCAGCCTGTGGATTCTTAACAATTGTTGAATGAGTGAGGGAGTGATCTGAGTGAGATTGGGAAGCTGGGGAGGGGCGTTAGCCCAAAACTTCCAGTTATGTCGTTCATTGTTACATTCACCTGAATGCCAGTACAGTATGTGTGGTGTCCTACACCAGGTAGGCTCCGCCAAGTTCAGTTATTAACATAATTCTTGACTTGTCATTTGCTGCTGTTTCCTTCAGAAACAATCTGTTGCGTGACCCATGTATTAATCAGATAGGTGCTAAGTTTCGTTAATTGGGCAAAAATAAGCCGTCGACTAAGATTATTCGACTGAACTATAATCTCCGAAAAGAATTAGTTTGATTCTATATTTATGAAAAATATAAACACCTGTGAAGATTTTCTAACACAGAAATAAAGAATGTACATTTTATTTTGTATCGAACAAACATAGAACATAGAACATAGAATAATACAGCACAGTAGAGGCCCTTCGGCCTTCGATGTTGCGCCGATCCAAGCCCACCGAACCTACATTAGCCCACTCTCCTCCATATGCCTATCCAATGCCCGCTTAAATGCCCATAATGAGGGAGAGTCCACCACTGCTACTGGCAGGGCATTCCATGAACTCACGACTCGCTGAGTAAAGAACCTACCCCTAACATCTGTCCTATACCTACCCCCCTTAATTTAAAGCTATGCCCCCTTGTAATAGCTGACTGCATACGTGGAAAAAGTTTCTCACTGTCGACCCTATCTAAACCCCTAATCATCTTGTACACCTCTATCAAGTCACCCCTAAACCTTCTTTACTCCAATGAAAACAACCCCAAGTGCCTCAGCCTTTCCTCAACATGGATGTAACATTTTTGGCGATGAGAATTACACGCACAATGTCAGGATACAAAACAATGCATTGTCACTCCAACGTTTTGAAATTTGTGTTGGCTTCTGAATGATTACATATTCAGGGTGAGCAAAGGATTGAACAATCAAATAGAATTAGCGTTCTTATACACTTATACATAATCAATCCATTTAATTTCTCACTGAAGCGTACAAGCTTCAGCTATTTGCCAGTGAATTAGAAATGGCTATAATTCAACAAGCACTGTTAATATTCAACTAAGTAAATGATTTGTGCTATCAAATTTAAGTGAACAATAATTTGAAAACTTTTAATTTTTAGAAAGAATCTTATTTAATATGAAATGTGTACAGTTAACAAAAATGATGAACATATTATCGTGTGAGTGAAAAGAAAGACCTTTTCAAAGAGACTTGTGCCAAAGCAATGACAGATTTGCTTGCGTAATTGGAATACAATATTTAAAATATTCATGTTCTGAGCAATAATTAGACTACAAAATGAAGCTGACCTTGTAATACTTGCATTTTAAATGCTTACGCTGCACCAAATAATCAGGTATTTGCGAGCATTTACAATGGGAAATAATCGGATACGGACTTTATTCTTATCAGACACATGATAGAGAGCAAAACTTTAAAGTACAGGAGGAGGCCATTGACCACTGTGCTTACATCAGCTCCAGGAATGTCTCCCAAGCCCCTCACATTTGCCAATCCTATCTCAGCAGCCTGTTGAATTCATATTTCCAAATACAGTACCGGTTCTCTTTTTAATATTCATCCGAAACTCTCCCAGGCAGTCCATTCTAAATCCAATTCTAAATCCAATCTGTCTCATAAAGAAGCTTTCCTTATCTCACTCCTGGTTCTTTTGCTGACAATCTTGAAAGTAGAATTCCTTGGTGCTGTAATGCTAACTAAAGGAAACAGCTTATTCCTGTTTTACTCTACAACGTTTTTTCATACTTTTGAGCACCGCGATAAGTTCACATCTTTGGCTGTTCTGCTTCAAGAAGAATAAGCCTTGCAAGAACTGTAACAAGCACTACATCGGAAAAACAGGCAGAAAACTAGCCACCTGGATACATGAACAACAACTAGCCTGAAATATGACATGACCCACTATCACTAGTATCCTTACATACAGATGAGGAAGTACACCATTTATACTGCGTCTGCACATCCATCTAGGACAAGCCAAACAGAGACACGCACGAGAATTCCTAGAAGCATAGCAATCCAAACAGAATTCTATCAACAAACACATCGATTTTGATTCCATCTAACACTCTCAGAGAAAAAGAACGGACATAAATACACCAATACTGGAAAATACATCATTGACTCAAGGAAACCTAAACACTTAAATAGCAAGCGGGACATAATACCCGCACTTCACCAGAGGCTCACTGATAATGTTCCCTAGTATAGTGATGAACCATCTGAAAATGAACTCTCCAGCTCAGCGAGCAAACTGACATCCAGAAAAAGCGCAATTTCTCTCATCCGCACTTTAACTGAATCCTTCATTCCAGTGATCATTCTGATTATTTTAAGGTTATTTGTATTCTTCCCCAAAGTAATGTGGTGTCTGTCTGTTTGTGTGTGTGAGAATGCCTGTGTGTGTGTGAGAGAGAGAGAGCGAGATGGAGATTGAGAGAGAGAGAGAGAGAGAGAGAGAGAGAGAGAGAGAGAGAGAGAGAGAGAGAGAGCGAGAGAGAGAGAGAGAGAACAATCCTCTGTATAACCTCTGGATTACTCCCCGTGCCATGTGGAAAAGAGGGAAGGATGAGGAACACAATATAGCTTAGCATGTTGTTAAAAAGCTAGTTCAGGGTTCATGGTTTCAGATTTTTGGATCATTGGGATCTCTTCCAGGACAGGTGAGACCTGTATAAAAAAGACAGGTTGCATCTTAACTGGACGGGCACCAACATCCTTGATGGGAGGTTTGCTTGTGCAACTCAGATGGATTTGAATAAACCAGGAGACTGAGAGCCAAAACAGAAGATCAGGAGCTGAGCAGAAGGTCTAGGTGAATAGGACATCAGGCACGGCCAGTCTAATGACAATGCTGAGAGAAGGAATCAAATCAGTCCAAAATGTGAGTTGGGAGTTGGAATAAATTATTGAGATTAGGATCAAGTTTTTCAGGGATTAACAAACAAGGATGGAGAGTGTGCGGGATGTGAGGGATTAAAGTGTGTGAGATCAGAAAGACAGTGCACAAGAAAATATTAAAGGGGAAAGAGGTTGAGGTGGAGTGGGTTGGGGAATTCTGTGATAAACAACTGGCAGCAAAACTCAGGAAAACTTGTTTGTCAAAGTGAATATCTGGGAAAGAATTTATTATGCTTCAGAGAAATAGCAATCTTATTGCTTGAGGTCTGTATTATAATGAAGGGAAAGCTGTGTTCATGTTATGGCTGTGGCTACAATAATGGTGGCAAACAGCTAGAATAATATCAGTGCTGTTGTTGGCCAATGGTTGCACTGAGCATATGAATTACCTTGGATGTTCCCAGAGATGGCTGGGCTGCCTTTGGTTGAGTAAGTGCTGAAGCTCCATGAGATAATGCTGTTTTGTGAATTCGCCACTTACTGAGTTCAGTCAAAGGAACAAAGCAGCAACTGCCATTGTTTATTGCTTCAGAATATTTCAGACTGTCCATGGCTGTGGCTACAATAATGGTGGCAAACACCATTGCACACAATCATGCAATGAAAACCAGGCCTATCACGCCTGTGCCAGCTACTGCATATCCAAAGGTTTTTTTTTTTAATGTTTGTGAGGTTACCTGCCTCAACCACCCTCCTAGATAATGCATTCCAGATTAATACCACCCTCTCAGTTCGAAACACATTCCACAAATCCTCTCTCAATCCCATGCCTTTCACTTTAAAAGTCTGTCCCTTTGTGTTTGACCATTTGAGTAAGGAATACAGCTGCTGTCTATTCATCCTCTCCATACCCTTTATGTTCTTGTACACTTGTACCAGGTTCCCTCTTCAAAGAAAGAAACAAACAAATTTCGCCCTCCTCTTTCATACTCACGTTTGAGTACTCACTTAGACTTGTTACTTCTGACTTTCGTCTTCCCAATTTATCGGTGTTAAATTTCATTGGCCATTGATCCGGCTATCTGAATAATATGTTTATATCCTCATGTAGCCTTACATTTTCCTCCTGACTGTGATCCATCCAACTCATTTTTGTGTCATCCACAACATTGATCATCATTCCACTGCTCCCCACCTTCCATATTTTCACAATCGTCATTTCTGAATATGGCAAACAAACCGTGATTTCCTTCCTGTCCTCCAAATGTTATTCATAGGATGATTTGACAATTCCAGTCTCTTGCCTTTCCTATTTTGGTGAATTTATGAGTGATGTAGTTAACATATTTTATGAGGGAGCCACAAATAGTATTTTCGACACAGAGTTTAATTCACCTTTTACACTCTGTCCCTCTGCATATTTTATTTCTAATGTTTCTAAACAATTTCGGATAAACTACCGTTTGGCACCTTGCGCTGGAACATTACCATTTTGTGTGTCACTGTTCTTTGTAATATTCCCTACAATAGCCAATGCTAAAGAATTGTTTCATCTGCAGGATGGACACGGACTCATTCATTGTTTGTTTAAATTAGCGAGTGTGATGAGGATAAATGTTCAATTAAGTTCTATGTTGGGGAAAACTGCAGTAGATCAAATCATATTCTCATATCCCCCTTGAATTGGAAGCAAATACATACTGTAAAAAAAATCAAAAATGTTGAAACACCACAGTAGGGGAGAAAAAACATGTCGTCTGCTCTTGATGAAGATATAGAAATATACAGCACTTGTACAACCTGAACAAGAATCAAGTTAGAGAAGAAAAAGTACAAGAAATCGTTACATAATTTTAAATGGAATCCAGATCCCGATTTTTTTGAACAGTGCTTTTTTTCTCATCCAATCTCAATTCCTGGAAAACAAGCTTTTCACTGTCACTAAAACTTCATCTGCCATTCGTCCTCCTCCTACTACTCTTTTCTTACACTCCGACTTTGTTTGCACTGCCCGTTCTGCTGCTATATACTCTTCCACTGATGATCTCCCTTCACACTCTTCTTCTGCCACTCCCACTGTAAGTTACACCAATTCCCCAACTACTCCCACTTTCTCTGGCCATCCCTTCCCCTTTTTGCTTTTCAACTGGGATGATGGGAGACGCTGGCTTCTGTGCTGCTATTTGTCATCAGTCAATGATGAGATTGAGATGGTCAATGTCCAATAGGAACAGACAATAGTGTATTTCTGTCATTGTCTGATGCACCGTGAACAGGCTGGTTTTGTTCATCATATTACAGTGTGGAGTGTCTTGCTATCTCTGTCACAGCAGTTACCCAAATAGCCTCATCACAAATAGGACAAACCTCTCCTCAGAATCAGAAGTCCATGCATCAGTTTTCCCTTAAACATTGTGAGTAGAGTGAGCACATTGTTCAAACAGGCTGTGTACTGTCCTTTTGTTCTTTATTCATTTAACTGATTTTCCAATGTCAGTTGAGGTGAGGTCAGAGTAACTTGCGTTGCCTCAAAGTAATATTTAACTCATGTGACATCAGGGATCCTGAGAAAACTGTGGTCATTGGGAATCGCAGGAAATTCTGCGCTGGTAATTTCCTCACTGAACAATGACACTTTCCCCAGAGCTATTGGGAATGACAAATAAACTTTGCCCTGGCTAGTGCCTTCCAAAACCATGGATAGATTTGTCTTTATAAAAACATCAAGACATATTATGTTTTCACAGTTTGGTCTAAAGTCTCTGAAAAGTAAGGCCTTGCTGCTTGACTGTCAGTCCAGTGAAATCAGGATGGTACAATAAGATTAACTTCCCAATTATTTTCAGTCAGTTATTTTCTGAGGTCTGATCGAGCGATTTCAGTGCCACTGAGTTCAAAAGTTTGTCTGTCCAGCAGTATCGCATCACATTAAGTCAAGGCTTCACCACTCTACAATTCTAATTTATTCACCGGCTCATTTGCCGTGCTGACCAGATGTACTGGGCATTCAATTTGCAACAACGTGGAGATGCCCTTGACCATCTGGAACCTTCCTGCCCTCCCATACCCTGCCCTCTGACTCCATCCTCTCCTCCAACTCCACCTCCTGTCGTTTATTCACCATCCCTGCTGAACTTTCACTCTCTGATGCTGAATGTTCTGTACTAATCAAATTTCTGAAATTTACCTCTCTGTGCCCCCACTTTAATGAATTTTAGGCATGACATTTAGTTGAACTCTTCCGCTGTCTTCGCCTCAATGCACATTTGTTTCGGCAAGATTCATCTCCCTGCCCCATAGACCCCGTTACCCAGCTGCAACAGTCTCCCTCCTCCTGGAACCCCGCTTCTAGCCTTTACCTGAACTAAATCGGTTCATTGAGAAATCTCAACATGACATTGATTGTCTTAGTTATTCTGCACTCCCCTCACCAAATCCAACCTATCACTATCTGAACAGCCGACACTCCATATGCTTAGATCCAATCGTAGCTGTGTTATTCAGGCTGTGCCAGTAAGGGTGATGCTGCTGTAGCCTGGTGAACTGTCCTCGACATTGCAAAGGTTGAACGCCCAATCTCAGTTACCTCCTCTAATCTCCCCCGGACTATGACCTTACCATGGCACATCAAACCATTGTATCAACTATGATAACTTGACCACCTTTCATCTGGAGATTCCGGCCCCTTCCCCCTAAGAGCCCGCGAGCTGATGGTCCTCTGATAGCAGAGCTCGCTTCTATCTCCTTATAAACGTTCACAGAGCTGCCAGGACATACCCATTGCTTCACATACCCTGCCGCACAGAGGAAATGCATGGATACACAAGTGGGCCCCAGTTATGCCTGTTCTTTACTTGGGGTACGTCGACTATTCACTGTTGCAGTTCTATTCCAGCACCCACCCACAACTCTTTGTCCGATGCATAGATGATATCATCGCTGCTGCTTTTCTCTCTTGTCCGGAATTGGAAAAGTTCATTAATTTCTCTTGGAATTTGGAGCCCTCCATCACTTCCACCTGGTCTCTCTCTGACTACTCCCTTCCTTTCCTCAACATCTCTGCTTCCATTTCTGGGGATAGAAAAGCCACTGATATCCAGTATTAACACACCGACTCCCACAGCTTCTTGGAGAATATGTCCTCACACCTGGTTTCCTGTGCAGACCCAAATCCATTCCCCCAATTCCTCCATCTCCACCGCATTGCTTCTGACGATACTAAATTCAAAAAGGCAGCATTTGAAATGTCCACCTTGTTCCTCCATCAAGGGATTCCCCAACATTGTTGTCAACAGGGTCCTCAACCAAGTCAGACCAAGCTCCTGCACTTCTAGCTTCCCCCTCCTATTTCCCTCTCACAACAGAGTTTCCCTTGTCATAACCTATTATCCCAGCAGCATTCACATGCAGAGGATCATCAGCACACATTCCCCCCACCTTCAGCGAGATGCCCCCACCTGCACATGTTCACCCCTCCTCCATTGTCCATCTTATAGAGGGATCATTCCCTCCAGGACACACTGGCCTACTCTTTATTCACTCCCAACACAGGTTCACTTCGCGTTCCCCTGCCGGAGGTGTAACACCTTCCCATTTACCTCCCTCCTCATCAGTATCCAAGGGCCCAGCCATGCATTCCATGTGAAGCAGCCCCTTACCAATATTTCCCACAATCCAGTCAACTACATGCGCTGCTCACAATTTGGTCTCGTCTACATTGGGGAAATGAAGGGCAGACAGGTTGACAGCTTCACAAAACATCCAAGTTGTACTGCTGCAAAAGACCCTGAGCTTTCATTTACCTGTCAGTTTTACAGATCGTCCTTTCCCTAACCAATGTCTCTGTGTCAGGCTTGCTGCAGTGTTCCAGGCAAGTTCAGCGCAAGCTGGAAGAACAATACCTCATTTTCCATGTGCGGACCCTGCAGCACTTTCGACTCCAAATCAAATTCAATAATTTTCGTGACTGAACTCCCCAATGACCTAGCCCCCTACCCATACACCAGGCCTAGTTCTCACATAGTCTTCTATTACTCACACCCCATTGTTAGCTATAACAGTCTCCATTAAGAGCTATCCAGTCTCTTCAGCAGATAAACCAACATTTTCCGTGTTAACTGATGAGGAAGGGGCACTGGACCTGAAACGTTAACTCTGATTTCTCGGCACAGACGCTGTCAGACCTGCTGAGCGATTACAGCAACTTCTGTTTTGTTTCAACATTTTCATCGCAAGGTCTCACAATGCAATACGTCATCGATATTTAGAGCCCTGTCAAACATAGGAACTTTGTAATTTATCATTTAATGTCTATAACAAATTACTCGAGAATCATCCGAGATAACATCTTTGCTGTTACCATTCAGATCAGACACTTTGTCACAGTTCACAAAAGAGATGGAGCGAAACACAGTGGATCCGGCAACATCTGAGCAGAGATGCAAAAAAACACATTTGATTCTAATATGACTTTTCAGAATAGTGTCACATCATATTACATATGTTAATTCTGTTGCTTTCTGCAGATACTCCCTCAACTTCTTCGTTTCTCCAGCATGTTCTGTTTGTATTTCATGTTTCCATTATCCTTTATTTCATGTTTCTTGACAGGTCTACATGTTTAACTTGGTTATATTTGGACAATGTGGTCCTTTCTTGTTTCTATTACAGCCGATGTATCTGTGACACGTGAATTACAGCCAAAATCTCTTTCTTCTTTAAGATAGAAATTAAAAAAATTCTGAACATTCTGTAAATCTCAGGAAATCTATTTTGTTTGAAAATAAATTTTAGAGGCAGTGAAACTTCATGAAATAATTGGGGTAGATTTTGGTGATGGAACAATCTGTCCCCTTCATTGAACAAGCTTGTCTCCCCAATCTCCAAAAACTTTCAATGCATAACATAGAATTATTAAAGCAAAGGTGATGAAAACTCAGCCCATTGTCTCTCCCAGTTTGGAATGAGCGCTATCTCTACTATAATTCTCCTGTATTGTCCCCATAACCCTGCACAGTTTAGAATGTGCTTTTAATTGTAAGCTTCCTGCCAGATATAAACAATACGATCAATCTAAAAAAAAAATAGACGTTGGAGGGAAAGCTCAGCAGGTCTGGCTGTATCTGTGAAGAGAAATCAAAGTTAATGCTTCAGGTGTGGTGACCCTACTCAATCTGTATTCCCAATGATTACATGGCGTGTATATGAAATTTAGTCCACTTTATCACATTTAAAATTATCCTATTCAGTTCACATTGTCATTGAGCATTGCATGTCCCAAACGTTGGCTTTCCTTGTTGTGATCTATATTTAATTCCAGCTGTCATTAAGAGTGATGATGACTGGGGAATATCACTGTACTCCCCATGCAGTCTCCACAGTCAGTGCCCCCATTCCGCCCTATCTCCCAGCCAACCCTGACTCATTAATTCATAAGTCTTAATGATTAAGTTCACCTTTGGTTTTGGACCGAGGGGGAAAAGCGTAAAAATTACTGCTTTACAGCAAATAAAACTGCATTAAGATGTTTGTCAATTTTTATATAAATTATTTACTGAAGTATATTATGAATGGAAGGTCCAACGTTTCTGTATTAAAGCAGTGAGAGGAACATTCAGAGAAATCCACACTTCCTGTCTATGTTCAGGGCAACTGTGCCCAGTGACAGTCTGTTGACTGGTCTTTGTTCCCGTGGAGGCGAGATCAGCAGTCACAACATCCTGATTGCGTTTCTTTTTTTGTGGAGGGGCGGAGATTTGGCGCAAGATGGTTGCAGCATTGCAAACGTACAACAGAGCAGAGTCATCTAGCCTGTGATAAGAAAACATCTATCGTTTTACCTCACAACTGACTTGACTAGAGGAATCGGTGATGAGAGATGTGACCAATCGCCAGCAATGCCAGCATCCAGTCCAGTCCAGTTATATTATGAACTGAATGTGCTGTATTAGAAGCTAGAACTGTTTGCTCAGTGACTGTGATTGATGTCAGTCTCCATGCATTGTAACGGTGTCACTGGAAGGTATCCCTCTCCTATTAGTGAGGGGCTTCACTCAGTGCGCTATCCCAGTGTAGGAGCAGATGCACCAGCTCCAACAGTAACAGAGATCAGCCGCTGCACAGATATGGAGAGGACAGATCTGAATCTGGATAATTAAACCAATGGAGAGGAGGATTTCCTTGGGCCTTTTCAATATTTCCCTCTGTTGGGAATTTCTACCATATCGGATAATAGCGGCGCTGATTATGATTTTTGGCGGGGTGGAGGGTGTGTTACAAACCTATTTTTACTGTTGTTGGTGTTCTCTACCTCTGTCCATTCATTAATCCTATAAACAATTTTGAACTTCATTGCAATTTCTGTTATCTATACGTGTCAAAGAAAGAAACTTTTATCTTCAATTTTAATTGCAGTCTCCATTCATCTGAATTGCAGACCACTCCCTCACAAACATCTGAGAACAAAACTGTGCACAACGTCGAGATCCCTATTTGCCCTGAACTGATTTATGTCTCGTGTTCTCTCTGTCACCAACCCTGTCCACTCTCAGGTCATAATATCTCCAATCTCCATCTCTGCGTCAGTGCTGTGGCTGAACAAACCATTGTCTGCACGTTGGTAAAATTCAGACTTTATGTTTCAAGCTCTCTTCTGGCCACTTTTCCAGTTACAAGTATTTCAATCACAAAATTGTTCTTGCCTCGGAGTTACTTCATGATTAGGACAATGTATCAGTGTAGGAATGTCGATCGATGTAATTCAGAGCAAAGCGTATTAAATGAAAGACATTGTTTCAAGTGATTTGTTTGAAGTCCTACCACAGCTGATGGCAGAACTTAAATAAAATGATAAGAATTGAAATAAAAATGAATTTCACGAAAAACATACATAAAACCCACATTTTGTCTGACATTTTTCCTGTTTCACTGATGACCTTCGGTAAAGAATCTAATGTTACTACCCGGTCTGGGTTAAGTGTGACTTCAGACCCATATCAATGTGCGTGACTTTATATTGGGGTGTGCAATGGCCTCACAGTCAGTGCAATTAGTGATGAGTAACAAATGCTGCCCTGGGCAGAGATGCCGACTTCCCATGGAATAACACATTTGAAGGTTAAACCAAATAAAAAAAGATGCTGGAGATCTGAAATTGCATAACAAATGAAAAGAAACGAACAGAAAGTGCTGGGGGGCTTTTCTGAACTGGAAACAGTTGGAAAATAGTGTGAATAATGCTGGTGACAGGGAAATCTGCTTTGAAGGGGAGGAGGAGTGAGTTAAATCGATACAGAAAAAGAGAGGTAGAAGAAAAAGAGCAAACGAAGGGAATGATGATCAGCTGGAGTGGAAATAAAATGTGAGATTCACCTCATTTATTTGTAACTTTTCCCATCTTCCTGAATATCATGCCCATGTATCCACCTGTATCCACCTCTTTTCAAAAATTTGCTTTTTGCCACTTCCCTTTCCGAAAACCATCCATTTTGTCCTGTTTTCGATAGCCAAAAGAAATCCGAAGAGGATTTTCACTGTTACCAAGATAGGTGAATTTTTTCACACATAAATTAATGCTACTTCACTTTACGCCATATCAGCTTATGAAAGGTTTTGTAGGAACATTCTACCTTCAGATACCGTATATATCTAAGATCATGTTTATAGCAATTTGATCCCACCTGTCTGTGTTCCATGAGCGTCGTCATCTTCTTATATTTATTAATTGGATATAGGTATCGTTAGCTGGGCCAGCATTAGTTCACTTTTTTGATTGCCCTTGAGAAGACCTTGAGCCTCACAGGGCATTTAGACAGAGTGAGGCATACAAGGTGACAGCTGCACAGGAGGTTTGCAAAGCAAGATCAACTTTTGCAAGATTAACATTATTTGAAAAGTTAGAGATTTCAATTGGCCAGTGTAATTACTTTGGGGAAGAATGTGTTCCTGAGCATGCTGGTCCATTTTTTCAAGCCTCTGTATCTCCTCCCATTTGGAAGACGTTGTAGGAGATCATTACCAGTTGTGGAGAGATATTTGATGTTGCCAGCCTTTCGCTGACAATGAGAAGTATAAATGGATGGAAGATTGTCTTCCATGATAGTATGGGCTGTGCACACAACCGTCTGTAGTTTCTTATGGTCCTGGGAAGAGCAGTTACCGTCACTCTATTATGCACATGAATATAATGCTTTCAGTTGCCAGTATGCAGACCACTGAGAGAAGGCAGTTTCAAAATATTTAGATGTAATAATTGGATGGTAAATGGATATCCAAGTTCTGGTTGCTGTTTTGACAACAATTGAAATTTAACCAATAAATGTAAATTATGTCCAAGATAGCAAAACACAATTGAGTTCATTGTATTGCCAACATCCAACAAAAGAGCAATCACACGCGTCAAAAGAATAGAGAAGCCATCACCATCACAACGAGGGAAAAATAAACAGACACATATAAGAGAGAGAGAGAACACAGCGAGGGAAACAGAATGACAGTCAGTGAAACAGAGAAAGGAAACAAAACAAGAAACAAACAGTCACATGGACAGGGAGAAGGGGAGGTAGTTTTCAAGCTTCCATATCTTTTAGCCTGATGGAAGAGGTTGTGGGAGACCATTACTGGGATGTGATGGGTCATTGATAATGGTAGAACAAAGAACGTTCCAGCACAGAAACAAGCCATTCGATTGTCCATGCCTGCGCAGATCCAAATTCTCTATCTAAACCTTTCGCCTACTTTCTAAGTTTCTGTATCCCTTTGCTCCCTGACCATTCGTGTATCTTTCCAGAAACATCTTAAGTGAAACCATTGGTCACAGTTCTCCATTTTGAGAAACTCCATAACCTACTATTCTCTGCCTCCTGTTGCCCAGCCAGTTCTTTATCCACGTAGCTAGCGCACCATGTTACTTCACTTTCGCCATAACCTAACCATGAGGAAACATAACAAACGGCTTCCTCAGGTCCATTTACACGACGTCCACAGTCTCTCCGTCATCAATCAACTTTGTCACTTCCTCAAAGAATTCTATTGAGTTGGCAAGACATGACCTTCCCTGCACAAACTCATGGTGCCTATTACTGATAAGATTATTTTGACCCAAATCAGAATAGATCCTAAACATCAGTATCTTCTCTAACAGGTTCCCTATCCCTGACATCAGTTTCACCGGTCTATAAACGACTTGATTATCCCTACTACCTTTCTTAAACAAGGGGATTAACAATTGTCCAGTCTTCTGGGACGTCAGCCATGTTCAAGGATGCTACAAAACTATCTATTAATGCCCCAGCTATTTCCTCTCTCCCTTCCCTCAGTAATGTGGCAGCCTTTCTGCGGCAACGAACCATGTAAATGGAATCGATGGTTTGGATGTTAGACTCCGTGTTAGTCAGAGTTGTGCATCCAATCTTCTGTAGTTTCTCATGGTCCTGAGTAGAACAGTTGCCATACCAGGCTGTTATGCACTGGGACAGTAAGCTCTCAATTGTGCATCTGTAGAAGTAGCACATGCTGAATATCCTGAACCACCTGAGGAAGGAGAGGCATTGTTGAACCTTCCCGACCGTCGGACCTATGTGAGAGGTTTAGGACAGGTTGTCAGTTATCATCACTCCGAGGGACTTGACGCTGTGCTATCCCTCAAGCGTTTGATGTAGATGGGATGTGTTCCCTCCTGTCTTCCTAAAGTCAATGATCAGTCTTTTATGTTTGCTGGATTAGAGAGAGACGTCATTAGCGATACACCATTTCACCAAGCTCTCTATCGCCGTTCTACATTCTGATGTGTTTTTTGTTTAATATCCGTACGGCTATAGTGATGTCACCAGCGAACTTGTAGCTGGCGTTGTTTGGAATTTGGCAGCTCAGCCGTGGCTGTACAGGGAGTACGTTGGGGCTGAGAACACAGCCGTGGGTGTAAAGGGAGAACGGTAGGGGGCTGCAGAAACAACCGTGTGTGTACAGGGGATACAATAGTTGAGTGAGCGCACAGCCATGGGTGTATATGGCATAGAGTAGGGGGCTGAGATCACAGTTTTGGTTGTACGGAGTGGACTGTAGAGGGCTCAGGGCACAGCCGTGGTTGTACAGAGAGACAGTGGCGGGCTGAGGACACAGCCGAGTGTGTACCTGGAGGACAGTAAAGGGCTGAGGGCACAGACGTGGGTGTACCTGGAGTACATTAGGGAACTGAGACACAGCCGTGGATGTACATGGAGTACAGTAAGGGGCTAAGTACATAGCCGTGGGTGTACAGGGAATACAGTAGGGGGTGAAGGGCACATCAGTGGGTGTACAGGGAGTACAGTAAGAGGCTGGGGGCACATCAGTGGGTGCACAGGGAGTATTCTCGGGTGTGAGAACACATCCTTCAGCAGCTTTATTGTTGAGTGTTATTGTGGAGGAGGTGATTTTACCTATCTACACGATTGCAGTCTGTGCGTCAGAAACCTGAGGATCCAGTTGCAAAGAGTCCGAACCGAGACCAAGGTCGCAGAGTTTTGTCGTTAGTCTATAAGGGATAATGATTTTGAAGGTGGAGCTTTAACCAATTAGCAGGAGTCTGGTGTAGGTGTCCTTGTTGTCCAGATGTTCCTGGGATGCGTGCAGGACTCGGATATGGCATTCGTTGTGAGCCCGTTACATCAGTCGGCAAATTATAGGGCAGCAGGTCAGGCTGGGTGACTGGAGTTGGTGTGGGCCATAACCAGCCTCTCAAAGCACCTCATGATTATTGAGGTCGGAACCACTGGGTGGTAGTCTATAAGCGCATGTTCCACGTGCTTTCTCACTTACGAGGATGAGGATGGCCATCATGAATCAGGTTGGGACTTCAGCTTCAAGAGGGAGAGGCTGAAGTTGTATGTGAATACCTCTGCCAGTTAGTCCAAACTGGATCTGAGTGCTCAGCCAGGAACACTCTCCAGGTCCATCACTTTCGTTGATTTGACTCACTGAAAGGCTGACCATGCCTGCAGCGGTGACAACAGACACAGGTACATCTGGGGCTTTCGTGGCCGGTGTCAGCCCTCAGTGACAGTCACACAGTCATTTATGAACGACATCCCCTCCCCCACCTCCCTCTGTCGTCTTAAACACACAATGACAATCAGCATTGAGACAGAGTGCCATTAATAGACTGGGATCGTGCGCGATCAAGTTCTGTGTCACCATAATGGGGTAAATTCACAATTAAATGGTGGGCAGGGTGCCAGTATCAGTGGTGAAAGGTGTGAAGACTTTGCAGGTGTATCTGTACGTTGATTTGACTTCACCTTCTGGTCAATGGTAAACCCTGTAATGTGGACGGTGGCAGGATTCAGTGTTAACCGGTAGCGCAGTAATATGTTGAATATAAGCTTCTATCTGTGTGTCTCATCTGGCGGAGTACATTGTCTCGACGATGATTGTCATTTTCAGTCTGGTATTTTTGAAGGATCGATCCTGTTACACCAACATTGTTGCATTTAACAAAACAGGTGCAATTTATCACAGCACTCAGCAACAATATGCCATGGAATACTGAACACCTTTCTAATAACAGAAAGGTCTAAAATGTTCAGTATCAGAAACACTGCTTTCCTGTTCATGTTCAAATGAGAACACCTGTCCCATCGAGGTGTTCAACTTGGAACTTTTTAAACTTGTTTTTTTGGTTTTGGGAATCGCTGGATGGGCCCATCATTTCTTGTCCGTCCCTAGTTGCCCTCTTGAGAAGGTGGTGCTGAGTTGCCTTCTTATACCGCTGAAGTCCACCTGCTGTGCGTTGATCCACAATGCGACGAGGGAGGGAATTCCTGTGTTTTGACCCAGCAACAGTGAAAGAATGGTGATATATTTCCAACTCAGGATGTTGACTGATTTGGAGGGAGTTCAAGGTGGTGGTGTTCGGAAAAGCCTGCTGCCCTTATCATTCAAGATGGAAGTGCTCGTACGATTGGAAGGTGCAGTCTTGTAGATATTGCACACTGCTGCTACTGAGTGTTGGTAGTGAATGGAGTGAATGCTTGTGGATGTGGTGCCAATCAATTGGGCTGTTTTGTCCTGGATGGTGTGAAGCATCTTCAGTGTTGTTGTGGCTGCACTCATTCAGGCAAATGGGGAGTTTTCCAGCTCACTCCTGACTTGTGCCTTGTAGATGGTAAACATGCTTGGGAAGACAGGAGGTGAGTTAATCGCGCAGTATTCCTAGCCTTTGATTTATGTGGCGATTCCAGTTGAGTTTCTGTTCAATGGTAACCCCAAGTGTATTGATAGGGTGGTGGGGAGGGGAATTTAGTGACAAATATGCTGCTGAATACCAAGTGGTTATACTGTTTCTTATTGGTGATAGTCATTGTCTGGCATTTGTGTGTTGCGAGTGTTACTTGTCACTTATTAGCCCAAGCCTGGATATTGTCCAGATTTTGTTGCATTTTGGCATGGACTGCTTCCATAACTAAGCATGCGAATGGTGCTGAGCATTGTGCAGTCATCGTCGAATACCCCCACTTCTGACCCTATGATGGAGAGAAGGCCATTGATGAAGCAGCAGAAGATGTTTGGACCTGGGCTTCATCCAGAGGGCCACTGAAGATGTTATCTAGTATGGTGACGAAACGTCTGAAAATGAACATTCCAGCTCATGGAGCAAACCTCCGTCCACATTATCCTGAGGGACTACTGCAGAGATATTCTGGAAGTGAGGTGACTGACCACCAACAACAATGACCGTTTTTCTATCTGGCAGGTATAACTCCAATAATGAAGTACTTGCTCACAATATTCTTTTTGCTTGGGTTCCTTGATGCCACATTTGAAAGAATGCAGCCTTGATTTTAAAGTGCTGGAATTCAGTTCATTTGTCTATGTTTGAACAAAGGCTGTGATGAGGTCCGGAGCTGAGTGACCCTGGTGAAACTCAAACTTGGCGTCACTGAGTAGGTTATTGCTGAGCAGATGCTGCTTGATAGCACTGTTGATGAGCCCTTCCATCACTTCATTGATGATGGGGAGGAGACTGATGAGGTGGTATTTGGCTGGATTGAATTTGTCCTGCGTTTTATGTACAGAAATACTTGAGCAGTTTTTTCCCATTGTTTCACTCTCGACTGCACTAGGGTTAATCCTCTGGCTTGATGGTAATGATCGAGTAGTTTATATGCTGTGTCATGACATTACAGATTGTGCTGGAGTATTGTTCTTCTGCTATTGATGGACCACAGCGTCTTATGGATGCTCAGTCTTGAGTTGCTTGATCTGTTTGAAGTCTGTGCCATTTAGTATGGTGATAGTGCCACGCAACACAATATAGTTTATTCTCAATGTGACCGTGAGACTTTGTCTCCTCAACGACAGTGCGGTGGTCAGTTTAAGTGTCACTGTAATGGACAGATGCATCTGCAGTTGGTAGATTGGTACGGATGAGGTCAGGTATGTTTTTTTTTCCCTTTCGTTCATTCCCTCACTACCTTCTGCAGACACAATCAAGTAGATATGTTCTTTAGGATCCGGCCAGCGTGATCAGTAGTACTGCTGCCAAACCATTGTTGGTGGTTGACTTTGAAATTCCTCAGCCAGAATACAGTGTGTGACCTTTTAACAGTCAGTGCTTTCCTCAAATGTTGTTCAACATGGAGGAGTACTGATCCAGCTGAGGAATGATGTTACATGGTAATCAGTAAGGCTGCTTTGCCCACGTTTAATCTAAAACCATGGGACTTTATTGGGTTTGGAGTTAATTCTGGGGACTCGCAGAGCAACTACCTCCAGAATGTATCGTCCTAAGCTGCCCCCTCTGCTGGATCGGTCCTGACCTTGAGCCAGACATATCCAGTGATGGTGTTGGTGGTGTCTGGGGTATTTCTGTAAGGTATAGTTTCATGAGCATGACTATGGCAGGCTGTTCCTTAACCAGTTTATAAGGCAGTTGTCCCAGTATTAGCACTAGCCCACAGATGTTAGTCAGGAAGATTTTGTAGGTTCAGCAGTGATGTTTCCAACTGACTTTTTCGGTGGTCAGATCGATAACTGTTGGTTTCATTTCTTTGAGATTTTGTAGCGATTGATATAACTGAATGACATGCTAGACCATTTCAGATTGAGAGTCATCACATTGCTTTGGGTCTGGTGTGAGGATGGAAGATTACTACATCGGAGGATATTAGTGAGCCAAGTGTTTTTTTCTTTTCTGACAATCGGCAATGATTTCATTCTCATCAGTAGATTCTTAATTCCACCTTTTCTTTTAATTATTGAGTTAAATTTCCGCCATCTGCAGTAGCGGGATTCGAACCTGGTCCACAGAACAAGAGCTGATTTTCTGGATTGATAATCTAGCGATAATAGCATGAGGGCCTACTTGGTACCATATGGTGTACTCATGTGATATTTCTTGTGTTGTCCTGTTTTTATTTCATTGCTTATGTTTATCTGAATCCTCATCCTTCATTAAATCCTGATTGAAATACACCGTCATGAACGTCTTCTTGACTGCTCGGATTTCATTCAGTCTATTTTGTTTGCACAGGCATTTCAAGACAGCTGTACATCAGAGAAGAACAGGAAGAGATAATGGGTGATTGTGCACTGTACCTGTCACCGGACCAGTTTATTTGTCCAGGCACCCAATGTATTTATTGTGGGTCAGACAACCGCCGAATTATTTTAGAGTCGGTGGAGGTCAGTCAACCCTTTGTGGAAGAACATGCTCTTCAATTGCACAATTGGAGATAGAGAGAGTGTGTGGAGATAGATGGTGTGAGAGAGAAATAAACAGAGGAAAAGAAAGTGAATGGAAGTAAACAGAGAGAGTATAGAAAGGGGAACAACTGACTGAGTGGGAGAGGAAGATGTGTTAGATGAGGGTGAAGTCAGATAGATCAGAACGCAGCATGAGGGCAGATAAATACGGACAGACAGAAGTTGGGAGTTTTATTTAGAAATTCCTCTGAACTGCAAGCCCTTTGTCTCGGTGCCATACCCTGTGACCACTCTGCTGATACTGGCTGTCATCCCAGATCATTTGTTTCCAATAATATCACTAAGCTATGTTACTGACCGCTAAACAGAACCCAATAGACCAGTAGATTAGTTACATGGCGAAGGTGAATTTTTAAAAAATAAACTGTGCCATGAGAGGCAGGAAATGATAACCCCACCCAACACTCCCATCCCACCTCTAGATACTGTGTGACAGACAGGGCCAGAGAATCTCAGAGAAGGGGATCACTGACAGAAAGGAAATCAACATCTCTGCTGTGGATCAAATAATGATTGATAAAGTTTGCACACCACTTTCCCAGTTTTCTAATCCACATTTCAATTTATATAACTTAATATCAGGAGTGCATTTTAACAATCTTATCTCTTTGTACTTTGCATATTTTGGCCTGTATAGAAAATCGTTTTGTCCCTGCATTTTGTATTGCATAAATATATTTCATTAATATTGTCTCTGCTAATTTCTCATTGTAGCTGTATCCTTGAATCTGTTCTTCATTCTAAGTTATAAAGAGTAACGTTCCAATGCTGATAACTAGGGAACGTCAATGTACCTCTTCCCAGTTTGATCAGCCATATCCCCCAGTCCTCTCCACCGTGGGCGGCACGGTGGCACAGCGGTTAGCACTGTTGCCTCACAGCGCCAGAGACCCGGGTTTAACTCCCGCCTCAGGCGACTGACTGTGTGGAGTTTGCACGTTCTCCCCGTGTCTGCGTGGGTTTCCTCCGGGTGCTCCGGTTTCCTCCCACAGTCCAAGGATGTGCAGGCCATGTGAATTGGCCATGCTAAATTGCCCGTAGTGTTAGGTAAGGGGTAAATGTAGGGGTATGGGTGGGTTGCGCTTCGGCGGGTCGGTGTGGACTTGTTCCTTAACATTGAAAACATCAACACCCACGCTTGCCCTCTCTGATTCTGGAATAACAATGTGAATTGTATTTGTCACGTACAATTCTCTGTTAACATATGCATGCCGTTTGATTGTTATAAACCCACATTGTCTTAGGCACATGTTGTCATCAGAACGTGGACAAAAGATGTTCTCTCAATGTTGTACTGATGTTGCAATGACTGATCAGTAATTATCGGATTTCTTTCTCCATCTGTGAGCAGACAAGCATGTTTATGTTCAGTTAAACCTCTGGCATTGCCTCTATATACAAGGCAGACTGAATGACTAAACGCAATCAATCTGCAATCTCCAACATTCCTTCCTTCAGTCATACTCACATATAACATCCAGAGTGCATAAATTTCAAAGTTATTTTGAATTTTAGTAAAACAGTATCAAATTGAAAGGGGTTAGCTGGAGCTATTTGTTCATCGATTGTGATTACATGGGTCTCCATGGATCCTCTGGGTCCCCAGAGAGTTTTCGTCTTCTATTAATAAAGGAATGCGTTCAATGTGTAATCCCATAGTATGAGCGGGAGCATCACCTACACAAGTAACAGGGATCAGCAGCTTCAGAGAGAGAGGGAGGAGAGATCAGAATCTGAGAACATTAGACTGGAATGTTCCAACAATGGATCAGGATCTGAGAACATTCAAATGGAAATTTCCAGCAACGGACAGGAGTTTATGCTCATCCTCCCTGCAGGCCCCATTCCCAACCACACAGGGAACAAGATTCTTAAACCTGCGAGACCCGGGCAGGGGCTGATTTTCCTCCAACTCTACCTCATGGATCCCTCTATCTGCCTCACTCACGGCCAAACCCTCTGTTATCTAACCACTGGCTGAATTTGTGTCAGTTGATCTAAGGAGTGTGACTGTCTCCTGAATCACAGCATCCAGGGAACTCCCCCCCCCCCCCCCTCCCTGATGCCTCGCAATGTTTGAAGCTCAAACTCCAGCACATCTACACTTCTCAGAGTTCTTCGAGCATGCAACATTTATTCCAGACATGGTCACTGGGATCCACAGTGGGGTCCACCACTCCGATATCATAGAGAAAAAACATATCACCCGACCCTCCATCCTTATTTTATTTAACTACTATTGAATTGTTCCTTTATGATTTTTAGTTGTTTTTGTACATCTGCTTATGCAAGTTGTAACCAATGAATTAACATGATTCAATTTAACACAGATTCAAATTTAACACACTCCCTCTGAGCAAATCAGATCACATCCTCCATTTGTCAAACCTGCTCATTGTCTTTTGTAAGAATTCTGACAGACTTGTCGGCGGGACCACTTTTGATGACGCCATGCTGACTCAGCCCTACTTTACCATGTACCTGTAAGTACTCTGCAATCTCTTGCTAGCAATGCACTCTAAATCCCTAAAAACGACCGATGCCAGGCTAAACTGCTCTATGATTTCCTGTATTTTGCCTTTCGGCCTTCTTACACAGAGATTTTAAATTGTCCATTTTCCAGTACTCTGGGACTCTGTCTGATGATAGTTATTCCTGAACAGTCACGACCAATGTTTTCACAATCTCCTCCGTTAATTCCTCCAGAACATTGGTTGTTATCCTTCCATTCTGTGTTATTTATCCATTTTCAAACATTGCAGCTTCCCCAGCACCTTCTCCTCAGCGCTGATCGCCAACACCCATCTCTGAACCTTGACTTGCTTGAAGTTCTGGAATGTTCCTAGTGTCTACCATTGTGTGGATTGATGGAAAGTACCTATTCAGGTCATTCTCTAATTCTTTGTTCTCAATTTCTCTGCAGCCAGCCTCAATTTCTGGTTGTCCAATAATCACTCTCCCCTTTTATATATGTTCACAAAACTCCTGCAATCTCCTTTTCTAAAGCGAGCCAGCTTACATGTTTCGTGTTCACCACTTTATTGCTTCTTGTATTGAACACTGCTGCTGTACAAAGGCTTCCCAATCTTAGACAATATGAGTGAGAGCATTCCAGTTAACTGACTGTCGAAAATATACTAATGTAATTTTACTAATCCTATTGTCCATCATTACCTCACAGTGTCAGGGACTCGGGTTCAATTCCAATCTCTGGACCGTGTCTTTCTGGAGATTTTACAATCTCCCTGTGTCTGCATTGGGAGAATTACCACTTTTCTATCTCGATAGTATGTTTCTGTATTTGTTTCAGGTTTCTGCCATCTGCAGTATATTTGCTTGTGTTTGATGGAGAATTGCTACAAATATGATGGGTTTAGTGTAAAAGTGGCTCTGGTCGTCAGGCTTCACGGGTGCTTGGGAATCTTGCCCAGCGACTTATGTGAGTGCATGTTCCTGACTACCTACTCCGTCTCTCTCAATCCCTGAGTCCACCGGCACTGCGTGCAGCCCTTTCATCGAGCCACCCCAGGATTCCCCACACCCCATCACCTGGCACTGGATGCTCCCGACGCAGTGAGTGTACAAAGACACTGAACAATTTTTGACCCGCCAGGGATGCGAGCAAAGACTCTGCCGTTAAAAAGAACAGAATAGCTAAAATGCAATTGAACAGCAAAGCAGAGTAAACAGTCTGAATGGCACCCATCTGTTTTGACATTTTCTGGTCTTTTGGACGAACTTCTGTTTATCCTCGTCCATCTACAAATAGGTGCTCCATATGTATACCTTGCCACACAGGTTTGGTAAAGGTGATAGATATCAGATTCTATGGTCTTTGCGACTGGATCGTTGGGGTCCACTGTCGTGGTTAATGACATCACACTTAAGTTTTTATTGTCAAGTTTATCCATTTTAAAATAAAGGTCTTGCTGGAGTTGTGCTGAAAGCATATTTGAATGTTGGAGAGATTGAATTATGCCACGTGCCAGTGAGGTTAGGAATAAGAATGTAGCACAGTTAAAACATGGCCAAAGAGCTGGTAGGGTAGGCGTCGCTTCCAATATGTGGATCATTGAGATTCCTGGGTCGGTATGAAATTCACAAGATTGACGGGATAGACGTGAACTGTCAGCAAACTCCTGGCAGGCAGATTTGCTATTGTCACTCAGGAGGGTTTAAACTAGTGTGGCGGTGGGGGGAACGTGAGGGCGTGGGAGAGCCAGAGCAGCACGTCCACAAGCACAGTGACTGAAGAGCAGTTAGAGACTAATCCCAGTACAGCTCAGGCCAACAAACTGGCAGTGTGGAGTGAATACAATGAGACTGGCTGTCTGAAGTGTGCTGATTTTAATGTGAGCAGTATGACAGGCAAGACAGATGAGCTTGGAGCTTGGAGTTTGAATGAGTATATATAACTATGATATAAATATTACAGATATTTAGTTGAGAGAGGGATCAGAAAACAGTCAATCCAATGGGTCCATATAGAGTTGAAGAATGTGCAGTGAGAGGCTGAAGACGGTTGTTTGAAGCAAAATAATTATCCAGCGGTTTAGTGGAATTGAACAGTGTGTGATGCAATGTACAGATTGAAGGGACAAGGAGGAAACTGAAATTGTCTGTCTACAATATTTTCTACTTTACAGACAGTCCTTTATAATCTCCTGTTAACAGAGAATAGACGAGGGGAATTAACATCAGGGAAACTCTAAACAAATATCAGGTCAGGGTCTGATGGATTTTGGCTGAAATGTATTTATTTCAATGCAATAATTGTTTTGGGTAGGGCCGATGAACTGGGAGGCTAAATCCATACATGGGACTATGATGTTGCGATTTTACAGAGACTTCATTGAGAGAGGGAAAGGACTGGCCGTTCAACCTATCCAGAGTTTCATTAGTTTAAGCGAGATAGCGAAGACGATAAAAGAGGTGGACAGGGAGAATGTTACATCTACACTTGAAGAGGACATACAGGAAGGATCATCCACTGCAGCAATATGGGTAAAGCTCAAAAATAAGATGGCTGCAAGCACTGCGTTACTATAATCTCTCCAACAGCTACGGAGGGATTAAGGAACAGATATGTACGTCGATTAAGGAAAGGTGTATTAAAAACAGAGTGCTCATAGTGAGTGACTTTAATATCTCCAATAATGACTGGAAGTATCTTGGAGCAAGAGGCGTAGACGGGGCAAAATTTATTAACTGCAACAGTATGTGGATAGTCCAACGAGAGGAAGAGCCATACTGGATCTCGTATTGGATAATGAGCCTGGCCAGGTGTCTGACCTTTCTTTGGGACATAATTTTAGAAAGAGTGATCACAGCTCCATCAGATTTAAGATAGATATGAACACGGATAATTCAGGACCTTGTGGGAAGCTACTGAATTGGCGGAAGGCAAATTACATCAATATCGGGCAGAGCTAGGACGTGTCAATTGAGAAGAGCTGCTATTAGGCAAATCCAATTTTGTATGTGGGAACTGCTTGTTAAATCCTGACAGCAAAATCATCTCTTGAACGTCCTCCCAACTGTTCGAATTTCAATCTTTTTTTTAACAGATATTTCAAGGCCGCTGCATATTAGACAACAGGAAGAGAGAAAGGATGATTCTGTACTGTCCTTCGCAGGACCAGTTTGTCTCTCCACGCACTCTCTTTATTGTGGGTCACAGAGGTTCAGACTTAATAGAGCACTGAATGAGTCAATTTAGCCCATTGTACACCGACGAGCTCTCTAACAGCACTATTTGACAACAGAGAGAACAGAATGTGTGTGTCTGTGTGTGTGCGTGACAGAGCGAAACGTTAACAGAGAAAAACGAAGTGAAGAGAGAGAAAAGGAATGGAGAGAAAATGGAGCGACAGAGTGAGTGAGAGCAAGGGGTGTCAGACGAGTGTGAAGTTAGATCAGAAGACAGCATGAGGAGAAATACACAAAAGAAATGTCGAAACTTCCACAGACTGCAAGCCCTTTATCTGGTGCCGTACCCTGTGAGCACTGTGCTGTTATCCCAGATCATATATCGCCAATAATATCGCAGAGCCGGGATGCTGATGGCTAAACAGGATCCAAAAGAACAATAGATTGGTTCCAGGGAGAAGGTGAATTAATTTAAATATTCTGGGCCAACAGGCACTTGTAGACTCTCTAGACACTGCGTGAGAGACAGGGTGAGAGAATCTCAGTGAGGGGGAGCACTGACGGGGAGAAATCAGCATCTTAGCTGTGGATCAAACAATGACTGATAAAGCTTGAACACCACGTCCGTGGTTTTGTAATTCACATTTCAATTTATATAGCTCCACACCGTAAGTGTATTTTAACAGACGCGTCTCTTTGTAGTTTTCATGTTTTGGTTTGTACATAAAAGCTTTTTTTTTGTCCCTGTTGGGACCAGAGTCCGAGTGAATCCTAACTAAAGCTGTAGACAGAGCTTGAAACTGATTAGGATTGTGTGTTGGCAGGGTGGGGGTTCCGTTATACGGTTTAATTAGAAAAGAGGAGGTAAGAGTACAGAGCTCAGGAGAGGTTATTAAAATCTCCAGCACAGGTGCAAATAGGACAGGGCTAATGGAAAGTGTAAGCAATCGGACTTCAAGCACACTGGAAAAAAAAATGACAATGAGAAGAGGGACCGTTATTACAAGATGGAAGGGTTATATCTGAATGCATGTAGTATAAGGAATAGAGTAACTTAGCTTATGGCACAGATTGAAATTGGTAGGTATGACGTGATGGACATCACAGAGAGGTGGCTGCAAGGGGATCAGGATATTCAAGGACATATATCCAATCGAAAAGATAGGTGGCGGAGGGAGTGGGTTTACATTATTAATAAGAAATCAAATTATATCACTCGTAAGAAAGAAAATAAGGTCAGATGGTGTAGAATCTGCGTGGGTAGAATTGAGGAATCACAAAGGTAAGACAACCACAGTTGGAGACTTGCTCAGCCTCCAAAGAGTAGTCATGAGCTGGGGGACAAGATACACCAGAAAAGATCTGTAGGAAAGGCAAAGTTACAGTGATCATGCGGTATTTCAATATGCAAGTGGAATGGGATGCCAGGTTGTTAGTTGATTGCAAGGAAAGGAATTTGAGGAGTGTCTACGGGATGGCTTTTTGGAGCATCATGTGGTGGATCCCACTCAGGAACAGATGACACTGGATTTAATGACCCAGGCTAGACATGGTAGCATAAGGTGAAGGAAAACGTCAGAAGCAGTGATCAGAACATGGTTGAGTTTCTTCTGCAATTTGAGAGAGAAAAGATAGAATCAGAGTTAACAGTATTTCAGCTGAATAAAGGCAACTGGAGAGTTATAAGAGAGAAGCTGGGTAGATTTGACCGGGACAGGGGTCTAGCAGGAAATACAGGGGAACAGCAATGGCAAGAAATTCCAAAAGTAATTCAGGAGACACTGCAGAGATTCATGCTGAGCAACAGAGGCATGGTACAGGGAGGATGAGGCAACCAGAGCTGACAAGGGAATTCGGGGATTTCATATAAGCGCAAAGCAGAGTGAAGGGCAGGGGTAAACTGGAGAATTGCGGCCAACAGAAGGCAAGAACAACTACATAAGGAGGGAGAAGACGAAATATGGAGGCAAGCTAACAAGTAATATAAAGGAAACTTTAAGAGATTCTTTAGAGGTAAAAGTGAACATGACCACTGGAAAATGATGCTGGAGAGACAGTAGTGGGAAACAATTAAATGTCTGAGGAACTTTGCATCAGTATTCACGGTGGAAGGCACGAGTAATTTCCCTAGAATTGAAGAGAGTGAGAGGGCAGTCCTGAATGTGGTGGTCATCACCAAGAAGAACATGTTAAAAAACAGAATGGCCTGAATGTAGATAGCACGCCTGGACCAGATGGACTACACTCCAGCCTTGTAAAAGAGATAGCTGAAGAGTTTGTGAAAGCGGAAGTGGTAATCTTTCAGGAATGACTAAAATCAGGAAAAGGCTAAGTGGTTGTATTAACATGTTAACATGACACCCTGTGTAATAAGGGAGTTAGGCAGAAGCTGGAAAACTGCAGACTGATTAGCCTAAACTTGGTTATTGGTAACATCATGGAATCCATCGTGAAGAATGGGATTTCTGAATACTTGGAGGTCTTTGGTAAAATAGGACAGAGTCAGCATGGTTTCATCAAGGGAAGGTCATGCCTGACAAACCGGCTAGAATACTTTGAGGCAGTAACGAGCAGACTAGATCAAGGAGAACCGATAGATGTTATCCATCTGCATCTCAAGAATCCTTTGACAAGGTGCCATGCATGAGGCTATTGAGAAAAGTATAGGCCCATGGTGTTACAGGCAAGGTGCTTGCGTGGATAGTAGTTTGGCTGTCTGACAGAAAGCAGAGAGTGAGGATAAAAGTGTGTTTCTCAGGATGACAGCCAGTAACAAGTGGTGTTCCACAAGACTCAGTGTTAGGATCTCAACTTTTCACTTTGTTCATTGATTATCTATATGAAGGAACCGAGGGCATTCTGGCTAAGCTTTCAAACAGTGCAAAGATAGAGAGAGGGGCAGGTAGCATTGATGAGGTGGTTCGGCTGCGTATCATCCTCCGCCATTTCTGCCACCAACAGTCAGACTCCAACACCAGAGATATACTTCTCTCCCCACTCCTATCATCGTACTGCTAAGACAATTTCCTCACAACTCCTTCGTTAGGTGCACACGCACCCACCAAGCCACCTTTCACTCCTGGCACTTCCCCTTGCCACTGCAGGAGGTATGAAATCTGTGCCAACACTTACATCCTCACCTCCACCAAGGCCCCAAAGGATCCTTCCAAATCAGGGAGAGAACTGTGCATCCAAACACCTCTTCTAGTCTGTCCATTGTTCCTGGTCTCCTCTACATTGGCGAGACAGAACGTCAACTTGCAGAACGGTTCAGTGGACGCACTCAGACACATAAACCAACAACCCCATTGCCCTGTGGCTGAATACTTCAACTCCCCGTCCCACTCCGCCAAGGCCTTGCAAGTTTTTGGCCTCCTCCACTGCCAAATTCTAGCCACCTGATGTCTGTAGGAAGAACGCATAATCTTCTGCATTGGGACCCTCCAACCACACGGTATCAAGGGCAATTTCACCAGTTTCCTCATCTCCCCTCCCTATACCTTATCCCAGATAAATCCGTCCCACTCAGAACCGCCGTCTTGAACTGTCCTACCTGCCCATCTTCCTTCCCATCTATCCACTTCGCCTTCCACTCTGACCTATCACTATCATCACCCACCTTCATTAAGATGTCACCTTCCAAGCTACCTTCCTCCCAGCCCCAGCCCCTCCCATTTATCTCTCTGCCCGCTTCCGCCCACCTCACATTCTGGAGGAGTCTTAATGCCTGAAAATTCGAATCTGCTGCTCCTCGGATGCTGCCTGACAGGCTGTGCTTTTCTATTACCACACTTTTTGACTCTGATCTCCAGCATCTGCGTCCTCACTTTCACCTGATGAAGATTTTCACAGATTTGGAGAGTGAGCAAAGAAGTGGCAGATGGAGTACAATGTGGGTAAGTATGGGAAAGAATTTTGCCAGGAAGACAATAGGCATGAACTATTTTTAAAATAGTGAGCAAATTCAAAATACTGATGTGCAAAAAGACTACGGAGTTCCAGTCCAGGAGTCTTGAAAGGTAAACTTGCGAGTTTTCAGTAGTTTGGAAGGCAAATACAATGATGGCATTTATTTCAAGAAGGCTTAAATATAAAAGCAGGGATATACTTCTAAGGCTCTACAAGGCTTTGATCAATCCACATTTGGATTATTGTGCGCAGTTTTGGGTCCCATATATCAGGAAAGATGCACTGGTCCTCGAGCGTTTTCAGACGAGATTCATGAGAATAGAGCCAGGCATGAATATTTGAGGGCTCTGGGCCTGTATTTGATACAGTTCAGAAAAATGTTAGGAGGTCTAATTGAAACTTACAGAATACTAAATGACCGCGGACAGAGTAGATTTTGGGAAGATATATCCACGAATAGGAGAGACTAGTACCCGAGGGGACAGAGTAAAGAGAAGACCTTTTCAAACAGAGATAAGAAGAAACCACTTCAGCCAGAGAGCGGAGAATCTATGGAATTCACTGCCACAGAGGGCTGTCGAGTCCAGGTCATTGAGTATATTTAAGATTGAGACAGATAGGTTCTTGACTGTAAACGGGATCAAGGGTTACAGGTAGAAAGCGGGAGAATGGAGTTGAGAAGCTTAACGGCCATCATTGAATGGCGGAGAAGGCTCAATGGGCCTAATGGCCAAATTTCTGCTCCAATGTCTTCTGGTTGTCTGGTTAATATTGGCTCTCCTCATTCCTCATTGGAGTTGTATCCTGGAATTTGATCTTCAAATGATTTATAAAGAGTAACATTTCAATACTGATGACTGGGAAATATCATGTTCCCTCCCTCCAGTCTCAGCCTCCATGTTCCGAATATCATAATCACACTGCAATTGAAATCCGGTGAATGGGTACTTAATCACAGTTGATTGACATCAATAACATTAACAGCATGACCCTCACCTGCCTTCTCTGATCCTCGACTAACCATCTGAGTTGTGTGACACATCATATTCTCTGTTAACATATCCATGCCATTTGGCTGGTAATCACTCATGCTGTCGCAGGCACATTTTCCTGGCAGATTATGGACTAGAAAAGTTTTCTCCATATTTTGCTGACATTATAATCACTGATCAGTGGTTACAGACTGGATGTTTCCATTTATAAACGGAGAAACTTGTTTATGTTCTGATAATCCTTTGACATTACTCCCATATCAAAGGCAGATTGAATGATTACTCGCAATCAATCTACCATCTCCAATATTCCTTCCCTCAGTCACCCGCACAAATCCTATGCCAAATGTATCAATTTTAAACGTTCTTTTGAATTTTAATAACACCAATATTGAATTAAAAGGGGTTAACTGTAGGTATTTGTTCAGTGACCATGATTAATGTCAATCTCCGTGGAACCTAAAGATTCCAGTTGAGACTTTCCATCGTTGAATGAGAAATCGGCTCTTTTCAATGTGCAATCCCATAGCATGATCGGATCATCATTGACAGCACTAACGGGGATCAGCTGCTCCAGAGTTGGGGGAGGAGCGATCAGAATCTGAGAGCATTAGACTGAAAACGACCAACAATGGATCAGAATCTGAGAACATTAGACTGGAATGTTACAACAATGGACAGGAGCTTATCGTCGGATCTTTACTATCTTTCTCGATCTTGGACATCAATAGTATCACAGATCCAGGATACCCTTTGGATTATTCAATTTAGTAACTATGTCATCCTCGCTACAGTTGGTGTTCCTGGTAATTCATTATATTTGTCTACTAAACTGGGTTGAGCTGAATTTCTGTTCATGATATATAAATTTTGGAAAGTGCAAGACAATGTCTTCAGTTCCAAACAAAAACTCATTTCCTTATAAATTATAAGTATCAAACTACTATTTATAAGTTACTCACTGATATGCGAGAAGGAACCAGACTGTTCGCAAACTCCATAATCCATTTTGTCCTTCATAGGTTTACATGTCCATCTCCTTCCCACTCACCAATCCTGTCCAATACCACCGTCATGATATCCCTGTCTCGTTCTCAGTCTCAGTGCAACTTCTGAATAAACCATGATTTGTGCCTTTGTTTAATCCAGATGCAACAGTTTCAAGTTCCTTCTAACCGCATGTCCGTCACTAAATAATTGCTCTTGAGGATATATAACTTGTTCTCTGCACAAAATGGATGGCAGTTTATGGTGATCAAGCCATTGAAGCATAAGTAGAGCCACAGAATAATAGTTTGTTAATATCGCATGAGGGAAATTGTTGGAATTTGAAAGCAACTATTTTCATTTGCTGTAAAATCCTACCTGTTTGCCCCAAGTCCTTTAGCGAAGTCAATGTGTCATGATACCCTAGTCAGGCTTCAGTGTGACTTCTGTAATGAACATGTGGGTGTACTGCACATTTAAGAGAGTTAAAAGCCAGCAATAACTACCTGACAGCACCAAGTGTTCTGAAAAATAGATTTACGGTAACATTTGGTCGAACAACTCGATTAACTCACTGTCTCAAGGCAAAAAACAAACTCAGCCAAGTAGTTTAAATTATATCCCAAAATACCAACCTCCAATCAAGATTGAAGTTAGTATATTGAGATCATTAAAAGCCAATGACACAATCCAATGGTTTGGGTGGGGGGGGGGGGGGGTAGGGGGTACAAGCCCGTGGGAAATTGAACAATTGAGAGCAGAAATGCCAAGTTACCAACATGCAAAGACTGCCTGAAAAATAGCTCTCCTCTCGGTATCTTTACTGATTAGTAACTGGTAAAGCTGAATCCCAAAGAAGAAAAGAAGACAGGAATATGGAGAAGAACCAAAAGCTGCTTGGTTTTGAGAAAAGAAGTTTTGGTTTGTAAATCTTAATTAGGATTCAAATCGGACTAGTATAGTGGGGGCGGGGGCGGGGGGGGAGAGGGGGAGGTAAAAGATAGGTGAGAGGAAAAAGTTGTAAATAGTCGTTCGTCTATTATCCCCTGTTATCCTTTCAGAAATATAGTTGTCAATTTTAACTTTAAATAATATTGGACTCTAGAATTATCACAAACTACTGCAGTAGATAAACATTTTCTCTGTTGCTGGTTTTAAATTAAGCAGGAGAATTTATCCTCTGTTGTAACATTACAACCCCACAGGAATGTGCTTTACTCTTTACTGTCCAGTGAAGTAGCTGAACCAAAAACTCAGTTCAAGGTCTGCATAACATGCTGCCCTGACTAGGGCTGCATATCCCTTCCGCTGTCTGTTTCCTGTATTCCTACAGCTCATTTCTATTCAGGGAGGTGATTATCCCCTATTTTAGGTGATATCAATCTCATTGAAAATTTCCCCAAGAGTGATGCACATCTCCATACGCATCTCTGGTGTTGGCTTTATTGATGCCAACGTACAGATATGAGGGAGTTATAAATTCCATGTCAGTCGTAGTGCATAGAAAAGGAATGACTTTTTTTGCGGCACAGGAAAGAAACGGCGATGTCTAAGTGAGAGAAAAAGATTATTGCGATCATCCCTGAGATTGCTGTTGAGGCAGTATTTGGGGTACTGTGGATAGATTTTTCTCAAGTTTCACCAGAATAATCCCTGGGATATGGCACCATGAACAGTAAGTGAAGCTCAGTGAGAGAATAAGAGGTGATTGCATTGAACCTTAAGGGGGATGGACAGTCATTCATGATGTTCTAAACAGACACTGTTACGGTGATAAATTCCATGGCTTTTTTTTTTACTCGGATTACATGCTTCTCAACAGGTTAAGAGCCTCTAAGGACGTTCCCTTCATCCCACCCTCACTCCACATGTTTATGGTGGAAGACAGAAAGTCAGTCTTTGACTAAACTCTCCCCACATTAATACAGTGCACTGTACGTCATGTTATCCACAATCCCGATAACAGCCACAATACCTTCATTCTAAAACAGTTAACTATCCCCACCAGCTTCTGATGTCCATGGAGAACATGGGTCTGTCTTCTTAGAGATGGAAGATGCCTCGCTGAGACTTGACACAAAACATCTGGCTTTCTTCCTCACTGTTGCAAACCACGTTAAAATGTCATATGTCCCATAGGCAATTGAGCCACGATGAACATTGATTTGTCAGGTTGGAGCATCAATGACACCCTCCTGTTCTTCTATAGTGTCTCGACGTGCTGAATGGCATCCTCTAGGTCCCATTGAACATGTTCATGGGTGTTACCTGGCCCTGCATGTTCCTGTTTAACAGCTTGATGTGGTAACCAGATCCCTGCTCTCCCGTGGAATAGGCAGCAGGATTGAATGAACTGTCCCTTTCTTTGTTCAGTAGTTTTGATGGGCTGAATGGCTTCCACATATCTGTTTCTAACGTGCTTGGGATGCTGAATAAGGTCTTCACTTAACGGTGGAAATGTAGAGTGTCGTGCCTTGCTGTTACATGAATGTTACCGACACTTTAACAGCACAAGCCTGAATGCTGTCCGGGGCCTACTGCACATGGACAAGAGCTGAGGCTTGACACGTTGTTTTGAACATTGGGTGATCTTCAGTGACCATCCTTATTTCTGATCTTATGATGGTAAAAGACCGTGAGAAACCAGTTGAAGATGTTTGTTTTGAGGCAGCTACCCTGAGGATCTCCTGCAGAGATTTCCCAGGACTGAGAGGATTGTCGGTCACCGACCATAAACACCTTTGTTTGTGCTGCAAAAGCCCTCACCCAGTGGGGAGGGTACACCTGATTGCCATTAAGCTCAATAAGTAAGTGGTCCTGATGTAAACCTCAGTTAAATAGTGCATTGTTATCAAGGCCATTCACACCTTCCTGAGCCCCTGTACTCACCTCTTATTCATATCAATAGATCATGGTGTCTGTGTGGGGAGTGTTTACCTCTCATAGAGGGTAATCAATGCCAGGAATTATCTGGGCTAGAGAGTGAGGAGAGATACATCACTGAAAGTATTCAAAAAGATGGTACATGAAATTTTGACCTGTCAGAGAGCTAATGGGTGTGAAAACTTGGACATTAAAGACGAATTAATGCCAACAGTAGATCAGACATGATGGTATACAATGGCTTGATCGTCCGAGTTACCAAATTTTGCTCCTTATGTTCGCATGTTTTATAATTACAATGTTAATGATTGTAATTTTCCTGAACGTTCTGTTCTTGAATTTTGCAATCAGAGAGAGTCAAGTATTTTGTGCGTCATCTCTGGGTGAGGTATGTGGGCTGTATTCACAGTGAAACTGGGTCTCCAACACGACCAACAAATGAAGCATAAGTTGCAGAGAGGAGACACTCTATAAAGAGACCAGAGGTGTCTTTCGAAACAAACCTGGTTTTCCAAATAACATTTTCCAACCCACACCTAACCGTGTGTGACAGTCTTGAGAGATTGAATTATATCCTGTGTTACTGAGGACCAGGTGTTGGGACAGGTGTCCTCCATCTGCTTTCATGAGCTGTGAGGAGCTGAACGGAACATAGGAACATAGGACTGAGCAGCAAGAGTGGGCCATTAGACACTTTGTCACCGCTCTACCACTCACAAAGCCCACGGGTGATGTGACTGTCGTCTCAGCAGCACCTTTCTCTCTGTATACCATTTTGCTATATTCACGTGTCTGTCAAATGTTTGAACACAACATAAGTTTGAATAAATGCAAACATCCAGGCACCACGACATTCTGGGGAAGGGGAATTTCCACTTCAGCAACACCTGAGAATTTCTTATTGTGTTCCAACCAATGTTGGAGGATCACTGTTTCCTTTTCCAGTTCCACTCCTCCAGTGGTTACAAGAAATGTTTAATGCGACCAGTTTAGTGATGTGGCCAATGCCATAGGTCTCAGAGTAGGGCATTTTCTGGAAACATGTGAGACATAGAAATTTGAACTCATAAGAAATAGTAACATGACAGAGTGCCCCAACCTTTTCTGCCTTTGAAGTTATTCTGCTCACTCAAGCTGCTGGTAATGGGATTTCTTTCTGGAACAGTTGGATGTGGCTGAATTACCGTTGTTTCAGGCCGTGGAGAGATTCCAATGAACCCTCACCAGGAATCCTTCACAAGTGGTAAAGATAACTCAGGGATTCTATGGTCTCACATTTCATATCGAGCAGAACAAAGTAAGAGAGAGTGATCAATCAGCTGCTGCTTCTCAGGCAGGGAACAGTTTTCTCCCTCTCGGTGGTGGAACACACAATAATGTCAATTGAACACCAAACTGGAACATATGCGATCTCCATAATATTCTCTGGAAATGTTCTCTGGATTATGGACTATATGCAGGTGTGTCATTGCTCTTGTTGTACACTGCGTCTTTGAATCGCAAACAAATGTTCCCACTTTATGAATTATTGACATGCTTTCATGTATTTGCGTAATTTGCAAATATTGGTAGGTGTCTTCAAAGTACATATGGTATTATCAATACATATTTTTCTTAAAATTTATTCTCCAGCTTTAGTCTCCCTTACAAGAGAAAATATGCATCAAGCTGATGCATTTTTCAGAAAGTCATGGATGGTTCAACAACATTTCCCAGGTAAGTTCGAAAATGATAATTCCCCATAGTAAAAGGCCCTCATTCCAGGAATGAGTAATGGGAAATCTCTTTGAAAATCTTCGAAAAGAATTATATCCTTTTTTTAGTTTCTGGGATCCAAGACGCACGCAGTGAATCAGATGCGGTTTCAGCAATGCCCTGTACAAATGCAGTAAAACATTCCTGCGATTAATCCTGATACCCTGTGTTAATAACAGCACCATTCCACGTACTTTCCAAATCACTTCTGCATCTGCAGACTGACTTCATGTGATTCATGTCACAGGAACATGGAAACTGCCTGTATCAGAGTTCTGCAATCTCTCTCCATTTAAATTGTTTACCATTGTTTTATCCTTCATGCCAAAATAGACAACTCACCTAGTGTTCTTACCACTGCATGTTTGCTCACTAACCAGTTACAGCATTGCAACCTGAAAATAAACATTTATTTATATTCTTTATTTCTTGTGTACAAGTTCAGGCAAGTTGAATGGCCTCCTTCTGGGCTGTGTAACCTCATTCCATTATCCTGTGTAACTCCTTCGAGGGGCAGAATGGTCTCCTCCTGTCTCATTGTAACGATCCTGTTTGACAGAATGGGGTGGTCCCCTACCCTGTGACAGCATCGAGAGTTGGATTGAGAGAACAACACGGCGTAGGGAAAGAAGTATATCACTGTAACAGCCTCCATGAGTGGATTAAGAGAGCGAAACATGAGGTGGGGGAGTAGTATATCTCTGTATCAGCCTCGTGGGGTGGATTGAGGGAGCAACATATGGGTTAGGGGCAGCAGTATATCTCTGTAACAGTCTCGTGTGGTGCACTGAAGCTGCAACACATGGGTTGGGCTGCAGCATGTATCTGTAACAGCATCGAGGAGTGATTTGAGGGATCACCACATGGGGTAGGGACAGCAATATATCTCTGTAACAGCCTCGAGGGGTGGATTGAGGGAACAACACATGGAGTAGGGGCAACAGTAAATCACTATAGAAGCCTCGAGGGGTGGATTGAGACAGTAAAACATGGAGTGCGGGGGGAGTATATCTCTGTAACAGCTTCGTGGGATGCATTAAGGCTACAACACATGTGTTAGGTGCAGTAGTATATCTCTGTAACAGCCTCCAGTGGTGGATTGAGAGAGCAAAACATGTGATGGGGCATAGTATATCTCTATATCAGCCTCGTGGGGTAGGTTGAGGGAACAACACATTGGGGTAGGGGCAACAGTTGGCCATTCAGCTGCACCATTCAGAATGCTCATCGCTGATCCGAGTGAGTCTGACCATCCACCTCCTGTCTGTTCCCAATAAACATTGACTCTCCTGTTTATCAAAATCAGTCGTGCTCAGCGTTGACTATCTTCAATAATCTCGTCTTCACTGCTCCCCGAGGATGAGGACACCACAGATAGCACAACACTAAAAGGAAAGTGACGTCCTTATTTCATTGTGAGACCCGTTATTTTAAACGGTGTTAACCTAACATCAAATCACCACCTCTTTTCAGATATAAGGACAGAATAATTAGGAATAAACATAAAGCATTCCAGACTTCAAACATGTCCCCCATTTCCACTAACCCCTTTCAATAAAATTTGTATGAAACTCAGCCTCTGCTGCTGTCTCAGGAAGAGCATACCACATAGCAAATCACCACAAGAACATTAAAACAAGGAGCAGAAGGAGCCCCTCGCCCCATTGAGTCTGAAGTTCCGTTCAATAATTTCTTGTATGCACCCCAACTTCATTCTTCTGTATTCTCCCTTGAATCGTTGATCCCCTTACAAATCCAAACCATATCGTTTTGCATCTTAATGGCACTAGTGTCTGTGCCTCTGTATGTCTGTATGTGTGTGTGTGTCTGTCTGTATGTGTTTGTATGTGTGTGCATGCGTTTGTGCCTCTGTGAGTGTGTATGTGTGTGTATGTGTCTGCGTGTGTTTATGTGTATATACGTGTGTGTGTTCGCGTGTGCTTCCATGAGCTTGTTACCTGTGTGTTTGTGTGTCTACCTCTATCTGTCGATCATCCTGTGTATTTCTTATCGATGTTTATGTCTATTTGTATGTGACATATATGTCTCTGTGTGTTTCTACATGTGTGTATGCCTATCTCCTTGTAAGTATTGTGTGTGTTTGTATAATGGGGTGTTTACCAATACTTCTCTGTATTTCTGTGCGGCTCTGTGCAGTGAAGTATCTATGGGTTATTTTTTTTGGAAATGAAATGACTGACGTTGGAACAGCCAGTGGGTTTAAAGTGAGAATTTCCCTTCACTGAACATTGCTCCCTACTCGGTCTGTGGGACGTGAATGTTTCAGAATCTCCACTCGACGCATCCCGGTCCTCTCCGGCTCACACCATGGCGGGGGGAGGGGAGGAGGGAACGGATATCGGGCACTCCATCATCTGGCTTGGACCTTTCTGTCCTATTCCAGACTGTTTCTCCTGCATTGCGAGAAAGGGAGGGAGGGAGGGAGAGTGGGAGTTGGTGACCCTACTCTTAGTGCGGTGTAGGTGGGGGGGAATTGTGATGTGTCTGGAAGGAGTCAGTTTGAACCAATATAGTATTCTTACTGTGGGGCTATTGCATAGGTGAATCAGAGGAAGAAAGTTTCTGAATTCAATCGTGAGATTAGTCGTGCCTGAGCCTTATTTGGAGATACAGTGTGAACCTTGTTTGGGGGTTGGTGCTGTAACAGATGTACAGTGAGTGTGAGGGAGCAGAGAGAATACGGTTACATTTATCCAGACAGAGCGGGGAGGATATTGTTGCTTGTCCTGAATTGATCGACTTTTCTTCAAATCAGTTCAGCGTCGAGATGAGCCTCCCCGAATGTCTTGTTCAAGTCTATCACGAATAACGCCACAGACCCTGTTCCTCAGATTTCACAGAATCAGTTCAGGTGGAACTTATAAAGCAAGGAGAAGCAAATAATGGTGCATTATATATCTAAACCAAAACAGTTGCGAAAAATCTGAGTACCATATGCCCTGGAAATTAGATATGCAAGTATTGTGGATACTGCAATCTTATTGGATGGTCTCAAGTTGCATCAAAACTGCATTAACTAAGTGACTGCTCATGTTGTGAAAAACAAATTTTGTAAGTGTATATGAGATGGGTTGAAGAGTATGTTGTGAAGCAAACTAGACAGCAGGTTATTTTGGATTTGGTGTTGTGTGGCGAGGCGGACTAATTTATAACCTTGCTCTGAAGCAGCATTTAAGGAATTGTGGCATTAATACGGTGCACTTTACATGGTGCCTGTATACAATACGGAATGACTGAACATTCTGGTTAAATATCATGGGAGACTGGAGGCTAGAGGGTCAAGTTAGTTGCAGTGAACTGGGAAGGTACAACATAACATTCAGTGTGAGACAAGCAATGATTGTATGAGTCATAGAGTCCTACAGCACGAAGACATGCTCTTCGGCTCAAACTAGCCTATTCTGACCAAAATGTCCATCCGCACTAACCCCATTTCCCCACCATTGCTTCATATGTTTCTAATCCTTCCTTATCCATGTTTTGTCCAAATACCTTTTAAATGTTGTTGATGTACCCACCTCAACCACTTCTACTGGCAGCTCATTCCATATGTATACCAGCCTGTGGGTAAAACAATTGTTCCTCAGGCTCTCTTTTATCTTTCCCCTCTGTCCATAAACTGATTCCCTCTAGTCTGTGATTGCCCAACCCTGGGAAAAAAGACTGAGTGCATTCACTCGGTCCACGCCTGTCATGATTTTATACACTTCTGTCAGATACCCCTCGGCCTCATACACGCTAAAGTAAAAAGAACTAGCTTGTCCAACCTCTCCCTATAACTCAGACCATTCTTCTCTCTCCTCCTGCAGTGTTCCTGAATGTATCTGGTCAGGACCCGGAGATTTTAGAAATACTGAAAAGTCTGAAAAATATGTTTATTTATTTCTGGTACAAACACCAAAAAGTGAGAAAGTGACTCAATGATGGTTAACATAACAAATTAGAATAATATATTAATCATAGGAAGTGACTTCAGAAGAATTCCAGATATTGTGGAAACCTGAGAATTATCAGAAATTAATGATGCAGAAAAGGAAGGCCATGAAACTGATAAGGAAATCAAATAGAGAACCTGCATGCTAACAAACAGGAACACAACGACAGCATCAATCTACGATCTATATTTCAATGGAAACAAAATAAAACCAAGATCAAATGTGGAAATTTGTAATCAGGAGATGAGAGGTCATTGTGGAGAGTGGGGAAATGGCCGAGAAATAGCCAGTTATTTTGCGTCTGTCTTCATGGATGATGTTCCAGAAAATTACCTAGTAATACCAAGTAATCATATCGGCCTTCTGGACCGAAAGGCATAAAGTCAATTCATATCAGTAAAAAGGTAGTACTTGAACATGTAGGTGGATTGACCATTGCTGAGTCTGACGAAAAAGATGTAATTCATATCAAAATGTCAGAAATAAACCACCAAAGTTGTATTAATTGCACTGTCGATGACTGTGTTTTATTTTCCTGCACATTCTGCAGAGACCGGAAGCCATTGTAGATAAATGGAAGTTAGTAAACGTGATCCAAGCACTATAGATGAATGGAAGGGATCCAAACAGCTACAACGGGAAAAAAAGACATAGCGTGGAGAACTGCAGACCAATTGACTTGACATCTGTCGGGAAACGTTTGAAATCTATTACACAGGATGAGATTTTTGATATTTAGAAATTAATAGCAACAATGGGGAGAATTGGCATGCATTTCTGATAGTGAAATCATACTTGATAAATTTCGGAATTGTATGAAGTTGTTTCTTACAGCATATACAATGGGAACCACTAGAAGTGGCATGTGTTGGATTATCAGAAGGGTTTCTATAAGAACTCAAATAATGAGTTCGTAAATGCAATGATTATGAAGGAATTCTGAGGAATATATGGAAGTGGAAAGTTAAAGTTTGGTGCGCCTTCATTTAAGAGAGTCAGAACATTGATGTAAAGACATGTTGAAGCAGTTTCACAGCGTGTTGGTGGGACTGTACCTGGAGTATTGTGTCCGGTTTTGGTGACCGAATCTCAGAAAGAATATACTGACCATAGAAAATGTGCAATGGGCATATTCCAGATTAATCCCTCAGATAGCGAGATTGCCTGATGAGAAAACTCGGCCTATGATCTCTAGCGCTTCAAAGAATGAGAGGTAGGTCACAGTGAAATTTAGAAAATTCACAAAACATTGAACAAGTTGTAAATTATCAAAACGCTTCCCTGGCTGTCTAATCCACATTCAAGGCAAACAATGTAATGATCTGAGAAATGGCAGTTAAGACTACAATAAGGAGGAAATTCCTGACTTGGATGGGGTCTTTACTAACACAGGTGCATGGAAACCTACTGGCAGGGCAAGATTTGGGAGAATCCCCAGATAATCTACAAGTGTGTCAAGCGGAACAAAAAATCAAGGGAACAGTTAGGATTCATTCGTGACTTGCCAAGTTGCATCCAAATCAACTTTCGTGGTTGGAGACAGGAGGTAGTGGTAGAAGGCCGTTTGTGTGACTGAAGGTCAGTGTCCAATGGTGTACCCCGGGGATCAGTGCTGTGCCCCTTACTATTTGTGATTCGGGGGTGCTGGTGTTGGACTGGGGTGGACAATGCTAAACATTACATAACACCAGCTTACAGTCTAACAGATTTATTCAGAGGCACGAGCATTCTTCATCCAAATGCACAACCACCTGATGAAGAGACAGCGTTTCGAATGCTCGTGCCTCTGTTAGACTATAAGCTGATGTTGGGTGTGATTTTTAAACTTATTACTTGTGGTATTCATAAATGATGCAGCTGTGAATATGGATGAGGGGTGGGGCGGGGTGATAAGTATGTTTGTGTTTGATGCAATGATTGTCCGGGTCGTTGGCAGTGAGGCAGGAAGTCCTATGTTTCAGGAAGACATATGGAATGGTCAGGTGGGTGGATCAATGGTAGATGGAATGTAACCCTGATAAATGTGAGGTGATGCACTTTGGAAGAAGGAACCAGACAGGGAGTACTCAATGAACGGCAGCACACTAGGAAGATCAGAGGGTGCTTCTCCACACATCGCTGAATGTGACCGGACAAGTTAATATACAATTTGAGAAAGCATAGCGGACCGTTAACATTGCCTTTATTCATTGATGCATAGATTATCAGAACTACGAGGAACTTTGGATTGGCAAATATGGAATACTGTGTGTAGTTCTGTGAACCACATTACAGGAAGGATGTGATTGCACTCGAGGGGGTGCAGAGGGGATTCACCACGATGTTCCCTAGGATGGAGCATATCAGTCAGGGACAGAGGCTGTATAAGCTCGGGTTGTTTAGTTTGGGGGAAAGAATGCTGAGGGGGATGTGATTCAGAAGGATAAGATTACAGTGGACATTGGCAGGGTGGATAGACAGCAGATGTTCCTTTTAGATAAAGGCCCACAATTTTAAAGTGAAGGGTTTGAGGCTTCGTGAGCATTTGAGGACTGTTTTTCACCTACAGTGTGTTGGGGTCTGGAATGCGCTTCTTGAGACGGAAATTATTATGGTAACCTCACAACCATTAGGAAATACACGCCCTTGTAATGCCGTAAGATTCACGGCTGCAGGCCTTGTGTCGGGAAGTAGGGCTAATGTAGACCGTGCTGTATTTCTGATGGTACAGAATCTATGCTTCTGTGATTGTTTGGTTGTGGAAGGTCAATCATTGAGTAGCTTAAGATAGGAATTGATGGGTTTCTGAAGGATATTTTATCAAAACTTATATGAGTAAACTTCTAATATCTTCTGGAAATGTATCAGTGGCAAAATTAAGAGAAAAAGTTGCAGCTTTCTTACAGTCTGTTACCGGATATTTGAGGACAAACAAATAGCAGAACTATGGAGCAAATACTTCAGTTATTCCTTCACAGAAGAAAGCAAAAGAAAAGGAAAACTTCGTAGAAATACCAGGAACTTTAGTCTGGTGAGAAAAAGGGAATAGAATGAAATTAGCAACTAACAGTTTTAGAGAAAGTATTGGATTGAAAGAAATAGGTATAGACAAAGTGAACAGGGATTTATGAAATGGGAATCATATTTGAGAAAGTGGCTTTTAGCAAAATTATGGAGAAAGTATCAATGCCATACGATTGGAATCTCACAAAGGTTTTTGCTAAAACCCCAAGCCCATTGTGCAAATTCGAATCCTGTGGGACTGGGGCTAATACATGGACATGGTTCTCGAAGGACAGAGCTGGCAGGAAACAGTGAGAAGGAATAAAACAACATTTTTTTTTAGTGGAAGGCTAGGGGTATATGGTCATGATTTTAGAATGGGAGAGCTGGCAGGAAACACTGAGTAGGAATAAAACCATGATTTTTGAACGGAAGACTTGGATGATATAACAAGGATCGGGATTTGGGATCTAGCTATTCCCAGTACACATCATATCTTTGGTTGAGGGTCTCAAATGCAATATTCCCAAGTCTGCTGACAGCACGAAACGATATCAGCTTGTGAGTGGTTGAGGAGGACGTAAAAAAAAGCTCCAAGGTGATTGAGACAAGCGGAGTGACTGTGCAACTGCCTGGCAGATGGAAAGCAATGGGAGAGATCTGATGTTGTGTACGTTGATGGGAAAATAGAATGGCAGCCTATCATTTGAAAAGAGATTGGTTGAAAATGTTGTTCTATAAAGGAACTTAAGCTGCATTTTTGCTTATTTCTATGAAGCCCTCTGAGTCATGCAGGACAGTGAGTTCTGAACACGGAAGTCAATATTGGGAATGGCATTGGCACGTTGACCAGTGTATATAAACCTAGCAAGTGGGGAAGGTGCAACATTGAAAAGAATCTTGAACTCCCTGTATACCAGTCACTGAAAACAATGTTGCAGGAGCAGTAAGCAGTTATAAAAATAAATAGTGCATTGACCTTCATTTCAGGGAGATTTGAATTCAAGAGAAAGAATCATTTAATGCAGCTGTTCAGGGCCTTGGTGAGACCCCATCCCGAACATTGCGCACTACTGTGTGCAGTTTTAGTCTTCTTACCTAATAAAGGACAAAACTGACATTGAGGGAGTGCAGTGAAGGATGATCAGACTGATCTCTGGGATGACAGGCTTGTTGTGGGAGCAGAGTTTGGGGTACCTGAGCCTGTATTCCATGGGCTTTAGGAGAATGAGTGGCGATCTCATTGAAATACATAAAACTTTGACAGGGCGAGACAAATTGGAAGCAGGGATGATAATTTCCCGGACTAGGGTGCCTAATACAAGGGACCACAGCCATATCGTATTTAATAAATACGTGTTATCAGAGAACTGCCTGTATATTGAATGGAGGAGCAAAATTGATGAACCGAAGGGATTACAGCAGTTCCTGTATTGTATTTCATAATATTTAAACATATTCAGAGAAATGAACGTTGTATGGGGAACACTGCATTGAGGAGACGTTTGGCCATGAACTAGCATAGGGAAAGGTCAATGTGTTGAATGACCTCCTCCTTTCCCAATGTTAGTCTTTGGGAAAGCTCTTTAAATGTTGTCATAAGCTCTCAGATGTTAGCATGGAGGCCTCTGCAGGGTCAACAGGACTATGTTCCCATTCCCTTTTCCAAAACTGAGGCTGGGGCCGAGTGTTCCATCCGGTTATATCCTTTAAGACCTTGGAGCAGTTTGATAAATAAGAGTGTCTTGCTTGGCCGATTCAGAGACCATTGAAGAAGTTACCACATGTCTGTGCGTCTGGAGTCACTTCTTGGCCAGACCAGGAAAGCACGGGAGATTCACTTCCTGAAAGTAAATTGGTGAAAACGATCAATGTTTATAATCAACATTGGACACAACCTCACTATTACTGACACCAGATTTTAGGTCTCGATATTTTATTAATTACTTTTATCTTCCACCAGCTGCCAGACCATTAGTCTGATCTGGATTAGTAACCCACTGACATTTCACAAAGCACCATCTCCATATGGGCAGCTATCGGCAACCACACTGGCCTGGTTAGTTTTGTGCCGCTTGAAAGCTCTGTCAAAAAGAATTCCCACTAATTTGACTGTCGTGATGGGACTGAAGGGGTGGTAAATTGTCAGATTTTAGTTATTCCCCTCTTCGGGGATTGGACTTAGTTGAGTAATTTTCCAGATTGCCAGGAGGATGTCAGAGTTGGAGCTGAAATGAAACACTTTCCACATGGAAACAGTTTGTTGTGCAGCACAAGGCTTCAGTCCTATTGCATGAGTTGTGTCAGGGCTCATTGCTTTTGTCGTATCTACTGTGTTCAGCTATTTCTTCATGTCACGTGCAGCAAATCAAATTGATTGAAAACTGGCATCTGTGATTCTGTGGTATCATGAAGAGAGTGAAATGTTTAATCCACTAAACAATATTGCATCCGTATTGCCATCTTCTGTGTTCGAAGTGAATATGTTTCCCTCTGTTTTTCTCTCTGACCAAGATTAAGATGTCCGTAGTGTCAGTGATGCCAGTCCCCCCAGTGTACGGTGCTCCAGATTGGATGGGATGTTTGAGCATCTTTGACATACTTCTTTGGAAATTGTTCAAAAACAGAAATTGCTGAAGAAACTGCAGGCGATGTTGCAGCATCTTCTAGGGTGAATGCAGAGTGAAACTTTCAGGACCAGTGGCCCTGTACAAAGCTCCCAGGTTCTCCAGCAATTTTTGTCCATTTATTTGAAGTATCCACAGTTATTGTTTTAATTGAGAATTTGTTCTGTGCCTATTCATTTCTGGAGAAACTCAGCAGGTCTGTCTGTATCTGCAGAGACAGAGAAACAGAGTTAGCGTTTCAAGCCCAGTGTGACACTTCTCCAGAACTGAAAAGGATTGGAACCTGGGATTTTTAACCCCTTGACAGAGGTGAGGACTGGGTGACAGGGAAAAGAGGATGTGGCAAAGATAAACAGGCTTTTAACAATGGTGAACAAGACGATGATAAAGAACGGGTTTAAATTAAGACGTGGCTGGGGGAAAGGGATTCTCTCTACTGAGTGCAAGATAAAGAAAACACAACCACACAAGTTCATAGGGAGGCCAGGAGGGAGAATGTTGACTATGTGACATTATATAGATCTTGCCATAACTACGTTTTCACTGTCGAGACCATCACCCCTTTTAGACAAAAGAATTCAGGTGTTTGATTTTTTATTCGCACTTGCAAGCTTCTCTTGCTGTCTTAGTGTTATAATATGGAGAAAACAAATAACAGTATGAAGTTTGGGCTGAGTATTATTTTACTGTCATGTTTAATATAGTGTCAAATTTGCAGTGCTTATCTTGAAATGCTTATTCTTGACGTTAGTATTGGAGTGTAGAAGTTGAGGGGTGACATTATAGAAGTTCATAAAATCATGAGATGCATGGATAAGGTGAATAGCCATGGTCTTTCCCACGGGATGGGGGAGTTCAAACATAGAAGTCATAGTTTTAAGATGAAAGAGGGAAGATTTAAAAGGAACGAAGGAACAACAGGTGTACACCGTGGGTGGCGTGGGTATGGAATGAACTGCCAGAGGAAGTGTGGTAGATGCATGTACAGCTGCAACATTTAAAAGTCATTTGGATAAACATATGATTAGGAAAAATTTCATAGCATATGGGCAAAATGAAACCAGATGGGACTAACCTAATTTGGAATTCTGTGCCAGCATGTACATTTAGAAAAGCTTCACGTAGAGCCAGTGTGGTTTTGTGAAAGGGGGTTGTATTTTGCCGTGTAAGATCATGCAAAGTACTTCTGGAGATGCCTGAGAATGTAAACAAGTGGACTTGATAAAGAGGATCTGGTAGAAACCAGGCATTCCAGAGATTTTCCACAGGTATTACCGAATAAAAGTTCTTACACAAGACAGAAGTTCGTAGGATGACGGCTAATATGGTAACATGGAATGATGATTGGTTAATACATAGAAATCGGAGAGTCATGATGAATGGATCTTCATGATGAAGTGTATCTGCTGGAATACCACAAATATCAGTTAAATGGCATCAGTTATTTACATTCTATACCTATAGCCTGACGGCGGGAGATAAGTGCAATATACATCGGAGGTTGTGGATGACTCTGAGAATCCAAAGGCAAGCTGTTATTTAATGGAGGGGACTTCCAGAAAAGGAGAAGTACAAAGGGATTGTTCCTGTGTATGAAACATAAAGTGAGCATGCTGATGTAGCATGTAGCTAGGTTTCTTCCTGGGCTGAAAGGGTTCCGTTATTGAGAACCTCTAAGATGGTGAGGCGATTACTCATCGGGGTTTAAATGAATGAGGAGTGATACCGCTGAAAAATACAAGACACAGAAGGGACTTGAGAATGTAGATATTGACAAGTTGTTTCCACTCCTGGGTGGACTCTCAAACTCGAGGATACAGAGACTGAATATGGAACATCGATTTCAATCTGAGACACAGAGTGGTGTCTTCTCTCAGAAGGTAGTGAATGTCCGGAACTCCATAAACCGAGAGGTATGGAGGGAGACACGGAATCGGCAAGAAAGTGGAGCTGAGCCCTGGAGTAGATCAGCCATGTTCTTATTACATGTCAGAGCAAAGCTGAGGGTCCGAATAGCCTAGTCTTGTTCCTATTCATTCACTTCATCTGTTATGGTTTTGGAAAGTAACTCTTTGTTTTCCTGGAAGCTGTGTTGTGCAATGTTGCATTCAGGGACAGCAGAGCATTTGTTTGAGTTAACACCGGGTGGTGTATGGGGGCTGTATTCCCAGCACATCTGGGTCTGTAACATGTCCCACATCTGGAAACAGGGATTGGGGGTGGGGTCGCTTCCTGACCCAGCCTGCATTTTCCAAATACATTTCCAAAACTACACCTAACCATCGGAGTGACCTCGATCTGCACCTGGTATGTCTGAAGAGCTAAATGGAACATCAGAACTCAGAGCTGAGGAACACGAGTGGGCCATTCGGCCCTTTGAAACTACTCAACCCGTAAATAAAAGAGGAAATCCTGGAAAATCTCAGCTGGTGTGGCAGCATCCGTAAGGAGAGAAAACAGCTGACGTTTCGAATCTAACTGACCCTTTGTCAAAGCTAAAAATAACTTCCTCATATAAATATCTCTTTATTGCTACCTTTTTTTAGCTTTGACAAAGGGTAGTTAGACTCGAAACGTCAGCTCTTTTCTCTCCTTACAGACGTTTCCAGACCTGCTCAGATTTTCCGGCATTTTCTCTTTTGGTTTCAGATTCCAGCATCCACAGTAATTTGCTTTTTGTTCCACTAGTAAACAAGGTCGTGACTCATCTCATTGTGGTCCCAGCTTTACTTTTATCTCCATGTACTATTATCCCTGATTCACCGTCTATGGACAACCAGACGAAGCCAGCCGCTATATAATATAAGCATTCAGACATCACAAACTTCTGGGAAAGATAATTCCCACTTGAATGAATTCCCACTTGGTGAATTTTCCTAATTCCTTTTCTTACTGAGGTTGGAGGGTGTCACTGTTTCCTTTTCTAGTCCCACTCCTCCACTGCTCGCAACAAATTTTGAATGTAACCAGGTTGGTGATATAGCCAATGGTAAAGGTCTCAGACTGGATCAGGATCAGTGATAGGAGCAAGTCAGGCAGATTTCTTTAGTCAGCCACAAGTACCCAATAGAACTAATGGATGCGCATGGTGTTCTGTGGTAAGAACCAAGGTGCTGGGTTCAATTCCAAACTCGGGCGACGGTCTGTGTGGAGCTTGAGCATTCTCTTTGCAGGTATCTGTGTGGGTATCCTCACAATGTTGCAATTTCCTCCCACAGTACAAAGATGTAGAGCTTAGAGTGGATTGGCCATGCTAAATTGCCCATAGTGCCCAGGGATGTATAGGTTAGGTAGGTTAGTCATGGGAAATGCAGGGTTAAATGGATAGGATGGGGGGGGCAGGTCTGGGGGGATGCTGTTCGGAGGGGCAGTGTGGACTTGCTGGATGGGGTATCCTGCTTTCCCACTGTAAAGATTCCATAAAAATGACAAGAAATTTGGACTATACCCAGTGGGTATCTATCTGATCCACTCTCCTCTAGGTCTTGTATGAGATTACCTCTCATTCCACGAGTAATCAGTTAAAGCTTCCAAAATATAAGATCCTCATCCCTGGAATACGTGAAGTGAAACATCTCCGAACTGCTTCCAATATAATTATATTCTTTCCCAGATAAGGAGACAGAGAAAAACTAATCTCAAACTCAGGTCTTGAGATTTATTTTTGTTTTTTCAGCATTTTAGGTTTTTCGATCTCTCATCCCTGCATAGCATTGAAGGCAGAGATAGTGAATATTTTTGAGGCACAGACAGAAGTTTCATAAATAACAACCGCGTCGAGGATTATCGGTGATTGGCAGGAATGTGCGGTGTGGGGGAAAATGTAGACAATGATACCAAATGACACGGCTCCAGAACATCCATTAATATAATGCAAAACGAAATGATAACATTGATAAAATTTTAAGGGGGAATCCAAAATGGCCACGATCCAGAAGGTCTGCTTTACTGGGCTCTGCATCACAGAACGGGCAAAGTGGTACTCTAACTCACTCCATCCCAGCCATTTACTTAAAATTCAACAATAAAAGAGCAATAGAATCTTTACCAATCCCGTTTTGTCAAGTGGAAATGACAAAACGCAGGAAAGGATCGAATAAGTCTCAACACGTGGTGCACCTGTCAGAAGCATAGAGCATGCCTGAGGCCGCAGCTGCAACCCACTCTGCTCGTTCAATAGAACCAAGTTATCCAGCAGGCCTTGGTCACTGATTTCACCAAGTTATGTTAAATTGTTGAAAACATGATTAAAGAAAAGTTCAGCAGTTAGCTCGAGACCTTCTCAGCCATACTCCAAAAACATGACTTGAAAGCCTTGGAAACAGAACGGATGAGTTTGAGTGCCAAACTGCAGTGGCAGAGACCACAATTGATTCCGAGAAGGAGCGGATGCTCGCCCTTGAAAAACAGGTCTGCACGTTAACTGAACAAGATCACGACCTTGAGAACAGGGGCAGCATGAAGAATGTTCACATCGTCGGTCTGCTGGACCAGACGGCAGGTGGTCAGCCAGTGAGTATTTTTGAGAACTGACTGCCGTGACTCCTTCACTTCGAAGGTGAAGAAGGACGAGTGAAGATTGAGACAGTATATCAGGTAATGGCGCGGAGGTCAGCCTCAGACCAGCGCCCTCGCCATGTCCTTGTGCAGTTACATAGCTATGGGGACAAACAAAGACTGATGGAAGCTTCCAGATCCCGGTGGAAAGATCCGATGGCTTTAATTCACGAGAGCTCCAGGATTATGATCTTTCAGGACATTTCAGCGGCGGTGATTCAGGAAAGAAAATCTTTTGATGATATCAAGAGAAGAGTAAAGGAACTCGGGATTCAGGATTCCTTACGGTACCTAGCGGCGCTTTGAATTGATCCGTGAACCCTTCTGACTTTCCAGAGAAAGTGAAAATTTTGTGGATATTTTAAAGTAAGCTGGATGTTTAGATAATCATGTTTCTCTGTTAAAGAAATTTTGTTGAATTTTTCTGGTAGTAACTAGTGTTAAATTATAGTCGGGTATGGGTCGACTACTCAATTTTAACTTCTTCATTAATATTACTACTCATTTCCTCTTTGTTTGCTTGTGTCTAGGATGCGGCTCAAGCTGGAGGAAGTTATAAATGCGATTATGATGACTAAGTGCCCACCTAAGGTCACTTCAAGACCGATTTTTGTTGTTAATTGCTCTGCCACTATATTGGCAGTGGTGGTGGGGGGTAAATTGCTCAACATGTGTCATTGGCACTTTGGACTTTGTTTCGTTCTTTGTTTTTTAATGTGTTTAGCTTTGAAAGGATTTGAGAACTGGTTAGTTGAAGTAGTTTTAGTTTGTACACTTTTTAGACTCTTATGAGCCTTTTTTCATTTATGATCAGCGATGTGAAATTCGATGTGAAACTCTAGAGTAGAAATGTTTTACTGTGTTATAGATAATGGTGTGCTTAAATGGTGTACCTGGAACAGTGATGGGAGCCATCTGCCAATCAAGAGCAAAAATATACTTTCTGATCTTAAAAAGAGAGGGTGAATGTTGTCCTCTTGCAGGAGATGCACCTTGATGACAAGGAATATTTGACGTTACAGCAGGGCGGCTTTGATCTGTTTTATTTCTCGTATTTTAATAGTAGGAATCGGGGAGAAGCCATACTTCCATTTAAATTACTTGATTATATTAGACACTCACGGAGAATCAAATTCCACACAGCCTTGAATTTTGCGAAATAACACAGTACTTTGAATGTTTATTGCCCCCCCGCCCCCCCCCGGTGTACCCTCTTAAAATCCTGGAAATTGCATTTTCCAAATTAAGTTATCTCGCATCATGGCACATTGTTGTAGAAGGAGATTTCAACTGTCTTATGGACTACACGTTGGGCAGAATGTTCAAATGTCCCTCAATACTCTCGTTCTCATGTAAGCAATTTGTGGATTTGTGTGCAGAACTAGATGTCTGGAGGCAGATCCATCTCACAAGTAGGGATTGTATTTTCTTCTTTATCCCACAGAAATGCCACATTAGTGTTGTTCTCTTCCTCATCCCTGCAACAATCTCAGATTCGGTGGCATCCTGCACAATTGCCCAGAAGTGGGATAGATGCCACGTAAGATTACGTTCGATACAGGTGAGGGTCTTATGTTTTTGTCAAATCGCACAATTTCGGCATCTCACGTGAAGTAATGCATTAATTCGCTTGTCACCTTTTTGGGCTATAAGATTAATTTTGCTACAATGGAGGCCATGGCTATGGGAGGACTTTGGGAAATATCTGATGTTGAGGGCAAATCCTGGTTTCCTTTGAAATGATCACGGTAGGTGGGGAGGGGAGGGTGAGGGTGTTCTCTATTTTGGTATATTCATCACATCTGTCTTTGATCATTTATTCAACGTGAACTGTGTCCATGTGTTTGACAAAATTAAACGGGACCTTCAAAGGTGGGAGGCACTTCCAATATCCTGGCCAAGTCCAATAGCTCTTATTAAATGAATGTCCTTCCTCATTTGCTATACCCCGTGTAAATGTTTCCTTTGTGATTTCCCAGACAGGTGCTTAGGAGACATAATGACTGGTTTAGCTATTTTGTTTGGCAGCATAAGCAACTCTTTATCAAGTTAACCAAATTGCAAATACCCCACAGATTGTGGGGAGTAGATCTCCCCGATTAAAAGCTATAAGTTAAGTTCTTTTTATCCTACATTAGTGCTTGGGCCGCTGAGGACTCGGCGTCAATACAGTTAGATATTGTATCCTCTCAGACAAAGTGAACCCTTGTTGTTCTTAAATAAAATGACAACATTTATGGAGAATTGTCATAACCCAATAATTATCAATACTGTTATAGCATGAATGAAATTGCGTCAGATTGAGAGTGATACAGGCAAAACCATGTTTCTTACCTCTATAATTGGTATACCAGATTGTCATCCGGGGATAATGGATTCCAGATTTAAACTGTGGGCAGCCAGAGGTGTACATTGCCTTAGTAATTTAGAATTAGTAGAATCCCTATAGTGTGGATGCATACGCTTGGGCCCAACAAGTCCACTTTAATCCTCTGAAGTGTAACCCACCCGACCCATTCACCTAACATTCTATATTTACCCTGACTAATGACCCAACTTACTCATCCCTGAACACTATGGGCGATTTATCAATGACCAATTTATATAACCTGCACATCTTTGGACTGTGGGAGGCAAACCACACAGACACGGCGTGAATATGTTAACTCCACACAGCCAGTCACCCAAGGCCGTATCCAAATTCGGAATCGTGGTGCTGTGAGGGAGCAATGCTCACCACTGAGCCACCACGTTATTTGAGGGAGAAACAATGATTTCATTTAATTAAATAACTCGTACGTATGGACTGGCTAGTAGATACCTCTTCTGTTTATTTTTCTAAATCAGTGAATTGATTAAAAAAACACACTTTTAACAGATTCTTACAGATCCGATAGAGAGAAGAGCGTGCTTATTGGTTGGAATACTCTCTTTGTCACTACCCTTTATCATTAATTGGAAAGTGACCCTGAGACGAGACTGTGCAGCTTTGTGATGTCTGCTAGAGAGAGTTGGGGGTTCAGACCACTTCGGAAACATGGGAGGATATTTGTGAAAATGTTCGAAGAATTTCATCTATAATAGGACCCATTACATGCAGTTAGAAAATTTTATTAGGGTCTATCTGAACCCGGATTTTCTCTCAGAAATCAAAGTGGGACTATCTTCAGCATGTCCGAAATGCAGAATGACTACAGGCACTCTTACTCATTGCTTGTGGTCCTGCTGCAGGCTTCATATATATTGGAGCACTGTGCCAGGCGTGAGAGAGTGGGTCGAGCACTGAATTGGAAATGGACCTGGTTTCTCTTTTTCTGGGCCTGTCTAGGGTACTTGCTACAGATGCACATGTGAAAAAAAAATCATTACTTTCTGTGCTAGGAAAGGCATTCTGTTGTGTTGGATATCTGAAACTATATAGACCCCCTCAATGTTCTAACCTGTCCAACTTCTCCCTATTACTCAGACCCTTTATCCCAGGAAACATCTTTGTAAATTTCTTCTACATTCTTTCGAGTTCAATAATATCCTTTCTAGGGCAGGTTGAACAAAACTGAGCACAATACTCCAACAGCAGCTTCACCAACATCCTGTACAATTGCAACATAACGTCCCAACGTCTGTACTCAATGACCTGATGTAGGCCAGTGTGCCAACAGCCTTCTTCACTCTCCTGTATATCTGCAACTCAAATTCAGACAACCACGCACCTGATTTCCAATGTCCTTTTGTTCCACTACTCTCCTTAAAGCCCTTTCATTCACCATTAAACTCCCACTTGAATTTGACTTTCCAAAATGCAAGACGTCACACGTATGTATATTAAACTCCATTTGCTATTTCTCAGCCCACTTCCCCATCTGATCAAGGTTCTGCTGCAATTTCTGATAATGTTCCTCACTGTAAACGATGCCTCCTATTTTCGTGTCATCTGCAAACTTACTAACCTTGCGTTGTGCATTCTCGTCCAAATCACTAATATAGATAACAAACAGCAATGGGGACAGTACCGACCCCTGAGGCACTCCACTAGTCACAGGCCTCCAATCCGACAAGCATACCTCCTCCATAGTCATTTGTTTCATAATGTCAAACGAATTGTGCCGCCAATTTGCCAGTTTACCTTGGAGTCCATGCGATCTAAACTTCTCGAGCGGCCTACCATGAAATCTTACCAAATGCCATACTGAATTCCATATGGATTATGTCGACCTCCCTGTCCTCGTCAACGTTCCTGGTCACTTCCTCAAAAAACTCTAACAAAAGTTGTAAGGCATGATTTGCCACGCACAAAGCTATGCTGACTGCTCCACGTCAAACTCTGTCTTTCCAAATGCATGCACATCTTATATCTCAGAACCTTCTCAAGTAGTTTGCTGAAAACAGATGTGAAGCTTACTGGTCTATATTTCCCAGGCATTTATTTGCAACCCTTCTTGAAGAAGGGCACTCTATTTGTTACCGCCCAGTCTTCCGGGTCCTTGGCCTCTGAACTGTCTTCTCTCGCCTCTTTCAGTGCTCTTGGATATATCTGGTCAGGACCAAGAGATTTATCTGATTTTCTGCATTCCAAAATGTCCAAAAACACCTCTACTGTGACATAGACTGTACCAATATATCACAACTAACCTCCCAAATGTCACAGGTCTTCATGTCTTTCTTCATGATAAACAGAGTGCGGAAATTGAGGACTTCACCCATTTCTTGTGGTTTTACACATGCATGCTCATTTTGGTGTTTAAGGCATCCTATTCTCCCTCTAGTTGTTCTTTCCCTTTACTATAGTGAATTTGGATTCACCCTAATCTTCTCAACCAAGGTTATCTCATACTCCCTTTTCGCCTTCCTGATTTCCATCTTCATTAATCCCCTGTATTCCCATTGTACCTCAAGGGAATCTCTTGATTCCAGCTGCCTGTACCTAAGCCACGCCTCCTTTTTGCTGGTCAGAGCCTAAATATCTCTTGTCATCCAGTGTTTTCTCTTCCAGCCTCACTCTCTCTTCACCCTCACAAGAACATGTAAACCTTGAACTCGAGCTATCTCACTTCTGCAGCCCTCCCTCGTGCCCAACATCCTTTTACCTGAAAACAAACTACTCCAATTAACCCCAGCAAGTCCCTGTCTAATTCCAACAAAATATGCCTTGCCCCAATTTATAGCTTCAATCTGCGGACCAATTTTGTCTATCCCATAACTATTTAAGAATTATAACAACGCTAGTCACTTTTCCCAAAATACTCCCCCACTTTACGACCGTCATCTATCCATCCCTATTTCCCAACAGTAGGTCGAGTTTGTCCCTTCCTGTGTAGGACCCCTTATATACTGTTGGGGAAACTTTCCTGAACAAACTTAAGGAATTACGTTCCATCGAAGTGCTTAACCATGTGGATGTCCCAGTCTATGTTAGGAAAATTTAAATTACCTATTATGACAATCCTATTGCTCCTGCTACTCTACCCAGTTTCCCTGCATATTTGTTCCTCTAATTCCCATTGATGATTTGGAGGGTTATAGTGCAACCATTTATAACATCACCATCCCCCTCTTACTTTCTTGCACCATTCACAAAACCTCATCAGATATTATCTCAGTTATTTCATCTTTAAATACTTGTGTGATACTCGCCTTAATCAGAACTATTGGTATTTCAACTATTTCCATTTACATCTCTCCCTTATAATATTTTTCACATCTGCAGCATCCCTTGTCAATGTACAGTGGAGATATGGAGCTGTAACTGGATGAGAGCTGCACATCCTGTCACTTCCAGCATGGGCTGCACGTTTCCCGACACTGGGCAGTGATCTAACACAGTGTCACGGAAAAATGGAACAGCCTGGGTTTATATATGAATGAACCAGTGCGGTCTGCACAGCTCCCCATGCTGGACATTTAGCCCAGGATTAAAGATCAAGCATTGGTGTGGGCGACACAGAGTTTCATCCTGGAAATTACCGGATTGCATGCAGCTGTACACTATCCGGATCAACAAAGTGCTCCAATCTGAATGAATTATGGATGGGCTGGTTATGTGAGTTTGATTGCGAATGTGAGAGAACTAAACATCTGGCCATACTTTTATTTTGTGTTTTCATTCTTGATATTGGACCCTTCTAATCCTGACTCATCCTTAGACCCGACCCTCTTGATGAGTGATGTTGACAGTTGTTCAAGCATCTGGCTGTGCAACATGACCAACAAATGGAGCAGAGTCTGCAGAGAGGACAGTCTCCGTAAAATGGAATGAGGACATCACAATCAGATCAGCCATGGTCTTCGTGAATGGTGGGGCAGGATTGAATGGACCACGAATGCAACTTATTCACGTATTTATGTTTGTTCTAAACATACTCCCCTTAACTCCCAGTGTCCCATACTGGTGGGGAGTGAGGCACCTCCTCTGTTCCTGCGTAACTGGACCCTGGGGTCTCACAAGCCGACAGATTTCCCTGTAGCTCCGTTTCGAACAATTGAGTGACTGACTCCTGTTTCTGTTCCTGTTCCTGTGTCCCAGTCTCAAGCAGTTGAATGACTGCCTCCTGATCCCAATTCTGTGAAAATAGATGTCTTCCTCCTGTTCCTGTGTAACAGGCTCCAATAGATCTGTGCTCACCTGCTGCTCCTGGGGAATGGAAATGAGGGACTGAATGGCCTCTTCACATTCCTTTAAGCTTCTCTTGACTAAATGCCATTCTCTTGCTTCTGGAGATCACCACCAATATCTGAATGATGTGTTTTTGTATTTCACTCTGAGTAATTGAGCAAACAAGCTGACTGACAAAATTCAGAAGCTGAATACCCTCCTCCTGTTCCTGTGTTATACGCTCAAGACACAGTAGAGTCTCAGAGATGTACAGCACAGTAAAAGATCCTTCAGTCCGGTCACCCATGCCGACCAAATATCCTAAATAAATCTCTAAACCCTTGGCCCATCTCCCTCTAAATACCTCCCAGGCATGTATCCATTGAAATGCCTTTTAAATGGTGTGACTGTACCTGCCTCCACCACTTCGTTTGGCTGGTTAATCCATACAAACAGCAGTCTCAGTGTGAATATGTTGTCCGTCATGTCCCTTTTTAAATCTTTCCCCTCTCACCTTAAAACTTTTTCTTCTAATTTTGAACTCGACTATCCTGGGAAAAGACGTTGACTGTTTACATTATCTATTCCCCTCGTGATGTTATCAACCTCTTTAAGGTCACCCCTCAGCCTCAACACTTGAAAACAGCCCCAGCCTATTCAAACTCTCCCTGTAACTCTAACCCTCCAACACCTGCAACATTCTTTTAAATCTCTTCTGTACCATTTCATGTTTGACAACATCTTTCCGAGAGCAGGGAAACCAGAATTAAAGGCAGCATTACAAAAGTAGCAAAACCAATGTCCTGTACAGAGGCAACATGTCGAGAAAATGTTTAGACACAAAGCACGCACCAATAACGGGAAGATCACCTAGTGCCTTCTTCACTGCGCTGTCTACCTGTGACGGCACTTTCAAGGAATGGAGAACCTGCACCACAAGGTGACACAGTAGCTCAGTGACTAGCATTGCTGCTTCAGAGCGCAGCGATCTGGGTTTAATTCCATCCTTGAATGACTGCCTATGTGGCGTTTGTACATTCTCCCCGTGTCTGCATTAGTTTCCTCCGGATGTTATGTTTTCCTCCCACAGTACAAATATATACAGATAAGTGTAGATTGCCCATGCTAAATGGAGTAAGGTACCCAGGGATGTGTAGGTGAGGTGGATTAGCTATGGGAAATGCAGATTCAGAGGGATAGGGTAGGGTTTTTTTTTCCAGTGGGATATTGTTTAGAGGGTCGGAATGGCCTCGATGGGCCGAATAGGCTGATTCCTAATTGTAGGACTTTGATCATTTCTATGGAGTTCTCCTTGATTGGCAGCTTTCGACAGGACCCTACCTATATGTCTTGCCTTGATTTGTCTTGCCAAAATGCAACACCTTACATTTATCTAAAATAAATTCCATCTGCCACTCCCCGGTTCACCTAAGCAAAGTCCCACTCTTGTCTGAAATATCATTATTCACTGTCGACTGCACCAACAAATTTGGAATTATCTGCAAACTTACTGACTATACTTCATATACTCAAATGCAAATGATTTGCATAAGTGACAAAAGGCACTGGACCCACTATTGATCATTGCTTCACGCCACTGTTCACAGGTCTCCAACATTAATGAAAAATGTGCACTGTCACGTCCTCTCTCAAATATTCAAGAAAAGTTTGGATCTAACAGGCGAGCTCTCCCTGGATCCCAGGCAGTCTAACCTTGTTAACCAGTCTACCATGTAGAACATTATGGTTTTCTGACTGAATTCCAAAAAAACAACATCCACTGTCCTTCCTTCATCAATCATCTTCATCACTTCCTCAAAAAATTCCACCGAGTCAGTGAGACGTGATCTTCTATGTACAAAGCCCTCTTCAGTCCTTGTCTTTCCAAATGCATATCGATCCTTTCCCTCGCAATCCCCTCCAACAATTTAGTCCCCATTGACGTCAGGCTCACTGATCTATAGTTGCCTGTTTCTTCCTTACTTTCTAAAATAATATCACTTTGTTAGCAGCCCTCCAGTCTCTTGACACCTCACCTGTGGAAATCAATGTTACAAACATATCAGCAAAATGCTGAGCAATCTATTTCCTAGCTTTGCACAAGCATCTGGGGTACAACTGCTCAGGTCCCAGGGATTTGTTCACCTTTATGTGTTTTAAAATGTCCAACACCTCCTTGTAATATAGATACTTTTTAAGGTTTCACTATATATTTCTTCTTTCTCTCGCTCTTGTAACCTTGTCCACATTAAATACTGAGGAGAAATACATGTTTAGTATCCCTTCAATCTGCTGCGGTTCCATACATAGGTAGCCTTACTGATCTTTAAGGGGCCCTGTTCTCTCCATAGTTAATCTTTTGCCATTAAAGGATTTGTAGAATTTCTTCAATGCTTCATTAACCCTATTTCTAAAGCCAGCTCTTGTCCACATTTTTCTGGCCCGATGTCCCCATTGACTATATACTTGCTGCCCTTATACCCCTCGAGGGATTTAGCTGATCTCAGCTCTGTTTACCTGGCATTTGCCTCCTTCCTTACCTTGACCAGAGCATCAATATATCTAGCCATCCAGCACTCCCTGCATCCACCAGCCTTGCCCCTCTCACTGATGGGAACACGTTGTCTCTGCACTCTCTGAAACCTGGTTTTGGTGGCCTTGCATTTTCCAACCATCCCTTTACCTGTGAATAGGGCGTTCCAATCAGCCTTTCACAGGGCTTGCCTAACACTTTCAAAATTGGCCTTGTTAAAAGTTAGAACTTTAATGTTTACATCGGATCTTTCCTATTCCAAACTAGTTTAAAACTAATATTTATGTTTATCAGACTTGAAAGTTAAATAAACACTTCCTGCCCCTCTGTAACAGGCTCGAGAGACTGACTGGGCTCCTCGTGGCCTTCTGTAATAGACTGGAAAGGCTGAATGGCCTCCTCCTGTCCTTGTCTAACAGACCCGAGACATTAAATGACACAGCAACCCGTGGATTACGAGCAGCCGTCAAACGGTATCTGATGGAGATCCATCCCTTCTCAGTTACAGAAATACAAACAACACAATGTACCCCAGGTGCCCTATCTGTACGACTTCATACAGCTGCAACAACAGCTTCGTTTCGAATCATTCTGTTGGCAAAATGTGCCAATATTCTAGATTTCCACCTTTTCAAGTAGCAGCAGGCGAATATGGGCAAATGGCCTACTCTTACCCCCTTGTAAGAGGTCTACGGCGACAGACTTATTTCGGCCAGTTGCTGAGCAGCAGTCTCAATGCTCTGTTTCAAGGTTATGAAAGGGTTTGATAACAGGGCACTTAAAACCAGGAGTAGCCTCACAATGGTCAATAAGTATCATACTTTGGGTTAAGCTCTACAGAAACTTGCCCATCCGACATTTTTTATGCAACCGATCTGTTATTTTATAACTGCCTCCTTTCATAAACACAGTGGAACATACATACACCCCTGCAGTGTCCTGTTAATACTCTCATATACCAGTTTTTTAAAAAGACCTAAAAGATTTAAAGATTTATTGTCAATCCCTCAGCAACCCTCATCCATTCCATTCAAACCCAGTAAATGTTCCCTTTTATAGTGATATGAAAAGTGATGTGTGGAACTGGTTAACTGAGCCTATTTGTTCAGTCATGATTTGGAGATGCCGGTGTTGGACTGGGGTGTACAAAGTTAAAAATCACACAACACCAGGTTATAGTCCAACAGGTTTAATTGGAAGCACACTAGCTTTCGGAGCGATGCTCCTTCATCAGGTGATAGTGGAGGACACACTTCTAAGGCACAGAATTTATAGCAAAACTTTACAGTGTAGTTGATGTAACTGAAATTATTCATTGAAAAATACCTTGATTGTCTGTTGAGTCATTCATCTGTTCGAATACCATGATAGTTTCATTTTCTTTTATGTATAAATCACAAAACCTTTTTCGTTTAAATTAGCTTTCTCAGGTTAGCCGTAACAATGAGTGTTAGCCAGACAATATGTTGAATGTGTTATCCCCCTGCTTTTTCTGCCTATACCATGATGATTAGATGGATTCTAATTTGAAAAGTGCGATAACAGGGTTTTAGATGAATTCATTCATTTTTTGTGCAAAGAACAATGTAACTCTGCAAGTACAAATTCACCCCACAAAATATATGTATGCATGTGGGTTTTTGTGTGTGTGTTTGTCTTGGTTGGGGGTTGTGAGTGTATGAGAGAGTGGATATATGTGTGTAATGATGTAGAGTGTCTTAAGTCTGTCAGCGGGTGCGTGTGAGAGTGTGTGTGTGTGTCTGGGGTGGGGGGTTGTTGAGTATCAGTGAGAGAGTGTGTATATGTGTGTGCATGAGTGTAGAGTGGTTTTATTCTCTTAGCGGATGCCTGTGAGAGTGTAGGTGTCTGTAAGTGTGTGTGAGTGTCTTTGTACATAACTGTGTACATGTGCGTCCGTATGTATGTGTGTGTATAGGAGTGTCTGTGTGTGTGTGTGAATAGTGCAATGATGGTCACCTGTAATGTGATATGTACCCAAGGTCACAGTTAAGGCCCTCCCTATGGGTACATCTGCTTGGCCACTTTTCGCTGCTGCCTGTCCTGAAGTCCGCCTTGAATGATGGTCACTAGAAGGTCCGAGATTAATGCCCTGGACCACTGAAGTGCTCCCCAACTGGGAGGGAACATTCCTGTCTGTTGATTGTTGCGTGGTGCCCATTCATCCGTTGTCATAGCCTTTGCTCGGTTTGCCAGTGTTTGTGCAATAAGTGTGCTTAATGCCAATCTCCATGGATTCCAATTATCCCAGTGGAGGTTTTCCATCTTTTAATCGTGAATCGGCGCTGTTCAATGTGTTAGCCCATAACATGAGCGGAGCATCACCTACAGCACTGACAGGGATCAGAGAGAGGGGGAGGAGAGAACAGAATATGAGAACATTAGACTGGAATGTTCAAGAAATGTACCAGAATCTGGGAACATTAGACTGGCATGTTTCAACAATAGACAGGAGTTTATCCAATTATGTTTGGTGTCTTTCTACATTTTATTTGTTGTCATTATCATTGCAGATCTATTACGCTCTTCTCATTATTCAATATTTTTATTATCCATTCCTGGCTATCGTTGGTTTCCTGCTAAGTGTCACTGTCCGGATTTTTTTTTCTAAAAACCGGTTATGACTGTATTACTGTTCGTTTATATAGTCTACACTTGTTGTCACCATTTTTTCCAATTGAAACTCTCAATACAGAAATTCACTCTACAGACCAGTACTAACTACAACAATGAATGTTTTCAATTACTGTCTCCCTCTCTGAGCTGGCATCATTACTCTCTACGTTGACCTACTCAGGTTCAGTGGAGAACTACAATTTATTGTATCATTGCCTTGGTGACTTAAATATTAACAGCATGGAGGTCACTCTCTACTGTTCTGGTTACAAACTCCACTTCCTTCCGTTGTTTCCATCTCAATATCTGCGATTGAAGAAGACAAATCACAGCTGTGGGAGATCCCTTTGACCATGAGCTGATTCATGATACCATATCCTGATCAGTTCTAACTTGAAATGCTCACCACTCCAGAATATATCTCACTGGCTTATTCCATCTGCTGTTTAATCTTGAGCTATGAAATACAGTCTTAAGGAAGCCAATAATCTGCTGCTGACACTCCCGTCTTCACACCTGCCGAAAAAATTCTGATTCGACCTCACTCCAAACTCCCATCCATCTGCCATTCATGTGCACGCCGATGTATATTACTGTTGTGTCTGGCAATGCCGTAATGTTGACATTCTCAAATGCTTTACCGTATCTGTCCATAATACTTCTCTCGTTGTCTCTCTATTGATTAACAAAAAGCCTGCCAGTTTCCTCCATGTGCGTTTCTTCTCAAACAATGAGTTTCACATTCAAACACGCCAATTGCGCACGCACTCTCTCTCAGTCTCTGATGAACACACATACAGCAAATCTTCTCATCGTAGACATTGAAGTTATCTGATGCGAGTATATTTAGCATAATGTAGTAAGGCTTGCAATACTCTCCATGCTGGGCACATAGTGCAGTTTACTGAGCAACACATGGTCTGCACAGGTCTCCATGCTGGGCTGTCATCTTGTCCCAGTTTAAGTTGTTTGTGGTGTTCTGTGAAGCAGATTCAGAATTTGATGTAACAAACCACTTCAACTGATCTGACAATGCCTTTATTCAATGTTCTCATTCTTGTAATTTTACTCTCGAATGTCTCACTTATCCAGTTAGTCCCACTGCCCTGACTTTTTCCCCATATTTCCACAACATCTTTTCAGTTAATTGACTGTCTCTTATTGTCTTTAATGTGAATCTAATTGTCCCTCTGTATCTTTCCCTGGTCTTCGCTTTTGGCTCCCTAGTATACCGAGTGTTGGCATTGTGAAGCTCAGAAACAGTGAAATGGTGTTTGTCAGGCTGTTGTTCAGTTCCGGGTATGTCCCATGTGATGGTCCATGAAGAGGGGTGTTTCAGAAGTTATGAGACATATCCTTGGAACTTGGTCTGCACCTGTATTTGTCCCTCTCAGGTAATCTTGCGATAGAGGAAGTCCCTTCAGTAAAAGACCAGGCATTTAAAGTTTGTGACAATGCTGTCACTTTAAACAAAATAAACTTTTCTCTTTTTTTTAAAAAAAAAAGATCTTAAAGGCCAAACTGTCTGCTGAAAACGGCTCAAGCAAACACCGTACGACGCTTTTAGGGTTTTTCATAAAGAGGAGTAACATCGGCCTAGTAACTCATCGCTAGCTGCTACTCTATCTGAAAGCTGACTTGATGCTGTTTCCTCCTGGATTGGAGATCTGTATGCAAGAATGTATATCTGAATATTCTATTATGCCAAGGGGTGTGTTTATGGGATATTGGTATATTGGAACAGTTCATTTGCAGAAGGAACTGTAGCCTTTATACAGTTATAGTTTCCAATAGTTAAATTATTCTAAATTCCTCTTCATTTTGTATGGATTTTCATTAGAGTGTTTAAGTATGTTGTGTTTTGCTTAATGGTGAGTGGTTTGACTAGTAGCATCACATCTGAAACTCCCACTACACACCTACATTTTAAATAAGAAAACGTTAGCATCCAAGCTACGCTCTTAAAATAGTCTGAGGCAGTCTGGTTGGTCTATAGCCTTAACTGGAGACTCTTGTCTGGTTCTGAATCAATAATACCAAATTGGGTTTAGAATTTCAATCTCTACAGTATTCAAACAGGCCATTCGACCCAACAAGTCCACACCGACACTCCGAGGATTAACCGACCCAGACCCATTCCTCTACCCTATTACTACACATTTACCCCGATAAAGACTCCTAACCCACACATGAAGGTAAAGCTGTAGCAACTGAGAGACAAGCTGGAGTTGGGGTTGTGTTTGTCTGTGAAAAAATGGGAGATAATTACAACTATAGCTCGGCAATTACGTTTTGTGGAAACTTTGGAAATGGCAAGCATTCGATTTCAAATGAGGCACTTTGAACATGAAAAGGAATTGAAACAGTTTGAATTATGATGAAAAGTAGAAATAAAAGAAAAGGCAATGAAGAAAAAAGGGAGAAAAGGAGAGACGAATAGCAGAGTGTCAACATCAAAAGTTAGCAATTAGAGAGGAAATTTAACATAGAGGGTGGAGATAAAGGTAGACGGTAGGCTGGATGAGAAGGATGGTGAGGATGAGCAACCATATAGTAGCCAATGGTCTAATGGGGTTATGCTTAAATATATCAAGACATTATCTAAATTTGATGAGAAGGATGGGAAAGCCTTTTGAATTTCATTTAAGAAAGTGGCTAAACTAATGCAGAGGCAAATAATCATGTGGATTTAGTTTGTCGGAACAAATCAGATAGGTATTTGCATCCCTATCGGATGCGGTACCTGGGGAATATGAGGAGGTGCAGAAAACCATCTGAAGTGCATATGAGCTTGTGCCAGAAGCCGACAGAAAGTGTTTCAGGAATCTAAAAAGGATCCCTGGTTAAACGTACATTGAGTTTGAAAGAATCAATCAAAGTAATTTTGAAAAGTTGGTAACGGTTATGAAAGCAGAGCAAACCTATGACACTCTTAGAGATTCTTATTTTGGACAAGTTCAACACTTCACTTCCTGCAGTCATGAGAACTCGTGTGGAAGAGCATAGATTACAATGGAAAGATGAGAAGCTGAAATGGATGATGGTGATGATTTGGTTTCTGTGAGAGATTGAGAAGACTGTGTGAGATCTTCTTAAAACATATACCTGTGAAAGTAAGGTTTACTGACATAGGCCAGGAGTTGCAGGTAAAGAGGGTACAGCATTAAGAGGTACAGAAGTATGGAATTCTTTTACGCTGAGACATGATGAGCTATGTCATTCAGAGGGAGTATTGGAGAGATGAGAAGTGCTCCGTTATGTAACGTGTGGTTGGAGTGTCTTGTGGAAACACCAACAGATTTATTCCAAAATGGGAAAGGAGGCCTTGAGCTTGGCGCTGGCGTTCCAACATTTCAGCATTTAAATTGCGAATAACATACATGAGACAAATCTTTATCACTGATACTTTTTGGAGAAGTTTAGGGAGAAGTTTACCAGCCTGTTTCGATTGAGCTTCTTATTGCTGCGATTCGATTTGAAACAATAAAGGCGACAGGGCGAGAAAACCTAAGAATTGACAAGTTGTTCAGACTTGGATGAAGAAAGAAGAAGGCATTGTGTGGCAGAAATAAAATGAGTGAAATCGAAACGCGTTGTGAACATTTGTATGCTCAGTGTCAATGTAATATATCTGCATTGCAGTCTGCTAATAGAGGAAGATTAGGAGGTATCAAATGAATCAAACTTTGTATACTGATGAATAATTTTATTAAAGGTGGAGTCGTGAGGATAAGATCACTGTAGAAATGTTATGTTCTCTTGGCTATTTTTTGAAGAGACCTTTTAAAGGCAAGAGGGGAAGAACTGCTGTCTGAAAACAGTTTACATAAATATCTAAGAAAGCCTTTAAGTTTCATTAAAGCGGTGGTAACAATGAAAGGGCCGTGGCCAGCTCTCCCAGACCAGGTTTACTCGTTTTGTTTTTAGCTGCAGCAATTAGAAGCTGCTGGGGATCCCAGAAGGGTTGGAGGTTTCAATGCATGGTTAAGAGCTGCTTTTCTCTCTGAGATCTCTGTTTCTACCTAGATTGGAAAACTGCATGTAAGGATCTGTATTTAAATATATTGTTGTGCCTATCGATGTATACAAGAAGGTGCAGTATCTATTGTTTGTGTAAGTGTTTCAACGCAAGCTATCCTAAAATGTTCTTATCTTTGATTCCATTTAAACTAAAGCATTTGAATAGATTATATTTTGCTGAATGTCGAGTGGTTTGACCAGTTACAACATATCTGGAACGCACACTTCACATCTATATTCAAAATAAAGAAAGGTTTTGATCTAAGCGGGGATCTGGTCTCGTCCACATCACTTGTAACTGAGGTGTTTCTGACTGACTCCTGTAATTGAAAATTTTGTGGAGGGGCTGGGGATGGTTTGCTGGAGGTTGTGTTGTCAGCTGCCTCAAGCATTCAGGGAGACCTGAGGATTTGGTGACACAACTCTGGATGGAGCATGGGGACTGTATTTACATAGAACATAGAACATAGAAGAATACAGCGCAGTACAGGCCCTTGGGCCCTCGATGTTGCGCCGATCCAAGCCCACCTAAACTACACTAACCCACTATCCTCCATATACCTATCCAATGCCCTCTTAAATGCCCATAAAGAGGGAGAGTCCACCACTGTTACTGGCAGGGCATTCCATGAACTAACGACTCGCTGAGTGAAGAACCTACCCCAAACATCAGTCCTATATCTACCCCCCCTTAATTTAAAGCTATGCCCCCTTGTAATACCCGACTCAATACGCGGGAAAAGGTTCATACTGTCGACCCTATCTAACCCCCTAATCATCTTGTACACCTCAATCAAGTCACCCCTAAACCTTCTTTTCTCTAGTGAAAACAGCCCCAAGTGCCTCAGTCTTTCCTCATACGATTTTCCTTCCATACCAGGCAACATCCTGGTAAACCTCCTCTGCACCCGTTCCAATGCCTCCACATCCTTCCTATAGTATGGCGACCAAAACTGCACACAATATTCCAGATGCGGCCGTACCAGAGTCTTATACAACTGCATCATGACCTCAGGACTCCGGAACTCAATTCCTCTACCAATAAAAGCCAGTACGCCATATGCCTTCCTCACCGCACTATTTACCTGGGTGGCAACTTTCAGAGATCTGTGTACATGGACACCAAGATCCCTCTGCTCATCCACACTACCAAGTATCCGACCATTAGCCCAGTACCCCATCTTTTTGTTATTCTTCCCAAAGTGAATCACCTCGCACTTAGCTACATTGAATTCCATCTGCCACCTTTCTGCCCAGCTCTGCAGCTTCTCTATATCCTGCTGTAACCTGCCACATGCTTCCTCACTGTCAACAACTCCTCCGACTTTCGTATCATCCGCAAACTTGCTCACCCAACCTTCTAACCCCTCTTCCAGGTCATTTATAAAAATGACAAACAGCAATGGTCCCAAAACAGATCCTTGCGGAACACCGCTAGTGACGGCACTCCATGAAGAAACTTTGCCATCAACTACTACCCTCTGTCTTCTTCCATCCAGCCAATTTCTAATCCAAACCTCCAACTCACCCTCAATGCCATATCTCCGTATTTTCTGCAGTAGCCTACCATGGGGAACCTTATCAAACGCCTTACTAAAATCCATATATACCACATCTACCGCTTTCCCCTCATCAACCTCCTTCGTCACCTTTTCAAAGAATTCAATAAGGTTTGTGAGGCACGACTTGCCCTTCACAAAACCATGCTGACTATCCTTGATCACATTATTCCTATCCAGAAGCATCTCATTTGAAGCATCTCAGTCTGCAATATGAACAACAAATGGAGAAGAAACTGCAGAGAGGGGAAGCTCTGAAAGCACGCAGTGAGGGTGCGTGGGGAAAGTAATCTGCTATATCCACCCCGGGTTTTCAAGGAATAGCTTCCCAAACTATACTTAACCCAGGAGCAGAGTGTGAGGGGTCCCTGCCTGAACAAAATGGCTGGTTACAGAATGGTGTCAACACCTTCAACTTGACCTGTAGCTTCATACCAAGAGGAGTATGATGCTGCCACTGGCTGTTAGTGTCACAGTTTCATTCAGTTTATGTCATATGGAACTTTCCAGGCAGGACTGGGTGACATATCTATCATCTCCCAGTATCTCAATATCAATGCCACCATTCGGTGATGAAGGATGCATATGGTGAATGAGGTAAATAGATTTTTTTCTCCCACAGCAGAGTGCTACCGGGTGTATTCTTATTTTCCAAGTATAGTGGAATTCCCGATGGTGTACATGGTATCTGCCGAGTACCCATGTCAATGGGGAGAGGTAGAGAAACTGAAGGAGCTCTCTCTCTATTAATGTTACATTGTGTCCATGCATAGTGCATTATGTTGGTGGATACCCCTGTCCTGAAAGCAGCATAAGCAGGCAGCCATTATTATCGTTTTCCGGTCTCCATGTAGAAAGGAATAAATGTATCTTGTATAAAGTCCGTCCCCTTGATACATATTTCAAAACATCATCCCACCACCAACCAACTATATCAAAATATTCCATGTGTACAGAGAGCAATGGCATTACTTGGAGCATCAAGGAGCAGATGATCAGGGATGGAGCAAAACCTCCCATGTCTGAACGGATCTGAGTGAAACCCCCAGTGCCCAGCATTATTAAGTCCTGTAATCCCTCTCCATTTCAGTAACATACTGTCTTCAATTATTCCTGTAAATGAAATGACAGGTTATATCATGTTATAATCCACGTGCCAAACTATTATCCGTTGCTTTTACCACACTGTATCTATATGCAGACTTTCCACCCTCTCTTGATAATTTAATCTCTTCCTTACCACAGCGACATCACCAGACTCAGTATTAGTGCATCTGTTCCATCCCACTGATCATTGATATAGATTGTAAATAATTGAGGACCCAGCGGTGATCGCTATATGACTCAACAGTTTACGCTATGTCCAACTAATTTAGACTGATTTATCCAGAGTGTAGAAAGGAATAAATGTATCTTGTATAAAGTCCGTCCCCTTGATACATATTTCAAAACATCATCCCACCACCAACCAACTATATCAAAATATTCCATGTGTACAGAGAGCAATGGCATTACTTGGAGCATCAAGGAGCAGATGATCAGGGATGGAGCAAAACCTCCCATGTCTGAACGGATCTGAGTTCTCAAACTGGTTCCTGTTTGAGAACTAGTCATCCCCATTCTTATGTAACACATTCGAAGGGCTGAATAAGAACGAGAAGTATCAGTCGTCTATTTCGAACCTTGAGCCTCCACCATTGAATAATATCATGGCTGATGTCATCTCTATTCCACCATTGAATACAACCATGGCTGATATCATCTCTGCTCCACCATTAAATACAATCATGGCTGGTGTCATCTTTTTTCCACCATTGAATACAATCATGGCTGGTGTCATCTCTGTTCCACCATTGAATACAATCATGGCTGATGTCATTTCTGCTCCGATATTGAATACAATAATGGTTGATGTCACCTCTGCTCCACCATTGAATACAATCGTGGCTGATTTAATCTCTGTTCCGCCATTGAATACCATCATGGCTGATGTCATTGCGGCCTGGGTGCCACTTTGCTGCTATCTCTCCATCCTAAAACTCTAGTCTCTTGTTGTAGATTGCGCCACATGAAAAAATATCCACTCCACATCTACACTTTCAATTACTTTTAACATTTTACAGACCTCAATATGATCTCCATTCATTCTTATAAACTTGAGAATATAGGCCTGAACTGCTAAATTTCTCTTCATTAGACAAACATTTCATCTCTGGAATCAATCTAATGAACCGCTTCTGAATTGCCTCAAATGCAAATGCATCATTCCACAATTCAGGGCACCCAAAGTGTACTCGAGTTGCAGCCTCGCGAATGCCTTGCATAGCTACTGTAACTCACCCTACCTTTCTACGTGATCATTTTCGAAATAAAAACTGAAATTATGCTTGCATTTCTCATTACTTGCAGTATCCGCATGCAAGTTTTCCATGGTATGCAAGCAGACAATCACATTCCTCTGCTCCAGAGCACTTGGAAGTTTCTCTCCATTTCGATAATAATTTACGCTGGTTATCTTGAAGAACCCCATATCTATCCAATTTAATTTTCATTGCCAAATTTTGGCCCATTCACCCAACCTATCAATATTTTTTTTTTTATCTCTTCTATCTTCATTCCGAAGTAGTTTCCCACCAATGTTAGTGTCCTCTGAAAATAGTATTTTCTATCTCGTCAACACAAATAGTTGAGGCCTGTGTACTGACGTCTTTGGCACCCCACAAGTTGCATTTGCCAAAAGAAAATGACACATCTATTCCATCTGACTGCATTTTGTTGGTTAACCAATCCTCTGTCCAAGCGAATAAATTACTTCGAAACCGATGTTGACTGATCTTCCTGCTTACTCTTTGGAGAAGCAACATATCCGATGCCTTCACGAAGACCAGATATATTCCATCTCTAGGAATCCTACTATCCGCCTTGTTTGTCACATCCGTAAGTAACTTAAGCCAAACAATTTATACTCGGTTTATCCTTCTTAAAGGTGGTAAAAACAATGAATTTAGATGCTGGAAACCAGATTCTGGATTAGTGGTGCTGGAAGAGCACGGCAGTTCAGGTAGCATCCGAGGAGCAGTAAAATCAACATTTTGGGCTTTTTTGGGCTCTTCCAGCACCACTAATCCATTATCCTTCATAAAACTGTGTTGACTCTGATGCATTGTGATTTAACTTTGCAAATGTTTTCAACAACAGATTCCAATAATTCGCCTTAAATTGCAATAGTTTTATCGTTATGTTTTACTCCCTAATATATACAATTATTATAATTGCTTCCCTATCGAAACCTTTACGTTTTCTTTGAATTCTTGTTTAACGAGCACATCCTTTTGAGATCTGTTCCAATTGCTGTGGAAGAGGCATGTGTGGCTGAATGGACACATCATCCTACTGGTGTACATAATCAATGGGCTGACGTCTTTCTGGTTTTCCGATATTCTCATCTCTATGGCCTGAATGACCTCCTCCTGTTGGTGTGTTAGAGGGTTGGAGGATTATGAAATCCTTCTGTTGCTGTGTAACGTTTTGAGGGGATGATTTACCCAGAGCCCTCATCGCTCAGATTCTACAGAATCTAATAAGGTGGAGATCATAAACAGCAAGGAGGAGCAATTATTGGTGGGAGTTACATATCAAAGTGAAAGCTGCAATACAAATACTGGGTATGTTATAAAACACGAAAATGAGATATACACATTTGTGACTACTGCAGTAACAATGTACTGTTTAAATTATATCTAAGCTGTGTTAACCCAATTGAATGCTAATGCTGGGAAAAATGGATTTCATGAGCATGTGTGAGATGGCGTGTATTAACAGCATGTCGAGTACCAACCTCGAGAGCAGGTTATTTAGGAATTGGTGTTGGATGATCAGAAGAGCTAATTGAAAACTTTGATGTAAAGGACCTTTGGGACCAGTGACAATGCATTTGTTTTCTTTTATGATGTTTGACTACACGGTAATTTGTGTTTTATTTGAAGTAACCGCTAAAAATCTGAGTCATGCAAGCCATGAAGGTGTTAGGAGTAAGTAGGGACTGCAGATGCTGGAAATCAGAGTCAAAGGGTATGATGCTGGAAAAACACAGTTAGACAACATACTAGGAGCAGGAGTATAGATGTTTTAGGTATAAACACTTCATCAGGAATGAGGCTTGTGGGCCAAGGGGGCTGAGGGATAAATGAGAAGGGGGTGTGGATCAGGAGAGGTAGCCGGGAATGCGATAGGTAGATGAAGGTCGGGTTGAAAGTGATAGGTCGTGAACAGAGACAGAACGCCTCATCGCCTGCATCCATTACACCCAATGTGGTATACTGTACATTTACGAGACAGGACACCAACTTGTGGATCATTTCAGAGAATATCGCTGCGACAGCCACATTGACCAAATCGACCATCTTGTTGCTGAACATTTTAACTCCCCTTGCCACTCTGCCAAGGACATGAGGGTTCTGGGCCTACACCATCGCCACTCCATAACCACCAGAAGCCTCGAGGAAGAAAGCCTCATCTTCTGCCTTGGGATTCTCCAAACACAAGGGACCATATTGGATTTCATCAGTTTCCCCCCTTCTCCAAACCTCGTCTTATCCCAGTCCAACCTTCCAACTCAGCACCGCCCTTTTGAACGTTCTTACGTGTCCACATTCCATCCCATCAGCATCACCTTCATCGACATATAAAATCAAAGGAGGCAGCGTAGAAAAATGTCACGTGTTGTAGTAAGCCTCTGGATTCAGAGAAATGTAAGGCCCAGTGAAGGGTGGTGAAGAAACTGAGAAGAAAATCAAAAACTTAAAGCATGCAAACAAAATAAAAACAAAAGACTACTAAAAAGCTTCTATCAATGTATGAAACAAAAACAAAAACAATGTCAAATCTGGGACAGTGAGTGTGCAAACAGGATCATTTATTGTAGAGAACAGAGAAATCACAGGGAAAAGAAACAGTTATTTTTGTGTCCATCTTCAAGGAAGAATATACAGAAATTCTCCCAGAAATACTAAGAGACCATGGGATAAATGTAAGTAAAGTCAAAGATCATTCATATCAGTGATGAGGTCGTTTTAGATTAGATTAGATTACTTACAGTGTGGAAACAGGCCCTTCGGCCCAACAAGTCCACACCGACCCGCCGAAGCGCAACCCACCCATACCCCTACATTTACCCCTTTAACCTAACACTACGGGCAATTTAGCATGGCCAATTCACCTGACCCGCACATTTTTTGAATTGTGGGAGGAAACCGGAGCACCCGGAGGAAACCCACGCAGACACGGGGAGAACGTGCAAACTCCACACAGTCAGTCGCCTGAGTCGGGAATTGAACCCGGGTCTCTGGCGCTGTGAGGCAGCAGTGCTAACCACTGTGCCACCGTGTCGTATTTGAAAAGATAGCTGGATTGAGTATTGATAAATCTGACATACCATATGTAGTTCATACAAGAATTTCAGATGAAGCAGCAATAGACATCCTGATTGCATGCGGGTTTTCTTGCTATTTTCCGACACATTACTGAAAGGCATTTATCCAAACTTGGCAAGGTGAAGGTTATAAATATTATCCTTTTAAGAAAGGATGAAGATGGAGAGCGGTGAACTACAGACCGGTTAACTTGTCATCCGTAGTCTGGTGTGTGTTGGACTCAATTACAAAGAACGTGCTGCTAGATATACAGAAGGTAATGGCAAAACCAGGGATTATGATAACGCATCGATGAAATGAAAGCCATAAGTGGCGAACACTTTTTGGAATGGTTTGATGATTCTTGTAGACACAGGTAATGAAGAAGCAATGGATAACGTATAGTTGGATATTCAGGAGCATTGTTTTACAAACTCACACAGTAAACTCATAAGACAAATTACAGCACAAGGTATTGGGAAAATATATGCAAATGGGACAGTAAAAATTAGGATTAAATTCATGTGAATGTAATTAAAATGTAGAACATGTCGTGCATCAGTTGCATAGAGCATTGGTCAGACTAAACTTAAAGTATTGTGTACCGTTTGGAGTCCTAATCTAAGATAGAATATACTGACTACAGACGAAATGCAAAAGGTATTATCCAGATTAATCCCTAAAATGGCAAGACTGTCTGATAGGGAAACTGAGCCTGTGATCTTGAGGTTTAAAAGGTGATTGTGGTGAAACTTAGAAATATCGAAGGGACTGAATAACAGAGGGACATGGAGACGTGCAAACAGGCAAAATTAGCGAGAATCCCACAATATTCTACACAAACAAATAGAATAGATTAATCAGCCAACAATTTGTTTCCATTAGAAACAAAGGGGACAATCTGTGTGTGAAGCTGGTGAACATTGATAGATTCTTACATGAGACCTTCACATCTGATTTACTTGGGAGAAGGAGGAGGCAGATACAGAATTCGAGAAGATGGACTGGAACGGTCTTGAACAGATTGACGTAAAATGTGAGCAGGGATTTGAGACTTTGTCCGGTCTAAAATTGGACCAATCCCCCAGTCTGGCTGAATTGTTTCACAGGCTGCTGTCGGGGTCAAAGGAGTAAAGACCCTGACTGAAAACTTTAGTTAGAATCTGACCATAAGGGAGGTGCCAGAGGACTGGCGAACAACTAAAACGATTCCACTTCACAGTAATGGTGGTAGAGATAGATCAGGGAACTGTAGACGAGCGAGTTTTAGATCATTGTTAGAGAAACTACTGAAGAAAATAGGAAAGGAGAAAATTGAACTCCAATCAGAGTGGCAAGATTTGATCAGAGATAATCATCATGACTTGATCAGAGGGAAATCACATCTAATGAATTTGATTGAATTAGTTTGAGGAGGTTGCTTATTTCGTTTTGCAGCGAGGTCTTTGACAAAGTTCCACATGGGAAACTGAAAAATAAAGTAAAATCTCACAGTGTCAAGGACAACTTAACACGTTATAACAAAAGGCGTCTTAGTGTCAGGAAACAGAGGGTGGTGGGAGAAGACTGTTTGTGTAATTGGAGACTAGTGTCCCCGGTGTACCACAGAGATCAGTGTTGTATCCCTTATTTTTTGTGTTTATTCATAAATGGTGTAGATGTGAATCTGCAGGGAGGTGGGTAGAGAAAGCGGAAGATGTGATAAGTAAGTTTGTGTTTGATACAATGGCTGGTCGGGCGGTTGGCAGTGAGGAGGAAGGCCTTATGTTGTAGGAAGATACAGAAGGAATGGTCCGACGGGTGGATCAATGACAGATGGAATGTAAACCTGATAAATATGAGGTGATGCACTTTGGAAGAAGGAAGCAGACAGGGGAGTACTCAAAGGATGGCAGCACACTGGGAAGCTCAGAGTGTGCTCCTCCACACATCCCTGAATGTGATTGGACAGGGTCATGGACTAGTTAAGAATTGGAGCTTGGGTGCAGCGTTTATTAAACAGTGCGTAGATTATAAGTGCTTTACAGGGCTTTAGTTAAGCCAAGATGGCATACTGTGTGGAGTTCTGGGAGCCACATTACAGGAAGGATGTGATTGCACTGGATGGTCTGCATACGGGATTCACCAGAATGTTCCCTGGGATGGAGCATATCAGCCATAGAGAGAGGCTGGATAAGCTCGGGTTGCTTACTTTGGAGCCGAGAATGCTGAGGGGGCTGTGATTCAGAAGGATAAGATAATGAGGGACATGGACAGGTTGGGTAGACAACAACTATTCCTCATAGTCAGAGAGTCAAGAACAAGGGAGCACACTTTTAAAGTGAAGGGTTTGAGGTACAGAGAGGATTTGATTTTCACACAGAGGGTGTTGGGGTCTGGAATACACTTTCTAAGAGGGGGGTTATCATGGGTAACCACACAACCGTTAATAAGTGTTTGTACTAGAACTTGGAAGTGTCATAGCATTCCCGGCTACGGGCCTGGTGTTGGAAAGTGGGACACATACACAATAGTGCTGTATTTCATTTGGCATAGAGTCTACACTCGTGTGAGTGTATGGTGGGGAAGGTCAATTATTGAGCAGCTGAAGGCAGACATTGATCGGTTCTTGAAGAGTATATTCACAAAGGTTATAAGAGTGAACTGTAATAGCTTGTTAAATCATGTCAATGTGAGAAGTAAGAGGAAATAAGTGAAGCTCCATTACAAATTAAAACCAGAAAATGGGCAATGGGGAACAGGGAAATGGCAGAAATATGAAGCCATTACTTCAGTTCTGTCTTCACAGAACATTCTAATAATACTAGGAAAACCAAGTCTGGTGTCGGAAAATGACATAGTACACGGAAGATAGAACATAGTAAGTAAATGAATTAGGAGAAATTATTGGGACTGAAAATAATGGTCATAGACAACATTGACATAGATTTATTAAATGGCAATTATGATTGAGAAACAGACTGGGAGCCAAGTGAAAGAGAAGTAATTGAGGTAATACATTTGGATTTTAAGAAATATATTTGGAAAAGCGCCAAGCCTAGTTTGCAAAATCAAATCTTAGTGGATTGAGGCTAATATATGGCCATGTTTGTAGAATGGGACAGTTGGCAGGTAACAGTGAGTAGAAATAAACAAACTCGGCAAGCAACAACCTGACATTATCTGTAAGGTATGATTCTGTGATTATGACTATGTCCCAGACACTCTATCACCTTCCCCAGATATCTCTTGTCTCACCAGCAGGTCAGATACAGCAGAAGTGGTGGCACAGTGGGATACAGTTGGAAGGGAATTGCTCTGGGAATCCTCAACAGTGACTCCGTATCCCATGAAGACTCATGGCGTTAGTTTACACATGGGAAAGGAACCCCCTGCTGATTACCATGTAGCAGCCTCTCTCAACTGATGAATCAGTAATCCTCCATGCTGATCAACACTTCGATGAAACACTCATGGTGCTAAGTACGCAAAATGTATCTTGGTGGGGGATTTCACTGTCCACCATCAAGAGTGGCTCTGCAGCAACATTACTGATCGAGCTGGTCGGATCCTAAATGATGTAACAGCTAGACTGGGCCTGTCGTAGACGGTGAAGGAACCAACTAGAGGAAAATACATACTTTATAACAGCCTTACTATTCTGCCAATTGCAGAAGTATCTGCCCATGCCATATTGGTAAGAATGACTACTGCATAGGCATTGTGGAGACAAAGTCACGCCTTCACATTGAGAATAAGCTCCATCATTTTGAGTGGCACTATCTATGTGCTAATTAAGACAGACTTCGAACAGATCGAGCAGCTCAAGTCTGGGTTTCCATAAGGTATTGTGGGTCAGCAATAGCGGCAGGATTGTACTCCTGCACAATCACATGGCCTGGTATATACCCCTCTCAACAATTACCATCAAGCCAGAGGATCAACCTTGGTTCAATGGAGAGTGCAGGAGGGCAGGGGCAGCACTGGGCACACATGACATTGAGATGTCAGCCTGGTGAAGCCACCAAACAGGACGACATGTGTGCCAAACAGCAGGAGCAGTAAGTGATAGACAGAGCTAAGTCATCCCACAAGCAACGGTTCAGATCTAAGCTCTGCAGTCTTTCCACTTCTAGTCGAAAAACGCTGCGGACAATGAAACAATTCAGTGGAGGAAGAGTTCCACAAATATCCCCATCCTTAATGATAGAAGAGCCCAGCACTTCAGTGTAAAAGATAAGGCTGATGCATTTGCAACAATCTTCAGTCAGAAGTGCTGAGTGGATGATCCATCTCAGCCTCCTCCAGTGATCCTCAGTAATTCAGTTACCAGTCATCAACCAATTTTATTCACTCCACGTGATGTCCAGATTCAGTTGGAGACACTGGATACTCCAAAGAGGACATACCCTGACAACACTCTGGCATTAGTACTGAAAACTTGTGCTGCAGAACTTGTCACTGCCCTAGCCAAGTTCTTCCAATATCGTTACAACAACGACATTTACCCGATTAGGTGGAAAGTTACCCCAAGTATCTCCAGTATATAAAAAGCAGAACAAATCCAATCGGGCCAGTTACCACCCCATCAGTACTCTTGATCATCAGTAAAGTGATGGAAGGTCTCAGTGCTTTCAAGCAGCAGCTGCTCAGCAATAACCTGGTCAATGACATTAGTTTGGACTCCAGCAGGGCCACTCAGCTCCTGATCTCATTTCCTAGGTTCAATCATGGACACAAGAGCTGAATTCCAGATGTGGGGTGAGAGTGACAGCCCTTTAAAACAAGGCTCCTTCGACCAAGTGTGGTATCAAAGGGCCTTATCAAAACTGGATTCAATGGGTATCAAGAGCAAACGCCCCGCTATTTAGAATCATACCTGACACGTAGGAAGATGGTCATGGTTGATGAAGGTCAGTCAACCCAGCTCCCAGACAAGTCTGTAGGAGTCCCTCGGGCAGTGGCGTAGGCCCAAGCGTCTTCAGGACTGCGTTATCAATGACTTTCCCTCTATTATAATGTCAGAAGTGGCGAGCTTCACAAATGATTGCACAATGTTCAGCAACGTTTGTGGCTCCTCAGATACTGAGTCAGGCCATATCCAAATGCGACAAGACCTGGACAGTATCCAGGCTGACACGTGGCAAGTAACATTCACACCACACAAACGCCGGACCAGGACCATCACCAATAAAATACAATCTAACTGCTGTCCTTTGGCATTCAATGGTGGTACAACTACTAAATCCCCCAGTATCAAAATTCTGGGGGTTACTAATTTCTCAGAAACTCACTGATCTCGCCACATAAACACAGTAACTATAAGAGCAGGTCAGAAGCTAGGAATACTGCGGCGAGTAACTCACATTCTAACTTCCAAAAGCCTGTCCATTATCTACAATGCATAAGACAGAAGTGTGATAGTGTACTCCCCATTTTCCTGAATGATTGCATCCCCAACAACACTCAAGAAGCTTGATACCATCCTGGAAAAAGCAGCCAGTTTGAGTTTCGTTTCATCCACAATGCTCCACCATCAACGCTAAACAGTAGCAGTTATTTACTATCTACAAACTGCACTGAAATGATTCACCAAAGATCCTCAGACACCATCTTCCCAACACACGACCATGTCCACCCAGAAGGACAAGGGCAGCAGATGTGTTGGAACCCTACCATCTTCAAGTTCCCCTCCAAGCCATTCACCATCCGGACTTGGAAATATATCACCGTCCCTGCACAGTCACTGGGTCAGAATCCTGGAATTCCCTCCTTAATGGCATTGTGGGTCAACTGCACAGGTGGACTACAGCGGTACAACAAGGCCACCACCACCTTCTCAAAGGCAACAAGGGACAGGCAACAAATGCTGGCCCAGCTAGAGACACACAGATTCACGAAATAAAGAAATTGGAAAAAAAACAATTAACAGAGGAATGTTGTTGAGGTGTCGCAGGGATCAGTGGTCAGGATCCATCTGTTCCCAATACCCATTAAATATTTGGTTGCGGGAATCAAATACGATATATCTTGACCTGCTGACTGCACTAAAGGATGTTGGATTGTGAGTGGGTGAGGAGGTTGTAAAAAAGCTCCAAGGTGACTAAGAGAAGTGGAATGAATGGGCAAATACATAGCAGATGGAGAGCAATGTGGGTAGAGGTTCAATCATGTCCTGAAACAAACTCGCTACCACAGCGACATTTGCTTCCTCAGTGCCCCCCTTCTAAACCAACTCATCCCACATGGACTCCAGGCTACCTTTAAACCGGCAGCGTTTAACCCTAACAGGACAAACAGTACCAACTACAGATTCAAAAACACCAGCAAGGGTTCACCTCCGCTCCACGCTCGCGGCAATGCACTGGCATCTAACCTCTCGACAGTCAGCCCTGCCTCAGCTGAGGGCTACACTCTCTCAGAATTGCAAAGGACCCACTCTGCACTACATCCTGTGGAGAATTCATACTCTCAACAAACAGTATTCAATTTCCATATCAAACATCAAAAACTGTAAGTACAACAAATTTTTATCTACCCACCCCCATAATGAGCGCTTCTCAAACATGCCCGTAGATTCCCCTGGCCTCTGGAACTATTTGCACGCCATTAGCCATGCGGCTGCTGCAGCGACCATCCCCACGCTGATTGAAGATGTCACTTCCGCCCGATCATGGCCACTCCCACAGCCACTTCCACACCTCACAATTCCTCATGCACCACACTTGGCATCACTTCCGCCCCTCACATCATCGCTGATGTCACACATGCATGGAAGTCTGCCACCCCTACTGCCGTGGTCACCACCACTTCCACCCCCACCAACGCCACTCACCTGCATTCTGCTGACACCCCCCGACAGATCCCGCTGTCACAATCCCCGCGGTCCCCCAGTACCCTGAGGGGAACATTACCTCTGCTCATGACTCCACACCCATTCCCCCCACCATCACACCGACTCCAGTTACAGGCTCCTCCCCCACTCCCAACTCCACACCCACACCAGATCCCAGCTCCCAGCCCTGCCGAGTTTTCACCATCCCTCCAGACCTTCCCCTTATTGAGGACGAACGATCAGTCCTCAGCAAAGGACTCACCTTCATCCCCCTCCATCCACGCATCAATGAATTTAATACACACCGTGATGACAAACAATCCTTCCGCCGCCTCCGCCTCCGAAATTACTTTCATAGTCAGGACTCCCACCCACCTTCTGAGGACCACTTCGCCCACATCCAACACCCTGCATCCACCTGGATACCCCACGCTGGCCTATTACCCGACCTCGACCTCTTCATTTCCAACTGCCGCCGGGACATTAACCACCTCAACTTGTCTACTTCCCACCATCACTCCAAACTCTCACCCTCACAACGCGCAGCTCTCCAATCCCTCTGCTCCAATCCTGACATTACCATCAAGCCAGCAGATTAAGGCGGCGCAGTGGTAGTCTGGCACACTGATCTCTACACCACTGAAGCCGAACATCAACGCGAGGACACCTCTTCCTATCGCCCCTTCGACCATGAACCCACCCTCATCACCAAATCAGCATCTCCCAGACCATATAGAACCTCATCAGTTCAGGAGATCTCCTACCCACAGCTTCCAATCTCATAGTCCTGGAACCCCGCACTGCCTGGTTCTACCTCCTTCCCAAGATCCACAAGCCTGACCACCCTGGCCGACCCATTGTCTCAGCATGCTTCCCTCCCACTGGACTCATTTCTGCCTACCGCGACACTGTTATATCCCAACTCGTCCAGGAACTCCCCACATACTTTCGAGACACCACCGACGCCCTCCACGTCCTCCAAGAATTTCCTTTCCCTGGCCTCCAACGCCTCATCTTCACCATGGATATCCAATCCATCTACACCTCCATCCACCAAGACCAGGGCCTCCAAGCACTCCTCTTCTTCCTCTTCCGACGTCCCCAACAGTACCCTTCCAACGACAATCTCATTCGTATGGCCGAACTGGTACTCACCCTTAACAATTTCTCATTCGAATCCTCCCACTTCCTTCAGACCAAATCGGTAGCCATGGACACCCGTATGGGCCCGCGCTATGCCTGTCTCTTTGTTGGCTACGTAGAACAGTCGATCTTCCGTAATTACACCGGCACCACGCTCCACCTCTTCCTCCTCTACATTGATGACTGCATTGGCGCCACCTCGTGCTCTCGTGAGGAGGTTGAGCAATTCATCAACGTCACCAACACATTCCACCCTGACCTTAAATTTACCTGGACCATCTCTGACACCTCCATCCCCTTCCAGGACCTCTCCATCTCCATTAATGACGACCGACTTGACACTGACATTTTTTTACAAACCCCCAGACTCCCACAGCTACCTGGATTACACCTCTTCCTAAACTACCCTCCTGCAAAAATGCCATCCCATTTTTCCAATTCCTCCGCCTGCACCGTATATGCTCCCAGGAGGTATAGTTCCACCACAGAACACACGAGATGGCCTCCTTCTTTAGAGACCACAATTTCCCTTCCGAAGTGGTTAAAGATGCCCTCCAACGCATCTCGTCCACATCCCGCACCTCCGCCCTCAGACCGCACCCCTCCAACCGTAATAAGGACAGAACAGCTCTGGTGCTCACCTTCTACCCTACCAACCAAACCATATGCCGACATTTCCACCACCTTCAAACAGACCCAACCACCAGGGATATACTTCCCTCCCTACCCCTTTCCGCCTTCCACAAAGACCCTCCATGACTACCTGGTCAGGTCCACGCCCCCCTTCAACCCACCCTCCCATCCTGGCACCTTCCCCTGCCATCGCAGGAATTACAAAACCTGCACACACAACTCCTCCCTCACCTCCATCCAAGGCCCTAAAGGACCCTTCCACATCCATCAAAGTTTTACCTGTACATCCATCAATATCATTTATTGTATCCATTGCTCCTGATGCGGTGTCCTCTACATTCCGGAGATTGGACGTCTCCTAGCAGAGCGCTATACGGAACATCTCCGGGACACCCGCACCAATCAACCACAATGCCCTGTGGCCCAACATTTCTACTCCCCCTCTCACTCTGCGGAGGAAATGGAGGTCATGGCCTCCTTCACCGCCGCTCTGTCAGCACCAGACGCCAGAAGGGAGAACGCCTCATCTTCCGCCTCGAAACACTTCAACCCCAGGGCATCAATGTGGACTTTAACAGTTTTCTCATTTCCCCTTCCGCCACCTCACAGCAGTTCCAAATTTCCAGCTCAGCACTGTCCCCATGACTTGTCCTGACTTGTCCTACGTCGCTATCATCTTTTCCACCTAACCACTCCACCTCCCCACCGACCTATCACCTTTATCCCCTCCCCCACTCAGCGACTTTCTCCCCACTGTCCCCACACTTATCTCTCTGCCCTTCCGGCTCTCTGCTTGTATTCCTGATGAAGGGCTTTTGCCCAAAACGTCGAAGTTAAATGGTGCGTTGACCTTCATTTCAGGAGGATTTGAGTCCAGGAGTAAGGGTGTCTTTCTGCAGCTGTACAGGCACTTGGAGAGGACCAGTCTCGAGCATTGTTCAGTATTGTGCGCAGTTTCCGTCTCCTTACCTTGTAAAGGACAAACCAGACATTCATGGAGAGCCGCGAAGGATGACCACACAGATCTCTGGGATGACAGGTTTGTTTTGGGAGCAGAGTTTGAGGCGACTGGGCCTGTATTCCATGGGCTTCAGACAAATGAGTGGAGATCTCAGTGAGATGTGTAAAATTCCGACAGGGTGTGACAGATTGTCAGCAGGGATGATAATTCCCCAGACTTGGACGTCTAAAACAAGGGGCCATAGTATTAGGTGCTGGCAGGACACTCTGCATTGAGATGAGAATAAATGTCTGCACTCCGACACTGATGACCCTGGAGAATTCGCTCACATCTGGAAGCGAAGGCACTGAATATAAATAAGGATTTAGAGGTACTAAAGGAATGGTGGGAGAGCAAGAGTGCGGTGTGGAAAGAAAAGGCCAGCCATCATTATGGTGAATTGTGTAGCAAACTCGATGGACCAAAGAGACTACTGTACTTCCTATTTATAGCTTTCCAAAGTTAATCACATTAACAGATAGATTCATTTGGTGGGATAATAGCATTGAGGAGATGTTTGAACATGAACTGGAATGTGTTGTATGACCTCCTCCTTCACCGGTGTTTCTGTGTAGTCTGTGGGAAAGTTGTCACAAACTCTCAGATGTTAGGAAGGAGGTCTCTGCAGGGTCGACAGGATTGTGTTTACCGTACTCTTTTCCGATACCAAAGCTGGTGCCGGGTTTTCTGTCTTTAATAGCTCGGAACAGTTTGATATAATTGACTGTCTTGATTGGCCGGTTCAGAGACAATTGAAGAGTGTATCATATGTCTGTCTGTCTGGAGTCACTTTTAGGCCAGACCAAGAAGGCACGGGAGATTCACTTCCTGAAAGTACATCGGGCAAGGAAATTGATGTTTACAATTGACATTGTCTTCAAGGGCACTATTACTGACACCAGAATTTGCATCTTAATATTTTATTAATTATTTTTATCTTCCACAAGCTGCCAGAGCATTAACCTGGTCTGGATTAGCAATCCAGTGACATTTCCAGAACAGCACTATTCCCACATGGGGACTGATCAGAAACCACACTGATCTAGTTATTTCTGTGCTGCTTGACATCTCTGTCAAAAAAACTCCCACCAATTTGACTATCGTGATTGTACTGAGGGATTGGTAATTGGTCAGATAGTAATTATTCTTCTCTTAAGGGACTGGACATAGCTGAGTAATTTTCCACATTACCAGAGAGGTGTCAGAGTTGCAGCTGGAATGAAACAGCTTCCCCAGGGACACGGCTTGTTATGCAGCACAAGTCTTCAGTCCTATTGCAGGAATGGGGTCAGGGCCCATTGCCTTTATGGTATCTACTGTGTTCAGCTGTTTCTTCAGCTCACGTACAGCGAATCGAATTGGATGAAGCATGGCATCTGTGATTCTGTGTGGATCAGGGTGACGGTGAGGTGGATCATCGATTCAACACTTCTGGCTCAGGATGGTACAGATACTACATCCTTGTCTTTTACTCTAATGTGTAGGCCTGTTCGATTATTTAGGATGGAGATGTCTGTGGAGCCCTTTCGTCCAGACATTTGTTTCATCATCCATCACCATTTATGACTAAATGTGGCAGGTCTGAAGGGCTTTGATCAAATCTGTTGGTCAAGTGCGGTAGCTTTAATGTGTTAGCATCAGGTTTAGGTTCGCATGGTTCTGACCCTGACATGTTCACCCATACTCGTCACTCAGCCATAGATCGTGTTGATTTTAATGGCAGACTGAGGAGATTATGCCGGGCAAAATGTTGCAGGTTTCCTCGAATGCAGGTCTGCCTCTCCCCACCCTCCTACTTATTTCTCAGCCCCCTTCCCCCTCCCTTAGTCCCCACTTTCCTGATGAAGGACTTGTGCCTGAAACGTCAACTCTCCTGCCTCCCGGATACTGCCTAACCTGCTGTGCTTTTACAGCCCCACAGTTTTCAACTCGGATCTCCAGCATCTGCAGTCCTCACCTTCTCTCAGCCACTAATACCAAAAGACGGAAGTATTTTCACTCTTTCTGACATGTTACTCAAGAGCGTGAAAATTTGTGGAATGGGGACGGAAATTAAGGATGGGGACAGAACATCAAGTTGGAGAGCCAAATCAAGATCGGGGAAGTAAAATTGAGAGTGAGTGACAGACTGTCAGTTCCAGGAATACATTTTGTTCGTAGGAACGGTTTAGCAGGATCCAAGATGGGAGACACACCCCTTGTGGTGGAGAAGTCAAATGAAAACGAGAGAACTGAGGAGTTAAAAGAAATATACCCAGGATTTTTTCCTCACTGTGTACTAACAAGATCCCACTGTCATAAGTTACAGCAGGAAGGAAAAACCAAAGAAAAAGACAAATGGTTTGATGTTCAGTTAACTGACACCCTGTTTGATGTAATGATGCAGGAAAACACCTGAACATGGACAGAATCGTTTGGTTAGTTCAGAAGGGAAATGGAGCAAAGTGCAGTAGATCGTGTTACGTGTAGCACAGGAACTAACTGCAGGCAGTCACCTCGGTGTACAGATTCAGGCTAAGGGACAGAAGCATTTCTAGTGGCCTAGAATGCACAAGGACCTGGTTAGTTTTTGTTTTACATGTCATGTAGGTAAGTCACAGGCAGTAATAAAACCAACACCTTTGTGACCAATTCCTGTATTCGAAGAATAATTAGTTGTGTAGCTCCCCTTTCCAAAATAAAAGTGGAAACCAATATTTGCTGACCACAATATATGTGTCTCCCAGATTTCCAGAGGCATTTCCATTACGGAGTGTGAAGGCAAAACAGGAGGTGGAGGGGCTGGTAGCTTTCTTTACTCGCTGTTGCCTACCCAGAGATATTCAGTCAGACCAAGGGTCTCATTTTACCTCTCAGCTGTTTAAGGAAGTTATGGTTAGCTTAGGCATACAGCACTTCAAATCAAGTGCGTCCCATCCTGAATCCCAGGGAACATTGAAAATTAACATCAGGCACTGAAGACTATGTCAACAGCGTACTGTCAGGATTGGCCAAATGATTGGGATAAAGGTGCCCCATTAAATTGCTTATCATCGAAGATGCCCCAAATATTTCTACTCACTTTACTTCCTTTGAATTAACATTCATACATGAAGTGAGAGGTCCTTTGAAATTTATTAAATATAAATTGACAGGAGCGAAGTCGGAGATCTCACACTTGGATTATGTATGTGAGGGAGAGATGAAGTAGAGTAGAACAGTTAGCTAAACAGCACCTGAAGACGGCACAGCATTGAGTAAAGCAGGTAGGGATGACGTAATAGTATTGCCACCAGTGGTAAGAAATCCCTTCAAAGCCATGTATAATGGCCCTTTACAAATTAAAAAAATGTTGAGTCAATTAAACTATCTGGTAAAGATACCAGATATGACAAAAATGTTATCGAGTATGTCACGTGAATGAATAATACTCCAGCCACATTTAAGACTCAGGAACGGAATTGTGGACAGATGAACAACGTATGCAATTTTTCTGTATGATATAGTGACCTTTAGCAAGTGATTGAAAGCTCACATGTTACAGATGGCAGAACGTGGAGAACGATTACAAGAAGCAAACTTGGTAATATACTTAAAGAAAACAAAATTCGCGAAGGCAGAGTTGATGTTCTTGGGAAATTACATTGCACATGGGAGCTTGATGCCATGGAACACAAAGGCGATGGGATTTGACGAATTTCCACGACCATCCTCGAAGAAAGAGGTGCTTCGATTTTTGGAACTGAGTGGATTCTATCGGAAGTTTGTTGCAAAATTCAGCAGTGTATTGGCACCACTGATAGATTTATTAAAGAAGAACACAGAATTGTGCTGGACCGAACAATACCAGGAGGCATTTGAGAATTATAAAGCAGGTTTAGTCACCGCACCAGTTGTATCTGCACCAAATATTTTGAAACAATTTGAAAATTGTGTCTGATGCTAGGGATATAGGGGTCGTAGATGTATTGATGCAGAAAGATGATGATGGAATTGAATGGCCAATTGGCTACTTGTCGAAAAAGCTCAATATCCAACAGAAATGAATACAACATCCCCATTATTGAAAAATAATGATTGAGTTTCGTACTGGCCTGACAATATTTTAATGTTTACATGACAAACAAATTGTCATAGATAGTTGTGGATAACAACGACAATCCTCTAGTATTTTTTGGGATATGTAAAGACCAAAATATGAGACTATTTCATTGCAGTCTTATGTTACAGACTTTATACTTGCAAAATGGGTATGCTGTGGATCATAAAAATGCTATAGCAGATGTGTTATCATGAATTTAAAGGAAGAAGTGTAGATAAAATTTGACTTATTCCAGTGTTATATATGTGTGCAGTAATAATATGAATGGTATAACTGAGATTAATAATTTTGTATTTCATAAAAAGGGATTCAGAATTAGAGGAAAAGAAATGAAGCCATCTTTTCATTATGATGGTTCCTATTTTTTCCTGACGGGCGGGGGGGGGGGGGGGGGGTGGGGGGCGATGTCATGAAGCTGAAAGCATGTCTGGTCACTATAAGACAGAACCAGTTTTGCTGAATGGAAAGTACAGCAACAGATACGAGCTAAAGGTGAGACTGTTCCAAATGTTACAATCAGCTTGGAAATGGATACCTGAGTTTTGGTTGCTGTTTTGACAGCAATTCAAATGCAATCATGGAGTTTACATAACGCTCAGGATACCAGAAGCCAACGGGATTTGATTATGTTTGGACACCTGGAAAGCAATCACGTTATGATAATTATTGTATCATGGGAAGTATACAAACCCAGCATTTTGAAAACTAGAGGGAGAGCCACCGCCATCCAACAGCAGAGTAACTGCTGTAGAGAAGGAGTGCTAATTGGCCATCTCAAACACACTCTATCAAAGATACATTTTCATGTCAAACCGACTTCCAGTAAACAAAACATGACCCAATGAGATCAGCAGCTGGAAGAGTGAACACAGCGGGGAAGCTAGAGACTGTGTGGTCTTGAGATTGTAATGTTTAATATGTGCGTTGTTGGAACAGCATACGTTTACCGAGTTGGAGGCAGATAGTAAGTAGTTAACAAAAGACGGGCTTGTATTTGTGAATAGTTGTTGTTCACTGTTCGCTGTTAAAGTTAAAAAATAACTTGTTATTTTTGATTAAATACTGGAATGTAGGAGATCTGTGTCACTCATATTCTAACAGATTACAAGGTGAGGCGAGCCGTTTCTGGATGATTGCTTTTAATTAAGAGATGGGTTCGACTCCACCTTGTAAATGTCTATCCACGCTAACCCCAATTCCCTGCAGTTGGCCCATATCCTTCTCGTCCTTTCCTAGCCACATATTTATTCAAATGTGTTTGAAATGTTGTTAATTTTTAGATTAGATTACTTTACACTGTGGAAACAGGCCCTTCGGCAGAACAAGTCCACACCGACCCGCCGAAGGGCAAACCACCCATACCCCTGCATTTACCCCTTACCTAACACTACGGACAATTTAGCATGGCCAATTCACCTGACCTGCACATCTTTGGACTGTGGGAGGAAACCGGAGCACCCGGAGGAAACCCACGCAGACACGGGGAGAACGTGCAAACTCTACACAGTCAGTCGCCTGAGGTGGGAATTGAACCCAGGTCTCTGATGCTGTGAGGCAGCACTGTGCCACCGTGCTGCCATCTTCAACCACCTTCAACCACATCTGCTGGCAGCTCATGCACGTACCATCCCTATGTGTAAATAAATGGCCCCTCCGTTTCCCTTTTATTCCTTCCCCTCTAACCTTAAACTGATCCTCTCTAGTCCTCGTTTCTCTACACCTTGGAAAAAGATTGAGAGAATTAAGCGTATCCATACCCCTCATGATCTTATACAGATCTATAAGGTGTTCCGCCCACTCCCACCTCCCACCCCCATCCCCCACCTCAGTCTCCTACATTCTAAAGAAAATGTCCTAGTTTGTCCAACCTCTCCCTATAACTCAAACCTTCGGGTCTTGGCAACGTTCTTGTAAATTTCTTTTGCACTCTTTCTGATTTATTAACATCCTCCCTATAACAAGGTTACAAAACTGAACACAATACTCGAAGTGCGGCCTTAACAAAGTCCTGTGTACTGCAATATAAATTCCCAACTTCTATACTCAATGCCCTGATTGACGAAGGCCAGTGTGCCAGAAGTCTTCTTCACTGCCCTGTCTAACTATGACCCCACGCTGACAGAACCGTGCACGTGAATGCCAAGGTCTCTCTGCCCACTGCAAATCTTAAGGCCCTCCCATCACCATGACACTCCTACCTTGATTCAGTTTCCAAGAAGCAAGACCTCACACTTCTATTTTAAATTCCATTTGTCATTTCTCGGCCCACTTCACCACCTGCTTAAGGTCCTGCTGCAATTTCTGATAAACTTCCTCACTGATCACAATCCTACTTATTTTAATGTCATCTGCAAATTTATTAATCATGCCTTGTGCCTTCTCAACCAAATCATAGATAACAAACAGCAAAGGACCCATGCTTCAGTCTGACCACTATCCTTCCACTAAACCCTCTGCTTCCAACAAACAGGCCAACTGTGTATCCAATTAGCCAAATCCCAGAGCATTCCACGTGATGTAACCTTCCAGAGCAGTCTGGCATGTGAAATATTATTAAAGGCCTTCCTGAAATCCATAGAGACTATGCCTGCCGCTTTGCCCTCGTCAACTTTCTTGGTCACTTCATCAAAGAACTCTAACAAATTTGGGAAGCATGACCTCCCACCCACAAGTCTATGCTGACTGCTCCGAATCAAACCCTTTGTGAGTAATGGGTGCAGTCAATGGTATGTTGTCCTTCATTGTCAGATGCTTGGTGCACATAAGTAAAGCCATCTTCGTGCTATTGTACAGCCTTGCTGAAAGAGTATTTGGGGAACTCTGTACGGATTTGATCTCCTTTGTAAGGAATGATCTCCTTACCACAGATAGAGATGGTGGATACATGAGGATAGAGTGAAGAAACTGAGTGTTTAATCAGTAGAGCTGTGAGAGACGAATAAATGCTGATGCTGAAACATGAGGAGTGGCAGTGATCACTTATTTCCAAAAGAGGCATTGTTAGCGTAAAAAAAACTTTACCCAGGGTTGATTGGTTTGATTTATTGTCACGTGTACTTCAGTACAGGGAAACACTTTATTTATGAGCAGTAGAGACAGAAAATAGTAAGCATGGTCAGACAGGTCAGAGGTTTAAAATAGACTTGGACAGAGTTAGGCATACAGGTTATACTGCACTATACAAAATCAAAATGAACAAGGTCAGCATTATTTGATCTTAGAGAGTACATTCGTCAGACTAACGTGGCTTTCCTAATAGTTTATATGTCTAAATTAACTCTCCCCACATTATTGCGCCGTCGGCGTGTTAACCCGTACTGAGTGTCACGTTGCTGACAATCCCCAACAGCAGCCACAATACCTTCGCTCTGGAACAGGTAGCCGTTCCCACCAGCTTCCGCCCTACATAGAGAACGCCAATCATTCTTCTCGGAGATGGAACGTGCCTTGTTGAGACTTCACACAAGACATATGGCTTCCCTCCTCACCGCGAGTAAACCACGTTAAAGTCCCACGTGTGTATCATGAGTAACGGAGCCTCGAGGAACAACGTGGAGCAATCTGTTTGTGCAACTCTACTCCACTTGTTCATCATGTTACAGCATTTATTAGGAGACAATTAGGACTGCCGATGCTGGAGATGAGAGTAGAGAGTGGTTTGCTGGAAAAGGACAGAAGGTCAGGCAGCATCCGAGGAGCAGGAGAATCGACGTTTCGGGCATAAGCTGGTCATCAGGAATCAGCATCAATTACCTCATTCTGTCTTCGTGTAAGTACATTGTGGGAGGAATGGCCTCCTCCTGTTCATGTATAAGTGGCACAATGGGCTGAATCTCCTCCTCCTGTTCCTCTGTAAGTGACTCAAGGAGATGAATAGCCTTATCCTGTTGCTGTGTAATTGACTCAAGGGACTGAATGACTTCTTTCTCGCCCGATTGGACAGGGCCATGGGCCGGATTGGGTTGCCCCTGGTTCATGTTTGTCAGCTCGATGTGCTGACTAGTGTCATGATGCTGCAGCTTTAAGAGGCTATTTTGTCATGGTTTCTATGAAGAGAGAGATTGAACCACCGTTACCAATCTGGCTAGTTATGACCGCTTGAGTAAACAGCTGGGGAGGTCTTGTATTTATTTAAATACAGCCTGAATGGGCGTGGCCAGATCTCACAGATTAGGATCTATTGGTTTTGGTTTCTCAGTTATATCAGAAACTATTGGGGTCTCCACAGAGTTGGGAGCTTCAGTGAATGTCTCCTGGCTGCTAACCTCTCTGAAGTTTCTCTTGATGCTGTTTTCAACTCCTGGATTGGAGAAATGTTTGTGACAATCTGTGTCTGTATATTCCTTTTTGCCAAGGGTTGTATTTATGGGATTTCCCTATATTGGAACAGTTCATTAGTAATCGCTCCACGATCTATTATTCGGTTAACTTGTCCGATAGAATTATGTTATTCTAAATTCCACTTTCTTTGGTTTCATTTTATCTTTTGTGTTTAAGTAGATGGTGTTTTGCTTCACACCGAGTAGTTTGACCAGGCACATTGCATCTGGAACAGGCACTTCACATTTCCTTTAAAATAAGTAAACAGTAGAATCTATGCTATCGCCTTAAAAAATTTTCGAGGGGCTTTGGTGTGGTCCATCACACTAGACTCATTCTCTTCCTGAGTAATAGGCTGGAGGCACTGAATGAGCTGTCCCTGTTTTTCTCCAATAGAGTCAACGGGCTGAATGACTTGCTCATATTCCTGTGAAACCAGCGTGAGGTGCTGAATGAACTCTTGTTTTACTGTGGCAATGTGCAGTGCCAGGCAGTGCTGGTAGATGAATGTTACAGACACTTTAACAGCACAAGCCTGAATGGTGTCCGGGTCTTGCTGCAGACGGACACAGACCAATTCAGGAGCTCCCGGGGGACAAATTATTCTGAACATTGTGGAATCTTCAGTGTCTCTCCCCACTTCTGATCTTATGGTGGGGAGGGTTGGGGCGGGGGGACATTGATGAAGCAGCTGAAGCTGTTTGTGAAGAGGATGCTACCCTGAGGATCTCGCACAGAGGTGACCCAGGACTGAGATGATGAGAATCTTCCTTTGTGCCATGTTTGACTCCAACACTGGAGAGTTTACTCTGATTCCCATTAAGTTCAGTTTTGTTCAGCTCCTTGATGTCAATAAAAGGGAACCACTGACTTGATATCGGGGCCAGTCATTATTACCTGAACCTCTGTGTCATCCTCTTTTCTTCATATCATTAAGCCTTGATATAGGAGCAGCAAGTGTTTTCTTCAAACAGTTGGGACTTAATGTCAGGATTTCTCTTCTCAAGAGTGTTGGGAGAGCTAGATGACTGAAATTATTTGAAGAGGAGGTAGATAGATACTGACCTGTCAGAGAGGTGAGGGCTATGAGGAAGTGGGAATTAAAGAGGATTTCAGACCGAGCGCCGATCAGCCACGATCGTAGTGATGGGCAAGCCAGGCTTGGGGGATGAACGACCTGCCCCTGTTTCTGATGTTCTCCCATTCTGTTATTGGAAAGTTCTTGGGTGTTATTTTCATGAATGTTCTGTTATTTAATGTTGCAGTCAGGGAGACCAGAGGCTTTTGTAAGCCAACTTTGGGTGAGGTATGTGGGCTATATTCAGTGAATTTGGGTTTACGCTATAACCAACAAATGAAGCACAAGTTGCAGAGAGGGAAAGCTCTGTAAAGAGAGATGAGGGGCCTCTTTCATACCCAGCCTGGGTTTTCCAATTACATTTCCCAAATCACCTCAAACCGTGTGTGACAGTCTTGAAGGGCCGAATTGTCTCCTCTGTTTCTGTGCTCCAGGTTATAGCAGAAAGTAGCCTCCGACTGTACCTGTCTAGCACGTATGAGGGGCTGAATGGAATACAGAAACATGGGACTGAGTAACAGGGGTGGGCCATTAGATACTTTGAGCCTTCTCCACCAGGCATTAAGATTGTGGCTGATCAGGTTGTGGTCTCAGCCCCACTTTCCTGTCTGTGTCCCATTATCCAAGACTCACTTCCTTGTCAAATATTTAACTAACGCAGCTTTCAATCAGTTCCAGTGAAGAGTATTCCGACTTGAATGATCCATTCAGAACTATTTATCATCCCTCTATTCATCATCCCTCTTATAGAATCAGAGAGTCATGCAGAACGGCAACAGACCCGTTAGTCCAATCTGTTCACTCCGATCAGATATCAAATCTGATTTAGTCACATTTGCCAGTATTTGGCCAATATCCCTCCTCTTTCAGATACTTTTTAAATGTGCGATTGTAACCGCCTTCAGCACTTCCTCTGACAGCACTTTCTGTACACACACCACTCTCTGTGTGAAACATTTATCTTCAGGTCCCTTCTAAATCATTCGCCCTCCCGTCTTCAGCCTATGCCCTCTTATTCTGGTCTCCCCTATCCTGGGGAGCAGAACGTGGCTGTTCAGAATATCCATGCGCCTGACGGTTTTATAAACCTCTATAATGTCACCCTTCAGCCTCTGACACTCCAGGGGGAAACAGCTCAACGAAATCAGCCTCTCCCTAAAGCTCAAACTTCCAGTCCTGGAACATACGTGTAAGGCATTTCTGTAGAAAACCGAGTTGTACGCAGTATTCTTAAAGTGGCCTCACCAACGTGCTGTAGAGATACAACATACCACCACAACTTCTATACTCAATGCTCTGACTGATTACGGCAAATGTGCCAAATGTGTTCTGCACCACTCTGTCTACCTGCGACTCCACTTTCAAGGAACAATGTACCTGCAGCCCTATGTTCGTTTGTTTCACAACACTCCCCAGGACCTTACCATTAAGTGTATAATTTCTTCCCTAGTTTGCCTTCACAAAATACAAAACCTCATATTTATCTAAATTAAAGTCATCTCTCACTCCTTGCCCCTCTTTCTCATCTATTTGTGGTCTCATTGTACTCTGAGAAATCTACTGCACCACCTTTCTGATGTAATCTGTAAACCTACTATCTGTGGCCCCAATATTCACATCCAAATCCTTTACAAAAATGATGAAATGCAGTGAACTCAGTACTGATGCTTGCAGCACACTGCTGCTTACAAGTCACCAGTCTGAAAAATATCCCTCTTCCTTCAAGCCAATTGTTGCTAGCTTCTTCTGTGTCCCATGTGACCGAACCTTACTCATCTGTCTGATAATGTGTTGCTGGAACAGCGCAACAGGTCAGGCAGCATACAGGGAACAGGAGAATCGACGTTTCGGGCATAAGCCCTTCTTCTTTCCTGAAGAAGGGCTTCTGCTCGAAACGTCGACTCTCCTGTTCCCTGGATGCCGTCTGACCTGCTGCGCTGTTCCAGCAACACATTTCCAGCTCTGATCTCCAGCATCTGCAGACCTCACTTTCTCCTCGAGGATTTATTATAATCAGGTTACCATTAGTGAATTACACAAAACACTTTGTATTATTAAAACGGATGCAAGACATTTGTCTCAACTGTAGGATATTGAGGGTACGTGCTATGCTGTCGAAATTAACTATGAACATCTTTAATCGCTATTATCTGTAGTCTGGAATATTAGGGAAAGAAATCCTGCAGACACACTCTGTCCAATGAAGGGTCTCAAATACATATTTATTACGGAACACCAGAGACAAAGGAAGAGCTTAATTTCTGATCCCAAAACATCGATCACACTTCCCCAACTCTCACGCGCGACTGCCCTCTTCCTCAAACCATGAAATGATACCAGGCAGCTGATTACTGTCCAGCCTCTCCTCTCCACTGATTGTATCTGCAACCTCCTCCCCCTAATCACACAAGGCAAACCAAACTCACGGTCTTTGTGAAAATCAAGGCCGGAGTGTGCAGGTTTCCTGGAGAGGGGAACGGGTATTTTAAAATTGAAGGGGGAGGGTGAGGTGTCAGTAGTACCACATTGGACTGAGGGGTGGCAGATGGAGTTTAGATTGGATTAATGCGAGGCACAGGATTTGGTAAATCAAACAATAGCAGGATCTATACAATTAAAAGTAGGGCCTTTGGCAGTGTTTTAGAACAGAGACATAGGCCGTCAGGTATAATTCTTTAAAATTTGCATCTCATATAGATAGTGTGATTAAGAAGGTGTTTAACATACTTGTCTTCATTGGTCAGACCTTTGCGTAACCGAATTGTGACGTCATGTTGAGGTTGTACAGGATATTGGTGAGACCTCTTCTGGAATAGTGTGTCCAGTGTGGTCATCCTGCCAGCTCATTCCATAGGCAAACCACCCTCTAGGTGAAAAAGCTGTCCCTTAGGTCACTTTTAAATGTTTCCCCTCTCACCCTTAACCCTATGTCCTCTAGTTTTGGACTCCACATACCCTTAGAAAACACAGTGACTATTCACTATGATATTATTGACCTTGATTTAATAAGCTGGAGAGGATTGAGAAGAGATTAACGTGGATGTTGCTGGGAAAGGAGGGAGTGAGCGAGAAGGAGAAGATGGATAGGCTGGGACTTTTCACTGGAGAGTATGAGATTAAGGGGTAACTTTACAGGGGTTTATACAATAATGAGGTGTACAGATAAGCTGAAGGGCTGATGTCTTTTCCCTCGAGGTGGGGATTCAAAACCGAAGGATATCTTAAGATGAGAGGAAAAAGATTTACAAAAGTCATGAGAGGTAAATATTTTAGACAGAATCTGGCTTAACATAGATCATAGAACATAGAAAAATACAACGGAGTACAGGCCCTTTGGATCTCGATGTTGCGCCGATCCAAGCCCACCTAACCTACACTAGCCCACTATCCTCTATATGCCGATCCAATGCCCGTTTAAATGCCCATAAAGAGGGAGAGTCCACCACTGCAAATGGCAGGGCATTCCATGAACTCACGACTCGCTGAGTAAAGAATCTACCCCTAAAATCTGTCCTGTACCTACCAACCCTTCATTTAAAGCTATGTGTGTGGAATGAACTTCCAGAGGAAGTGGTGAAAGCAAGGACAGTTACAATGGTTAAAGGACATTTAGATCAGTCCATGGATAAAACATCAGTTTGGATGGTGCTGTGAGCAGCTGCCCTCTCCCTCCTTCTCTCTGAATGAATCCCTGTTGTTTTTCACCCTCTGCCAATGCCTGTGTAGTGGCGTGGAAAGGCATTGCATCATTTTAAGCACCACAGAGACAGCCAGACTTGTCCCACACAGAGACACACAGATACACACACGGGAATGGTTAGGACACGGCGTGAAGCTCATCTGGTAACTTAAATGAAACATAAAGAAATGATCAATTCACCTCGTAAACTGTTGAAATATGAGTGACAGAGAACTACCAACTTCCACTGTTTAAGTAAACCATCAATTTATTTTTACACCTGAAAGTGAACATTTTACATCAACTATTCACAACTCTGGGACCCCCCTTCTCTTAACTGTTTATTATTCGACTCCAGCCCTCTAGCAACATAATGTTTCTGGGTCTGCCATCCTCTCATATCACATGAGCTTGTATGCTCTCATTTCAGAACAGCATTCACTCTCTCTTTCAACTTCATCACATTACACCCTGATGAAAATAGATAAGTGGAACCTATCCAGATTTCTTTTGTTCTTTGCTTTGTCAATATTTCATCTACTCTATCTCGTATGTGTCAGGATCTTTGTTGCTCCTTTGACAGTATGTCATTATTCGACTCTTTCCTTCAGAATATATCAGTAATTCACTTTCTCACTTTCGTGAACATAGTAGGATTTCACTTGTTTCATGGGAACTGTGATGCTATAACAATCTCAATGTTTGTAGATAGCACCAAACCTGCAAGAATTGTGAAGTCTATGGATGACAGTGTGGAACTCTAACAGGACAGTGACACGTTGGTGTTGTGTTCAGGTGTAAGGCAGATGGGTATCAGTGCAGAGCTGTGTGAGGTGATGCACTTTGGTAGGAAAGACAAAGAAAGACAGTTTAAAACAGGATGTACCATTATAATGGGACTGCAGGAACAGAGAGCGCTGCGTGTATATGAGCACAGATTGTTGAAGATGTCAGGACAAGTGGGGAGGGCAGTAACTATCACAGATTAGTTTCAGTATCTGAGCTGTTTACATGGGGAGGTGTAGGAGGGAGCTTCCGTGCTCCCTTCCTGGCACGTGGTGGTGACGATGTGTTGTGAGCCCTCCTTACTGCCCACTGAGACCATGGGGAGTCCATTTGTACCAGCTCGACAGAAAAGGGAGATGGCATGAGGGCCACGGCTTCTAAGTTATGCCGGGGAAAAAGGGAGCTGCCAGTGGGTTTAAAGTGAGAATTGCCCTTCACTGAAAATTGCTCCTTACTCGGTCGGTGGGACGTGGATGTTTCAGAATCTCCACACGAGGCGTCCCCGTCCTCTCCGGCTCGTGCCAGGGTCCTCCCAACATGGCGGGGGGAGGGGGTAGGGAATGGATATCGGGCACTCCATCACCCGGCTTGGCCATTTCTGTCCAATTCCAGGCTATTTCTCCTGGAATGGGAAAATGGGAGGGAGGGATGGAGAATTGGATTGGGTGGCACTGCAGTACGTGTTAATGTAGGTGGGGAGGGGGTCATGGTGAGGTGTTCGGAGGGAGTCAGTCCACAGTGTTTCATCCATGCAGTGTTTTTAGTGAAGGGAGAATAAAGTGGAGGGAGAAAGAGAGAGACAGAGAGACAGACAGTGACAGAGACAGAGACAGAGACAGAGACAGAGAGAGAGAGAAGGTGCTCCATGCAGCAGTGAGAGTGGTGGAGCATGAACCATTTTTTGGGGGTAGGTGCTATAACAGATGTACAGTGAGTGTTAGGGAGCAGAGAGAATACAGTGACCCTTATCCTGACAGACTGGGGAAGGTTATTGATGCTTGTCCCATATTGCTGGACATTTCTTCAGACTGAGATACTGCACTGAGCTGGGTGGTGAGCTCAGACCATGCTCGCTATGTCTGGTGGTATGGCCCCCCTCTCTACTCGCCCATCCACCAGGATCTCCATGCCCCTATCGACAAACCGTGATGTAAGTGCCCCTTATCTGCCTTGCTCGCGGTAAACTGTGCAGGGCAGCTCCGAACTGAGTAAGCTCAACCGTGTGCCCATTGGCCTTTTTAAGATGGCACCAGCGCCAGAGATCACAGAATATCCAGGGGCATCCGGGCGATGGTGAGTACCTTCAGCCATGATGGATGGGAGAATCAGGCTAGCATTGAATGAGAGGGACATCATGGGGTGGGGCGGGTAGTGAATGAGGTAAGTTTGAAGTGATAGCATCAGGAGATAGCTCAGCCTCGTGCAGACTCAAGGAAAATCAAGCAAAGATAAATTATTTTTCGAATCTGCCCAATGAGTCATAGATTCTGTTGAAACCAATTCCAGTTATAAAGATGCAGAACAAATGCTCATCTGACCTCACAAAAATATCCGTTTTTCCCATCTTTCCTCGTAAGTCTGGCTCATGAAACAGGCTGCTATCAGAGTGTCTACAATTCAGCATTCTGCAACCTGGGAACGTATCCTTCCATAACAATGTCTCTCAGTCTCCCACTCTCTGTCTATTTCACAAGCCCCTCCCATATGTTGATATTTAAACTGATTCTCCTGCCATCTCTCTGTGGCAATGATGTTCACATCCTCAGCAGCCCCTTGTCATGGCACAATGGAAATATGGTGCTGCACATGGGTGGGAGCTGTACATCCTGTCACTTCCAGCATGGGCTGCAAGGTTCCCCACGCTGGGCAGTGGTCTAACACAGTGTTACTGAGCAATGTACTGGGGTGGGATACTCAGCCCTACATGCCAGGAGGGTAACTGATTCTGGGTTACAGATTAATGTACTGGGTGGTGTACATAGTCCTATATGCTGCGAAACTAACTGTTCCAGGCTTACACATCAATGCACTGCGGTGGTGTACACAGTCATACATGCTGGGAGGGTAACTGCTCCTGGTTTATAGATCAAAGCACTGGGTTGGGAATACACAATCCTACATGCTGGGAGGGTAACTGCCCCTGATTTACAGATCAATGCACTGGGTGGTGTACACAGTCCTACATGCTGGGAGGGTAACTGCTCCTCGTTTACAGATTAAATCACCGGTGATCACTGCACAGGTCGCTGTGCTGGTCAGACTATCTGGTTGAGGTTTATAGATAATGCAATGATGTGGTCGCTGCAGCTCCCCATGTTGGATGGATATTTATTTCAGGTTTACACATTATTGCACTGCTGAATTCTGCACAGCTCCCGGTGCTGGACAGATATCTAGCCCGGGTTTATAGATCAATGCACTGCTGTGGTCTATACAGCTCCCCGTATTCCTGTGTAGCAACTTTGAACTGCTGAATGTTCCCTTCCATTTCCTGTGTAACAGGTATGAGAGATTAAAAGATCTGCTCCAATCGCTTGACCATGATCGGCCTCCAATGGCTGACTGGCCTCATTCTGTTCCTGTTTAAAACTCTTGATGGGCTGAATAGACTCCTTCAGTAAAGGTGCAGTTGTGAATGGTGCTGAATATTTTGAAACCATCAATGAATGACTTTATGATGGAGGGAAGGCCATTGATGCTGCGGCTGTTACGAGCCCACAGTGCCTCATGGATGCCCAGTTTCATGAGCTCAGCCATTTAGAAGTATGTCCCGCCTTCACAGGAGGGAGTGCCACATCATACAGTGAGCAGTACGCCTAATATGATTTATCTCTCCATCCCGGAGGCTCTCAGCCTCATTCGTGACGAAGGTCTGCTGCCCAAAACGGTGACATGCTGTGCTTTTCCAGCAACACACTAATCTTGAGTATGTCAAATATGAGGCTGAGACTTTCCCTCCACCAGGACTGTTTGCTGACTGCTCCTAAAGATGCTGTCAGGGACAGATCCCTCTGGACGAGGAGTTTGGTGAGAATGTTTCCCCAAGTCTGGCTGTTGTGTATTGAAGCCTGTCCCTGCTCAGGCAGCGGTGGACCTGTGGGGACACTCCTGGTGATGGACATTGAAGTCTCACACCCAGAGAACGGTCTGTGTCCTTGTCAACCTCAGTGCTACCTCTGATTTGTTTCCAACATCAAGGGGAACAAAGTTATCACCGAGAGGAGGGGTGGGGGCAGGAGATAACCATCCTCAGGCGATTTCCTTGACAATGATGTGTTACCATGAGATTTCCTGAGTTCTGGAATCAATGGTGGGGAATTTCAGGGTAACTCCATCCCTGACTGCATCCCAGGATGTCCCCACCACTCGTGGGTCTGTGCCAGTGGGACAGGATATCCCCAGGGATGGTGATGGTGCTTCATCAAACATCATGGGCGGCACGTTGGCACAGTGGTTAGCACTGTTGCCTCATAGCGCCAGTGACCCGGGTTCAATTCCAGCCTCAGGTGACTGCCTGTGTGGAGTGTGCACATTCTTTCCGTGCCTGCGTGGGTTTCCTCCGGCTGCTCCGGTTTCCTCCCACAGTCCAAAGATGGGCAGGTTAGGTGAATTGGCCATGGAAAATTGCCCCTAGTATTAAGTCAAGGGGTAAATGTAGGGGAATGGATCTGGGTGGGTCGGTGTGGACTTGTTGGGCTGAAGGGCTTGTTTCGACACTGTAATCTAATCTAATCTAAATTACCCATCAGGCCTGATCCTGTGAGTATGACGCTGTCCGTCTGTTTCCTGACTGGAAGTGTGGTGCTGAAAAAATCACAGCAGGTCAGGCATCTTCTGGAGTGCAGGAGAATGAACGTTTCAGGCATAATCCCTTCATTAAGAATGAGGCTTGTGGGCTGGGGAGCTGAGAGATAAATGTGAGGGGGCTGGGCCAAGGGCTGGAATTGGGGCTGGGGCTGGAGGGAAGGGAGCTGGGAATGTGGTCGGTAGATGGAGGTGAGGGAGAGGTGATAGGTCAGAGAGGAGGGTGGAATGGATGGAGGGAAGGTAATGGAGAGGTCAAGGAGTTCCACGGAACGTTCTGCCTCTGACATTATTTAACAGCCTTTCCCCGGAACGTTCTTTCCCTGACATTGTTTGTTAACGGCCAGACTTCAGTGAATCGAACAAAAGGTAAGATCCCGAGGGAAGAGATCCCGTTCCAGGGAGAAGGAGAACTGTTCCGAAGGCCCCTCAGGCAGTTAAAGGGGTGAATACGTTTTCCCTGTGTTTACATTTCTTCACGACATAGGATCAACCCCAATTTAGACCAAAATACAGAAATTCCCAAACTCCGTTTGTCTTCAGGAAACTGGGAGAGAATCCTTCAGTAACATTTCCACTTCCGTATTAGGAACCGGGAAGGAGTGACCCGCGTCTGCTCTTGAGTGATCGAGTGTATGGGCATGTTCTAGAAACCATCTGTCCTTATGGATGTGTCTCTGTGTGTTTGGGGAGGGAGGGTTTCTTGTGGTTTACGTCACATTTTCGACACTAATTCAGGCCTTCCCATTTGTTATTCCAATTATATTAATAAATCCCTGAATACAGGGACACATTTGAAAATCTCACTGTGTCCCCGATCAAACGGGTCCCTTTGCCTCCAGGCTGATGGATAATGGGTTTGTTTTCCTTCCTCACAGTTAACGGAGTGACCATCTACGTCCTGCTTTATAAAGATTGTGGATTGTCTCCATGTGTCAGACGTTACCTGGGGGCCATGGCAGCGGCGGATCTCCTGGTCATTATCCTTGACCTGATACTGAGACACATTCCCATTGTTTATCGGGAACAGTTTCATTTCCTGGTGTACTCCGTCCCCGTGTGTAATATCCACGCCGTCCTGCTTTATGCAGCCACTGACTGCTCTGTCTGGTTCACCGTCACTTGCACCTTTGATCGGTTTGTGGCCATTTGTTGCCAGAAGCTGAAAAATAAATATTGCAGTGAGAAAACGGCGGCTGTGGTTCTGGGAGCGGTGACTGTGCTGAGCTGTTTTAAGAACGTTTTCTGGTATTTTATGCTCACGGCTTGGTATTGGCTGGAGAACGACCCCTGGTTTTGTGATGTAACAGACGCTGTTCGATTCTCCAGTGACTGGGTCACAATCGAGTTCCTCCACCACATTCTAACCCCGTGTGCCCCATTTCTCCTGATTCTGCTGCTCAATGTTCTCACCGTCAGACACATTTTAGTGACCAGCAGAGCCCGCAGGAGACTCCGCGCTCACACCAATGGGGGCGCTCAGTCTGACACAGAAATGAGAAACCGAAAAAAATCCATCATTTTACTGTTTGTAATCTCTGCCAATTTCATCCTGTTATGGTCAACGTTAATGCTGTATGCTATATGGTACCGGATGTATTGGATTGTGGATACCCCTGTGTTTCTCCATCGCTTTGTGCAGGAATTGGGATTCATGATGCAGCTCCTCAGTTGCTGCACAAACACCGCGATTTATGCCGTGACCCAGACTAAGTTCAGGCAGCAGCTGAAAAATGTGCTGAAATATCCCTTCACCCAAATCCATCCATCACTCAAATTCCCTCATTAATCAATACATCCGGGATTTTCTCATTTCAGTTCAGTGTGTTAGCGATGGAGCAGCCTGTCGCTATGGCACCAGACTGAGGGTAGCGCTGGTTTGTCCCTCCTTATCCCACAGGGGGTGTTACAGGGAAACATTTCAATGTTTCTCACAACTCAGAGGTCAGTGAGAAAAGACACCATCCCACTGACTATATCCATCACTTAAATTTGTAAACAATAAAAATGTTGATTAAAGCGTGCCGAGCAACAGAGTGACCGATGTAGTTGCGTGTCTTTGTGTTGGAGAAGCTGAGCTGGAGAGAGACAGACTCAGCTCCAAGTCCTGGTCCTCAGGGAAGGGGAGGGCACCGCGCCCTGAGCTCAGGAGCTGGGTTAAACTCCCTCTGTCCCCCACCACTATAACCTGGTCTCCCCATTTCCTCTGCACCACTCTTCCTCCTTAATTATCTCCCTCTCTCTCTTCCATCACCTCTCCTCTTCACTCTCCCTCATCCCTCTCTCTCTCACACACACCCAAAGCTGGTTTCTCCACCTGCCTCCATTCTTTCCTCTCGCCCTCCCCCTCCCCGTCCCCTCCCACTCACTCTCTCTCTCTCTCTTGCCGCCTCTGTCTCCATCCTGCAATTCCATCTCTACCACATTTCCCCACTCCTCCCATATCCCATCACCAACATCGCACACGCAGCCTCACTACTAACACCGCAGTCTCTGGGTCAGAGGGGAAGGGAAGGACCAGGGAGACAGTGTGTGTCAGATAGACAGGGAGGGAGGGTCATAGATTCAGCCGAAGAGATACGGAAGGAAGTGGGGAGAGAGAGAGTCACCGAGCAGGCGGGATCGAGAATGTGAGAACGTGGAGAGAGAGTGAGGGGCAGGGAGAGAGAGGGGCAAAAGAGAGATAAGGTGAGGAAAAGAAAGAGAGATACACGGGAGGAGATAATGAGAGTGAGGGTCGAGAGAGAGCGTGGGCCAGAGAAAGTGTGAGACTGAGAGAGAGGCAAGGGAGGGGGCAAGATAGAAAGGGAGAGAGAGAGAGACGGTACGAGAAAGAGAGACGGGACGAGAGACAGAACGAGGGCGAGAGAGAGAAATGGCGAGAGAGAGCAAGTGCAAGAAGGAGAGAGGAGTGTGTGGGGGTGGTTGAGAGAGAGGGGGCAGGAGAGAGAGAGAGGGTGAGAGAGAGGGCTACAGAGAAAGAGAGGGGAGAGTGAGAGAGAGAGGCCGTGAGAGATGGAGAGGGAGCGAGAGATAGGGGAGAGCGAGATGGAGAGATGGGGCAAGTGAGAGATAGAAGATGACAGAGAGACAGAGGAGGCGAGAGACGGAGGGAAGGCCACAAGAGACAGAGAGAGAGAGAGACAGACAGAGACAGAGACAGAGAACGAGGGGTGAGAGAGGAAGAGAGGGTGCGAGAGTGATGAGGCAAGAGTGAATGAGGAAGACAGTGGTGAGAGAGAGAGACAGACAGAGGGGCCAAAGAAAGAGAGGTGCGAGAGAGAGAGGGGCGAGAGACGGGGGGTAATAGACAGAGGGATAAAGAGAGAGAGGGAGAGAGGGAGAACGAGAGAGAGAGAGAGAGAGAGAGAGAACGAGAGAGAAAGAGAACGGAAGAGAAGGCTAGAGAAAAAGAGAGAGGGAGAAAGGTGCAAGAGACAGGGAAAAAGGGGACAGATACGAGATAGAGAGTGAGAGAGCAAGAGAGAGGAGAGAGTGAGGGAGGGAGATAGGGAGAGAGTGAGCGAAAGAGAGCAAGAGAGGGGCGAAAGAGAGAGAGAGAGCGGGGGGGGAGAGAGAGAGGGAGAGAGAGAGAGAGGGAGAGAGAGGCGAGAGAGTGCGGGGGGAAAAGGGAGAGGGATACAGAGAGAGAGAGCACGAGCAAGTGAGAGAGGCATAGCGAGAAACAGAGACCGGGAGAGCAAGAGAGAGGAGGGCAGAGCGAGAGATGGGGGCAAGCTAGAGACAGAGGGATGAGAGAGAGGGATGTGAGAGAGAGGAGGTGAGGGAGGGAGGACTGAGAGAGATAGGGAGAGAGAGAGCAACAGACAGACATAGTGAGAGATAGAGTAAGAGTGAGAGAGAAGAGGTGAGAGAGGGAGAGACGACTGAGAGAGAGGAAGAGAGAGAGACAGACAGAGCACGAGTGAGCGAGTGTGAGAGAGAGAGAGATGAGCGAGAGGGGAGCAAGAGAGAAGGAGAGAGAGAGCGTGAGAGAGGGTGAGAGCGCAAGAGAGAGAGAGAGGAAGAGTGAGAGAGATAGGAAGAGTAAGAGAGAGAGGATGAAAGAGAGGGAAGTGACAGAGAGAGGGATAGAGAGTGAGAGTGGGAGAGAGAGGGACAGCAAAAGAGAGGGGAGGCGAACGAGAGACCGGGGGATGAAAGAGAGAGGGAGGAGAGAGAGAGACAGAGGCGGCAAGAGAGGAGGGAGAGCTGAGAGAGACAGACAGACAGACTGTGGTAATGACAGAGGTAATGAGAGGGGGAGAGAGATGGGACGATGGGGGAGGGAGGGGGACGATGGGGGGACAGATGGGGAAGATGGGAGAGAGAGGGGACGAGAAAGGGAGAGAGAGGGGACGATGGGAGAAGAGAGGGGGGAGAGAGAGATAGAGAGGAGTCGATGGGGAGAGAGATGGGACAATGGGGGAGAGAAAGGGGGCAAGAGAAGGAGAGAGATGGGCGATGTGGAGAGAGAGGGGACGATGGTGGTGAGAGAGGGGACGAGAGAGGAAGAGAGTGGGGGAAAGAGTGGGGACGAGAGGGGGTAGCTGACAAGAAAGGGGAGAGAGGGGAGGAGAGACGTGAGAGAGAGGGGAGAGAGAGAGGTGACGAGAGGGGTGGAATGAGGGGACAAGAGGGGGAGAGAGAGGGGAGAGAGTTTGGATGAGAGGGGGAGAGATGGGGATGAGAGAGGGGAGAGATCGGTGAGGTGAGGAGTAGAGAGATGGGACGAGAGAGAGATGGGAAGAGAGATTGGAGAGGGGTGATGAGAAGGGGGAGCGAGGGGACGAGAGGGGAAAGAGAGAGAGACGGGATGAGAGACGGGACGAGAGACGGAGAGAGATGGGACGATGGGGAGGGAGTGGGGGAGTGAGAGGGGAGGGTGAGGGAGAGGGTAAGAGAAGTGGGACAAGAGGGGAGAGACAGAGGACGAGAGTGGAGGGAGAGGGTTGAGAGAGGGAGAGAAATGGGGGAGAGAGGGGAGGAGAGAGGGAGAGAGGCGACAAGAGGGGAGAGAGTGGACGGGCGTGAGAGAGAAGGGACGATAGGGGGAGAGAGAGGGGACGAGAGGGGAGAGGGAGGGGAGGATGGGGGAGAGAGAGGGGATGAGAGGTGGGGAGATCGGGGACAATGGGGATGACGGGGAGAGACAGGGAGACAGAGTGGACGAGGGAGGGAGAGAGATGGGGTAGGGAGACGGGACGAGAGAGGGGAGAGAGAGGGGATGAGAGGGGGAGAGAGGGGACGACAAAGGGGAGAGAGAGGTGACATGAGGGGGAGAGAGAGGGGACGAGAGAGAGAGAGGAAGTGAGGGGGAGAGAGGTGATGAGAGGGGCGAGCGAGGGGAAGAGAGGAGGGGAGAGAGGGGACGAGAAAAGGAGAGATAAGGGACGATGGGCGAGAGTTGGGGAGTGAGAGGGGGAGAGAGGAGGGAGAGAGAGGGTAAGAGAGGTGGGACAAGACGGGTAGAGTGAGAGGACAAAGGTTGAGAGAGAGGGTCGAGAGAGGGTGAGAAAGGGGAGGAGAGAGAGAGGGGAGGAGAGAGGGAGAGAGCGGGGACAAGAGGGGAGAGAGTGGACGGGTGTGAGAGAGAAGGAACGATAGGAGGAGAGAGAGGGGACGAGAGGGGGAGAGAGAGGGGATGATGGGGAGAAAGAGGGGATGAGAGGGGAAGAGAATGGACGGGTGTGAGAGAAAGGGACGATAGGGGAGATAGAGGGGACGAGAGGGGGAGAGAGCGGGGAGGATGGTGGAGAGAGAAGGGATGATGGGAGAGAGAGGGGGGTACGAGAGGGGGGAGAGCAGGGACGATGTGGGTGACGGGAAGAGAGGGAGAGAGAGAGAGGTCGAGGTAGGGGAGAGAGAGGGGATGAGAGGGAGAGAGAGGGGACGAGAGAGGGCAGAGAGAGGTGACATGAGGGGGAGAGAGAGGGGACGAGAGAGAGGGGGAAGAGGGGGGAGCAGGTAATGAGAGGCGGAGCTAGCGGACGAGAGGGGGAAAGAGACAGGACGAGAGAAGGAGAGAGAGAGGAGGAAGCAAGAGGGGAGGAGAGAGAGAGAGCGAGGGGAGCGAGAAGGGACGAGAGGGGGAGAGAGGTGATGAGAGGGGGAGCGCGGGGACCAGAGGGGGACTAATGAGGGAAAGAGAGGGGAAAGAGGGGAAGAGAGAGGGGCGATGTGGGGAGAGAGAGGGGAGAGAGAGTGGAGAGTGAGGGGAGAGAGAGAGAGAGGAGAGAGAAGGGAGAGAGAGTGGAGAGTGAGGGGAGAGAGAGTGGGGGAGAGAGAAGGGAGAGAGAAGAGCCGATGGAGGGAAAAGAGAGAGGAGAGAGGGGGAGGACGAAGGCAGAGCGGGGGAGAGAGAGGGGACGATTGGGGGAAAGAGAGGGCACGTGGGAAGAGAGAGGATACGAGAGAGGGGGAGAGAGGGGACGAGAGAGGGAGAGAGCGGAGAGAGAGGGATGAGAGAGGGGACGACAGGGGGAGACAGAGGGAGAGAGATAGGACGATGAGGGAGAGAGGGGGCACGGTGGGGGAGAGAGAAGGTACGAGAAAAGTGGAGAGAGGGGACCCTCACATAAACGCCACCCAAAACACACAAGCCCCTCCTCCCCTCTGTATATGTATATATAAATATATATATATATATATATATATATATATATATATATATATATATATATATATATCGATATATAACATTAAATATCACACAACACTAGCATTTGGAGAATCCTGTTACACTATAACCTGGTGTTGTCCCAGTCCAACAACTGCATCTGCATCATCGAAATATAGAGATCACCATTGAGCTTTTAACCAGATGCTTGCTTGAAACACACACAGCAAGATCCCACGAGCAGCAGTATAATCATAGGCAGATCGTGTGTGTCCCTGGTGCTGGTTAAGGGTTTGATTCTGTCTCCTGGACGAGAGGGAGCAATCCTCCTGTTGAACACATTCCAAACATTTCCTCCTTCCTTCTCTCTAATCTCCGTCTTGTGCTCTCTCCATCTGAGATCTCTCTCTCTGTTCTCGCTGTCTCCATCTCTGATCTCTCTTCCCTCCCTCTCTCTGTCCCCCCTCTTACGCTCTCCATCTCGAGATGTTTCTGTTCCTTCCCTCTCTCCCTCTATCTCTGAAATCTTTTCCTCTGTGTTCCCCCCTCTCGCTGTCTCCATCTCGAAGATCTTTCTCTCTGTCTCTCAGATATCTCACATTTTATCGCCCTGGCCTATGCACATGACTCTGACATTAGAATGGGGCTTTGGAGAGAGTTTCTCATTCCCTCCTCCGGGAGTCCTTCCTCCCAGACCTTAGGGGTGTAACCAGTTTGGGTCACAATCCCAAGGCCCCGGTTCGTTTAACCCCAGGCCTCGTCCATTTTAAACCAATGAACCTTCCACTTTGACTGTCATACTCTCACTCTCTGTCTCTCTCTCTCTCTCTCCCGCCCCCTTCACACCCCCATTCTCCCTCCACCCCTCTCTCTGTCCTTGGAGCTGGAGTCAGAGAGGGAGGCAGTGACATCTGTGGGATCAGACTGCAGCAATCTAACCCCACACACACAGTGGTTGATGCTGGTTAAGGCTTGACGTATTTGTGTCAAATCCCAAGGCCCCAATTACCTTAGCCACAGGCTTCAAACCGGTTCAAAAACGACAAGGTCGCAATCCGAAAGGACCCGGTTAACCAGAGGTCCCGGGAAAAGCCATCCCCCCTCCCCAGACAGAGGAGATTAAACACACACAGACAAAACTCACCTGGGCCCAACAGGCTGCAGCCTGTCAAAACAGGCCTCATGACTGCGTTCCCCCACTGGAGGAAGCTCTTGTTTGAAGGTTTCCTGCTCCCAAACACACACTTTTCAAATCCTCAGGTGGCCAGGAAAATCCCTTTGGGAGGAAAGAGGCAGCATTAATGGGAAGGCTGAGCAGGAAATTCTTTCACCGGGAGATAGCACAGTAAGATCCCAGCTTTTCCCCTCTCGGTGAGACAGACAATTTCTCAGCAATATCCAAACACAAACACATTGGGTGGTGAGTTGAGTTTTCATGTTGAAAAGTTTTTAAAATGACGGGTTAGCTGATGCAAACCACTCACTGCCTGCAACGGTGGCATTAGGGCAATTGATGCACAGCAAGATCCCACAAGTGACAGTGCTGCAGAAGCTCGATAATGTGATCATTATTATTTCTAGTTTAATTATTTCCTGTCACCCAAGAATCAATATTGCAGCTATTTCACATACTCACACTGCGCCTCTCGCTCTCTCTCTCCTGTTTCTCTTGCTCTCACCATTTTCCATTTCCTTCTCTCACAGTCTTTCTCTCCGTGTCCGATTCGATCATCCTGCCCTCTCTATGATCCACTTTCCTCTGATAGTGTGACAATTCTTTCCAGAGGGTCAGATATTTTGGGTTAGAGTTCCATCCCGAGGGAGTCCCGTCACCCAGGTCCTGGGGTGTTTCACCTGTTTGTGTCACTTTAACCCCAGGCTTCAAAAGTAACCCCTGGGGTTACTTTAACCCCAGGCTTCAAACCCGTGTTCTGACAGGTCCCAGTTAACCAGAGGCCCCGACAAACCAGGCTCCCACACCCAGACGAGATGAAACCTCGGGGGAAGAAACAGACCCCCACTCAACTGGGCCCCACGGGCTGCAGCCTGGCCAACAGGCCTCA